>NC_066581.1:328976731-330311106 GCF_024323335.1 Lathyrus oleraceus | reverse complement strand
TCTGTTTCGGTCTTGGTCAAGGTTGATTTGACTTTTGTTGGATCAAAACCATTGGATTTAGGGGATTGATGAAATGTACATTTCATCTTCCAAAATGAATGGATGGTTTTGATTTGATGAAAATCCTCCCTTGGTCTATTTGTGTTCCTATCTCTCCCCCCTTCATCTTCATTCCTATTCTTCCCCATTCCCTCATTTTAACCAATGGAATCTCTAATGTCTTAAGGCTAATTGTTCATTAATGACCTTGTGTCAGATGAACCTGTCATACCCCAAAATTTGCCCATTAATATTTCAAGACATTTTTCAGGGCACTCCGACTCATTTTTATGACACTGATCTTAAAGGAACAAAGGCCCAGCTCACGAGTGGCCCAATCCAGAAAATGGCCCAAACTGGCCTGCTCGCTAGGCGAGCAAATCCTTCGCCTAGCGAACGTTCGCTGCACGCTCGCCTAGCGAACGTTCGCTACACGCTCGCCTAGCGAAGCTGGCAGATAACAGAAAATTCTGGGCTTCACTCTGAGCCCATTAGGTCATGAAAAAAAGGCATTATAAATACCACAACTCCAGTCAGAAAAAGGGAGGACGAAAAAGGACGAAAGGAGAACCCTAGCAAGCAAACCCTAGCGCTCACAGACGGAAAACCCTGGAGGCTAACCCTGAGAATTTCGAGTAACCCTAAAGGAAACCCTGAAGGAAAAGCCGGCGGTAGCAAGGTCACTTCCGCTCAATTCAATCCGATCGGCCAATTCAAGGTTACAATTCGATTACAAACAGGTTGGCATTGCTATTACTACCTTATGTTCTTAATTTGCACATGGTATCATGATTGAATTTATGAAACTATCTTAAGTTTTACATATGAATTTAAGTATGCATGAACATTTGAATGTCTAACCATATAATCTCTGTAATGAATGCTATAAGGTGTGAAGCTTGCTGCCATTATATCGTTATTAAACCCGGAATCCGCAGCCGCTCGCTAGCACATCGCTAAGCGAGCATGCAACGAGTGTTCGCTAAGACTTCGCTAGGCGAAGCAGGAGCGAACGCGACAGCAACCGACTTTTCTGTTCCGACTTTTGCCCACCTGTCATGTTTTTATCATAGCCATGCATTGTTTATCTGACCCTACTGCTGTTCTGGTTTCTTTTGTGGTGTAATTCTCGATTGTGTAACACCCCGAATATTGTTAGAGTAATTTAAATATTATTTTAATATGATTATTTGAAGGTAAAAAGAATTATTAAATAATATTGGGAATTATTATTATTATTATAGATGTTATTTATTTTAATAATAATTAAATAAATAAAATAAATGGAATATGAAGAGTGGAAGGGTAAAAGTGGAATTGGATAAAAGAGGCCAAAGTGAGAACTCAGAGTTTTTCACGTGTTTTTGCCTCAGAGTCAGAGAAAGGGAGAAACGCTGAAGAGAAAGAGAAGGAAGAGGAAAAGGCCAAAGATTGCTCAGAACTTCCTTCAATCCAAAGAGGTAAGGGGTCTGAACCTTATTAAACGATAATATGCGAGCAATTTCATGATATATGTTGGATTGTTGATGAATTTTGGAGATTTTAGGGAGATTGGGAAAGTTGGGGTTTTGATGGAAATTCTCCGATCTGTGAGTTTTGTTGAGTTATATGCATTGTAATCGAAGTATGTTGTGTATATATGATTGTTAAGTGTTGATATTGGGTTGTTAGCTGTGGGGTATGAGTTATGGCGAGTAGAGAAGCAAAGCTGCGCTGGTTCCGTAGCAGATGGCTTCTGTTCGCGCGCGATTCGCGGCGCGAAGCCCAGTTCGCGGCGCGAACTGGGCAGGATTCAGAGGAGTTCTATAACGCATCGTTCGCGGCGCGAACCCTGCTGCGCGGCGCGAACTGAAGCGAATTAATTGTTCGCGATGCGATCCTTCGTTCGCGGCGCGTCCTGGAGAAATGGAGGAGTTCGCGGCGCGTCCCTATGTTGGCGGCGCGAACTGTGCTGTGAAGCTAGTGTTGGTGAATTTTTGAGTACGTTGAGTTGCGAGACTCTTAGTAAGTCGCTGTAATTGTATTATAAACAATTAACAGTGGTTATATGATTGTTGTTGATGATGATGAGATGTTGAATTTACGTGTTTAGTTATAAATGTGTTATGTAACGATGTGATATCGTTGCAATGTTGTTGTTGTTTTGTTGAGTCGTATGTCATGCTATTAATGATGATGATAACATGACTATATGATGCTGTTGTTGCTATGTTGATTATGATGCATGTTTGGTGTGCATGCATTCATGAAAGGCCGATGCCTAGTGATGAACGGACTGAGTTCCAGTGATGTTGTTGACTCCGGGCTTGTTGAGAGGCTTGGTTCCTTGCGGGGAACTCGGATTCTATGGTGATGAATCTGGGAGTGGTGATCCTGTAGTTGGTCACAAAATGGGTATACCGAGTCGTGTTGAGTCATGCATGGGTGTGTGCATTGCATTTGATATGTGGTTTTGTTGATGTTCATAAGTATGTTGATTATGATGATTATGATGAGCTGTGTTGGCATATGTGAAATATATTTATGTTTATATTTCTGTCGTTATATTATTATTTAATAATGTAATTCTCACCCCTTCTGCATGTGTTTATGTTCATCTATGATGAGCAATGTGCAGATAAAGAGGAGTAGCTATTGTTGAGGTTTGAAGAATAAGTGTAGAGTTATTCTACAGAGTCGAGTCAAATGCTCTGGTCATGTGACACCGGGGTTATGGGATTCGATAGATAATTGATTATTATTTACGTTGTTTATGATGACTAATATGTTGAGACGTTTGTTGAGATAATGTTGAAACATTATTATGAATTGTTATATGATGAATGATAATATTTGTGTTGTTGTCCGCTGCGAAGTTTTAATAAAATAAATAATATGTTTTATGTTGTGATGCGATAAGTGTTATGTTGTAAGAAATGTAAACTCTTCTACATGTGGTACTCTGATAATCTATTTAAATATGTCGTTTGGGTAGAAGGGTGTTACATTAGTGGTATCAGAGCATAGTCAGTCCAGTCGAGTCATAATGTGATGTTTTCCTTGTTGGTCGATTAGTGTAAATGACACTGTCGATATTTAACGGTTGTGGTTGTGTTGTGTAGAGTATGGCTGGAGAAAATGACCGTGCGATTGCTGAGGCTTTGGCTGCTATGGCGCAGGCTATGCAGGCGCGGCAGAATCCGCCGATCGACGAGTTTAAGAATTTGGGAAGGTTTCTGAAGAATAACCCTCCTACATTCAAAGGGCGCTATGATCCAGATGGTGCTCAGATTTGGCTGAGGGAAATTGAGAAGATTTTCCGGGTGATGACGTGTACTGAAGCACAGAAGGTGCAGTTTGGTACGCATATGTTATCTGAAGAGGCTGAAAACTGGTGGGATAACACTCGCCATAGAATTGAAGTACCAGGTGCTGAGATGACTTGGGAAGGGTTCAAGACGGTCTTTCTGGAGAAATATTTTCCTGCTGATGTGCGATGTAAGAAGGAGATGGAATTTCTAGGACTGAAGCAGGGTAACATGTCTGTTGCTGATTACGCTTCGAAGTTTGAGGAGCTGGTGCAGTATTGTCCTCATTATAATGATGTTGATGCTGAGGAATCCAAGTGTGTCAAGTTTGAGAACGGGTTGCGTCCCGAGATCAAACAAGGCATTGGCTACCAGGAGATTCGTAGGTTTCCTACACTGGTTAATAAGTGCAGGATATTTGATGAAGATAGCAAGGCTAGGACTGCTCATTACAAGAGTCTTAGTGAGAAGAAGAATAAGGATCGTGGTAGTCCTTATGCATCTCCGAATGGTAAAGGTAAGCAGAAAGTGGTAGATGAGAAGAAGCCAAGTGGGGGAGGATCTCCCATAGCTGGTAAATGTTTCAAGTGTGGCGAGCCAGGCCACCGTGCTGATAGCTGTACCAAGAAAGTGCTGAGATGTTTCCGATGCGGTCAGGCTGGTCATAGAGTTACTGAATGTAAGGATGTTGGTCCGACATGTTTTAATTGTGGCGAGAAAGGCCATATCAGTTCGCAGCGCTCGAAACCGAAGAAGGCGGCTACTGCAGCTCATACTACTGGTAGGGTGTTTGCTCTGAGTGGGGCTGAAGCTCCTAAAGAAGATAATCTAATTAAAGGTACTTGCTTGATTAATAATGTTGAATTGCTTGCTATTGTTGACACTGGTGCTACTCATTCGTTTATTTCGTATGAGTGTGCGACCAGGATTGGTGTGATTATGTCGTCCCTAGGCGGAAGTATGGTGATAGATACTCCTGCTAATGGTTCTGTGAAGACTTCTGTTGTCTGTCGAGGTTGTCATTTGACGATCTTTGAGAGAGAGTTCGTGGTTGATTTGGTGTGCTTACCCTTGCACCAAATTGATATTATTCTGGGAATGAATTGGCTAGAATTCTATGGCGTGTTTATTAACTGCTATAGGAAGACGGTGCGGTTTTCTGAAGTTGGTGAGAATGATGAGGCAAGATTTCTATCTGCTAGGCGGGTGGGGGATTTTGTGAAAGATGAAGCTCAGATATTCGCTTTATTTGCGTCTCTGCAAGCGGATAAGAAAGTGGTGGGTGTAGATTTGCCTGTTGTCTGTGAATTTCAAGATGTGTTTCCGGAGGATGTAAGTGAATTACCTCCAGAACGTGAAGTCGAATTTGCCATTGACTTAGTACCGGGTACGAGTCCAGTGTCGATGTCTCCTTATAGAATGTCGGCAACTGAATTAGTTGAATTGAAGAAGCAACTTGAAGAATTGCTTGAGAAGAAGTTTGTGCGTCCAAGTGTTTCTCCTTGGGGTGCACCAGTATTGTTAGTGAAGAAGAAAGAAGGTACGATGAGGTTGTGTGTCGATTATCGGCAGTTGAATAAGGTGACTATCAAGAATCGGTATCCATTGCCGAGGATTGATGATTTGATGGATCAGTTGGTTGGAGCTCATGTTTTCAGTAAGATTGATTTGCGGTCGGGTTATCATCAGATCCGAGTGAAGTCAGATGATATTGCGAAGACTGCTTTCCGTACGAGGTATGGTCATTATGAATACACGGTGATGCCGTTCAGTGTGTCTAATGCTCCAGGTGTGTTTATGGAATATATGAATCGTATATTTCATCCGTACCTTGATAATTTTGTTGTGGTGTTCATAGATGATATATTGATATATTCTAAGACGGAAGAAGAGCATGCAGGACATCTGAGAATTGTTTTGCAGGTGTTAAGAGAAAAGAAATTATATGCAAAGTTATCTAAATGTGAGTTCTGGTTGAAGGAAGTGAGTTTCCTTGGCCATGTGATTTCGAGTGGTGGGATTTCTGTTGATCCTGCTAAAGTTGATGCTGTATTACAGTGGGAGACTCCGAAGTCTGCTACTGAGATACGCAGTTTTCTGGGGTTAGCTGGTTATTATCGCAGATTTATTGAGGGCTTCTCTAAGTTGGCATTGCCGTTGACGCAGTTGACTAAGAAGGGTCAAGTGTATGTGTGGGATGCAGCTTGTGAAGCGAGTTTTGTTGACTTGAAGAGGCGGCTGACCAGTGCTCCAGTGTTGATCTTGCCTAATCCTGGTGAGTCCTTCGTTGTTTATTGTGATGCTTCTTTGATGGGTCTTGGTGGTGTTTTGATGCAGAACGGTAAAGTTGTAGCTTATGCTTCTAGACAGTTGAAAGTTCATGAGAGGAATTATCCTACGCATGATCTAGAACTTGCAGCTGTTGTATTTGTGTTGAAAATGTGGAGGCATTATCTGTATGGTTCCAGATTCGAAGTGTTCAGTGATCACAAGAGTCTGAAGTATCTGTTTGACCAGAAAGAGTTAAATATGAGGCAGAGAAGGTGGTTAGAATTACTGAAGGATTTTGACTTTGAATTGAGTTATCATCCCGGTAAGGCTAATGTAGTTGCAGATGCGCTGAGTAGAAAGTCTCTACATATGTCTATGATGATGGTTCGGGAGCTTGAGTTAATTGAACAGTTCCGTGATATGAGTTTGGGTTGTGAAGTTTCCGCTGATAGTGTAAAGTTGGGTATGCTGAAGTTGACTAGTGGAATTCTGGAAGATATTCGGAATGGTCAGCAAGTTGATGTCGCTCTAGTTGATCATATTACTATGGTTAACCAGGGTAATGGTGGTAATTTTGAGATTGATGAGAATGGCATCCTGCGATTTAAAGGTAGAGTTTGTGTTCCTGAGGTGTCTGAATTGAAAAAGAGTATTCTTGAAGAGGGCCATAGGAGTGGATTGAGTATCCATCCAGGTGCAACTAAAATGTATCAAGATTTGAAGAAGTTGTTTTGGTGGGCTGGTATGAAAAGAGATGTTGCTAAGTTTGTGTATGCCTGTTTGACTTGTCAGAAGTCAAAGATTGAACATCAGAAACCGGCAGGTATGATGCAACCTTTGAAGATTCCTGAATGGAAGTGGGATAGCATTTCCATGGATTTTGTGACGGGATTGCCGAGGACGGTGAAAGGTAATGATTCTATTTGGGTGATTGTGGATCGATTGACTAAGTCGGCGCATTTCTTGCCGATGAAGATTAATCACTCTTTAGAGAAGTTGGCAGAGTTGTATATTGAGGAGATAGTGAGGCTGCATGGTATTCCATCCAGTATTGTGTCTGATAGAGATCCCAGATTTACTTCTAGATTTTGGGAAAGTTTGCAGAAAGCGTTGGGGACTAAGTTGAGGTTGAGTTCAGCTTATCATCCTCAGACTGATGGTCAGACTGAAAGAACTATCCAATCCTTAGAGGATTTGTTGAGAGCTTGTGTGTTGGAGCAGAGTGGTTCTTGGGATAGTTATTTGCCGTTGGTGGAGTTTACTTATAATAATAGTTTTCATGCTAGTATCGGTATGGCTCCATATGAAGCATTGTATGGTAGGAGGTGTAGAACTCCATTGTGTTGGTATGAATCAGGTGAGAGTGTTGTACTCAGACCTGAGATTGTGCAGCAGACGACTGAAAGGGTTAAGATGATTCAGGAGAAAATGAAGATTTCTCAGAGTCGTCAGAAGAGTTATCATGATAACAGGAGAAAGGCACTTGAGTTCCAAGAGGGAGATCATGTGTTCTTGAGAGTTACTCCGACGACAGGTGTGGGTAGAGCTTTAAAGTCTAAAAAGCTTACTCCGAGGTTTGTGGGTCCGTATCAGATTTTGAAGAGGGTTGGGGAAGTGGCGTATCGGATAGCTTTACCGCCGTCGCTTTCTAATCTGCATGATGTGTTTCATATATCTCAGTTGAGAAAATATATTGCGGATCCTTCGCATGTCGTTCAGTTGGATGATATCCAGGTGAGGGATAATTTGACCGTTGAGGTGTTGCCAATTCGGATAGATGACCGAGAAGAGAAGACCTTGAGAGGTAAGAAGATTGCTCTAGTGAAAGTTGTTTGGGGAGGTCCAGCTGGTGAGAGCTTGACTTGGGAGCGTGAAGATCAGATGAAGGAGTCGTATCCGGCTCTATTTGCTTGAGGTATGTTTTCGAGGACGAAAACTTCTAAAGTGGGGGAGAGTTGTAACACCCCGAATATTGTTAGAGTAATTTAAATATTATTTTAATATGATTATTTGAAGGTAAAAAGAATTATTAAATAATATTGGGAATTATTATTATTATTATAGATGTTATTTATTTTAATAATAATTAAATAAATAAAATAAATGGAATATGAAGAGTGGAAGGGTAAAAGTGGAATTGGATAAAAGAGGCCAAAGTGAGAACTCAGAGTTTTTCACGTGTTTTTGCCTCAGAGTCAGAGAAAGGGAGAAACGCTGAAGAGAAAGAGAAGGAAGAGGAAAAGGCCAAAGATTGCTCAGAACTTCCTTCAATCCAAAGAGGTAAGGGGTCTGAACCTTATTAAACGATAATATGCGAGCAATTTCATGATATATGTTGGATTGTTGATGAATTTTGGAGATTTTAGGGAGATTGGGAAAGTTGGGGTTTTGATGGAAATTCTCCGATCTGTGAGTTTTGTTGAGTTATATGCATTGTAATCGAAGTATGTTGTGTATATATGACTGTTAAGTGTTGATATTGGGTTGTTAGCTGTGGGGTATGAGTTATGGCGAGTAGAGAAGCAAAGCTGCGCTGGTTCCGTAGCAGATGGCTTCTGTTCGCGCGCGATTCGCGGCGCGAAGCCCAGTTCGCGGCGCGAACTGGGCAGGATTCAGAGGAGTTCTGTAACGCATCGTTCGCGGCGCGAACCCTGCTGCGCGGCGCGAACTGAAGCGAATTAATTGTTCGCGACGCGATCCTTCGTTCGCGGCGCGTCCTGGAGAAATGGAGGAGTTCGCGGCGCGTCCCTATGTTGGCGGCGCGAACTGTGCTGTGAAGCTAGTGTTGGTGAATTTTTGAGTACGTTGAGTTGCGAGACTCTTAATAAGTCGCTGTAATTGTATTATAAACAATTAACAGTGGTTATATGATTGTTGTTGATGATGATGAGATGTTGAATTTACGTGTTTAGTTATAAATGTGTTATGTAACGATGTGATATCGTTGCAATGTTGTTGTTGTTTTGTTGAGTCGTATGTCATGCTATTAATGATGATGATAACATGACTATATGATGCTGTTGTTGCTATGTTGATTATGATGCATGTTTGGTGTGCATGCATTCATGAAAGGCCGATGCCTAGTGATGAACGGACTGAGTTCCAGTGATGTTGTTGACTCCGGGCTTGTTGAGAGGCTTGGTTCCTTGCGGGGAACTCGGATTCTATGGTGATGAATCTGGGAGTGGTGATCCTGTAGTTGGTCACAAAATGGGTATACCGAGTCGTGTTGAGTCATGCATGGGTGTGTGCATTGCATTTGATATGTGGTTTTGTTGATGTTCATAAGTATGTTGATTATGATGATTATGATGAGCTGTGTTGGCATATGTGAAATATATTTATGTTTATATTTCTGTCGTTATATTATTATTTAATAATGTAATTCTCACCCCTTCTGCATGTGTTTATGTTCATCTATGATGAGCAATGTGCAGATAAAGAGGAGTAGCTATTGTTGAGGTTTGAAGAATAAGTGTAGAGTTATTCTACAGAGTCGAGTCAAATGCTCTGGTCATGTGACACCGGGGTTATGGGATTCGATAGATAATTGATTATTATTTACGTTGTTTATGATGACTAATATGTTGAGATGTTTGTTGAGATAATGTTGAAACATTATTATGAATTGTTATATGATGAATGATAATATTTGTGTTGTTGTCCGCTGCGAAGTTTTAATAAAATAAATAATATGTTTTATGTTGTGATGCGATAAGTGTTATGTTGTAAGAAATGTAAACTCTTCTACATGTGGTACTCTGATAATCTATTTAAATATGTCGTTTGGGTAGAAGGGTGTTACAGATTGCACCCTGATTTGGTATTCTGACATGTTTGCTGAGTTTTGCAAAGGTTCACACATCGCCGGGAAAGCTAGCTAGATAGGTATTCCACTTTATTTGTGGGATGCCCTTTGTGGAGTTTCACCCTAAATTACCTAATTAATTTTAATGTATTAATTTTAATGTGGAGATCCACCCTCAATTACTTAGCTGATTTTAATGTATTGATTTTAATGTGGAGATTCATCCTAATTGCCTAATTGATTGTAAAATACGACCTTTAAATATGTGATCTTGGACCTCTCTTTGCTGCCCTACGGTATTACGGTATAACGGTCGTGTCCCGCGAATGTAGGGATACACTTAGCAAAGACCCTTCGTTTAAATCATCATAAAATAAATCATGGTCCCTCGGATGTTGCCTTCGAAAATACGATTTTGTCCCTCGATGACCCTTCGGTGTAGCCTACGGTTAAATGATGATCGTCCCTTCGAATGCTAAGGTATCCTTACAACTGTTGCCTTCAATGACCTATCGATGACCCTACAATGACCCTTTTACATCCAAAGGATAAAACTACTTACTTCTCAATAGTAAGGACAGTTTTACCCTCATAAGAATAGGAAATGCCCATAACGACCTTAGGAAGGTATAACTCTCAATTACTGGATCATAACCTAAAACATTTTCCACCCCTCACACTTTGCAAGTCCTAGAAAATCACCACTTGGTATACATTCATACTAGAATCATTACCAAGTTATATTTTTCTAAACGGTTTTTCAAAATCAAACGAGATAAATACTTTGTACACATTCATACGAGAATCATTACAAAGTTAAACTCTCTTTTCGAAACATTTTTAAACAATTCACCAACACTTTTCAGACAAAAATATAAGTGATCCAGCAATTAAGAGCCCATGGATAACCATGGATACAAAGGGTGCTAATACCTTCCCTTTGTATAATGTACCTCCCGAACCCAAAATCTATTGAGGTCTTTCCTGTTCTTTTCCACCTTTCCTTATTGGATAAAAGAAAAGTCGGTGGCGACTCTTGCTATCCGCGACATTGCGATAAAAAGCAAAATACCCCAAGTCAGTTCACCGTATGACAGAACTGGCGACTCTGCTGGGGAAACGATTACAAGAGAGGTTACCTTAAAAAACAAGATCACTTATTTAAAATTGTCTGATTTACTTTTAAGGGATTGCTTGGGTATTCTTGAGTGAAAGATCCTACACCCGGATCTAGTGTACCTTAGGTAAGTAGCAATAGATCATCGCGACTATCCGGCGTATACTGGAATGGTTAAAATGATGGCTACGGTTAATGTGACACTTTGGATGTCCTGATGTTCCTCATGTTTACTTGAGGAAAAATTTGGCATCTGCGTGGTGTCATTAAAGCATTAACCAGACCTTTAGAACCCTAATTGACTCATCCTGGCCATTAGAAAGTAGTGAGATAACTGACTTCGGTTCCGACTGGGGTTGGTTGAGACTCGATACTACACTCCTTGAGATTGGACTTTAGGGAAGCTTCGATCAACCACTTGGTGTTGCACTGAAGTGGACTTGAAGGAAGGTCAATGATTGGAGATCCTTTTAGAACCCGATTACTATTCTAGGACAGGTTGAACCAACCAAACTTCAGTAGGGAGGGTACTTACCTATGGAACTCATGCAAGCCTTAAAACTTAGGAGTGATTGTTGTGTGACTTGCTTGTGTTTGTTTACATAACATCATAACATAATAACATCATAACATCATAATATCATGACATTATAACCATTTCAAGGACTTAGGGATTTAACTTTGCTCTGTTTTGTAAAGCTATGGCACCCAGGAAGACCATCCAGATTAATCTTGTAGCAATCTCTTCTCAACTCAAGAACTTAGTGTCAGAACTTTCCGATCATGCGCAGTTCATCAAGAGACATGGTTCTCTTCTCAATTTAGTTACCACTGGGTTCAAAGAAGATATGATGAGAGTTTTATTCCAGTTCTTCGACCCTAAACATTATTGCTTCACATTCCCAGATTATCAGTTGGTACCCACATTGGAAGAATTCTCCAGACTGCTTGGGATACCTATCCTTGATCAACTACCGTTCAGTGGTTTAGAAAAGGTTCCGAAGTCTGAAGAAGTTGCCGCAGGTTTACACATGACGAAGTCCGACATTGAAGCTAATTGGGTAACAAGGAGTGGAGTTAAGGGTTTACTTGCCAAATTCCTGACAAATAAGGCCCGAGAATTCTTAAAAGTTATGAATGTCCGTGCTTTCAAAGACATCCTGGCATTGCTAATCTATGGCTTGGTGTTATTCCCTAATCCAGACCAATTCATAGACATGAATGCTATTAAGATATTTCTCACTCATAACCCTGTACCTACCTTGCTGGGAGACATTTTGCATTCCCTCCACACTCGTACCATGAAGAAGCAAGGGACTCTCGTGTGCTGCATACCTTTGTTGTCTAGGTGGTTTATTTCGCACCTTCCTCAATCGGTCTTGAAGAACGAGCAAAATTTGAAATGGTCTCAAAGGATAATGTCGCTCTCCCACCCAGACATCTGTTGGTGTCCTCAGTTCAAGGAAAATGTTACCATCATTGACCGTTGTGGCGAGTTCCCTAATGTACCACTCCTAGGAATAAGAGGAGGTATTACTTATAATCCTGCTTTAGCTCTGCGACAATTTGGTTGTGCTCGAAGAGATGGTCCACATGAAATGATCATCGAAGGCATTGTGTTCGACTATGACAACGATTCCCAAGGCCTCCGTCAAAGATTTGTACGAGCTTGGGGCATGGTGAAGAGAGGTACGTTAGGACAGAAAAATTCTATTCCTATGGAACCTTATCTCAGATGGGTACGCGCCAGAGCTCGTGAACTTGCCATGCCATATCTTGCAATCGGACCTCAGAACCTGAAGCTGAAGGAGGTGCTCCTCAGATCATTCCTTATCCAGATATGCCTACCAATGTTGAGGAACTAAAGAGATCCTTGATCCAGTTGAGAGAAGAAAGGGATACTTTCGAGACTCAGTTCGTCGCAGAAAGGAAGAAAGTGTTAGAACTTACCAGTCAGCTTAATGAGGAACGAAGACTCAATGCGTATCTTCGCCCAAAAAGAAGCCGCCCCTGGGAGACTTGAGCTTTCATTGTATTTTTATTATTATTCCTTTTGTAATGAACATTGGTCAAAGAAATTAGCAATAAACATTTCTCTCTTGTTGGTGATTTACGCAAAGTTAAATTCCAAAAGTCCTTGAAAACATTTCATACATTGCATAGCATAACATAACACTGCATAACAGGTATTCTACAAGTTCAATGTTCTCACGGTCTTCCTTCTAAACAGAAAAATGGATCTCGAACAAACTGTCAAAGATCTCCAGACTCAGAATGCTCAATTCAAGGAGATGATGCTAAGCTTATCCAAGGGGCAGGAGGAACTGAAGGCTCTTTTGCTCGAAAAGAAGAAAGACAAGAAAGCTGTGAGTTTCATTAACCCGGGAAGAAGGCGTAAAGGACAGGCCGCAGGAGTCAAGTTTGGGATCCCGAATGGTCCAGAAGAGGAGACAGAGAATGATTCAGAATAGGAGAATGTCGATCTCTTCAACCCTGAGGACGACGATGAAGATTATGAAAATGAACAGTACTCTCCAAGAGATGATAAGTACAAGTTGCTGGAAGAATGTATGCTAGCTATGGAGGGTCAGAAGGCGCCCGGTCTGGATTTCGAAAGTTTGGTTCTGGTCTCCGATGTGACCATTCCTCGCAAATTCAAAATCCCCACTTTCACTAAGTACGATGGTGCGTCCTGTCCTCAGATGCATCTGAGAGCTTATGTGAGAAAGATTCAGCCGCATACCACTGACAGGAAGCTATGGATCCATTTCTTCCAAGAGAGCCTGTCTGGCACACAGTTGGAATGGTATTATCAGCTCGAGAGCTCTGACATCCGCACCTGGACTGATTTAGCAACAGCTTTCTATAAACAGTACCAGTATAACTCTGAACTAGCGCCTACCCGGCTACAGCTGCAGAATATGACTATCGGATCTAAAGAAAGCTTTAAAGAATATGCTCAAAAGTGGAGAGATTTGGCTGGCAGAGTCAAACCCCCTATGACTGACAGAGAATTGGTGGATATGTTCATGGGCACACTGACCGGCCCATTCTAAAGCCATCTACTGGGAAGTTCTTCATCAGGTTTCACTGAACTTATATTGACAGGTGAACGTGTTGAAAGCGGCATCCGAAGTGGAAAGATACAGGCGGCTGCCTCTGCAAGCACCAAAAGGTCCTATCAGGGGAGGAATGAATCAAATGCTGTGTACGGTCAAAAGGGTCGTAACAAGAAAAACCGTGACCATGACATCGGAGCAGTTACGATTGCAGCACCACCATCTCAAAACTTCCAGCCCAAATAAGACAGGCCAAGAAGGCAGTTTACCAGGATCAATATGACCTTGGCACAGGCACTGCAGGGAATGCTAAAGGCAAATTTGATCACCCTCAGAGAACCTCCTACGAATCCCAACACTACTTCTTCTCGTTATAACCCTAATGCCAGGTGTGCATATCACTCCGATAGCCCCGGGCATGATACAAACGATTGCTGGTCATTGAAGAATAAGATTCAGGATATGATCGAAGCTGGAGAAATTGAGTTTGAGCCTCCGGAGACCCCTAATGTCATCACTGCTCCTATGCTTAATCATGACAAGACGGTTAATGCCGTGGATGACGACGATCACGTTTCCAATGTGGCGGACTTAACATCTCCTCTCCCGATCATAAAGAGGAATTTATTGCAAGCTGGTTTATTTCCAGGTTGTGCTGAAGATTGCAATCTCTGTATATTCCAACCAGATGATTGTTTGAAATTGAAGAATGGTATTCAACGGCTGATGGATGATCGTACAGTTCTCTTCGAAAGGATTCCTAAGGCGGAAAATATTATTGAAGAAATATCTGTGACTGCTAGGTCCAAAGTTCCGGTGAAGATTACCGCTACCAGGGCGCCTGTGAAGATTACTGCTGAGCCCAGGGTTGCTCCCCTAATCATCACTGCACCTGGCCCGATCCCGTATTCCTCAAGCAAAGCTATTCCGTGGAATTATGGCGGTGATGTTTACGTCCATGGCGTAAAGCAAATTGACAATTCTACTAATCCTAATGGCATCGTTGGGACTAGTAAAATTACTCGAAGTGGAAGGATCTTCTCTCCAGAATCTCACCTCCTGTCCTTGAAACTCGAGGAAAGGAACCAGTCAATCCTTCTCAGTCAGAGACACCGGTCGAAGTTACTCCCGAAGATGTTGCCAAACAGGAAATGGAAGAAGTGCTGAAAATCATCCGCAAGAGTGATTTCGATGTGGTAGAACAGTTGGGGCATACCCCGTCTAAGATCTCGATGTTATCCTTGCTGTTATCTTCTGAATCTCATGCCAATGCATTGATAAAATTCTTGAAGACTGCTCATGTGCCTCAGGAAACATCTGTCGATCAGTTCGAAAATTATGTTGCTCACTTGGCTGTTGACAATAGCCTAGGCTTTTCCGATGCTGACCTGACACCAGCGGGAAAGAATCACAATAAAGCCCTGCATATCTCCATTGAGTGTAGGGGAATCACTTTGTCTCATGTGTTGATCGATAATGGCTCTTCCTTGAATGTGCTGCCAACAGCTGTGCTGGATAAGCTGGACTGTAAAAGCATCGAACTGAAACCTAGTGACATTGTGGTACGTGCTTACGATGGTGCGAAGAGTGTTGTCCATGGCGAAGTAGTCCTCCCTATCAAGATAGGACCTCAAGTCTTCAATACTACCTTCCATGTAATGAACATTCGTCCTGCCTATTCCTGCTTACTGGGACGCCCTTGGATTCATGGGTCAGGCGCTGTAGCCTCGTCTCTCCATCAAAAGCTGAGGTATCCCACAAAGGGCAAAATTGTCACCGTGTGTGGAGAAGAAGAGTACATTATCAGTAGTGTGCATGCCTTCAGATACGTCGAGATGGATGGTGAATTCATTGAGACTCCTTGTCAGTCATTTGAAGTAGTTCCTCCGACCAATCCTGTCCTTAAGCCAACTTCCGGTGTGCCCAAGGTTATTCGGACTCCTCCTGCTATGATTTCCCTGAAGGACGCTCAAGCTGTGGTTGAAGATGGTGGCTGTACTGGCTGGGGTCAACTGATCGACGTACCGTACAAGTCTGACAAATTTGGCCTGGGGTTTAGCTCTGAGAAGGTAGCCAAGAGTCAAATTAATGCTGTAGAAGACGCTGACAGCGATTGCGACCTGGATAGCTAGATTTTCCCAATAATTGGCGACGGACTCAATAATTGGAAGGCTGAAGACACTATCCCGATTTCCTTTAGTCAGGAGTAATTGTTATTGTCTATTTTGGTGTTGCAAATTTTTGTTTTTTTTACAATTGAACTTCTCCAAGCGTTGTTGTCATACCCCAAAATTTGCCCACTAATCTTATAAAACATTTTTCAAGATACTCCGACTTATTCTGCAAGGCACTAGTCTTCAAGGGACAAAAGCCCAGCTCACAACAGGCCCAATCCAGAAAATGGCCCAAACTGGCCTGCTCGTTAGGCGAGCAATCCCTTCGCCTAGCGAACCCCTCGTTATGACACTCGCCCCAGCGAAGCACCAGATCCAGTAAAAGCCCAAAATAGCTTGCTCGCTAGGCGAGCAACTCCTTCGCCTAGCGAAGCTTGTGAATATCAGAATTTCTGGGCTTCATTCTGAGCCCATTAGGTCACCACGATCACTATAAATACTGGCACTTCAGCCACGAAAAAGGAGACGAGGACAGACGGAAACCCTGGCACAGAAACCCTGGAGGCTACCTTAGAGAGTTCCGAATAAAGAAACCCTGAAGGCCGCTCCTCCGCGCCTCCGCTCCGAAGCTACCGCCGCCCAACTCCATCCGATACCAAAAGTGATCAGTTTCTCCAACATAGCAGCTTAGTTGTAAACAGGTTTGCGCATCACTATTGTTTTATGCTTTTAATCGGTGATCTCTATATACATAAAGCATCATGATTGAAGTTTCGAATATGTAATTTGATTTCACATGCGAATTTAAATATGCTTGAATATCATGAATGTTTGTCCATGCTATTCCTGTAATCAAATGCCATAAAAGTTCAGGTTTTCGGAGGTCATGCTGCTGTCAAACTCCAAACCCGTGGCCGCTCGCTAGCACATCGCTAAGCGAGCCTGTAGCGAGTATTCGCTGAGCCTTCGCTAGGCGAAGCAGAGGCGAACGGGACAGTGGCTGCTTTGTTGCTTTTCTATTCTGCCTTATGTCTATCTAACCAAGACTTATTATAATTCTGCACCATTTGGCCTGAGATTATGACTGTTGTGTTGTAGTGCAATTTTCAATTATACTTTACTTTGATGCTCTAACCTGTGTGCTGAATTGTGTAAAGGCTTACATATTCCCGAGGAAATGGCCGGCTAGGTATTCCACTTTATGTGTGGGATACCCTTATGGAGATTCACCCTGAACGACTCAATTGATTTTAATGTATTAATTTCATGGTGAAGATCCACCCTAATGGCTTAATTGATCTTAATGTACTGATTTTAATATGGACCTAATTACTTAATCGACTACGGCTATCTAATTAATTGTAAAACTTTGCCTTTTAATATGCGATCTCAGACTTCTCTTTGTTGCCCTACGGTATTACGGTATAACGGTCGTGTCCCGCGAATGTAGGGATACACTTAGCAAAGACCCTTCGGTTAAATCATCATAAAATAAATCATGGTCCCTCGGATGTTGCCTTCGAAAATACAATTTTGTCCCTCGATGACCCTTCGGTGTAGCCTACGGTTAAATGATGATCGTCCCTTCGAATGCTAAGGTATCCTTACAACTGTTGCCTTCAATGACCTATCGATGACCCTACAATGACCCTTTTACATCCAAAGGATAAAACTACTTACTTCTCAATAGTAAGGACAGTTTTACCCTCATAAGGATAGGAAATGCCCATAACGACCTTAGGAAGGTATAACTCTCAATTACTGGATCATAACCTAAAACATTTTCCACCCCTCACACTTTGCAAGTCCTAGAAAATCACCACTTGGTATACATTCATACTAGAATCATTACCAAGTTATATTTTTCTAAACTGTTTTTCAAAATCAAACGAGATAAATACTTTGTATACATTCATACGAGAATCATTACAAAGTTAAACTCTCTTTTCGAAACATTTTTAAACAATTCACCAACACTTTTCAGACAAAAATATAAGTGATCCAGCAATTAAGAGCCCATGGATAACCATGGATACAAAGGGTGCTAATACCTTCCCTTTGTATAATGTACCTCCCGAGCCCAAAATCTATTGAGGTCTTTCCTGTTCTTTTCCACCTTTCCTTATTGGATAAAAGAAAAGTCGGTGGCGACTCTTGCTATCCGCGACATTGCGATAAAAAGCAAAATACCCCAAGTCAGTTCACCGTATGACAGAACTGGCGACTCTGCTGGGGAGATTACAAGAGAGGTTACCTTAAAAAACAAGATCACTTATTTAAAATTGTCTGATTTACTTTTAAGGGATTGCTTGGGTATTCTTGAGTGAAAGATCCTACACCCGGATCTAGTGTACCTTAGGTAAGTAGCAATAGATCATCGCGACTATCCGGCGTATACTGGAATGGTTAAAATGATGGCCACGGTTAATGTGACACTTTGGATATCCTGATGTTCCTCATGTTTACTTGAGGAAAATTTTGGCATCTGCGTGGTGTCATTACAGCATTAACCAGACCTTTAGAACCCTAATTGACTCATCCTGGCCATTAGAAAGTAGTGAGATAACTGACTTCGGTTCCGACTGGGGTTGGTTGAGACTCGATACTACACTCCTTGAGATTGGACTTTAGGGAAGCTTCGGTCAACCACTTGGTGTTGCACTGAAGTGGACTTGAAGGAAGGTCAATGATTGGAGATCCGTTTAGAACCCGGTTACTATTCTAGGACAGGTTGAACCAACCAAACTTCAGTAGGGAGGGTACTTACCTATGGAACTCATGCAAGCCTTAAAACTTAGGAGTGATTGTTGTGTGACTTGCTTGTGTTTGTTTACATAACATCATAACATAATAACATCATAACATCATAATATCATGATTTTATAACCATTTCAAGGACTTAGGGATTTAACTTTGCTCTGTTTTGTAAATCTATGGCTCCCAGGAAGACCATCCGGATTAATCTTGTAGCAATCTCTCCTCAACTCAAGAACTTAGTGTCAGAACTTTCCGATCATGCGCAGTTCATCAAGAGACATGGTTCTCTTCTCAATTTAGTTACCACTGGGTTCAAAGAAGATATGATGAGAGTTTTATTCCAGTTCTTCGACCCTAAACATCATTGCTTCACATTCCCGGATTATCAGTTGGTACCCACATTGGAAGAATTCTCCAGACTGCTTGGGATACCTATCCTTGATCAACTACCGTTCAGTGGTTTAGAAAAGGTTCCGAAGTCTGAAGAAGTTGCCGCAGCTTTACACATGACGAAGTCCGACATTGAAGCTATATGGGTAACAAGGAGTGGAGTTAAGGGTTTACTTGCCAAATTCCTGACAAATAAGGCCCGAGAATTCTTAAAAGTTATGAATGTCCGTGCTTTCTAAGACATCCTGGCATTGCTAATCTATGGCTTGGTGTTATTCCCTAATCCAGACCAATTCATAGACATGAATGCTATTAAGATATTTCTCACTCATAACCCTGTACCTACCTTGCTGGGAGACATTTTGCATTCCCTCCACACTCGTACCATGAAGAAGCAAGGGACTCTCATGTGCTGCATACCTTTGTTGTCTAGGTGGTTTATTTCGCACCTTCCTCAATCGGTCTTGAAGAACGAGCATAATTTGAAATGGTCTCAAAGGATAATGTCGCTCTCCCACCCAGACACTGTTGGTGTCCTCAGTTCAAGGAAAATGTTATCATCATTGACCGTTGTGGCGAGTTCCCTAACGTACCACTCCTAGGAATAAGAGGAGGTATTACTTATAATCCTGCTTTAGCTCTGCGACAGTTTGGTTGTGCTCGAAGAGATGGTCCACATGAAATGATCATCGAAGGCATTATGTTCGACTATGACAACGATTCCCAAGGCCTCCGTCAAAGATTTGTACGAGCTTGGGGCATGGTGAAGAGAGGTACGTTAGGACAAAAAAATTCTATTCCTATGGAACCTTATCTCAGATGGGTACGCGCCAGAGCTCGTGAACTTGCCATGCCATATCTTGCAATCGGACCTCAGAACCTGAAGCTGAAGGAGGTGCTCCTCAGATCATTCCTTATCCAGATATGCCTACCAATATTGAGGAACTAAAGAGATCCTGGATCCAGTTGAGAGAAGAAAGGGATACTTTCGAGACTCAGTTCGTCGCAGAAAGGAAGAAAGTGTTAGAACTTACCAGTCAGCTTAATCGGGAACGAAGACTCAATGCGTATCTTCGCCCAAAAAGAAGTCGCCCCTGGGAGACTTGAGCTTTCATTGTATTATTATTATTATTCCTCTTGTAATGAACATTGGTCAAAGAAATTAGCAATGAACATTTCTCTCTTGTTGGTGATTTACGCAAAGTTAGATTCCAAAAGTCCTTGAAAACATTTCATACATCGCATAGCATAACATAACACTGCATAACAGGTATTCTACAAGTTCAATGTTCTCACGGTCTTCCTTACAAACAGAAAAATGGATCTCGAACAAACTGTCAAAGATCTCCAGACTCAGAATGCTCAATTCAAGGAGATGATGCTAAGCTTATCCAAGGGGCAGGAGGAACTGAAGGCTCTTTTGCTCGAAAAGAAGAAAGACAAGAAAGCTGTGAGTTTCATTAACCCGGGAAGAAGGCGTAAAGGACAGGCCGCAGGAGTCAAGTTTGGGATCCCGAATGGTCCAGAAGAGGAGACAGAGAATGATTCAGAAGAGGAGAATGTCGATCTCTTCAACCCTGAGGACGACGATGAAGATTATGAAAATGAACAGTACTCTCCAAGAGATGATAAGTACAAGTTGCTGGAAGAACGTATGCTAGCTATGGAGGGTCAGAAGGCGCCCGGTCTGGATTTCGAAAGTTTGGGTCTGGTCTCCGATGTGACCATTCCTCGCAAATTCAAAATCCCCACTTTCACTAAGTACGATGGTGCGTCCTGTCCTCAGATGCATCTGAGAGCTTATGTGAGAAAGATTCAGCCGCATACCACTGACAGGAAGCTATGGATCCATTTCTTCCAAGAGAGCCTGTCTGGCACACAGTTAGAATGGTATTATCAGCTCGAGAGCTCTGACATCCGCACCTGGACTGATTTAGCAACAACTTTCTATAAACAATACCAGTATAACTCTGAACTAGCGCCTACCCGGCTACAGCTGCAGAATATGACTATGGGATCTAGAGAAAGCTTTAAAGAATATGCTCAAAAGTGGAGAGATTTGGCTGGCAGAGTCAAACCCCCTATGACTGACAGAGAATTGGTGGATATGTTCATGGGCACACTGACCGGCCCATTCTACAGCCATTTACTGGGAAGTTCTTCATCAGGTTTCACTGAACTTATATTGACAGGTGAACGTGTTGAAAGCGGCATCCGAAGTGGAAAGATACAGGCGACTGCCTCTGCAAGCACCAAAAGGTCCTATCAGGGGAGGAATGAATCAAATGCTGTGTACGGTCAAAAGGGTCGTAACAAGAAAAACTGTGACCATGACATCGGAGCAGTTCCGATTGCCGCACCACCATCTCAAAACTTCCAGCCCAAACAAGACAGGCCAAGAAGGCAGTTTACCAGGATCAATATGACCTTGGCACAGGCACTGCAGGGAATGCTAAAGGCAAATTTGATCACCCTCAGAGATCCTCCTACGAATCCCAACACTACTTCTTCTCGTTATAACCCTAATGCCAGGTGTGCATATCACTCCGATAGCCCCGGGCATGATACAAACGATTGCTGGTCATTGAAGAATAAGATTCAGGATATGATCGAAGCTGGGGAAATTGAGTTTGAGCCTCCGGAGACCCCTAATGTCATCACTGCTCCTATGCCTAATCATGACAAGGCGGTTAATGCCGTGGATGACGACGATCACGTTTCCAATGTGGCGGACTTAACATCTCCTCTCCCGATCATAAAGAGGAATTTATTGCAAGCTGGTTTATTTCCAGGTTGTGCTGAAGATTGCAATCTCTGCATACTCAGGCCCGAGGATTGTTTGAAATTGAAGAATGGTATTCAACGGCTGATGGACGATCATACAGTTCTCTTCGAAAGGATTCCTAAGGCGGAAAATATTATTGAAGAAATATCTGTGACTGCTAGGTCCAAAGTTCCGGTGAAGATTACCGCTACCAGGGCGCCTGTGAAGATTACTGCTGAGCCCAGGGTTGCTCCCCTAATCATCACTGCACCTGGCCCGATCCCGTATTCCTCAAGCAAAGCTATTCCGTGGAATTATGGCGGTGATGTTTACGTCCATGGCGTAAAGCAAATTGACAATTCTACTAATCCTAATGGCATCGTTGGGACTAGTAAAATTACTCGAAGTGGAAGGATCTTCTCTCCAGAAATCTCACCTCCTGTCCTTGAAACTCGAGGAAAGGAACCAGTCAATCCTTCTCAGTCAGAGACACCGGTCGAAGTTACTCCCGAAGATGTTGCCAAACAGGAAATGGAAGAAGTGCTGAAAATCATCCGCAAGAGTGATTTCGATGTGGTAGAACAGTTGGGGCATACCCCGTCTAAGATCTCGATGTTATCCTTGCTGTTATCTTCTGAATCTCATGCCAATGCATTGATAAAATTCTTGAAGACTGCTCATGTGCCTCAGGAAACATCTGTCGATCAGTTCGAAAATTATGTTGCTCACTTGGCTGTTGACAATAGCCTAGGCTTTTCCGATGCTGACCTGACACCAGCGGGAAAGAATCACAATAAAGCCCTGCATATCTCCATTGAGTGTAGGGGAATCACTTTGTCTCATGTGTTGATCGATAATGGCTCTTCCTTGAATGTGCTGCCAACAGCTGTGCTGGATAAGCTGGACTGTAAAAGCATCGAACTGAAACCTAGTGACATTGTGGTACGTGCTTACGATGGTGCGAAGAGTGTTGTCCATGGCGAAGTAGTCCTCCCTATCAAGATAGGACCTCAAGTCTTCAATATTACCTTCCATGTAATGAACATTCGTCCTGCCTATTCCTGCTTACTGGGACGCCCTTGGATTCATGGGTCAGGCGCTGTAGCCTCGTCTCTCCATCAAAAGCTGAGGTATCCCACAAAGGGCAAAATTGTCACCGTGTGTGGAGAAGAAGAGTACATTGTCAGTAGTGTGCATGCCTTCAGATACGTCGAGATGGATGGTGAATTCATTGAGACTCCTTGTCAGTCATTTGAAGTAGTTCCTCCGACCAATCCTGTCCTTAAGCCAACTTCCGGTGTGCCCAAGGTTATTCGGACTCCTCCTGCTATGATTTCCCTGAAGGACGCTCAAGCTGTGGTTGAAGATGGTGGCTGTACTGGCTGGGGTCAACTGATCGACGTACCGTACAAGTCTGACAAATTTGGCCTGGGGTTTAGCTCTGAGAAGGTAGCCAAGAGTCAAATTAATGCTGTAGAAGACGCTGACAGCGATTGCGACCTGGATAGCTAGATTTTCCCAATAATTGGTGACGGACTCAATAATTGGAAGGCTGAAGACACTATCCCGATTTCCTTTAGTCAGGAGTAATTGTTATTGTCTATTTTGGTGTTGCAAATTTTTGTTTTTTTTACAATTGAACTTCTCCAAGCGTTGTTGTCATACCCCAAAATTTTCCCACTAATCTTATAAAACATTTTTCAAGATACTCCGACTTATTCTGCAAGGCACTAGTCTTCAAGGGACAAAAGCCCAGCTCACAACAGGCCCAATCCAGAAAATGGCCCAAACTGGCCTGCTCGCTAGGCGAGCAATCCCTTCGCCTAGCGAACCCCTCGTTATGACACTCGCCCCAGCGAAGCACCAGATCCAGTAAAAGCCCAAAATAGCTTGCTCGCTAGGCGAGCAACTCCTTCGCCTAGCGAAGCTTGCGAATATCAGAATTTCTGGGCTTCATTCTGAGCCCATTAGGTCACCACGATCACTATAAATACTGGCACTTCAGCCACGAAAAAGGAGACGAGGACAGACGGAAACCCTAGCACAGAAACCCTGGAGGCTACCTTAGAGAGTTCCGAATAAAGAAACCCTGAAGGCCGCTCCTCCGCGCCTCCGCTCCGAAGCTACCGCCGCCCAACTCCATCCGATACCAAAAGTGATCAGTTTCTCCAACATAGCAGCTTAGTTGCAAACAGGTTTGCGCATCACTATTGTTTTATGCTTTTAATCGGTGATCTCTATATACATAAAACATCATGATTGAAGTTTCGAATATGTAATTTGATTTCACATGCGAATTTAAATATGCTTGAATATCATGAATGTTTGTCCATGCTATTCCTGTAATCAAATGCCATAAAAGTTCAGGTTTTCGGAGGTCATGCTGCTGTCAAACTCCAAACCCGTGGCCGCTCGCTAGCACATCGCTAAGCGAGCCTGTAGCGAGTATTCGCTGAGCCTTCGCTAGGCGAAGCAGAGGCGAACGGGACAGTGGCTGCTTTGTTGCTTTTCTATTCTGCCTTATGTCTATCTAACCAAGACTTATTATAATTCTGCATCATTTGGCCTGAGATTATGACTGTTGTGTTGTAGTGCAATTTTCAATTATACTTTACTTTGATGCTCTAACCCGTGTGTTGAATTGTGTAAAGGCTTACATATTCTCGACGAAATGGCCGGCTAGGTATTCCACTTTATGTGTGGGATACCCTTATGGAGATTCACCCTGAACGACTCAATTGATTTTAATGTATTAATTTCATGGTGAAGATCCACCCTAATGGCTTAATTGATCTTAATGTACTGATTTTAATATGGACCTAATTACTTAATCGACTACGGCTATCTAATTAATTGTAAAACTTTGCCTTTTAATATGCGATCTCGGACTTCTCTTTGCTGCCCTACGGTATTACGGTATAACGGTCGTGTCCCGTGAATGTAGGGATACACTTAGCAAAGACCCTTCGGTTAAATCATCATAAAATAAATCATGGTCCCTCGGATGTTGCCTTCGAAAATACAATTTTGTCCCTCGATGACCCTTCGGTGTAGCCTACGGTTAAATGATGATCGTCCCTTCGAATGCTAAGGTATCCTTACAACTGTTGCCTTCAATGACCTATCGATGACCCTACAATGACCCTTTTACATCCAAAGGATAAAACTACTTACTTCTCAATAGTAAGGACAGTTTTACCCTCATAAGGATAGGAAATGCCCATAACGACCTTAGGAAGGTATAACTCTCAATTACTGGATCATAACCTAAAACATTTTCCACCCCTCACACTTTGCAAGTCCTAGAAAATCACCACTTGGTATACATTCATACTAGAATCATTACCAAGTTATATTTTTCTAAACTGTTTTTCAAAATCAAACGAGATAAATACTTTGTATACATTCATACGAGAATCATTACAAAGTTAAACTCTCTTTTCGAAACATTTTTAAACAATTCACCAACACTTTTCAGACAAAAATATAAGTGATCCAGCAATTAAGAGCCCATGGATAACCATGGATACAAAGGGTGCTAATACCTTCCCTTTGTATAATGTACCTCCCGAGCCCAAAATCTATTGAGGTCTTTCCTGTTCTTTTCCACCTTTCCTTATTGGATAAAAGAAAAGTCGGTGGCGACTCTTGCTATCCGCGACATTGCGATAAAAAGCAAAATACCCCAAGTCAGTTCACCGTATGACAGAACTGGCGACTCTGCTGGGGAGATTACAAGAGAGGTTACCTTAAAAAACAAGATCACTTATTTAAAATTGTCTGATTTACTTTTAAGGGATTGCTTGGGTATTCTTGAGTGAAAGATCCTACACCCGGATCTAGTGTACCTTAGGTAAGTAGCAATAGATCATCGCGACTATCCGGCGTATACTGGAATGGTTAAAATGATGGCCACGGTTAATGTGACACTTTGGATATCCTGATGTTCCTCATGTTTACTTGAGGAAAATTTTGGCATTTGCGTGGTGTCATTAAAGCATTAACCAGACCTTTAGAACCCTAATTGACTCATCCTGGCCATTAGAAAGTAGTGAGATAACTGACTTCGGTTCCGACTGGGGTTGGTTGAGACTCGATACTACACTCCTTGAGATTGGACTTTAGGGAAGCTTCGGTCAACCACTTGGTGTTGCACTGAAGTGGACTTGAAGGAAGGTCAATGATTGGAGATCCTTTTAGAACCCGGTTACTATTCTAGGACAGGTTGAACCAACCAAACTTCAGTAGGGAGGGTACTTACCTATGGAACTCATGCAAGCCTTAAAACTTAGGAGTGATTGTTGTGTGACTTGCTTGTGTTTGTTTACATAACATCATAACATAATAACATCATAACATCATAATATCATGACATTATAACCATTTCAAGGACTTAGGGATTTAACTTTGCTCTGTTTTGTAAAGCTATGGCTCCCAGGAAGACCATCCGGATTAATCTTGTAGCAATCTCTCCTCAACTCAAGAACTTAGTGTCAGAACTTTCCGATCATGCGCAGTTCATCAAGAGACATGGTTCTCTTCTCAATTTAGTTACCACTGGGTTCAAAGAAGATATGATGAGAGTTTTATTCCAGTTCTTCGACCCTAAACATCATTGCTTCACATTCCCGGATTATCAATTGGTACCCACATTGGAAGAATTCTCCAGACTGCTTGGGATACCTATCCTTGATCAACTACCGTTCAGTGGTTTAGAAAAGGTTCCGAAGTCTGAAGAAGTTGCCGCAGCTTTACACATGACGAAGTCCGACATTGAAGCTAATTGGGTAACAAGGAGTGGAGTTAAGGGTTTACTTGCCAAATTCCTGACAAATAAGGCCCGAGAATTCTTAAAAGTTATGAATGTCCGTGCTTTCTAAGACATCCTGGCATTGCTAATCTATGGCTTGGTGTTATTCCCTAATCCAGACCAATTCATAGACATGAATGCTATTAAGATATTTCTCACTCATAACCCTGTACCTACCTTGCTGGGAGACATTTTGCATTCCCTCCACACTCGTACCATGAAGAAGCAATGGACTCTCATGTGCTGCATACCTTTGTTGTCTAGGTGGTTTATTTCGCACCTTCCTCAATCGGTCTTGAAGAACGAGCAGAATTTGAAATGGTCTCAAAGGATAATGTCGCTCTCCCACCCAGACATCTGTTGGTGTCCTCAGTTCAAGGAAAATGTTATCATCATTGACCTTTGTGGCGAGTTCCCTAATGTACCACTCCTAGGAATAAGAGGAGGTATTACTTATAATCCTGCTTTAGCTCTGCGACAGTTTGGTTGTGCTCGAAGAGATGGTCCACATGAAATGATCATCGAAGGCATTATGTTCGACTATGACAACGATTCCCAAGGCCTCCGTCAAAGATTTGTACGAGCTTGGGGCATGGTGAAGAGAGGTACGTTAGGACAGAAAAATTCTATTCCTATGGAACCTTATCTCAGATGGGTACGCGCCAGAGCTCGTGAACTTGCCATGCCATATCTTGCAATCGGACCTCAGAACCTGAAGCTGAAGGAGGTGCTCCTCAGATCATTCCTTATCCAGATATGCCTACCAATGTTGAGGAACTAAAGAGATCCTGGATCCAGTTGAGAGAAGAAAGGGATACTTTCGAGACTCAGTTCGTCGCAGAAAGGAAGAAAGTGTTAGAACTTACCAGTCAGCTTAATGAGGAACGAAGACTCAATGCGTATCTTCGCCCAAAAAGAAGTCGCCCCTGGGAGACTTGAGCTTTCATTGTATTATTATTATTATTCCTCTTGTAATGAACATTGGTCAAAGAAATTAGCAATGAACATTTCTCTCTTGTTGGTGATTTACGCAAAGTTAAATTCCAAAAGTCCTTGAAAACATTTCATACATCGCATAGCATAACATAACACTGCATAACAGGTATTCTACAAGTTCAATGTTCTCACGGTCTTCCTTACAAACAGAAAAATGGATCTCGAACAAACTGTCAAAGATCTCCAGACTCAGAATGCTCAATTCAAGGAGATGATGCTAAGCTTATCCAAGGGGCAGGAGGAACTGAAGGCTCTTTTGCTCGAAAAGAAGAAAGACAAGAAAGCTGTGAGTTTCATTAACCCGGGAAGAAGGCGTAAAGGACAGGCCGCAGGAGTCAAGTTTGGGATCCCGAATGGTCCAGAAGAGGAGACAGAGAATGATTCAGAAGAGGAGAATGTCGATCTCTTCAACCCTGAGGACGACGATGAAGATTATGAAAATGAACAGTACTCTCCAAGAGATGATAAGTACAAGTTGCTGGAAGAACGTATGCTAGCTATGGAGGGTCAGAAGGCGCCCGGTCTGGATTTCGAAAGTTTGGGTCTGGTGTCCGATGTGACCATTCCTCGCAAATTCAAAATCCCCACTTTCACTAAGTACGATGGTGCGTCCTGTCCTCAGATGCATCTGAGAGCTTATGTGAGAAAGATTCAGCCGCATACCACTGACAGGAAGCTATGGATCCATTTCTTCCAAGAGAGCCTGTCTGGCACACAGTTGGAATGGTATTATCAGCTCGAGAGCTCTGACATCCGCACCTGGACTGATTTAGCAACAACTTTCTATAAACAATACCAGTATAACTCTGAACTAGCGCCTACCCGGCTACAGCTGCAGAATATGACTATGGGATCTAGAGAAAGCTTTAAAGAATATGCTCAAAAGTGGAGAGATTTGGCTGGCAGAGTCAAACCCCCTATGACTGACAGAGAATTGGTGGATATGTTCATGGGCACACTGACCGGCCCATTCTACAGCCATTTACTGGGAAGTTCTTCATCAGGTTTCACTGAACTTATATTGACAGGTGAACGTGTTGAAAGCGGCATCCGAAGTGGAAAGATACAGGCGGCTGCCTCTGCAAGCACCAAAAGGTCCTATCAGGGGAGGAATGAATCAAATGCTGTGTACGGTCAAAAGGGTCGTAACAAGAAAAACCGTGACCATGACATCGGAGCAGTTCAGATTGCCGCACCACCATCTCAAAACTTCCAGCCCAAACAAGACAGGCCAAGAAGGCAGTTTACCAGGATCAATATGACCTTGGCACAGGCACTGCAGGGAATGCTAAAGGCAAATTTGATCACCCTCAGAGATCCTCCTACGAATCCCAACACTACTTCTTCTCGTTATAACCCTAATGCCAGGTGTGCATATCACTCCGATAGCCCCGGGCATGATACAAACGATTGCTGGTCATTGAAGAATAAGATTTAGGATATGATCGAAGCTGGGGAAATTGAGTTTGAGCCTCCGGAGACCCCTAATGTCATCACTGCTCCTATGCCTAATCATGACAAGGCGGTTAATGTCGTGGATGACGACGATCACGTTTCCAATGTGGCGGACTTAACATCTCCTCTCCCGATCATAAAGAGGAATTTATTGCAAGCTGGTTTATTTCCAGGTTGTGCTGAAGATTGCAATCTCTGCATACTCAGGCCCGAGGATTGTTTGAAATTGAAGAATGGTATTCAACGGCTGATGGACGATCATACAGTTCTCTTCGAAAGGATTCCTAAGGCGGAAAATCTTATTGAAGAAATATCTGTGATTGCTAGGTCCAAAGTTCCGGTGAAGATTACCGCTACCAGGGCGCCTGTGAAGATTACTGCTGAGCCCAGGGTTGCTCCCCTAATCATCACTGCACCTGGCCCGATCCCGTATTCCTCAAGCAAAGCTATTCCGTGGAATTATGGCGGTGATGTTTACGTCCATGGCGTGAAGCAAGTGGATAATGCTGCTAATACTAGTGGCATTGTTGGGACTAGTAAAATTACTCGAAGCGGAAGGATCTTCTCTCCAGAAATCTCACCTCCTGTCCTTGAAACTCGAGGAAAGGAACCAGTCAATCCTTCTCAGTCAGAGACACCGGTCGAAGTTACTCCCGAAGATGTTGCCAAACAGGAAATGGAAGAAGTGCTGAAAATCATCCGCAAGAGTGATTTCGATGTGGTAGAACAGTTGGGGCATACCCCGTCTAAGATCTCGATGTTATCCTTGCTGTTATCTTCTGAATCTCATGCCAATGCATTGATAAAACTCTTGAAGACTGCTCATGTGCCTCAGGAAACATCTGTCGATCAGTTCGAAAATTATGTTGCTCACTTGGCTGTTGACAATGGCCTAGGCTTTTCCGATGCTGACCTGACACCAGCGGGAAAGAATCACAATAAAGCCCTGCATATCTCCATTGAGTGTAGGGGAATCACTTTGTCTCATGTGTTGATCGATAATGGCTCTTCCTTGAATGTGCTGCCAACAGCTGTGCTGGATAAGCTGGACTGTAAAAGCATCGAACTGAAACCTAGTGACATTGTGGTACGTGCTTACGATGGTGCGAAGAGTGTTGTCCATGGCGAAGTAGTCCTCCCTATCAAGATAGGACCTCAAGTCTTCAATACTACCTTCCATGTAATGAACATTCGTCCTGCCTATTCCTGCTTACTGGGACGCCCTTGGATTCATGGGGCAGGCGCTGTAGCCTCGTCTCTCCATCAAAAGTTGAGGTATCCCACAAAGGGCAAAATTGTCACCGTGTGTGGAGAAGAAGAGTACATTGTCAGTAGTGTGCATACCTTCAGATACGTCGAGATGGATGGTGAATTCATTGAGACTCCTTGTCAGTCATTTGAAGTAGTTCCTCCGACCAATCCTGTCCTTAAGCCAACTTCCTGTGTACCCAAGGTTATTCGTGCTCCTCCTGCTATGATTTCTCTGAAGGACGCTCAAGCCGTGGTTGAAGATGGTGGTCGTACTGGCTGGGGTCAATTGATCGACGTACCGTACAAGTCTGACAAATTTGGCCTGGGGTTCAGCTCTGACAAGAGTCAAATTAATGTTGTAGAAGATGCTGACAGCGATTGCGACCTGGATAGCTGGATTTTCCCAACAATTGGTGAAGGACTCAATAATTGGAAGGCTGAAGACACTATCCCGATTTCCTTTAGTCAGGAGTAATTGTTATTGTCTATTTTAGTGTTGCAAGTTTTTGTTTTTTTTACAATTGAACTTCTCCAAGCGTTGTGTCTATGCCCGGGGCACAATAGCTAATTGGTTAAGGGTTTTGTCATCTTCATAAGCATATTCATATTCAATAAATCAATGGACTTTTTGCATTCAAATATTGCGCTCTTTATCTTTTCTGTCATCTTCCAAACGAGCTATGTTTCTTACACACACTCACGTAACGAATTGCAGATCCATACCCACTCTGGATCCTGTTGACAATAGTTCTACTACTGTTCATTATAACTTTGAAAATACGATCTACCAAGCCGAGGATGGAAGTGAGGAAGATTGTGAAGTACCTGGAGAACTTGCCAGACTATTACTGCAGGAAGAAAGGACTATACAGCCACACGAGGAGTCAGTTGAGACTGTAAATCTGGGTACTGAAGTAAACAAGAAAGAAGTCAAAATAGGAGCAGGCTTGGAAAACAGTGTCAAGAGAAGGTTGATTCAGATGTTGCATGACTATGTAGAGATTTTTGCTTGGTCTTATGAAGACATGCCAGGACTGGATACCGATATAGTAGTGCATCGACTGCCAACGAGGGAAGAATGTCGTCCTGTTAAGCAAAAGGTTCGTCGCATGCGTCCTGAAATGTCTGAGAAAATCAAAGCCGAGGTGATGAAACAATTTGATGCAGGTTTTCTGGCTGTTACTTCTTATCCTCAATGGGTTGCTAATGTGGTACCAGTGCCAAAGAAGGATGGTAAGGTGCGAATGTGTGTAGATTACCGAGACCTGAATAAAGCGAGTCCCAAGGATGACTTTCCACTCCCGCACATTGATGTTCTGGTAGATAACACCGCTCAACACAAGGTGTTCTCATTCATGGATGGATTCTCAGGTTACAACCAGATTAAGATGGCGCCTGAGGACATGGAGAAAACTACGTTTGTGACGCAATGGGGCACGTTCTGTTATAAAGTAATGCCATTTGGTTTAAAGAATGCAGGGGCAATGTACCAGCGTGCTATGGTGGTTTTGTTCAATGATATGATCCATCATGAAATAGAAGTATATGTGGATGACATGATAGCCAGATCTCATACTGAGGAGGAACATCTCGATCATTTATACAAACTGTTCGAGAGGTTGAAGAAATACAAGTTGAGGTTGAACCCGAACAAATGCACCTTTGGGGTAAGGTCCGGCAAACTCCTGGGCTTTATTGTCAGTGGTAAAGGGATTGAGGTTGACCCGGCCAAGGTGAGAGCTATTCAAGAAATGCCAGATCCCAGTACAGATAAAGAAGTCAGAGGTTTCTTGGGACGCTTGAATTACATTGCCCGATTTATCTCCCATTTGACCGCCACCTGCAAACCCCTCTTCAAGCTACTGAGAAAAAATCAAGAGATGATATGGAATGAGGAATGTCAAGAAGCTTTTGACAAAATCAAGAAGTATCTTCAAGAACCTCCAATTCTGATGCCACCAGTTGAAGGAAGACCTCTAATCATGTATTTAACCGTGTTAGAAAATTCAATGGGGTGCGTGTTGGGACAACATGACGAGTCTGGTCGAAAAGAGCATGCCATATACTACCTTAGCAAAAAGTTTACCGACTGTGAAACAAGATACTCACTGCTCGAGAAAACTTGTTGTGCTTTGGCCTGGGCTGCTCGCCGACTGAGACAGTATATGTTGAATCACACCACTTTATTGATTTCTAAGATGGGTCCTATCAAATACATATTTGAGAAACCCGCTCTCTCCGGAAGAATAGCAAGATGGCAGATGATCTTAACAGAGTATGACATCCAGTATACTACTCAGAAAGCAATCAAAGGAAGCGTGCTAGCTGATCATTTGGCTCATCAAGCGGTGGATGATTACCAATCTATGAATTTTGAGTTTCCAGATGAAGATGTCATGTTTGTTACCAATCATGAAGAACATGGACCGGATGAAGGACCCGCACCGGGATCCCGATGGACTATGGTTTTTGATGGATCTTCTAATGCGTTGGGCAACGGTGTTGGTGTCGTAATTATTTCTCCCAGGGGTTGCCATACGCCTTTCACTGCTAGACTATGTTTTGATTGTACCAATAATATGGCTGAGTATGAAGCATGTATTTTGGGACTCAGAGCTGCCATAGACCTAAGGATCGAGTTTTTGAGTGTGTACGGAGACTCAGCATTAGTAATCAGTCAGATCAAAGGAGAATGGGACACTAAACATCCGAATCTCATCCCTTATCGAGAGAAGGTGTTGTCACTAATCCCATACTTTGGAGAGATTACATTCGAACATATCCCACGAGAAGAGAATCAGTTGGCAGACGCATTGGCTACCATGTCATCTATGTTCAGAGTCAGATGGGACAATGAAGCTCCCATGATCACCATTGAGCGATTGGATGAACCAACACATTGTTATGAGCTTAATACTGATGAAGTGGAAGAGAAACCTTGGTTCCACGAAGTAAAAAGATATTTAGAAACTCAGGAGTACCCTGAGGGGGCATCTATCAATGATAGAAAATTCCTGAGGAAGTTCTCTGCTAAATTCTTTTTGAGTAATGGAGTATTATACAAACGTAACCACGATTCGACTTTGCTTCGCTGTGTGGATAAAAAGGAAGCAGAAAAGATTATGGGAGACATGCACGACGGTATTTTTGGGACTCATTCTAGTGGACACACGATGGCCAAGAAGATTCTGAGATCAGGGTATTATTGGTCTACCATGGAAGCTGATTGCCACCATCACTCCAGAACCTGTCACAAGTGCCAGATATATGCGGATAAAGTACATGCACCTCCTGCTCCATTGAACGTGTTGACAGCCCCTTGGCCCTTTGCAATGTGGGGCATTGATATGATTGGAGAGATTAAACCTACTGCTTCTAACGGGCATCGTTTCATCCTTGTTGCTATTGATTACTTTACGAAGTGGGTAGAGGCCGCCTCATTCGCTTCTGTCACCAAGAATGTGGTGGCACGGTTCATCAAGAATAGTCTTATTTGTCGGTATGGTATCCCTGGAAGGATTATCACCGACAATGGCACTAATTTGAACAACAAGATGATTACTGAACTCTGCACGCAGTTCAACGTAAAGCACCATAACTCTTCTCCGTACCGACCAAAGATGAATGGCGCTGTAGAAGCTGCTAATAAGAATATCAAGAAGATCATACAAAAGATGACGGTGACATACAAAGACTGGCATGAGATGTTACCGTTTGCTCTTCACGGTTATCGCACTTCAGTACGCACTTCGACAGGAGCAACTCCTTTCTCTTTAGTCTACGGAATGGAAGCCGTTTTACCAGTGGAAGTTCAGATTCCCTCTCTAAGAATCATGAAAGAGACGGGCTTAGATGAAGAGGAATGAATTCAGACTCGACTCGATCAGATAAACTTGATTGATGAGAAGAGACTTGCGGCTGTTTGTCATGGACAGATATATCAGAAATGCATGACCCAGGCATTTAACAAAAGAGTCAAGAGACAGGTATATCGAATTGGCGATTTGGTAATAAAGCGTATCATTCTACCACAGGGTGATCCCAGAGGCAAATGGACTCCCACGTACGAAGGGCCATTTGTAGTTGAGAAGGTATTCTCCGGTGGAGCCATGATACTTGCTACGATGGATGGCGAAGACTTCCCACATCCCGTGAACGCAGACATAGTAAAAAAATACTACGCATAAAAGAGACCCGCTAGGTCGACATACCTAGGCAAAAGTAAGGGCATCCCGGCAAACCAAAAGGGTTCGGGCAAAAATTAGGGATAAACATATAAAAATGTACACCCGGCAAGTCGAAAACCTGAAAAGGCGGCTTGAGCAAAAAAGGGTATCCTGGTGGACTGAAAACCTGAAAAGGCGGTCCAGGCAAAAATTAGGGATTAAAGCGTATGACTATGTCCCGTTCTCTGTCAGCTTCAACCAAGTTCAAGGGACTGAACAAGCCAATCACTTCTATCCGACAGCAGGAGATGAGATGCTTGAAGACATAATGACAGTATTGGAATTAGAATCGATAGGACTTTTTCTGCATAGCTTTCTCTTTGTTTGCCTGACAATTTCCTCTTACTAGGATTTCTGTCTCCTTGTACACAAATTGCCTGTTTATAGGCCCTCTTTCAAAATCAATACAATTTTATTCCAAAAAAAAGATGCTTTTGTTTACTTTCTCTGTTTTGTTTGCGTAAACGTCCATTGATTTAATTTGAATTGATTTATGCATTTGAATATGATCAATGTTTACCAAATGCACGCCTAAAATGGAAATAGCGATTACTACAAGACTTCAGGATCAGGAGAAGGTCTAACCATGCTTTCCAATGAATCCGTCGCTGATTCTATTCCCCAACAAGAATCAGCTATTTCCCAGAAGAGGTTGGCATTGCCAGACAGACTGGTCATTTCTTCCATCCCCAGCCGGGCTCTGTTGAGTATTTTCCGCCATCAGACAGAAATCAAGTATCCTCAGCTAAGAAAAGACCATCAATACAAATATCTTCGACCAGAAGACTGAGATTTATTTCCCCAGTAGAATCCCCTGGAAGAATGTTTCAGACGCATAGTGCATTCATTACATCATTTCATAACATATACATGCATACAATGTTCGTATTTCTTTTCAGACGCATAACTCATTCATTACATCATTTCACAGCATACGCCTGCATACACTGTCCGCATTTAGTTTTAGAAACATAAAGCATCTCATGCATCATGACATGGCATGAAACTAACTTGATTTTTCAGGTTAAGCATCTCATGATACGGTCAAAGTGAAGATCCAGTCAAACAGATACTCCCGTTGATTACATTCAAGACAGCTGCTGCAAACACAACAAATACTATCAGATATAGCCTAACGTACGGTTCATTCTGATTCAGCTCAACATGTGACTCCTTCAACTCAGATGCGATCTAACGTATGATCCATTCTGACCTTCAATTCCTCTGATACTACCTAGCGTACGGCACATCCCGAGGTGTAGTCTGGCATACGACTACTTTCTTCTTCAGATACATCTTTCAGATATACTCCATGTCAACATTCATCCTGACATTCTCCTGATGATGGCATCTCTAAGCCCATCCCAGACATTTATTGTAAATACAACATATACAAATACTATCAGATATAGCCTAGCGTACGGTTCATTCTGATTCAGCTCAACATATGACTTTTTTTCAACTCAGATGCAATCTAACGTACGATCCCTTCTGACCTTCAACAACTCAAAGACGGTCTAATGTACGACCCAGTTAGACCTTCAAGTCCTCAGATGCTACCTAGTGTACGGTACATTTCTGAAGCGTAGTCTAGCATATGACTACCCCTTTCGTCATTAGATCCAGCCTAACGGACGGCTCGTTCTGCTCAAAGACGGTCTAATGTACGATCCAGTTAGACCTTCAAGTCCTCAGATGCTACCTAGTGTACGGTACATTTCTGAAGCGTAGTCTAGCATATGACTACCCCTTTCGTCATCAGATCCAGCCTAACGGACGGCTCGTTCTGCTCAAAGACGGTCTAATGTACGACCCAGTTAGACCTTCAAGTCCTCAGATGCTACCTAGTGTACGGTACATTTCTGAAGCGTAGTCTAGCATACGACTACCCCTTTCACAATCAGATTCAGCCTAACGAACGACTCATTCTGCAACTCAGATACGATCTAATGCACGATCCATTCTGATCTCTCATCCTCAGTGGAGTCACCCGCCTAACAGACGACTTATCCTGCGATTCGGATACGATCTAGCGTACTATCCATTCTGATCCCTTATCCCCAGCAGTATATAACACACTCTGACTCCCCGGCGAAGTCGACGGCCTAATAGGCGACCCACTATACGGTCTAACGTACGACCCGGTATGACACCCATGTCTTCAGACATCGTCTAATGTACGACGCACTCTGAAGCTCTCATCATCAAACTTCCTGGATGGCATCTTCAAGCCCATCTCTATCAAGATTAATTGACAAGTGCAAATTTTTGGGGCATTCTAGTATTCAATAATCTTCCACCTCCAGACCACGAACGGCATACTTGCCATCCTAACTCTCTCGGTTCAAGAATATTGAACAGGGGCAGCTGTCATACCCCAAAATTTGCCCACTAATCTTATAAAACATTTTTCAAGATACTCCGACTTATTCTGCAAGGCACTAGTCTTCAAGGGACAAAAGCCCAGCTCACAACAGGCCCAATCCAGAAAATGGCCCAAACTGGCCTGCTCGCTAGGCGAGCAATCCCTTCGCCTAGCGAACCCCTCATTATGACACTCGCCCCAGCGAAGCACCAGATCCAGTAAAAGCCCAAAATAGCTTGCTCGCTAGGCGAGCAACTCCTTCGCCTAGCGAAGCTTGCGAATATCAGAATTTCTGGGCTTCATTCTGAGCCCATTAGGTCACCACGATCACTATAAATACTAGCACTTCAACCACGAAAAAGGAGACGAGGACAGACGGAAACCCTGGCACAGAAACCCTGGAGGCTACCTTAGAGAGTTCCGAATAAAGAAACCCTGAAGGCCGCTCCTCCGCGCCTCCGCTCCGAAGCTACCGCCGCCCAACTCCATCCGATACCAAAAGTGATCAGTTTCTCCAACATAGCAGCTTAGTTGCAAACAGGTTTGCGCATCACTATTGTTTTATGCTTTTAATCGGTGATCTCTATATACATAAAGCATCATGATTGAAGTTTCGAATATGTAATTTGATTTCACATGCGAATTTAAATATGCTTGAATATCATGAATGTTTGTCCATGCTATTCCTGTAATCAAATGCCATAAAAGTTCAGGTTTTCGGAGGTCATGCTGCTGTCAAACTCCAAACCCATGGCCGCTCGCTAGCACATCGCTAAGCGAGCCTGTAGCGAGTATTCGCTGAGCCTTCGCTAGGCGAAGCAGAGGCGAACGGGACAGTGGCTGCTTTGTTGCTTTTCTATTCTGCCTTATGTCTATCTAACCAAGACTTATTATAATTCTGCATCATTTGGCCTGAGATTATGACTGTTGTGTTGTAGTGCAATTTTCAATTATACTTTACTTTGATGCTCTAACCCGTGTGCTGAATTGTGTAAAGGCTTACATATTCCCGAGGAAATGGCCGGCTAGGTATTCCACTTTATGTGTGGGATACCCTTATGGAGATTCACCCTGAACTACTCAATTGATTTTAATGTATTAATTTCATGGTGAAGATCCACCCTAATGGCTTAATTGATCTTAATGTACTGATTTTAATATGGACCTAATTACTTAATCGACTACGGCTATCTAATTAATTGTAAAACTTTGCCTTTTAATATGCGATCTCGGACTTCTCTTTGCTGCCCTACGGTATTACGGTATAACGGTCGTGTCCCGCGAATGTAGGGATACACTTAGCAAAGACCCTTCGGTTAAATCATCATAAAATAAATCATGGTCCCTCGGATGTTGCCTTCGAAAATACGATTTTGTCCCTCGATGACCCTTCGGTGTAGCCTACGGTTAAATGATGATCGTCCCTTCGAATGCTAAGGTATCCTTACAACTGTTGCCTTCAATGACCTATCGATGACCCTACAATGACCCTTTTACATCCAAAGGATAAAACTACTTACTTCTCAATAGTAAGGACAGTTTTACCCTCATAAGGATAGGAAATGCCCATAACGACCTTAGGAAGGTATAACTCTCAATTACTGGATCATAACCTAAAACATTTTCCACCCCTCACACTTTGCAAGTCCTAGAAAATCACCACTTGGTATACATTCATACTAGAATCATTACCAAGTTATATTTTTCTAAACTGTTTTTCAAAATCAAACGAGATAAATACTTTGTATACATTCATACGAGAATCATTACAAAGTTAAACTCTCTTTTCGAAACATTTTTAAACAATTCACCAACACTTTTCAGACAAAAATATAAGTGATCCAGCAATTAAGAGCCCATGGATAACCATGGATACAAAGGGTGCTAATACCTTCCCTTTGTATAATGTACCTCCCGAGCCCAAAGTCTATTGAGGTCTTTCCTGTTCTTTTCCACCTTTCCTTATTGGATAAAAGAAAAGTCGGTGGTGACTCTTGCTATCCGCGACATTGCGATAAAAAGCAAAATACCCCAAGTCAGTTCACCGTATGACAGTTGTGTCTATGCCCGGGGCACAATAGCTAATTTGTTAAGGGTTTTGTCATTTTCATAAGCATATTCATATTCAATAAATCAATGGACTTTTTGCATTCAAATATTGCGCTCTTTGTCTTTTCTGTCATCTTCCAAACAATCTATGTTTTCTTACACACACTCACGTAACGAATTGCAGATCCATACCCACTCTGGATCCTGTTGATAATAGGTCTACTACTGTTCATTATGACTTTGAAAATCCGATCTACCAAGCCGAGGATGGAAGTGTGGAAGATTGTGAAGTACCTGGAGAACTTGCCAGACTGTTACTGCAGGAAGAGAGGACTATACAGCCGCACGAGGAGTCAGTTGAGATTGTAAATCTGGGTACCGAAGTAGACAAGAAAGAAGTCAAAATAGGAGCAGGCTTGGAAAACAGTGTCAAAAGAAGGTTGATTCAGATGTTACATGACTATGTAGAGATTTTTGCTTGGTCTTATGACGACATGCCAGGACTGGATACTGATATAGTAGTACATCGGCTGCCAACGAGGGAAGATTGTCGTCGTGTTAAGCAAAAGGTTCGTCGCATGCGTCCTGAAATGTCTGAGAAAATCAAAGCCGAGGTTATGAAACAATTTGATGCAGGTTTTCTGGCTGTTACTTCTTATCCTCAATGGGTTGCTAATGTGGTACCAGTGCCGAAGAAGGATGGCAAGGTGCGAATGTGTGTAGACTACAGAGATTTGAATAAAGCGAGTCCCAAAGACGACTTTCCACTTCCGCACATTGATGTTCTGGTAGATAACATCGCTCAACACAAGGTATTCTCATTCATGGATGGATTCTCAGGTTATAACCATATTAAGATGGCGCCTGAGGACATGGAGAAAACTACGTTTGTAACGCAATGGGGCACGTTCTGTTATAAAGTAATGCCATTTGGTTTAAAGAATGCAGGGGCAACGTACCAGCGTGCTATGGTGGTTTTGTTCCATGATATGATCCATCATGAAATAGAAGTGTATGTGGATGACATGATAGCCAGATCTCATACTGAGGGAGAGCATCTCGATCATTTATACAAACTGTTCGAGAGGTTGAAGAAATACAAGTTGAGGTTGAACCCGAACAAATGCACCTTTGGAGTAAGATCCGGCAAACTCTTGGGCTTTATTGTCAGTGGTAAAGGGATTGAGGTTGACCCGGCTAAGGTGAGGGCTATTCAAGAAATGCCAGTTCCCCGTACAGATAAAGAGGTCAGAGGTTTCTTGGGACGTTTGAATTATATTGCCCGATTTATCTCCCACTTGACTGTTACCTGCAAACCCCTCTTCAAACTACTGAGGAAAAATCAAGAGATGAGATGGAATGATGAATGTCAAGAAGCTTTCGACAAAATCAAGGAGTATCTTCAAAAACCTCCCATTCTGATGCCACCAGTTGAAGGAAGACCTTTAATCATGTATTTGACCGTGTTAGAAAATTCAATGGGGTGTGTGTTGGGACAACATGACGAGTCTGGCCGAAAAGAGCATGCCATATACTACCTTAGCAAAAAGTTTACCGACTGTGAAACAAGATACTCACTGCTCGAGAAAACTTGCTGTGCTTTGGCCTGGGCTGCTCGCCGACTAAGACAATACATGTTGAATCATACCACTTTATTGATTTCTAAGATGGATCCTATCAAATACATATTTGAGAAACCTGCCCTCTCCGGAAAAATAGCAAGATGGAAGATGATTTTAACAGAGTATGACATCCAGTATACTACCCAGAAAGCAATCAAAGGAAGCGTGATAGCCGATCATTTGGCTCATCAAGCGGTGAATGATTACCAATCTATGAATTTTGAGTTCCCGGATGAAGATGTCATGCTTGTTACTGATCAGGAAGAACATGGACCGGATGAAAGACCCGAACTTGGATCCCGATGGACTATGGTTTTCGATGGATCTTCTAATGCATTGGGCAACGGTGTTGGTGTTGTAATTATATCTCCCCGGGGTTGCCATACGCCCTTCACTGCCAGACTATGCTTTGATTGCACCAACAATATGGCTGAGTATGAAGCATGTATTTTGGGACTTAAGGCTGCTATAGACCTGAGAATCAAGTTTTTGAGGGTGTATGGAGACTCGGCCCTAGTAGTCAGTCAGATCAAAGGAGAATGGGACACTAAACATCCGAATCTCATCCCTTATCGAGAGCGGGTGTTAACATTAATCCCATACTTCGAAGAGATTACATTCGAACACATTCCACGAGAAGAGAATCAGTTGGCAGACGCATTGGCTACCATGTAATCTATGTTCAGAGTCAGATGGGGCAGCGAAGCTCCCATGATCACCATTGAACGGTTAGATGAACCAGCGTATTGTTATGAACTTAACGCTGATGGAGTAGAGGAGAAACCTTGGTTCCACAAAGTAAAAAGATATTTGGAAACTCAGGAATACCCTGAAGAGGCATCTATCAATGACAGAAAATTTCTGGGGAAGTTCTCCGCTAAATTCTTTTTGAGTAATGGATTATTATACAAACGTAATCATGATTCGACTTTGCTTCGCTGTGTGGATAAAACGGAAGCAGAAAAGATTATGGAAGACATGCATGATGGTATTTTTGGGACTCATTCTAGTGGGCATACGATGGCCAAGAAGATTCTGAGATCAGGGTATTATTGGTCTACCATGGAAGCTGATTGCCATCATCACTCCAGAACCTGTCACAAGTGCCAGATATATGCGGATAAAGTACATGTGCCTCCTGCTCCATTGAACGTGTTGACAGCACCTTGGCCCTTTGCAATGTGGGGCATTGATATGATTGGAGAGATTAAACCTACTGCTTCTAACGGGCATCGTTTCATCCTTGTTGCTATTGATTACTTTACAAAGTGGGTAGAGGCCGCCTCATTCGCTTCTGTCACCAAGAATGTGGTGGCACGATTCATCAAGAATAATCTCATTTGTCGATATGGCATCCCTGAAAGAATTATTACTGACAATGGTACTAATTTGAACAACAAGATGATTACTGAACTCTGCACGCAGTTCAAAATAAAACACCATAACTCTTCTCCGTACCGGCCAAAGATGAACGGTGCCGTGGAGGCTGCTAATAAGAATATCAAGAAGATCATACAAAAGATGACGGTGACGTACAAAGACTGACATGAGATGTTACCGTTTGCTCTTCACGGTTATCGCACTTCAGTACACACTTCGACGGGAGCAACTCCTTTCTCTTTAGTCTACGGAATGGAAGCCGTTTTACCAGTGGAAGTCCAGATTCCCTCTCTAAGAATCATAAAAGAGGCGGGCTTAGATGAAGATGAATGGATTCAGACTCGACTCGACCAGATAAACTTGATCGATGAGAAGAGAGTTGCGGCTGTGTGTCATGGACAGATATATCAGAAGCGCATGACCCAGGCATTTAACAAAAGAGTCAAGAGACAGGTATATCGAATTGGCGATTTGGTAATAAAGCGTATCATTCTACCACAGGGTGATCCCAGAGGCAAATGGATTCCCACGTACGAAGGGCCGTTTGTAGTTAAGAAGGTATTCTCTGGTGGAGCCATGATACTAGCTACAATGGACGGCGAAGACTTCCTGCATCCCGTGAACGCAGACATAGTCAAAAAATACTACGCATAAAAGAGACCTGCTAGGTCGACGTACCTAGGCAAAAGTAAGGGCATCCCGGCAAACCAAAAAGGTTCGGGCAAAAATTAGGGATAAACATAAAAAAATGTGCACCCGGCAAGTCGAAAACCTGAAAAGGCGGCTTGGGCAAAAAGGGGTATCCTGGTGGATTGAAAACCTGAAAAGGCGGTCCAGGCAAAAATTAGGGATCAAAGCGTATGACTATGTCCCGTTCTCAGACAGTTTCATCCAAGTTCAAAGGACTGAACAAGCTAATCACTTATATCCGACAGCAGGAGATGAGAGGCTTGAAGACATAATGGCAGTAGGGGAATTAAAGTCAATAGGACGTTTTCGGCATAGCTTTCTCTTTGTTTTCTTGACAATTTCCTCTTACTAGGATTTCTGTCTCCTTGTACACAAATTGTCTGTTTATAGGCCCTCTTTCGAAATCAATATAATTTTAGTTTCAAAAAAATGCTTTTGTTTTACTTTCTCTGTTTTGTTTGCATAAGCGTCCATTGATTTAATTCGAATTAATATATGCATTTGGATATGATCGATGTTTACCAAAAATGCGTGCATAAAATAGAAATAGCGATTACTACTAGACTTCAGGATCGAGGAGAAGGTCTAATCATGCTTTCCAATGAATCCGTTGCTAATCCTATCCCCCCAGCAAAGCCAGTCATTCCCAGAAGAGAGTGGCATTACTAGACAAATGGGTCATCTCTTCCACCCCCAGTCAGGCTTCTGTTGAACATTTCTACCATCAGACAGAAATCAAGCATCCCCGGCTAAGAAAGGGTCATCGATACCAGTATCTCCCAACCAGAAGATTGAGATTTGTTTTCCCCAGTAGAGTCCTCTGGAAGAACTTTTCAGATGCATAATTCATTCATTACATCATTTCACAGCATACGCATGCATACATCGTTCGCAGTTATTTTCGAAAGCATAAAACATCTCATGCATCATGACATGGCATGAAGCTAACTTTATTTTTCAGGTTAATTATTCCCCTGATACAGTCAAAACAAAGGTCCATTCAGACGGACATCCTCATCAATTACGTTCAGGATTCAACTACATCTTTCAGATATACTCCATGTCAACATTCATTCTGACATCCTCCTAACGATGGCATCTATAAGCCCATCCCAGACATTTATTGCAAATACAACATATACAAATACTATCAGATATAGCCTAGCGTACGGTTCATTCTGATTCAGCTCAACATATGACTCTTTCAACTCAGATGCGATCTAACGTACGATCCATTCCGACCTTCAACAACTCCAATACGGTCTAGCATACGACCCATTTGGACCTTCAAGGCCTCAAATGCTACCTAGCGTACGGTACATTCTGAAGTGTAGTCTGGCGTATGACTACCCCCTTCATCATCAGGTACAGCCTAACGGACGGCTCAGTCTACAACTCAGATACGATCTAGCATACGATCCATTCTGATCCTTCACCCCCAGTAACGATACAGCCTAACGGACGGCTCGTTCCGCAACTCAGATACGATCTAGCGTACGATCCATTCTGATCCTTTATCCCCAGCGGCGTATGACCCATTCTAACTCTCCAGTGAAGTCGACGGCCTAATGAATGACTCACTATACGGTCTAGCGTATGACCCAGTGACACCCATGACTTCAGATATCTTCTAACGTACGACGTACTCTGAAGCTCTCATCATCAAACTTCCTAGATGGCATCTTTAAACCCATCTCCATCAAGACTAACTAATTGACAAGTGCAAATTTTTGGGGCATCCTAAGTGTTCAATAATCTTCCACCTCCAGACCACGAATGGCGTACATACCATTCTGACTCTCTCGATTCAAGAATATTGAACAGGGGCAGCTGTCATACCCCAAAATTTGCCCATTAATATTTCAAGACATTTTTCAGGGCACTCCGACTCATTTTTATGATACTGATCTTAAAGGAACAAAGGCCCAGCTCACGAGTGGCCCAATCCAGAAAATGGCCCAAACTGGCCTGCTCGCTAGGCGAGCAAATCCTTCGCCTAGCGAACGTTCGCTGCACGCTCTCCTAGCGAACGTTCGCTACACGCTCGCCTAGCGAAGCTGGCAGATAACAGAAAATTCTAGGCTTCACTCTGAGCCCATTAGGTCATGAAAAAAAGGCATTATAAATACCACAACTCCAGTCAGAAAAAGGGAGGACGAAAAAGGACGAAAGGAGAACCCTAGCAAGCAAACCCTAGCGCTCACAGACGGAAAACCCTGGAGGCTAACCCTGAGAATTCCGAGTAACCCTAAAGGAAACCCTGAAGGAAAAGCCGGCGGCAGCAAGGTCACTTCCGCTCAATTCGATCCGATCGGCCAATTCAAGGTTACAATTCGATTACAAACAGGTTGGCATTGCTATTACTACCTTATGTTCTTAATTTGCACATGGTATCATGATTGAATTTATGAAACTATCTTAAGTTTTACATATGAATTTAAGTATGCATGAACATCTGAATGTCTAACCACATAATCTCTGTAATGAATGCTATAAGGTGTGAAGCTTGCTGCCATTATATCGTTATTAAACCCGGAATCCGCAGCCGCTCGCTAGCACATCGCTAAGCGAGCATGCAACGAGTGTTCGCTAAGACTTCGCTAGGCGAAGCAGGAGCGAACGCGACAACAGCCGACTTTTCTGTTCCGACTTTTGCCCACCTGTCATGTTTTTATCATAGCCATGCATTGTTTATCTGACCCTACTGCTGTTCTGGTTTCTTTTGTGGTGTAATTCTCGATTGCACCCTGATTTGGTATTCTGACATGTTTGCTGAGTTTTGCAAAGGTTCACACATCGCCGGGAAAGCTAGCTAGATAGGTATTCCACTTTATTTGTGGGATGCCCTTTGTGGAGTTTCACCCTAAATTACCTAATTAATTTTAATGTATTAATTTTAATGTGGAGATCCACCCTCAATTACTTAGCTGATTTTAATGTATTGATTTTAATGTGGAGATTCATCCTAATTGCCTAATTGATTGTAAAATACGGCCTTTAAATATGTGATCTTGGACCTCTCTTTGCTGCCCTACGGTATTACGGTATAACGGTCGTGTCCCGCGAATGTAGGGATACACTTAGCAAAGACCCTTCGGTTAAATCATCATAAAATAAATCATGGTCCCTCGGATGTTGCCTTCGAAAATACGATTTTGTCCCTCGATGACCCTTCGGTGTAGCCTACGGTTAAATGATGATCGTCCCTTCGAATGCTAAGGTATCCTTACAACTGTTGCCTTCAATGACCTATCGATGACCCTACAATGACCCTTTTACATCCAAAGGATAAAACTACTTACTTCTCAATAGTAAGGACAGTTTTACCCTCATAAGGATAGGAAATGCCCATAACGACCTTAGGAAGGTATAACTCTCAATTACTGGATCATAACCTAAAACATTTTCCACCCCTCACACTTTGCAAGTCCTAGAAAATCACCACTTGGTATACATTCATACTAGAATCATTACCAAGTTATATTTTTCTAAACGGTTTTTCAAAATCAAACGAGATAAATACTTTGTACACATTCATACGAGAATCATTACAAAGTTAAACTCTCTTTTCGAAACATTTTTAAACAATTCACCAACACTTTTCAGACAAAAATATAAGTGATCCAGCAATTAAGAGCCCATGGATAACCATGGATACAAAGGGTGTTAATACCTTCCCTTTGTATAATGTACCTCCCGAACCCAAAATCTATTGAGGTCTTTCCTGTTCTTTTCCACCTTTCCTTATTGGATAAAAGAAAAGTCGGTGGCGACTCTTGCTATCCGCGACATTGCGAAAAAAAGCAAAATACCCCAAGTCAGTTCACCGTATGACAGAACCAATACAAGTATTACTGAGATAGGTCCATCCCTTTTGATCTTCTCTTTTAGTGTGTGGTGTGTTTTAGGAGTTTGGTTCTCCATACCAAATCTTTAACATGCATTAACACCTAAATTTTTATTTCCCGGCCTCAAATAGTTGTTACTTCTACATAAGTATAATTACGATTGCTTAACATAAATCTAAATTTGACCCTAAACGAAGAGCATTCTAGTAAGTGAGATTGTAAGTCTCCTATTCTTCATGGTATTGTGTGGAAACTTGACATATTTTCCTTTCATGAGAGCTAGTGGCATACTTGTTGAATTATCCAAGTTGGAGCCCTTCTCATGGAAGATGTCTTGGTTTAAGGATTCATACTTGTGAAAGAATGGTTGAGTGTTCTCCAAAGAATGACTTAATCAATTAAAAAAAACACCACTAACACTTGACTAACCATTGACTAACATTTGACTAATTCTTATTAATATTGCTTTACTTTCAAGTCATTTACTTTATGTAATTTAAATTTCAGTCATTTATCATTCATTTCCATTTACATTCCATTTAACTTGTTTATGTTTAAGTCATTTTCACTTTACTCATTTGAGCCATATCTTGTGATTATATATATTGTTTGTGCATTTTGGTTTTGTTTGTGGTCTTAGGGCCTTAAAAATACTTAATAACAACAAAAAACCTAAAAAATGTCTAGTGGGTTGTTGATCTTGATCTGAACTCTTGGACTTAGGATTAGGCAACATTCCCTGTGCAAAAAGGACTTGAGCTACTGTGAACTGAGCCTTCATCTGATGCAAGCCTTGGATCTTATTTGAATTCATCTACTACTCTGTCTTTGTGCTAATTATTATTTTGACCTTATGTTTGATGCTTTGTTTTGAGTTGATCAAGGAATATTTCATCTGATACATGAGAAGACAAAAAAGACTGCTAGCTATGGGAATTGCTTGCTTGGATATGGCTATCTTTATTTGATGCCTTGATCTTCTTAATGTTTGGATATTGCTAATTGCTTGATTCAAAGTCCAAAGGGAAAGTGGATTTCTATATGACATTCTTGTCTGTTGGATTGCATCCCATTGGTTAGATCTTTTCAACTCTCAACTTTTAATTTTTATGCTTAGGATAGCCTCTTCATCTCCTCCCATTTCTTAAATTTCAAAATCTCTTCCCCTTTTCCAAAACCTTCTTTGCTTGTGATTTCAAACTTAGACTTTATTTTAATGATTAGAAACTTTGGCCAATGACTTTTCAAACTTTTTTCTTAAATCAAACTTGTAAATAAACTTAATCATACTGACTTAAATTTCAAAAGACAAAAAGAACTAACAACTCCATTCAAACTTTTGGGGCCTATTGTGCCTATTTCTTATTAAACTTTTGATTGATACAGCAGCTGGTAGCTCAACAAATTTCTCAACAACCACTGGTATTAAGAGGATTGTTGAAGCAATAGCTGCCAATGAGCATCTAGAATTATACGGCAGGTGTACTAGTCATCCAGAGGGGGTGATTGATCTAAAATTAGAGACAAAAAAAATCCGTCTGGAAGATACAATTGCTGCCGAAGTAGACAAGAAGTTGAAGGCTATGAATATGGGTACTCAACAGATATCTCAGGTCCAACCGGCTCAGGCTAGCACTTGTGAAATCTGTAATGGACCTCATCACATGGTCTATTGCTTTGCCACCCCCAACAAATTGAAGAGATCAAATTCTTGAAGCAGAATAATCCCTACTCTAACACTTACAACCCAGGTTGGAAGAATCATCTGAATTTCTCTTGGAAAGATCAGAGAGGGAATGTTCCACAACAAGGTACAGGGCAATATCAGACTCAGTATCAACCACAGCAGCAACAACAGGCACCTAAAAAGGCAGAATGAGAAATCGCCATTGAAAAATTAGCCGCCCATAGCATGCCGTTTCAAGAAGAAACCATGACTAATCAGAAAAACACCACTGCCTCCATAAAAAATCTCGAAGTCCAAATGGCTAAGATAGCATAACATTTAGCTTCAAATTCTCAAGTCCCGGGTACCCTACCGTGGTACGGTAACAAATCCGCAGGAACATAACACTGTTAACGCTGTCGTAACCCGAAGTGGAAAGTCAATAGAAGACAACAGTATGGAGAAAGATGGATTGTTAGAAGTGGATTTAGAAATCAAGGAAACCAAGGACCAAGATGAAGAAGTGGTACTACCACCTGTCAAGGAGAAATAAAAGGTTCCAAAATCAGTCATCAAACTCCCTTACCCTATTTAATTGCATGTGAATAACATATCAATGCATTCACCATTAGTACCCATACAGATTAATAGAAATACTAAAGTTAGATTTTAAAAAATGTCTTCCTCGCCACATTACATGATTAGTGCCTATACCGAAGGTGAAATATTTGAGCATCAATTATTCGGTTTTTGTTTTCTCAACATAGAGGTAACTCGGTTTACAATAAATTGATGATTAAATTTTTCACATCTAAAACAAAGAATAGAAAAGAAATTACAGTGCAGTCTTGTCGGTCAAATCATCTATAAAAATCCGGTTTGGTTTGTATAAAACCGGGTGAAGTTTTATCAGAAGAAGATTCGAGATGATGACGATGTTCATCATATGTTTGTCAATCACGAACAATTTGGGTACAACGATATAGAGTTGTATATATTAGCACAATAACAACAAGTGTCTCAGTTTATTGATCAGTCACAAGTGTTTTGTGAAACTGATGACGACGAACAAGCAGAGGTGAATGTTGTAGATGACGAAGAAGAAGAAACCGAGATTTTGGTTGATTCAATAGTAAACGCTGATGCAGAAGAGGAGCCATTACCAGCTAGTCATGTATACTGTTCACCTCAACACATGACAAGGTTGAATTTGGGTTCCGATGAACCTTCATCAAATATATGGTACAATCCTAATGTGTAAATGCAAGGATCTTTGAAACAAGGAGACACATTTCACATAAAAGAAGATTGTGTAAAAACCATTAAAAAGTTTCACATGGAACTATCAGCTGATTTCAAAGTTGATAGAACTAATGCGTTGAGGTACAAAATTTATTGTCTGAATGAGCACTGCCTTTTCAGGTTGTCAGCTTCGTACCGAAAGAGGAGTGATTCTTGGGAGATTGGATCCATAGGTCCAGTTCACACATGCATGCTCACAACCCCAATGCAAGACCATCAGAAACTTATCTCTCTGATAATATATGATGAAATATTGTCTGTCATTGGTGATAATCCGTCGTTAAAGGTGAGTACAATAATCTCGCATATTGTAGCACAATACCACTACACTTCATCATATAGGAAGGCTTGGATAGTTAGGACAAAGGTTGTTGAAAAAAGTGTATGGCAATTGGGAGGAGTCTTACAAACAACTTCCAAAATACTTGTTGGCTCTAAAACAGTATGCTCCAGGGGCTATTGTCAAGTTGGAAATGTTGCCCGTGTAAACACCAGATGAGACGTCTGCTATTGGAAATGGAATATTCCACCGTCTCTTATGGGCGTATCAACCATGCATCATAGGTTTTTCTTTCTGTAAACCTATTATACAAATTGATGGTACATGGTTATACGAGAAATACAAAGGAACGTTACTGATGGTAGTGACACAAGATGGCAACAACAACATTTTTCCAATCGCCTTTGCCCTTGTTGAAGGGGAGATTGCCGAGGGATGGAGTTTTTTCCTAAGAAATCTCTGATTGCATGTTTCACCTCAACCTAACTTATGTTTGATCTCCGACAGACACCCTTCAATCATCAGTGCATATGATAACATTGATAATGGCTGGCAGGATCCTCCTTCCCCGCATGTCTTCTGTATTAGACATATTGCTCAGAATTTTATGCGGGAGATCAAAGACAAAACATTGCGGAAGAAGGTTGTCAATGCAGGTTACGCATTATCAGAACCTTCTTTCAAACACTACCGCGAAAAAATAAGATTGTCAAACGCAGATGCAGTACGGTGGATCGATAATATTCCATTGGAGAAGTGGACTAGGGCATACGACAATGGTCAACGCTGGGGTCACACGACAACAAATCTTATGGAATCAATGAATTCTGTCTTCAAAGGCATATGTAACTTACCTATAACCGTTTTGGTGCAAGCAACATATTTCAGGATAGGGACGCTGTTTGAGACCAGACGTTCCAAATGGAGTTCAATGTTGCAATCTGGCCAGTTATTCAGTGATGCTTCAATGAAATTCATTAGACATGAAGCTGCCAAAGCAAACACACACGTGATCACTGTGTTTGACTGTACTAAAGGTTGGTATAGTGTTGTCGAGCCCATGGATCACAATGAGGGTATGCCGATTGGACAATACATAGTGGAACTAGATAGAGGTTGGTGCGACTACGGAAAGTTCCAAGTCTTTCGTCCGCCCTGCTCACATGTCATTGCAGCATGTTCAAAGGTTCGAAGGGATTCATCCTACTTATTATCTAACGTTTAGAAAGTCACCAACCTATTAAATGGTTACAAAATTAGTTTTTCCATAGTGGCAAAAGAGGATTACTGACCAAAATATCAAGGGGACATCGTCTTGCACGACAAAGTTATGCGAATGAAGAAAAATGGTCGCCCAAACAACACTCGTATTCGAACCGAAATGGATACGACGAACAAAATGGTTAGATTATGTAGTTCATGCTATCAGCCACGTTACAATTGTACTAACTGTCCTAGTGTTGGAATGAGCACAACAAGATAAATTCACATGTACCTATGTTGCAATATATGAAAAACTAAATTTATTTCATATTATAAGTTTGTGAGGAAATACCATTACATAAACAACAACACAAACAACTAAAACAATTAAAATACAATAACTAAGCGATTACAACCATCAAAACAGTTTTGAACATATAATGCATCATCCTATGAACGTCTCTGTCAGTCTTAATATCCACTCATTCACGCACTTCTCCATTTTGGTTGAACGTGGACACAAGTCATTGGATTCTTCTAATCCTTTCACCATCCCCAATTTCTCCATCTAACCAACTGTTCAACGTCCGATTAAGACGTTCAAACGAATCTATATTTCAAAGTCGAATCTTTATCGGAGACGCAATGGCGGAAAAGATTAAATCGACATTTCGCTTGTGAATGTATTCAGACATGGTTAAAACTCAAAACCTTGAAGGAGAGTGAAGTTAAATGAAAGAAAATGTGGTTGTAGGGTAAAAGTTGTGTGAAAAATATGGCTGAAGGGCGAGATATTTATAGAAGGAGTAAGAAAATGCATGCGCCAAAGGGGTATGCGCCACACATGTCAACACATGTAGGTGTCAGAAGCATTGGCGCAAGCACATGCACATGCAACTATATGCATGCGTCAGCTCCCTTGGTGCTACCATGCAATGCTTCTAAAGCATGCGTCAATGGTGCTAGCACCTCCTCTTGTTTCAAAATGGATGTGTCAGTTCATCTGAAGCATTTGTTTTCAAATGTGGTTATTTTGAAAAAAAATTGAAATATTGTTTTTTTAAGATTTTTTTTAAATAGTGGTTATTTTAAAAAAAAAAGTCCTACTTTTTCCTAGTTCTTTCCACTATTGGTTCTTCAGCTCTTAAAACATCTCTCCTACATGCAATAAAATCAAAGAAATAGAAGATCAAATCTAAATTAGACGTATTTTTACTTCTCTTGTTGTAATATATTTTGTTTATAGATATGATGGTTTTGAAGATTTTTTATTATTATCTCTATGTTCCTTTTTTTATATTTAATATATTTGTAAAGAATTCAGTTCTACATGGGAGAAGCAAGGACATCAAAACTAGATATCATCTTTTAAGGGAGAAGGTGAATCAAGATAAATGTGAAGTGAGACATTGCTCTAGTGAAGCACCGTTGAAGATCGACATGTTTCTAACATTGAGAAAGAAATTAAGAATAGTTCAGATCGACTAGTTAGAGTGTTTGACAAGTTTGTACGTCCGTGTTCGACAAACTTGTGCGTTCGACATCTTGGATTATAAAGGGGTATGTTGTGAATATAATATAAATTGATTACTTGGTTAAGCAGAAGCTCTAAAATTAATCAGGATTTAGCATGTATAAATAGATATAGTTTGTAATTCAATTGTATATCATTATATTCATTCAATAATAACAATTCTATTTTCTCTATTCTTCTTTTTATTATTATTTTTTTTTTACACAAATCCTTCTCTAACACAAGTGCCTCATATACTATGAGTCTTATAATCTAGAAAAACATGAATGCATCTAATGTGTACAACCTTCCCAATGTTTATTTCTTCCTTATTTTAAGACAACTGCTAAGCCCTATTATCACTCACATTTCACGATTTCTACAAAAGTACTGGAAATTGATAAAGCTCTAGCATCATCATCTTCTCGTCTAAAGAAAATTCTCCCTTATCTTACTCCTAATCAAATAATCATCATCTACATTTTAACTAAAGAGAAGGAAATGATACTAAGGTTTGACAGAGTAGGATGATGATTGCTTATAGTTTAATAGCAATGAAAACGAGACACTGAAAAAACAAATGATGGTTACAATTCAAGTAACTAATTGTAACAGCTTTTAAAATTTGTATTGCAACCAATTCCAAAATAACAGATTTGTAAAGTACTTATTTCCTGAAATACTGGATTTTAACTGCATAATGAATCATAAGGAATTAACAATTCAAAACAAAATGATCCTGAAGTAAATCAAGCATCTTCAGCATCTTCTAGAGGAGGCATGTATTCGGATCCATCTGGCCCCAAAACCTTATACCTATGAATGTAAAGCATAATCTAAATAAATTACTATTTTTCAATGATATGCTTTTTAGTAAAAGCTACCGATTATAGCTTAACATAGTTGATAAATTGATTACCTTTCAAGAATAAACTTTCCTTCTTTGTACTTCTGAGACTTCTCATAAGCAGCCTCCTAAAACAAAATAAGATATAAAATGAAAGTCAAACAAATAATTAAAAAATCCTGAGATTGAAGAATTGGATGTCCTTACATATTTCCATCCAACAATGGATCCACATGTAACACAGAATATGTCGACGACGCTATGCATTCCTGTCATCATTATCCGGTCTTCTTTCTCTCCGACGGAGACATTCACACTGTCATAATATGGATAACCAACATGTCATAAGGTGTGATATTCAGTTTCCATCCAATAGCAATTTCACTATTATTACATTCAACAGTGAAAGAAAACTTACACTTTATCAAAAAGATAAGCCTTCCCATACCTGCAATGGAAAGACTAAGAGAAAACGAGGGTTAGAATGTCAGCAGTTCTGATTTTGCAAAAATGTGGACAAGCAGGAATTAATCAGGTCAATACAATCATTTAACAAAGTCATTCAAACAGGTAATCCTAAATTTTGTCCATTAGAAGTGTCTCAGTACATTAATTTCTCTTACCATAGTAATATACACATGCATGAAATCAAAGTTTGAGAGAAGGAAAATAAGAAACCTTGGAAATGATATCATCAACAAGGGCAAAAGCAGTCTTGCAATGCTTGCAGCAATAGAAATCTCCTTCAAGATCGATCAGGAAAAGTCTTCCCATGTTTCTCTTTAAATTCTCTACACTAAACAAAGCCACACAACAACAAGAAAAACTAAGATTTTGAAAGTATAAATTATTATGTAACCAGTGAAAATGAAGAATAATTATAATGTGGATGTGAATGAGGAAAAAGGGTCTGATTGAGATGATTGATTTCCCTGAGAGAAAGCAGAAAATGGGAGTTTGACCATGCAACACATGTCCTTGTCTCGAGACACGCACTATTCTCGCTATATTTAGGGTTACACCATTTTATTAGAGGTATGGTTTTTTCTTTTTTCTTTTAAATTGTTTAGTTTATTTTATTTTAAAATTAATATTTTAATATATTAATTAATTTTTTAGTTTCTTTCCTAAAATATAGAATTAGTTAAAGCCAAAAAAGAGTTTAGTAAATGAAATGTTATTTTAATAGGTCTTGAAAAAATTGAAATAAAATATAATATTAAATGTTATAATATGAAAAATTAAAAAAATTAATTAATTTTTTCCCTCTTGTTCCATATCCACTATTAATTGGAACACGAAAACACAACCATATCGTTGTTTTATAATAGACGGAGGAGGAGTTGAAATTGTAGATTGATTGGAGGATGTAATAAAAATTAAGAATTTGTTTGATGCAAGTGTGAATACATTGGGATTTTCGCAATTTAAATTTATCTCAAATTCTTTGGTGGTTGTCAGGGCCAACTTTGGGTTAGGACAATCAAGTCCACAACCCAGAGCCTCAAAAAAATAGGGGTCTCAAATTAAACATTTATATAGAACGTGTGTTGAGTCAAATTATACAAATGTATCTATGACACATCGGTTTAATAATTTATTATTTAATTTATTATTGTTTATTATATAGAATGATATATTATTTAGTATTATTTTATAATTATCTTAAAATTTTAATAATATTAATATTATTTTTAATTAAATTATTATGGTTAAGTATATATAAATTAAATTTAATAAATTTTTGAACAGAGTTAGTCTTCGACCGACGTATTTTTAAAGTCTTATAATTTTTTCAATTAGTTTGAGTTTCTTCAAGCTAAAATTTTGAAGTAGATTTTTTAGCTCATGCATCAAAATATTTATAGATAATTTCTTTTATTTTTTAAAATTTTAGTGTTTATTACAACTAAAATATTTAATATGACTCTTTTTAAATTATTTTCATTTATTTTTACGAAAGATCAACTTTTAAAATTTGAACAAAGTCTTGAAATCATTTGAGACAACCCTACTACCGAATCTTGATTAAAATATGATATTTTTTATGTTAGTTACATATATAAATGACTAATTTGATGTTATTGGTACTATTTACAATTTAAATAGACGATGTTCTTTTTTTTTAAAAATGGTATTTTTTATCAGGGGTTTATTTTTATTATTTGTCCTGAGTCTCAAAAAAGTCAGGGTCAACCCCGATGATTGTGTATATGCGTTTTAGTTGGTCCTTTCCACGAATGCGATATAACATTCCGGTTCGCTGGAGGTTGATGGATTTTAAAGGCATGTTGTGGTTTGGTAATTTTCTTTGGGGTTTGAATAATCAAAGTTTGGATGAAGGATTGGTGTGTAGTCTACGGATGGACGAAAAAATGATTCTTGTTGTAGTGTTTGATATGTGTATTGTGTTGGTTGTCGTTAGGGTATTTGATATGTGTATGTGTTGATTGTTGGGGGTGTTTGATATGTGAATTTACTTATTGTTGTTGTTGTGTTTGGTATGTGTAGTTAGTTTGTCAGAATTGAGTGTTTTTCATTCTGAAACCAAAATTAGATGCAGTTGATGAACTAAAGATCCTGAACCAGTGGTGTTAATCTCCTGTTGGGTGACGCAGGGGTAGACCTGCAAGGTTGACACTCTAACACCTAAGTTGTGTATCTATGTGCTTGTAAGGATAAATTTTAAAATTCCGTAGAATATTCATATGAAATTTTAATGACGACAATAATGATTAAATTCAGTGGCAATAGTTTTCAACTCTTTGACGATCGTGACATAACCAGAGAAAAATTTCATACCTCGTCAACAGAAAGAGACTCAAGATTAAAGTGCTTATATGATTATAAGTATTCTTCAAAGAATCTTGAAGCCTCAGATAAAGTGTGAAAGCTCGTCGGGTCATGTCTATTTGTCTGAGTGACCCAAGTTTTATAAAAGTAAGGAAGTACCTTTGAAGTACTAAGGCAACTCACACACACACACCTTAAAATATATTTTCAAACTTTTGTATCTTGATTGGTGACTTGTGCCAATTGATTGTTAAAACTTTTTAGATTCAACCAATTGATTAGAGCATTAAACTAATCGATTGGAGAAGGACTAAACGATTATGACAACACGTTAATGACTTGCAACAAGTCTATATCCAATATTTCCTTTTTTGGCATGGTAGTCGATTAAAAATGATATGATCAATTGATTGGAGCATTATGCTAATCGATTACCTCATCAATTTTGCCCATGGATGATTTCATTTTCTAATTTTTCCAACTGCTATATAAAGGAGGCTCGTCTCCTCTTCATTTCACGCCACTTTCCAAAACTATAATTTTTTTTTTTGGATTTTATCCCTCTATTTTCTCCCTTTCTCTCTCTATAAACATTTTAAATTTCACTTAAAGTTGTCGTAGTACTTTTGAATGAAACTTTGCTTGTGAGAAAGATTTTGTAAGTGGTTGTGTTGTTTGTTTAATTTTGAGAGAGCGATTCTCTTGAAAAGATTGAGTTTGGTTCTTGATATTAACCTGTCATAAAATCTATGTTTTGGTTGATTGAATTTTGCCCAAAAAACTTTTCTTAGCTTCCCTTTACATGTAGATAGCATCCAATATTCTGGCACCATGGATGATACCTCATCTTTGCTGGAGAGATGAGAGAAACCGGAGGTTGGATGAAATTTTAATGTTGTCGACTTCTTTACGTTCTTTATAGTTTTAGGCTTTGACGGAAAAAACTTTGATTTATGATAACCAATGTCTCTTTTTCCTTTGTAGTAGGATCATTAAAATCACAAACACTTTTTATGAAGCCTTATCCTTTGGGTTGAATCTAAAGTTTAAAATTTCTTATATTTACTTATTCAATTTATGAGTCCCTTATTAAGGAATCAAATATAGACTTAGAAAAGTCTTTATTTGAAATCTTCTCGTAATAAAAAAGAAATAGTATTAAGAACAATATATCCTTTGATGTATGAGAACATTCTTGGTATCTTTGCTTAGTGCATCTTCATACCTTTGAAGTGTGTTTCAAAGTTGAGAACACATCTTGTCTCTACCCATTAATCTAAGACCACTATAAGTGTCAGTATATTATTTGAGAATATTTTATTTTCTCTCACTCATTCCTATTGTATTTCTTCCCTTAGGTGTCATACTTTTTCTTTTCAGCTCTCTCAACACGCTCTAATTTTTAAGGTCCTCTTTTAAATTGATAGAGAAAGTTATCGTCGAGGATAAAAAATAGATCCATTTGATAGATAAGCATTGGATATTTCTTCGAGAAACCAAGTGGTTGGAGAGTAGGTAGGTACATTAGGAAATCTTGAGTGGTACAAAATAGTTTTCTAGTAGTTTAAAGTAGTCCCTTCTTGATTTGACATTTGATTAGCACAATGCACTATAACTATTCTTCCATTAAAATATTCCAGAATAATATTGACACAACATGATAACAATTTCATAATTAAGAACCTATTAAGATTAGAGGACTCGAAAAGGTTAAGAAGGCATATAATGTATCAGAGGTGCCTTCTTCAGAAGCGTTTACTGGCAACAACCAAAGTAGAGAATATCTTTAGAACTTCTTTAAAAAATATCAATGATTCAGATTCTGACAACGTCCAGACTTCAGAATCTCTCTTAGACCATTATGAATTAGCAATTTATATTGAATTCTCTTTTGTATTAACTTTAGGCTTTATCTTTAGAGTCTTATAATGGCTTGATCCTTCATTGATCAAATTTGCTTTGTCATGATCTTCTTTTCTTCAGAGTCTGCGACCATCAGAGTTTACTTTCATAATCATGAAGCTTGACCATGCCTTAGACATACTTTTGTATTTCTTCTTTATGCTCAGAGTGTATCCTCAGTTAATAATATGCTTAACAACTTTCTTTATGCCTTACTTCCTTTTGACTAAATTTTGCTTTAGCCTCATGCTCAAAATGTTTAATTTCTTCCAGATGAACTATGCCATCCTCCACATTTTTTACTTCGAAAAAAAATCGCCTTTTCCTAGATTTTCCTAGCCGTTTCCCAAAATATTTTGTTTCTTTGCAAGACGTTGGAATTCGTTGTTGAATTGCAGCTCAAAACTTATCCACCTGAGAAACCTGGACCTTTGTCATCATCATGCTTCAAAAGAGAGGGAATTTAAATCGATTCTTAATTTTCCTTCCCTCAGACTTCTATAGCCAATGTAACAGGTCAATAATTTGTGCAATGCCCATGTTACAAAAACCTTCAATAACCTGATGAGCATGGCTTCTTAGAAGTCCCCTGGCCCTGATAGTTTCCTTGCTGGGTTTTACCAACACTTTTGGAAGAAGGTTAGTGCGTGTCTACAACTCACTACTATAAATAACACTTTTATGACGATGCTTTCCCTTCAAAATGCTAAAAACTGAGACTATAGTTCCTGATAGCATCATGCTAACAACCTTTTACCTCAGCTATCCATAAAACCGAGAGAATATATTTATAAGGAGCGCTATTTTATTTTTAATATAAACTATTATCTTGTTCTTTTCTAAAAACCGAGAGAATATAAATATTAGGGACGCTTCGAATCCCGGATACTTCATTTTTATCTTTTTTTCAATGGTTTAATTAATATTTCTCACTTGACACCTTTCCAGATTCCATTTTTTCTTTGTTACATTTTTTTTCTACATGTTTTTCTAAATTTATTAGAAAAACTCAAAACATTTGTTATTAATAAAAAAGATTACATAAAAATACGATTGAAAAGGAAAGGAAAAATTTCATTGATAATCAGATAACTATTCCACATATTCAAACTTCTCACTCCACTCAACTTCAACAGTTAATCCAGCTCTTTTTACCCTTTTAACAATCATTTCAATTAAGAAGTTAAAAATAGTAAGAGGAAGATTAATTTTGACGTTGTGGATAAGGATGTACAACAGATGCTTGTCATATGAAGTAAGCATTTCTAATTGTTTCTCTCTTGGACGGAGATTTGACACAAGAAGTTGATGTCAAATTTTTGCAATTGGGATGAGAGTAGTAGGACTTGTGAGGTTGTTGTAGTTGGCATAAATTAGAGAGAATACATTGTTGAATCTATATTTTTCAACACAACTACATTTCTCTTCACACTTTATTGTTTGAGCAATAAGTGATGGAGTAATGATGATAGGAAAGTCTTATACAATGGACTGTATTAAATTAACATCCTCACCAGATTTCCTAACAGAGGAATTTAAGCAAACTTTGTTATGAGATTAGTATAGATGAGTCCATGAAGCATGTCAAAGTAATCTTTCAACTTATGTTTGGAAATAATTTTCATTAGATTAAAACCTTGGTCTTTCAACTCATCAAAATCAACAAACTTTTCATTGATAACGAACAAAAGATTTTCATCTCCGTTGAAGGTTTTTGTAGAGATTTTTTGAATAAAAAAAATACATTTAAACTAGATTTGAAGAGACATAGATGGAAATGAAATGACACTTGAAAAATGTATAAATAAATTTGAAAAAAGGATATGAAACAATCAGAGAAGCTCAAATGTCTCCTTGTAAATCCAAAATATATGTTACATTTTGAATAGGGATGATCATTACTATTCTCGTGATATGATTCCAAGGCACAATGATCATTACTATTTACTTTTAAATATAAAAATAACATATTACCTCTTTTTTCTTCATATAACCGAGGGGGAAACGTGAAACCAACAATCCAGGAACCTTTCTTTTTTATTTTATTTTTTATTTGTAAATATTCTTTGTAATAGCTGAAATATAAAAAAAATCAAAGGTTACTTACCTCAGTTTTCAACTAAACGATGGTTAAAGTATTTTACCTAAATTAAACATAAAAAACCATTAGTGGTTATGTTGATTAAATATATGTCATTCACTTTATGAAATAAGAACGCTCAAGACACTACCATTAGTGATTCACATGAAACAAAAAAACTTCCATTATAAAAGAATTTTTCTAAATATGAAGAAGCAAGAGAAGCAACATGAAACGCTTGAAACTATCCACGTACACCTCTTTAAGGTTTGCAAGATCATTTTCCATGAAAAGATCGCTAAGATGAATGCAAGAGAAAAAAAATTATTTGTGCTTAAGGTTTGTGTTCTTAACTATTTATTTGAGCAAAAATCATTTATTTATTTAACCGTTTTTTTATCAACCATTTTTTTGTTTTATATCAGAAACAAATCCATGTGAGGTAACACCATTGAGAATATAGTCGCACCTAATATTTGATCTTGCCCAAATATCAAGGATTCGAAGATCTAACATATGATCTTCATGGACTAATTATTTTTTATTTTAATATTATCTATAAAAAATGTAATATTCTGAATAAAAATTGTAATTTGTAAACAAATTATTTTATTAGTATTATGTATAAACAATGTAACGAGTTTTAATTTTAAAAAAACAATATATCTTACCCCTCGGTTTTGTGGATAAACTGAGAGGTATGAGGCGATGTTTTTGTAAATAATAAAAATGCAGATGTTGGGTTTCGAACCCATGATCAGATAACTTTACCCCTCATTTTTTCATTAACCGTGGTGTTAAGTGGCATCTTTATATCATTGTTCGTTACGTTGCCTCGGTAGCCGAGGTTACATCTCTTTCGCATGCGATGTTAAAAGAGTTATTTGTAGTAGTGACTTCATCTTAGACTTGTGGAACACTCCTACAAACATTGTTGTTGTGAATTATACATATGCATGTTTGATTCCTAAGATATCTAATCCTCAGTTTGTTCATCAATTTCTCCCCATAGCCTTATGCAACACAAGTTACAAGATTTTGGGAAAAATTATTTGGAATCGTCTCAAGCATATTATGGATTACATTATCTCTCCTTATCAGTCTGGTTTCATCATGGAAAAAGGGTCCATGATAACATTATTGTTGCCTAAGAAATGTTAAATAGTATTCATATCACCAAGGGTGTGCAAGGGTGCTTGGTGATGAAGATTGACCTTGCTAAAGCTTATGACCGGCTGAACTAGAGTTTCCTCGAAAAAGTTATCTCTAAAGTGGGTCTTTCTAACAAGATGAAATCCATCATTATGGAAGTTGTTTCAAGTGTGCAGTTGAATGTTCTTTGGAAAGGCCAGCCGGATAACTATTTCGCTACTAAGAAATGCATAAGGTAAGGAGAACCTATTTGTCATCTTCTTTTTGTCTTATGCATGGAAAAGCTTTCTCACTTGATTTCTGAAGTCGTGGAGGATGGAACTTGGAAGAGTATAAAGGCATATATGTGCTCCAAAAATATGCCATTTGATGTTTGCTGACAACCTCCTCCTCTTTGGCCAAGCCCGTGTTAAGCAAATGCAAGTGGTCAAGCATATTTTGGATGCTTTTTATGGTATGTCGGGTCAAAGAATAAACGTCAATAAGTCTACTATATTCTTCTCCAAAAACACTCCTTCTAGTTGTAAACATCATATTCTTCAAAGGGTTGGTATGAAAGAAACCAAGTTCGTAGGTCTTCATCATTGGGATCCATCATTTAATTGATAAAGTCAAATAAATATTATCCCTTTTGAGAGCTAACCAATTATCTATGGCTACAAGGATTACCCTTTTAAAATTCGTCCTTGAAGTTCTTCCTACATACTCTATGGTGAATAACATGATTCCCAAGAGTTACCTCAAAGAAATTCATTGTATCCATAGAAACTTCATTTGGAGTGATGGGACTGACAAGTGGAATATTCATACTATGAAGTGGGAGGCTATTATGAAGGACAATCTATTGGAGGTCTTGGTATGAGAAACCTCTATGTGATGAACAAAGCCTGCTTAGCCAACCTGGTCTGGAACCTTTGTAGAGGGCATGACGAGCTTTGGTGCAAAGTCCTCATGGGGAAGTTCAAGCGTAGTATCAGTCCTAGTGGTTCCCTTTTTTCTAAGAGTTATGGCTCTAGTCTTTGGAATAATATTCTTAAGTTGCGACCCTTGATTTCCTAATGGGAGTTCTGGGAGATATGCATTAGCAAATCAATCAATGCTTTGGATAACTGCTGGGTTGAAACAAGTATAGACATCCACAACTATATCATCAACAATTTGAATATTCAACTTCCTTTTGCTATTTTTGATATTGTGAACGACAAAGGAGATCGGGACCTGTGTAGATTAAGGTTAATGTTCTCTCCTGACTTTCTAGAGAAAATTGCATGTATTTAGCCTCCGAGGAAAGATTTGGGAAAGATTCTTGCATTTGGGGTATAACCAACAACGGTACCTAGATCAGTGGTTTCTTCAAAGGGTTGGGCATAACTAATATTTTACAAGTTGAGCTTTGGGGTATTTTTATTGGTTTGAACATGATCAAGAGCAAAATCAACATGAAGTTATGTGTCCAAACAAAATGCAAACAAGCTTTTGAAGCCATCTCTAGAGGTAGTAATTTAGCTAGTATTGGTGGAAATATTGTGAGACTGGTTCAAAAAGAATTAAGAAGCTTCAAGAAAATCTCCATCGTAAATATCTTCCATTAGGTCAATTGTTGTGCGGATAGATTGGCTAAAATTGTGACAATCATAGTATGAATCTTCAATTATATGATAAATGGTCCATACAGGTCCTTAAGGAATTTAGAGATGATTTGGAGGGCATCTTTAATTATAGTATGAATATTCAATTATATGATAAATGGCCCATACAGACCCTTAAGGAATTTACGGATGATTTGGAGGGCGTCTTTAAGAATAGGGTTGTTCCGGTAAACTCGGAAAAAAAAATACATAAATAATATTATTTTGATAATATATGAAAAATTACAAATTTCATAAAAAAATATACATATTGGCATTTTATCAACCGAAACAAACTGTGCAGCTTAACCTACTTAAACTTCTCATAACTTAAAAAGAAAAACACTCAATCTATTTTAAAATAATGATTTAAATAAATTACATGAAAATGATTTTTGTTTAAGATCTGATAACGACTAACGGTGTATGTCATTAATGTTAGTAACACAATTAAATATTAGAGTAGTCTTATCAGACTTACAAACACATGCATTCTATAAACTTCTCTAAACATTAAAAAAAAACACTCAATCTATTTTAAAATAATGATTTGAATAAATTAAAAATTGAATATGATTTGCTTAAGATCTTATAACAAATGTCATTAATTTTACTAACACATAAAAATATTGCTTCAATAGAGTTTTCGATCAACCTTGTTTAAATAGATATAGGAGTATGAAGCAAAGTGTGTTGAAGTGAAAAGTCACAAGTCTCATCAATCAACAAACTCCCATTTTTCTGCTTTCTCTCTCTTTCTCTCGGTAATCAAACCCTTCATCTTCATTCACATCCACATTATCATCATTCTTCGTTTTCTTTTCTTTGGCGTTTCAGTTACACTGCATGCTATTCAAAATCCAAATTTTCTTTCTCTGTCTCAATCTTGTTGTGTGACTTTGTGTAGAAAAATGGGAAGACTTTTCTTGATCGATCTTGAAGGAGACTACTACAGCTGCAAGCATTGCCAGACACCTTTGGCGCTAGCTCAACATCTCATTTCAAGGCCGCCGGTTCATTTTCTTTTCTCAAACTTCATATTATTATAGTTCTGGTTTTTGCAAAATGATATCTAACCCTGGTTTTCGATCTCTTAGGGTTTCCATTGGATTTTTAGTGAAGTGTAAGTTTTCTTTGACTCTCTCACTTCACTTCCATTGCTGTGTACGTTGATTCCTTCAAATAACATCTTGCTAATCCATATTATGACAGTGTGAATGTTTCATTCGGAGAGAGAGAGGAAGATCTGATGGTTCTGGAAGGATTGCCTTCTACTAGAATGGATGCATTCTGCGTTAAATGCGAGTCCAAGGTTGGATGGAAATTTGTAAGTTCTTGAAACTCATGATTTTTTCATTTATTTGTTTACTCCTAATTTTATATTTTGTTTTGTTTTAGGAGTCTGATCACGTAGAGGCTCCAGGGTACAGGTTTAACCTTGAAAGGTAACAAATGAATATGTTTAGGTTTTACTTTATCTTTCTTGTCGCTCAAGTTATTAATATTGCATTTTGATTACATGTGTTTTGTATATTACATTAGGTCTAAGATATTGGAGCCTGGTGAAGACCCCAACATGCCTCCTCCTCCTCCTCAAGATGCTTGATTTGCTTATTCTAATGATACTTCATCATGTTGTTAAGATGTAGTGTTCAGGAAATAGATACTTTTGGAATTGGTATATTTGCAATACCATTCATGGTAACTTTTGAAATCAGCATTTTGGATCTTGTGGCTATTCACTTTGTCTGTCACCTAGCTTTCTTCGATTTATGTAAGATTGAGTTCGTCAATGTTAGTGATATACAAGAAAAACATTATCAGACATTGATTATACTCCATCTCTTCTGACATAAAAATTGGGAGTTCAGTTTCAGTTCATACGGTCAACAAAATAACAAACATTGTTAGTTTAAAAAAATAATTGTGTTAGCTTGAATTGAGGCATTGTTTTGTTAATATTTTAAGAATGTTTCAATTCTTAACTATGGTGCTACTAATTCTATTTCATTTGATTCCACGTTATTATCCTCCTATATATTCTATCTCTAAGTATTCATTATATCATTGTTAATGAGGCTCTAATGCTCGTGTTGTTTGCACCGTAAACATTGACTTGTAACTTTTATTCAAATTAAAATTTGAACTTTATTTCTATATTTTTCAACCATTTAATTTTCATCCATACTGAGATTAGAAGTGTAAAATAACATTTTTTTACTTCTTGTTGTGTGCACTTTAGAATCTTAAAATCGGAGAGACAATTGAAATTTCTAAAGAAAATGAAGGATTATATTACTTCTATGAAAAACAATATGATCCAAAAATATTATCCTTTTTCTTTAGTCCGAGTCTTCTTCTTCTGCCTCATAAATTTGACTTCACCACAAATATTTTGAATATCCTCCCTTTTATATCATTAAATTTATGTATATCCTTCTTTGTTACTACAATATTTTGTTGACTCTTTTTAATAAGTGTAATGTTTGTCATTTAGAAAAACAAAACTCTAAGATATTTTTCTCGTTTTCGGGTATTTGCACTAATTCTTCTTTCAATTTCTTGGCAATCTTTAACTCGTCTAATATTTAATGTAAATCATTAAAAGAGTTCGTATATTCCGATTTAAGTATTAGGTTAAGTTTCCAACACCAATCATTAAATCTTAGATACTTATTAGAGATACAGTTTTTGAAAATATTGTCAAATTTTTTAACACTTGTAAAACATCTCTGAAGATTTATTTCATTTTCATTTTTATTTCGTATATCTAATTATTGATCTATTATGTTCTATGGTGAAACCACGATTAAAATATGCAGTGGAAAATAAAAAAAAAATATTAAACGGATACTTACAAATAAACATGATCATTTGTATAATTATTACCTCTCGTAGGGATTAATCTTTTGTGTAGGTTGAAAGTTAAATAATCCAATTAAGTGCGGATTTATGTGCTTCCACGTGTCACGTCTCCAATAATCTATTTTATTTTGTTGTTAACAATACTCTTAGGAGAAAGTTTCACTTCAAGAAAACTCTATTGAATTTATCTCACATTAAAAAAACACTTTAGTATCTTAAACAAATCATATTCATTTTGTAATTTATTTAAATCATTGTTTTAAAATAGATTGAGTGCTTTTTTTTTTAAGTTAAGAGAAGTTTAAAGAACACATATTTATAAGTCTGGTAAGACAACTACAATAAAGATGGTACTTAATTAAGTTTGTTTTTGTTGGTATAATTAATGGTATACAAGTGCGTTCGCATGGATACTAATGTGTTACACGTATTTAATGTGTTACACGCATTTGTTTTTTATTATAATAAGAAGAAAATTAATATCTATCAAATTTATTTTCTTATCCTAATTAAAATTATTATAATGTAGTTTTTCATGTTTTTGGATGTAAATCCACACATATAATCATGATTAACACTCGTTTAATTAAAAGTAGTATTTATGTAATAGTTGGAATACAAAAATTAGTATAAATAATCATGATTAAGACTCATTTAATTAAAAGTAGTATTTAAACTTTCCATTTTTATAAGAGAATTGTATAATTTGATTGGACTATCCAACATTCATTGATTTGAACCATTTTTTTTAATATAGTTTTTTCATTCTCCTTTTTCTATGCAAATGATATTGACTACGGAAAAATTATTATAAATTATAATGAGACAACCAAAGGAATGGGGAAATCATGGAAGGGCTTGCAAAAATTCTATTTGGAATGAAAAGTGCAACGATCAAAGCAAGTAACGACACCATTATCGTTTGTTCTTCCTTCCTTTGCTTCTGAAACAACCAAACGAAAATTAATCAAATCGCGTTAACTTCAGATCGAGTTTAATCTTAGATGAAGTGCGAACTCAAAAACAACACACTATTGCAAATTCGATGAATTGGATAAGCAAATTGTGCAGAGATTTGAATGAATCGAAAGGATTTGGTATTGATCGAATTGAATTGAAATGAAAACCTAATTGTGACCTTTTACAAAGCTTGATTTGTTATGATTGAATTGAATGAACGTTGTAAAACTGTTCCAGATTGCAAATCTCACTCTCGATTGAGATCTCACGATGATGTCTATAATTTATTTCTTTTCTTTTTAATATTATTAGAACAATTTATTTATTTATTTTATTATTTTTATATTAGAATAATTAAATTAAGTACGTACATGTATGATCTCAGGATTTCGTTTATTTTAGTTGAGTAAGATAATGCATTATGTACAAAAATAATTATTTTGTTTTGATATAGTGTTTTCTTTTTGTGTGTTTCAGTTGAATTCTAATGTGTCACTATTGTATGAGATCAATCAATTTTAAGTTGGCATTGATATCACCCTAAGAAATAATTCCAAATATGTTGTCAAAATGGATAAATCATGTGTTGTTAAAATATTTCTGGTTTTCTTTTCTTTTGGTTCTCTTAATTTATAAATTTAACTTTTCGTTTGTTATTTAACATTGTATATGGACTGTTAAGTAGCGGAACAATCATTTTGAGATGGTCATTCAATACTCAAAGATAAATTGAAAGTTAAACTCATACAGGGAATTCACATAATGGTTGCACTATTTATCAACACCAATTATTAAAATCATGGTTCATATTTTCCATTTTTATTACATGTATTTAATACCATTTTACAAATTTTAATGCACTATTAATGTGCAAAAGGGAAGCAACTATTCCATTCCAGCGACATGAGTGGTTATGGTATTTTATGTGATTCTGAAACGACGCTTCTTTGATTGAACATTCTTTTATTTTATTTTTGCAATATCTTATATTTGATTGAGTCAATTATTTCATTATTATGACTTATTTTAATTGTTTGGGTTCAGGTTTGGGCTCACCGTTGTTTATCATTTATTCATTCAGTATATCACTAAAATTAAGTGCAGGTGTCTGTCAAAGTTATCAAATAAGAAAACACAGAAAAATGCACTGATAGCTTGGTATATAACGTAATAACAGAACTAGAAAGTGTGGTTTTATTTCTTGCTCTAACATTGAAGATGAAACTTATAACATGTAGGTGTCTCATACCTTCATGTTTATGTGTTTGTGTGCATTAACAATCACATTCTGTTATTAAAGATTTCCTTCAAAACTCTAATAGAAAGACCTTCCAGTAGACTATAAAAAATCTAAACAAGTATGCAAAAGATGGTGGTACACAACTTATTTTTCTCAAAGAACTATGGCTTATTCGAAGCTTCAAACTCACAATCCATTTCACTGTTATTCTATATATGGATTATGTCATTATTGCATCCAGCATATATGATATCTTTTATGAATATTTTTTTGAAATTTCCAGAATTTTAAAAAAAAATTCAAAAATACACCATTTTTTCAAAAAATTACAAAAATCGTCATTTTTGGCCCTAAAATGCACCTAGGCGCCATCCTAGTTGGCGCCTACCCTTAAGGGTAGGGCAAGTCGCCACTAGGAGTGGCGCCTACACTCAAATTATTTTTTTATTTTTTTATTTTTTATATTTAATATGTTTTTTTTTTTAATTTTTTTTTAATTTATTAATTTATATTTATTATAAATTATATTAATTTATATTAATACATATATATAAATAAAATTATTTACAAGATATATATATATATATATATATATATATATATATATATATATATATATATATATATATATATATTATTTATATATATATATTAATTTAATTTATAAGTAATTAATATTATTTATAAATTTTTGGAAAAAAAATTAATTTATATACGTATAAATAAATATTTATACACATGTAAATTAATATATATATATATATATATATATAAAGATATGATAGACAATATCTTTAAAGATAAAGATAAAGATATAAAGATATAAAGATAATAAACACAAAATATTTTTATTTAAATAATACACAAGACAAATATTATAAAGATAGAATTAAAATGCATTATTAATTTGGGATTTATCACATATGATGCGGTCCCTGGTACGATCCGCACGGGGGAGGTCTAACTACTCGCCTAGACGGTTCACGTGGTGGTGGTGCTTCCCTATTACCACCCCTAGTCCTAACGCGTCCCCTTGCCGTTTGCCGTTGTGGTTGGGTCGAAGTCCCTTCAGTGCTGTAGGAAATACGGATCCCCTCTGCGCCCTCAAAGCTTTGTCTCGGTGGGACAAACTGACTACTATTTGGTGCGTCATCGAAATGTGGTCTTTGGTAGTTTAGGGTTGAATCGGGTTGGCCAAAGAACAATGTTTGTTGTGGTGTGTAGTAGTCTTGTTGGTAATCCTCTTGTATACCCGTGTCGGGGCTAGGTGGAGGACTGGAAGAGCTCGGGACATTGTCGTGATGGAAGTGTTGGGATTGGTGGATGTGGGGGGATTGATATTGTGGTAGGTGTTGGGACTGTTGATGGTGGTGGGAATGTTGAGGTTGGTGTTGGTAATCTTCATGGTATTGGGGTTGAGTTTGTGGTATGTAGTGTTGATTTGGTTGGGGGGTGGACATGTGTTGTGGTGGTTGTTGTTGGTAATACGGTGGTGGTGGTTGTTGTTGGTAATAAGGTGGTGGTGGTTGTTGTTGGTAAAATGGTGGTGGTGGTTGTTGTTGGTAAAATGGTTGTGGTGGTTGTTGTTGGGAATATTGTGGTGGTTGTTGTTGTTGGAAATATGGTTGTTGCATCTGGGGATCGTCCAAATAGAACGGGCCAGACACAATCATTTCTGGATTTGTATTTGCTCTATACCAATCCACATATTCCCTTGTCGGCTTCATTTCGTTGGGCGCCACCGGAAATTGTAGAACATAATGGGCACGGTCTTTCCACATTTTACGAAACTCCTTAGCAAATTCCTTCCAATGTTGGGCATACCACTGGTGGCTGACTTTTTTTAGATGCCAAGGTTCCAAAGACATTGGGGGGCCTGGGATTTCTTGATGCATTCCGAATTGCAGCTTGACACGGTCACTTTGGTGCATCTCCACAGTGGTGAACCGCATTATGGCCGTTTTTGCTGTCCAAACAGCTGCATCTTCGGGGTTGGGTTGATGTTCCAATCCCAAATATGGCCTCCAAATAAACTGCAAAGAAAAAAGCAAATATGTTATTTATTGAGAATGCATGATATTAATAAATCAGTTAGAAGATGAGTGATTTAGTGGTAATACATCTTGTGCTCGGAGACGATCCAAGAGTTGACGATAAAATATAATTTTATTTTTGGGGGTAAGACTGTAATCCAGTCCGGTTGTAATGAACCTAAAGAAAAGAAGATAAATAATATTATTTACAAATATTTATAGAATAAATATACAAAATGAAATAACATCATAAATTTACCAAGTTGCGTAGGGGAAGGAGTAGACGTTAGGATTTTCTGGGGCTAGCCTCGGCAATCTCCACCACCCCCATGTTTGGAGCAAAAAAACACATCCAGAAAATGTACAGTGGTCATTTTGTGCATTTTTACACAAAGAGCTATATAGGAATGCCAATACAGCAGAACCCCAACTATACGTGCTTATTCTATCAATGTCCTCGAGCAAACTCAAGTACATAAAGTTTATGCTATTTCCCGTGCCTTCGAGAAATAGCAAGTTCCCAAACAATAACATAATGTAAACCCGGGTTTTTATGACTTTTTCTTGTTCGGATGAATCCTCAGTCAAAGTTATGGAGTCGTGGTAGAATTGGAGGCTCGATAGTTTAATACCCTGACCCCTAGCTTTTGCAGATCCCTCACCCTCGAACAGATCTACCCCCAACATTTGAACACATATTTCGTTGGGCTGTTGAACATTTCCAGTCACAGGCTTACCATCTATTCTAAGACCCAAAAGCATGTACACGTCCTCTAGTGTGACGGTACATTCACCAGTTGGTAGGTGAAAAGTGTGTGTCTCTGGTCTCCAACGTTCACACAGAGCAAGAATAAACTTGACATCAATTGTGGCATTTACGACATGCATAACATGACCGAAACCCGCACGCTCTATGTAAGGTACGCACCATGGGTCTGGATAAGGCATAGGGTGTGAACGTTGACGAAATTTCTTGGGATCCTTCAAAAACAAACAATTTAAACAATCATTCGATTGGACTTTTAAAAAACAAATTACAAACATACGAAAGAGGCAATGTTCAAGAAAAACTTACGAATGAGGCAATGTTTTCCCTAGTGCCTCTGTGTTCTTGGCCCATGGTAAGAAGAGACATGATTGCAATGTAGAACGAAGCTTGGTGGATGAGAAGTTCGCCGGAGTTCTCTGAATAAAAGTGTTTGTGGTTGATGAAAACTTGCAAGAATGACCTTCTATTTATACTCGTTTTCAAGTAGATTGAATATGCAAAAATGTGACAAGTGTTAGGCATGCGTGGCATGCATTGGTACAGATTAGGTTGCACTTGTCTTGTCTTGGGGAAGACTTGGTGGAATCTGATGATGCAAAGGTGTGATACGTGTAAGGCATGCGTGGGAATCTTGCAGAATATGTGCAGGCTAGGTGGATAGGTTGGCATGCATTGGTACAGATTAGGTTGCACTTGTCTTGTCTTGGGGAAGACTTGGTGGAATCTGATGATGCAAAGGTGTGACACGTGTAAGGCATGCGTGGGAATCTTGCAGAATAGGTGCAGGCTAGGTGCAGGCTAGGTGGATAGGTTGGCATGCATTGGTACAGATTAGGTTGCACTTGTCTTGTCTTGGGGAAGACTTGGTGGAATCTGATGATGCAAAGGTGTGACACGTGTAAGGCATGTGTGGGAATCTTGCAGAATAGGTGCAAGCTAGGTGCAGGCTAGGTGGATAGGTTGGCATGCGTGGGAATCTTGCAGAATAGGTGGTATTCAGACTTGGTGGTATTCAATATTTGAATCTTGAAAATAAATAATTAAGCTTAAATAAGATTGAATATTATTTTAAACACATAATTGAAAAAAGAGGTAGTTTAGTATTGGAAGCGTGATATTCAGTATTGGAAGTTCAAGAAGTTTAACTTTTCGCTATGGAGTTATTAACTTTCAATTTGGACATGAAGAAGAAGCTATTGTTGGTGCAAGCAAAGCTAAAGCTGAGAGAACATATTTGAAAAGGCATGCGTGGGAATCTTGCAGAATAGGTGCAGGCTAGGTGGATAGGTCGGCATGCATTGGTACAGATTAGGTTGCACTTGTCTTGTCTTGGGGAAGACTTGGTGGTAGTGTTGAATGCAAAGATGTGAAACGTGTAAGGCATGCGTGGGAATCTTGCAGACTTGGTGGATAGGTTGGCATGCATTGGTACAGATTAGGTGGTGAAGGCATTTGATGGATAGGCATGCGTGGGAATCTTGCAGACTTGGTGGTAGTATAATGCATTATCCGAAACTATGAGTATTACAACTATTGTTGACCTACTGATGCATGCAGTAGACGTGTCAAAATTATTACATGCATGCAGCTCCACCTGGACTGCAAGATTCTCAGAGAAGACAATACTGATGCATGCAGTAGACGTGTCTTATGTGAAGACATGCCTTCCTCCTATCCAACTTTTTGCATGCATTACACGTGTCTAAGTTTTGCATGCGCTACTCTTGGGGAAGACTTGGTTGTAGACAAGCATGCAAAGATGTGTGGGCTTGGTTGCAGACTTGGTGGTAGTATAAATATTCACACACATTTTCACAATGGTATTCACAATATCTTCACATATATCTTCAAAATATCTTCACATATATCTTCACAAAATCTTCACAAAACCCTCACATATCATGGCATCTTCATCACAATACAAAATCAAAGCTCACGTCAATGGTGAGACTTATGAATGTGAAATGTCTGGCTTCCTATTTAGAAACACCGATTGCACTCGTTTTTGTCTAAATAGAGGAGCTGACTTCTCTTATCTGAAAAAAAAGATTGAGTCCAAACTTAGACAACCTGTGTCCCAAATTTTTTACCAACAACCTTTTTTTTCCTGAAAATAGCTCAGTCAGGTTTTATAAGACATTGATTCAAAATGACATGGAGGCACAATACATGTTTCGTAACCATGAGTATTCTGGTTACGACTATATAGTGTTGTACATTGTGTTGGAACAATTCCAACCAACTCAGAATATTCAGTCACAGGTTATTGATCCTGTGGTTGATGACGAACAAGACGTTGAACACCCCGTTGAAGACGATGTCGTTGATGATGCAGAAGACGTGGTTGATGACTTGGTGAACCGTGATTCCGAAGACGAAGACGAAGACCAAGTACAAATACCTATAGCGCAACGGTACTCACCGCCTGCCCACTACACAACCCTTAACTTGGGCGAGGATGAGCCTTCATCAGATATGTTCTACAACCCATATATGAGGTCTGATGAGGAGTTAAAGAAGGGTGACAAATTTCGGACCAAGGAAGAGTGCCTGTTAGCAATAAAAAATTGGCACTTGAAAAACTGTGTTGACTACGATGTTAACAAATCAAACCCAGAAAGATACGTTATTTTATGCAAAAATCCGGAGTGTGGGTTTAGGTTGATGGCATCGTACAAGAAGAAATATAACGCGTGGGTGATAGGGTCCATTTCTCAATCTCACACTTGCGTCAACACAAACATGGCATAGGATCATCGCAAACTTAGCCATGATATGATCTGCCATTCCATAATACCTCTTGTTGAAGCTGACCTGTCACTCAAGGTCAAAACCATTATCTCCCATTGTGTTGCTGTTTTCAAATATACACCGTTGTACAGAAAGGCTTGGTTAGCGAAAACCAAGGCTATTGAACTGGTATACGGTAATTGGGAGGAATCATACAAACAACTTCCGCGCTACCTGGCTGCACTACATTTGTATTCACCTGGGACGGTTTCTATAATGGAGACCTTGCCGGCACAATCCCCTGACGGAACTTGTCTAGAAGGTAATGGAATATTCCATAGACTTTTCTGGGCATTCCGTCCCTGCATCATAGGTTTCACATTCTGCAAGCCGCTTATTCAGGTCGATGGAACTTGGCTGTATGGGAAATACAAAGGATCGTTACTGATGGCGGTCGCACAAGATGGAAATTCTAATATTTTCCCAATAGCCTTTGCATTGGTAGAAGGAGAAACAGTTGCTGCTTGGAGTTTCTTCCTTAAGAATCTCCGAACGCACGTGACTCCACAAGCTGGCATCTGTGTGATTTCTGACAGGCACGCTTCAATAGACAGTGCATACAATAATCCAGCAAATGGTTGGAATGACCCCCCGTCTACCCATGTCTACTGCATCAGGCATATTGCTCAAAATTTTATGCGGGAGTTCAAGGTTAACTTCTTGAAGCAAAATTTGATAAACGCGGGGTATGCATTAAACCAACCTGGATTCCAATACTACCGCCGGGAAATAGTGTTGGCAAATTCTGATGCAGGGAGGTGGATCGATAACATTGACAGAGCAAAGTGGACTAGGTCATACGACGATGGGGTGAGGTGGGGCCACATGACAACAAATCTTATGGAATCAATGAACGGCGTCTTTAAGGGCATACGTAACCTCCCGGTAACCGCATTGGTGAGTGCGACCTATTTTCGGATGGCAACGTTGTTCGTAACAAGAGGCAGGCGCTGGAATGAAGTCTTGCAGACGAGTCAAGTATATAGTGATGCCTGCATGAAGTTTATGAGGCAAGAATCTGCCAAAGCCAGCAGCCACCGGGTTACGGAGTTCGACCGCCATGACCACACTTTTAGTGTCAAGGAAACAATTGACCACAACCAAGGGCTGCCCAGACAAGAGTATAGGGTCCTAATACAGGACCGTTGGTGCGACTGTGGTCAATTTCAGGCCTATCCTATGCCTTGTTCCCATGTCATTGCAGCGTGTTCACACAGCCACTTCGATGCATTATCGCTAGTGTCTCCCATCTACAAAGTTGCAACATTGCTCAATGTATACGACAATCCCTTTCCGGTGGTAGCATTGGAGGCATATTGGCCAGAGTATGACGGGGAAATTGTTTGGCACAACGAATCGATGCGGCGGAATAAAAGTGGTCGCCCAAACAGCAGGCGCATTAGAACTGAAATGGACGTCGCAGAGAAAATGCAGAGGAAGTGTAGCATATGTCGACAATTGGGGCATAATAAGAACAAATGTCCATATCGTGGATCTACTTCGACTACATAGTTGTATTAGTTCATAACTATGTGTACCAATGCTATTTATCAATAAAGTTTACTTTTTATTCCAAATAGAAGATGACATTGGAACAACAAACACAAACATCAAACATTACAACAACAATTACTAAAACAAAAACAAATACTGGAACAAGAACAAGTACAAAAACAAGAACAAGTACTAGAACAATACAAATTCACAAACAACATCACAGACAACCCTTAAAATATAGGAAATTACAACAGTTAACACTATGTCATCTGATCCATGCATCATTTGGATGCAATCAATGTCGCTTTCAACTTCAACCCACCAACGTATCGTTTCTCCAGTTTCAAATGAGAACCTTGTTCTAAGCCTCTGAATCCTTCTGATGACTTCACCAGGTTGGCAATCTCCCTCTAACCAAGACATCAAGGATCTTTTTAGTTGGTCCAACGAACGAATGTTCCAAAATTTCATCTCCATTGGGGGTTTCACAGGCGAGAAAATAACGTGCCCGTCCCTTTTTAAGATTACTGGTTCTGGATCCGGGCGCCTTGATGATGTCCGCTCCCATGATGACGGTCTGGGGGATGCCATGAACTCAACTTGATAGAGAAAGTTGAAGGTGAGAAAAACAAGAAAGGGGGGGTTTGAATTGTTTGGAAAATAAGCGCTTTTTCAAAAAGAAAATCACACAAGGATTTTATACTGGTTCGCTTATAACACAAAGCTACTCCAGTCCACCCGGCCAAGGTGATTTCGCCTTCAACAAGGACTTAATCCACTAATCTTGAAAGATTGATTACAAACAACGTCTAAGAGAAAGATCTCTTAGTCCTCTCAAGTATACAGACTACACAGAGTCACTTGAGGAAATAAACAAACAATAGATAAAAGATTTATGTAATCTAAAGTGCTTCTAAGAAAGCAAATATTACAATAGTAAGAACAAAGTGATTCACGTTATAAGCAAAAGCTTCGTGAAGATTTAGAGAGCACGAGTGTTTTCTTGAGCGTTGATGTTTCAGTATAATTTTTCCTTGTATATGTTATATGCTGAATGTTGATTTGCAGTCCTTTATATAGATCAGTGAGGTAGTAGTTGAAACTGATGAGTAATAAGATGAATTTACGCCATAACATAAATAGCTTCTGCAGGATAACTTTCTCTCCTTGAAATGACTACTTACCACATATAGTATCTTCTTTATTGAAATTGGAGATTAACGTCTCTTTCTGTATTAGGAAATCCATTTGCAAACCTTTACTTGACTTTAACGTTACTCTTTCATAATTAGCAATTCCATGATCAGAGTCTTCATGTTTCTGAGAATCTTGGAGTCTTGCTTCTGAAGTTGATCTCTTTTGGATTCTGATGGATTCTTTAGATAGCGCTGATAAGTTCTGGAGTTTAGAGATAGCGTTGATTAGAGTCAGAACTTCTAAAGTTTGCTTCTTGTTCAGATGCTTCTGATACTTTGCTGTTTTGCTCAGAGTTAGACTTTCTTGAACGTGTTTGTACTTCAGATGCTTCTTATCTTCTGATAATTTGTATCTGATCTGGTTCTGTATCTGATGACATCATCAGATTTCTTCCTTCTTTCTTTAGAACCCTGCACACTTAGAAACTTTTCGTTAGGGTGCCATTTTTGGTTTCATCCTTTGTTATCATCAAAATCAAGGAATCTGTTGTAGAACAATTTTTGTTCTTACAATCTCCCCCTTTTTGATGATGACAAAACAATCTTAATTAGCAGATGAAACATGAATAATATCAGATCAGATAGATAAGAGCTCCCCCTGAGATAGTGCTAGGGAGTTCAGAAGTTCTTACCAGAGCTTCTAAGTAAAGAGGTTTCTTGATACCTTCTGCAATTTCTTAAGTCCAGGTTAGATAAATTTATTTTTAAGAAAAATATGTTGCAGAATGCTTAAGGTATTTAGACAATATTTTCATCAGAGCTATTAATGACTTCTCCCCCTTTTTGTCAGAATCAAAAAGACATAGCAAAATAAAGAATTGAAGAGAAAAACATTGTTTTTAGATAAAAGCACAAAGGCAACAAGAACAGGAAAACATCAGAATCAGAAAAAGCAAACAAAACAACAGGCAAGCAAAAAAAAATATCCTAAGTGCCTAGGGGTTCGGAGGCGGAGACATTCTCTGAAGCAACATAGCCAGCATGTTCTGAATGTTGTCGTTGACAGTGTCTTGCTTATCCATTCTGGCACGGAGTTCATTCTGATCTTGCTTAAGTGCTCCACGTGTTGATATATCTGATCTTCAGGAATACCAAGGATTGGTTCCTGGAGATTTCTAACTCAGATATCTTCTTAACTTGGTAGAAGTATCAAAGTCAGAGGCAGAAACGCATTTGTTTATGTCAGAGTCTCATTTTACATTTTCAGAGCCACACTTCATTCTGGACAATTTTGAATGTTCAGATTTTCTAAGATAAAAAGAAATCTATCTTCAGCTAGAGGCTTAGTAAAGATATCTGCCCATTGATGATCTGTATCAATGAACTTCAATGTTACTATCCCTTTCTGAACATAGTCTCTGATAAAATGATGTTTTATTTCAATGTGTTTAGCTCTGGAATGTAGAATGGGATTCTTACTTAGACAAATGGCAGCAGTATTATCACAGAAGATAGGAATGTTACTCTCAAAAATTTGCAGATCTTCTAACTGATGCTTCATCCAGAGCATCTGAGTTGTGCACAGTGATGCTGAGATATATTCTGCTTCTGCAGTTGATAGAGCGATAGTTGACTGTCTTTTGCTAGCCCAGGAGATTAGATTGTTTCCCAGAAGCTGGCAATTTCCAGATGTGCTTTTTCGTTCTAGTCTATCTCCTGCATAATCTGCATCACAGTAACCAGAAAGTCTATACTCTGGTGTTTTCTTATACATCAGGCCCAGGTTAGGAGTTCCTTTCAGATACTTAAGAATTCTCTTAACTGCTGTTAAATGAGATTCTCTGGGATCTGATTGGAATCTGGCACAGAGACAGACACTAAAGAGAATATCAGGACGAGTAGCAGTCAGATAGAGAAGAGAGCCTATCATACCTCGATAGAGCTTCTGACAAACCTTTGAGCTTACTTCTTCTTTTTCAAGAATGCATGTTGGATGCATGGGAGTTTTTGCAGAGTTGCAATCAGCCATATCAAATTTCTTCAGAACATCTTTAATATATTTGCTTTGATGAACATATGTAACTTCTGAAGTTTGGTTAATTTGAATTCCCAGAAAGAACTTTAGTTCTTGCATTAGACTCATTTCAAATTCTGCCTGCATTAACTTAGAGAATTCTTGACAAACAGAGGCGTTAACTGAACCAAAAATAATGTCATCAATGTATATCTGGAATATCATGAGATCATTTTTAAGGTTCTTACAGAAAAGTGTGGAGTCAACTTTCCCTCTGATAAAATTGTGTTCCAGAAGAAAATTGCTTAAACGTTCATACCAAGCTCTGGGAGCTTGTTTAAGTCCATATAAATATTTTTTAAGTTTAAAAACATGTTCTGGAAAGTTTGGATTTTCAAAACCTGGAGGTTGGTTGACATACACTTCTTCTGATATATAACCATTAAGGAATGCACTCTTGACATCCATTTGATATAATTTAATAGAATGGTTAATAGCAAAAGATACAAGAAGACGAATAGATTCTAACCTTGCGACTGGAGCAAAAGTTTCATTATAATCAATACCTTCTTGTTGACTATAACCTTGAGCTACCAGTCGAGCTTTGTTTCTGATGACTTCTCCTTTCTCATTCAGCTTGTTTCTGAATACCCATCTGGTTCCAATAACATGAGTGCCTCTGGGCTTTGGAACAAGATCCCAGACATCATTCTTTGTGAATTGATCTAATTCTTCTTGCATGGCTGAAACCCAGTCGTTATCTTGAAGTGCTTCATCACAGGACATAGGCTCAATCAGAGACACTAGTCCTAGAGGAGTATCTTCAGAGGTTCTGAAGGTAGATCTGGTTCTGACAAGTTCGTTCTTGTTTCTCAGAATCAAATCTTCAGATACGTTGATACGACTTTTAACTTTCTTTGGGATTTCTGGGGATTTAGTTTCTTCAGAGTTCTGAGTGACAGTTGCTTCTGGAGCTTTATCAGAACCTGCAAGGGTGATTTCTAAATCTGCAAAATCTTCAACTAGCTTTGACTTTTCAGGATCAAGCTTATCATCAAATCTGACATGAATAGATTCTTCCACAATTTTGGTTTCTGTGTTGTATACTCTGTAGCCTTTAGAGCGTTCTGAGTATCCTAACATAATACCTTTCTGTGCTTTGGAATCAAACTTGTTCAGATGTTCTTTAGTGTTTAAGATAAAGCAAGAACATCCAAAAGGATGAAAATATGAAATGTTTGGTTTTCTTCCTTTACACAGTTCATAGGGAGTCTTTTCCAGAATAGGTCTAATAGAGATTCTATTCTGAATGTAACACGCTGTATTTACAGCTTCTGCCCAAAAATGCTTTGCCATATTAGTTTCATTGATCATGGTTCTGGCCATCTCTTGGAGTGTCCTATTCTTCCTCTCTACAACTCCATTTTGTTGTGGAGTTCCAGGGCAGGAGAAATCATGGGATATTCCATTAGAGTCAAATAATTCTTCAAAATCTTTGTTTTCAAATTCTCCACCATGATCACTTCTGACTCTAACAATTTTAGCATCAAATTCCTTTTGCACTTTGGAGCAGAAACTAGTGAATACAGAGTGAGACTCACTCTTGTGCTTTAGGAATTTCACCCATGTCCAGCGACTGTAATCATCAACAATGACTAGTCCATACTTCTTTCCATTGACTGATGCTGTCTTCACAGGACCAAATAAGTCAATGTGGAGAAGTTCCAGAGGCTTAGAGGTGGAAACAACATTTTTCTTTTTAAAGGATGTTTTTGAAAATTTTCCTTTCTGACATGCTTCACACAGAGCATCTGAAGAAAACTTCAGTTTAGGTAGGCCTCTGACTAACTCGAGTTTAGTTAGCTGAGAAAGTTTCCTCATGCTAATGTGGCCCAAGCGTCTATGCCATATCCATTGCTCTTTGTGAACAGACATCAGACATTTAACATTTTGTTCTTTTAAATCAGAAAGATTAATTTTATAAATGTTGTTTTTCCTCTTGCCTGTGAAAAGGACAGAGCCATTGTTCTGATTAATGGCTTTACATGTTTTTTGATTAAAGATTACATCATAACCGTTATCACTTAATTGACTTATGGATAACAAGTTATGCATTAATCCTTCTACATAAAGAACATCAGATATAGAGGGAAGAGTACCATTACCAATAGTTCCGGAGCCTCTGATCCTTCCTTTCTGATCTCCTCCGAAGCCTACAAATCCAGCGTCTTTAAGTTCCAGACTTTGGAACATAGACTTTCTTCCCGTCATGTGTCGCGAGCATCCAGAGTCCAGGTACCATGACTGGTGTCTGAACTTTGCTGCATAGGATATCTGCAACATACACAATCTTATCTTTTGGTACCCAGAATCTCTTGGGTCCTTTCAGATTAGTTTTCCCAGAGTTTCTTATAACTTTGGGTTTTCTAGCATTTTTAAATTTTTGTTCTTGTGTGTGTGTGTAATGATATGAAAAGGGAGATTTAAGTTGGTCACTGGTAGAAGTTTTATCTTCCTTAGGATCATACCCAATTCCCTTTTTATTGTTCTGACTGACTCCATAAATCATGGATGCCATAATACTCCTACCTATTCCATTTTTCAGAAATTCTTGAAAGGCTTCTTCGTATTCAAAAATAATTTTATTTGAAGTTTGTGGTGCTTGAGACAACGCTTCTTCTAATTCTAACCTTTTTCTTTTTGCTCCATCTCTTTCTAGTGTTAAAGATCTGATTGTATCTTCTCGTGCTAGAATTGTCATCTCAAGTTCACTACATTCTTCAAATTTTGCTTTAAGACAGCCTTTAATGTTTTTAAACTTTTGTTTTAATTTCTGATATGAGCTAAGAGTTTCTGACAAACAAGATTCTAGACCAGATCGAGAAAGTTCAGAAAATACCTCTTCATATTCTTCATCTGAGCTACTCCTGGATGTGGTAGCCATAAGTGCCACGTTGGCCTGTTCATCAGAGTCAGATTCTGATGATCCAGATTCACTATCATCCCAGGTAGCCATCAGTCCTTTCTTTGTCCTGAAGGTATTTTTCTTGAAGCTTTCTTTTCTAGAGTTGTCTTTCTTTAGCTTAGGGCATTCATTCCTGTAATGACCTGTTTCTTTACATTCATAACAGGTAATATCTTTGTTAGATTTACCTTTTGAAGTTGATTCTGATCGATCCCCTCTGGGTCTTGATCTTCTGAAGTTGTTGTTCCTCTTTTTCCAGAGTTGCTTAACTCTTCTGGTTAGTAGGGACAATTCTTCTTCATCATCAGAGTCTTCTGATTCAGAGTTGTCAGCATCTTCAGTTTCTGCCTGGAGAGCTTTGGTTCTGTCAAGTTTGCGTCTTTCAGGTCTGGACTTTAATGCTACAGACTTGTTCCTTTTCTGAGGCTCATCTTCCTCTAGTTCTATCTCATGGCTTCTGAGAGAACTGACAAGTTCTTCAAGGCTAATATTGTTCAGATCCTTTGACAGCTTCAGAGCAGTAACCATAGGTCTCCATTTCTTTGGCAGACTTCTGACTATCTTTTTGACATGGTCTGCAGTTGTGTATCCTTTGTCTAGAACCTTGAGACCTGCAATCAGAGTTTGGAATCTAGAGAACATTGCCTCTATGGCTTCATCATCCTCCATTTTGAAGGCTTCATATTTCTGGATAAGCGCCAGAGCCTTTGTCTCTTTGACTTGAGAGTTTCCTTCATGAGTCATCCTTAGAGAGTCAAGTATGTCTTTGCCTGTTTCTCTGTTGGTGATCTTTTCATACTCGTTGTAAGATATAGCATTTAGGAGTATGGTTCTGGCCTTGTGATGATTCTTGAAAACTCGTTTCTGATCATCTGACATCTTACTTCTGGGAACTTCAGCTCCATCCTCTGTGACAGGAGGTTTGTATCCATCTGTGACAATGTCCCAAAGTTCAGCATCATAGCCTAGAAAGAAACTTTCAATTCTATCTTTCCAGTAATCGAATTTCTCTCCATCAAAGACAGGAGGCTTAGCATTGTAACTATCCTTTTCATTTGTGTGGGCCATAGTTTTTCTCTTTCTGGATCTCTCTACACTGTTAAGTGTTTGATTAGAAAATCAATAACAGAACCAGGCTCTGATACCAATTGAAGGTGAGAAAAACAAGAAAGGGGGGGGGGGGGGGGGTTGAATTGTTTGGAAAATAAGCGCTTTTTCAAAAAGAAAATCACACAAGGATTTTATACTGGTTCGCTTATAACACAAAGCTACTCCAGTCCACCCGGCCAAGGTGATTTCGCCTTCAACAAGGACTTAATCCACTAATCTTGAAAGATTGATTACAAACAACGTCTAAGAGAAAGATCTCTTAGTCCTCTCAAGTATACAGACTACACAGAGTCACTTGAGGAAATAAACAAACAATAGATAAAAGATTTATGTAATCTAAAGTGCTTCTAAGAAAGCAAATATTACAATAGTAAGAACAAAGTGATTCACGTTATAAGCAAAAGCTTCGTGAAGATTTAGAGAGCACGAGTGTTTTCTTGAGCGTTGATGTTTCAGTATAATTTTTCCTTGTATATGTTATATGCTGAATGTTGATTTGCAGTCCTTTATATAGATCAGTGAGGTAGTAGTTGAAACTGATGAGTAATAAGATGAATTTACGCCATAACATAAATAGCTTCTGCAGGATAACTTTCTCTCCTTGAAATGACTACTTACCACATATAGTATCTTCTTTATTGAAATTGGAGATTAACGTCTCTTTCTGTATTAGGAAATCCATTTGCAAACCTTTACTTGACTTTAACGTTACTCTTTCATAATTAGCAATTCCATGATCAGAGTCTTCATGTTTCTGAGAATCTTGGAGTCTTGCTTCTGAAGTTGATCTCTTTTGGATTCTGATGGATTCTTTAGATAGCGCTGATAAGTTCTGGAGTTTAGAGATAGCGTTGATTAGAGTCAGAACTTCTAAAGCTTGCTTCTTGTTCAGATGCTTCTGATACTTTGCTGTTTTGCTCAGAGTTAGACTTTCTTGAACGTGTTTGTACTTCAGATGCTTCTTATCTTCTGATAATTTGTATCTGATCTGGTTCTGTATCTGATGACATCATCAGATTTCTTCCTTCTTTCTTTAGAACCCTGCACACTTAGAAACTTTTCGTTAGGGTGCCATTTTTGGTTTCATCCTTTGTTATCATCAAAATCAAGGAATCTGTTGTAGAACAATTTTTGTTCTTACAAAAGTGATAGGAAATAGTGGTGAAGAAAATGCAAGGAAATAACACTTTATTTATAGGACAAGATCTATGTTGTACACCAATGTACTTAACCCTAATTAGTGTCGCACTTGATTAATTAGTCTTAAGGGGAATTAGGGTTTGAATTAGGTCATACCTACCTAACATGATTAACCCTAATTCTCCCAAAAATTTATAAATAATATTAAATACTTATAAATTAAATTAATATATATATATATATATAAATTAATATATATATATATATATATATATATATATATATCTTGTAAATAATTTTATTTATATATATGTATTAATATAAATTAATATAATTTATAATAAATATAAATTAATAAATTAAAAAAAATTGAAAAAAAAAACATATTATATAAAAAAAAAAAAAATTGAGTGTACGCGCCACTCCTAGTGGCGACTTGCCCTACCCTTAAGGGTAGGCGCCAACTAGGGTGACGCCTAGGTGCATTTTAGCGCCAAAAATGATCATTTTTGTAATTTTTTGGAAAAATGATGTATTTTTGATTTTTTTTTTAAAATTCTGGATATTTAAAAAAAATATTCGGCTTTTATGAGCATTGACATCTTTTTTCACTGTTTTTCAAGCTCACGTATAATCACTTTGATTCATATATGATGGCTTTTATGAGCATTGACATCTTTTACGGGTCATCCATCATCTTAAAGAGTTTTTAGTAAATACAAACTCAAAATATAAGAGTTTTCCAAGAGTTTTTAGTAAATACATTATGAATTTCCCATAAGAGTTTTTAGTAAATACAAACTCAAAATATAAAAATTAATGTATCACTTCTATACATGTTTTCTTTTCACATAAAAAATACCTTTTTATTTGTTTCTATTTCACATAACTATTTTATTTAGAACACATCTGTAGTTAAAAATAAATTCTAAGAATAAGTTGACTAACCTGTTTTATAAAAAAATAATTATTATTATTATTAAAATTTTAATTAAAAAAAATTTGGTCTTAATCTAGTTGTTCATTATTTGCCTATGATGCATGTTCTTATTTGATCATTACTTGGTTTGTGTATTACGAAATAAAATTCATCAGTCATCAAGACCTTTCATCTTTTAAGAACATGTTTCGTTATAAAAAAGAACTCTAAATGTCATTTATGATCTAAGGAAGCATGATTGATATCCCATGCATCTAAATTCTTGTAAAAAATTTCCTTTATCTTACTCGTACTCAGAATCATCATCACCTAGATATTAACTAAATAGAATGACATGATTGCTTATAGGATGATATAGCAATGAAAATAACACAGTGAAAAAACAAATGCTGATTACAATTGAAGTAACTAATTGTAACAACTTTTAAAAGATTTATAAAGTACTTATTTCCTGAAATACTAGATTTGAAGTGCATAATGAAAATCATAAAGAATTAACAATTCAAAACGGAAATGATCCTGAAGTAAATCAAACATCTTCAGCGTCATCTAGAGGAGGCATGTATTCGGATCCATCTGGCCCCAAAACCTTATACCTATCAATGTAAATCACATGCAATCAAAATGAGAAATAATGAATGATCACCACCCACACTTGTTGTTACATGACGGCTATAACATAGCATAATCTAAACAAATTACTATTTTTCAATGATATGCTTTTTAGTAAAATAGCTTAACATAATTGATTAATTGATATTACCTTTCAAGGATAAACTTTCCTTCTTTGTACTTCTGAGACTTCTCATTAGCAATCTCCTAAAACAAAATAAAATATAAAATGAAAGCCAAACAAATAAATAAAAAAATCATGAGAATGACGAATTGGATGTCCTTACATATTTCCATCCAACAATGGATCCACATGTAACACAGAATATGTCAACGACAGTATGCATTCCTGTCATCATTTTCCGGTTTTCTTTCTCTCCGACCGAGACATTCACACTGTCATAATATGGATTACCAACATGTCATAAGGTGTGATAATCAGTTTCCATCCAATAGCAATTTCACTATTATTACATTCAATAGTGAAAGAAAACTTACACTTTATCAAAAAGATAAGCCTTCCCATGCCTGCATTGGAAAGACTAAGAGAAAACCAGGATTAGATCATCAGCAGTTCTGATTTTGCAAAAACGAATAGTGAAACTAAGGATTCAGATGCATACAGAGAACATATACTTAAAAACAAACAGTTTCTAATCATATGCAGATAACCACTCAAAAGACTTTAGCCCTAAAAATTCATGACTCAGAAATTCTTTTATAATAGGATTTATGACTTATTCTTTTATAATAGGATTTATGACATTATTTGATCCATTATTCCATAAATTCATTATTCATGAATTGTGTTTCAAGACACACATATACTGACAGAAGAAGCGAGTAGTTTTATAAACTTCGGTGTATTATTAGAATGCAATTTTGGACTTTTATACATACAGAAAACTTTAGCTATTCTACTAATTAAGATAAATAGTAAATACTCTTAATTTTCCCACTGTCTCTTGACCTTCCAATTCTCTCCATTAACTTATTATTAAAACCCATTAATTCTAACATTAAGTTTATTCAACAAAACTCCTCAGTAAACTTAAATGTTTCTTCTATTCATCATGCCTATCAACTTCTTGCCTCTGTCGAAGATTTTCTTTGATAGTGGTTTTGTGAAAATGTCTGCTGCTTGGTCCTTACTTGCTACATGCTTCAATTCGACATTTCCTTCCTTCACATGTTCTCGAATGAAGTGAAAACGAACGTCAATGTGTTTGCTCCTTTCATGGTTTACTGGATTCTTTACTAACTCAATTGCTGACCTGTTGTCAACTTGTATTATTGTAGCATCTTTCTGTTCTAGCTCCATTTTACTCATCAATCTTCTGAGCCATATTGCATGACAAACACACCAGGATGCTGCTACATATTCTGCTTCACATGTCGAAAGAGTTACTATTGGCTGCTTTTTAGAAAGCCAAGTGAATGCAGTATTTCCCATGAAAAACACATATCCAGAAGTGCTTTTTCGATCATCTATGTCTCCGCACCAATCACTGTCAGAGTAACCAACCAACTTGTATTTCTCTGAATTCGAGTAAAACATCCCAAGTGACACTGTTCCTTGGATGTACCTCAGAATTCGCTTCAATGCCTTCCAATGTGTGTAAACTGGCTCCTCCATGAATCGACTTACAATGCCTACACTTAATGAGATATCTAGTCTTGTACATGTGAGATAGCGAAGACTTCCTACCAAACTTCGATATTTTCCTGCTTCGACACGTTCTCCTCCATCAAATTTCGACAGTTTTGTTCCTGGTTCCATTGGCGTCGAAACCGGATTACAGCTTTCCATCTTATATCTTTTCAAGATTTCTTTTGCATATTTTTCTTGTGAAATGAAGATTCCTGTTTCTTCTTGTCGAACTTCCAGACCAAGAAAGAATCTCATCAGGCCTAAATCTGTCATCTCGAATTCACGTGTCATTGTGCTTTTGAATTCTTCTATCATCTCATCATTACTGCCCAGAAAAATAAGATCATCGACATAGAGAGCAACAAGTAATACATTCATTCCATTTTTCTTCACCTAGAGGGCATGTTCGTACGGACATTGCTCGAACCCGTTCTCCTTGAAATATGTGTCGATACGTGTGTTCCATGCTCGCGGTGCTTGCTTCAGCCCATATAACGCTTTCTTCAATTTCAGTACCTTCTTCTCTTCTCCAGCTTTCATGTATCCGAGTGGTTGTTCGACATAGACTTCTTCTTCTAGTACACCATTCAGAAGAGCTGTTTTGACATCCATTTGAAATATTGGCCATTTGAATTGAGCAGCTTGAGATATGAGTAATCGAATTGTCTCCATTCTTGCAACAGGTGCAAATACTTCGTCATAATCAACTCCTGCTTTCTGTTTGTATCCCTTCGCAACAAGTCTTGCTTTGTATCGTTCTATTTCTCCTTGAGCGTTCATCTTTTTCTTGAATACCCACTTTACACCAATTGGTTGACTACCTTTTGGCAATTCAACTAGCTCCCAAGTGTTGTTGTGGATAATCGCCCTCATCTCTTCGTCCATGGCACTTTTCCACTTCTTGTCTCGTACTGCTTCTTCAAAACTGATGTTTTCAGCATCTGCCAAGAGACATACAAGGTGCACTTCACTTGTCGAATCATACAGATCTTCCAAACTTCGCATTCTGGGTTGTGTAGGTTCATCTTCATCGTCAGAATCTTCAAGTTTTGTCGAAATGTTTGATGGTACAGCGACAGATGATTCTTCAACTTCGACAACAACTTCTGTCGAACTGTTCCAGTCCCACTTACTTGCTTCGTTTATTCGAACATCTCTACTCACTATCACCTTCTTTCTTATGGGATCAAATAGCTTGTACCCTTTTGTTTTCTCATCATACCCAATGAGTATGTATTTCTGACTTTTGTCTTCAAGTTTCGTTCTTCGTTGATCTGGTACGTGTGCATAAGCAACACTTCCAAATACTTTGAGATGAGAGACTGTTGGCTTCTGTCCGCTCCACGCTTCTTGTGGTGTTTGATCTTCTAACTTCGAATGTGGACATCGATTTTGAACATAAATGGCACATTTTACAGCTTCTGCCCAAAACTCCTTTGGCATGTTCTTGCTTTTAAGCATTGAACGAACCATGTCAAGGACTGTTCGATTCTTCCTTTCAGCCACCCCATTTTGTTGAGGTGAGTATGCTGCAGTTAGAAATCTCCTTATACCCTGCTCTTCACAATACTTCATAAAAGTTGTCGAAGTATACTCACCACCTCTATCAGATCGAACTGCTTTAATGTGTCTGTCGGTTTCCTTCTCCACCATTACTCTGAACCTTTTGAACACCTCGAATGCTTCAGACTTTTCTTTCAAGAAATAAACCCATGTCTTCCGTGAGTAATCGTCGATAAAGGAAATAAAGTACCTTTTACTACTGAAAGATTCTGGTGTGATTGGTCCACATATGTCGGTGTGAATCAAATCAAGGATATGCTTAGCTTGATATTCTGCCTTCTTTTGAAATGAATTTCTTGTTTGTTTGCTAAGCACACATTCTTCACAAAACTTTCCTTCATAATCCATATCTGGTAGTCCATGCACCATGTTCTTTTTCGCCAACCTTCTTAAACCAGCATGATGTAGATGACCAAAGCGTAGATGCCATAGTGACGCTTTGTCTTCGACATTTACTTGTAAACATTTTTCTCGAACGTTTATCAAATTCAGTTTGTACATTCGATTTCTCTCCATTTTGACACGAGCAATCAGATGTCCCAGCTTGTCCTTCAAATACAATATTTGTTCTTTCATAAGTATCGAATAACCTTTTTCTGTAAGTTGTCCCAAACTCAAGATGTTGGTCTTAAGATTTGGTACATAATAAACATCTTGAATCGATCCAATCAACCCATCCTTCTGCAGGTAACGAATCGTTCCTTTGCCTTCGACCTTCACTTTCGATGCATCTCCGAAAGACACATTCCCATCTTCAATCTTTCTCATTTCTTTAAACAGGTGTTTGTGACCACACATATGGTTACTTGCTCCTGAGTCAAGATACCAAACATTGTCATTTGTGTTGATCTCATTTTGAGCCATCAAGAGAAAACCTTCATTTGCTTCAGCTTCCAAAGTTAGGTTGGTTGTTTCTTCTACCTTCTTTTCGATTCGACAATCTTTTGCAAGATGTCCCACTTTATCACAGTTATAGCATTTGAATGAGTTACAATCCTTCGCATAATGACCATACTTCCCACACTTGTAGCATTCAAAGTTGGAATGGTTCGACCTACCACCTCTTTGACCACGTCCTCTGCCACGCCAATTTTGCTGGATCGACTGTCCTCTCTCGAAGTTGCTGCCTCTACCACTTCGACCATTGTCACGTCCTCCACGACCACGTCCTCTTCCTCGAAAGTTTTGAGAAAAGAGTACCTTTTCGTCTTTGATTTGCTCCTTGGTTTGATTTGTGTCCTCTACTCCTTCTTCCTTCTTTTTCATCTTTCGTTGTTCGTGTGCTTCGAGGGAACCAGCGAGCTCTTCGACTGCGAGCGTCGAAAGGTCCTTCGACTCTTCTATTGCACACACAATATTCTCAAACTTATCTGTTAAAGATCTCAAAAAATTTTCGACAACTCGTGCATCAGTTACTGTTTCGCCATTTCTGGTGAGTTGGTTCACCACCTTCTGTACACGCGTGATGTAGTCAGATACATTTTCTGACTCCTTCATCTGCATCCTCTCCAATTCGTCACGAAGTGTTTGGAGTCGAACTTGCTTTACTCGATCTGCTCCTTTGAACACTTTCTCCAGTCCCACGCTTCTTTCGACGTAGTCGAACCGGCAATCTTTTCGAAGCCTGATTCATCAACAACCCTAAACAGCATGTAAAGTGCCGTTTTATCCTTCGATCGCGTCTCTTTCAACGCCTTGTTTTGAGCTGCCGTATATCCCTCAGTATCTGTTGGTTCTTCAAACCCATCTTTGGTCACCTCCCACGCGTCTAGAGATCCGATGAGAGCTTTCATCTGGATACTCCAGTTTTCGTAATTCAACTTCGTTAGCCGTGGCAACGGCATTTGATTCATCATATTTGCCATTAGCTCTGATGCCAATTTGACAGAAGAAGTGAGTAGTTTTATAAACTTCTGTGTATTATTAGAATGCAATTTTAGACTTTTATACATACAGAAAACTTTAGCTATTCTACTAATTAAGATAAATAGTAAATACTCTTAATTTTCCCACGGTCTCTTGACCTTCCAATTCTCTCCATTAACTTATTATTAAAACCCATTAATTCTAACATTAAGTTTATTCAACATATACAACTCATCTATCAGTAATAGACACATCACAATAAAAGTCTTATATTATATACATATATTAAATTAAAGTTTGAGGGAAGAAAAATAAAAAACCTTGGAAATGATATCATCAACAAGGGCAAAAGCAGTCTTGCAGTGCTTGCAGCTATAGAAGTCCCCTTCCAGATCGATCAGAAAAAGTCTTCCCATGTCTCTTTTTAAATTCTTTACACAAAACAAAGCCACACAACAACAAAAAACAAAGATTTTAAAAGCGTTGCAACGTAATTAGTGAAAATGAAGAATAATGATTGAAAATGACGCAGAGAAGATGAGAGTTTATTGATTGCAAATACTAAGTTGCCCTAAGACACGCACTACCCCAATACTATATTTTGGGAGTTTTTTTTTTTACTTAATCAGGAAATATAATTGGTACACATCAAGAGTATTTATGCTTAGTTATTAGACATAAATATTGTAGTTTTTCTAATCGTAAACGATAAATTTTTGGTTAATTACTCATGACCCAAACACTATTACAAAATATTGACTGTTTTTTCCCATGATTTTGTACATTTTTATCTTTTAATTAACTCAACAGCCTTATTGTTATTCTTACCAATCGCATGTTCATAACAACAAAATAAAAATATTAATTATAAATAAAAGAAAAATAAAGGTATATAAATAAATGAAATAAAATAACTGGATGGTTTAATTTAAAAGCGTGGATTAAATAAATAAATAATAAAATAAAATAACATGATTATTAAAAGTTAGAGGAAGAAAAAGAAATTAAAAAAAAAATAAAGAAAAACAATTTTGATTGAGTCAAAGAAATATGTAATAAATGGTTAAGAATAAATAAAATGGGTAGTTATCTTAAAAAATAATAGGTGAGAAAGTTTTAGATAACAATAAATAAATAATTGTTAATATAGAATAAAATAAAATTAAAAAATTAAAAAATTAAATATATAAATTAATAAATTTAATAATAATAAAAAATATATATAATTATGTTAATATAATATGATAGGTTTAGTAGTAGTGGTTGGTAGAGGGAGTAATGGAGATGTTTTATATAGAATGCAAGTTAATAATAACAATAATTGATTTAATGGTAATAATATAACGACTCGAATGAATGCACGAATGAATGCATGACAAACTAGCTAAGAGTATCATTACACCGAAACTAAAGAAAACATCACAATAAAGGATAATGAAGGGAAGCAAATCAGTCAACCTGTTGAGTTTGAATGAAGCCGCGCTATTGTGAGATTTTTCAGAAGATTGAACATCAATCCAATATTAAGGAAAAGCCTATGACAACCAAGCAATGGAGAGCAAAACCTAAAAAGCCAGACAATCAACCTGGAGAAGTAGAAAAATCTCCTACTATACCAGTTGAGTAAGAAAGTACTCCATGGACACAAGTGAGAAATAACTGGAAAAATAAAGGCAAGAATGTGATGAATGAGAACACCCTAAGAAATTTACAACAGAAGTTACCTGTCAAAATGGATTTTAACCACTAAGGATTGGAATGTGATGGGGATAAACAATTTAGGAAAATGTAGAGAGATAAGCTTCCATCTCAACAACATGAAACCTGAAACTAGAGTCAAGCAACATAAAGCTAGAGCTATTGGGAATAAAATAAGCCAGAGATGATCTTTCCTGGATAATTACTCTAAACATGATAATGGTAGAATATAGATCTTATGGAATGCTACTAGAATAAAGATTTCCTATATATCATGCAGAACTCAAATGATACATTATGGATGAATTAGGGTTTGGTGATTGCAAGGGTCATATTGAGATGTTCCAAAGGTGTGGAGCATGAACAAACTTTGGATTTTTGGGATCCTCAATGACATGGTCAAGATCCACAGTGAATCATGACTTGTGCAAGGTAAGGAGGGTCAAGAATTAGAGTTAGGGTCCTTGGGTGACCAGATGAATCTTGATGCTTCTTCAAAGGATACTCATCATCCAAATTGGGTTTGGAGAGTGAGTGAGATGACTTGAGTGATTCTCCAAGCTTTGTTGGATGCTTGAGGATGAGATTAGGTTTAAGGTTGCTTGAGCACACCTCAACATGGTAGAGGATATTGAGGCTTCACGAATGAATCACATACCTTGAATTTGTGGATTATTGTGGATCATTAAGTACAAATGCATATGAGATGATATGCATGAGATGTATGCTCATGAATTAGGATTTAAGATGGTGATTTGGAGATAGGGTAAATTTGAGGGTATTACAATGGTAAATAAAAACTGAATGCAAATTTAAAACCAGGATAGAAAATCAAGCACGGCGACGAAGGATAATTCTATGAAATTTTCTATATACAAATATTAACATAATTGATTCTTAATAGAACAATTTTAAAATAATTTTTTTTGTCAAATTATATTAAATATAATTTTTTTTGAAGTAATAATATTTTATTATTTCTATATAAAATATTTATTCTTTTGTTAGATCAATTTATAATTTTTACTTGATTGTATATGTCAATTTAGTGTTAAATTTTATTTTTTCAACTCCAAAAATATTGGTTTTATTATTAATAATAATAAATTCTATTTTAATAATTTATTTTTAAAAACTAGAGTTTCATATTAAAACTCGATCTAACTTAATTAAGTATGAGTATGAAATCGACTTATGATCTTTAATTAATTAAAAATTTGGGTCAATTCAAATCTCAAATTTAATTTTAATTAAATTAATTTTTTTATAAAGAAAGATAATAAAACTAAAGGTAATGTAATTTTAAAATAAAACATTTTAAAAATATTACTTTATTTTTAAATATAATAAATGTATTAATAATTTATTTTAATATATTTTATATACGTTTAATAATAGGGTTAAATACACTTTATCCATTTGTAATTTGGGTGAATTTCGATTTACATCTTGTAAAATAATTTTTTTGGATTCTCCCTTTGTAATATTTAGATTTTGTTTCTTTCCTTCCGGTGTTATGTCAATTATGAAATCTTCATTTTTGTTGACTTGGTCGTTCACGTGAATTTTTATTTAATTACTTATTTATTTTTTTAAATCCACGTGAATTTTTTATTTTGTATATTTTAAATGTTTTTAATTAATTGTCTCCTTAAAAATGAAGCTTGACCATGCCTTAGACATACTTTTGTATTTCTTCTTTATGCTCAGAGTGTGTCCTCAGTTAATAATATGCTTAACAACTTTCTTCAGACTTCGTTTGTATTCATATTTGACTTATTCAGAGTCATAATCTATTTTCTTTTATTTTCACCCTAAACACACATAGTCAGAGTACAAAATATTTCTCTACACTTTGTTATCATAAAAACTCAAAGGTATTGATAGAACCAACGTGTTCTTACATAAGGGTCATAGACTTCTAGACCTTAAGAGAAGATTCCTATATAGCTTCACCTAGATTGTTATTAGAATTACTTGAATAAGCCTTAGAGTCAAAGACATTCATATTTTCTACAACTTTGTCTACTTCAAGGTCTAGAATACCAAATATTTCCTTCAAGCATTTTATCTTCTCTTTTAACATAAAAGTTGGCCTCTGCTGAATCTTCAAGGATCCCTAACTCTTTGTTATAAAATGCTTGAAATCCTCATGGTTCAACCAGCAGTTAATTTTTTTTTAAAGGTTTTAGTCCCCATTTGACCACATTACCTTTGGCTCATATAAGGCATTGATCTGAAAGATCTCTATTGCATATGAGTTGGTAACCTATGTTTCAAGCAAACAATATGCCCTATAAAATTAAGAATCTATCAAGTCTGCTCATGGATGAACCATCAGGCTTAAACCAAGTATACTTTCTACCAAACACAGACACATCAACAAGGTCCATTGCTTCCATAAAACCATACAACTATATTAATTCAGATCTATTAACTAAAGAATTCAACCCTTTCCTCCCCCTCCTTCTTTATGGTGTTTAAATCCTCAACTACACACCACTCACTCTTGGAGAATTTAATTTTAAATTCATGCAATTGACTCCAAAGCTTCCTTTCATTAGATATGAAACACAAGGAATACACATTTACAAGGTAGACTCGAATATCTTTCCAAAACACGTTGATCCCCACGAACCTTTCTCCTTTAAAACTAAAGTAAATTTGAAATGGTTTCTACAAGATTAGGAGTCCTCCAGACCTTCCTTGAGAATCCTTGCTATACCATTCAACATCTTATCCCCCCCATAAGGAATGCATAATTAAAGCTTGAACTTTCTAAAGTTTTGTTTCTTGAAGCATACATACGTCGAAGACACCTTTATTAATGGTTTGACTTAGGTTTCTTCGCTTTAATGAGTTCCCAAACCCATAAATATTTAGAGAAAAATATTCATTAATAACCAATTGACTTTACTTCCTTTTGACTAAATTTTGCCGTAGCCTCATGCTCAAAATGTTTAATTTCTTCCAGATGAACTATGTCATCCTCCATATTTTTTACTTCGCAAAAAAATCACCTTTTCCTAGATTTTCCCAGCCGTTTCCCAAAATATTTTGTTTCTTTGCAAGACGTCGGAATTCGTTGTTGAATTGCAACTCAAAACTTATCCACCTGAGAAACCTGGACCTTTGTCATCATCATGCTTCAAAAGAGAGGGAATTTAAATCAATTCTTAATTTTCCTTCCCTCAGACTTCTATAGCCAATGTAACAGGTCAATAATTTGTGCAATGCCCATGTTAGAAAAACCTTCAATAACCTGATGAGCATGGCTTCTTAGAAGTCCCCTGGCCCTGATAGTTTCCCTGCTGGGTTTTACCAACACTTTTGGAAGAAGGTTAGTGCGTGTCTACAACTCACTACTATAAATAACACTTTTATGACGATGCTTTCCCTTCAAAATGCTAAAAACCGAGACTATAGTTCCTGCACTACAACAAACAAGACCTTAGACAGCGCTTTAAAGCGCTGTCTAAACCTCCGCTGCTAAAGGTTTAGACAGCGCTTTTTTAAATCTTAAAAGCGCTGTCTAAGCCCCCCCCCCCCTTAGACAGCGCTTTGGCCAAAAGCGCTTTATAAGACCCTCTTATTTTAAAATTTTTAGGTATACCTTAGACAGCGCTTTTGAAAAGCGCTGTCTAAGCCCCACCCTTAGACAGCGCTTTGGCCAAAAGCGCTTTCTAAGACCCTCCTATTTTAATTTTTTTAGGTATACCTTAGACAACGCTTTTCAAAAAGCGCTGTCTAAGCCCCCCCCCTTAGACATCGCTTTTGCCTAAAGCGCTTTCTAATCCCCCCCTTAGACAGCGCTTTTTACAAAAGCGCTGTCTAAGGTATACGAAAATTTTTGAAGCTTTTGTTTTAAACCACATTTTTTCCAGGTTTAGAAAAAATGTTTTTGAAAATTTTTAAAGCTTTTGTTTTAAACCACATTCATGCCAACCTCATGCCAACCCGCATAGAGTGCTTTAGAAACTTTTCTGCACATCTTCGAACACAGGTTTCCTCCTGCTTTTGCAGGGATTTATGCTTAAACGTATCAACACAATCTTGAAAGCATCTCTCCACTAGGTTATTATACATTCTCAAGCTGCAATGCAATTTTTAAAATAAAATTAGGTAAATACAATCAATGATTATACTTAAGTGTCCGTGAATGCATTTCAATTGAATTCATAAAAATATTGATTTTAACAAAATGGAAGCATCAAATGCTTTTGAAATCAGGAATCACCGAAACACATAACATATATTTAATCAAAGCATGAAATGTCATGCCAACGTTAACATCAATTTTCCATAATATAATATACAAACTAAATAACCAAGTACATGAATGCATAGTCACTACTAACTCAAAGCCACATCAACTGCATTTTCCCTCTAATATGCCTATGCCAATGCCAATACCAACGGCCTTTTTCTATCTCCAAACATCCTCAGATTCTACAATTATCATGACCTGCAAAATAACAAAAACAAAACACATATTTATAAGCATACTAGTACATTGTAATGATCAATGTTAAAGAACATAAAAAGAGTAGGGCATTCATTGATTGTTGTTACTCACTTGGATTAACTGAAGTAGTAACACCGGAATGCGAGAAGTCGCAATTGTAATCATGTTTTCCATTAGCCTGATAGTAAGCATTCATCGCATAAGTGGCAATTGCCTTAACATTGTTGGCAGCATAACAAACTCCTCCCGGTTGGATCGGCTTGCAATCAATTCCTTGGCTGCAAACATAGTTTATATTCGCTTGTAATGCTCCAGGGCTCGCATCCGCCTTTGGCACACACCATTTCTGCCCTCCAACTACCGGACGCGGCGTTGGCGTTTTTCCTCCTCCTTTTACCGGTGCTACTGGTTTCTGCATTATTCATTCAAAATCAAAACACTGTTAACAATATTTCGCAAGATTCCAGCATCATAAATAAAAGAGAAAAAAGAACAAAACCTGTCCGTTACGCAGGATTCCAGCATCATAAACCGAAGAGAAATCAGGTTGAAAGAGTCCCCAATTACGTTCAGCAATAGGACCAGGTTTCTGATTCTCATTAAACAACGCAAAAATAAAAGTCTCAAACCGTCTATTCGGCATTAATGGTGTCCCTTTCCCTTCCGCCAAATGCCTAATCAACTGACCATTATAACTCTGAGCATTAGCCACACTACAAGCATCCCAACCATCACAAACAGAAGGCCAACCCGTTTCACCAACAGCGATATCAACATCACCATATCCAAGAGCCTTCATTGCCGAATGAACCGCATCCATTAAAGCGTCGAATTGGTTTGTGTATAGTAGTTTTGTGTTCCTGTCGAATAAGCCACGGTTTGGTCTGAACAATGCAAAGTAAGACAGATGAATAAAGCTTCCAAAGAGATACCAACAGGTTAAAGTCATTGTAAACTTTGACTCGAAGTGACAATGTCATGAGTACCATATTAAGTAGAAAAGACAAATCAACGTGGTAATTAAGCATTAAGCTATCCCACATTATGAACTAGTCATTAGGGTAGCACTCTCCTCGTGAGCTTCAATCATAAAAAGTGATGCTTTTATCAAGAAATGGACTATGGAATTCTAATGAGATGGATTAAGGTACACCATTTGAATACACATATATAAGTGAAGCTGCTAAAGAAGAAATAGATACTACCAAGTGAAAGCCATTGTAGTTGTTGCTATTAAATAGGTGGGAATGTTATGAATCTCACATTAAGTAGATAACAAAAAATCAATGCGGTAATAAGCTATGAGGCTCGCGTTAAGTCATAACAAATCTTTTTAGAGAAAGCCCGTAGGAGGTACTGAAATATGAAACTAACAACTAAGACATGACCTATGAAGCACGGGCCCGCCGAACACGACATCAGTAATAATTTGAAAAAATGAATATATTAAACATGATCGCAATTGCGCAATTGTCGGGACCGTCACAAACCCGCCTTATTTCAGAGTAAGGAGCACATGACAGCTACAAGTGCTTGATTACAAAAACAAATAATTCAGACAACAAGAAATTAGACAGAAATAAAGCACTTATTAAAAATGTAGTTCCCAAAACGTCCAGAAGCAACATTCAAAAGCCACAATGGTTTTAAGGAGAGCATCAATATGGCTCCACAGAACAAGCAAGCACAAAATTCGCAACCATTGTACTGCCAATTACTTAAAAAGTAATACGAAGCCCCAAATTCCAAAAGATACTCAACGCATGATGCTAAATGCTAACACAAACCAACAGAAAGGAACAAATCAAAAGCAAACCCTAAAAACTTCAAGTTGTAAGAGTTATGATGTAAGCAACAGAGAAGAAAGGGTTATATGATTTAGAAAACCTGTCACGGACTTGAAGCTGATCGATCATGGAAGCCATTCTCTGTTGATCTTCCGCTGGAAGAGAAGCCATATCAACAATCATGTTTGGGTCCATTTTGGATCGAACGCCGTCAAGGGTTTTCTCGGATTTAGAAGTAAACCCTAATACAGTGTAGAAGAAGATGAGATCGCACTACTACCAGCCGCTACTTTACTTAAGTTTTTGTCTTGGGCTTTTATATGTTGCGGGTTGGAGTTTAAATCTCCTAGGGCCAGTGTCCTATGCTGTTATGGTTTTCGCTGATAGGGTTTCAACGTTCGCAGGAGGGAAAACAAAAGAACAGAGAACGAAAATTGAAATGGAGTCTGAAATTTTATTTTAATTAGACCTTAGACAGCGCTTTTGTGGAAAGCACTTTCTAAGGTATGCCTTAGACAGCGCTTTCCAAAAGCGCTTTCTAAACCCCCCCCTTAGACAGCGCTTTTGGTTTTAATTTTTTTTTTAATTTAAAGACTTTAGACAGCGCTTTATCAAAAGCGCTGACTAAGGTCTATATTTAAAAGCGCTTTCTAAAAGCGCTGTCTAAGGGGGGGTCTTAGACAGCGCTTTTAGAAAGCGCTGTCTAAGACCCCCCCTTAGACAGCGCTTTCATTATTTTTTTGGAACATTTTCCATGTTTTATTTTAATTTTAACCTTAGACAGCGCTTTCTTTTAAAAGCGCTGTCTAAGATGCGCTGTTAAAAGTCATTTTTGGCGTAGTGCTGATAGCATCATGCTAACAACCTTTTACCTCAGTTATCCATAAAACCGAGAGAATATATTTATAAGGAGCGCTATTTTATTTTTAATATAAACTATTATCTTGTTCTTTTCTAAAAACCGAGATAATATAAATATTAGGGACGCTTCGAATCCCGGATACTTCATTTTTATCTTTTTTTCAATGGTTTAATTAATATTTCTCACTTGACACCTTTCCAGATTCCATTTTTTCTTTGTTACATTTTTTTTCTACATTTTTTTCTAAATTTATTAGAAAAACTCAAAACCTTTGTTATCAATAAAAAAGATTACACAAAAATACGATTGAAAAGGAAAGGAAAAATTTCATTGATAATCAGATAACTATTCCACATATTCAAACTTCTCACTCCACTCAACTTCAACAGTTAATCCGACTCTTTTTACCCTTTTAACAATCATTTCAATTAAGAAGTTAAAAATAGTAAGAGGAAGATTAATTTTGACGTTGTGGATAAGAATGTACAAAAGATGCTTGTCATATGAAGGAAGCATTTCTAATTGTTTCTCTCTTGGACGAAGATTTGACACAAGAAGTTGATGCCAAATTTTTGCAATAAGGATGAGAGTAGTAGGACTTGAGAGGTTGTTGTAGTTGGCATAAATTAGAGAGAATACATTGTTGAATCTATATTTTTCAGAATATAGTGACCTGGTGAATGTGATGGAGAAAACTGAACTGTTTGAGAAGGATGTTGTTGGAGATTTCTTCACCCGGTCCAACAAACAAACAATTGGAATCATCTACTTAAGAATTGATAGGGTCATTCATAATGTGGAATGGCAGCAACAAAATGTTGAGACAACCCTGAACATCATGGAGCTAGGGTTTTCTGATCATGATATGATATGTTTACAAGGCCCTGAACAGAGAACAATCAGAAAAACTCACTTCAAGTTTCGAAATGTTGTTACAACAATGGGGGGTTTTCATGCATCAATGTCAACCAACTGGAATCAACATTTAAATGGAAATGACATGCATGTGATGTGGAAGGAATTTTAAAAACTGTAACCCATATAAAAGTTGGAATACTTGACTGGAAGCCACAAATTTTGTCAAGAACCAAGGCCGGATGAATTAGGGTTTGGTGATGCAAGGGTCATATTGAGATGTTCCAAAGGTGTGGAGCATGAACAAAATTTGGATTTTTGGGATCCTCAATGACATGGTCAAGATCCACAGTGTATCATAACTTGTGCAAGACAAGGAGGGTCAAGAGCTAGGGTTAGGGTCCTTGGGTGACCAGATGAATCATGATGCTTCTTCAAAGGGTACTCATCATCCAAATTGGGTTTGGAGAGTGAGTGAGATGACTTGAGTGATTCTCCAAGCTTTGTTGGATGCTTGAGGATGAGATTAGGTTTAAGGGTTGCTTGGGCACACCTCAACATGGTAGAGGATATTGAGGCTTCACGGATGAATCACATACCTTGAGTTTGTTGATTATTGTGGATCATTAAGTACAAATGTCTATGAGATGATATGTATGAGATGTATGCTCATGAATTAGGATTTAAGATGGTGATTTGGAGATAGGGTAAATTTGAGGGTATTACAATGGTAAATAAAAACTAAGTGCAAATTTGAAACCAGGACAGAAAATCAAGCACGGCGACGAAGGATAATTCTATGAAATTTTCTATATACAAATATTAACATAATTGATTCTTAACCGAACAATTTTAAAATAATTTTTTTTGTCAAATTATATTAAATATAATTTTTTTTGAAGTAATAATATTTTATTATTTCTATATAAAATATTTATTCCTTTGTTAGATCAATTTATAATTTTTACTTGATTGTATATGTCAATTTAGTGTTAAATTTTATTTTTTCAACTTCAAAAATATTGGTTTTATTATTATTAATAATAAATTCTATTTTAATGATTTATTTTTAAAAACTAGAGTTTCATATTAAAACTCGATCTAACTTAATTAAGTATGAGTATGAAATCGACTTATGATCTTTAATTAAATAAAAATCCGGGTCAATTCAAGTCTCAAATTTAATTTTAATTAAATTAATTTTTTTATAAAGAAAGATAATAAAATTAAAGGTAATGTAATTTTAAAATAAAATATTTTAAAAATATTCATTTTTAAATATAATAAATGTATTAATAATTTATTTTTTTTTGGATTCTCCCTTTGTAATATTTAGATTTTGTTTCTTTCCTTCTGGTGTTATGTCAATTATGAAATCTTCATTTTTGTTGACTTGGTCGTTCACGTGAATTTTTATTTAATTACTTATTTATTTTTTTAAATCCACGTGAATTTTTTATTTTTTATATTTTAAATGTTTTTAATTAATTGTCTCCTTAAAAATTACTATAGTAAGATTACTTAATTTTTACCTAAATAAATTTTATTTTTAATTTAAGTTTTGTTTTTAATTACTATAATAAGATTATCATAAAGAAAAATATTGCATAATAAATAAGTTTTATTTTTAATTTAAATATAATAATATTATAAAAAATAAAATTTTAAACATTATTATTTATTTATATGAATGAGATAATTGTATGAAACAATGTTATTATTTACTACAAACTGTTATACTAATATAACATGCAGCCTGATGAATGGGTCACCCTCTTGCATAGCAAAAGTTCAGGGTTCATACCCGTATTACTAATATTAGCCTCTAAACGGGCACTCCCGTGCCCGTTGATCCGTTTTTTTAATTTGCACACGCGTTAAAACATAAAAGTGATTTTTTTATTTAATTTTAGTATTAACTTAAATTATTGTTAGAATACATTTTATGATATGCATATCTCTCTCTCCCCTCATATTTGGCATGAATCTCTCTCTCTCCTTTTCAAACATCATGTGCATCAATGGAAGTGTAGTTACAATTTGCCAGAAAAAAAGTTAGTTAGTTACAATCCTCTCTCTCTGAAAAATATTAGTTACAATTCTCTCTAAAAAAAAAAATAGTTACAATTATCTCTCTCTATAATGTTTTTTTTCTTCAGACAAATACATAAGTGAAAGATTAATTTAATCAAGAAGAAAAACATCTCTAGCGACATAATTCTGTAAAAATCATTCACGTGAGAAAATATTTAAATAAAAAACTTCATGTAAAAATATGCATCAAAGAAAGACCAATTTTTTTTTACTTCAACAACACTATATATATTATGGGTGAGTTTGAGCAAATATATTTCCACCAATACGCTTTTCTTTTCCTATTTCTTACTCTATTTCGCATACTTATAAAACTCCTAAATTAAAAAAGAAAGTAAAAGGTGATAAGAATAAGTAAATAAAATACATAAAATAGGAACTTAAAAGACCAAAAAATTTGGCGCTTTTTAATTTTTTTTTTAAATGTTGCGAAAGCTCCCTAGACCACGATCGTCTAAACGACTCGTTACTGGAAAGATCGGATATGCGTGAAACCTAATGGAATGACTAAGATAAAGATAAACAACAAAAATCTTAATCAATTGATCAAATACACAAATCCTTGATATAGCCACCACCAATGATGAATTAAAACTACGAGAAAACAAACAAAATATTGATAAACTTGTGTGAAGTTAATTTTAGCAAACACTTGGTGTGCACACTACACCAAGTCTCAGTTTCACTAGAATTAATTGTGCAGAATTTTCCTTAGTTACAACCAAAGTGATTGCAACAATTTCTCAAACAACTTTAATACACAACAATTACGTGAGATGAAGTTACCAATTAGTTTCACACAAGATTCAATTTATGTAGAAATTTAAAGAGTTAGAGAAAGAGAAAACAACACCAAATTTATTTAGGCAATTCCCCTTTCGTCCTGACGTACCCCCAATTCCAAAACTAGAATTGAGATATTTATTATCAATTTCAAAGTTTATACAAGAGAAGAAAGAATCACCACTAAGCAAACCTAATTGTTGTTGTAGATCATATTCACTTCTCTCCCTTTGGTTCGAGTTGAACCAAGTGCTTCAAATGTTCCGAACAAACCTCCGGTTGTAACTGCCTTATTGCAAGAACTCCAAGTTCTCCAAAACTCTAGCTCGGATGATTTCGATCACGACACGCTTGAACCCAAACCTTTCTTCACAATCCTCTGGTTACCGTTACTCATTCGAATGAACCCGTCGTTCTTTAAACCTTTCACTCGGTTGAATCTATGAAGCAAAGATTTGTGCAAAAAACCCCAAATCTTGGAGGACAAAACCCTAAGATTTTATTCAAGAAAAACCCACTAAAAATCTCTATCCAAACCAAGATACACAATCCTATTTTAATGTTATCACAACAACAATGCACTATGATCAACAAAAATTGTTATATGTAGTTGTTGAAACATGCAATGAAGAATGAAGATGAAGAGGAACTTTAGTCTATATCTTTCACTTTTCTTGTTGTTGAGATGAAAATGAGACTCAAGAATATATATATATATATATATATATATATATATATACAGCAGAAAAATACACAGCAGAACTTTTAGCAAAAATACACAGTAGAAAAATGAGTGAAATCAACCACCACTCGACCTGTTCACACTGGAGACTCGACCTGTTCAGACTCGCAGCAACACAATTCAAATAAAACAGGTTATGAGTCGACCGCAACACGGAGATGAGTCGACTCATCTTGTTTTCCAAGAAATGAGCCGGCCTATGACTCGACCTGATCAGACCCGTGAGTTACAAAGAAAATGACATGCATGAATGAGTCGACCGTTCCAAAGCATGAGTCGACTGAAAGATTTTAAATGGTCAAAGCTGAGTTTTTAAGATTTATTTTGATCAATCCAAATTATTCTCTTATGGACCTAAGGTACCAACAATGATCAAGTGCAATATTGACATATATGAGATGCTCCTATATGCATAGACACATTGAATTGATACTTTGAGCATGTTAAAGAATGAATGCACTTTACGATATGATGACACCGTCTAAAGTACATAGTATGAACTACTAAAAGGTTTGACATCATTGAAACAAGGATTAAGAGCAGTTTCCCTCACATACTCCCCTTTTTTGATGATGTCAAACCATGGCACAATCTTTCATATATCGCGTACTTTGATAGATATGCTCCCCCTGATTTTATGCATTCCTTTAAAAAAAATCTGCTATCTGTAAGACCCCAATTTTGTCCCTAAGATCCCTCATGGCATCATATCATACCATATCATTGCCTCAAGGATCTTTGTGCACATTTGCTTCCCTCCTAGTGGGTGGGTTATCTTGTGAGTGTGGTTCTTGATCACCAAACATGTATTGCATTTGTATATCTTTGCTTTTCATTTGTTTACTAACCAAAGGTACAAAAATGTTGTCATCTAACCATGTTACTTGCAGATGAAGCAAATTAGGTCAAATCAGTCAAAGTCAGTCATTAAGCAATAGATGGTGGCCATTCTTGAAGAATTTGGACACCATGATCATTCATCAAGAGTTCATATGGGTTGTGACATCATTTTGAATCAAGATCTCAAGTGGTAGGGGCTTGGAATTCATCAGAACATGGTTCAGTCAACCAAAACCCTAGCAAAGTCAATTGTGGTCAACTGTGCATTTAATCAGTGATTTAATGGTGGGAATTGGTTTGAGAGGCCTCATTCATGTCCATATAAGCCTCATATAACATGTCAAACATCCAAAGTGAAGAATTTGAAGTCAGACAAGAAATTTCCAAAAATAGAAAGTTGACCTGTAATTGGAATTTGCCAAAAATGGAAAGTTCTTGTCCTCAAATTTATATCATCATACAAGCTTCAAATGAATTTTTGTCAAACATGAAAGTTGAAGATCTTGTTCTCCCATTTCCAAAAAGTCCAAGAACACTCATTTCTCATTTATGGTTGGCAAGTTATGATCAAATCATTCTCAAAAAAGTTTGAACTTCAAAGTGGCATATCTTCCAAACCATTTGGCCAAATTGAGTGAGGTTTTTTGCTACAAGTCATATTTGATGTGCTCTATCCAAATCCTTCATCACAATTCACCAAAAATCAACCAATCAAAATGGCCTTTTTCAAGTGGCTTGAATTTAAAATGAGGGAGGTGAAAAAGTGGACTTTCAAATTAACCATTTCCTACACTTTTTACCATTTGCCAATGTTCAGAAATCAAATTTGGAATGTGTTAAAGCCCATTTTCGTGCATTAACATGCACCCCATGCAACTTGAGTGGTTTTTAGCAAAATACCAAAACACTTCATTTAACCAAATTGTGATTACCATTCCACTAACCAAACTTAAGGATGTTAAACAGAGTATATATTGGACATTTCTGATTTGGAAAAACCCTAGCCACTATTCACAAACCAGATCAAAACTTCATTTTCTCTAAAAACACTCAATTCCTCATCTGAACCTTTTTCTGAAAACCTTCAAAGAACTCGTGTTCCTGAGCTTTGTTTCATCATTTACCAACCTTTTGGAAGCCATTGCAAGCACCATTTCATAACTGTAAAGCATCAAAGCACCACTGTTCCATTGAGCTTCTCACATGGCAGTTCGAATTTGGAGCTGAATCGTGCTAGCTGAGCTTCAAGTTCTCCTTCCATTCACCAATACAAACATTATTGTGCATCTGTTTCAGCTTGTTGTGGCCAGAAAATCACCATTCTAACACTGTTCTTCAAGCTAGGTAAAATTTCGAACCTAACCATTTTTGAAATGTTGATATGCTTATTAAAGACCCTTTCATGCTGAATACAATGAGCTTTAAATCGTGGAAAATGGTTGAGTATTAAGAGAGTTGTGTTGAAATGAAATTTGATGTCTAAATGGTATTTTGCTCGATGCTTCCATGATAGGTAGAATTAGGGTTAATGAATGGTGGATTTGTGATGTACGTGATTAGATGATTTGAATGGTATACTCATTGCAAAAATCTGGGAAGTTTGTTCATCGTGTTGATGAACACGTCACTGTTGCTCATAAACCCTAAAAATGTTAAACCCAGAATGTATTTTGATCGATGGAACCCGAGCCTTGCATGCTTTTCCACTGTTGCATTGCCATGAGCGAATCAGCACGCAACACGTCCTTAAGTGAAACGCAGAGTTTCACTTAAGGGACCAAGTATTTACGGTTATGCCACTGCCAGTTTTAATATTTAATTAATTCATTTTCTTTTTTCTATTTTGTTTCATTTTGTATGCCAATCTTCAAAAAATCATAAGTCACTCATTTTTAATCCAAATTTGATGGGATTTTTTGTGGAATGCTCCTCTTGACCTCTAGTTTTTTATGATGATTTTTCCAGATTTTTTGCATGTGTGGATTTTTAAATGTGCTAGGGTTTGTTCATGTGTGTCCATTTTATGTATGCCATGCCATTTTGCTTGTGAAATGATGATACTTAATCCAATGCCTCTGAAATTTTTTGTTCTTAAACTAGACATGTTCATGGTGATTTTGGTGTAGAGTTTGTGAATTTATCATTGCTGGTTGATGAGATATGATTTTTTTGAATAGAGGTGTGACAATTTGTGTCACACCATTCATGTCCAACTTCATGATTTTAATTACCATGCTTATTGAACTCAAAATGGTCTGGATTTTTGCATGAACATACTTGTGGATGTTAAGAATACATGTGAAGTTTTCTGGAATTATTGATAGCATTTCCTATTTGATTGGAATTTTCTCCCCTGTTTGGTCATTTGTTGATTTTTTGTGATACATGATGTTATATGGTTTGTGAAATCCTCATGCATTATTGGATAGACTTGAAATTTGATATGTGAATTGTAGACATCTTGAAGTTTATCATGGCTTTAATCCCATTCATTTATCATATGTTGTCACTGTTTTATGATTTATTGAAGTTGGTGCATGTTTTGGTGCTTTGTATGAGTTTGCTTGAACTTGCTTTGACTTTATGATTTTCATTGACCTACTTCCCTTGATCCAAATGAGCTGAAATTTAGTATGCTTATCATGTTATGGATGATGTTTGATCATGATTTATTTGAGAATTTATTGAAATGTTTGTGATTGGATTTGAGTTGAATCTTTCTGTTGACTTCTTTGAGGTTCTATATGACATGTTTTGACCTAATTTGTTTGTGAAATGATAATGATGAATGATATGAACATGAAACCACTTGGGTTTGTTTCTTAATTGTTTGAACTTGATTTTGGATAACTTTCCCTCGCTGTTTTTGGATTTTTTATCTCCTTTTGACCCTAGGCTTGTCCTAGTGGTCTTGTTGCTCATGTTTAAGTTTGCTTTTCAGGTCAAGATGCAAATGCCTTAAGGAGACTTATGCAAGTTGATTAAGTTTGATTGATTATCATGAACTAACTTGTTTGTTTTGTAGGATGTTTAGCTCATATGCTTTGAGCTTTGTGCATTGCACATTTGAGTTGACTGTTGATCCTTATCTTATATTGGTTTTGAATTTGAGTTGTATACTGATTTTACTTGATTGATTTCAGGTACCATTAGTTGCTTAGTTCTTTGAGAACTTGCATTGCTTTGCTTGATAGCATTTGCATTGAGGTAGAATCCTTTTTCTTCATGTAGTCTGGAAGACCTGGCCTGTTACTTGGCCAGGCAACTGTCTGAAGTCCTCCTTAAGAGGCGATGTTTGTGCCTGTTTACTTTTGTCCCAAGCAGGAAAAGTCCTTTGAATAAGGCAATTGGTAGAAAAAAGAGATATGTAATCTATCTCCTACTATTCTGTGAGTCACTCACCTTGCTCACACCACATGTGTTGATGCATAGTGAGTAAAAACCCAAGATCAATCGAGTCAATAACTTGTGGAGAGAGTTCCATCTTTCTGAACTCCCACACCTTCTGATATTCAATAGCTCTCCCTGACCAGGGATAAGAGCATGAGGCACACCCCTCATATCCTTTCATCTGCTTTACCTTGGCTCTCAATGTCAAGGTTAAGAGCACCATTAACCCTATTCCAGTTGGCTTCAATGCCTAACCCTTTGTATGAGCCTAATTGTTTGGTTATAGAGTGTGCTGAATGACTTTGGTTGATTGATTACTTAGTTCATTTGTACATGTCTGCTTGCATGCTTTGTGCATTTATCATCATTAATTGCTCATTAGTGCATGATCATTTCATTTGTCTTTGTGACATATCTTTGTTGTTTGCCCATTGAGGACAATTGTAAGACCATTCATTGGCCATTGTTCCTATGATATGGAAGTGAGTATAAGACCATTTCATTGGCCACTCATCTTTTCTTTGCTTGATGCATTTGTTTGTTGTATGTGAGGATGCAATTGTAAGTCCGTGTAATTTGGCATTTGTTTTCCTATGATCATATGTTGGAGGTTAGAGTAAGCCCAGATAGATTGGCATCTGACATCCAAATGTCTTGTTTTGCTTTGTTGGAGATTGGTATAAGTCCAGATAGATTGGCATCCGGTATCCACTTTTTATTTCTTTGTTGAGGAGATTGGTATAAGTCCATAGAGTGGCCTCTGATATCCAGTTCTGTTTTAGGAGATTGGTATAAGTCCAGTGATTGGCATCCGGTATCCGCTTTTGTTGACTTTCTTCCTTTGCTTGTTTGTTATTGCCCATTGTCTATTCCAAAGGACACACTTGAATCATCTTCTATATGATTTCAAGAAGTGAACCTTCTAGGAAGTTTTACACTCCATCTTCATCCATTCATCCATTTTGTCCTAAACCTTTTCACACATTGTTTTCAAAACTTGAGATAAATATTGTGCAAACATCTTCATGCTTTTAAATTAAAAACCTGGACCCCAAGTCCTTGACTTTTTTCAAACTCCATTTCATAGTACTTCTTTTGAATCAATCTTAATCATACTTTGACCCTCCTTTTGTGAATAATCATAATCAATTAACTTCACCCATTCAATTGTTTTGTGGCCTTGTCCATTCTTGCTAAGTTTTCATACATTAGCCATAAGTTTGATTTATCCTAGTTGGTTGATGTTAATCTCACCTATTTGTCCTTAGTTGATTGAATTGTAAGTCTTCCTTGCTTATTATAGGGTTAACCCCTCACTAGCAAGTTGAAGCTTTTCTCACACGGTGGACTCGTTGTTTGCATAAGGTTGAGTTTTCTCCCGTGGATAACGTAAGACCTTAAGGGCTTGTGTTTAAAATTGAATCCACTAACTTTTGGAAATCTTTTAGCCGAACTACGACGTTTTGATCCTCACCTTTGATGGGAGGTACGTAGGCAACGGGTTCATCCGTTCGAACACAAAAACAATAAAAATTGTATATTCTTTTCTCATCATCCCAATCATGTTTGCACAATAAATATTTCATAACAAATAACAATTTTATACAACAAGTGTGAAAAGGGCTCCCTAGGAGTACCTAGGACGTAGTGGGTGCCTAACACCTTCCCATTGCGTAATTTACCCCTTACCCAGACTCTTTGATCTTTTCATTAGTTTTCTACGCGTAAAACTTCTTAGGCTTTTGTTCGCTTTTTAGCCAGTCCTTTGGATAAATAAAAGTGCGGTGGCGACTCGATTCATTGTATGATTTGCTTATGGTTTAATCAATAAATCATATAGCGACGAATACACCGCTACAGAAAAGTGGCGACTCTGCTGGGGAGCAGAAATCCTTGGTGGTATTGCCTACTTTTCACCCTTGTTGTGTGATATATTGTTATTTGTTATATGACATATTTTTGTACCATTTGGGATAACTGTATTGATTGTAATGTTTGAATTGCTTGATATACAATTGCTGTTTGCTTTGGTGATTTGTGAGATGAGTTCTATACCCGAACTCGAGTGCACTCTAGGATAGGAGAATGGCATAGTCTTGTTGACTGGTGTGGAGTATTCCTTAGCCAGTTGACTTGCGAGTCCATTCACTTGGTGGAGGTCATGTTGGATTAATAATGTCACACAAGTTATTTGTGGTTAGGCATTATTCTTTCAATCATGTGCCGCAGAAGCCAAGGACCGTAGTTTACCAAACCCATCTTGGCCTATTTTTAGGAACATAGTGCGGAGGTCGTTCAGATGTAAGTTCTGATGCGATTGTTACGCGATACTACACTCATAAGAGTTTCTCTTGAGAATATTTTTGGAATACGAGTATTCGTTCCTCCGATAATATTCGAAAGATGGAACGATGATTATGGGAACCTCTGGTAGAACATGTCTGGCAGGTTTAAACCCTAGTACACTCCCTTTGGGTGGTTCTTAACCGAGACTCCATGCTCGTGACTCTCAACAAACCCGTGATTCGTGGTTGAGTCGTTCAGACAACCTTAATATCAATGGAACCTGGGCTTTGAGCAGACATAAAACCTGAATCCCCCAAAACGGATGGTTGATATTAAGGATGTTCGAGCCGGTTCATGTACCGTTAATATCAATAGAACTTGGGTGTCGATAAGGTGAAAACCTAAATCCACCAAAATGGATGATTGATATTAGGGATACAATGAGCTTTCCCATGACCTTTGTTTGGTGTGACTTGTTTGATCCTTGAGTGTGATTGTTGCATTCATGCATTCATGGATTCATCTGCACCTCATGTCATCAAAAAAGAAAATTTTCAAGGAACTTAAAAGGGTTTATTTGCAAAATTTTCAGACATGGAAAGACCAAAAAGGCATACAAAGAAGTACAACTTTAAACAGCCCGATGTAAAAGAGTTAAGGAATCTGACATCTTATGTATTAGATCCCTTGGGTTTCAAAGCTCGATATGGGAAGCTTCTACCTCTGCTGACTACTCAGGTTGACGAAGGGTTGATGAGTACTCTAGCCCAGTTTTATGATCCTCTGTATCATTGCTTCTCTTTCCCGGATTTCCAGTTGCTGCCTACTTTGGAGGAGTATTCTCATCTCATTGGGATTCCGATTCTGGATCAAGTGCCGTTCAGTGGCCTAGAGAGTATTCCGACTGCTCGAGAGATTGCCAACTTGTTGCACATAGATGAAGGTCTGATTAGGGCTAATCTGACTACCAAAGGCGGAATTCAGGGTTTTCCTTCCGAGTTCCTCATTGCTCAAGCTACCTTTTATGGGAAGGCCATGAGTGAGGATGCCTTTGAGGCTTTGTTTGTGCTGCTCATCTATGGATTGGTGTTGTTTCCCAACTTCGACAAGTTCGTGGACATGAACGCCATTAGGATCTTCTCAGTTCTTAATCCCGTTCCGACTTTGTTGGGCGATGCCTATGTCTCTTTGCATCTGAGGAACGCAAAGAGTGGAGGAGTTATTGTCTGCTGTCTACCTTTGCTGTACAAGTGGTTTATTTCGCACTTGCCGTAGACAGTTGCTTTCAAGGAGAACAAGGGATGTCTACGGTGGTCTCAGAGACTTATGTCTCTCACCAATGATGATATCACTTGGTATGATCGCGTATATGATACCGTCCAGATCATTGACTATTGTGGTGAATTCCCTAATGTGCCTCTTCTTGGCACATGTGGTGGGATCAACTATAATCCCATTCTCGCATGACGTCAGCTTGGGTTCCCCCTGAAGGATAAACCTCATAACATTCTGTTAGAAGGTGTGTTCTTTCAGGAGGGTAAAGATCCCCAAGGCCTGAAAGCCAGATTTGTCCGTGCTTGGCGCAGTATTCACAAGAAGAGTAGGAAAGATTTGGGTCCAAAGAACTGCATTGCTTTGGAGCCATACACCTCTTGGGTCAGACAGAGAGTTGTCGTGTACTTAATGCCGTATGATCATCCGAGACCTACACCGTTGGATGTGGCTGGGCCTTCAACCCTCCCTACCCAACGTGTAGAGGAGTTGGGAGAAGAAGACCTTTCACGTGCTTGGATCCGTGAAAGAGAAGAATTGCTTCAGCAGCTTAAGGAGAAGGACGCTATGATTGAGTTCCTCGAGCATCGAGTGATCGACGATCCGAACGACACTTGGACCTCTCTGCTTCCTCAGTCTTCCAAATTCTGGAAGAGGAGGTATGATCGACTTGCAAAGGAGAAAGCAGATATGGAAGCGGCCTATGAGAGAGAGATCAAGAAGCTGTGTACTTCTCGTCTTCCAGCATCCTAAGCTTCTAGGGATCCATAGGATGTTTATTCCCCTTTTCTCTTTGTAATGTTAAAAATGCTGTACTCCTTTGTCTCGATATATTGAATGAAATATTTTCCATGAGAAATTAAAATGCTTTAACTATTCAAAATATTGCAAATAATACCCTAAGGGTTCCTTGAAAATAAATAATACATATGCACAAGCATTTCATGCATCATTTTTGCATAAGCAGGTACCCTTTGTTTCTGGTCTTCTTGTCCTAACTCTGTGTTCTTCATTTATTTTGAAGACAAGTTGACTCACCGGTATTATACTCGAGTTAATTCTGCGAGAGTTATGGAGCAGCTAGAACAAGAGAACAGAGAACTGAAAGAAGAGGTCGTCAGACTTGGCGCTTTGATGGAGCAACTCCTCGCTGCTCAAAATCAACCTGCTCAATCGCCTGCAACGCCTGCCCAGAGGACGGTCATCTCAGAGGTCGTCACTTCGACTGTGCCAGTCAATGCTCATCCGGTGCCCAATGCTATGCCACCCGGGTTTCCTTGGGGAATGCCTCCAGGTTTTATGCCTGATCTGCCTGCGCCAACTTTTGCTCACATGTCGGCATCTAGCCCGGTCCCTGTTCCCGCTCCTCCTGTCGTGCATACCATGCCAAGGGTAGACGACACCATCTATCACTCTGAGCCGTCTGAGGGCTCAGACGTTCATGAAAAGATGGACGCCATGAACGACCAATTCCTTGAGCTGAGAAAGGAATTGAGGACTCTTCGAGGTAAAGATTTGTTCGGCAAGTCTGCTGCCGAGTTGTGTCTTGTTCCCGGTGTGAAGATACCGATCAAATTCAAAGTACCTGACTTTGAAAAGTATAAAGGGAACACCTGTCCACTCGCTCACCTGGTCATGTACGCCAGGAAGATGTCTACCCAGACTGATAATGATCAGCTTCTGATTCATTATTTCCAAGATAGTCTGTCTGGTGCCGCGCTCAGATGGTACATGAGCTTAGACAGTGTCAATATCAGATCCTTCAACGACCTTGGCGAAGCTTTCGTCAAGCAATATAAGTACAACGTCGATATGGCGCCTGACCGAGATCAACTCAGGTCCATGTCGCAGAAGGACAAGGAAACTTTCAAGGAGTACGCCCAGAGGTGGCGAGAGCTGGCAGCTCAGATTACTCCACCGCTTGAGGAGAAAGAAATGACCAAGATCTTTTTGAAGACTCTTGGCTCATTCTATTATGAGCGGATGGTAGCAAGCGCTCCCTCTGACTTCACCGAGATGGTGAACATGGGGATGCGTCTTGAAGAAGGTGTCCGTGAAGGACGATTGGCGAAAGATGAGAGTTCTTCCTGTAAACGATATGGGGCGTTTAAGAGGAAGGATGGGGAAGCACATGCTGTGCAATCCCATCCCAAGCATAGAAGACCCTCTGCTCAGAGGAAGCCTGCACGTCGTGCCGGTCATCAACACCAGGTGGCTCATATAGCACCTGTCTTTAAAGACAATGCTCAGCAACATCAGCAATATCAGCATCAGCAACAATATCAACAGCCTCAGTATCAGCAACAACATCGTCCACAGCAACAGGCTTACCAGCCTCGTGGAAGTACAACCAATCAAGCTAACGTGAATTATGATAGGAAGAAGATCAACTTCGATCCAATTCCTATGACATATGCAGAGCTTTATCCTTCTTTGTTGGAAAGGAAATTGGTTTCTCCCAGGGATCCTCCTGCCATTCCTGCAAATCCACAATGGTGGTATAAACCAGATCAGCATTGTGTTTACCATTCCGGTGCTCCGGGTCATAACATTGAGAATTGCTACCCACTCAAGACCAAGGTTCAAGACCTTATGAGATGTGGGATTCTGAGCTTTGAAGATTCAGGCCCGAATGTCACCAAGAACCCATTGCCTGCGCATGGGAAATCGGTTAATATGGTTCAGGAATGCCTTGGGAAGTACAAGGTCAGATATGTAAGCCACATTAGGCAGTCGTTGGTTGAATTACATCGTTTGTTGTGTCAGTACAGCTACTTAGAGCATAACCACGACAAGTGCCGCGTCTGCTCGGTTAACCGCTTGGGTTGCGATCAAGTACGAAGAGAACTTCAAAAGCTGTTGGATGAGGGTACCATTGAGATTCTGCAGAATCGCAATGTTGATAGAGACGAGCCTGAAGTGAATGTGATTTCACCAGTGTTTAAGTTGCCTGAGCCTGTTATTGTTCGTTACAATAGCAGCAAGCCGAAGGCTTCCCCTTCTTTGGTCATTAAGCCTGCATGCCCTGTGCCTTACTCTTCAAAAAGAGTTGTACCATTCAGATATAGTCCTGTCGCTGTGCAAGATGGGGTAGAAGTGCCTTTGCCTTCGACTTCTGTGACCAACGTTGCTGATGTAAGTGGGTTGACCCGAAGTGGTCGTGTGTTTTCCGCGCCTCCTAAGGCTGTTGCTTCTGATACTGTTGAGCGTCCGGTAGGGACCGCTGTGAATGTTCAGAATCAGGCATGTGATATTGCCAAACCATCCTCCTCTGTACAAAAAACTCTCGTTTCTTCAATTGGCCCGAGTGGCATTGTAGATGAAGAATCTGATGAGATGCTGAGGCTCATCAGAAAGAGTGAGTACAATGTTGTAGACCAGCTTCTACAAACGCCATCCAAGATTTCCATTCTTTCTCTGCTGCTGAATTCAGAACCCCATAGGGAGGCTCTGCAGAAAGTCTTGGATCTGGCGTATGTTGATCACGACGTCACCATTGAGCAATTTGATAGTATTGTTGCAAACATTACCGCTTGCAACACTTTGAGCTTTTGTGACGCTGATCTCCCTGAGGAGGGAAGAGACCACAACATGGCTTTACATATCTCCATGAATTGCAAATCTGATGCAATGTCCAATGTGCTGGTGGACACTGGATCTTCTCTAAATGTATTGCCAAAAACCACACTCTCCAGATTGTCATACCAAGGTCCTCCTATGAGGCAGAGTGGGGTTGTTGTGAAAGCATTCGATGGGTCGCGTAAGACCGTGATTGGGGAAGTTGATCTTCCTATCAAAATTGGACCAAGTGATTTCCAGGTTACCTTCCAGGTAATGGATATCCACCCATCTTATAGCTGTCTCTTAGGCAGACCATGGATTCACGAGGCTGGCGCCGTGACATCTGTCATACCTCGATCTTGATCCTGAATTTTTATGTTCGTTTGGCATGCTTGACCTAACTTTGCTTTTTTTTTATATGAGGATTGGTTTTGATTCAAAGTCATGGTGTTGTGATTGTGGATACATCTATGGTCTGGGTCATCTGAACAACCAAGTTTTCTTGTGTTTCTAACCACGTGCCAGTCACGTTATTGGTTCATGGATACTATAACCTTATGGTCTTATTTCATGGTTTTGTTCATACACATTATCAGTCAAGTTATTTTCTTCTCAAGAGTCAAACATTCAAGCCAATTGTGAAAACAATCTCCAATCTTTTTTTTCAAACCATTCCAATCCATTTCGTCCATTTTAAACCAGTACATGTGATTCCATACAAGAAAATAAAAAAATAGACACTTTTGACCAATTGTTTACTTTGGTCAACAGTTGACTTTTTGGTCAACTTTGACCAAAGTCAACTTAAGTTCCTTCCTATTCCAAACCCCAAGAACCTCCCATCCCTAATCTAGATATGCAAGGCAGATTTGGAAGTTGTACTACTTCTGAGAATCTTGATGTTGGATATAATGTGGTTCTAAATCATCTTATGGGTCAAGTTGAGTTTACAAAACTAGAAGTGTTGGAGATGGAGAATATTATAAAAAAAAAAAACAGTTCTGTAGATATGGAAATACAGACGGCAGGTTTCCAAACTGACGCCCTGAGTTTTTTCTGCTTATAGGGATTTAATTCAAGATACAGTTAAAGAAACAAAGGATATGAGGGGAGAAATAAAGGATTCAAAGATGCATCGGTTAAGTTTTGGTGGATATACAGTTGACTCCTTGATATCTAATACAAACAACTGTCAAGTGCTTACTAATCAGCAATACACCCTGAATCAGATAAAAGAACAGCTTGTTGCAATGAATAACGGTTTGAATATCATAAAGAATTGTATTAGCAATGATGTAGATGTGTCCGGGTTTAAATTTACAGATGAAGATTTCATAGAAGCAAGTTACAAGAATTCACAAGTGAAATAACTGAAGAAAAGGTGCCCCTAAATTCTGAAAGAGGCATAATATTTCAATCAGATGATGAATGCAGCAGACTCCTGTTTTTAGAGGCAAATGAGTGATGTTTGCTTTTCCTTGGGAGGAGTAAAAAAATGTTGACTTGTCTAGATGCACTTCGTCTCTTTGACAGTCATCTTGTGGTAAGATGGAGATGTATGCTGCCGATGCCAATCCATTGGTAGGCTCTGAGGATCAACATTGTGTCTTGAGAGAACACGATGGCTTGATTTATGCCAATGATAACAATAAATTTGAAGATGTTGGGAAAGATGGAAATTTAAAATTGATCCCTGCAAGAGGCCAACAGCTTTAGAGGCCCTTCAACATCCTTTCTTCATGAGCTGTTTTCACATCCCTCCATCGCTTCGCACCAGGGCAGTAATCAGAACTCCTCCATCTGCCAGAAGAACAACCGTGACAGTAAGAATAACCTACAACAGACAAAAAATCATGAGCAATATAGTCGGAAGGAAAACGGTTCGTGCATTGTCTGCAGCAAGATAGTACGACAATGGAGAAAACAATTTTTGCAATGTTACCAAACCACCCACTTTGTTTGTGAACCATGAGACTTGGCAAGAAACCGGCTTCAACCATCAGGCTTATGAACCTGTCTGCAAACCTAAAACATGCTGAACTAACACATTCGAGTGAGCCTAACACCAACTGCAACCAAATTCCTTGCCCACAGTATACCACATTACCTGGCCAAAGCCTCAAATACAATTGGCTCTGCAATAGACATTGGTTTAGAGCTTCATTAAACAAAAATGAATGGAAGCCACAACAATTTTTGCAAAGAAAAAAAAACCTGCTGCAAAATCTTGCCACAATAGAATCACAAACAGCTTACCAAAACACCCTGCCATGGACACTTCCTTATAAGTCCCTGCTCACTTCAAGCAACCGCAGTTGATGCCAATTCAACATACCACTCACTCTTCTTCTTGAGAAAGCCCTGTAGAAAGTCAAAACATTGGTGAAAGCTAAATATGTTCTGCTAACAAAAGTGTAGAAACTCATTAGAATTCAAAAGAATTGATTCATTTAGGTGGCTCACCTCAAACCAAACATATCCGAATGAATTCTTGACTGCTGCTACAATATCTTGTCAACAAATTCCTACAAAGCCATGGTCCTGCCGCCAAGCATCAGCAGCCCGCAAAATCGACAAACACATTTGAAAGTATTGATGTTAAGGTTTTCAAATCTGAAGGATCTTACTACAAGCTTTCAACATTGTTGAAAATGATTTCAGACAGAACAAAGGTGGTTCAGTTCCAGCCACACACAAAGTTCATCAACACGGCAAATGCATAAAAGCAGACAGGATAACAAATGGAAATGATACCTATGTTTTCATTTTTTGGCAATCACGTCAGGCTCCAAATGAGAACAAAGAAATTACCATGACCTCTTTTCCTGTACTCAAGATGGACTCATTACATTAGACACAAACTGAAGAAAGATTTAGTAAGCCTTTATACCAGGATGAGGGAACTGCAATCTCAATGGGAAGAAAGATACTTCTGCATGGCTAGGTATTATGGTGAAGTGCTTGTTGATGCCAGGAAACTTTGAAAGGAGAACTTACCATATTGATTGAAGAACAAGCAAATTCTAAAGTTGAACCTTCACCGTTATAGCCATACTCTCTTTGTTATGTGTCCAAGAAGTCGTAGAGTTGAAACTTCAAGACGAGGAAGGCACTGGTCCTGGTTATGGTTTAGACGAGGTGAGACTTCAAGTCGTAGCGGGACCTCGTCCTCACATCGGAGCCGGTTTAGTTCCAAAAGCCATGCTCACAAGCTCAACGTTTTCCCCTGCAAGAATCAAACCACACAATTACATTTCGATAATTTGAGGAAAATGTATATTCTATTCAAGTGAAATGCACTATAGTAAATAAGCTTCTTACCAACAGTAAAAAATTTTGGAGATGGAAAGGATTGAAGGAGGGACCACCTGCTGAAAGAAGACAAAAATTCCTCAGGCAACTCCGTACTATGAGACTACGAATTCACTCCTGTGGTCCCTGTTATTCACACATATAAGAGCACACAAACCCTAATTTTGGGAGAGGACACTGTTCATAAAAGGAGAAAAGATTGAGCGGCGGAAAAGACAACAAAATCAGCCAAAAAAAAACCCTAGGAGTCATTGGAGAGGCGGAAGAGAAAGAAAACTGTTCAACAAAAAAACCCCAAGAAAATCTGGATTCCACTCAGAAGAGAAAAGATATCCTAACTTAGAAGGATTCAGGAAGAACATTACCTACGCTTTCGTCGGTCGATCCAGCTGCAACTGGTTAGTTCCATTTTCGATCCATCTCTCATCTTTAATGTAGCTTCATGATTGTCTTCCCTGCGTGTTCTTGTTGTGCTTTGTTGTTGAATTTTTGCTGTTGTTCAAAAATGGAGTTTGATTTTTGAGGAAGAAGGTGGTTTTTGTTTCAGAAACGGGAATGATATTTGTGGCTCTTGATGCTTCCCTTTTGTTTATTTTCAAACTGATACGTTGTTTTTTTTTGTTCTAAATAACATGAGGTATTTGGATCGATACCTGTGAGATCCACAAAATCCAATGCCTAGCCTTTTTTTGTTTTGTGTATCATCAGTCATTATTAGCTTTGTCTTTTTCATCTGGACCAAGACAGCCATGCGGCTAGGTCACGCTGCCCTTTGGCTTTCCGTCAGTTCTTTTGTGTTGGACCGGTTATCCAAGTCTGGAATCCAATGGCCCATTTCATTTTCTTTTAGTTAAGATTTTATTATTATTGTTTGTTGTTCTTGTCTATATGTTCTAGTCGCTGTTAAGATAATAGCTAACCACCTGTGGCCGGGTGGATGGGAAGGAGTCCCATTTCCCCTTATGTAGTGGGTTCCGATACCCACATATAACATTTCTTTTCGTTTTTAGCATTCATTTTTTCCATGTTTATGTTGTATTATAATTTTATTATACTCACAGTTTCATTTGTTAATAATGCAAACTTTGTTTTCTTTTAACTTCATCATTCATTCAAAACCACTTTAAAATTATAAAAAATCATATTTTTCTCGATTTAATATCGAGCCCTTTTTTACACCCTTGTAAGTCGATTGCTTTTTAAGCATCGCCATCAACCTCACATAGCTTACTCTTGGGCTTTCTTACAATGAGCCGGTTCCCTTACACTTACACCCATACGTTGTTTAATGCTCATTCATTTCATTTCTTTGATTATTTGATTTGATCATATACTTGTTTATATCTTAATTGTTTGATTAACTGTGGCCTACTTGTATGGTGTATGAGGCATATATTTATATTGTTTGATTGCCATGACAACCCCCATTCATAACAAATGTATCCCTCTCTCATGAAATGTATAATATTTATTCTTTCATTCTTTATTCATCTGTTAATACAAGAATTAAAATGAACATTCGATAACCATTTCAAAACAAGATCAAAACCTCGATCCAACGTTGAGTAATCATTCTTCAAAACCTAACAGAACCAGCACGTATTCATCCACCCTTTTGTAAGTCGATTGCGTTATGCATCGCCATCAACCTTGTAAGTCGATTGCTTTATGCATCGCCATCAACCTTGTAAGTCGATTGCTTCATGCATCGCCATCTACCCTTATTCCTAGCACCTCTCCTTGCTCCACTCGTCAATTCTTGTTCCGATTAGGTAGCACCCATTAGATAGAACCCTTTGCATGATAACATAGGTAGGATTCCCATATCCTTTTGCATGACAACATAGGTAGGATTCCCATATCCTTTTGTATGATAACATAGGTAGGATTCCCTTATTCTTTTGTATGATAACATAGTTAGAATCCCCATTTTCTTTGCATGCTAACATTAGGTAGATATTCCCATTTGTAAATCCTAACACTTAAGTACACATTGCATGACAACTCTAGGGCAGAGCTTCCCCCACTTCTAGACCTTTCTGAGCGCCTCCGATCTTGTGGCATGTAGTCCGTTCTATTGCAAAGAGGTAACTGCCTAAGACTCGATTCAGCGAGCTGCGACACCTACTGCTAGGACGTGAACACATTGCCCACTCTCCTTTGACACAACTGGTGTCCTCCTTTTGTAAGCCCATATTCAGATGGCAATCCCTATGAAGGGGAACTACGTCGCTCTGATTCTCATGTTCAGATGAGATACGTAGGCACAAGATGCGATGTCTTGCCGAGTTTGACTAACAACTAACAACTAATCCTTGTTTGCTTTCGCCCTCGTTGCGATCCTTTCTCTCGCCCTCGTTGCGATCGAGACCTTCCCTTTCTCTTGCCCTAGTTGCAATCGAGACCCTTGTTCCCGTAGTTAAGCTGAACTACGTTTTGCTCTGATTCTCATTCCCGATGAGATACGTAGGCATAAGACGCGATGTCTTAGCGAGCATACATCTCTTTAACCCATAGGTAGCCGAGCTACGAAGACTCTGATTCTCATTCCAGATGAGATACGTATGCAGTGGATGCGACATCCGTGCGAGTCATTTTCTTTGACCCTCTCTTTTAGTAAATAGTACATTAGATAAACATCACCCTTTAGACAAGAAACAAACAAGAGTGGATCCCGTAGAGTACTACGGATGCGTAGGGGTGCTAATACCTTCCCTTCGTATAATCGACTCCCGAACCCAAGATTTGGTTGCGAGACCTTGTCTTTTCCTTTCCTTCTCTTCAGGTTTACTTTGAGCGTTTCCTTTCCCTCCTTTGGGATAAATAACGCACGGTGGCGACTCTTCTGTCATTTCTTTCTTGCCGGTTGTTTTTTCGCACCCCCCGTATTTTTTCGGGTTGCGACAGCTGGCGACTCTGCTGGGGAACGAACCCAGAATCTCTGGTTTCCCTAAGCGAGTCCCTCCTAGCTTTTGTAGGTTTCTTGTTTATTGGGTGTTTATTCTTTTTTACAGTTATTTATTTTCAGCATTTACCTGCTTTACCTTATTGCATTCATGTACGTACGTTTGTTGTATCTGCTGCCGTTTATCTGTTTGTTGGGGTGGGGTGTTCTATGAGAGGTAAGCCCATTACCCAGGCTTGAGTGTACACACAGATTTTAGAGTGGATGTTCATGAGGCTTGCGTGGCATGTTGCTACGTTAAGTCGTTCGTGAAGAACCACACCCAGACGAGGTTTCTCTTGGATATATTATGTCCTACGGATGTTCCGTAACGACATGATGTTCCTCTAGAAATTGTCGACTCTGGTGACCTTTTTCCGAGAACTCAGTCGAGGCCTCTCCTCCGAGACGTGATTATGTTAGCCCTGGTGGGCGCATTCTCGCTGATCAATCCGAGGACCCCGAGACTGGGAACTTGCTTTAGGATATCCTGTTGAGGGGAGTCAGCAGAGGTCTTTTATCCTGTAATAATGCCAAACCTTCAGTGGTAAACGTATTATTCTCGACTGAAGGGCTGAAGCTGACAAACTTCTGTTCTTAGAACCTACCAGTGAGGGGGAGGGTTTGATCTTTACAGATACGGTTTCTTCCAGTGGTGCTGTGATGGTGACTTTGGTTCAGCCAAATTTATGGGCATTTATTTCTGGGACGCCGGAGTTTTGTCCGTGGTTTATCAATGGGTTCCGTTTATTTTGGACCCCCGGTTTGATTTTGGAAAGTACCTGTTCAGAGGATCTGACTGTCATCCGTTCAGTGGATGTTCCTATGATGATAGTAATCTCCGGTTCCGTTTATTTCGGAATTCCCCAAGGCGGATTTATGGTGACTTAGTCTCGATGACTGTGACTAGTTCAGAGAATGGGTCTTCAGAGGACTTGGTGGCGCAGTGACTTGCATTCATGCATTTGCATCGCATTCATCTGCATTTAACTCGTGTCTATCCGTACTCAGGGTCCACTTTTTGATTAAGATTCTGGTTGAGAGATATCCAGATGTCAGAATGTTATTGATGAAAAATTATCTGTCTCTGTGAAACCAAAATCCAAGGAATATTCCTGGTACGGATAGACATTGCATGCGTGAGTCATACTAACCCATTTGCTGTTTTGTAGGTGTCAACCGGTGCGCATAGCTCTTCCATTCAGACATACAGTCAGACTCAACAAATCCAAGCTGATGGATCTTCCCAACGTCGACATCCTTGAACTGAAAGAGATGATGAGGGGATTGTTCAGTATTGTGCAAGGGCTTGCCTTGGGGCAGAAAGCCATGTCTGAGAGATTGGAAAGGATTGAGAGCTGGATGATCAAGGAGAAAGTTCAGGGAAAGGCTCCATCATCCGATGTAACAAATCCCTCTGGCTCGGTAGCAAAGAAACTCTCTGACAGTGGTCCGCTCAAAAAGGAGGTTGAGTCAAGTGGTGTGCCGGCAAAGAAAGAACGCAGTAAGGATCGTTATCATCCTTATGCTGTTGCTGTAACCACTCTTGTTGGTAACTCACCTGTACCCCCGCAACAACCACCACCTCAATAGAAGGCACCGAGAGCTAGGATCCAGGTGAAGAGAAAGAAGGAGGATCGTCAGTTTGAGGAGCCACCTGTGACCTACACCCTTCTGTTCAGGAGATTGAGGGATTTGGGGTTAGTCCAGCCAAGGATTTTGATTCCCATAGCACAACATAAGAGGCCTGCACACTATGATGAGAATGCCAGTTGTGAATTCCATTCTGAGGCACCCGGGCACAGTGTTGAGGGTTGTAAAGCTTTCAAGCATGTCGTCCAGGACATGGTGGACTCCAAGACCATCAGCTTGGCCCAGATAATGAGTGGGGATGTCAACCCGGTACCCAGGCAGGGTCCTGTAAAAGTGAAGACGGTGAAAAAGGTCAAGAAAGGAATGGAGATGACTGAGGAAGATCAGTTAAAGGTTCCCATGTCTGTGGTCCCAAAACCTCTAGTGCAGGATGGAGTTTCCCCTGTTATTGATAATGGTTGTGCGGCCGTTGCCACAGAGGGGTGTGTATTGATGGGAGACACGACCCAGAAGATGAAAGAAGTAGAAATGGACATTGGAAAACTTGAAATACCCAGTCAAGCAATCGAAACCGTCCAGGTGGAGAGCGCTCTTGTTGTCGAGAAAGAGAAGAAGCTGTCCATTTCTTCTTATAAACAAGCTCTGGAGGTGGTGAAGAACCAAGAGGCCCGAGGTTGGGGCAGGATCATCGACATAGTGGTAAAGGCAGACATGTTCGGGATTGGTTATCCAGATCAAGAGTCGTCTAGACCAAACAGAGGACGTCGTCCACCGTACATCTTTGTCAGTGCAGGAATGCTGGATTCTGATCATGCTTGTTCAGTGAGTGAAGAGATCGACCGCGACCGCGAGCTCGAGCTGTGGATAAAGTCGTGCGTACCAGGCAACTGGAAGGCCTCCAAAAGCATCACCGTCACTCATCCGGAAGTGTAGTATTTCTGTGTTTCAATTGTTGTTTGCATGAAAGCCATACGTTTTACCCGAAACGTACTAGTCCATTGTAAGGGTCATCTCATGTGTTTCATTTTGCAACGTTTTGCATCGGTAACAAATGGATGTTTTTGTGATTAAAAGCGATGTTCCTTGTTTTTCATTTTTTACAGTTTAAAAAAAAGTAAAAAGGGCAATGTTTTTTGTTTTTCTTTTGAACTTGTCTCGTCCCAACCTCAAAAGTGATTACCCTCCTGATCTCATCGATAACAATTTGGTTACATCTTTGTATGACTTCGACAATTCGATCTATCATGCCGAAGGAGAAGGCGAAGAAGATTGTGATTTGTTGGAATTAGCCGGGTCGTTGAAACCAGAGGAGAAGGTGATTCAACCGCATGAGGAGTGCTCAGAATTGTTGCTCCAAGCACCGCTGAGGTCAGAAAGCGAATATTGAGGCCGCTTCAGAGGCAAGTCAAGAACAGGATGGTATATGTGCGCCTGGTTGTATCTAGATACACCAAGGTAGGATACCAATGTTGTGGAGGCACGAATTACCATGGAGAGAAGACTGTCCTCCAGGGAAGCGGAAACCGGTGCTGAAAGATGAGAATGTGTGTGGACTGTCGAGATGTGAGCTGAGCTAATCTGAAAGATGAATTCCCGGTACGTCACAACGAGGTATTGGATTGATTATAATGCTTAGTTTATCTTCATGGATGGCTTCTTGGCCGAAACCAGATTGAACTGTTGCCAGATGATATGACGTAAACCATGTCCATCACACCAAAGAGTACCTTCTTGTTGTAAGGTGAAGAAGAAGGCCGGTGCCACGGATCAAAGGGCTACGGTGACTTTGTTTCATGATATGACTCGTCGTGAAAGCAAATGCCATGTTGATGACATGATGGCAGAGTCCCAAGCAGAAGAGGGGCATCCGGTGGACCAAGTTGTTTGACAGATAGAGATAACTCATACTGTTGAGTTCGAATTAGCGCACTTATGGAGTGCTGTCCAGCAAGCTGCCGAGGCATGTTGCAAACGAAAGAGGAGTCGAGGTCGATCCTAAAAAAAAAAAAAAAAAAAAAAAAAAAAAAGGAGTAGGAGGAACCTCTGATTCTGATACCTTCCGGGGAAGAAACGACATGCTAATCTGGTACCTGACAGCCCTCAAGGGGTCTATGAGGTGTATGGTGTCAGCATCACGAGTCTTGTCGAAAAGAGCATGCAGTTTACCTAAGCAAAAAGTTTATCGACTGTGAAACAATACACTCACTGCTCGAGAAAACTTGATGTACTTTGGCATAGGCTGCTCGCCGATTGAGATAGGGTATGCTGGTTCATACCACCTTGTGGATGTCCAAAATGGATTTGATCAAGTATGTGCTTGAGGAGCTAGCATCGAACGGACGGGTTGCGAGAGGGCAAGTGATGTCGACTGAATACGATATTCAGTATACCTCCCAGAAAGCAACCAAGAGGAGGGTCTTGTATGGTTATCTCGCCCAACAGCCCACTGATGATTGTCAACCAAGGAAGTCTGAAGTCCCTGATGAGGACATCTCGAGGTACTCGAATCGAAAGATTGAGAGTGACCGATCCCGGAGGAGGGGCCTGACCCCGAATCCGAACGGGTTTTGATGTCTGATGGGGAGAGTTTAAAGAGAGTGAGCTAGTGTTTCCCCGATAACATGTGAACGCACCAATGATAGTGGCTGAGTACGAAGTTGGTATCCTGAGTGTCGTACTTTGGTACGTGCATCTACTGGGGCAACGCCTTCCTCATGCGGTATGGGATGGAAGTGACCTTGCCTGCTGGAGGCTAGATTTCATTGTAAAGAGTCCGGATGGATGAGAAGTTAGAAAAGGGCGAGTGGATGAGAACTCGGTATAACGCGTCGAGCCTGGTTGGGAAAAGAGGCTGACAGTTACTTGTCATGGGGCAGGTGTACCCAGTAAATGAAGCGTGTTGTTAACCGAGAAGTGCGACCTCGTGGGTAGCATGGAAGAGATGTGGTGTTGAAAAGGATCCTTCCTCCTCAAGACGATCGTGGGGCAAGTGGATAAACAATTACGAATGTCCGTTCGTGGTCAAAAAGGGTTTTCTATGACAGAGCCTTGTTGCTGACGACCACGGATGATGAGGATTTTCCATCCCCTGTGAATGCGGACGCAGTTAAAAGATACTTCGTGAAAAAGAGACCCGCTGGACAAAAAGAATAAAAGAGTCCAGGCAAAAAAGGGTATCCCGGCGAACCAAAACAAAAGAGAGAAAAGGTTCGGGCAAAAGTTAGGGATAATAAATGAAAAGAACTGTACACCCGGCAAGTCGAAAACCCCACAAGGGCGACTTGGGCAAAAAAGGGTATCCCGGTGGACTGAAACCCGAAAGGGCGGTCCAGGCAAAAGAGGGAATGAAACGAACAACTGCGTCTAGCATGATCGTTTGTGCTCATGATGACTTGGATAATCTCCAACAGAGACCAATCGGAAGCATCTTGTTCAGAAGACAGAAAGTGCGGAAAGTCTTGAGGACATATGAGGTGTAACTGAGTTGGAACCCGATAAGATCATGGTTTCACATTGCCACTAGGATAGAGTTTTTCTGTTGTGTGCAATCACCTCTTTCCAGGGTTTGCTTCCTGTGCGTCGCTCAGTTCTGAGCCACCTTTTTGTTCCAGTCAATAAAGCGTGTGTTCGGTCAAATAAATTTTGTTTTTGTGTCATTACCGTTTTGATCACGAAAACATCCGTTTATTTTGATAAGACTATTTGCATTTTGAAACATAGAGGTCCCTTCCGATGCATGCTTATGAGGTTGAAATCTGGAAATCTTATTCGGAAATTTGAGTGACTTAGGCGTTGAAATATCGGAACACCTAGGGCATACCTGGGGCACGCTTTTATCTAACAATCTCTGCTGCAGAGCCTGATCAGGGGCAAGAGATAGTTGAACGGTGAAAAGGCCCATGACAGAGTTGTGACGGCGACCCTGGAGGATTAATCATCTTCAAAGTCTAAGGACTGGAAAGTTTGTATGAATCCCAGGAATTCGATCTTCGTGGGATGAATCAGAAGAGTCAAGGCGAGTCTGGGTGTTCTCAAAAGAGGAAAGCCGACACGGTGGGTGGACGATGGATGCCGCTGTTCGGCGACTCGACAGGTGTTCCGTGTCCAATAAGCTGTATTTCCCCAGTAGGTGTGAGAGGGTTACCTCCCTAACAGATTTGAGATCAGTGTCTCCTCAGCGAGCCTGAAGGTTACTACCTTCCCAGTAGGGTTTGTGTTGATGGTTTTCCCTCAGTGAGGTCCCCAAGCGGATCGGGTTCGGAGAAAATCATCCCCAGTAGAGATAAGAATGGGTTGCCTCCCCTAGCAGGTTAATCTCCAAGCAGTTCGGGTTCGATGGAGTGCATCCTCAGCAAGGGTTGTCTTTCCCCAGCAGGGTGGAAGTTGACGTGATTATAAGATCCTCAGCACAGTTCCTGGAGTTCCCCGGTGTTGTCTCTAGAGGAGACGTGTGTTTATGCATTCATCATTTAGATAAGCATAGCATATTGCATCATTAGTGCATAGCATTTCCATGATCATGGGGCATTGTGTAAAACACAAAAAAACTCATGCATCAACATTTGCAAACATGTCCATTAGCCCTAGGCCGTGGTGACCAGCCGAGATTGGTTTGTTGGAAAGAGTTTAGCATCGCGCCATTGGATCGGCTTCAGAATTGGGTTCATCAGCATGGTTGAGAGGTTGGTGCTTTCCCAACAAGTGACTCCTTAGTTAAGTGGGTATCCCCAGCAGTGTTACTCCCCGAAGTTGGCATCATTTTGCAAGCTTGGTTCAATTCCCCTAGCATATGTGGGCATGTCTGATCTCTCCATATAGAGTCGACCCCTTAGGCAGAAAATGTCCACCATTCCTTCTACGCTCCCCACCGAGATACATCCTCGTGGATGACGGTTGCTTCCGTTCCCTCCATAATGGGATGGGTTTTCCCTATTGAGTTCTTTCCTCATTAGGATGAGTCTTGATTCAGTTTGCCTTCTTGGATCGATCCTAAATTGGTTTCTTGTTCGCTGTCTCTTGTACTTCTCTGGGGCATAAATGAATGGTTGCTCACTAACCGGCACTCGTTCATCTTATCCTCAGCGGAATTTGTGGCTTCTACCTACAAACCGGTAGTTGTAAGTCCTATCGTCGTGGTTTTCTACCTACAAGCTGGTAGTTGTAAAATCCCACTTTCACCCCCTAGCAGAGGTAACCTTTGTGGTTCATGCTGTTTGTTGGCTTCTACCTACAAACCGGTAGTTTTAAGTCCTATCGTCGTGGTTTTCTACCTACAAGCTGGTAGTTGTAAAATCCCACTTTCACCCCCTAGCAGAGGTAACCTTTGTGGTTCATGCTGTTTGTTGGCTTCTACCTACAAACCGGTAGTTGTAAGTCCTATCTTTGTGGTTTTCTACCTATTAACTGGTAGCTGTAAAATCCCACTTTCATCCCCTTGGTGGAGTTAACCCTGTGTGCTCATCCTATCGATGACTGGTTACTTTTCCGTGGTTTTCTGCCTACTAACCGGTAGATGTAATCCCCTCTTTGTGGTATTGATAGTCTTGTTCCCTTCGGATACTTGCCTTGATCAAGCAGTATTGTCCCCATTGGGTCTTCCCCTTCTTTTGGATACTTGCTCCGAGTAAGCAACTTTATCCTCTTTTGATTGGTCATCTTTTGCATACCTAGTCTGGTACCCCGTTGCCTTTCTTTTCGGTCGTTTATCCATTTAACAACCTACAACCCGGTTATGGATAATCTTCCATGTGAGTGTATTATCTACGTTTTGACGGCTATAGATAATATATCTCATGCACTCTTTGGTCAATCTTTCGATTGTTTTCCCCAGCATGGGTCTTTGGCATGCGTGTCGGCTCACGTATCACTGTTTTGTTATCTTCGCCGATGCTGATAGATATGAAGAAGTTTCCGGTATCCAGACCGAAGTGGCATTCAGGCCAGTTTCCGGTATCCAGACCGAAGTGGCATTCAGGCCAGTTTCCGATTTCCAGATCGAAGAAGTTCTCAACAGTCAGGACGAAGAACTTGTGGTGTTCAGACCAGTTCCCGGTATCCAGACCGAAGTGGCATTCAGGCCAGAGTTCCCGGTATCCAGACCGAAGTGGCATTCAGGCCAGTTTCCGATTTCCAGATCGAAGAAGTTCTCAACAATCAAGACGGAGAACTTATGGCATTCAAGCCAAGTTCCCGGTATCCAGACCGAAGTGGCATTCAGGCCAGTTCCCGGTATCCAGACCGAAGTGGCATTCAGGCCAGTTTTCCCGGTATCCAGACCGAAGTGGCATTCAAGCCAGTCTTTCCCGATTTTCAGATCGAAGAAGTTTCCGGTATCCAGACCGAAGTGGCATTCAGGCCAGTGTTCCCGGTATCCAGACCGAAGTGGCATTTAGGCCAGTTTCCGGTATCCAGACCGAAGTGGCATTCAGGCCAGTTTCCGATTTCCAGATCGAAGAAGTTCTCAACAGTCAGGACGAAGAACTTGTGGCATTCAGGCCAGTTCCCGGTATCCAGACCGAAGTGGCATTCAGGCCAGTTTTCCCGGTATCCAGACCGAAGTGGCATTCAAGCCAGTCTTTCCCGATTTTCAGATCGAAGAAGTTCCCGGTATCCAGACCGAAGTGGCATTCAAGCCATTTTTTTTTTTCGATATCCAGATCAAAGTGGTGTTCAGACCAGATTTCCGGTGATCAGACCAACATTGATACTCTCATACTCCGATACTTAGTGTTCAGACTAATGTGTGGCGTTCGGGCCATGGGTATTCCTGTGTTACCATTTATTTTGGTATTCAGGTCAACTTTCTGTTTCGGTACTCAGGCCGATTTTTTCACCGTATCAGACGGATTCTTCTTTTGAGATTGTTTCTTTGACGATACTGACAGGCATTGTTTCATAGGGATTCATGATCAAAATCCGGGTCTTCTTAGTATTTAACCATCTCCCACTATGATCATGTGAAGAACATCCTGCTTCATATTCTCTAGTTGGAGACGCTTAAATAGGGGCAGCTGTCATACCCCGATCTTGATCCTGAATTTTTATGTTCGTTTGGCATGCTTGACCTAACTTTGCTTTGTTTTTATATGAGGATTGGTTTTGATTCAAAGTCATGGTGTTGTGATTGTGGATACATCTATGGTCTGGGTCATCTGAACAACCAAGTTTTCTTGTGTTTCTAACCACGTGCCAGTCACGTTATTGGTTCATGGATACTATAACCTTATGGTCTTATTTCATGGTTTTGTTCATACACATTATCAGTCAAGTTATTTTCTTCTCAAGAGTCAAACATTCAAGCCAATTGTGAAAACAATCTCCAATCTTTTTTTTCAAACCATTCCAATCCATTTCGTCCATTTTAAACCAGTACATGTGATTCCATACAAGAAAATAAAAAAATTGACACTTTTGACCAATTGTTTACTTTGGTCAACAGTTGACTTTTTGGTCAACTTTGACCAAAGTCAACTTAAGTTCCTTCCTATTCCAAACCCCAAGAACCTCCCATCCCTAATCTAGATATGCAAGGCAGATTTGGAAGTTGTACTACTTCTGAGAATCTTGATGTTGGATATAATGTGGTTCTAAATCATCTTATGGGTCAAGTTGAGTTAACAAAACTAGAAGTGTTGGAGATGGAGAATATTATAAAAAAAAAACAGTTCTGTAGATATGGAAATACAGACGGCAGGTTTCCAAACTGACGCCCTGAGTTTTTTCTGCTTATAGGGATTTAATTCAAGATACAGTTAAAGAAACAAAGGATATGAGGGGAGAAATAAAGGATTCAAAGATGCATCGGTTAAGTTTTGGTGGATATACAATTGACTCCTTGATATCTAATACAAACAACTGTCAAGTGCTTACAAATCAGCAATACACCCTGAATCAGATAAAAGAACAGCTTGTTGCAATGAATAACGGTTTGAATATCATAAAGAATTGTATTAGCAATGATGTAGATGTGTCCGAGTTTAAATTGACAGATGAAGATTTCATAGAAGCAAGTTACAAGAATTCACAAGTGAAATAACTGAAGAAAAGGTGCCCCTAAATTCTGAAAGAGGCATAATATTTCAATCAGATGATGAATGCAGCAGACTCCTGTTTTCAGAGGCAAATGAGTGATGTTTGCTTTTCCTTGGGAGGAGTAAAAAAATGTTGACTTGTCTAGATGCACTTCGTCTCTTTGACAGTCATCTTGTGGTAAGATGGAGATGTATGCTGCCGATGCCAATGCATTGGTAGGCTCTGAGGATCAACATTGTGTCTTGAGAGAACACGATGGCTTGATTTATGCCAATGATAACAATAGATTTGAAGATGTTGGGAAAGATGGAAATTTAAAATTGATCCCTGCAAGAGGCCAACAGCTTTAGAGGCCCTTCAACATCCTTTCTTCATGAGCTGTTTTCACATCCCTCCATCGCTTCGCACCAGGGCAGTAATCAGAACTCCTCCATCTGCCAGAAGAACAACTGTGACAGTAAGAATAACCTACAACAGACAAAAAATCATGAGCAATATAGTCGGAAGGAAAACGGTTCGTGCATTGTCTGCAGCAAGATAGTACGACAATGGAGAAAACAATTTTTGCAATGTTACCAAACCACCCACTTTGTTTGTGAACCATGAGACTTGGCAAGAAACCGGCTTCAACCATCAGGCTTATGAACCTGTCTGCAAACCTAAAACATGCTGAACTAACACATTCGAGTGAGCCTAACACCAACTGCAACCAAATTCCTTGCCCACAGTATACCATATTACCTGGCCAAAGCCTCAAATACAATTGGCTCTGCAATAGACATTGGTTTAGAGCTTCATTAAACAAAAATGAATGGAAGCCACAACAATTTTTGCAAAGAAAAAAAAACCTGCTGCAAAATCTTGCCACAATAGAATCACAAACAGCTTACCAAAACACCCTGCCATGGACACTTCCTTATAAGTCCCTGCTCACTTCAAGCAACCGCAGTTGATGCCAATTCAACATACCACTCACTCTTCTTCTTGAGAAAGCCCTGTAGAAAGTCAAAACATTGGTGAAAGCTAAATATGTTCTGCTAACAAAAGTGTAGAAACTCATTAGAATTCAAAAGAATTGATTCATTTAGGTGGCTCACCTCAAACCAAACATATCCGAATGAATTCTTGACTGCTGCTACAATATCTTGTCAACAAATTCCTACAAAGCCATGGTCCTGCCGCCAAGCATCAGCAGCCCGCAAAATCGACAAACACATTTGAAAGTATTGATGTTAAGGTTTTCAAATCTGAAGGATCTTACTACAAGCTTTCAGCATTGTTGAAAATGATTTCAGACAGAACAAAGGTGGTTCAGTTCCAGCCACACACAAAGTTCATCAACACAGCAAATGCATAAAAGCAGACAGGATAACAAATGGAAATGATACCTATGTTTTCATTTTTTGGCAATCACGTCAGGCTCCAAATGAGAACAAAGAAATTACCATGACCTCTTTTCCTGTACTCAAGATGGACTCATTACAGTAGACACAAACAGAAGAAAGATTTAGTAAGCCTTTATACCAGGATGAGGGAACTGCAATCTCAATGGGAAGAAAGATACTTCTGCATGGCTAGGTATTATGGTGAAGTGCTTGTTGATGCCAGGAAACTTTGAAAGGAGAACTTACCATATTGATTGAAGAACAAGCAAATTCTAAAGTTGAACCTTCACCGTTATAGCCATACTCTCTTTGTTATGTGTCCAAGAAGTCGTAAAGTTGAAACTTCAAGATGAGGAAGGCACTGGTCCTGGTTATGGTTTAGACGAGGTGAGACTTCAAGTCGTAGCGGGACCTCGTCCTCACATCGGAGCCGGTTTAGTTCCAAAAGCCATGCTCACAAGCTTAACGTTTTCCCCTGCAAGAATCAAACCACACAATTACATTTCGATAATTTGAGGAAAATGTATATTCTATTCAAGTGAAATGCACTATAGTAAATAAGCTTCTTACCAACAGTAAAAAATTTTGGAGATGGAAAGGATTGAAGGAGGGACCACCTGCTGAAAGAAGACAAAAATTCCTCAGGCAACTCCGTACTATGAGACTACGAATTCACTCCTGTGGTCCCTGTTATTCACACATATAAGAGCACACAAACCCTAATTTTGGGAGAGGACACTGTTCATAAAAGGAGAAAAGATTGAGCGGCGGAAAAGACAACAAAATCAGCCAAAAAAAAACCCTAGGAGTCATTGGAGAGGCGGAAGAGAAAGAAAACTGTTCAACAAAAAAACCCCAAGAAAATCTGGATTCCACTCAGAAGAGAAAAGATATCCTAACTTAGAAGGATTCAGGAAGAACATTACCTACGCTTTCGTCGATCGATCCAGCTGCAATTGGTTAGTTCCATTTTCGATCCATCTCTCATCTTTAATGTAGCTTCATGATTGTCTTCCCTGCGTGTTCTTGTTGTGCTTTGTTGTTGAATTTTTGCTGTTGTTCAAAAATGGAGTTTGATTTTTGAGGAAGAAGGTGGTTTTTGTTTCAGAAACGGGAATGATATTTGTGGCTCTTGATGCTTCCCTTTTGTTTATTTTCAAACTGATACGTTGTTTTTTTTTTGTTCTAAATAACATGAGGTATTTGGATCGATACCTGTGAGATCCACAAAATCCAATGCCTAGCCTTTTTTTGTTTTGTGTATCATCAGTCATTATTAGCTTTGTCTTTTTCATCTGGACCAAGACAGCCATGCGGCTAGGTCACGCTGCCCTTTGGCTTTCCGTCAGTTCTTTTGTGTTGGACCGGTTATCCAAGTCTGGAATCCAATGGCCCATTTCATTTTCTTTTAGTTAAGATTTTATTATTATTGTTTGTTGTTCTTGTCTATATGTTCTAGTCGCTGTTAAGATAATAGCTAACCACCTGTGGCCGGGTGGATGGGAAGGAGTCCCATTTCCCCTTATGTAGTGGGTTCGATACCCACATATAACATTTCTTTTCGTTTTTAGCATTCATTTTTTCCATGTTTATGTTGTATTATAATTTTATTATACTCACAGTTTCATTTGTTAATAATGCAAACTTTGTTTTCTTTTAACTTCATCATTCATTCAAAACCACTTTAAAATTATAAAAAATCATATTTTTCTCGATTTAATATCGAGCCCTTTTTTACACCCTTGTAAGTCGATTGCTTTTTAAGCATCGCCATCAACCTCACATAGCTTACTCTTGGGCTTTCTTACAATGAGCCGGTTCCCTTACACTTACACCCATACGTTGTTTAATGCTCATTCATTTCATTTCTTTGATTATTTGATTTGATCATATACTTGTTTATATCTTAATTGTTTGATTAACTGTGGCCTACTTGTATGGTGTATGAGGCATATATTTATATTGTTTGATTGCCATGACAACCCCCATTCATAACAAATGTATCCCTCTCTCATGAAATGTATAATATTTATTCTTTCATTCTTTATTCATCTGTTAATACAAGAATTAAAATGAACATTCGATAACCATTTCAAAACAAGATCAAAACCTCGATCCAACGTTGAGTAATCATTCTTCAAAACCTAACAGAACCAGCACGTATTCATCCACCCTTTTGTAAGTCGATTGCGTTATGCATCGCCATCAACCTTGTAAGTCGATTGCTTTATGCATCGCCATCAACCTTGTAAGTCGATTGCTTCATGCATCGCCATCTACCCTTATTCCTAGCACCTCTCCTTGCTCCACTCGTCAATTCTTGTTCCGATTAGGTAGCACCCATTAGATAGAACCCTTTGCATGATAACATAGGTAGGATTCCCATATCCTTTTGCATGAAAACATAGGTAGGATTCCCATATCCTTTTGTATGATAACATAGGTAGGATTCCCTTATTCTTTTGTATGATAACATAGTTAGAATCCCCATTTTCTTTGCATGCTAACATTAGGTAGATATTCCCATTTGTAAATCCTAACACTTAAGTACACATTGCATGACAACTCTAGGGCAGAGCTTCCCCCACTTCTAGACCTTTCTAAGCGCCTCCGATCTTGTGGCATGTAGTCCGTTCTATTGCAAAGAGGTAACTGCCTAAGACTCGATTCAGCGAGTTGCGACACCTACTGCTAGGACGTGAACACATTGCCCACTCTCCTTTGACACAACTGGTGTCCTCCTTTTGTAAGCCCATATTCAGATGGCAATCCCTATGAAGGGGAACTACGTCGCCCTGATTCTCATACCAGATGAGGTACGTAGGCAGGAGATCGTGCGAGATCTCTCCGGGCGCCCTTTTTCTTCAACCTTTGTGTCTCAACCCCCTTGTGTGTGTTGTTGTGCGCTCGGAAGTTGATGTAAGTCCATCGAGTGGCATTCGGGTTCCAGTGTGAGTTTGTTTGGTTCGGATGCTGATGTAAGTCCAGTGATTGGCATTCGGGCTCCACATTTGCCTTCTTGTGTGTGTTTTGGTTCGGATGCTGATGTAAGCCCAGTGATTGGCACTCAGGCTCCATGTTTTCCTGCTTGTGTGTTGTTTGTTTGGCGTGCGTGAGCCGAACTACGACAACTCTGATTCTCATGTTCAGATGAGATACGTAGGCACAAGATGCGATGTCTTGCCGAGTTTGACTAACAACTAACAACTAATCCTTGTTTGCTTTCTCCCTTGTTGCGATCCTTTCTCTCGCCCTCGTTGCGATCGAGACCTTCCCTTTCTCTTGCCCTAGTTGCAATCGAGACCCTTGTTCCCGTAGTTAAGCTGAACTACGTTTTGCTCTGATTCTCATTCCCGATGAGATACGTAGGCATAAGACGCGATGTCTTAGCGAGCATACATCTCTTTAACCCATAGGTAGCCGAGCTACGAAGACTCTGATTCTCATTCCAGATGAGATACGTATGCAGTGGATGCGACATCCGTGCGAGTCATTTTCTTTGACCCTCTCTTTTAGTAAATAGTACATTAGATAAACATACACCCTTTAGACAAGAAACAAACAAGAGTGGATCCCGTAGAGTACTACGGATGCGTAGGGGTGCTAATACCTTCCCTTCGCATAATCGACTCCCGAACCCAAGATTTGGTTGCGAGACCTTGTCTTTTCCTTTCCTTCTCTTCAGGTTTACTTCGAGCGTTTCCTTTCCCTCCTTTGGGATAAATAACGCACGGTGGCGACTCTTCTGTCATTTCTTTCTCGCCGGTTATTTTTTCGCACCCTCTGTATTTTTCAGGCTGCGACAACATCCACCCTACACCAGAAGCTGAAATTTGTCAAAAATAAGAAACTGGTTGTAGTAGGGGGAGAAAAGGCTCTCCTGGTCAGCCATCTGTCTTCTTTCTCGTACATTGACGCTGAGGATGAAGTTGAAACTCAGTTCCAAGCTTTATCTATTGATGAACCAATCGAGAAGAAGTCTCCTTCATTCACTTCCTACAAAGATGCGAAGCTGGCCATTGAATGTGGTGCAGTTGCTGGTTTAGGGAAGGTGATCGAGCTTGAAGACAATAGATCCCGGGCTGGCATTGGCTACTGTTATGGGGCATGTAATGAGCAAGGTTTGTTCACAAGTGGAGGATTCAGTCATGATGATCAACCTGAGGAGGAAGCTGCTGCTATCTTGGAAGAGGATGTAGGGGACGTGAACAACTTCGTTATTCCTGGTGGTGTCTGCCACAATTGGGTCGCTGTAGATGTTCCTACAGTCATCCATAGATCAGAGTAATTGTTCACTTTGTTTAAAACCCTTCTCCCATGCCAAAAGGAGAAGTGATGACATTGTTGGCAAAGCATATATACAATGATGTTTTCATTCAATTAATGCATTGTTAAACATTTGTTTTTCCTTTTTGTTTTCACTTTTTGCTTTTGCATGAAATCAGTGATCACAAAAAAACCCATAAAAAACAAGAATAAAAGCAATCTTTTTCATCTGCATAATGGTTTGCTTGTTTAAATTCTAAAAATTTTCCTTAACCAAAATCATTATGCAGGTTGATCCTAAAACCCATTGAACATAATGATCCAACGCCATCTCCCAATTTTGAATTCCCTGTATTTGAGGCAGAAGAAGATGACGTTGAGGGGATCCCTGATGAGATTACCCGTCTCCTTGAGCACGAAGAGAAGATCATTCAGCCACATCTCGAAGACTTGGAAACAATCAACTTGGGGTCTGAGGATTGTGTTCGTCTGGTGAAGATTGGGGCACTTCTTGAAGGGTCTGTCAAGGAAGATTTGATCAGTTTGCTACGAGAATATTCAGATATCTTTGCTTGGTCCTATGAAGATATGCCGGGTTTAGATACAGATATTGTGCAACATTTCCTGCCTTTGAAGCCTGAGTGCGTGCCTGTGAAGCAGAAGCTCAGAAGAACTCATCCAGATATGGCAATGAAGATCAAAGAGGAAGTTCAGAAGCAAATTGATGCGGGGTTTCTGGTGACTTCTACATATCCTCAATGGGTGGCCAATATTGTGCCTGTTCCTAAGAAGGACGGAAAAGTCTGTATGTGCGTTGATTATAGAGATTTGAATAAGGCTAGCCCGAAAGATGATTTTCCTCTACCACACATTGATATGTTGGTAGACAATATGGCTAAATTCAAAGTCTTTTCCTTTATGGACGGATTTTCCGGATATAATCAAATCAAGATGGCACCCGAGGATATGGAGAAGACAACATTCATCACACCTTGGGGAACATTCTGTTATCGAGTGATGCCCTTCGGTTTGAAGAACGCCGGAGCCACGTATCAACGAGCTATGACTACCTTGTTTCATGATATGATGCACAAGGAGATAGAGGTCTACGTTGATGATATGATTGCTAAGTCCCGAACGGAAGTTGAGCATATTGAGCATTTGTTGAAGCTTTTTCAGCATTTGAGGAAGTTTAAACTTCGCCTGAATCCGAACAAGTGTACATTTGGAGTCCGTTCCGGCAAACTGTTGAGTTTTGTGGTAAGTGAAAGAGGTATTGAGGTTGATCCTGCAAAGGTCAAAGCAATACAAGAGATGCCTGCACCCAAAACTGAGAAGCAAGTCCGAGGTTTTTTTGGCCGCTTGAATTACATTTCCAGATTTATATCCCATATGACTGCCACATGTGCGCCGATATTCAAGCTCCTCCGGAAAGATCAGTCTCATGATTGGACCGAGGATTGTCAGAAAGCTTTCGATAGTATCAAAGAATATCTGTTTGAACCTCCGATATTGTCTCCGCCTGTGGAAGGAAGACCTCTGATTATGTATTTGACAGTTCTTGAAGACTCGATGGGTTGTGTACTCGGTCAACAAGATGAATCAGGGAAGAAGGAATTTGCTATATACTACCTCAGTAAGAAGTTTACTGATTGTGAGTCTCGGTACTCTATGCTTGAGAAGACGTGTTGTGCTTTAGCTTGGGCTGCTAAGCGTTTGCGCCAGTACATGATAAATCATACAACTTGGTTGATATCCAGAATGGATCCAATTAAGTATATCTTTGAGAAGCCTGCTTTAACTGGGAGGATTGCCCGTTGGCAGATGTTGTTGTCTGAGTACGATATTGAGTATCGAGCTCAGAAGGCTATCAAAGGTAGTATCTTGGCTGACCATTTAGCGCACCAGCCGATCGAAGATCATCAGTCTGTTCAGTATGACTTCCCTGGTGAGGAGATTCTGTATTTGAAGATGAAAGATTGCGATGAGCCTACACTTGATGAAGGTCCGGAACCTGGTTTCAGATGGACGATGGTGTTTGATGGCGCTGTTAATCAATATGGAAATGGAATTGGGGCAGTGATCATTACTCCTCAAGGTTCACACATTCCGTTCACAGCAAGGCTAACTTTCAAATGCACGAATAATATGGCGGAGTATGAAGCCTGTATTATGGGACTTGAAGAATGCATTGATTTGAGAATCAAGTACCTTGATGTGTATGGTGATTCGGCCCTGGTTGTTAATCAGATCAAGGGTGAATGGGAGACGAATCAGCCTGGTCTCATTCCGTATAGAGGTTATGCAAGGAGAATTTCAACTTTCTTCACAGAAGTTGAATTTTATCACATTCCTCGAGAGGATAATCGGATGGCAGATGCTCTTGCTACGCTTGCTTCCATGATTGTGGTCAGATGGTGGAATGATGTCCCCAATATTACTGTGATGCGCTTGGACAGACCCGCTCACATATTTGCAATCGAAGAAGTGAAAGATGACAAGCCTTGGTATTTTGATATCAAGAATTTCCTTCAGAACCAGGTCTACCCGCCTGGGGCATCTGTGAAAGATAGGAAAACTTTGAGAAGGTTGTCAGGCAGTTTCTACCTCAGTGGTGAAGTGCTTTATAAAAGAAATTTTGATATGGTTTTGCTCAGATGCGTGGATAGACACGAAGCAAACCTGTTGATGACTGAGGTCCATGAGGGTTCATTTGGTACTCATTCCAATGGACATGCCATGGCTAAGAAGATGTTGAGAGCAGGCTACTATTGGCTGACAATGGAGTCTGACTGTTGCAAGTATGTGAAGAAATGTCACAAGTGTCAAATTTATGCGGATAAGATTCATATTCCTCCGACACTTCTGAATGTGATTTCGTCACCATGGCCTTTCTCTATGTGGGGAATCGACATGATCGGCATGATTGAGCCGAAAGCGTCCAACGGACACCGGTTTATCCTCGTAGCAATTGATTACTTCACCAAATGGGTTGAAGCCGCTTCGTACGCGAATGTAACAAGGCAGGTGGTTGTGAAGTTTATCAAGAACCAGCTGATTTGCCGTTATGGTGTGCCAGAGAGGATCATTACTGATAATGGATCTAATCTGAATAATAAGATGATGGATGAGTTGTGCGCTGAATTCAAGATTGCACACCATAATTCCTCTCCCTACAGACCTAAGATGAATGGGGCTGTTGAAGCTGCTAATAAGAATATCAAGAAGATTATCCAGAAGATGACTGTCACGTACAAAGATTGGCATGAGATGCTGCCATTTGCTTTGCATGGATATCGTACGTCGGTACGCACTTCAACAGGGGCGACCCCTTTCTCTCTTGTTTACGGCATGGAAGTTGTTCTCCCAGTAGAGGTGGAGATCCCATCAATGAGAGTCTTGATGGAAGCCAAGTTGACTGATGCTGAATGGATGCAGAGTCGTTATGACCAATTGAATTTGATTGAAGAGAAGCGGTTAACTGTCATGTGTCATGGTCAGTTATATCAGCAGAGAATGAAGAAAGCATTCGATAAGAAGGTCAAGCCGCGTGTGTTCCGAGAAGGTGACCTCGTGCTCAAGAAAGTCTTGTCTTTCGCGCCCGATTCCAGGGGCAAGTGGACTCCAAACTACGAGGGTCCATATGTTGTTAAGACTTTCTGTTTCACCAGCTGTCATTTCGTCAGAAGATTCTCGATTCGTCGTCAAACTGAAGCTTCGAATACATCGAGATTCAAATTGGTAGAGAAAGGATCATTATGTTCAATGTAGCCCTCTTCCAATATATATCACTGATTTCAAATTTGTACAGATCTATGGAGTCTTGCCATTTGCAGGCTACCATTCCATCAAATCAATTTGAGCTTTTTATCCAATTATTTGTACTCTTATTTGTTTCAATTCAACAAATGTTTTGCATGTTTTAATTGATAAAATATCATTGTTTTTAAACAAATCAAGTTTTTCAAAATCTGTTGTTTTAAACAAAGTGAATATTCACAATGTCGAAAGGATACTCAAAGATATCTCAGTGCTCTCCCAAGGGTGGCATGATCTCCAACAGGTAAGACATTTGGTTCACATTCCTGGTTTGGCTGTATCTTCTTTCTCCAGATCTTGTGATGGGGTTGTTCCCCAGTACAGTTGCAAGCAGAGTGTTGTTGAAGACTCAGTTTTCTCCAGCAGCAATTTTCCCCAGTAGAGTTGCTTATGCAGTTGGATTCTACTTGGATGATGTTTTTCTCCTTTAGTGGGTTGTTCCCCGGAGTTGTTTAGAGTTGCAAAGCTCTTTGTTTCTCGGTTGATGTTGAGATCCCCTGCGGATCTTCGAGATTTTCTCTTGTTCCCCAACAGATTCGTCTTGGTGGCTGTTTTGCCCGTTGTGACTTTCTGTACCCTGATTGGGTTTTTTGCTGATCCAGCACTCAGAGATTTGGTGTTTCCTGATATCTCTGATCCTCTGCTTCCCAGCAGTACCCGCAGATCTATGCTTTATAGCATGTAGATCTCCGCAAATTGGCTTTCCAGTTGGTTCTCCCCTGGAAGTATAGTACCGGGCGTTTGATTCCTGGACCTGTTTGTGTTAGATATGTTTGTTTTGTCAGCATTCATCAAACATAAATCACGCATATTCATGAATATTCATAAACATTCAGATATTCATGTTGCATTTCTTGCCATATATCTTTTGTTGTTTGTTCCTTGCTTTGTTGGTGCAGATCCCCAATAGATCTCCCCTAGCAGATGTCGGGTGTTAAATCTCTCCATATAGAGTCAACCCCATAAGCAGAAAATGTCTGTTGTCTTTCCTTTTGCAGTTCCCCACTGAGATATATCCTCGTGGATGACGGTTTATTCCGTTTCCTCCCAACATATATATTGGGATGGATTTTCCTATTTGAGTTACATCCTCATTTAGACGTGTCTTGATTCAGTCTGTCTTTTCGGATTATTCCCGGATTGGCTATTTGTCAACTGTCTTGTGCTTCCCAGTGGGTTGTTCCCCAATGGAGTTTTTTCGGGCCTCTACCCTTATACCGGTAGTTGTAAGTCCTATTTTCTTTGCCTTTTCAGCGGAATTGGTGGTTATATACCTTTTATTCCTCGGCAAGAATTGTTGGTTTTCTACCTAGTAGGGGGTAGTCGTAAATCCTGTTTCTTACTCTCCAACAGAGTTTGTGATTTGTTATAAACCTTATCTTTGGTTTCCCGTGCGGATTTGTGATTTGTTCTATCCTCACGCAGAGTTTTTTTGGTTTTCTACCCCATATTCGGTAGATGTAAACCCTAATTCGTGGTTATCCCCACCAGGGTATGGCTACTACCCCGTATTCGGTAATTGTAAGTCCTATCTCTTTTCCTCTAACAGAGGTAACCTTTGTGGTTCGTCCTGATTATAAGTGGATTCCTGTTGTTGTGGTTTTATCCCTAACAGAGTTGGTGTCTCCCTGTGGTGATTTCTATCCCCAGTTGAGTCTGTGGTCTTCTACCCCGTATTCGGTAGTTGTAAACCCCAAGTGTTGATGTTTCTCCCCAGCGGAGTTTGTGCCTTGTGGTACAGTTGGATAATTGCCGGATGCTTGCAATTTATCCCCAGCGGGTCTCCTTTCATTTACCCTTGTGTTGGTAATGTTGTTGTTCCCTTTGATTGGTCATCATTATATACCTAGTTTGGTATCCCGATACCTTTCTTTTCGGTCGATTTATCCTTTATTAACCCTTATACCGATTGTGGATAATCTTCCATGCGAGTATGTTATTCACGGTCTGCTGGTAATGAATAATATATCTCATGCACTCTTCAGTTGAAACCTTTTGTGTTTCCCTGGTCGAGTAAGTTTCGTTATTTTCCTTTGTGGAATCGAATATTTTTATTGTTGGATAATTGTCGGATGCTTGCAATTTATCCCTTTGAGTTGTCTTTCGTTTACCCGGATGCTTGGTATCGATTGTCTCTCTTCTTGGTTAGTCACCTATTATATACTTCGGTATCTCTGGTGTCTACTCCTTTCGAGTATATTATTCACGGTCTGCCGGTAATGAATAATATATCTCATGCGCTCTTTAGTTGGAATCCATTGTTGATTTCCCCAGCTGAGCAAGATTCGTATTCTTTGTAGAATCGAATATCCATCCTTTAACCAGTTTGTGTTTCGGATGATGAGTGTGTTGGCACATATACCAATCCACGTTTTCGGTAGATCACCTATTATATACCTCGGTATCTCTGGTGTTTCTTACCATGCGAGTTTATTATCTACGTTCTGACGGTAATAGATAATATATCTCATGCGAGTTTTCTTATCCACGGTCTGCCGGTAATGGATATTATATCTCATGCACTCTTTGGGTTTGTGTTCCCAGTTGAGTAAGGTTCGTTTTCCCGTTGTGGATTCGGATATCCATCCTATAAGTCGATTTGCTTTTTCAAGCCCTCCTTTCGGATGATGAGTGTTTTGGCATATATACCAATTCACGCTTTGGTCGGTCACCTATTATATACCTCGGTATCCCTGGTGTTCCTTCCTTTCTGCTCCCTATTATGACTTTGGTCCCTTGTGGAGTCAGATTTTCCTGAGTTTATGTACCTTTTTCAGGTCTTTCTCAGACGCTTGGTTGATTGATATCTCTCACCCTTATACCGGTCTTAGATATTCATTCTTCCTGAGTTTGTTACCCTTATACCGGTAACATCTCATTCTTTGGTGCTTCCCCAGTGGAGTTTCCTATTGCTTCTCCCCAGGAGTCAGCTTGTGTCTCTCCAATGGATATTTTTCCTTTGGAATTTTCTTTTCCCCAGTGTGAGTCCTTCAGACCCCAGTTAGGTCTCCAGTCTGATTTCTGTTACCCTAATCAGAGTCGTGTCTTGTTCACGCTGTGTCAGTTTTGTTTTTCCCCAACTTGAAGTCGTGTCCTGCTCACGCATTCTTTTTCTTTTACTATCCCCAACAAGGGTATTGTTAGAGTCTCTGTTCCTGGTGAGTGTATTACTCCGATGGATCGTCTTTTCTTCTGTGTGAACTGTATCCCCACAGAATTTGTGTCTTTTGCATGCGTACATTTGCATCATGAGGTCTCTTAGGGACCAAAATTTGTCTCATTACTGTTATTTAAGCCCATTCTACCGCGTCGAGATGAAGATTTCTAAACTTCACTTCTCCGGCTAGAATGACCTTAAATAGGGGCATCTGTAAGACCCCAATTTTGTCCCTAAGATCCCTCATGGCATCATATCATACCATATCATTGCCTCAAGGATCTTTGTGCACCTTTGCTTCCCTCCTAGTGGGTGGGTTATATTGTGAGTGTGGTTCTTGATCACCAAACATGTATTGCATTTGTATATCTTTGCTTTTCATTTGTTTACTAACCAAAGGTACAAAAATGTTGTCATCTAACCATGTTACTTGCAGATGAAGCAAATTAGGTCAAATCAGTCAAAGTCAGTCATTAAGCAATAGATGGTGGCCATTCTTGAAGAATTTGGACACCATGATCATTCATCAAGAGTTCATATGGGTTGTGACATCATTTTGAATCAAGATCTCAAGTGGTAGGGGCTTGGAATTCATCAGAACATGGTTCAGTCAACCAAAACCCTAGCAAAGTCAACTGTGGTCAACTGTGCATTTAATCAGTGATTTGATGGTGGGAATTGGTTTGAGAGGCCTCATTCATGTCCATATAAGCCTCATATAACATGTCAAACATCCACAGTGAAGAATTTGAAGTCAGACAAGAAATTTCCAAAAATAGAAAGTTGACCTGTAATTGGAATTTGCCAAAAATGGAAAGTTCTTGTCCTCAAATTTACATCATCATACAAGCTTCAAATGAATTTTTGTCCAACATGAAAGTTGAAGATCTTGTTCTCCCATTTCCAAAAAGTCTAAGAACACTCATTTCTCATTTATGTTTGGCAAGTTATGATCAAATCATTCTCAAAAAATTTTGAACTTCAAAGTGGCATATCTTCCAAACTATTTGGCCAAATTGAGTGAGGTTTTTTGCTACAAGTCATATTTGATGTGCTCTATCCAAATCCTTCATCACAATTCACCAAAAATCAACCAATCAAAATGGCCTTTTTCAAGTGGCTTGAATTTAAAATGAGGGAGGTGAAAAAGTGGACTTTCAAATTAACCATTTCCTACACTTTTTACCATTTGCCAATGTTCAGAAATCAAATTTGGAATGTGTTAAAGCCCATTTTCGTGCATTAACATGCACCCCATGCAACTTGAGTGGTTTTTAGCAAAATACCAAAACACTTCATTTAACCAAATTGTGATTACCATTCCACTAACCAAACTTAAGGATGTTAAACAGAGTATATATTGGACATTTCTGATTTGGAAAAACCCTAGCCACTATTCACAAACCAGATCAAAACTTCATTTTCTCTAAAAACACTCAATTCCTCATCTGAACCTTTTTCTGAAAACCTTCAAAGAATTCGTGTTCCTGAGCTTTGTTTCATCATTTACCAACCTTTTGGAAGCCATTGCAAGCACCATTTCATAACTGTAAAGCATCAAAGCACCATTGTTCCATTGAGCTTCTCACATGGCAGTTCGAATTTGGAGCTGAATCGTGCTAGCTGAGCTTCAAGTTCTCCTTCCATTCACCAATACAAACATTATTGTGCATCTGTTTCAGCTTGTTGTGGCCAGAAAATCACCATTCCAACACTGTTCTTCAAGCTAGGTAAAATTTCGAACCTAACCATTCTTGAAATGTTGATATGCTTATTAAAGACCCTTTCATGCTGAATACAATGAGCTTTAAATCGTGGAAAATGGTTGAGTATTAAGAGAGTTGTGTTGAAATGAAATTTGATGTCTAAATGGTATTTTGCTCGATGCTTCCATGATAGGTAGAATTAGGGTTAATGAATGGTGGATTTGTGATGTACGTGATTAGATGATTTGAATGGTATACTCATTGCAAAAATCTGGGAAGTTTGTTCATCGTGTTGATGAACACGTCACTGTTGCTCATAAACCCTAAAAATGTTAAACCCAGAATGTATTTTGATCGATGGAACCCGAGCCTTGCATGCTTTTCCACTGTTGCATTGCCATGAGCGAATCAGCACGCAACACGTCCTTAAGTGAAACACAGAGTTTCACTTAAGGGACCAAGTATTTACGGTTATGCCACTGCCGGTTTTAATATTTAATTAATTCATTTTCTTTTTTCTATTTTGTTTCATTTTGTATGCAAATCTTCAAAAATTCATAAGTCACTCATTTTTAATCCAAATTTGATGGGATTTTTTGTGGAATGCTCCTCTTGACCTCTAGTTTATTATGATGAGTTTTCCAGATTTTTTGCATGTGTGGATTTTTAAATGTGCTAGGGTTTGTTCATGTGTATCCATTTTATGTATGCCATGCCATTTTGCTTGTGAGATGATGATACTTAATCCAATGCCTCTGAACTTTTTTGTGCTTAAACTAGACATGTTCATGGTGATTTTGGTGTAGAGTTTGTGAATTTATCATTGCTGGTTGATGAGATATGATTTTTTTGAATAGAGGTGTGACAATTTGTGTCACACCATTCATGTCCAAATTCATGATTTTAATTACCATGCTTATTGAACTCAAAATTGTCTGGATTTTTTCATGAACATACTTGTGGATGTTGAGAATACATGTGAATTTTTCTGGAATTATTGATAGCATTTCCTATTTGATTGGAATTTTCTCCCCTGTTTGGTCATTTGTTGATGTTTTGTGATACATGATGTTATATGGTTTGTGAAATCCTCATGCATTATTGGATAGACTTGAAATTTGATATGTGAATTGTAGACATCTTGAAGTTTATCATGGCTTTAATCCCATTCATTTATCATATGTTGTCACTGTTTTATGATTTATTGAAGTTGGTGCATGTTTTGGTGCTTTGTATGAGTTTGCTTGAACTTGCTTTGACTTTCTGATTTTCATTGACCTACTTCCCTTGATCCAAATGAGCTGAAATTTGGTATGCTTATCATGTTATGGATGATGTTTGATCATGATTTATTTGAGAATTTATTGAAATGTTTGTGATTGGATTTGAGTTGAATCTTTCTGTTGACTTCTTTGAGGTTCTATATGACATGTTTTGACCTAATTTGTTTGTGAAATGATAATGATGAATGATATGAACATGAAACCACTTGGGTTTGTTTCTTAATTGTTTGAACTTGATTTTGGATAACTTTCCCTCGCTGTTTTTGGATTTTTTATCTCCTTTTGACCCTAGGCTTGTCCTAGTGGTCTTGTTGCTCATGTTTAAGTTTGCTTTTCAGGTCAAGAAGCAAATGCCTTAAGGAGACTTATGCAAGTTGATTAAGTTTGATTGATTATCATGAACTAACTTGTTTGTTTTGTAGGATGTTTAGCTCATATGCTTTGAGCTTTGTGCATTGCACATTTGAGTTGATTGTTGATCCTTATCTTATATTGGTTTTGAATTTGAGTTGTATACTGATTTTACTTGATTGATTTCAGGTACCATTAGTTGCTTAGTTCTTTGAGAACTTGCATTGCTTTGCTTGATAGCATTTGCATTGAGGTAGAATCCTTTTTCTTCATGTAGTCTGGAAGACCTGGCCTGTTACTTGGCCAGGCAACTGTCTGAAGTCCTCCTTAAGAGGCGATGTTTGTGCCTGTTTACTTTTGTCCCAAGCAGGAAAAGTCCTTTGAATAAGGCAATTGGTAGACAAAAGAGATATGTAATCTATCTCCTACTATTCTGTGAGTCACTCACCTTGCTCACACCACATGTGTTGATGCATAGTGAGTAAAAACCCAAGATCAATCGAGTCAATAACTTGTGGAGAGAGTTCCATCTTTCTGAACTCCCACACCTTCTGATATTCAATAGCTCTCCCTGACCAGGGATAAGAGCATGAGGCACACCCCTCATATCCTTTCATCTGCTTCACCTTGGCTCTCAATGTCAAGGTTAAGAGCACTATTAACCCTATTCCAGTTGGCTTCAATGCCTAACCCTTTGTATGAGCCTAATTGTTTGGTTATAGAGTGTGCTGAATGACTTTGGTTGATTGATTACTTAGTTCGTTTGTACATGTCTGCTTGCATGCTTTGTGCATTTATCATCATTAATTGCTCATTAGTGCATGATCATTTCATTTGTCTTTGTGACATATCTTTGTTGTTTGCCCATTGAGGACAATTGTAAGACCATTCATTGGCCATTGTTCCTATGATATGGAAGTGAGTATAAGACCATTTCATTGGCCACTCATCTTCTCTTTGCTTGATGCATTTGTTTGTTGTATGTGAGGATGCAATTGTAAGTCCGTGTAATTTGGCATTTGTTTTCCTATGATCATATGTTGGAGGTTAGAGTAAGCCTAGATAGATTGGCATCTGACATCCAAATGTCTTGTTTTGCTTTGTTGGAGATTGGTATAAGTCCAGATAGATTGACATCTGGTATCCACTTTTTATTTCTTTGTTGAGGAGATTGGTATAAGTCCATAGAGTGGCCTCTGATATCCAGTTCTGTTTTAGGAGATTGGTATAAGTCCAGTGATTGGCATCCGGTATCCGCTTTTGTTGACTTTCTTCCTTTGCTTGTCTGTTATTGCCCATTGTCTATTCCAAAGGACACACTTGAATCATCTTCTATATGATTTCAAGAAGTGAACCTTCTAGGAAGTTTTACACTCCATCTTCATCCATTCATCCATTTTGTCCTAAACCTTTTCACACATTGTTTTCAAAACTTGAGATAAATATTGTGCATACATCTTCATGCTTTTAAATTAAAAACCTGGACCCCAAGTCCTTGACTTTTTTCAAACTCCATTTCATAGTACTTCTTTTGAATCAATCTTAATCATACTTTGACCCTCCTTTTGTGAATAATCATAATCAATTAACTTCACCCATTCAATTGTTTTGTGGCCTTGTCCATTCTTGCTAAGTTTTCATACATTAGCCATAGGTTTGATTTATCCTAGTTGGTTGATGTTAATCTCACCTATTTGTCCTTAGTTGATTGAATTGTAAGTCTTCCTTGCTTATTATAGGGTTAACCCCTCACTAGCAAGTTGAAGCTTTTCTCACACGGTGGACTCGTTGTTTGCATAACGTTGAGTTTTCTCCCGTGGATAACGTAAGACCTTAAGGGCTTGTGTTTAAAATTGAATCCACTAACTTTTGGAAATCTTTTAGCCGAACTACGGCGTTTTGATCTTCACCTTTGATGGGAGGTACGTAGGCAACGGGTTCATCCGTTCGAACACAAAAACAATAAAAATTGTATATTCTTTTCTCATCATCCCAATCATGTTTGCACAATAAATATTTCATAACAAATAACAATTTTATACAACAAGTGTGAAAAGGGCTCCCTAGGAGTACCTAGGACGTAGTGGGTGCCTAACACCTTCCCATTGCATAATTTACCCCTTACCCAGACTCTCTGATCTTTTCATTAGTTTTCTACGCGTAAAACTTCTTAGGCTTTTGTTCGCTTTTTAGCCAGTCCTTTGGATAAATAAAAGTGCGGTGGCGACTCGATTCATTGTATGCTTTGCTTATGGTTTAATCAATAAATCATATAGCGACGAATACACCGCTACACTATCATAATCATAAGTTGTGTTTCCATTGCTTCTCCCCCCTTGACAACATCAAAAAAGACAAGGACAAGGTCAAGCGGAATCAAAATATACTTATAAGCATGTAATCAACCACTTTGCAACTAATTACATCAACAACCATTCACATAAAATGAAGTTAATGTAAGAAATATAATCATAAATAAGACACGGAACTAGAAAAATAATTTAGTACACTACATAGCCAAATTTGTTCAACATAAGTTCCAAGACAAATAAACTAAACACAATAACATGCAAACATTAAGAAGATGAAATGCACTAAATGGACATAAGCTAAATGGCTCAATCTTCTAAGGTCTTCTCTCCCGTGACGGGCCATTGCTGCTTCTATAAACAGAAGGGTGGCGTGGAGGTCTGTCTTGTTCATAGAGGTCAATGAAATCAATGCAGTTCCAGTTAAAAGTATTGAAAGATCCGGTGAGAGAGCGATGATTGGAACCCATAGTATCAATCCGTTGCGTAATTGTGGAGGAAAATGAATTAAAATTTTCACTTTGGGTTTGCATTTGACCCCTTAAGGCTAAGTACCATTCCTCTTGAAGAGTTGTAAAAGAGGCAAAGTTGTCACTTTGAATCTGAAGATGACCTTGCAAAGCCGTAAATCTCTCCTTTTGAAGTGTGGAAATTTTTTGCTGATGAATTTGCATATTTCTCAACAGTTCCATTACTTCAGAATTATCAGATTGAGGAGGAGATAGAGGCATATAGGAAGATCGTTGGCTGGTCCAGCTGGTGTGTTGCCACTCTCCCTAGCCTTGGTTATCAGATGAATTTTGTCCAGGTGTAGCATCTAGCCAATCTCCATGGTCATCAACTTGTTGATCAACCTCCACAGGGTGAGTATCATCATCATCATCGTCATCATCATCATTCTCTTCTTCATTTTCATCTGCTTCATCATCATCATTATCTTCCAAATGATGAATGCTAGAACTTGAAGCTTGAGTTTGGACCTTGTATACTTGCGCTATAGAATCCCAAGTATAGCCCATTAAACTTAGTGATTTTTGACAGAATTGTTGATTAGTAAGCACAAAGGTGTATTGAATTCCTGCAACAAAAACTTCAACCCGATTGAGAATACTTTGAATAAATGAAGGATAGCAAAGAGCGGTGCCTCGACCTAACTCCTTTAGGGGAAAAATCCTTCTTGCAATGTAGTGTGGCCAATCAACCTTCAGCTTATGTTTCAACACATAAATCAAGTGTACTTCTGCCTTGTCAACTCGGGAGTAACCTCCTATCTTAGGGCGGATAACATGTGAAACAACCCAATGTAAGATCCTGTCGACAGGATTTAAAAGTCCAGTAGTCACACTAGTAGGGAAGAAGTTACTCACGACAACATTGTTAGAATAAGGTCTCTTCAACAATGAGTTTAAGGTAGACTTGAACTCGTAGTTTGGAGAAACTACTGTATTGGTTATCTTAAGATCATCAGGAGACGACAGTAGAGAAATTTCAAACAGAGATTTCCAAACATCATCATTAACCTCAAGAACCCTATTACCGATATTATATTTAAACTCATAACCCTCGAAATTTCCAACAACACCTGTATAAAATAGTTTGACCAAATCTTCATTGTACTTAGTAGTACACTCTAAGAATAAGTCAATTCTTTGAACATTTAACCGTCCAACAACATCTAGAATGCGCATACTTTCAGCCACTAATGGAAAGTATACATACTACTTAACAATTTTTCTCTTTTTGAACTTCTTTTCAAAAGATTCAGTAAGACCATCAAAGAGTAAAGAGAGAACAGTTACCAGCATATTTGAGCGAGGTTGTGCAATACTAGTATGAGAAGAGGGTTTCATCGCGATTGTTCTTTCAGAAGTTCTTGATGAAGCCATTAGAGTTTTGTTTTGAAGAGATTTGAGGTAACGGGTTTTTAGGGTTAGTGTGAAGAAGTAGAGAGAGAGAAGAGAAAAACTAGGAGATTGATTATGCAAATGGAGGGAAATAAATTTGAAATGAGATAACCTAGAGAAAAAGCAACTGAGTGGAACAACTCCCAAGACGACAATTCTGGAATTCGCAGCGAAGAGTCGACTCAAACAAGTAATGCATCGACACATACTTGTTTGAAATGCAGATGATTGAACCTTGAGTAGCAAAGAGTCGACTCATGGGTTGACCTGTAGGGATCCAAAGTTAATGATTCACAAACATGAAATGCAACAATGGTCTTAATGATGAATGTATGTTAAATATGATTCCTAAGAAAGTTTACACATATTTCAAACATAGAAATGGATTAAGCTTATACCAAACCATAAAATAAACATCAAGAAAGTGAATTATATAGAACAAGTACATACATATATAAATGACCAAGATAGTTCAAATAAATAGGAACAATATTACCTTCAATGACATTAAACGATGAATGTGCTCACATAGCTCGCACTTATCAATGTGATTAATCAAAGAATAAACAAGAATAAATATAGAGCAAGAATCATATATAAATTTAAAAGTGATCCGAGATATCGAGAACACTAAGTTCCATAGGGATGTGGAAGAAAGGTTCTGTCGCAAGTGGTTTTGTGAAAATATCAGCAAGTTGAGTTTTGCTATCAACGTGCTCGAAAACGACATCACCTTTCTCAACATGATCTCTAAGGATGTGATGCCAAATTTCAATATGTTTAGTGCATGAATGTAGTATAAGATGTTTGGTTAGATTAATGGCGCTTGTATTGTCACACAAAACGGGAATACGTTCAAGTTGAACATTGAAGTCAAGTAATTGTTGTTTGAGCCATAAGATTTAGGCATAACAACTACCGGCTGTAACGTATTCTGCCTCGGCTGTTGACAAAGTAACAGAAACATGTTTTTTGATGTTCCAACTCACTAAGGAATTTGAATAAAAATGACAAGTACCATTAGTGCTTTTCCTATCCGATTTGCAACCAGCAAAGTCGGAATCAGAGTAGCCAACCAAAGAACAATCACTTCCCTTAAAAAACCAAAGCCCATACTTTGAAGTACCATAGAGGTATCTAACTATGCGCTTGATGGCCTTTAATTTGTGATTCTGGACATGTTGAATTTTTCTGGAATTTGAGGATGAAGATCTTGAAGATCTTCATCGTGTTCATAGCTTGCTGCACTTTTCCTGCGGATTTTGCCATAACCTTCATAGCATTACCTGCGAATTTACATGCGTGTTCTTCAATGTTTCCTGCGGATTATGAGTTTGCATGCTTAGGGTTTTAGCCAAAACGGCTGCGTTTCCACTTGGCGCGCCTGGACTTTCAAATTTCGCCTGGCTTCGATCCCTGGCTCCAGCATTATTTCAATTGCTTCACATTTATTTCCTTTTCCCTCCATTTCTTCACACACTATGTCACATGCTTTTTTTTAATTTTTCTTTAACTTCTAAAAATAAAAACAAATTGAAAATAGCTCCAAAAAATATGAGGATTTTTGTGTTATGTCGTATTTTCTGTCTATTATTTTTTGGTTATTTTTTCACAAATTGTGCATGGCTGAAATTAAATTGGTGCTAGAGAATTTTAACATGTATGCCTTTTTGTACCTTGCTTACCATATCTTTTGTGAAATGATGAGATTTAATCCAATGCCTATGAAATTTGACATGCTTAAACTAGACTTCATGCTGGAAATTTTGGTGTTGAGTTTGCATTTTTATCATTTGTGGTTGCTGAGTTATGATCTTGTGAATGTAGGTGTGACAATGTGTGTCACACCTTTGCTTGTCCAACTTGATTAATTGATTTGCCATGCCAAATGAATTCCAAATGCTGTGATTTTTTGTATGATGATCCTTTTAGATGTTGTGAATGCTCATGATGTATTGTGGAATTTTTGGATTTATTTCTGATTTGTTTGAGATTTTTCTTGCTGTATGATCATTTATGCACTTTTGAAGAGTCTTGAATATCATTGATTTATGAAATGCTTGTGCTTTATCATATGGATGTGAAATTTTACACATTGTTTCTAGACATGTTGAAGATTGTTTTGGCTTTGATTTGAGGTTTTTACCATGTTTCATTTCTGTTTTAGGCTTGTGCTAAGATGGTGTGTCATTTGGTGCCATATTTGAGCTTATTTTGATTGCCTTGCCTTATACAATTTGATTACCATGCCTAATCATGACCAATTGCTCTAATTTTTGGTGTGTTGATCATGTTGTATGTTCTGTTTAACCATAAATTTTGTTGAGATTTATTGAATCATTTTGGAATTTATGTGCATTTGTTCATTCTGATGTCACAATGTGGTTTCAACTTGCATACCTTGCCATGATTGGTTCATGAAATGAATTTGGTGAATGATATTTATGTGAGACCTTTTGGATTGTGTTATTAATTGTTTGAAGTTGACTCATGTTAATTTTCAGCTTCTGTTTTAAATTTTTTCTCCATCTTTGACCCTAGGCTTTGACCTAGTGGTTTACCTCTCATGTTTGAAGCTTTGTTTCAGGTTACACATTCAAGTTACACAATTGATGATGCCTCATCTTGAGAGCATTTGATATTTTCTTTTGATTACTAATGTGTGTTTTGTAGGTTATGTTGACTCTCTTGAGTTTGACTTTTGGCTTACACATTGTGTATATTGGTTATCTGTTGCATTAACTGTTGGTTGTTTGTCTAAGTTGTATACTGATTTGTTTGATGTTTCCACAGGTACATTAGTTGCTTAAGTTCACTTTTGAACTTGCTTTTGCTTGGTTGCTTAACCACTTAGGTATAACCTCTCTTCTTCATGTAGTCTGGAAGACCTGGCCTGTTATGTGGTCAGGCACCTGTCTGAAGTCCTCCTTAAGAGGCAATGCTTGTGATTGTTTACTCATATGAGGCAATTGGTAGATAAAAGAGATGTGTAGTCCATCTCCTACTATTCAGTGTGTCATCCCTTTGCTCACATAACATGTTGATGCATTGTGGATATTAACCCAAGATCTATAGAGTCATTCACTTGTGGAGAGAGTTCCAACTTTATGAACTCCCACACTTTCTATTATTCAAAGCTCTCCCAGGCCAGGGATAAGAGCTATGAGGCACACCCCTCATCTCCATTTCATCTGCTTCACCTTAACTCTCAATGTTAAGGTTAAGAGCACAACTTACCCCATTCCAGTTGACTGTAAAGTCTAACCTTGCTTGAGCCTAATTGCTTGTATATAGTGTGTCCTAACTGACTTGTTTGTTTGATTATTTGATTCATCTGTGCATATCTTCTTGAGTGTGCCTTAGTGCATTTATCATCATCATTTGTATATCATTTCATAAACTTTGCTTTATAGCATTTTGCTTTGTCCATGGAGGAGACAAGCATAAGTCCATTACTTGGCAGTTGTTCCTATGATATGGTGTGAGACTAGTGTATGTCCATTGATTGGCATCCGGTATCATTGTTTTGTTTTAGGAGATTGGTGTAAATCCATTGATTGGTATCCAGTATCCACCTTTGTTTGTGAGACTAGTGTAAGTCCATTGATTGGCATCCGGTATCATTGTTTGTTTTAGGAGATTGGTGTAAATCCATTGATTGGTATCCGGTATCCATGTTTGTTTGTGAGATTGGTATAAGTCCATTGATTGGCATCCGGTATCACCTTGCTTTGCTCATTTGCTTACTTGCTTGTTGCCTCATTCCAAAGGAATCACTTGAATCATCTTCCCTATGATTTCAAGAGGTGAACATCTAAGAAGTTTTACTCCCTCACCCTCCCACCTTTTGTTTCTTTAAACCTCCATCTGTACATGCTAATCCAAAACCTGAAAATATTGTGCAAACATTCTCATCTCTTTTCAAATTAGAAACCTAGGCTTTAGGCCTTTGATTTTTCAAACTCCATTTCATAATACTTCTTTGAATTGAATTCTAATCATACTTTGACTATCTTTTGTGAATAAATCCTAATTGGTTAATCCAACTCATTCAATTATTTTGTGGCTTTGTCCATTCTTGTTAAGTTTTCATGCATTAGCCATAGGTTTGATTTATCCTAGTTGGTTGATGTTAATCTCACCTTCTTGTCCTTAGTGATTGAATTGTAAGACGCTCTTGCTTATTATAGGGTTAACCCCTCACTAGCGAGTTGAAGCTGTTCTCACATGGTGGACTTGTTGTTTGTATAAGGTTGAGTTTTCTCCCGTGGATAACGAAAGAACTTAGGGCTTTTGTTTTAAAATGAACCCACTCATATTTTAGAAATCTTTTAGCCAAACTACGGCGTTTTGATCCTTACCTTCCATGGAAAGGTACGTAGGCAACGGGTTCATCCGTTCAAACACAAAAATAATAACTTGTATATTCTTTTCTCATCCCTTCCATCATTGTTTGCACAATATGTCATAAACAAATAAACTTTTTATACAACAAGTGTGAAAAGGGTTCCCTAGGAGTACCTAGGACGTTTTGGGTGCCTAACACCTTCCTATTGCGTAATTTACCCCTTACCCAGATCTCTGATCTTTTCATTAGTTTTCTATGTTTAAAACTTCTTAGGCTTTTGTTCGCTTTTTAGCCAATCCTTTGGATAAATAAAAGTGCGGTGGCGACTCGATTCCTTGTATGCTTTGCTTTTGGTTTAATCAATAAATCATAAAGTGACGAATACACCGCTACAGAAAAATGGCGACTCTGTTGGGGATAGGATTTAGACCTTCCTTGGTGGTATTGCCTACTTTTCACCCTTGTTGTATGATCTATTGTTTATGTGTTATATGACATATTTTTGTACAATTTGGGATAACTGTATTGATTGTAATGTTTGAATTGCTTGATATACAATTGTTGTTTGCTTGGTGATCTCTGTGAGATGAGTTCTATACCCGAACTCGAGTGCACCTTAGGATAGGAGAATGGCATAGTCTCATCGACTTGTGTGGAGTATTCCTTAACAAGTTGACTTGCGAGTCCATTCACTTGGTGGAGGTCATGTTGGATTAATAATGTCACACAATTTATTTGTGGTTAGGCATTATTCTTTCAATCATGTGCCTTAGAAGCCAAGGACCTTAGTTTACCAAGCCCATCTTGGCCTATTTTTAGGACGTAGTGCGGAGGTCGTTCAGATGTCAGTTTTGATGCGATTGTTACGCGATACTACACTCATAAGAGTCTCTCTTGAGAATATTTTTGGAATACGAGTATTCGTTCCTCCGATAATATCCGAAAGATGGGACGATGATTATGGGAACCTCTGGTAGAACATGTTCGGCAGGTTTAAACCTTAGTACACTCCCTTTGGGTGGTTCTTAACCGAGACTCCATACTCGTGGCTCTCAGCAAACCCGTGATTCATGGTTGAGTCGTTCACACATCCTTAATATCAATGGAACTTGGGTGTTGATAAGGTGTGAACCATAATCCACCAAAATGGATGATTGATATTAAGGATGATTGAGTCGGTTCATGTATTGTTAATATCAATGGTACTTGGTTGTCGATAAGGTGAAAACCATAATCCACCAAAATGGATGATTGATATTAAAGATGCTATGAGCTTTCCCATGACCTTTGTCTGGTGTGCTTTGCTTGATCCTTGAGTGTGATTGTTGCATTCATGCATTCATGCATTCATCTGCATTCATGTCATCAGAAAAAAGAAAATTTTCAAGGAACTTAAAGGGTTTATTTGCAAAATTTTCAGACATGGAAAGACCAAAAAGGCATACAAAGAAGTACAGCTTTAGACAACCCGATGTGAAAGAGTTAAGGAATCTGACATCTTATGTATTAGATCCCTTGGGTTTCAAAGCTCGTTATGGGAAGCTTCTGCCTCTGTTGACTTCTCAGGTTGATGAGGGACTGATAAGCACTTTGGCTCAGTTCTATGATCCTCTGTATCACTGCTTCTCATTTCCGGATTTCCAGCTGTTGCCTACGCTTGAGGAGTATGCTCATCTTATTGGGATCCCGATTCTGGATCAGGTGTCGTTCAGTGGCTTAGAGAGTATTCCGACTTCTCGAGAGATCGCAGACTTGTTGCACATAGATGAATCCTTGATTGAAGCGCATATGACCACCAAAGGTGGAATTCAGGGTCTTCCTTCTGATTTCCTCATCGCTCAAGCTACCGTGTATGGGAAGACCAAGAGTGAGGATGCCTTTGAGGCTTTATTTGTGTTGCTCATCTATGGTTTGGTATTGTTCCCCAACATCGACAAATTTGTAGATGTGAACGCCATTAGGATCTTCTCGGTTCTTAATCCCGTTCCTACTCTGTTGGGTGATGCCTATTTCTCTTTGCATCTGAGGAATGCAAAGGGTGGAGGAGTTATTGTGTGCTGTTTGCCTCTGTTGTATAAGTGGTTTATTTCTCACTTACCGCAGACGGTTGCTTTTAAGGAGAACAAGGGATGTCTACGGTGGTCTCAGAGACTCATGTCTCTCACTAATGATGATATCTCTTGGTATGATCGCGTGTATGATACTGTGCAAATCATTGATTATTGTAGTGAATTCCCTAATGTGCCTCTTCTTGGTACATGTGGTAGGATCAGCTACAATCCTATTTTAGCACGTCGTCAGCTTGGGTTCCCCCTAAAGGATAAACCTCATAACATTCTGTTAGAGGGTGTATTCTTTCAGGAGGGTAAAGATCCCCAAGGCCTGAAAGCCAGATTTATCCGCGCTTGGCGCAAGATTCAGAAGAAGGGTAGGAATGAATTGGGTCCGAAAAATTGCATTGCTTTGGAGCCATATACCTCTTGGGTCAGACAGAGAGCTTCAGAGTATCTGATGCCGTATGATTATCCGAGACCTACACCATTGGTTGTGGCTGGGCCTTCAACCCTCCCTAACCAAGATGTAGAGGAGTTGAGAGAAGAAGACCTTTCACGTGCTTGGATCCGTGAAAGAGAAGAGTTGCTTCAGCAAATCAAGGAGAAAGACGCTCTGATCGAGTTTCTCGAGCATCAGGTGATCGATGATCCGAATGATACCTGGACTTCTCTGCTTCCTCAGTCTTCCAAGTTCTGGAAGAGGAAGTATGATCGACTTGCAAAGGAGAAAGCAGATATGGAAGCAGCCTATGAGAGAGAGATCAAGAAGCTTTGTGTATCTCGTCTTCCAGCATCCCGAGCTTCTAGGGATCCATAGGATGTTTATTTTCCTTTTCCCTTGTAATAATCAAAAATGCTGTACTTCTTTGTTCCAAATATATTCGATGAGATATTTTCCATATGCTATTAAATGCTTAAAAAATTAAAATTTGCAAATAAATACCCTAAAAGGTTCCTTGAAAATAAAATAAAGCATACGCACAAGCATCACATGCATCATTTTGCATAAGCAGGTTGTTCTGGTCTTCTTGTCTGTGGCCTAACTCTGTGCTCTTCATTTATTTTGAAGACAAGCTGACTCACCGGTACTATACCAGAGCCAATTCTGCTAGAGTGATGGATCAATTGGAACAAGAGAACAGAGAGCTGAAGGAAGAGGTCGCTCGTTTGAGTGCTCTGATGGAACAGTTTCTGTCTGCTCAAAACCAACCTTCTCCACCTCCTGCAACTCCTCCCCAGAGGACGGTTATATCTGAAGTCGTTGCTCCGACTGTGCCAGCTGCCAGTGCTCACTTTGTGCCTAATGCCATGCCAGCCAGGTTTCCGTGGGGTATGCCTCCGGGTTTCATGCCAGATATTCCACCTCCGACTTTTGCTTCCATGCCGGCATCTAGCCCGGTCCTTGCTGCTGCTCCTCCTGTCGTGCATACCATTCCCAGGGTAGACGACACCATCTATCATTTTGAGCCGTCTGAGGGCCCAGATGTTAATGAGAAGATGGATGCAATGAATGACCAATTCCTTGAGCTGTTTAAGAAATTGAAGACCCTCCGAGGGAAAGATCTGTTTGGCAAGTCTGCTGCTGAACTTTGCCTTGTTCCCGGTGTGAAGATTCCGGTCAAATTCAAAGTGCCTGACTTTGAAAAATATAAGGGGAACACCTGCCCTCTCGTTCACCTGGTCATGTATGCCAAGAAAATGTCTACGCAAACAGATAATGATCAGCTGCTGATTCATTATTTTCAGGATAGTTTGTCTAGTGCGGCTCTTCGCTGGTATATGAGCCTTGATAGTGCAAACATCTGATCCTTCAACGATCTTGGCGAAGCCTTCGTCAAGCAGTACAAATATAATGTTGATATGGCGCTTGATCGTGATCAACTCAGGGCCATGTCTCAGAAGGATAAAGAGACATTTAAGGAGTACGCCCAGAGGTGGCGAGAGTTAGCAGCTCAGATTACTCCTCTGCTGGAAGAAAAAGAAATGACTAAGATCTTTTTGAATACTCTTAGCTCATTCTATTATGAGCGAATGGTTGCGAGTGCTCCCTCTGATTTCACCGAGATGGTGAACATGGGGATGCGTCTGGAGGAAGGAGTCCGTGAGGGACGTCTGTCGAAGGATGAGAGCTCTTCTAAATGGTATGGGGCGTTTAAGAAGAAAGATGGGGAGGCACATGCTGTGCAATCCCATGCTAAACCAAGAAGACCCTCTGTCAAGAGGAAGTCGGCGCGTCATCAGCACCAGGTGGCTCATATAGCACCTGTTTTCAGAGATAATGCTCAGTATCAACAGCCTAATCAGCATCAGCAACAACCTCAGTATCAGCAGCAACATCGTCCACAGCAACAGGCTTACCAGCCTCGTGGCAGTACTAGTAACCAAGCTAATCTGAATTATGATAGGAAGAAGATCAGCTTCGATCCCATTCCTATGTCATACGCTGAATTATATCCTTCCTTGTTGGAAAGGAAACTGGTTACTCCCAGGGATCCTCCGGTTGTGCCTGCGAACCCGCAGTGGTGGTATAAGCCAGATCAACACTGTGTTTATCATTCCGGTGCTCCGGGACATAATATTGAGAACTGCTATCCGTTGAAGACTAAGGTGCAAGACCTTATGCGGTGCGGTATTCTGAGCTTCGAGGACTCAGGCCCCAATGTTACAAAGAACACATTGCCCGAGCATGGGAAATCAGTGAACATGGTCCAGGGGTGCCCTGGGAAGTATAAAGTCAAATATGTGAGTCATATTCGACAGTCATTGGTCGAGTTGCATCGTTTGCTGTGTCAATACAATCATATGGAGCACGACCATGACAGATGCCGCATTTGCTCCGTCAATAGACTGGGTTGTCGCCAAGTGCGAAGAGAGCTTCAAGAGGTGTTGGATGAAGGTACTATAGAGATTCTTCAGAACCGTAATGTTGATGAAGATGAACCAGAAGTGAATGTTATTTCTCCTGTGTTCAAGTTGCCTGAGCCTGTTGTCATCCGTTATGATGGTAGCAAGCCGAAGGTCTCTCCTTCTCTGATAATCAAGCCTGCAGGCCCTGTGCCTTATTCTTCGGATAAAGCGATTCCCTTCCGGTACAATCCCGTTGCTGTGGAAGATGGGAAAGAAGTGTCGTTGCCTTCAACCTTCGTGGTTAATATTGTTGACGTGAGCGGGTTGACCCGTAGTGGTCGTGTGTTTTCTGCACCCCCAAAGCATCATGTTGTTTCTGATTCTGCTGAGCGTCCGGTGGGGACTGCTGTGAGTGTTCAGAATCCGGCACCTGCTGCCAAACCCTCCTCTGTACAAAAGACTCCTGTTTCTTCTGTTGGCCCGAGTGGCGTTGCGAACGAAGAATGTGATGAGATGCTAAGGCTCATCAAGAAGAGTGAGTACAATGTTGTAGACCAGCTTCTACAAACGCCTTCCAAAATCTCCGTTTTATCTTTGCTGCTGAATTCAGAACCCCATAGGGAGGCTCTGCAAAAAGTTTTGGATCTGGCTTATGTTGATCATGACGTCACCATAGAACAGTTTGACAGTATTGTTGCAAACATCACTGCTTGCAACACCTTGAGTTTCTGTGACGCTGATCTCCCTGAGGAAGGAAGAGACCACAACATGGCTTTACACATCTCTATGAATTGCAAGATTGATGCCATGTCCAACGTGCTAGTTGACACTGGGTCATCTCTTAATGTATTGCCAAAGACCACACTCTCTCGATTGTCATATCAGGGGCCTCCCATGAGGCAGAGTGGTGTTGTTGTGAAAGCTTTCGATGGGTCGCGTAAGACCGTGATTGGGGAAGTTGATCTCCCAATCAAGATTGGACCTAGTGATTTCCAAGTTACCTTCCAGGTTATGGATATCCACCCATCATATAGCTGTCTCCTTGGTAGACCATGGATTCACGAGGCTGGCGCCGTGACATCCACCCTACACCAGAAGCTGAAATTCGTGAAGAATAAGAAACTAGTTGTGGTAGGGGGAGAAAAGGCTCTCCTGGTTAGCCACTTGTCTTCTTTCTCTTATATTGATGCTGAGGATGAAGTTGGAACGCCTTTCCAAGCTTTATCTGTTATTGAGCCAATTGAGAAGAAGTCTCCTTCATTTGCTTCCTATCGAGATGCGAAACTGGCCATTGAATGTGGTGTAGTTGCTGGTTTAGGGAAGATGATCGAGCTTGAAGACAATAAATCCCGGGCTGGCATTGGCTATTCGTCTGGGGCATTCAACGGGCAAGGGCTGTTCAAGAGTGGAGGTTTCATCCATGCTGATCAACCTGCAGAAGCTGCTGCTATCTTGGAAGAGGATGCAGAGGACTTGAGCAACTTCATCATACCTGGTGGTGTCTTCCATAATTGGGTCGCTGTAGATGTTCCTATAGTCATTCATAGATCAGAGTAATGGTTCACTTTGTTCAAAACCCTTCTCCCATGCCAAAAGGAGAAGTGATGACATTGTTGGCAGCATATATACAATGATATTTTCATTCAATTAATGCATTGTTAAACATTTGTTTTTCCATTTGTTTTCACTTTTTACTTTTTGCATGAAATCAGTGATCACAAAAAACCATAAAAACAAGAATAAAAGCAATCTTTTCATCTGCATAATGGTTTGCTTGTTTAAATTCTCAAGTTTTTAATTAACCAAAATCATTATGCAGGTTGATTCTAAAACCCATTGAGCATAATGATCCAACACCATCTCCCAATTTTGAATTCCCTGTATTCGAGGCAGAGGAAGATGATGTTGAAGGGATTCCTGATAAGATTACCCGTCTCCTTGAGCACGAGAAGAAGATCATTCAGCCGCATCTCGAAGATCTGGAAACAGTCAACTTGGGGTCTGAGGATTGTGTTCGTATGGTGAAGATTGGGGCACTTCTTGAAGAGTTTGTCAAGAAGGGGTTGATCAGTTTGCTACGAGAATATTCCGATATCTTTGCTTGGTCGTATGAAGACATGCCGGGTCTAGATACAGATATTGTGCAACATTTCCTGTCTTTGAAGCCTGAGTGTGTGCCTGTGAAGCAGAAGCTCAGAAGAACTCATCCAGATATGGCAGTGAAGATCAAAGAGGAAGTTCAGAAGCAAATTGATGCGGGGTTTTTGGTGACTTCTACATATCCTCAATGGGTGGCCAATATTGTGTCTGTGCTTAAGAAGGACGGAAAAGTCCATATGTGTGTTGATTACAGAGATTTGAATAAAGCTAGTCCTAAAGATGATTTCCCTCTGCCACACATTGACATGTTGGTAGACAATACAGCTAAATTCAAAGTCTTTTCCTTCATGGACGGATTTTCCGGATATAATCAAATCAAGATGGCGCCCGAGGATATGGAGAAGACAACATTCATCACACCTTGGGGAACATTCTGTTATCGAGTGATGCCCTTCGGTTTGAAGAACGCCGGAGCCACGTATCAACGAGCTATGACTACCTTGTTTCATGATATGATGCACAAGGAGATAGAGGTCTATGTTGATGATATGATTGCTAAGTCCCGAACGGAAGTTGAACATGTTGAGCATTTGTTGAAGCTTTTTCAGCGTTTGAGGAAGTTTAGGCTTCGTCTGAATCCGAACAAATGTACATTTGGAGTCCGTTCCGGCAAGTTGTTGGGTTTCGCTGTTAGCGAGAGAGGTATTGAGGTTGATCCTGCAAAGGTCAAAGCAATACAAGAGATGCCTGCACCCAAAACTGAGAAGCAAGTCCGAGGTTTTCTTAGCCGCTTGAACTATATTTCCAGATTTATATCCCACATGACTGCCACATGTGCGCCGATATTCAAGCTACTCCGGAAAGATCAGTCTCATGATTGGACCGAGGATTGCCAGAAAGCTTTCGACAATATCAAAGAGTATCTGTCTGAACCTCCGATCTTGTCTCCGCCTGTGGAAGGAAGACCTCTGATTATGTATTTGACTGTTCTTGAAGACTCGATGGGTTGTGTACTCGGTCAGCAAGATGAATCAGAGAAGAAAGAATCTGCTATCTACTACCTCAGTAAGAAGTTTACTGATTGTGAGTCTCGATACTCTATGCTTGAGAAGACGTGTTGTGCTTTGGCTTGGGCTGCTAAGCGTTTGCGCCAGTACATGATAAATCAAACTACTTGGTTGATATCCAGAATGGATCCAATTAAGTATATTTTCGAGAAGCCTGCTTTAACCGGGAGGATTGCCCGTTGGCAGATGTTGTTGTCTGAGTATGATATTGAGTATCGAGCTCAGAAAGCTATCAAAGGTAGTATCTTGGCTGACCATTTAGCACACCAGCCGATTGAAGATCATCAGTCTGTTCAGTACGACTTCCCAGATGAGGAGATTCTGTATTTGAAAATGAAAGATTGTGATGAGCCTACACTTGATGAAGGTCCGGAACCTAGTTCCAGATGGACGATGGTGTTTGATGGCGCTGTAAATCAGTACGGAAATGGAATTGGGGCAGTAATCATTACTCCTCATGGCACGCATATTCCGTTTACAGCAAGGCTAACTTTCAAATGCACGAATAATATGGCTGAGTATGAGGCCTGTATTTTGGGACTGGAAGAATGTATTGATTTGAGAATCAAACATCTTGATGTGTATGGTGATTCGGCCCTAGTTGTCAATCAGATCAAGGGTGAATGGGAGACGAATCAGCCTGGTCTCATTCCGTACAGAGATTATGCGAGGAGAATCTCAACGTTCTTTACTGAAGTTGACTTTCATCATATTCCTCGAGAGGATGATCGGATGGCAGATGCTCTTGCTACGCTTGCTTCAATGATTGTAGTCAAATATTGGAATGAAGTTCCCAACATTGTCGTGATGCGCTTGGATAGACCAGCTCACGTGTTCGCAGTTGAAGAAGTGAATGGTGACAGGCCTTGGTATTTTGATATCAAGAATTTCCTCCAGAACCAGGTCTACCCGCCTGGGGCATCTGTGAAAGATAGGAAAACTTTGAGAAGGTTGTCAGGCAGCTTCTACCTCAGCGGTGATGTGCTGTATAAGAGAAATTTTGACATGGTTTTGCTCAGATGCGTGGATAGACACGAAGCAAACATGTTGATGACTGAGGTCCATGAGGGTTCATTTGGTACTCATTCCAATGGACATGCCATGGCTAGAAAGATGCTGAGAGCAGGCTACTATTGGCTGACAATGGAGTCTGACTGCTGCAAATATGTGAAGAAATGCCACAAGTGTCAGATTTATGCGGATAAGATTCATATTCCTCCGACACTTCTGAATGTGATTTCATCACCGTGGCCTTTCTCTATGTGGGGAATTGACATGATAGGCATGATTGAACCGAAAGCGTCCAATGGGCACAGGTTTATTCTCGTAGCAATTGATTACTTCACCAAATGGGTTGAAGCCGCTTCGTATGCGAATGTGACCAGGAAGGTGGTTGTGAAGTTTATCAAGAATCAGCTGATTTGCCGTTATGGTGTGCCAGATAAGATCATTACTGATAATGGATCTAATCTGAATAATAAGATGATGGATGAGTTATGTGCTGAGTTCAAGATTGCACACCATAATTCCTCTCCTTACAGACCTAAGATGAATGAGGCTATTGAAGCTGCTAACAAGAATATCAAGAAGATTATCCAGAAGATGACAGTCACGTACAAAGATTGGCATGAGATGCTGCCATTTGCTTTGCATGGATATCGTACATCTGTCCGCACTTCAACAGGGGCAACCCCTTTCTCTCTTGTTTATGGCATGGAGGCTGTTCTCCCAGTAGAGGTAGAGATCCCATCAATGAGAGTCTTGATGGAAGCCAAGTTGACTGATGCTGAATGGATTCAGAGTCGTTATGACCAACTGAATTTGATTGAAGAGAAGCGGTTGACTGCCATTTGCCATGGTCAGTTATATCAGCAGAGAATGAAGAAAGCATTCGATAAGAAGGTCAAGCCTCGTGTGTTTCGAGAAGGTGACCTCGTGCTCAAGAAAGTTTTGTCTTTCGCGCCCGATTCCAGAGGCAAGTGGACTCCAAACTACGAGGGTTCATATGTTGTTAAGAGAGCCTTTTCAGGCGGTGCACTGATTCTTACAACAATGGATGGGGAGGATTTCACTCGTCCTGTGAATTCAGATGCAGTCAAGAAATACTTTGCCTAAAAAAAAGTATATGCAAATGAAAAACAGAATAGCTCGCTAAGTTGAAAACCCGAAAGGGCGGCTTAGGCAAAAATGAGCGTCTCGGTGGAGAACCCACAAGGGCGATCCAGGCAAAAGTTAGAGACATTGAAAAAAAAGAGAATATTTGCATCACGCTAGATTGAGTACCTCACCCTGGGGCAATCTAGGCAAAAATTAGGGATTTGGCAAGAAACTGCATCCTGACAAGACTTTCTGTTCCGCAACTGTCTTTTCGTCGGAAGTTCTCGATTCGTCGTCGACTGAAGCTTCGAATACATCGAGATTCAAATTGGTAGAGAAAGGATCATTATGTTCAATGTAGCCCTCTTCCAATATATATCACTGATTTCGAATTTGTACAAATCTATGGAGTCTTGCCATTTGCAGGCTACCATTCCATCAAATCAATTTGAGCTTTTTATCCAATTATTTGCACTCTTATTTGTTTCAATTCAACAAATGTTTTGCATGTTTTAATTGATAAATTGTCATTGTTTTCAACAAATAAATTTTTTCAAATTGTTGATTTAAACAAAGTGAACATTCACAATGATGAAAGGATACTTAAGAATTTCTCAGTGCTCTCCCAAGGGTGGCATGATTTCCAACAGGTAAGACATTTGTTCATATTCCTGACATGGTTGTATCCTCTTTATCCTGCTTTGTTGTTGGGGTTGTTCCCCAAGCAGAGTTATTGTTATGGGTTGTTCCCCAAGCAGAGTGCTTGTTGAAGATTTCGTTTTCTTCTCCAGCAGTATTCTCTCCCAGCATGGGTGTTTTCCTTTTGGAAGATTCGGTAGTTGGTGGTTTGAAACCCCGGTACCCCGTCACTCTCTCCAGTGAAGTCGCTAGCGGAGTTGTTGTTTCTCTCCTCAGCATGGTTGCTTTCTTTTTGAAGATTCAGTGGTTGGTGGATTGATATCCCGGTACTTTACCACTTTCCTCAGCATTGTCGCCAGCGGAGTTGTTGCTATCTCCCCATCAGAGCGTTTAGCCTTCAGCAGCGTAGTGATTATTTTCCTCCTCAGCAGTTGTTGATTTGTTTTTGGAAGGTGTAGCATTCAGTGGTTGATCCCCCAGCTCTCCTCCATATCCCTAGTGGGTCCCTCAGTGGATTCCCTAGCCGTCAGTAGATTTGTGGTTTGGTGGATTGTATTTATGCAAAATCCCCAAAAGATTTGGTATCCCCAACAGAGTCAGGATTGCATCTGTGATAATCCCCTCAGAGTCTCCGCCAGAGCTGGTATCCTCGACAGAGTTGCTTTTGTGGTAGTTTCTGCTTATTAAAATCTCTGTTTCCCCAGTAGGGTCAGTTGGTGGTCTAGCATCCAGAGATTGGGTTGATTTTCTGATTGCTTTTGATCCTCAGTAGAGTGGCTTGTTGCAGAATCTACTTGTGTGATCTGTTTTTCCTTCAGTGGGTGTATTCCCGATGGAGTGGCTACTTGTGTTCTCCCCAGGTAGAGTTGCTTGTGCAGTAGATTCTACATGGATGACCTGTTCTCCCTTTGTGGGTTGTTCCCCAGAGGAGTTGTGTGGAGTTGCTTTCGTAGCAGTTCTCGCTTGTGCAATGAACTCTTGTTCCCCTGCAGATATCTTGGGATTTCCTCCATTCCCCAACAGACTTGTCTTTGTGGTCGTTGTTGCCTGTTGTGACTTTCTGTACTCCAGTTGGGTTGATTATTGATCCATCACTCAGAGATTTCGTGATATCCTCTGATCTTTTGCCTTCCCGCAGATCTTTGCTTTTCAGCATTTGGATCTCCGGCAGATTGGCTTTCCAATTGGATTCTCCCCTGGAAGTATAGTACCGGATGTTTGATTCCTGGGCCTGTTTGTGTTAGATATGTCTGTTTTGTCAGCATTCATCAAACATAAATCACGCATACTCATGCATATTCATAAACATTCAGATATTCATGTTGCATTTTTGCCATATATCTCTTGTTTGTCGTCTCCTACTATGGGTGATATAGATCTCCAACAGATCTCCTCCAAGCAGATGTCGGGTGTCTAATCTCTCAATATAGAGTCCGCCCCATAAGCAGAAAGTGTCTGTCTTTCCTTCTGCAGTTCCCCACTGAGATTATCCTCGTGGATGACGGTTTCTTCCATTTCCTCCCAACACATATATTGGGATGGATTTTCCTATTGAGTTATATCCTCATAGGACGAGTCTTAATTCAGTCTGTCTTTTCGGTTTGGTCCCGAATTGGCATTTGACAACTGTTTCTCGTGCTTCCCTGTGGAAATAAATGAATGAATTGCCCAGTAACCGACATTAATTCTTTTATCCCCAGCGGAATCTTTTTGGGTCTCTACCCTCATACCGGTAGTTGTAAGTCCTATGTTCCCTCTTCTTGGTGGAATTTGTGGTTATATACCTGTTATTCCTCAGCAAGAGTCGATTGGTTTTCTACCCAATATTCGGTAGTTGTAAATCCTAGTTTTCCTGCTCTTCAGCAGTTGGTGGTTTGTTATAAACCCTATTTTGTTTCCCGTGCGAAATTGTGATTCTTTCATTCCCATGCGGAGTTGTGGTTTTCTGCCCCGTATTCGGTAGATGTAAACCCTATCTTTTTATCCTCATCGGAGTTGTTGGCTACTACCCAGTATTCGGTAGTTGTAAGTCCTATCTCTTTTCCCCTAGCAGAGGTAACCTTTGTGGTTCAGTCTGGTTAATGGTGGATTTTGTGGTCTTCTACCCAGTATTCGGTAGTTGTAAATCCTATGTTGTTGTGGTTTTATTCCCCGACGGAGTCTGTGCTTTCTTGTGGATAATTGCCGGATGCTAGCAACCCTATCCCCAGCCAGAGTTTGGTTTTCTACCCCATATTCGGTAGTTGTAAACCCTAATTTCTCCCCTTTGCAGAGTTAACCTTGTTGTTCATCCTAACCGATGATGGTTACTCTTTGTGGTTATCTTCATCCGTTATTCGGTGTTGATATTCCTCTCTTGCTTCTGGATAATTGCCTTTTGCTAGCAATTGTATCCTCAGCAGTCTTCTGGATCATTGCCGTATGCTTGCAATGTTATCCCCTTTGAAATCGCCAGCAAGTCCTTGTGGATAATTGTTGTTTATGCAATTCATCCCCAGCGGGTCTTCTTTCATTTACCCTTTTGCTTGGTAATGATTGTTGCTCCCTTTGATCGGTCATCTTTATATACCTAGTTTTGGTATCCCGATGCCTTTCTTTTCGGTTGATTTATCCTTTATTAACCCAGTAACCGGTTGTGGATAATCTTCCATGCGAGTGTGTTATCCATGTTCTGACGGTAATGGATAATATATCTCATGCACTCTTCAGTCGAAGCCTGTTGTGTTTCCCCAGTCGAGTAAGATTCGTTATTCCTTTGTGGAATCGAATATTCTTTGTTTCTTGGATAATTGCCGGATGCTTGCAATTTATCCCCTGTGAGTTATATTTCGTTTACCCTGTTGTTGTTGGTATCGATTGTCCCTCTTTTCGGTAGACCACCTATTATATACCCAGTAACCGGTATCCCTGGTGTTTCCTTCCATGCGAGTATATTGTCTATGTTCTGACGGTAATAGATAATATATCTCATGCGAGTATTCTATCCACGTTCTGACGGTAATGGATATTACATCTCATGCGCTCTTTGGGTTTTGTGTCCCCAGCTGAGTAAGATTCGTTTTCCTGTTGCGGATTCGAATGTCCATCCTGTAAGTCGATTTGCTTTTTCAAGCCCTCCTTTCGGATGATGAGTGTCTTGGCATATATACCAATTCACGTTTTCGGTAGGTCACCTATTATATACCCAGTAACCGGTATCCCTTGTGTTCCTTCCTTTCTGCTCCCTATTATGACCTTGGTCCCCTGTGGAGTCAGATTTTCCTGAGTTGATGTACCTTTTTCAGGTCTTTCTCAGATGTTTGGTTGATTGATATCTCTCACCCTTATACCGGTCTTAGATATTCATTCTTCCTGAGTTTGTTACCCTTATACCGGTGACACCTCATTTCCTTGTTGTTTCCCCAGGGGAGTCTTTTGTTAGACCTTCTCTAGTGGAGTTTCCTGTGGTGATCTTTACCCTTTTGCTGTATTGGAATTTTTCCTAGTATATGCAGTTTTCCCCGGCAGGGAGGTTCTTTGTGAATATTTTCCTTGGTCCAAGTCCGGATTTTCATCCGAAGTATCCTTTGTGGATAGTTCGAGTCAGCTTGTGTCTTTCCAATGGATGTGTTTTCCTTTGGAATTCTTCTTTTCCCCAGTGTGAGTCCTTCACTCCCCGGTGAGGTCTCTAATCCAGTCGTGTCTAATGCTCGTCTTCCCTAATTCAGAGTCGTGTCCTGCTCACGCATTTCTTTTTCTTTTTTTTATCCCCATGAGAGGCCTGTTAGAATCTCTGTTCCTGGTGAATGTATTACTCCGATGGATTGTCTTTTTCTTCTTTGTGGACCCATGTTCCCCACAGAGTTTGTTTCTTTTGCATGCATACATCTGCATCACGAGGTCTCTTAGGGACCAAAATTTCTCTCATTACTGTTATTTAAGCCCATTCTACCGCGTTGAGATAAAGATTTCTAAACTTCACCTCTCCGGATAGAATGACCTTAAATAGGGGCATCTGTAAGACCCCAATTTTGTCCCTAAGATCCCTCATGGCATCATATCATATCATATCATTGCCTCAAGGATCTTTGTGCACCTTGCCTCCTTCCCTGTGGGTGGGTTAGCTTTTGAGTGTGATTCTTGATCACCAAGCATGTTTTGCATTTGTATATCATTGGTTTTCCTTTTATCACTAACCAAAAGTACAAAAATGTGTCATCTAACCTTTGCCTTGCAGATGAAGCAATCTTAGGTCAAAGCAGTCAAAAGCAGTCAAAGGCAGTCATTGAGCAGGGGATGATGGCCATTCTTGAGAATTTGGGCACCATAATCATTCATAAGAGTTCATATGAGCTATGGTATCATTTTGAATCAAAATCTCAAGTGGTAGAAGCTTGAATTTCATCTGAGCATAGACAGGTCAGCTGAAACCCTAAGAAAGGTCAACACAAGTCAACTGTCAGTCCTATCATGGATTTGAAGGTGGGAGATGGTTAGAGAGGCCTAATTCATGTCCATACAAGTCTCATTTGACATTTCAAACATCAACAATGAAGAATTTGAGGTCAGATGAAAACTTTCCAAAATAGTAAGTGACCTGTAATTTGGAATTGCCAAAAATGGAAAGGTTTTCTCCTCAAGATTACATCATCAAGAAAGCTTCAAATGGAATTTTGTCCAACATGAAAGTTGAAGATCGTGCTCTCCCATTTCCAAAAAGTACAAGATCATCAATTTCTCATGTGTGGTTAAGGAATTATGATCAAAACATGGCAAGGTGTACATGGAGATTCAAATGTGCATAACTTCTCAACCAAATGTCCAATTCAAGTGGTTCTTTTTGCTAAATTCTTCTCTTGACTTCTACTATCCAAATCATGCATTGCATTTCATGAAATATCATCATATGAACATGTGCCAATCCACTTGATTTTTGGAGGGAATTTTCAAAGTTTAAAATTGGCTAATTGTTGGAACTTTCTACCATTGCCAATAGCTCCAAAATGCATTTTAAGTGAAATTGGATCAGCCACGTGCACTGTTCATCCATGATATTCATGCATAGGGTGAATTGGCCATTTTGCATTTGCACCTTGTTTTCACTAATCCAATTGCCATGAGCTTAAACATGATTAGGGAAGTGATTAAGAGGGAGTATATAACATAAATCATAACAGAATTCTGCTAACAACACTTCATTTTTTCAGATCTAGATCTAGAATACAAAATTTCTCTCTCAAATTTTCTTTCAATTTCTTCATTTGCCATTCCATTTTCTTGTTTGATTCTTATTATTGAGTTGATATTGAGCAGGATCCTCTATAGAATCAGTAGAAATCGTGCAAGATTGGAGCATTGGTGAAGCTTGAAGCTACTATGGCAATTCCAAATTCTTGCAAGTTCGTGTGCATTTGAGCTTCGAGTTCTCTCCTAATCAACTTCACAAGCATCATTGAGGAGTTTTTGAGCCATTACACAACCTGAACATCAACAATCAAAGAGGTTCCAATTCGACCTCTTATTTTCTTAAAATTATTATGCTAATGTTATAGATCCTTGAATGCTGAGTATCATGAGCTTTGAATCAATGATTTTCGTGCCAAATTGAGTGAATACTGGCTGTTTAAAGTTTTGATGATGATTTTTCTTTCATTCGATTCATGCATGTTGTGATGTTTTTGGATGAAATGCGTGTTGATTTTTATTGTATGATGTTAGATCTACATGTTGCCATGCTTAATTTGTGATTCTGGACATGTTGAATTTTTCTGGAATTTGAGGATGAAGATCTTGAAGATCTTCATCGTGTTCATAGCTTGCTGCACTTTTTATGCGGATTTTGCCATAACCTTCATAGCATTACCTGCGAATTTACATGTGTGTTCTTCAACGTTTCCTGCGGATTATGAGTTTGCATGCTTAGGGTTTGAGCCAAAACGGCTGCGTTTCCACTTGGCGCGCCTGGACTTTCAAATTTCGCCTGGCTTCGATCCCTGGCTCCAGCATTATTTCAATTGCTTCACATTTATTTCCTTTTCCCTCCATTTCTTCACACACTATGTCACATGCTTTTTTTTAATTTTTCTTTAACTTCTAAAAATAAAAACAAATTGAAAATAGCTCCAAAAAATGAGGATTTTTGTGTTATGTCGTATTTTCTGTCTATTATTTTTTGGTTATTTTTTCACAAATTGTGCATGGCTGAAATTAAATTGGTGCTAGAGAATGTTAACATGTATGCCTTTTTGTACCTTGCTTGCCATATCTTTTGTGAAATGATGCGATTTAATCCAATGCCTATGAAATTTGACATGCTTAAACTAGACTTCATGCTGGACATTATGGTGTTGAGTTTGCATTTTTATCATTTGTGGTTGCTGAGTTATGATCTTGTGAATGTAGGTGTGACAATGTGTGTCACACCTTTTCTTGTCCAACTTGATTAATTGATTTGCCATGCCAAATGAATTCCAAATGCTGTGATTTTTTGTATGATGCTCCTTGTAGATGTTGTGAATGCTCATGATGTTTTGTGGAATTTTTGGATTTATTTCTGATTTGTTTGAGATTTTTCTTGCTGTATGATCATTTATGCACTTTTGAATAGTCTTGAATTTCATTGATTTATGAAATGCTTGTGCTTTATCATATGGATGTGAAATTTTACACATTTTTTCTAGACATATTGAAGATTGTTTTGGATTTGATTTGAGGTTTTTACCATGTTTCATTTCTGTTTTAGGCTTGTGCTAAGATGGTGTGTCATTTGGTGCCATATTTGAGCTTGTTTTGATTGCCTTGCCTTATACAATTTGATTACCATACCTAATCATGACCAATTGCTCTAATTTTTGGTGTGTTGATCATGTTGTATGTTCTTTTTAACCATGAATTTTGTTGAGATTTATTGAATCATTTTGGAATTTATGTGCATTTGTTCATTCTGATGTCACAATGTGGTTTCAACTTGCATACCTTGCCATGATTGGTTCATGAAATGAATTTGGTGAATGATATTGATGTGAGACCTTTTGGATTGTGTTTTTAATTGTTTGAAGTTGACTCATGTTAATTTTCAGCTTCTGTTTTAAATTTTTTCTCCATCTTTGACCCTAGGCTTTGACCTAGTGGTTTACCTCTCATGTTTGAAGCTTTGTTTCAGGTTACACATTCAAGTTACACAATTGATGATGCCTCATCTTGAGAGCATTTGATATTTGATTTTGATTACTAATGTGTGTTTTGTAGGTTGATGTTGACTCTCTTGAGTTTGACTTTTGGCTTACACATCGTGTATATTGGTTATCTGTTGCATTAACTGTTGGTTGTTTGTCTGAGTTGTATACTGATTTGTTTGATGTTTCCACAGGTACATTAGTTGCTTAAGTTCACTTTTGAACTTGCTTTTGCTTGGTTGCTTAACCACTTAGGTATAACCTCTCTTCTTCATGTAGTCTGGAAGACCTGGCCTGTTATGTGGTCAGGCACTTGTCTGAAGTCCTCCTTAAGAGGCAATGCTTGTGATTGTTTACTCTTTGTGCCAAGCAGGAAAAGTCCTCATATGAGGCAATTGGTAGATAAAAGAGATGTGTAGTCCATCTCCTACTATTCAGTGTGTCATCCTTTTGCTCACATAACATGTTGATGCATTGTGGATATTAACCCAAGATCTATAGAGTCATTCACTTGTGGAGAGAGTTCTAACTTTCTGAACTCCCACACTTTCTATTATTCAAAGCTCTCCCAGGCCAGGGATAAGAGCTATGAGGCACACCCCTCATCTCCATTTCATCTGCTTCACCTTAACTCTCAATGTTAAGGTTAAGAGCATAACTTACCCCATTCCAGTTGACTGTAAAGTCTAACCTTGCTTGAGCCTAATTGCTTGTATATAGTGTGTGCTAACTGACTTGTTTGTTTGATTATTTGATTCATCTGTGCATATCTGCTTGAGTGTGCCTTAGTGCATTTATCATCATCATTTGTATATCATTTCATAAACTTTGCTTTATAGCATTTTGCTTTGTCCATGGAGGAGACAAGCATAAGTCCATTACTTGGCAGTTGTTCATATGATATGGTGTGAGACTAGTGCAAGTCCATTGATTGGCATCCGGTATCATTGTTTTGTTTTAGGAGATTGGTGTAAATCCATTAATTGGTATCCGGTATCCACCTTTGTTTGTGAGACGAGTGTAAGTCCATTGATTGGCATCCGGTATCATTGTTTGTTTTAGGAGATTGGTGTAAATCCATTGATTGGTATCCGGTGTCCATGTTTGTTTGTGAGATTGGTATAAGTCCATTCATTGGCATCCGGTATCACCTTGCTTTGCTCATTTGCTTACTTGCTTGTTGCCTCATTCCAAAGGAATCACTTGAATCATCTTCCCTATGATTTCAAGAGGTGAACATCTAAGAAGTTTTACTCCCTCACCCTCCCACCTTTTGTTTCTTTAAACCTCCATCTGTACATGCTAATCCAAAACCTGAAAATATTGTGCAAACATTCTCATCTCTTTTCAAATTAGAAACCTAGGCTTTAGGCCTTTGATTTTTCAAACTCCATTTCATAATACTTCTTTGAATTGAATTCTAATCATACTTTGACTATCTTTTGTGAATAAATCCTAATTGGTTAATCCAACTCATTCAATTGTTTTGTGGCTTTGTCCATTCTTGTTAAGTTTTCATGCATTAGCCATAGGTTTGATTTATCCTAGTTGGTTGATGTTAATCTCACCTTCTTGTCCTTAGTGATTGAATTGTAAGACGTCCTTGCTTATTATAGGGTTAACCCCTCACTAGCGAGTTGAAGCTGTTCTCACATGGTGGACTTGTTGTTTGTATAAGGTTGAGTTTTCTCTCGTGGATAACGAAAGAACTTAGGGCTTTTGTTTTAAAATGAACCCACTTATATTTTAGAAATCTTTTAGCCGAACTACGGCGTTTTGATCCTTACCTTCCATGGAAAGGTACGTATGCAACGGGTTCATCCGTTCAAACAAAAAAATAATAACTTGTATATTCTTTTCTCATCCCTTCCATCATTGTTTGCACAATATATAATAAACAAATAAACTTTTTATACAACAAGTGTGAAAAGGGTTCCCTAGGAGTACCTAGGACGTTTTGGGTGCCTAACACCTTCCCATTGCATAATTTACCCCTTACCCAGATCTCTGATCTTTTCATTAGTTTTCTATGTGTAAAACTTCTTAGGCTTTTGTTCTCTTTTTAGCCAATCCTTTGGATAAATAAAAGTGCGGTGGCGACTCGATTCCTTGTATGCTTTGCTTTTGGTTTAATCAATAAATCATAAAGTGACGAATACACCGCTACAAGTACCCCCTGATCTTGACTACCACCGTAAGAAGAAATTCTTCCACGATGTGAGAAACTTCTATTGGGACGAACCGCTCCTTTTCAAAAGGGGTAAAGATGGCATTTTTCGTCGTTGCGTTCCAGAAGAAGAGGTAAATAATATTATCAAGCATTGTCATTCTGCACCCTATGGTGGACATGCGAGCACATCTAAGACATACGCCAAGATTTTTCAAGCTGGCCTATTCTGGCCTACCATGTGGCGTGATGTCTATGCTTGCATTGTCAAGTGTGATAGATGCTAACGCACTGGAAACATTTCAAGGCGTGATGAAATGCCTCTAAAAAACATTCAGGAAGTAGAACTCTTTTACGTATGGGGTATAGATTTCATGGGACCTTTTCCACCATCCTTAGGAAACAGGTATATCTTAGTAGCTGTAGACTATGTGTCTAAGTGGATTGAAGCTATAGCTACACCCACAAACGACACTAGGGTAGTAATCAAATTATTTAAAAACTATATATTCCCTAGATTTGGAACACCACGTTTAGTCATAAGCGATGGAGGATCACACTTTATATCGAGAATATTTGATAAACTTTTAAGAAAATATGGAGTTAGGCATAAAGTAGAAACACCATACCACCCACAAACTAGTGGCCAAGTAGAAGTATCTAATAGGGAGATAAAACAAATCCTAGAGAAAATTGTTTCTATTTCTAGGAGAGACTGGTCTCAGAAGCTTCAAGAAGCATTATGGGCCTATAAAACCGCTTTCAAAACCCCTATAGGAACTACTCCTTATCAACTAGTTTATGGAAAATCCTGTCACTTACCGTTCGAATTAGAGCATAAGGCCTATTGGGCCATTAAAACTTTGAATTTAGACTACCTAGCCGCTGGAGAAAAGCGTACCCTAGATATTCATAAATTAGAAGAACTTAGGCAATCAGCCTACGACAATGCAAAAATATATAAAGAGAGGACAAAAGCCTATCACGACAAAAGAATAATAAAGAAAAATTTCAATATAGGCAATCATGTTCTCCTTTTTAACTCTAGGTTACGACTCTTCCCTGGAAAGCTACGTTCAAGATGGACTGGTCCTTTCGAAGTATCCATGATTCTGAGATCCGGAGCCGTAGAAATCAAGAACGATACCTGTAGTCCATTCATTGTAAATGGACAAAGACTGAAGCTCTACGAAGGAGGAGACATTCCAGCATACTACTCAAGCCACACCCTGATTGATCCACCGATTCCTACTACTACAGGTGTATAAATTCTAATCGTCAAACTATTGACGTTAAACAAGCGCTGCGTGGGAGGCAACCCATGGTTTTTCTTTCATTTTACTTTTTCGCATTTATTTAATTTTATTTTTATTTTATCTTATCATATTTTGCATTGAGACTAAGATTTGAATGGTTTGCATTTTCAGGATCACTTTCTTAACTTTTACAGGATGCAGGATTTCGATGACATGCACGTGGCCTATAGAGATAATGCTCAGAGGGAGCGCTACATCGCTCTGTATCAGCACCCTATGACACCCACACGTTATCCTGATCAGCACTGCATGGAGGCACTGGGTATCGAGCCGAGTATCTGATTCCTTAGCCACCAGCTTCACTGGGATGAGTTTGCTGATGACTTGAGTAACACGTACAGGAACCTGACATTGGAGTTCCTGAGTTCATTCGACTATGACCCATACTCTGGACCAGATGGGTATGCTGCTTTCAGGCTCTTTGGAGTTGAGTACTCCTTTAGCCAGAAAGAGTTCGGCGACTTATTGGGTTTCTAGACCACTCCTGATGCTATCCCGGAGACACCTATGGGATATTTTCTGGGTAAGGAGGTGGAGAAGTTTTGGAGTGATATCTCAGGTGGCGGAAGCCAGGATCCATCTACGCAGCTGTCTCATGTTATACATAACCCCACCTTCAGATAATTTCAGATGATATTAGCACATTCCTTTCTGGGAAAACCGGATGCAGAGACACTACTGAGTGAAGAGGAGATCTTCCTATTATTTTGTGCATCCCAGTCTCGCCCAGTAGCATGTGGGAACTTTTTATTATACAGTCTCAGCAGTATCTCCAGACCTACCAAAGGAGTCATCCATGTTAGCGAAATCATCACGCAGATCGTTGTCGCCTTAGGTCTGTCTCGCAAGCTGTTACATCTTCGGACCTACTGTGGGTACACTACCATGGATATCGACTTCTGTTTGACCAGAGGGTTGATGAGGAGAGCCTCTTTCCACCCATGTCAGTTCCGATTGCTGGTCGACAGTAAGGCTATCCATTATTTCACACTACCAGATCCTATGATGACCAATGTGCATGATCCAGCGAATTGGAGTTATGCTCTGGAGGGCCAGGGAGAGACCGTTGAGGAACCGAGATCACCACTCATTGCTGAATACACGCCTACACCACCATCTCCCAGAATCACTGTTTTCTCTAATAATCTTTCATTGTAGACACCCGACATCCGCACTCAGATTGCTGAGTGTCGTAGAGAGATCGCAGCGCTTAGACAGGAGGTGGCTGACCTCACTTTACAGATGGGAGTGTCCGATCTCACCCATGCTACTGAAGCCGGCTGTCTATATCAGGAGATCGCAGAGCTCAAGCAGGAGGTAGCCATGCTCCGTGGATCCTCTCAGGAAGATGACATCCCCACTATATGATCTCACTATTTCATCTTATTTTATCTCTTTTTTTATATTTCTCGTATTTACATAACTCATCTTATATTATCGCATTTGGAATATTATATAAACTACATCTATACATTGATATTTTTACTTTTATCTATATATGTCTTATTTTTCGTTTTATTTGCATTTTTTATTTTTCAGTTATTTATTTATTTATTAGTCTAATATTTAATTTTTGTTTCATTTTTAATTTTGTTTTTACCTTTATAAAATTATGCAAGTCAATGATGCTAGGAAAATCACAAAACAAATGCTATCCGGACCCCTCAAAGCCAAAAGACAAGAGAAGCCCAAACCAAAAGACCAAAATCCGGCCCAGCCAGATTTGGCCTTGTGGCGCCCGCCATAGACCCTGTGGCGCCCGCCACAGCGTCTGTAAAAGGTCGGGGCAGAACCCTTCACCATTTTTGCAACTTACAACCTTCCAAACCCATTTTTTCACCTTGGAAAAACATCCTTGAACCCACAAAAAGCTCATACTTTTCTAATCACCACACCGTACAAATCATTTTTCCGATTTCCATTTTCATTTTCATCCGTCGGATTTCGTAAAAATCCAACCTTTTCACAAACCACTTCATCTTCTTCATCACTTTTCAAGATCTTTCAAATGGAGTTTAACGGATTCATTCTTCGAGGAGGGAAACTGGGGGATAGACAAAGAAAAATTATTGAACGGTTGCAAAATCGGGAAATCCTCCCGACAAGGTATGTTGACGAAAACTGTCTCTACACTTTAGGTATCTATCATAGCATATTTCATTTATTAGATAATTTAGGTTTACATAATTTCTTTTCCAACAAAGAACCTACCTATGAGCGGTTGACAATTGAATTTTTGAGTTCCTTAATTTATATTGTTAACCCTAACACTGCTAGCACAATTGGTACTGTCAGATTTAGAATGTTTTCTGTTGAATACGAATTCAGTACCGACGAACTAGCAAGCTTGTTAGGAATCACTCATGGGGACGGTGCTATTTGTGAGGCCCCTTTGGATTCCGAATGGTCTGTTGAGGTATTTTCCTTCTGGGAGCGTTTATCAAACACTTCCATAAACTCTTTTGAAGGAGTTCTTGCCTCAACTATCCATAACCCGGCCATCAGAGTTTTTAGATATCTGTTGGCATGCACTATTTTTGGCCGGGACAATCCAAATAAGGTTAATTCTAGAGAGCTTCTATTTTTACAAGGAAGCCTCACAAATAGACGTATTAATTTGGTCCCGTTCATGCTTGCTCATATGACTTTAACTTTGAATAAAGCGGGACCGATTTCTTTTGGTGGATTGATTACATATATTGCTCGGGCACTTAACCTGAACAATGAGATGGCTACCCTAGACCCCTTACCTCCTCGCACAATTAACCTAAAATTTCTAAGAGACATGAAATTATGCCGTTCGAGGAGAGAAGGAGGCTATATGCTTATGGTTCATGGTGTAGCCATCCCATCTGTTATTTTGTCGTGCATTAGACGTACGGACGTACGAGATGAAAGGAATTGGACCTACACTTTAGATGCCCCACCTATTTTGGGTCCTCTTCCTCCTAACATTCCTGATGAGGCGGGACATGACACTGATGATGAATATGATCGGCGAGAGAGATCTCCCGTACCCCATGTGTCCCCTCATCATCCTTCACCACCACACACCGCACCATCTTCTTCTTCTGCAGGTACCTCTCCTGGCTTCTATATTACAGAGGAGATGTGGCGTGACCACATGGATAGAGAGAAAAGGTGTGACGACCTACTCTCTACCATCCAGCAACAAATGGCGGATAACATGAACTTCATGCAAGAGTCACAGCGGAGGACAGACAGGTCCTACGACACTGTTTTACAGTCTCTGCTTACGATTACCAATACACAAGCCCGTCAGCAACAATACCACCAGCAACACATTGCTCTCATATAAAACACTCAGGGTACCATTTTAGGTCACCTTTGAGAAGTGAGGACCGCTCAGAATGCCCTACAGGTGAGGATGGATCAGAGAGATCGTCGTCGTACCCGGTCCCGTCGTCCACCTCAGGATGGCGAGTGTAACACCCCGATAAAAATAAGATAATTATTTAAATTAAGTTAATAGTATATTTATTAATTTAATTAAATAATTGGATTATTATTGGAATATTATTGGGATTATTATTATTGGATTATTAGTATTATTATTGGAATAAAAGTTGGAATTAGAAAAGGTCCCATTTGGTAAAAAGAGGTTTTCACGTGAAAACAGAGAAAGGGACTGAAAAGTGGAAAAAGGGCAAAGAGCAAGAGAACAAGGGTTGAAGGAAGGAAAAGCTTGAAGCTCAGAGATTTGCCGGATTAACTCAGGTAAGGGGGGTTTATCATCGTTTAATGGGTATTATGGGATAACATGTAATGGGTAGTGATAAACCATTGATTTTTAACTCCGATTAGAATGATGTATGCTGAAATTTGTGAAGTATTGGATGAACGAAATTTGGATTATAATTGAAGGAAATTCGTAGGAATTAGATGTAATAATGTTAGAATTGATGAAATCGAATAGGGTATGATTCGTGTTAGATGATATGAACGAATACTGTGTAAAATTGGACTGTGGGAGGTTGGATCTGAGGAATCTCGTAGCAGAGAAAACCATAGCAGATCTGGAAATCTGGTTTCTGGTCATACGCGTATGGCACTAGGCAATACGCGTATGAGATGGTCTGGTACGCGTATGGCACTAGGCAATACGCGTATGGATGAGGAAGATGATGTTTTGAACGTAGTTTGGTCTCTGTTGGTACGCGTATGGGGAAGTGGTACGCGTAGCATACGCGTATGAGATGGTGTTACGCGTATGGGATTTGGTCAGGAGATGGGACATACGCGTATGGGACTAGGCAATACGCGTATGGGCAGGATTGTGATTTTTCTGTGCTGTTGTTGTGCAGTTTTGGTTGTTCAGCTGAGTAATGTAAGTTAGCTGATGTATGATAGAGTAGGGATCATTTCCCGTTGTTTTGAGTAGTATAGGTATTAGTAGAGTGTGCTAATGCTGTGATTGATTATGTGGTATGACATGATATGATTATGTGGTGAATATGTTGATGATGTATGATGATATGCATAATGTTGTGAATGTATCTATCATGTATGATATTATGAATGGACTGTTTATGGCTTAGAGTGTGAGCATATGTCCATTGTGGATGATTGTTGATGTTTGCATGACTAAGTGATTTAGCTTGCATATTGTGGCCTTTATGGTGGTAGCTAATTCCCATGGTGAGGAATTAGTGAGTTAGTCATTATGGACTGTTGTTGATGTTTGCATGTTAGGTGAATTAGCGTGCATATCATAGCCCTTGGGGTGGTAGCTAATTCCCATGGTGAGGAATTAGTGAGTGAGTCACTAGGTCTCAAATGAGTGGGACTAGTGAGCTTGGTAGCCGTATCTGGATTTGATCGGTGAGGTTGAACTATATGTTCACGAATAGTCGGTACCGCATGCATAGAGTCGCATTTCATAATATATGTATGTATGGCGTATAATATGAATGGATGTATTCCAATATTATATGTGTGTTTTATGATTGTGTTGAGTTTGAGTATGATGGTGATGATGATTATGAGTTGATATTGCCGTTGCTGAATATGTGTGATCTGGTTAGGGTGATGATATGTGTTAAATTACTTATCATTACATGATGTTTTATAATGCTTATTATATCGATTGAGGAACTCACCCTTACAACTATTTTTCAGGTAACGAGCAGTGATTGAGTAGAAGCTAGTCCTTGGAGTCTAGTGTAGTTCCTTAGTGGGTCATGCTCTGGTAGATGTAACATCGGGATGGGATGTTTTACTATGTTTTCATTTGGTTGTTGAACAACTTTACATGTAATGTGTTACATGTTTTGTATGTTGTCGTTAATTTCTATCCGCTGCGAATTATGCAAATGTTTATTTTGATAAACAAATGAGTATGACCAGATATTTTGGAACACGGTGTGAAGTGTCATGTGTGATACCCTTAGTTGCATATTTACTCTGATTTATGTTTCGATGTTATAATTTATTTTTGGGGTATTTTAGAAGGGTGTTACATTAGTGGTATCAGAGCATAGTCGGTCGAGTCGTAATTATTCTATTTCCCCTGTACGGGATAGGTGTTGTGTAACCCTATCAGTACTTATTGTTTTAGCTTGTTGGGTTTTCAGAATAGAGATGGCTGGAAGAGGTAGAGACGATGCTGCAATTGCTGAGGCTCTGGGTATGCTAGCTGGAGTACTTGGAGGGAATCCGAATGTTGTGGGAATGGGAGCTGCTCGTCAACTGAGTGAGTTCCAGAAGAACAATCCTCCAATGTTCAAGGGAGCATACGATCCAGATGGTGCTCAGAAGTGGTTGAAGGAGATTGAGAGGATCTTCCGAGTGACTGAGTGTGCCGAGAACCAGAAGGTCAGGTTCGGTACGCATATGCTGTCAGAAGAAGCAGATGATTGGTGGGTTGCTACCCGCACTGAGTTGGAATCTGCTGGGAATGCTGAGATCACTTGGGCTGTGTTCAGAGAGAGATTCCTGAGGAAGTACTTTCCAGAGGATGTCAGAGGAAAGAAAGAGATAGAGTTCTTGGAATTGAAGCAGGGCAACCAGTCTGTTACTGAGTATGCTGCTAAGTTCACAGAGCTGTCGAAGTATTACACTCCCTATAACGAGGCTACTGGGGAATTTTCAAAATGCGTGAAGTTTGAGAACGGGTTACGTCCCGAGATCAAGCAGGCTATTGGGTATCAGCGGATTAGAGTGTTTTCTGACTTGGTTGACTGTTGCAGGATTTTTGAACAGGATACCAAGGCTAGAGCGGAGAGCTATCAGCAAAGGGTTGATAGGAAAGGCAAGAATCAGAATGATCGTGGGAAACCGTATGCAGTTGGCAAAGGTTTTCAGAGGCACAGTGGGATGAAGAGGCCTAGTGGGGGAGACTCCAGCGCCCCTGCTAAGTGTTTCAGGTGTGGTCAGGCTGGACATCGTATCCATGAGTGTACCAGTAATGAGAAGAAGTGTTTTAAGTGTGGAAAAGGTGGTCACTTGGCTGCAGAGTGCCGGTTGAAGACTGTGACTTGTTTCAACTGTGGAGAAGTGGGTCATATCAGTCCACAGTGTCCTAAGCCGAAGAGAGAGAACCAGTCAGGAGGCAAGGTCTTTGCTTTATCGGGTTCTGAGACTTCTGCAGATGATCGTTTGATCCGAGGTACGTGTTATATTAATGGCTTTCCTCTTGTAGCTATTATTGACACAGGTGCGACTCATTCCTTTATATCTTTGGATTGTGCTGTGAAACTTAAGTTAGAGATATCTGAGATGCTTGGAAGTATGGTGATTGATACTCCTGCGAAGGGTTCAGTGACTACTACTTCAGTTTGTTTAAATTGTCCTTTGAGTATTTTTGGTAGAGACTTTGGGATGGACCTAGTGTGTCTTCCACTAGTGCAGATTGATGTTATTCTGGGTATGAACTGGTTGGTGTGTAACCGAGTTTATATCAACTGTTTTGATAAGACTGTGATTTTTCCTGAGATTGAGGAAGGAAAGAGTTTGTTTCTATTAGCGAGGCAGGTGAATGAGGCAGTAGCAGATGGGGCAGAGTTGTTTATGCTGTTAGCGACTTTGGAGGCTAAAGATAAACTGGTGATTTGCGATCTAGCCGTGGTGTGTGATTTTCCTGATGTGTTTCCTGAAGAAGTGAATGAATTACCGCCAGAGCGTGAAGTTGAGTTCTCGATTGATTTGGTACCTGGTACTAGGCCGGTGTCGATGGCTCCGTACCGTATGTCTGCTGTTGAGTTAACTGAATTGAAGAGTCAGTTGGAAGATCTGTTGGATAAGAAATTTATTCGTCCGAGTGTGTCACCGTGGGGTGCACCAGTGTTATTAGTTAAAAAGAAAGAAGGTACTATGAGGTTGTGTGTGGACTACAGGCAACTGAATAAAGTGACGATCAAGAATCGGTATCCTTTGCCGAGGATTGATGATTTGATGGATCAGTTGGTTGGTACGAGTGTGTTCAGCAAAATAGATTTGAGATCTGGGTATCATCAGATACGTGTGAAAACTGAGGATATTCAGAAGACTGCTTTCAGAACGAGATATGGACATTATGAGTATTCTGTAATGCCTTTTGGTGTGACTAATGCGCCTGGAGTATTCATGGAGTATATGAATAGGACTTTCCATCCGTACCTAGACAAGTTTGTTGTGGTGTTTATTGATGATATTTTGGTGTATTCGAAATCTGAAGAAGAGCATGCTGAGCATTTGAGAGTGGTTTTAGGAGTTCTACGAGAAAATAAGTTGTTTGCTAAACTGTCTAAGTGTGAATTTTGGTTAGAAGAGGTTAGTTTTCTTGGTCATGTGATTTCAAGAGATGGTGTTGCTGTTGATCCTTCTAAGATAGAAGCGGTATCTAAGTGGGAAGCTCCGAAGTCAGTTTCTGAGATAAGGAGTTTTCTTGGTTTGGCTGGTTATTATAGGAAGTTCATCGAGGGATTTTCTAAGTTGGCGTTACCGTTGACGATGTTGACTAGAAAGGGGCAAGCGTTTGTTTGGGACTCAAAATGTGAAGAAGGTTTCCAAGAGTTAAAGAGAAGGTTAACTACTGCTCCTATTCTGATATTACCGAGTCCGTCGGAACCATTTGAGGTTTACTGTGATGCTTCATTGTTGGGTTTGGGTGGTGTTTTGATGCAGAATAAGCAGGTTATAGCTTATGCTTCGAGACAGCTGAGGGTTCCTGAGAGGAACTATCCGACACACGATTTAGAGTTGGCAGCTGTGGTATTTGTTCTGAAGCTATGGAGGCATTACTTGTACGGGTCAAGATTTGAGGTTTTCAGTGACCATAAGAGTTTAAAGTATTTGTTTGATCAGAAAGAACTGAATATGAGACAGAGGAGATGGTTAGAGTTTCTGAAGGATTATGACTTTGGTTTGAATTACCATCCGGGTAAAGCAAACGTAGTGGCTGATGCATTGAGTCGGAAATCATTGCATATGTCTATGTTAATGGTTAAAGAATTGGATTTAATTGAACAATTTAGAGACTTGAGTTTGGTGTGTGAGAGTACTCACAATAGTGTTAAATTGGGAATGTTGAAGTTAACGAGTGGTATTCTGGATGAGATTAGAGAGGGTCAGAAATCCGATGTGCTGTTGGTTGATAAGTTGACTCTAGTGAATCAAGGTCAAGGTGGTGAATTCAGAGTTGATGAGAATGGTGTTTTGAAATTTGGTAATCGGGTGTGTATTCCGGATGTTACCGAACTGAAGAAGAGTATTCTTGAGGAAGGACATCGTAGTGGTCTGAGTATTCATCCTGGGGCTACGAAGATGTATCATGATTTGAAAAAGTTATTTTGGTGGCCGGGAATGAAAAGAGAAATTGTGAGTTTTGTTTATTCTTGTTTGACTTGTCAGAAGTCAAAGATTGAGCATCAGAAGCCGTCTGGGCTAATGCAACCGTTGGTTATTCCAGAGTGGAAGTGGGATAGTATCAGTATGGATTTTGTTTCTGGTTTACCGAGGACAAATAAGAATTTTGAAGCTATTTGGGTGATTGTAGATAGATTGACGAATTCAGCTCATTTCATTCCGATCAGAATGGATTATCCGTTAGAGAGATTAGCTGAATTGTATATTGAGAAGATTGTAAGTTTGCATGGTATTCCGTCGAGTATTGTTTCGGACAGAGATCCTAGATTTACATCGAAGTTTTGGGAAGGTTTGCAGAAGGCTTTGGGAACTAAGATGAGATTGAGTTCTGCATATCATCCGCAGACTGATGGTCAGACTGAGAGGACGATTCAGTCACTAGAGGATCTTTTGAGGGCTTGTGTTTTGGAAAAAGGAGGTGCTTGGGATTGTTATTTACCTTTGATTGAGTTTACCTACAACAATAGTTTTCATTCGAGCATTGGTATGGCACCGTTTGAAGCTTTGTATGGTAGGAGATGTCGGACACCTTTATGTTGGTATGAGTCCGGTGAGAGTGTTGTGGTTGGACCGGAGATTGTTCAACAAACTACGGAAAAGATTAAGATGATTCAGGAGAAGATGAGGATTGCTCAGAGTCGTCAGAAGAGTTATCACGACAAGAGGAGGAAGTCACTTGAGTTTCAAGAGGGAGATCATGTGTTTCTTCGTGTTACTCCGATAACTGGGGTTGGTCGAGCTTTGAAGTCGAAGAAGTTGACGCCTCGATTTATTGGTCCTTATCAGATTTTGGAGAGGATAGGGGAGGTAGCCTATCGTATCGCTTTACCGCCGTCACTTGCGAATTTGCATGAGGTTTTTCATGTGTCTCAGTTGAGGAGGTACATTCATGATCCGTCGAATGTGGTCCAAGTAGATGATGTACAGGTGAGAGATAACCCGACTGTTGAAACATCACCTATGAGGATCGAGGATCGAGAGTTGAAGCAGTTGCGGGGTAAAGAGATTGCTTTGGTAAAGGTAGCTTGGGGAGGACCAGCAGGTGGCAATGTGACTTGGGAACTTGAGAGTCAGATGAAGGAGTCTTATCCTGAGTTGTTCGCTTGAGGTATGTTTTCGAGGACGAAAACTCTTTTAGTGGGGGAGAGTTGTAACACCCCGATAAAAATAAGATAATTATTTAAATTAAGTTAATAGTATATTTATTAATTTAATTAAATAATTAGATTATTATTGGAATATTATTGGGATTATTATTATTGGATTATTAGTATTATTATTGGAATAAAAGTTGGAATTAGAAAAGGTCCCATTTGGTAAAAAGAGGTTTTCACGTGAAAACAGAGAAAGGGACTGAAAAGTGGAAAAAGGGCAAAGAGCAAGAGAACAAGGGTTGAAGGAAGGAAAAGCTTGAAGCTCAGAGATTTGCCGGATTAACTCAGGTAAGGGGGGTTTATCATCGTTTAATGGGTATTATGGGATAACATGTAATGGGTAGTGATAAACCATTGATTTTTAACTCCGATTAGAATGATGTATGCTGAAATTTGTGAAGTATTGGATGAACGAAATTTGGATTATAATTGAAGGAAATTCGTAGGAATTAGATGTAATAATGTTAGAATTGATGAAATCGAATAGGGTATGATTCGTGTTAGATGATATGAACGAATACTGTGTAAAATTGGACTGTGGGAGGTTGGATCTGAGGAATCTCGTAGCAGAGAAAACCATAGCAGATCTGGAAATCTGGTTTCTGGTCATACGCGTATCGCACTAGGCAATACGCGTATGAGATGGTCTGGTACGCGTATGGCACTAGGCAATACGCGTATGGATGAGGAAGATGATGTTTTGAACGTAGTTTGGTCTCTGTTGGTACGCGTATGGGGAAGTGGTACGCGTAGCATACGCGTATGAGATGGTGTTACGCGTATGGGATTTGGTCAGGAGATGGGCCATACGCGTATGGGACTAGGCAATACGCGTATGGGCAGGATTGTGATTTTTCTGTGCTGTTGTTGTGCAGTTTTGGTTGTTCAGCTGAGTAATGTAAGTTAGGTGATGTATGATAGAGTAGGGATCATTTCCCGTTGTTTTGAGTAGTATAGGTATTAGTAGAGTGTGCTAATGCTGTGATTGATTATGTGGTATGACATGATATGATTATGTGGTGAATATGTTGATGATGTATGATGATATGCATAATGTTGTGAATGTATCTATCATGTATGAAATTATGAATGGACTGTTTATGGCTTAGAGTGTGAGCATATGTCCATTGTGGATGATTGTTGATGTTTGCATGACTAAGTGATTTAGCTTGCATATTGTGGCCTTTATGGTGGTAGCTAATTCCCATGGTGAGGAATTAGTGAGTTAGTCATTATGGACTGTTGTTGATGTTTGCATGCTACGTGAATTAGCGTGCATATCATAGCCCTTGGGGTGGTAGCTAATTCCCATGGTGAGGAATTAGTGAGTGAGTCACTAGGTCTCAAATGAGTGGGACTAGTGAGCTTGGTAGCCGTATCTGGATTTGATCGGTGAGGTTGAACTATATGTTCACGAATAGTCGGTACCGCATGCATAGAGTCGCATTTCATAATATATGTATGTATGGCGTATAATATGAATGGATGTATTCCAATATTATATGTGTGTTTTATGATTGTGTTGAGTTTGAGTATGATGGTGATGATGATTATGAGTTGATATTGCCGTTGCTGAATATGTGTGATCTGGTTAGGGTGATGATATGTGTTAAATTACTTATCATTACATGATGTTTTATAATGCTTATTATATCGATTGAGGAACTCACCCTTACAACTATTTTTCAGGTAACGAGCAGTGATTGAGTAGAAGCTAGTCCTTGGAGTCTAGTGTAGTTCCTTAGTGGGTCATGCTCTGATAGATGTAACATCGGGATGGGATGTTTTACTATGTTTTCATTTGGTTGTTGAACAACTTTACATGTAATGTGTTACATGTTTTGTATGTTGTCGTTAATTTCTATCCGCTGCGAATTATGCAAATGTTTATTTTGATAAACAAATGAGTATGACCAGATATTTTGGAACACGGTGTGAAGTGTCATGTGTGATACCCTTAGTTGCATATTTACTCTGATTTATGTTTTGATGTTATAATTTATTTTTGGGGTATTTTAGAAGGGTGTTACAGCGAGGGCACTAGTGGTCAGCAATAGGTTGTCAGGTAACTCTTCCCTTATCTTATTTTGAAACATTGGGGACAATGTTCGATTTAAGTGTGGGAGGAGACTCTATCGTCTTTTCTTTATTACCTTTCTCGTTTTTTCCTTTATCGCTTTTTCTTTGCTGTTTTTAGATAGTTTATTTCCTTTTAGTTGTTTATTTTGCTTTTTAGTATAATGCATGAGTCTGACGAGTCACCAAATATAGTATATCTTTAGTACAATCCTACCTCCCCATACCTTTAGCCCCACCGAAATTTTTTTTTGCAAAAGAAAATAGTGTTATTCCGAATGTTTTCAGGTTTTAAAGACATGTTTCGAGTAAGGATGCGGTGACTTGGGAGAACTTTGCGAAACATCAGTATTATTTTAGCACCATAGACTTCGTAAATATAGGAACCACTCCCGAAACCCCATATACCATGGCCTTAATCATCATTTTCCATATAAGTCCTCAGTAGTTTATCTCAGCAGTCAGCTCCGGCCTACGCATCCTCTACGTAGGGGACCGATGCAAATAAGTGAATGATCCAGAAAAAAAAAAGCAAAAAAAAGGCAACTCCGGTATAGGTGACCCTCACAAAGTCATTTCAACCAAAGAATTGTAAAAAATTGCTACAAAAAGAAAAAGAAAAAAAAGAAAAAAAAACTTACCCACTGTTAGTTGGTTCAGAGGTATCTGGAACTGAAATCGGTATGGCGGATTACGATCCGATCCCCCACAACTACAGTTGGGTCCAATAAAAGGGTTTACACATAATTATGTGCCAGAAATCCCATGCTTAGATCATAATCACTAACAGGCCACTCTACTATGAAGCATGTACGGATAACGGGCTTAATGTGATTGCGCCTGAATGAAAAGGACACAAAAAGAGATGAAGAGGCAGGCCTAGGTATTGTGGGATAATATGGGTTGGTTAATATAGGAATGAAGTTTATGTCTGTATTTGCGGATTAGTGTCATCATGATACCCTTAGTTCACTCAGTTAGTACCTATCACTGCATCCCGACTTGAACTTAGAATTTTTACCTAAAGCACTCGTTGACACAAATTTTCTTTTATGAGCTTTTTAATGTTTTGCTTGAGGACAAGCAAAGGTTTAAGTGTGGGAGAGTTTGATAACACTGAAATTTACCGTATTTTCGACTCCGATTTCACATGCATTCTAGTTGTTTTATTGTTATTTTGTTGTGTTATTGCTATGTTTTCCTTTGTTTTCAGGTTTTTACTTTAATCGGAGCCCCGATCGAGAAAAGGAGTGAAAAAGAGCTAAAAACCCTAAAATTCAGCATTTTGTACTTGTGGCCTACCCCATGGTTGGCGCCATAGACCCTGCCATGACGTGTCCAAGCTCAACTTCCCTCAACTTCCACGTTCCCCACTACTTCCACTAAGGCGCCTCAAAATGGCCTTGTGGCGGGCGCCACAAGAGGAAAAGTTTTCCCTCCCATTTTCAAGTTGAAGGGCATCCTTGTTATTTCCATCTTTTTACTTGCTTATAAATAGAAATTCGAAATCACTTTTACAATCATCCAAACTTAGAGCAGAGGCAAACTCAAAGCAACTTTGTTTCACTTAGGCATATATTCAGTATTATAAAGTGGTAATCGCTTCGCATTGGAGTGTTACCACAATTGTGTAATCAAGTCTGTGGTAGAGTCTGTAATCGAGTTTGGAGCACTTTGGAAGGAAGTTAATCCTGCCGCCATTTTCATTTTCGCTTTGCAATTTATTCAACCCTCCGATTGGAGCAGGTTTTTATTACTTGTCTTTGTCTTATTTATTTTCCCGCACTCGCTTTACTTTTATTTATTTCCTCGCACTCGCTTTACTTTTATTTATTTCCTCGCACTCGCTTTAAATTATTTATTTCCTCGCACTCGCTTTACTTTTATTTATTTCCTCGCACTCGCTTTACTTTTATTTATTTCCCCGCACTCGCACTACTTTTATTTATTTTCCGCACTCGCACTACTTTTATTTATTTTAATGCACTTCTACTTTACCATGTCTAGCTAAATTTATAAGGTTAGACTGTAAGGATCATAATTGAACCGATAATCTGTACAATTGTTCGTAGAAACACTTAAGGGCTATTTTAACTTTCAACTTAAGTTTTCCCGCACTTCAATTCCGTTGGGTAAGATCGAAAGCCGTCCAACGTCTATCTAAACTTAATTGTTTTTAACTATTTCAAAAACAGCGAAAGCGCTTTGTTTAGTTCATTAGGAGTTTTTAACTTAAGAAGAAAAGAGATTTTAAAACTATTTTCGGACGCGTTTATAAGTTTAGAGTCTGGTTCGTGAGAACCTCTTTTTGTTAAGAAATCCAGGTTATAATACTTTTCAACTTAGTCAAGATACTATATTTCTTAAAAATAGGTTTACTACTCTAACGCAATGCGCGCCTTTTTATAAGTGACAATAAGAGGGTTTGATTAGGGAGTACAACTCGGTTCTGAATACGCGAAAGCGACAGTTCCTGTTAAATTAGTTCTTTTCAGAGTAGAAAACATTGCCCGTAAGTAGTTCTATTAACAAGTACTTGGATTATCAATTGATTATGTGAATTACATTCGACCCTGTCTTTATTAATTAATCTTTATTCAACACTTTACTTTTCATTGCACACCCCAAAAAACACCTATTTTGATTGCCTTTGATAAACACCATAACAACAGATAACGATAGATTGACACTTGGTGTCTATGGATTCGACAATCTTTTATATTACTCTAACGCGTTCGTATACTTGCGAAAAGCACGCATCACACAACAATTAAGCGAGATGAAGTTACCAATTAGTTTCACACAAGGTTCAACTTATGCAGAAATTTAAAGAGTTAGAGAAAGAGAGAACAACACCAAATTTGTTTAGGCAGTTTCCCTTTCGTCCTCGCTTCGGGTACGTCTGTCCTAAATTCTAAAACTAGAATTGATATTTTTATTATCAATTGCAAAGTTTATACAAGATAAGAAATAATCACCACCAAGAAAACCTTAGTGTTGTTGTAGATCCTATTCACTTCTCTCCCCTTAGTTTGAGTTGAACTAAGTGCTTCAAACGTTCTGAACAAACCTCCGATTGTAGCTACCTTATTGCAAGAACTCCAAGTTCTCCAAAACCCTAGCTCGGCTGATTTTGATCGCGACACGCTTGAACCCAAACCTTTCTTCATAATCCTCAGGTTACCGTTACTCGTTCGAATGAACCTACCGTTCTTCAAACCTCTCACTCGGCTGAATCTATAAAGCAAAGATTTGTGCAAAAAATCCCAAATCTTGGAGGACAAAACCCTAAGATTTTATTCAAGAAAAATCCACTAAAAATCTCTACCTAAACCAAGATACACAATCCTATTTAGACGTTATCACCACAATAATGCACTATGATCAATAAAAATTGTTATGTGTAGTTGTTGAAACATGCAATGAAGAATGAAGATGAAGAGGAACTTTAGTGTATATCTTTCACTTTTCTTGTTGTTGAGATGAAAATGAGACTCAAGAATATATATATGATGTATGGACCAAGTAAAAAACAGAGCAGAACTTTTAACAAAAATACACAGCAGAAAAATGAGTGAATCAGCGACCACTCGACCTACTCACACTGAGGACTCGGCCTGTTCAGACCCGCAACAACACAATTCAAATAAAACAGGTTATGAGTCGACCGCAACATGGTGATGAGTCGACTCATCTTATTTTTTCAGAAATGAGTCGACCTATGACTCGACCAGATCAGACCCGTGAGTTACAAAGAAAATGACATGTATGAATGAGTCGACCGCTGCAAAGCATGAGTCGACTCAAACATTTTAAATGGTTAAAAATGAATTTTTAAGATGTATTTTGGTCAATCCAAACTATTCTCTTATGGACCTAAGGTATCAAAAATGATCAAGTGCAATATTGACATATATGACATGCTTATATATGTATAGACACATTGAATTGATACTTTGAGCATGTTAAAGAATGAATGCACTCTACGATATGATGACATCGTCCAAAGTACATAGTATGAGCTACTAAAAGGTTTGACATTATTAAAACAAGGACTAAGAACATTTCCCACTCTAGATTCAGAAATGTTAGAGAGATGAAACAATGGAAGGTTTTTCAATGTGTTCATAACAATAATTATGATATGTTAACACTATAGAGTTCTTAATCGTCGACTTGATCTGGAGTCAGTATTCTGCTTTGGATTGTAGTGCACCGAAAATACCCTTCTTCAATTTTTGCATAAAAAACTAGCTTTTCAAATTTTTAATTTATTTTATGCATCTTCTGTGTTTTAACTTTTGGACATAGTGAAATGATCATCTCTAATGAGGAAATGGAAGGAGATGTTGGACATAAGTTATCTTCGATTTTTTCTTTTTGGGTTTTAAATGTAAGGCATTCAGTTATGCAGTATTATGGAGTAATTTTGTCAAAAGAAGAAGGTGAAGTTTCAATGACAAATATAAAACAAATTATGATTTTGGATTAGAAACAAAATCGATGAGAGGAAGAATAATTTTATAAAAAAAAGAGAGAAATGTTAGAGTAAAATATACCAAAGATGTTATGATTATATAGAAAATTATATTCTCTAAAATGGAGAAGGAGAAGTTAAAGAACAAATATAAAAGTGGTTATTAAATTCAAAAAAAAAATCAATTAATTATAAATGAAAGTTGAGAGTAATTAAAAAATGAAAATAAGTCACTTCAAAATTGATAATTGATAGATAATTATAGATTATAGTAAAATGGACCCATATAACTTTTCATATTTGAGAAATAAGTTGGATAAAATGACCTTACTTTTTAAGTGGGTAGATAAGAATCAGCCTTTTTCTAATTTTATCTCTACAAAGATATTCTGTCCGAAGTCAATTTTACACATTAGTTTGCTTTTATTCCCTTACGAAAATTGAACAACGCTAGGTGACATACAAAGTCAATAGCCACAACATGCAATATAAGATAATCCAAAAACAAATGCCGATTACAATTCAAGTAACTCTTTAAAGTTCTATGAATGGTATTGCATATATACCAATTCTAAAATAACAGACTTGTAAAGTATCTATTTACTGATATACTGCATTTTAACTACATGATCAAGCATCTAGAAGGTATAATTCAAAATAGGCCTCAAGTAATCAAGCATCTTCAAGAGGTGGTACGTTCGGGTCTTCACCAGGCCCCAATATCTTTGACCTATGTAAAATACAAAACACATGTAATCAAAATGCAAAATTACTATGCTATGTAGCAGAATTTGAACAAAACTGTTATTTTCCATATTAATTATGCTTAAACATGTTCTTAGTTAATTGATTACCTTGCAATGACAAGCCTGTATCTGTACCCTTGATTCTCTACGTGATCAGACTCCTAAAACAAAATAAAGTATAAAATTAATGGTAAACAAATAAAGGAAAAAAATCATGAGATTCAAGAACTGGCCGGCCTTACATATTTCCATCCAAGAATGGACCCGCATTTAACGCAGTATATGTCGATGGTTGTAGAACACAATCCTGGGATGATTATCTGTTCTTCTCTCTCTCCGAATGAAACATTCACACTGTCATAATATGGATTAGCAAGATGTTATTTCAAGGAATCAACGTACACAGCAATGGAAGTGAAATGAGAGAGTCAAAGAAAACTTACACTTTATCAAAACGATAAGCCTGTCCATAAGGGCAATAAAAAGCCTGAGAGAAAACAAGGGTTAGATTGTCAGCAGCAGGCTATGATAAAAACCAGAAGTATAATGAAATGAAGTTTGAGGAAAGGAAAAATAACAACCCTTGAAATGAGATGTTCAGCAAGGGCAAAAGGCGTCTGGCAATGCTTGCAGCTGTAGAAGTCTCGTTCAAGATCGATCAAGAAAAGTCTTCCCATGTTTCTACAGAAAGACACCCAACAAGATTGAGGAAAACAAAGCGAACCAGCTTGAAATGCATGCAATGTGATTTGTGATTTGTGATTAAGAAGTTAAAGGCGCCTCACACCTGCGAGGACTCGTTTCCAGTTGGATCAAAGTCATTTTTGTTTCATAAATGACGGTTTCCAATTGGATCGAGCACGCCAAACCAATCCCCACCCGTTCCGCAAGGCTTTAGTGAGGTAAAAATTTAAAGTTTCTCATCTAATACTGCTAGAATGCTGTCACTTAGTTTGTTTTCATCCGTTACCACCAAGGATATCATGAGAATCAAATATTCTGATATGTATTTGCTTTCAATGCCATTAACTATTTCACACTATTTGATAAAATGCCAATTTGTAAGTTTCCTGAAACTAAGAAAATATGAGTTGGAAAGTCATCTGTGATTAAGAAGTTAAAGGTGCCTCACAACTGCGAGGACTCGCTTCCAGTTGGATCAAAGCAAATACAGATGTGTGAAACCACCAAAGTCAATTGGATCGAGCACGCCAAATCCCTCCCCACCCGATCCGCAAGGCTTTAGTGAGGTAAAATTTAAACCTTTCTCATTTAATCATTGACCAATTGCTCCTTCATCAAAACCATCTAATACTGCTAGAATGCTGTCCGTTAGTTTGTTTTTGTTGGTTACCACAAGAATGTCATGAGAATCCAATATTCTGTTATGTATTTGCTTTCAATGCCATTAATTGTTTCACACTATTTGATAAAATGCCAATTTGTGGTTTTTCTCAAGGATATCATTGATCTTCGTTTTCTTGTTTGGCCATGCGGTCTATATGTAAGACAATAAAGTGTCCTAAAGTGTTCTTTTCCATTAAATAGTCTCTTCAACACTTCCTTGTAGCTCTCACTCTTCATTCAAACACCGGTAACGGTAGGCCGCATCACCAGTCCCTACTGGTCATAATAGTCTACCATAGAATATGTATTTATTTACTAAAGATCTTACATGATATTAATAGGGATAAAGATCCAACCTAATTAAAGTTGCTGCCGCCATTTCTCCTCAAAAGCGACCGCCGTCGGTAGCTCCTCCTGTTACGCCGCTGCCGTCGCTTTAGTAGTTCCTCCTCTTGCACCACGACCGCCGACACAATTGCTTTCCATTCCTTCCATCATCGTCCTCTCCCTCTCTTCCTCCGACCACACCGTGAAGACGTGAAAAACACAAGAAAGTGGGATTTGAATTAGGTTTTACAAAATCAATTTTTTTTATCAACTCAAGAACACTACTAACAAGTTAATGAAAATGAGATAAAAACACGGCAGTTTTATCTTGATTCGCTTGAAACTCAAAGCTATTTCAGTACACCTGCCAAAGTGATTTTCCCTTATACACAAGGACTTAATCCACTATAATCAACATATTACAATAATCTCAAAGAATAACCTTCTTTGTCTTTTCAAGGATCCGACTATACCCTAGTCTCCTTAAGACTCACAAAGAATAACCTTCTTTGTCTTCTCAAGGATAACCTCCTTAAGAAATCAAAGAAACAATTTGAATTATATTTTATGTATTACAAGTTTCTTCTATATAAGCAGATTTTACATAAACTTTAAAGAAAAATTATGTACAAAAGAATGATAGATTTTCACAAAGAAACAAACTTGTCAAAATGTTGTATCACCGACGACTTTTCTTCAAGTCTCCTAAGTCTCACTTATATAACATAGGAAGAAGACCGTTGGAGGGCAAAATGAGGAAAACTCATAGAGAGGTTGTCCACTATTGAATGATGAAATGAGTGATAATGTGTATTGTCCTTCGCCCATAAAAACAATGACATATGTGATGTATAGTATTGTCCTTGCCACGAAATCAGGTAGTGGAAAGGATATTTGAGTTGTACTATTTACTATTTGATCACGTTCATATTTGATCTGATCTTCAAGTTCATTGACTTCTGATGAAAGTTGATGAAGCATGAAATGAAGAAACATAAAGATGAATTCAAAAACTTCAGAATCTTTGGTCAGAACCTTGACAGCGTCAGTAGTCTAGCTTGAGATCTTCAGTATCTTCAGAATCTTCAGAGTCTTCGGTATCTATAGTCAGAACCTTGATAACCTCAATTGTCTGGCTTAAGATCTTCAGAATCTTCAGCCAGGTAACATAACTTCAGAAACTTGCCATTCTTTTGAAGCTTGGTGATCAGAGTCACGTCCAAAAGCACAAATTGAGAGAACGTTGCATCAACAACATAGCGTTTACTCAAAAGCTTCTCAGGAGTGAATTAGCACAGAAGCAGAAAGATCATTACAACAACAACATTGAACATCTTTCAGAATTTCTACTAACTGGCACAAAAGCAGATTTGGAACTCATTATTCAGAAACTGATGACGTTGCAGATCATATATTCAGAATCAGAATTGGTTGTTAAAGCTACATAATAACAAACCATTAGGGTACCAAAATTATTCTCACACAAATACAACATTGTTATCATCAAAACTCAAGGTATATATGCACAACCAAATCATATTCTAATATTCTCCCCCTTTTTGATGATGACAAAACATGTATATTGATTAACAGTTTTGTACAGGGTAATCATAGAATAATACATCTTACAAAAGCACAAAGCTCCCCCTGATATGTATAATCCTAAAAAGATAAAATCAAAATAAAAAATTACTTTTCTGATTAACCTTTTTGAAGTACCACAGTAATTTTCAATCAGAATCTTGTTTATCTTCAGAAGTTGCTTGATGTTGTCCTGAGCACTGGTTTGTTAACATCAACATTCTGATGATCTTCACTTCAGAAGCTTGCTTGAGTTCTTTTGAAGAAGCTTTAGAGATGGTTGTCTTCGGTTAGAACTTGAATTCTGGTTCTCTTTGAAATTCTCTTCCAGAGCTAGATTGCCTTTGAAGAGAAGAACTCTTTGAAAAGAACTTTCATAACCTGGTTAAGAAATCTTCTTAAAAACTTGACTTCCAACTCTGATCAATATGGAGGAAACTTTTCTTCATAGATAAATGCCGAAATGTTCTAATTTCTTCAAAATTTGATGCCAAGTACCCAATGTTCTAAGTTCAGAAATGGTTATTAATTCCTTGAAGATTCATATGATTTAATCTGATTCTCAATCATTAGCATGAAGGTTTTAGACTCAGATAGAGGACCATTTCATCAGAAACTAGTAACTTGTATTCTGATATTTGAAACTTCATAAAAACTTATGATGTTTGAACTAAACCATTATGTCTTAAGAACTTAACACTGCAAAATAGTTAACAAACTATTCTTTGAAGTAGTTGTTAGCAGAAAATATTAAACAATGTTTGGGTTCTTTAGTTAGGAATTTAGGTATGTCCTGAACAACTTCCTCATTCGCTTCTTGAATAAATTCCTTAACCTCTAGAGCAGGAAGACACGACTGGGAATTTTGTAACTTCCTGATTTCCATTAAGGGAACAAACCCAGAATGAAAGTTTCTTTCAGATACTTTATACCTGAAGTTCTTCAGCTTAGAGATCTTGAAACTAATCCACCTTTTGTAGGCTTCCCAAGAAAAATCACTTTCAGTCGGATTTGATGAAGAATGACCAATCACCATTGTTTCATGCAGACGACTTCTTGATTCTTATTTAAACATCCTCATAATCTTACCAATGTTGGGAGTAAGTTTGGGAGGTTTGGGGAAACTGACAGTTAGGTATATTTTTGTTTCATCAAGATCAATCCAAAGAGAGGTCGAAGTGAGGGGAAAGTGATTGGAGGGGTTTTTGTATTAGATACTACTGGTTCACGTTCAAAATTGAACATTCCCTCAGGAGTACCCTTAGACATATGGTCTCCAGAATCTTTCGAAGAAGATGTTCTAGGGGTTGTTCTATTTGGATTTTCTGTATGGGAAACAGAAACAGATGGTGGTGGAGTGGGTGAAGTTTGTAACTGTGAAGGAGATGATGTTAATGGTATTTGTTGATGTTGTTGTTTGTGGCTGAGTTTCAGAAACTTGAGGAGTTTCTGTAATAGGTTCTATAATGGTTTTTTTTGGAGGAGGTGGAAGCAAAATTGGTTCAGATATTTGTTGAGAAAATATATAAATGGGTTGATAAGTGGGAGGTGGCTGGATTGGTAAGATCCTTTCGGAAACTATAGAATCGGAAACAATAGGATTGCTAGCTTCAGGAAGCTTACCAGAAGTAGTGTCAGAAGCTCTTGAAGATTGCTGGACAACTCCAAACGTGTCCTTCAAAAGCATAGCTTTATGGCGCTCACTGAGAGGCACCTCATCTTCATCCAGAAAGACAACACTTTTCTTCTTCTTATTTTGAGTCCTTGAAGATCCTTCTCCTCTTGATTCCTTTTTCCTTTTCTCATAAACATTTGGGTACGTTTCTGGTAGATTGAAAGGATCCACCATTGGGTCAATACCATCCTTCAAACATCTTTCTAGATAGGCCATAAGAATTTCCGGAGGATCAATCTTAGTAAAAATTGGAAAGTTGTCAACTGGAGTCCTCATTCCACTGATATCATCCCTTGAAGGAATGAAATATAGCCTTACAACCTTAGAAATGAGACCAATGCTATTGATATTCTTCCCCCAGAAGATCTTTCCAACATCCTTTACAAGTTCATTAGTTAAACCACTGACCAGAAGGTCATCCACCATACCATTCTAAACCAGAATGTCAAAAATAATCCTTCCATTGGGGATGAACTTGCTTTTGTTCTTCTTTGAAGATCCACCAGTTCTGGATTCTCTGATTGAATCCCTCATGAACTTGATCAAGATATAAAGGAGTTCCAACTTGAGACCCTTCTCCAAAAAGAACAACATAAGCTTATGACGAGTGTTGACATAGTCAGAACTGTTGGTGTTAGGCTTATGGTGAATGCAACCTAGAATGATTTTGAACCAAACTCTTAGTTTGTTGGTTAAACCCTTATCACTTGAACCTTTATCATCCTCAAGATTGGTTCCAGCTTTGAAGATGACATGAGCAATAGTTGCTTCCCTCTTAGCATTGATCTTGGCACTGTGAATTCTTTTACCTTTTCCATTGTGAGAGATTAAGTCAGCAATGAATTTCTCAGTAATTACAATCTTCTTGTTCATAACATAGGAAGTTATTTTGTCCTTTTCTGTTGTAGCATGCACCCAAAATCTCTTCACCAATATTGGATAAACAGTACCAGTCAGTCTTTCAAAGAAATTCTTCCATCCTTGAAGTTCCAAGGTTTCAAAGAAGTCGGACCCAATGTCCTTCAGATTCTTGAAGTCCACAATAGTTTCACAAAGCACCATTAACTCACTAACAAGAGTGTTTAGAGTCAACTCATGGATCTCTTCCATGATGGGATGGTTTTCATCTGCCATGGAGTGACTGGGAGAAATTTGTTGTTGAATCTATTGTTGAGGAGCAACCATTGTTGAAGATGAAGGAATGGTTGAACAATTGCAGAGAGGTATTTAAGGTTTGAAAGATGAAAGTGTGGGAATATTGTGCACGTAGTGTGAAAATGTGAGTGAAGTGGGTTTATATAGAAAAATTTGCAATGATGACAAAGAAAAAATACATAGTCATAAGGGGAAGCGTAAATTTTTTTAACCTAATTCCAAGAATTATGAAACCCAATGTGTCACGCTTTCATCACGCATTCTTAGAAAGTGGGACAACGGTCACCCCTTATAACCACATGAAATCAAACGATATGATAACCATTTAATGCAAGAACTGTTCAAAATCAAGAAGACAAATTGACAATATTGCTTCTGATCACAAACTTTTTGATTCATGAAACTTACTTACTTCAGAAAGCTCATGTTTTAGAGTCAACAAGTAAGATTCTCTAAATCTAATCTAGATTTCTAAAGACTTAAACATTTTGAAATACATCTTTTCATTTTGGACATAAATCCATAAATAAGTTTTTTTAGAATGAAAATAAATCTATCTTCAGTAAGGGGTTTTGTAAAGATATCAGCCCATTGATGGTCTGTATCAAAAAAATTTAGATGAAAAATACCCTTCTAAACATAGTCACGTAAAAAGTGATGTTTAATTTCAGTATCCTTAGCCCTAGAATGCAAGATAGGATTCTTAGATAAACAAATGGCATAAGTATTATCACAGAGAATAGGAATGTTACTCTTAGATATATGATAATCTTCAAGCTGACTCTTCATCCAGAGTATATGAATGCTGCATCTAAAAGCTGCAATATATTCAGCTTCGGCTGTTGAAAGCGCAGTTGTTGACTGTCTCTTACCGGACTATGAGATCAGATTGTCTCCCAGAAATTGACAACTTCCAGAAGTACTTTTCCTTTCTATTTTGTCTCCAGCATAGTCAGCATCACAATAGCCTACTAATTTGTATTCACTTGATTTTCTATAAAACAAACCAAGGTTTGTAGTACCTTTCAGATACCTAAAGATTCTCTTAATAGCAATTAAGCGAGTTTCCCTAGGATCTGATTAGAAGCGAGAACATAAGCAGACACTGAATAAAATATCAGGTCTAGAAGCTGTTAGATAAAGGAGAGATCCTATCATACCTCTGAATAGCTTCTGATTTACCTTACTGCTTACCTCTTCTTTCTCCAGAATGTATGTAGGATGCATTGGAGTCTTTTCTTGCTTACATTCTGATAGGTTAAACTTATTCAGAAGTTCCTTTGTATATTTGCTTTGATGAATGTACATTCCTTATAAACGTTGATCAATCTGGATTCCCAAAAAGAACTTGAGTTCTCCCATCACACTCATTTCAAATTCTGCCTGCATTGACTTAGCAAAATCCTTGCACAACGAAGCATTAGCAGAACCAAAAATGATATCATCAACATAAATTTTCACAACCAGAATATCATTCTTAAGGGTTTTGTAAAAGAGAGTTGTATCCACTTTCCCTCTAATAAAATTATTTTCCAAAAGGAAGTTCCTTAGTTTATCATACCGAGCTCCGAGAGCTTGTTTCAGACCATATAACAACTTTTTCAGTTTAAAAACAAAGTCAGGATTTTGAGAGCTTTCAAAACCAAGAGGTTGATGCACATATACTTTTTCAGAAATATATCCATTTAAGAATGCACTCTTAACATCCATCTGCTAAATGATGATGTTATGATTAACTGCAAATGAAATTAAAAGACGAATAGACTCTAACCTGGAAGCTTGAGCAAAGGTTTATGTATAGTTTATACCTTCTTGATGACTATAACCTTGTGTTACCAGTAGAGCCTTGAATATGACAACCCCACCCTTATCATTGAGCTTGTTTCTGAAGCCCATCCGGTTCTAATGACATGAAAACCTTTTAGTTTCTGAACAAGATCCCAAACATCATTTCTGGTGAATTGATTCAATTCCTCTTGCATAGCCAGAATCCCTTCACTATCTAGAAGAGCTTCATCAATAAATGTGTGTTCTATCAGAGATACCAAACCTAGAAAAGTCTCTTCAGAAGATTTAAATGAAGATCTAATTCTGACTGGAGCATTTTTATCTCCCAGAATCAGTTTTTCAGAATGAGGGGTTCTTAATCTACTCTTCTTCTGATGAGTTGGACCAACGACAACTTCTGGTTGAGTCGTATCTGAGTCATTTGCTTCAGATTCTTTAGCTTTGCCTTCTGAGTCTTTTTCTTCAGAATCAATATCCTTGGATTTTGAAAGATTGATCTTCAAATCTGCAAATTTCTCAACTAGCTTTGACTATTCAGGGTCAAGCTTATCATTGAATCTAACATGAATTTATTCTTCAACAAATGTTAAAGATTTTGTAGCCTTTAGAGCGTTCAAAATATCCTAACAATAAACACTTTTGTGCTTTATAATCAAACTTGCTCAGATTCTCGTTAGTGTTCAACATAAAACATTCACATCTGAAAGGGTGAAAGTAAGAAATGTCAGGCTTTCTATTTTTCCATAATTCATAAGGAGTCTTACTCTGAATAGGACTGATAGAAATCTTATTTTGAATATAACATGTTGTGTTAACTACTTCTCCCTAGAAATGCTTATCCATTTCAGTTTATTGGATCATGGTGCGAGCCATATCTTGCAAAGTCTTATTCTTCCTTTCTACAACCCCATTTTACTGTGGAGTTCTAGGACAGGAGAAATCATGGGAAATTCCATTTGCATCAAAAAGATTTTTAAAATGTTTATTTTCAGATTCACCACCATGATCACTTTTGACTCTAACTATTTTGCAGTTCAATTCTGTTTGCACTAGTGAGATAAAAGTAGAGAACACGGAATGTGACTCATCCTTGTGTTTCAAGAACTTTACCCATGTCCAACGACTATAGTCATCAACGATGACTAATCCATACTTCTTTCCATTGATAGAGGCAGTTTTCACTGGTCCAAACAAATCAACGTGCAGAAGCGCTAACAGTCTAGAGGTAGAAGCAACCGTTTTCTCTTTGAAAGATGTTTTAGAAAACTTGCCTTTCTAACATGTTTCACAAAGAGCATCTGAAGAGAACTTTGGATTGGGTAATCCTCTAACTAATCCAAGCTTATTTAGCTGAGAAATCCTTCTCATGCTAACATGGCCCAAACGTCTATGCCATACCCATTGCTCCTCATCAATAGACATTAGACATTTTACATATTGATCCTCAAGATCAGAAAGTTTGATTTTATAAATGTTGTTCTTTCTGTTTATGTTAAAAAGGATTGTACCATCTTTCTGACTAACAATGTTATAGGACTTTTTATTAAAAATGATATCATAACCATTGTCATTAAGTTGACTAATAGGTAATAGGTTATGCATGATACCATCAACTAAAATAACATTAGTAATAGAAGGAAGTTTACTATTAGCAATAGTTCCAAAGCCAATGATCTTTCCTTTCTGGTTTCCTCCAAAACCAACGAAGCCTTTAGGCTTAAGTTCCAAATCTTGGAACATAGACCTTTTTCCCATCATATGTCGCGAGCATCCATTGTCCAGGTACCATGACTGGTGTTTCAACTGAGCTGCTAAGGATGTCTGCAACATAAATTATTTTATCCTTAGGTAACCACTTTATGGGTCCTCTCTTGTTAGTTTTCTTAGAGTTTCTTACAACTTTGGGTCTTTTAGCAGAAGGATAATCATGGGGAATTTGTGCATGGTACTTAGGTTTCAGAATTGAGTTCTTACCCTTTGTATATTTCTGTGTCTTTGCATAAAGATCAATCTCAGTGCCAACAGGCACGAAAATGCACATAGAGAGGCTTTGGTTTTACCTTCTGACTTTCGTCAAGTTTTATAGTTTCGGTACAACCGAAAACTTTCTTTCCATTTCTGCTAACTCCATAGATTAGAGAAGCCATTATGCTTCTATCTATGCTTTTAGTTAGAAAGTATTGGAATGATCTGTCATATCTAATGACGCAATCAGTACCAGAAGCTTCTGAGACTATTTCCTCCTCTAGTTTTTTTTTCAAAGCAGAGTTGTTACTTCCTAAGAAAATACTTTTTTTCATTGAAAGAGGAAATATCTTTCTCAAGCTCACTGCGAGTTTCAGAAGAAACTACTTGGACTTGTTTAAGGTCCCTGTATTTACTCTAAAGACTCTAGTATTTTTCCAACATTTCAGAGAGACATGATTCAAGATCAGAATGAGATAGGTTAGAAAATACCTCTTCAGAATCAGAGTCGAATTCTGCTAATAATACCTTATCTTATGGTTCTTCATAACCTTTGGGGTCATCTATAGTTGCCATCAATGCAACATTGGTTTTTTCTTTGTTAGAATCTTCTTCTTCGGATTCTGAGTCATCCCATGTATCCATTAGCCCCTTCTTCCTTTAGAAAAATTCTTCTTAGGTCTTCTGTCCTTTTTCAGCTTAGAACAATCATTTTTGTAGTGGCCTGGCTCCTTGCACTCAACGCAAATAACTTCTTTTCCAGAACCATGTTTCTTCTGTCCAGATGAAGAATCAAAACGACCACCAGTCCTTCTGGCTCCACTGAACTTCCCTTGACCATTATGCCTGTGCTTCCATAGTTTGTTGACTCTCTTTGAAATTAGAGACAACTCATCATCATCATCTTCTGATTCTTCATCAAATCCTTTTGACTCTTCCTTAACTTGATAAGATTTTGTCTTCTTAGGCTTAGACTTTAAAGCAACAGATTTACCTCGCTTCTGAGGTTCATCTTCCTTGAGCTCAATCTCGCGGCTTCTTAAAGAACTAACAAGTTCTTCAAGACCAATATTGTTTAGATCCTTTGCCAACTTCTTGGCATGGTCATTGTAAAGTATCTTTTGTCTAGAACTTTCAGTCCTACAACAAGCATCTGAAACCTTAAGAACATAGTCTCAATTGTTTCATCATCTTCCATTTTGAATACCTCGTGCTTTTGTATTAAGGACTAGGCCTTTGTCTCCTTTTCTTGAGCATTCCCAACATGAGTCATCCTTAAAGAGTCAAAAATGGATTTGGCAGAATCTTTGTTTGTTATCTTCTCATACTCAGTATAAGAGATAGCATTTAGCAATATAGTTTTGGTCTTATGATGATTTTTAAAATCTTTCTTCTGTTGATCAGTCATATCACTTCTTCCTATATTATTTCCTTCAGCATTAACTGGGTGAACGTAGCCATCGACTACAAGATCCCAGAGATCAACATCATAACAAAGAAAGAAGCTTTATATTCTATCTTTCCAATAATCAAATTTCTTACCATCAAATATTGGTGGTTTTTCACTTTAGTGATCTCTTTCATTATTGTTAACAATGTTAGCAGTAATAGCGGCAACCATTGTTTCTCACATAAAATGGATAGGTACTGAACATGGTGAAGTGTTGATAAAAAAATTATCATAATCAGAATTGGGGCTTTGATGCCAATTGAAGGTGTGAAAAACACAAGAAATTGGGGGTTTGAATTGGGTTTTACAAAACATTTTTTTTACTAACTCAACAACACCACTAACAAGTTAATGAAAATGAGATGAAAACACAAGTATTTGCATCCTGGTTCGCTTGAAACTCAAAGTTACTCCAGTCTACCCGCCAAGGTGATTTTGCCTTATACACAAGGACTTAATTCACTATAATCAATAGATTATAGTAATCACAAATAATAACCTTCTTTATCTTCTCAAGGATCTAACTATACCCTAGTCTCCTTAAGGACTCACAAAGAAGAACCTTCTTTGTCTTCTCAAGGATAACCTCCTTAAGGAATAAAAAAACAGTTTGAATAATATTTTGTTTGTTACAAGTTACTTCTATACAACCAGATTTTACACAAATGATAAATAAACTTTAAAGAAAAATTGTGTACAAAAGAATGGTAGCTTTTCACAAAGAAACAGACTTGTCAAAATGTTGTATCATCGACGCCTTCTCTTCAAGTCTCCTAAGCCTCAATTATATAGCATAAGAAAAAGATCGTTGGAGGGCAAATGGGGAAAGCTCATAGAGCAGTTATCCATTGTTGGATGGTGAAAGGAGTGATATTGCGTACCGCCCTTCGCCCCCAAAAATAGTGACAAGTGTGATGTATAGTATTGTCCTTGCCCATGAAATCAGGTAGTGGAAATGATATTTGATTTGTACTATGTACTATTTAATCATGTTCCCATTTTATCTTATCTTCAAGTTCATTCGCTTCTGATGAAAGTTGATCAAGCATGAAATGAAGAAACATAAAGTTGGATTCAGAAACTTCAGAATCTTTGGTCAGAACCTTGACATCGTCAGTAGTCTGGCTTGAGATCTTCAGTATCTTCAGAATCTTCAGAGTCTTCAGTATATACAGTCAGAACCTTGATAATCTCAATCGTCTAGCTTGAGATCTTCAGAATCTTCAACTATGTAACACAACTTCATAAGCTTGCCATTCTTCAGAAGCTTGGTGATCAGAGTCATGTCTAGAAGCGCGAACCAAGAGAATGTTGCAGCAGCAACATAACATTTCCTCAGAAGCTTCTTAGGAGTGAATCAACACAAAAGCAGAAAAATCATTGTAGCAGCAACAATGAACATCTTTCAGAACTTCTACTAACTGGCGCAGAAGAGGATTTGGAACTCATTATTCAGAAATTGATAAAGTTGCACATCATAAATTCATAATCAGAACTGGTTGTTAAATCTACACAATAACAAACCATTAGGGTACCAAAAGTGTTCTCACACAAATACAACATTGTTATCATCAAAAATTAAGGTATCGATGTTGAACCAAATCTTGTTCAAACATACAGTTACCGCAATAGCTCTTTCCCTAGTGTAGCTACAATATCTCCTCCCCTAGCGTAGTCGCTTCCCCACTTCACTAGTTCCTCGTCTTACACCGCCTCCACCTCCGCCATAGTCGCTGCCCTCCCTTTCTCCATCTTCCTCTGACCATGCCGCAGCCAGATCTACTTCCCTCTCTCTAATCGCACGGTCCATACACATCATGTTTGTCTTCTCCAACGAAGAAAGCAGCATTGAGACTCCTCCTTCAAAGGTGGAAACCCTGATACCACCTTCAACATCATCTGCCAAGCCATAATTTCATCTCGCTTTCACTGTTTCCAGCATTAAGAATAATATTCCTATTATGCTTGACATGAAAACTGATCGCCACGACACATGGGCGGAGCTATTTCACTTCATGCCAGCTTTCATCAGGTCCTACAACACATTTTTCCATCAGACAAAAAGCCTCAACCACTTGTCATTGACCCCAAATATGACCAGTGGGCCACCTTGGATTCAATCGTGCTTCAGTGGATCTATTCCACTATTTATGTTGACTTTCTAACCACCATCACAGAACCTGGCTCCATAGCTTTGGATTCCTAGAAGCGTTTGGATGACCTCCTCCAAGATAATTAGAACGCACTTGATGTGTCACTCTTGAGAATGAATTCTTTGGAGTCCGCATGGAGACTTTTTCAAATGTCTCTGCTTATTTTTAAATGGCTACATATCTTATTAAAATTATTCACCCAAAAAACTATGTCTAATCTCTCTCCTACCCATTTTCTATATCATCGTGATCCATCTCACACACATTTTCTCATATTTGGTTGTCTTTGTTATCCAGTATTCCCCTATACTACCATAAAAAATTACAACCTCGCTCGACTTTGTGTGTTTTCTTAGGGTATCCTATTAATCATAAAGGTTATAAATGTTTTGTTTTGTCGCACAGAAAAATCATCATCTCGCGACATGTCATCTTTTATGAGACTTTATTTCACTTTATCGGCTTGTCCTCCATGAAGGAGAATTGCCATCCAAGGCGCAGCGGAATTTAAAAATTTCTCCATTTAGTGATCCTTACGAATGGGCATGATCAGTGATAGAATCGTTACCTCTTGTGGCGATTCAAACCTTTGGTGCAGATCTGTTGTAACGATCAAAACCTTGGATACAGATCCACGAGGCGATCACGAACGTTGAACGATGACAACGTCTCTACTCAGTCCACACGAACGGATTCCTTCAATCTCAGTGCTAGCTGGTACGAATGAAGGCTTTGAGTGAGAGAGAGAGAGGGAAACGAAATTCCAAGTCTTCACTTGAGTTGAGTCTTATCTGAGTGACAATGCTTCTACCCAAGGGTTCTATTTATAGAACCACTTGTGTGGGCTTCAATCTAAAAAGCCCACTTAAGTGTATTTTGGCCCATATCTCATAATATGCCAAAATCACTTAAGTATTAGGTACCTTACCATATTTCGTATTCTACTTAAGTACACCGTACCTTACGATGTTCCTTAGTTACTCTATCTTTCATCAATCCGTCCTTTGTGTGTGACCCTGTAGGTTTTCGCGACGTTGGCAATTATATTAAATCACGCATTTAACATAATAAACAGTGAGCGGTATCTAGCAACACATCACTGCTACCCAAGACACGAAAATGTCATGTGATCTGACAAAACCTCCTGTGATAATAATTATGTGTATAATTACCCCTTTGCCCTTATGTCTATATTGAACACAAGGTATAGACCGTGTCATCCTTGTCCAGTTCAATATTGGACCCATAGACATTTATCCTGTTACGCAGGATTGGAAAATTCCATCTAGGACACTCATGTCCCTTAGCATGCTTTATGGAGTACCCATCAACTGTCTTTATGGTTATCCAGTTACGGATAACGTTGGATCAACAACAAAGCACTCGACTCTACATTTAGGGTCCATAGTGGTTTCAGGTCGAAGAGTGGCATACACCATTATCACCATGAGAAAAACTTATGACACTTTGCATAACTTTCTATATAGTATTCTCATAGCGGGTCAATCCGGTATAAATATTACTCTTAATATTCATACCTATGTTTAAGACTTGATAACTCTTTATCCATGATCCATGAGATGTGATCATCAGTCTACAAACATAATAGTCTTAATGCTTTAATGTTATCCCACTTCACAATAAAGCTCGAATACAGATACTTTAAGAATAGTGTCCTTATGTTTAATGTGGTCTCATGATCAAGTCACACTTGATGCATTAAACGGACTAGCTATTCTAGGGACTTTATTAAACAACCGTAATAAAGAAAAAGCCTTTTATTATTAATAAATAATTTGATACAAGTACCAAAAGTATTGGCCTCTAGGGCTTACACCAACAATCTCCCACTAGCACTAGAGCCAATCAGGCATATCCCTAATGCCCATTGATCTAGTATGGCCATCATGCTTCTGCTGCGCAAGAGGCTTTGTTAGTGGGTCAGCAATATTGTCAAGTGTTGGTACTCTACATATTTTCACATCTCCTCTATCTATTATCTCTCGAATGAGATGATAATGCCTAAGTATGTGCTTGGATCGTTGGTGAGATCTAGGCTCCTTAGCTTGTGCGATAGCACCATTGTTATCATAATAGAGACCAATGGGATCCACAATGCTAGGGACTATGCCAAGTTCACTAATGAACTTTTTGATCCAAACAGCTTCCTTTGTTGCACTTGATGCAGCAATATATTCGGCCTCGGTTGTAGAATCAGCAACTGTATCTTGCTTTGAACTTTTCTAACTCACAGCGCCACCATTTAAGCAAAACACATAACCATTGGAATCATTCATATTAAAGCGTCCCCAACCAAGACTTTACTTGTTGCAGGGTAGGGATATCGTTTCCAATGAGTAATATGTCATCTACATATAATACTAGGAACACGATCATGCTCCCACTAACCTTCTTGTAGACACAAGGCTCATTTTCGTTCTTGATGAATCCATATTGTTTTACTGTTTCATCAAAACGAAGATTCCATGAGTAGGTCACAGGCTCATCTTGATCCATGAGTAATACATCACCTTGATCTGTTATGAGATATCCATATCTCTCAGGTAGGTGATGTATCCTGCTTGACCTACGTTGGTCTTATTCTACTTGAGCAGGTTGCTCTTTACACAACTATTTGTGTTTCCTGCTCTAATTCCTCCATAGGTGTATCAATGCTTTGTGATTCTTGAATTTCTTCAAGTTCTACTTTCCTCCCACTGATTCCTTTGGAAATAAAATCCTTTTCTAGGAAAACTCCAGTTCGAGCGACAAACACTTTTCCCTCAGAAGGATTGTAGAAGTGATACCCTATTGTTTCTTTTGGATACCTCACAAATAAGCATTTGTCAGATTTGGGCTCAAGCTTAGTTGAAATTTGTCGTTTCACATAAACTTCGCAACCCCAAATCTTCATGTAAGACATATGTGGTTTCTTACCACTCCATATCTCATATGGTGTCTTCTCAAACTTTTTGGATGGAACACGGTTAAGTGTGTAAGCTGTTGTCAATAGCGCATGTCCCCAAAAGGAGTTTGGAAGATCGGCGTGACTCATCATGGATCGGACCATGTCTAACAGGGTTCGATTTCTCCTCTCAGATACACCATTCCATTGGGGTGTTCCAGGAGGAGTAAGTTGGGATAGGATCCCACACTCTTTTAGATGGTCATCAAACTCTAGGCTTAAATACTCACCACCTCTATCTGATCGAAGAGTTTTAATATTCTTACCTAGTTGGTTTTGTACTTCATTCTTGAATTCCTTGAACTTTTCAAAGGACTCTGATTTGTGTTTCATTAAATACACATAACCATATCTACTGAAATCATCAGTAAATGTGATGAAGTATTGAAAACCTCCTCTGGCTGGTATGTTCAGTGGTCCACATACATCAGTATGTATGAGGGCCAAAAGATTATTAGCTCTTTCACTTTTTCCTGTGAATGGAGACTTTGTCATCTTTCCAATTAAACAAGATCTGCATGTCTCATATGATTCATAATCAAAAGAGTCCAAGAGTCCATCTTTATGGAGTTTAGAAATGCGTTTCTCATTTATGTGGCCTAATCGACAATGCCAGAGGTAAGTTGGATTTAACTCATTAGGTTTCATCCTTTTAGTATTAATGTTATAAATTTGCATTTTAAGATCAAGGACATATAGTCCATTGTTCATTTGTGCAGAAGCATAGAATATATCATTCAAATAAATTGAGCAATAATTGTTCTTTATTATAAATGAAAAACCAAACTTGTCCAAACAAGAAATGGAAATAATATTCCTGCTAATTGCAGGTACATAATAACAGTTCTCTAACTCAATTATTAAACCACTAGGTAAAGTCAACTCATAAGTTCCTACGGCTAAGGCAACAACCTTTGCTCCATTGCCAACTCGTAGGTCGACTTCACCTTTTGCCAAATCTCTACTCCTTTTTAGTCCATGCACATTTGTACAAATGTGAGAACCGCATCCAGTATCTAATACCCATGATGCAGAAGTAGATAAATTAATTTCAATAAAAAAATACCTGAAGTTGGAGTCTCTACTCCATTCTTCCTATCTTCCAGGTACTTTGGGTAGTTTCTCTTCCAGTGTCCGGTCTTACCGCAATGGAAGCAAGTGCCTTCTTTTTCTATGCCTCCACTAGGCTTTAAAGCAACAACAGTGGGTTTGGGTTTGGCAACTTCCTTGCCTTTCCCTTTATCACCCTGCTTTGTGGGCCTTTTGTTCTGTCTCTTTCCATTTCTGATCATCAGAATGGACTTTCCTTTTGACTTCAGATTCTGCTCGGCAATTCTTATCATGGCGAGCAGTTCAAGAAGAGATTTGTCCATATCATTCATATTGAAATTTAGGACAAATTGATTGAACCCATCTGGCAACGATTACAAGATCAAATCAGTCGCAAGTTCCTTTCCGAGGGGAAAACCCAATCTCTCAAGGTTTTCCACATACCCAATCATCTTGAGTACATGGGGACCTACAGGGGCTCCCTCAGCTAACTTGCCTTGAAAAAGGGCTTTTGAAACTTCAAACCTCTCATGCCTTGCTTTAGCAATTCTGAGTTCATGGTAGCTAGCATGAGACAAGCAATTTCATTGGCATCATCGACATGCTTCTTATAAGCATCTCTTTCTGCCTTAGGTGCAAAACTAGGAGGTTCCTCTTCAGGAACAGGTGTCTCCAAGACATACAGCTTTTTATCATGTTTGAGGACAATCCTCAGGTTTCGGTGCCAATCCAGAAAATTTGTCCCAGACAATTTTTCCTTATCAAGGATTGATCGCAGGATGTTGTTAGAGGTGTTTGCTGTCAAGGTAATCTACATAAGGATTAATTAAAATATAAGTATCATTGACATATTTAATTAGGCCTTTAATTAAATATGCTCCCACTATTTTACTCAAAACAAATGACCCTCATCATTTGATTCGGAAAATCCCGTTGGAAGATTTTCTAGTGGGTCGAGATCCATATTTCACTTTGTTCTAAGTCCGCGTAGGCGGATTACACAAAACTAGGTTATTTAGGTAGGAACTCCTTCCAGTTGTATCTCATACAACTCTCGAAAATTTCAGTTGGGTGAATAACTCCTTATTCCAATCCATCATATGGATCATTCCCAACTCTTGCTTCTAAACATATATAATAAAATTATAATTAAGTCTGACTCATCGTTTTAGCAGTTGGATATTACAATTATCCCATCGCACCTTAACTAATACAAAACATGCACCTCGCGTAGGCGAAACCTACATTATTCGATACTAGTCTTGATGAGTGCTAAAACTTGGAAAGCAAACATATATAATATTCTTATAATTTTTTTAGTTAAGTTTGACCCATTGTTTTAACAATTGGATATTACAATTATCCCATCGCACGTTACTAATATATAGATCATGCACCTCGCGTAGGCGAAACTACATTATCCGATATTAGTCTTGATGAGTGTTAAAACTTGGAAAGCATAAACTTAATATTTAATTTGAGGGAATTGCAATTTTTCTGATCTCACGGGCTTATTTATCATATAAATCGCCTCTCACATGCATCAACATACATACATACATAATGAAACAGTTATGGCCCCTAGCGCAATTGTTCTCCCAGGCCAATGAGAGAACCTAAGCTAACCTAACAACGATCTAAGCTTCTCCAAGCAAGATCTTCAAGGTTGTCCTCCTTTGGCATTGACTTCTTTGCTTTCTTCATAACATTACATTACATAAAGAAACTCGTTTTACATACGAGGGAGTGAGATGAGAAAAGAAGTTACATTTAGGAGATTAAGAGAGAGGCACGACACGCAGGTCGTATTTTAAAACCCAAAGCAAAATAATGGAAAACTAAGGCCATAACCGATCACCACAAGACAATAATAAACACTTTATTATTATTATTAATTCCTTTAATTAATTAAAATCAAATTAAATTTCGACGACCGATCACACTACGCAGAGTTAGTCGGGGGTCCGCTGCCCGATCAGCGGGAACGGGTGTTCCGCTGCCCGGTCAGCGGATGGTAGTTCCGCTGACCGTTCAGCGGACAGGGGTCAAGGGGGCAGCGCCCCTGGCCGAAATTTTTAATGAACAATTCATTTAAAATTGACGTCGCTTTTCGCATCAACACTTGACACTTTAAAGCACTGAGTTAGTGAATTTTGCCTTGCGTTAACCGGTTAACCATATGTGTTAACCGGTTAACACTGTTTGAAATCTGTTCAAAAATTGTTTTTTTCCTTGCGTTAACCGGTTAACCAAATGTGTTAACCGGTTAACACTGTTTGAAAATCTCTTGGAAAACTGTTTTCCGTCTTACGTTAACCGGTTAACCAAAAGCGTTAACCGGTTGACACTGTTTGAAAAACTCAAAAAATTTATTTCGTATTGCGTTAACCGGTTAACCATACGCGTTAACCGGTTAACACTGTTCCAAAAAGTGTTTAGAAAGCACAACTCTTGTGCAACCACAACCCCAATCGCATAACTCTCTAACAACACAACCCTTGTGCCGTCACTAACCCTGATGCACCAATTTCAGACTGTCAAACACATCTCGATTGTTAATTCAGTATGATTGATCAACACGTCATTTCTTCACCATACTAATGTCGGATCAAGAAGCAAACGACCATTGATCGCTAAAAGGAAAACAATCATTGAGTGTTTGAATGAACGAAACGAGAACACTATATCATATATAATGTATTTTGCATCAGGATTACATATATCATATATATATATATATATATATATATATATATATAACTTGATCGATCTCAATTTAATCTTTGATTCATTCTGTCTTTAATCATATTATTACACAACAAAAATAGTTATCAGATTCATGGTTTCGTAAGTGGCTCTAATACCACTGAAGGAGAATTGCCATCCAAGGCGCAGCGGAATTTAAAAATTTCTCCATTTAGTGATCCTTACGAATGGACATGATCAGTGATAGAATCGTTACCTCTTGTGGCGATTCAAACCTTTGGTGAAGATCTGTTGTAACGATCAAAACCTTGGATATAGATCCACGGGGCGATCACGAACGTTGAACGATGACAACGTCTCTACTCAGTCCACACGAACGGATTCCTTCAATCTCAGTGCTAGCTGGTACAAATGAAGGCTTTGAGTGAGAGAGAGAGGGAAACGAAATTCCAAGTCTTCACTTGAGTTAAGTCTTATCTGAGTGACAATGTTTCTACCCAAGGGTTCTATTTATAGAACCACTTGTGTGGGCTTCAAGCTAAAAAGCCCACTTAAGTGTATTTTGGCCCATATCTCATAATATGCCAAAATCACTTAAGTATTTGGTACCTTACCATATTTCGTATTCTACTTAAGTACACTGTACCTTACGATGTTCCTTAGTTACTCTATCTCTCATCAATCCGTCCTTTGTGTGTGACTCTGTAGGTTTTCGCGACGTTGACAATTATATTAAATCACGCATTTAACATAATAAACAGTGAGCGGTATCTAGCAACACATCACTGCTACCCAAGACACGAAAATGTCATGTGATCTGACAAAACCTCCTGTGATAATAATTATGTGTATAATTACCCCTTTGCCCTTATGTCTATATTGAACACAAGGTATAGACCGTGTCATCCTTGTCCAGTTAAATATTGGGTCCATAGACATTTATCCTGTTACGCAGGATTGGTAAATTCCATCTAGGACACTCATGTCCCTCAGTATGCTTTGTGTAGTACCCATCAACTGTCTTTATGGTTATCCAGTTACGGATAACGTTGGATCAACAACAAAGCACTCGACTCTACATCTAGGGTCCATAGTGGTTTCAGGTCGAAGAGTGGCATACACCATTATCACCATGAGAATAACTTATGACACTTTGCATAACTTTCTATATAGTATTCTCACAGCGGGTCAATCCGGTATAAATATTACTCTTAATATTCATACCTATGTTTAAGACTTGATAACTCTTTATCCATGATCCATGAGATGTGATCATCAGTCTACAAACATAATAGTCTTAATGCTTTAATGTTATCCCACTTCATAATAAAGCTCGACTACGGATACTTTAAGAATAGTGTCCTTATGTTTAATGTGGTCTCATGATCAAGTCACACTTGAAGCATTAAACGGACTAGCTATTCTAGGGACTTTATTAAACAACCGTAATAAAGAAAAAGCCTTTTATTAATAATAAATAATTCGATACAAGTACCAAAAGTATTGGCCTCTAGGGCTTACACCAACACTCCACACTTGCCCCTACATATAACTATTTTATTATTGCTTTACACCCCTACCTTATACACCCCTTGACTCATACATATTTAGAGTCTCCACTAGATGACCTTCTTAGACAGTCAGCTATACCAAACCTGTTTGTTACCATCGATGATCCGACCATCTCCCCTCTTCCCAAAAACCATAAACATGCCCTTTTTGACCCTAATTGGAAATATGTAATACAATTTTAATTTAATGCTCTTATTAGAAATAATATGTGGTATTTAGTTCCTCGACCTTGTAATGTTAACATTATTCGTTGTATGTGAGTTTTCCGACATCAAAATAAATGTAATGGTTGTTTTGAGCGATACAAAGCTCGGCTTGTAGGTGATGGTAGGTCTCAAATTGTAGGACTGGATTGTAATGAGACTTTCAGCCCTGTAGTGATACCTGTAACCATTTGCACTATTCTCGCTATTGCTTTCTCCATATCCTGGCCCATTCGCCAGTTATATGTTCAGAGGGTCTTTCTACATGGTAATCTTCATGAAACTGTTTATATGAATTAGCCGATGGATTTTCGTGATCCTCATCACCCATATTATATGTGTCGCTTGTGGGAATCTCTCTATGGTCAAAATCAAGCACCTTGTGCCTTATACCAACGTTTCGATGACTATGTCTCCACCATTAGATTTCAGCACACCTTTGATCACTCTCTCTTTATCAACTGGCGTGACTCCGACATCGCTTAAATTTTAGTTTATGTTGTTGACATCATCCTCACTAGTTCCTCTCATGACCTACAAAAATCTATCATGGCATTTTTTCATTCCAATTTGATATGAAGGATCTGGGATTGTTGAGCTATTTTCTGGTTATTATAGTGACAAGACATGCATAAAGATTGTTTTTTAGTCATAGTACCTACGCCAACGACATTACTGCACGAGTAGGCATGACCTCATGCAAACCTTCCTATACTCCATTTGGCACCAAGCATAAGCTCAGTACCTCTTTTGGCACTCCATATTATAATCCTACATTATATCGGAGTCTTTCTGATGCTTTGATGTATCTCACATTTACCCTTCTAACATATCTTATGTTGTCCAGTAGACGTGTCTTCACATGCATGCTTCCTGCACTAAGCACATATTTGCACAAAAACACATTCTACGTTACATTTAGGGCATCTTAAAACATGGTTTTCATGTCCATCTTTCTCCCATCGAGAAGCTTATTTCCTACACAAATGCTGATTGGGGTGGATGTCCCGACACTCGTTGATCTACTTTAGATTATTGTGTTTTCTTGGTCATAACCTAATTTTATGGTCTTCCAAGAGACAACCCATGCTTTCTCATTCCAATGCAGAGACTAGATACTGAGGCGTTGCTAATGAGGTTTTAGAATCATGTTGGCTCCACAACCTTCTCTTGGAGCTTCATTTTCCTATTTCTAAGGCTACTCTTGTGTATTGTGACAATGTTAGTTCTATCTACCTATCTAACAATCCAATCCAGCATCAGCATACAAAACACATTGAGATGGACATTCACTTTGTTTGGGAGAAGGTCTCTCATGGTCAAGCCCGCGTTCTTCATTTTCAATCCCGAAACCAGTCTAATCATTTGTCAACCTTCTGCTTCGATTGTGGGGGTGTGATAGAATATGTATTTATTTGTTAAAGAATATTTGTATATAAGTCTCACATCGACTATAACATGTAATGAACTGTAAGTCTCTTTATATTTAATACAATCTCCGTAGTTCTATTATGACATGGTTGATCTCAATATCTTATGGCTAAGGTTTGATAATTGGTACAAAACCTCCATGTAATCGGCCCATCTCTTGCGAGGCCCAATAGCCGATTTTTTCCTCAACCTTCTATGCCAATTTCACCGTAAACCCCAAACCATTTGTTCCATGCAATCATACCTCCACCCTTATTACATTCTTCAGTTCGTTCATGAATGCCCCCTTCAACATCTCCTTGTCGCAATGAAGTAGAGGGGGATGAGACGAGCTGCAATTGCTACATATACTCTTTAAGTTGTTTGCTTCAAAATCATCAACACCTTATAAAGGTTTTCTGAGTTACATCCTGGAAACGTGCCAATAATGCACGACACAAAGATGTCTAAGAAATTAACTCAATTTGAGCCTCCCACCATTAAAACCAATTGAAACATTTCCCCTCGAAACAAATTGATGCAGCTAGTACTTTCTCTTCATCTAGAATTTGATTAATCTCAAAATACCTCTCAACATGATAGATCTTAAAATACACATATTTTTTTAAGCCTATTAGCCTATTTTAACTGCATAAGCATTTACAAACACTCAAACAATATGATAAACTGAATTATCATATTCCTATGACATTATCTTACATTCTCTCTTTACTATCTGTTGGAAAATATTTTATTCCGGTTTTCTTATTTCCTTTAATACTACTTTTTTTTTCTTTATTTACCATTAAGTGTAATAATTGTATCTTCACTATATAAATCAGTCTAAGACTGAAGAATAATACACAACAACTTTTACCTATTTTTTTCAATATGGTATCAAGAGCACTGGGTGAGGGGTTACTGTAAAGCTTTCCACAACTAGTGGGGTTCGACCCGCTTCACATGCCCGTTTAGCCTCCTATGGAGAATAACAACAATAAGTGGTCTTCCCTAACACATGCCTACATCAGATCCAACCATAGTGAACAACCGCAACCTGAATAAATCTTTCAACCCTCTTTGAAGTTGGGTAGACAAATTTATTTTCCATATCTGATTTAAAAAAATAAGTTTGAGGTTGCTCTCGGAAGTTAGCAATGTTTAAGTTTGGGGTTGGGGTACTAGAGAAATTGGTCAAAAGAAAGAAAAAGAAAAAGGAAATTAAGAAGTTAAAAATGACTTCTTCAAAAAAATTATGAAAAAGAACATGATGATGAATAAAACCAACAAATTGATTTCTCTTGTACCGATTGAAAAGAGTGATATGAAAGGAATCAGGTAACATAAGGAAAACTAGGTACCTAACTCCAAAAGTTTAAGTCTACTATCCTAAATTATCTTACCCTGATATAAGCCACGTTACAATCGTGAAAAGACCTCAAAAGTGTGCAAATATGACTTTTATTGACTCTGTTAAAATTTTACAAACTCGTTGTTTAATGCTTTTGAACGTCGATTGTGTGATTACCTTATCAAAATGAGTGAATAAAGGTGATATTAGAGACAAGTTAAGTACTTGTGTGTTGAAAGAACGTTTTTGAGTTAATTGGATTATAGCAGGGAATAAAAGTGTTGATCCAAAAAAGAAAGGTGACATTTATTGGTAAGGGTAAGCATTTCATTTCTGATGAAATTTCCAGTGTGTAGATAGGTTACTTAAGGACAAGCAAAAGAATAAGTTTGAGAATGTGATGACACTCGGTCATTACGTAATATTTGTGAGAAATTTCCAATAAATTGGTGGAATTATGAGCAAAAATAAAGCCAAAATGTGAAAGAAGTGAACAAAAACAACCAAAGTTGGGACTTAGTGAAAAATTGAGGAAAAAGGAAGAAGGGAGTGATTTTTCCTCTATTTTTATGGCGATTGTGATGCACTCATTTTGGCGCGATGACGTCATATCACGATTGTGATATATGCCAATGCAGTTGCAATGAAGCACTATTTTTACACTTGCCGACTAATATATATATATATATATATATATATATATATATATATATATATATATATATATATATATATATATATATATATATATATATATATATATATATATATAGGGTTTTTGCTACTCTTTTTAGGGTTCCAAATTTGAGATAGAAAGTGACAGCCAAGAGTTTTGGAGCACGAATTTGGAGAGAGTAAGAAACATTTGAGAGCATATTTTCCATTGATTTTGATGTATACTTCTTATCAACTCATGGTAATTCTTAGTTTCACTGTGAGTAGCTATGTTATTTTAGATTAGGTCTTTTGAGATGAACCTGATTGTAGTTTATTGGATCATATGATTGTTTGATATTATTTGAATTCATGTATGTTATAATCATTATTTAATTTCTCTTATGCTTTATGATGTTTGTGTGTTGATGAGCACACAAATTAATATCAGATGAGTAGGGATTATTGACCGTAAGTCTACCAATCTGAATTAGAACAATTATTCAACTTAGTAATTAACTAGGAATATATAATCATAAGTTTTGGATTTTGAATAAGAGAATATAGAAACCCTTATTTAACTCCGGATTGGCCTAAGGAATTAGATAATTACTGTGTAAATTAGTTAGTTGTACACCAAAGAATTTGCTAATGTGATCTTGTTATTTCATCGTGAGATTATATCTTAATTGTAATATATTTAATACACAACTCATCAACATGTATAGGCAGGGGATTCGATAAAAATATCTAATCACCTTTGTTCATCGAACTTTACTCTGTTAATTTTTTCGTTCTTATTTTCGTACCAAATCGAAATTGAAACCCCCCTCACTTATTTAGTTTCAATCGAAGTGTTATTTGCTTGTTTTATTTTGCAATACATGTGGAGATGAATTATTTTATGACTTCGATGAGACTGGTACACTTGCTAGTTTAGTCCATTAGACATCTATACAAACACTCATTTATTTTGTTACTTGATGGCATACAAGTGTTTTCATCAAGGGGAGGAATGCAAAGATGATCAAAACTAACTTATACATGTTTGTTTGAAATTATTTTCATGATTAAGTTTCAAAATTTCTGGAATTTTTTTATTTTTTTTGAAAAAAGTACTCCGAAAGGAAGTTTGTTTGCAGATTAATCAGATAATGATCTGAAAAGTTAAATATGCATGGAACCACCAACAATAGTTTGACTACAAAAGGTCAGAGATCAAATGGCATGAAAAAGTTTTTTTTCTCTTTAAATGCTTGATTCATAATTTATGCCTACCTATCGGTGAAAAATAACATGATTATGAATCCTTTACTTTATTCAAAGTTTGATATTTTTCTACTATCTAAAGAAAACACATTGACATAAGTAAGAAATCCTAATGCCTATCCAAGTGAGAAGTGTGCAACCTCACGTTGTACTAAATAATGAGAGTATATATGCATAATAATGCAGTAGACTATGCATTAGTCTCGCTAATTACTTGATATGTTTGGAAGTCATAGAAATGATCAAGGCATTGTTTGTATTGAGTGGAATATCTACTTGATCTAAAATGCATACCTTGTGAGGATGAGAATCCTTTTACAAACCATTTTGAGTCATACAATAAAAAAAAATTTGTTCGTTCAAAATTATAACCCTTAGCAAAATTTGAAAAGAAAAATAATGTTCACTACCTTACCTTAAGGATAGAAGAGAATTCAAAATGAAAGAATATTGTAAAAATAAAAGTTGGGGAAAAATGAAAATGGGAAAGTTTCAAAGGAAAACTCAAGTAGTATTAGTGTATGGAAAGAAATAAAAATTTGGCAAAATTCAAAGTAAAAAATAAAAAAAGTCAAGCATACCAAAAGTAAAAAAGCCACCGAGAGAAAATAGTTGTAAGAAAGTGGAAGTAAAGAAGAAGAAATATGTGATAAAGAAATATCTTATGTTCTCTTATCTTTAGGCTTTTGAATCAAAAGAAAATCAATATTTTTTGTAAGCTCAACCACATTACAACCTAAAGAAAGACCTTAGTGATCCATGACTGATGATATATCTTGAGCAAAAGTACACCAGAGTTCCTTTATGTGTTTTTTAACAGGTTGGTAAGTTTTTTTGGTAACAATTTGGTCCTTTAGGTGTTGGTCAAAATAAAAGAGAGATAAAGAGAGTATGAAGGAGAAACATGAAAAATAATAGTAAAAAGAAACAATAATGGTTATGAGAACTTTAAGGAGATGTTAAATAATAACCATTCATCTTTCTTGTTTTATTGGCTATAAAAGCCTTGTATCTTTCATTTGTAATCATCAGAACATAATTTCAATAAAAAAATTTAGTGTAATTGAGTTGTGAAATTTTCATGTGAGGAGAGGTTAATGAATTTATATATTTTATTTTCATTAAGTTTGTGTGCTTCCGCGTTAATTTGTTCTTCCACAAATCTGATAATATGGGGAAATTTTGCGTAGTTTCCTAACAACTAGTATCAGAGCCAGTTGGTTGATTTTTCTAAATTTTTCTAGAAAAGAATTTTTAGAGACGATCCTGAGAAAATCATATTTAAGTGGGAGTGATGGTTGCAGACGAAGGAAAAATGAAAATTGAAAAGTTCGATGGTGTGGACTTTAGCTTTTGGAAGATGCAGATTAAAGATTATCTATATCAGAAAAAGCTACATCAACCTCTCATGGAAACGAAGCCAGATTCGATGAAGGAAGATGAGTGGAACCTTCTCGATAGGCAAGCACTTGGCGTTATCCGATTGTCGTTATCTCGAAATGTTTCTTTTAACATTGCGGAGGAGAAGACAACCGCTGGTCTTTTGAAGGCTCTTTCAAGCATGTATGAAAAACCTTCAGCATCAAATAAAGTTCATTTGATGAGACGGTTATTTACACTTCGGGTGACAGAAGACACATCAATTGCACAACATATCAATGAACTCAATATTGTAACAACCCAATTGAGTTCAGTTGGAATTGAGTTTGACGATGAAGTACGAGCATTGATACTTTTGTCTTCCTTACCAGATAGTTGGAGTGCTACTGTCACGGCAGTGAGTAGCTCGTTAGGAAGTACAAAGATGAAATTTGATGATGTTCGTGATCTGGTTCTCAATGAAGAGATCAGGCGAAGAGAGTTGGATGAACCATCATCCTCTTCAGTATTACATACAGAGGAAAGAGGAAGAAATTCAACCAGGGGATATGGACGTGGTAAATCAAAGGACCGACGATCCAAATCCAGAAATCATCGTAGTTTCAATAATTCGAAGACTATCGAATGTTGGAATTGTGGAAAGAAAGGGCATTACAAAAATCAATGTAGACTCCCACCAAAGAATCAAGAGGTAAAGGATTAAGCAAATGTTGCTTCCACTTCAAGAGGAGAAGACACGTTGATATGCTCTTTGGAGAATAAGGAAGAGTCTTGGGTGTTAGACTCTGGAGCATCCTTCCATGCCACTTCCCAGAAAGAATTCTTTAATAATTATGTCTCTGGAAACCTCGGTAAAGTTTACCTCAGTAATGAGCAATCATGTGAGATTGCAGGTAAAGGTGTAGTGAAGATTAAGTTAGGTGGGTCTGAATGGGAATTGAAAAATGTAAGACATATTCCCGACCTGACAAAGAACTTAATCTCAGTAGGCCAGTTGGCTAGTGAAGGCTACACAACAGTCTTTCATGGTGAACAATGGAAGATTTCAAAGGGTGCAATGACAGTTGCTCGCGGTAAAAAGAGTGGTACTCTTTACAAGACAGCGGGAACTTGTCACTTGATTGCTGTTGCGAAAAATGAAAGTCCCAATCTATGGCACCAAAGATTAGGCCATATGAGTGAGAAAGGGATGAAGATCATGCACTCAAACGGAAAACTACAAGGTCTTAGGTCAATATAAATTGACATGTGTGAAGACTGTATACTTGGAAAACAAAAGCGAGTCAGCTTTCAGACAAATGGGAGAACCCCAAAGAAGGAAAGGCTTGAGCTTATTCACTCTGATGTTTGGGGTCCAACTACCGTCTCATATATTGGCGGGAAGAAATACTTCGTGACTTTTATTGATGACCATTCCAGAAAGGTATGGGTATACTTTCTGAAATATAAGTCTGACGTATTTGAGGCTTTCAAGGTGTGGAAAGCGATGGTAGAAAACGAGACCGGATTGAAGATCAAAAAGCTCCGAACTGGCAATGGTGGTGAATATATAGACACCAAGTTCAAGAATCTATGTTATGAGCACGAAATCAGAATGGAGAGGACTGTGCCAGGTATGCCTCAACAGAATGGTGTAGCTGAGCGTATGAATCGGCCTTTGACTGAAAGAGCCAGAAGCTTACGTGTGCAGTTAGGCTTACCGAAGCAGTTCTGGGAAGAGGCAGTCAACACATCAGCTTATTTAATCAACCGAGGTCCATCGGTACCATTGGAGCATAGAATACCAGAAGAGGTATGGAGCGAAAAAGAGGTAAAACTCTCACATCTTAGAGTTTTCGGATGTGTAGCATATGTGCACATTAGTGATCATGGCAGGAATAAGCTTGATCCCAAATCAAAGAAATGCATTTTCCTCGGTTATGGTAAGGATGAGTTTGGCTATCGACTATGGGATGATGAAAACAAGAAAATGATCCGCAGTAGAGATGTGGTCTTTAATGAAAGAGTTATGTACAAAGATAGGCATAACACAAGCACTAATGAATCAAAATTAAATGGCCCAGTTTATGCAGAGGTTGATGATATCCCAGAAAGTCCTATAATTGAAAATCCTCAATTAGAGGAATCAACTGAACAAAGCAGTGAGCAACAATATGACGCATCAGAGACTTGTACTCCAACTTCTATATTGAGAAGGTCTTCTCGACCTCATGTTCCCAATAGGAGATACATGGACTACATGTTGCTAACTGATGGAGGTGAGCCTGAAGATTATGCAGAAGCATGTCAGACCACAAATGCTAGTAAGTGGGAGCTTGCAATGAAAGATGAGATGAAGTCTTTAATCTCCAACCAGACATGGGAACTAGTTGAGTTACCTAGTGGAAAGAAGGCACTTCACAACAAATGGGTGTATCGAGTAAAAGAGGATCATGATGGTTCTAAGCGATACAAATCTCGACTAGTTGTCAAAGGATTTCAGCAAAAAGAAGGAGTTGATTACACTGAAATCTTTGCTCCAGTTGTGAAACTCAATACTATCAGGTCAGTTTTAAGTATTGTGGCCAGCAAAGAACTCTACCTTGAGCAATTGGACGTGAAGACTGCATTTCTTCACGGAGACTTAGATGAGGAGATCTACATGCACCAACCTGAAGGTTTCTTAGAGGAAGGGAAACAGAATATGGTGTGCAGATTAAAGAAGAGCTTGTATGGCCTGAAACAAGCTCCAAGACAGTGGTATATGAAGTTTGAAAGCTTTATGCACAAGGAAGGTTTCCAGAAGTGCAATGTCGATCACTGTTGTTTCTTCAAGAGATATAAGTCCAATTACATTATTTTGCTACTCTATGTCGATGATATGTTAGTAGCAAGCCCAGATATGGATGAAATTAGAAACTTGAAGATGCAGTTATAAAAGGAGTTTGACATGAAGGATTTTGGTCCAACAAAGAAGATTCTTGGAATGCAAATCATGAGAGATAAGCAAAGAGGAATTTTGCAGTTATCTCAGGCAGAGTACATCAATCGTATTTTGCAAAGGTTCAACATGGGCAATGCCAAGCCGGTTAGCACACCTTTGGCAAGTCATTTTCGCCTATCCAAGGACCAGTCTCCTCAGACGGAGGAAGAAATAGAATTCATGGATAAGATTCCATATGCTTCAGCCATAGGAAGTTTGATGTACGCAATGGTATGTACTAGGCCAGACATTGGCCATGTAGTGGGAGTTGTAAGCAGGTTTATGGCAAATCCAGGAAAAGCTCATTGGGAAGCAGTCAAGTGGATTTTGCGGTATCTACGAGGCACTAAAAAGAAATGTCTATACTTTGGCAAAGGAGAAATAAAAGTACAAGGATACGTTGATGCAGACTTTGCCGGTGAAGTTGATCACCGAAGAAGTACGATTGGCTATATATTTACTATTGGTACTGGAGCAGTTAGTTGGATATCGCGAATACAAAAGATTGTTGCTTTATCCACTACTGAGGCTGAGTATGTAGCAGTCACAGAAGCTAGTAAGGAATTAATATGGCTTCAAGGATTGTTAACAGAGTTGGGTTTTATGCAGGAGAAGAGTGTTTTGTATAGTGACAGTCAAAGTGCAATACATCTAGCAACGAATTATGCATTTCATTCAAGAACAAAACACATTGGTCTTCGTTATCACCTCATTAGATCTCTTCTTGAGGATGAGGTACTAACATTGAGCAAGATACAAGGAAGTGAGAATCCAGCTAACATGTTAACAAAGGTGGTGACAATTGATAAACTGAAGTTGTGCTCTTCTTCCGTTGGCCTGCTAGAATAATAAATTAATAAACGTTGTTGTTTGGCCAAGGTGTGAAGACTGATTAAAATCACTCTTCAAGTGGGAGATTGTTGGTCAAAATAAAAGAGATATAAAGAGAGTATGAAGGAGAAACAAGAAAAATAATAGTAAAAAGAAATAATAATGGTTATGAGAACTTTAAGGAGATGTTAAATAATAACCATTCATCTTTCTTGTTTTATTGGCTATAAATGTCTTGTATCTTTCATTTGTAATCATCGGAACATAATTTCAATAAATTCTTTTAGTGTAATTGAGTTGTGAAATTTTCATGTGAGGAGAGGTTAATGAATTTATATATTTTATTTTCATTAAGTTTGTGTGCTTCCGCGTTAATTTGTTCTTCCACAAATCTGATAATATGGGGAAATTTTGCGTAGTTTCCTAACATTAGGGTGATTTCTACATCCTTTTTCCTCACTTTTTGAACATTTAGAAATATGTAATTGTTGTATTTTTGTTTGTACTTCATCATTTTCATGCAATTCAAAGTAATTACATCCATAATTAACACTTACACTACATTTAAAAAAGGGGAACAGTGAACACGTTTGATAACTTAAAGGATCAAGTTATGACAAAAAAAACTTAAAGGGCCAATCTATTACACAAAAATAACTTACAGGACCTTTGGTGTAATTTTGCCTATATCTTGTGATGATTCTTAGACAAAATACAAAGTATATGCAATGTTTGATTTTTTTTAGGGAAACATTAACCATTGGAAGATACTCAGTGAGATCACGATCCTGATGAGTGATTGACGGTTAATTTAGACATGTTTTAAAAATCTTACTTTTGTCAAGCAAATTATTCATCTGCATGATATGGTTCATGGATAGTCATGATATCGATTATGAACTTGCATTTGAAAAAGAACATCATGCCATAAATATAGTTTCAAAAACTCTTGACCTAAAGTCAGTTAACGTGTCAAAAGAAACATGCAACATTTTTTGAATCATCTGATAATTTTATTAGAGGAAAAACAAAAGGATTAATTGGGGAGAGTTGATAAGTTTCAAATTTACATTCATTAAGTCGACGTCCATTGATTTATTTCACAAACAATTATTAGAAAAATCTTCGATTTATCTATGAAAAGTAAAGAAAAGAACGGAAAATCATGAATCATCACAAAGAAGATAGACAAAAGAAAAACTATGAAGAAGCAAGACTTGTTAGGCCCAAGCTATAGGCACCCTAGGTGTAGAATAGGACTAGATGTCATCACCAGGTATAAGTACTTTGTGGTGAAACAAATGTTAACGTGCTAGTCGAAGGGATGGTACGATGTGGGACACATGAAAAATATGAAAGTGTTGCTTGTTGAAAAAGAAAAAATTATTTGTCAGAGTGGCAGAGCATAACAAAGTAAATAATTTTTTTAATTATTATTCAAAATAATATTTTAAAATTTTTTAAAATAATTTAAACATATTAAAATAAAAACATAAAACCATATCTTCAATAAAATGAAAAACCCTAAGGAAGTTTGTACCTTCCGCCGTTTCATGACACTGTTTTTTAATAAATAAATAGAAATAAAGTGTGATAAATTAAAAAATATATATTTTAAGTTACATTATTATGGGAATTTTTGCCCTTACTGATTAAGTCAAAGAAAAAAAAAACTCCTAAAATACAGTATAACCCTTTTGGTAATCAATCTTCCTCATCAAACCCTTTCTCCTCATTCATATTTTATCATCAATCATTATTCTTCATTTTCACTACTTACATAATTTACATTGATTGATTTCAAAATCTTTGTTTTTCTTGTTGTTGTTAAAGAGAGACATGGGAAGACTTTTTCTGATCGATCTGGAAGGAGACTTGTATAGCTGCAAGCATTGCAAGACTGCTTTTGCCCTTGTTGATGATATTATTTCCAAGGTTTTTTATTTTTCATCCCTCAAACTTTAATTTAATATATGTATATAATATAAATCTTTTATTGTGATGTGTCTATTACTGGTAGATGAGTTGTATATGTGTGTTTTGAAACATAATTCATGAATCATGAATTTACGGAATAATGGATCAAATAATGTCATAAATCCTATTATAAAAGAATTTCTGAATCATGAATTTTTAGGGCTAAAGTCTTTTGAGTGGTTATCTGCATATGAATTGAAACTGTTTTGTTAAAGTATATGTTCTCTGTATGCATCTGAATCCTTAGTTTCACTATTCATTTCTGCAAAATCAGAAACTGCTGATGATCTAATCCTGGTTTTCTCTTAGTCTTTCCAATGCAGGCATGGAAAGGCTTATCTTTTTGATAAAGTGTAAGTTTTCTTTCACTATTGAATGTAATAATAGTGAAATTGCTATTGGATGGAAACCGAATATCAGACCTTATGACATGTTGGTAATCCATATTATGACAGTGTGAATGTCTCGGTCGGAGAGAAAGAAAACCGGAAAATGTTGACGGGAATGCATACTGTCGTTGACATATTCTGTGTTACATGTGGATCCATTGTTGGATGGAAATATGTAAGGACACCAGTTCATGAATCTCATGATTTTTTTATTTATTTGTTTGGCTTTCATTTTATATTTTATTTTGTTTTAGGAGATTGCTAATGAGAAGTCTCAGAAGTACAAAGAAGGAAAGTTTATCCTTGAAAGGTAATATCAATTAATCAACTATGTTATAGCCACTATGAGTAGGAATCATTCATTATTTCTCATTTTGATTGCATGTGCTTTACATTGATAGGTATAAGGTTTTGGGGCCAGATGGATCCGAATACATGCCTCCTCTAGATGACGCTGAAGATGCTTGATTTACTTCAGGATCATTTCCGTTTTGAATTGTTAATTCTTTATGATTTTCATTATGCACTTCAAATCTAGTATTCCAGGAAATAAGTACTTTATAAATCTTTTAAAAGTTGTTACAATTAGTTACTTGAATTGTAATCAGCATTTGTTTTCATTGCTATATCATCCTATAAGCAATCATCATCCTACTGTGTCAAACCTTAGCATCATGTCATTCTATTTAGTTAATATCTAGGTGATGATGATTCTGAGTAGGAGTAAGATAAGGGAAATTTTTTACAAGACTTTAGATGCATGGGATATCAATCATGCTTCCTTAGATCACAAATGAGTTTCTGATAACCAAACATGTCCTTAGAAGATGAAAGGTCTTGTTGAACACATCCGAGCTTGAGAGAAAGTCGTGTGGCTCTTAAGAATCTAATCGAAATTAGTATATGATCATATTGAGTTTTGTTTCTTTTTTTATGACAGATGAATTATATTTGGTAACACACAAACCAACTAATGATCAAATAAGAGCATGAGCATCATAGAGTTTATGAGCAGGTTTGCAAATAATGAACAACTAGATTAACACCTGCCTAATGGGTGTGGACTAAATTTTTTATATTAAAATTTTAATAATTATTTATTATTTCTTTTTATAAAACAGGGTTAGTCAACTTATACTTAGAATATTTTATTTTGAACCACAAATGTTCTAATTGGCTGAGTTTTATCATAATAAATCTTTTATAAATAAAATGAACTTTAATAAAAATAATAATAGAACGAGAGATAAAATAAGAAAAGTGAAAACAAAAAAAAACAATAAAAATGGATTAAATAGTGAGTGATACAAACATTTATTTTACTAATTAATAAATAGTAATTAAATAAATATTAAAAAATTAATAAATGATTTGTGATGAAATTTTTTTTATTAAATTACTAAATGATCTTTGATTTTAAAAAATTATTAGAAAATTATATTTGATTATTAACAAAAAAAATTATAAGTTTATCATATCTATGATATATTTCACTTTTTATTTTAAAATTAAAATATATTACTTATAACTATAAATACTATAACATATTAAAACATAATTAATGATATTAAAATTTTAAATTTATGCTAAATTAAAGAGATTTTTTTGTAATATATATATATATATATATATATATATATATATGTAAATAACACAAAATAAGATTAGACAGATTAATTGTCAATTGAAAAATAGCTAAAATGTAACTAAGGTGAAGAATATATTATAATATATGTAAATGAATTTTTTTAAAATCACAGTTGAGTTTTTTTTTTTAAATTGATATATGTTATTTGACGAAATAAAATTGAAATTTCCTACTTATAATTTTTATTTTCTAGCTTTCATTTAAGAATTATCAATTAAATTGTAAATAAAAGTTGGGAGTTATTATTAAATAGTAACATAAATTTGTAATTAAAAGTAAATATTAATGTTAAATTATGGTATAAATTCTATAATTAGTCAAGTTTTTTTTTCTTTTGCACTCTGGTTCTTAGAAAAAAATGTCCTGACAGTGACCCATCATTGTTTTCATCAGCAATAGAATTCGATATTCTTAGAATCTTCGTTCTTTAACCAGAGTTCATTTACAATTCGAGTTTAATGGTTGATTAGTCATGATATTTTTTTAAAGAGAAAGAATTACTTTCTCCGTTTTTTATTATAAGTCGTTTTTGGTTTTTCATACGTATTAAAAAATGTAATAATTATAGTATAAAAAAAAGATAAATTATGAAGAATTTTATAAAATTATCCTTTATTAATGGTATTGGAATGACAAATTAACATAATTCAAAGGAGAGAAAATAATAAATATTTAAGGGTATAATAGAAAAAATAACATCAATGATTCATTGGTATTATAAAACGATTTATAGTGTGGTACAAAATATTTTTACAAATGACCTATAGGAGGTAGTAATAAATATCTATTAAATTATAGTTAAATGAAATATTTATTACTGTTAAAAATATGTAATACTAAAAATTAATAATAACATATATTTAAAACTTTTAAAGATAAGTTTTTCCGTAAATTTATTGTATAAAATTATAAAATTAATTCAATAAATAAATGGTATAATTATAATAGTAAAATGTAACGAGCTTTTTAGTAAACATAACTTAAAGTAAATAATTAATTACATTTATAATTTCTGAAAAAGTATTTTATTGTAAACTTATTGCATTAATTTAGACAATAAGTCGAGTAATTAAATTTTTTTAGTCATAATAATAAATGTAATGAAAATATGTATCTAATTGATTATTCATTGGATAAGACCATGAAATTTTTTACTTGTAATTTTTAGTTTCCAGTTTTCATTGAAAATTGTCCATTGATTGTATATAAAAATTTAGAATTATTATTCAATAGTAACATAAATTTGTAATTACATATACGTATTAATGTAAAATTATGGTATAAATTAAACAATCAAGGCGGTACTTAAACTTTATTACTATTAGTTATGGTATTTTTTTAAAGAGAACAAATTGATAAATATCTATTAAATTATAGTTAAATAACATGGAATATTCCAAATTAAAAAAAAATATTTATACAATTAGTTACGGTACTGATTTTATAGTTAAACTATTTTATACAATATAATTATATATAATTGTCTAAAGAGGAATAGAATCTAGAAAGAATTAAACTATAAAAAGATTAGGAAAAAATATGAGTAGAAAATATAAGTATTAATAAGAAAATATGTGAATTTTCTTTTTTAAGCATTAATGTTTAAGTATCGAAAACAGTTAATACATATGATTTAGAGGATCCGAAAACAACCATGCAACTTAGTTTCCTACTATGCATAGATCCGCAGCAGGGGTTTGCGGAGCATGAGCTCAAGATACCATAAATCAAATTTTCTGTTAAGAAAATATTTATTAGAATTCTTTTTAAGTACCGGTTAATAAAATTATTTTTCTTAAATATAATATAGAGTAGAATAATGTTAATTAATTCCTCTAAAATAAAATCAATTAATATATTCATAATTTTAGCCATAAATATAGAAGCTAATTGGGACACTAAAATTAAAATGATGATATAGCGAATATGAATTATTGAAAAGTTAGATTTTTAATTATTTATTAAGACTCAAAAGTTACATAACTTTACCCTAACTTATGAATCATTTGTATTCTTTTTAATTCTCAAATCTCAATCTAATTATAATCTCTTCATCTCTTTGGAAAAATATAAGTGTCGAACAATAAGTGTCTAGCGTAAGTGTCAAAAAGTTATTTCTTTTATAAGATACTAATTTTCATGTTGATTTTCACTTTTCAGGATCAAGTTTGACTTGATGTTCAAAGACTTTTTGAACAAATTGATCAGAATTTAAGTTGAAGGTTAAAAATCAACATCATATACTATTGTTTCATATCTTTGATTGTTTTAAAGACTTTTAATTATTTTCCTAATGCATGCATACCTTATAGAATAATATAGACTATTCCTATTAGTGTTGCATCGGCTAAAAGAAGTTTTTCTAAATTAAAATTATTAAAATCTTATTCGATATCTACTATGTCACCAGATCGATTAAATAATCTTGCGTTGATTTCAATTGAAAATAATTTATTTTGAAGAACCTTGATTATGAATAAATTATTAATGATTTTGCAACAAAAAATGTTAAGAGAATGATATTTAAATAATTTAAAGATTTGATCAATTTTTTATAGGAAAAAAGATCGGATGATGAAGAAGAAGAAGAAAAAGAAGAAGTCTTTGGTTTATATTTTGATGTAGTATAAACATTGATTCAAAGATCCATATTTGTATTCTTTTTGCACAATGTCAAATGAAAATGTGTTTTTTATTCAATTATTTCTTTTATCCTTATGTATTTATTGTTAAAAAAATTATAGGAATATCACTCTTTTGATTTGCCCAAGACACCCAAATTCAAAGGATCGACTCTGGTTGGTAGGATTTACATGTGTATTTAACTTCCTCTGCAAAGTTCATCTCATAAATATTGTATGAATTATTGTTTCTTTCAATCAGGCTTTATATGATTTTGAAAAAAAAACATTTCATGTTGGCCTCTCCACACTTCATATATGGTTTTTGCTGCACTTATTTTCAAGATTTGTTGCTTCTAACCTTTTTTCATTGTTTATTTGATTAACCATTATTTTTCTCCGTTCCAACCTGCATGTGTTATGCGAATATCTAACCAGATCAATTTCTTTCCAAATAGTGGGTGTTATTTTGCAATTAAAGAACAAATGTTCCATAGATTCTTCCTCATCACATAAGCTACAATTTCTATCAGTTATGATATCAAATCGGACTAGCCTGTCTTTGGTGGGAGGTCTCCACATGAGCATCATCTAAAGTATAAAAGTATCACTAAGTCTCCCTATGAGTGTCACTCCACATAGTCTTTTTCAAATCTTAAAATTTTGTACATGTTTGAGGTTTTATATATCCCCTTTTGATCAACTTCTGCCAAGTAGGTAGTGTTCTCCATTATATCTCTTCTTTTCACAATCTTCTTTGGAATCCATGATCCGTTTGTGGTCACTTTCCAATTCATAACATCTTGACCCTTTAGATAATACGCATCAATCCATCTAACCCATAACTTGTCAGCCTTTTCTTATTTCATATGTTACACTCCATAAGAAACTTATATCGATTGCTTCTATTTGTTTTGTAACTTGTTGTGGAAAAGGAAAGACTTGCATCCAATAAGCTATGACAGCGAATAAATTACTTCTTATCGATTGTTATCTCCCTACATAGCCCAGTAAATTCGATTTCTAATTTCGTATCTTGGCCAATATCCTATTAATAAGGAGCCTACATTAGCGCACAATCAGTTTTCTACTCGATAATGACAGTCCCCGTGAAGAAGAGTTATTGTCCTTGGTTATAGTTTTGATAAAGACAAACACATCAACAAAAAGAAGTCAAAGCTTAAAGACTAGAGAAATTAAGTTCAAATGATCATAAGCTTTGGAAAGTCAATGGAAGAATAAAAATGGTTGAGTATTCTTTATAATTCATGTATATATATCTTAATTGCTAAGAATTATCATGATCATGTCATCTTGTGCATGCATTCATTTTAACATCATGTGGAAACTTATTTGAAACTCAATTTTTTTTAGTATTTTTCAAATTGATAGCAGGTGTAACCGGTTACATAAACATAAAAATGGTTTTCCAAAAGATTGTTTCAAACATTCTGGTTTTGGTAAATTGTGTCATTTGAACCCGCCGTAACAGAACTCTAAAACTGGCACAATTTGCACCAATTACATAAACGTAAGATTATCTTATTTTTTAAACAATTATCAGGTGTAACCGGTTACACATTTGATAATTTCAAATTTTACATGAAAAATCTGATTCCAATATTTTGTATCTTTCATACATCAAACATGATAATGTTTCATGAATATACACTCTTCCAAAAGGGTATATTGCATGTATATATACTTGTGGTTTCAGTTTTCAAAATAGAAACTCTCAGGCACAAAACTTTTATATTTCAAAAGAGATTCTTTGATATACGACTTTCACATCTCCTAATCCAAACAAGTTTCTACACTTTCAAATATGAAACTTTATGCATGAACTTTCATACATAGTCATTAAAGTTTCATTCATATTATTCTCAGCACTTAGGTGTATATATTTGGATTTTCATCAATAAAAATATAACATCAATTAATACATAAGAGTTTCAAGAGCTATAACTTCTGTTACAAACTCAGGTTTATGTATACCTTGTTGTCCAGGATTGTTGGAAACAAAAGAGTGAAAAAAAAGGATTGTTTTCTTTTTCTCTTGTGATTCTTATGTTAGAAGATTGTATGGTAGGTCTTGGTGGAAGACTTGTACAAAGATCTAACATAGTATAAAATCTTTTACTATTTAATAGGAATGGATGTACTCTCGGATTATAAGGGAAACCAGGATATATCATTGTGTCTTTTACTTTCTACATTTATTTTTCAGTATATTTACTTTCATATTAATTTTGAAAAATAACAAAACATGTGTTAATGCTTCAAATTAAGAAAACAAGCAATAAATCCAATTCACACCCCCACCTTCTCTCTCTCTCTCTCTCTCTCTCTCTCTCTCTCTCTCTCTCTCTCTCTCTCTCTTAGAGATCACGCATAAACTTACACTCCCGAGTATTTGAAGGGAAGTGTACAAGCAGCGAATCTCGTCGTCTCTATGATTTCCTTTTGATATTCTTCTTTCACTCCTCCAAAATAGAACTTGTCTTTTGTAGGATGTTCTTTCAGGCCACTTGCCTCGTAGAATTTCTTAAATTCCAACATCATAATCTTCACAGATATCTCATCGCCTCTTGTAAAAAAGAGTAAATCATCAGCAAAACTAATATTGGTGGTTTGTAACTTCTCGCATTTTGGATGAAAGTTAAAATCAGGTGTCTTCTTGAGGTTCCTCAAGCAACTATGAAAATATTCCATTATTAATACAAATAGAAGAAGGGATATGGTATCCCCCTTCCTTAATCCCTATCTTGCCTTCAAAATATCACTATATTGGCCATTGATAGAATACCTGTAAGACATAATACTCAAACAAACCATAATCCAATTAATGAATTTTCCAGGAAAATTCATTTCACGCATAGTCGCTTTTAGAGTTGGCCACTTCACAATATCATATGATTTTTGTATGTCCATTTGGATTGCACATCTAGGGGATATGTGTTTCTTGTTACAACCTCTCAGTAACTCATGTGCCATGATAATATTGTTATGAATTACCTTGCCATGTATAAAAGCTTATTGGCTATCTCCCACTACCATATTGATTACCTTGCTCAGTCTTGATGTTACAATTTTGGAAATTATTTTGTATATCGTAGTGCAACAAGCTATAGGTCGCATCTCCTTCGTTGTTTTTGCAATATGGGATTTTGAAATTAGTGTAACTAATGCACGGTTAACTGTTGCATATAACCTGTTCTTCTCAAAAAATTCATGGGTAGCTACCACCACATATTTCTTTATTACATTCCATGTAGTCTTGAATAAAATATAGTATGCATTTGGTGCAAGCACGATAAAGAGCCAAAATAGAAGACTTTTGTAACACATACACAAGGGCTAGATACTTCAACTTCAACATAATATCCTCATAAAGGATAGGCAAGTTACAAAGATCAACACCTTCATTGTCAGGTTCATACCTATCATGAACTTACTTGTTTATATTGACAACATCATCAATATGGTCATTCCCCTTATGATTCTTTTCATGACTAGCCTTGTCACAAAACTTGGACAAGATCTTCATGATCTTTTTCACCATGTTGACAAAAGGTAAGTCTTCAACTTTCACATTTAAGTTCCTATTGAGGAAGGTACTTTGATCATCCATCTAGTTAAGTTTGAGCTTCAAGATACATGACAGTCTAGGTCTCAAACTGATGTCTCCAAAAGTATCAGCATCACATATACTCCCATCTTCTTCAGCAGGTAACAATGGGTTACCTGATTTGTCAGTAACAACTTACTTCATAGCAAGCCCACCGAGATCAACATCTTCACTATTAAGGGGAGAAATATCATTTACCGAGTGAGTGCCCTTGGTAAACAATCCATACTTCTTGTTGTTAATATCACAAACCAGAAGTACACTTTCATCCTTACTTCTCACTTCTTCACACCATGTCTCCACTGAAGGATAATTGCCATCCAAGGCGCAGCGGAATTTAAAATTTCTCCTTTAATGATCCTTACGAATGGGCATGATCAGTGATAGAATCGTTACCTCTTGTGGGGATCACGAACGTTGAACGATGACAACGTCTCTACTCAATCCACACGAACGGGTTCCTTCAATCTCAGTGCTAGCTGGTACAAATGAAGGTTTTGAGAGAGAGAGAGAGAGAGAGAGAGAGAGGGAAACGAAATTCCAAGTCTTCACTTGAGTGTTTCTCTTAGTGACAATGCTTCTACCCAAGGGTTCTATTTATAGAACCACTTGTGTGGGCTTCAAGCTAAAAGCCCACTTAAGTGTATTTTGGCCCATATCTCATAATATGCCCAAAATCACTTAAGCGTGTGGTACCTTACCATATTTCGTATTCCACTTAAGCGCACCGTACCTTACGGTGTTCCTTAGTTACTCTATTTCTCATCAATCCGTCCTTTGTGTGTGACCCTGTAGGTTTTCGCGACGTTGGCAATTATATTAAATCACGCATTTAACATAATAAACAGTGAGTGGTATCTAGCAACACATCACTGCTACCCAAGACACGAAAATGTCATGTGATCTGACAAAACCTCCTGTGATAATAATTATGTGTATAATTACCCCTTTGCCCTTATGTCTATATTGAACACAAGGTATAGACCGTGTCATCCTTATCCAGTTCAATATTGGGCCTATAGACATTTATCCTGTTACGCAGGATGGGCAAATTCCATCTAGGTCACTCATGTCCCTCAGCATGCTTCGTGGAGTACCCATCAACTGTCTTTATGGTTATCCAGTTACGGACAACGTTGGATCAGCAACAAAGCACTCAACTCTACATCTAGGATCCATAGTGGTTTACACCATTATCACCATGAGAATATCTTATGAAACTTTGCATAACTTTCTATATAGTATTCTCATAGCGGGTCAATCCGGTATAAATATTACTCTTAATATTCATACCTATGTTTAAGACTTGATAACTCTTTATCCATGATTCATGAGATGTGATCATCAGTCTACAAACATAATAGTCTTAATACTTTAATGTTATCCCACTTCACAATAAAGCTCGACTACGGATACTTTAAGAATAGTGTCCTTATGTTTAATGTGATCTCATGATTAAGTCATACTTGATACATTAAACGGACTAGCTATTCTAGGGACTTTATCAAACAACCATAATAAAGAAAAAGCCTTTTATTATTAATAAATAATTCGATACAAGTACCAAAAGTATTGGCCTCTAGGGCTTACACCAACATCCACATCTTTTGATGTATGCTCATGATTATTAACAACATCTTCATTGGATATAATAATATCAACCTCGACAACTTCATGAACATTATTCTCTTTATGCATTTGAGATTGTGTCAACATGTCGTACATGTTGTATGGCATATCATTATCATCATTCTGAATTCCCAGACTGGATTATGGGGTTCCTTCACCAAAAAAACGTATGAATGAGATTATTATTCTCTATAAACCCATACATGTGAGGGATAATAATCACAATTCCACCAACAACTAGATAAGATTTTTCAACAAGTGGAATGTTATAGAGGGTAATATCTGAAATATATTTCTTGGCATACAACCTGAGACTGGACTCTAAGATACTATGAGAAACACCAATTCATACTTCACCAAACTCACAATCATTATTTTGGTTAATCAGAACTCCATTCATATGAGAAGGAATTCCAAAATTCCTCTTCTCCTCCAACTCCTTCTTCTGAACCACTATTGGTTGTTCAATGTTACGAGGACCTCTAGCCTGACCATCAGTCTTCCCTTCAGTGACAAATCCTTGCACGAGTCTCATAAATACCATAAGTGGTAATTCTTCTTCAATCTTGAGTTTTGGTAACTCCTTGACATCATCTTCAGATATGATCTCCTTCATTCTCTTAACCTTGGACGAGGGCTGAGAAATCCACATATAACAGTTGTCTTTGGATCTCGATCCCTTCATTAACACAACTTGATCCTTACTAGATACAATACATTCTAATATTTTGTAGCTAACATCCATACCTTAATCACATAATTGACTTATGATGATCAAGTTAGCAATTAATCCTTCCACTAGCAACACACCATAAGGACATTGTAAATCTAGACTCACCAGCTTGCTTATCTCATTGATTCTTCCTCTAGTTCCATCACCAAATATGGCATACCTATTAGAATAGGGCTTTAAATCTTCAATATATCTCCTTTCACCAGTCATATTCTATGAACATCCATTACCAAAATATCTATCCTTTATAGAAGAAACTCAAAGAGGAACATGAGCTAAGATACATTTGACAGTTTCTTTGGGTTTCCACACTTTCTTAGCTTGAGTTTTCTTCCCTTTCTTTCCTTTAGACTTTGGTTGACTATAATATTGAGGATATCCATTTTATAGCATAAAGGTATTATATGAATACATCTACTACAATGGTGCCATCTCTTTGCAAAGTTCTTGTAACCCATGTGTTGAGGGAACACATGTCGATCATGATGCTGAGACATGTGGTCCAACATCTGAAACTCTGTCTTCTTCTTAGTGAGGAATTCAAACTTTTTGTTCATGGAACAATAGCCAAACCATATAGTCTTCTTCTCCCCATTCTATAATATTTCATTTAACATATTAGAACCATTGTTCAACATATGAGCATATTTTGTCAAGTTATCAAGTTTGTATTTTAACAATGTGACTTATTCTTCTAGTCCTACAATGGTTGAACCAAGCTTCTCTTTTTCTATGAGTAGAGCACTTATGGTATTCTTTTTGTCTTTTCTCTCAAGCAAGACTCCTTCCATTCAGTGAGAAACTCTCTATAAGTTTCAGCAAGATCTTCTGCTGGTATCTCTTCATCACTAGAATCACTACAAGAGTCATATTTCCCAGTAAAAGCCATCACTTTATTAGTTGTTTCATCATTAGGCTCAGACCGAGTGATTGATAATTTCTTTTTCTATTTCTTTAGAAAAGTGGGACATTCGGCTATAGTGGGGTCAAACTCTTCACATTCATAACGCTGAGCTCATTTTCCTTTGTTATCTTTGAAATCATATTTGCTCTTGTTCAGTAGACTGGTGTCTGACCTCTTGTCTAGGACATTTATCCTCCATTTTATGTCCATATTTTTCAAATCATCATTGAATTTTCTTCCAACAAGGGTTATAGCCTCTAAAAATATTTCTCCACTTTAATGGTCGTCCTCTTTAGTGTTGGAAACAAAAGCTATGCTTTTGTTCTTCTTTTCAAATCTATCATTCAAGGCCATATCAAAGGTTTATACGGAACCAATGAGTTCATCAACCTTAATATTTCTTAGGTTTTGAGCTTCTTCAATAGCAATTACTCTCATATTAAACCTCTTAGGCAATGATCTGAGAATTTTCCTAGCAAACTTTTCTTCAGACATCTTTTCACCTAAGGGAAAAGAGGTGTTTGCAATATCATGCAATCTGATGTGGAACTCACAAACATATTCTTCTTCATTCATCCTCAAGTTCTTAAACCTGGTGGTAAGGAGTTATAGCCTTGACATAGAAACTTTGGATGTGCCTTCATGAGCAGTTTTAAGAATCTCCCAAGCTTCTTTAGCTTCTGAATATGTGTTGATCAATTTGAACATGTTCTTATCCACACCATTAAAAATAGCATTCAAAGTGTTAGAGTTTCCAAGAGCTTTCTTATCTTTAGCATCAGTCCAATCTACTTTTGATTTCAGACTAGTTATGCCATCTCTAGTCGTTATTATTGGATGTTTCCATCCTTTTAACACAGCTTTCCATGCTTTGCTTCCTAAGGATTTGAGAAAAGCAACCATCATCACCTTCAACTAATCGTAATTTGTGTCATACAAAATATTTGATTTGTTTACTAATCATCCATCTTTTATTGTCTCCATTTGAGCATAACTTATCTTCCATAGAGCTCACCCAACAGGCTAGGGTGTCTGCTATGATGCCAATTGAAATTATATTCCTTAAAGGATAGATGTCGAACTCGATATTTCGACAACATGTTCGACAAGATACATCAGAACCATTACACTAACAAGTAATAGATGATGTAGCATAAAAGAAATAAAGAACACAATCAATTATTTACCCAATTTGGTGAAACTACAACTACTTCGGGGGGGGGGGGGGGGGGGGGGGGGGGGGGTGAGTCTACAACTTAAGAAAGGGAATTCATTATTAGTAGTTTAGTATAATTATACTTACAAGGAACAACAAACTCTATATTGTTCAATGCCTCTTCCTACCCAATGACTTTCTATTTAGAGCCTACTCACTTTCTTCTCTTGCACAAAACCAGTGATAGAGGCAAACAACTACTAAACTCTGGTGCTCAACTTCAATTTTCACAAGATGAAAGAATTATAACTCAACTAGGCAAACCTTCTATGAAAAGTTACTAGAACATAGAGGTGTAAATAATAATGTCGATTACAACTCAACTAGACAAACCTTTTATGTCAAGTTACTGAAACATATAAGTGTACATAAATAATTTTGCATTAGTCCTATTAGGGAATTAACATGGAATACATGACACAAAAACTAACACTCTAAGATATTCAATGGGGGTGCTTGCTTTCCAGTGTAGGTTTGAGCTCCTTATATAACAAACTAACTCTAAGATTTTCTCCTTGGATAGTATCTTTGAATTCGTCCAGAATTAATGCAGAATATGTTGGATATTTGATTTTCTCCTTGAATATCTCAAATAAGATATGATTTATTTTAATTTAAATTCAAATTTAAATCTTCATTTAAATCTAAATTAAACTTTAGTCCGCTGTCAAATAAATTACCTAATCATATTGTTAAATCAATAACAATAAAATCTTTAACAAATCTTCAATAGAATATACTCCAAAATGCATGATCGGAAAAATAGCAAGTGTACTATTTTTATCGATGTAGTAATAAGGAGTTTTATTTCCAAGTATCGATCTCAAGGATTGCGTAGGAAATACTTATTTTAATTTGATTCTATCGGAACAAAAAGATAATGGTTTGGTTGTTTTGGAATTTATAATAGTAAACACACAAAGAGTAAAAATAATTGATTAAGATAAAAGATGCTAGGGTGAGTGGTTGAGTTAACCGGTTATGAATTCAGTCAAGATTTCCTTAATACATATGAAATATTCAATCACCTAACCTCAGAATGTTCTTACTTAAGTCCTTAAGGAAGAAACTATTAAACTACCAATTCTTACTCAAATGTCCATTCAATTAATCATTGGTTTTAATCATACAAAATATCAAGGTTTACGGTGATTTACGAAAGTTACTAGTCCTAGATGATGCATTCATAAACCCAAATTTGTGAAAACCCTAACAATCACAATCCTATTATTTAAAGTCATAGATCAATTTGTATTTGTCCGATACAAAAGCATAATAACGTCACACAATTGAATTGAAATACGTAACATAGTAATCAAGAAATCATTTGTTCAAATTCATAACATGCGATAACATTAGGACCACCCCCTAGCATCAGGGGGTTTAGCCTCTCATAGTACTTAAAGAACTCATAATGTAAAGATTAGAAATTACAAGAATTAGGAGAGTTTGATCTTCAATGGTTGATGCCCTTGAATCTCGCCGTCTTCAAATCCTTCGTATTCGCTATCTTCTCCAATGCAATGTTTTCTTTTGTCTGTCAAAAGGTGCCTTCTTCTTTCTCTTCCAAGCCTTCTTATAGTTTCAGATGAATCTCTTCCAAGCAAAAGGTCCAAACTACCCTTAATGAGCAGAATCCGTTCACAAAGCAAAAATTAGGTTTTCCAAGCTGCGTCCAATCAACACGGCCGTGTGTCACCACACGGGTGGCCGTGTTGTTCTCCATAATTAATTAATTTCAGCACAAGCTACAGAGGCAACAACACGGGCCGTGTTCCTACACACGGGTGCCCGTGTTAATGCACTGTTTTAATCAACACGACCGTGTGGTGGAACACGGGTGCCCGTGTTGATCTCTGTTTTTCTTCTCCTCTTTTGCTCTGCCTGATCAACAACACGGGCAGTGTTGTGGCACACGGGTGCCCGTGTTGACCTGCTGTTTCTTCATATTTTTGCCTTTCAGAGTGTCCATAACTTCACCATTCTTACTTTTAAACCTGTGCAATGACCTGTAACAATGACACTACCAAACGAAGCATAAACGAGATCTTTTTGACATAAACTTGTAATCGAATGCAATGCGATACCAAACCAACAAAACATGATAAATGACTCCAAAGCAACTAAAAACAAACATAAATCTTACCAAAATGATGAAAATATGTCGGATTAACGGCGAGAATTCAATGGAAATGGTGACCGATCAATGCACCATTATGGTGCATGTTGCATAAGGTCTAGATGTTGTACCAACATGTTAGAGCATTGCACCCAAATATGTGTCTTTCTGCATTGTCAAACAACTTTAGCAAGCTAGACCAATCTTGAATACTTGGACACTTCTCCAAATTGTTGTTTTGCTAAAATGAAGCCAATCCAAAAGGCCAATCTAATAGGAAAAACAAAATTTTAATGAGAGAGAGAGAAGCACTAAGATTTATATGTATTCAGTGTTATCGTCCTCGTAGGCACATAATCCAGTCTCTTATGTTGATCAATCGGAAAAAATTATTCCACTATATTTGTAACAATCCAATTTATCAATTTCTTGAAACTCGATTGATCTTATCTGCAACGAGCTCCTCGACTACTTGTGATCTTCACTCGATCACCATCTTTAACCTTTGACAAACTTCTAATTTTAATGCTCATTAATCTTCACTCGATCCCAAACTTGAAACCTCGAGTTCTTCCCTTCAACCTTGACAACTTGCTAATCTTCACTCAATCCTAAATTTCCTGCCTTGAATACGTCTTCTACAATAGGTTAACAGATGCACAAAGAAAAACTCCACACCTATGGAGAAAATATTCTCTCTCTTTGTCTGCAATGAAATTTACTTCTTAAATTTCCTCAAGATCAAAACATCTGTTATAAAATATTCACATACTCCAAAATAAAAAATTAGAATAGGCTTCTCACAATCCATTATCATACATACAAAGAACATGATAAGTCCCCGAAAATGATGAAGATGAAGAGAGAGAAATGAATTCTCACAAAAAATATTTGATCTATCTCTCTTGATTAAGAGTTTTCTCATCAAGTTATGAATTTATAAAATGAAATACTATTTATATATGCATGAGATGATGCACTAAATGAGCTAAAAAAACATTAAATTAATCAGATCAAAATCAAAAGGTAGTGGAGACGATTCCTTTGAATCATATCCTTCTAACATGTGAATCGATTCCTACAAAACATGGATTATCAAACTATTAATTGAATCGATTCCAACATGTATGTGAATCGTTTCCAACAAACAAAAAGAAAATAAGAGTTTCAAAAAATCTAATTTAATTGATTCAATGTGATGTGTAAATCGGTTTCAATAAATAAAATAAAAACAGGAATTTGAAAAACATCATGTTAAATCGATTCTAATTGCTATTTGAAAATAGACTGACACTTAGAATTGGATCATGCATTACCTTAAATCGATTCATTTAAGGTTTACTTTGGTCAGCATCTCATTATATGCATGAAAAGCATGTTATTTTGTGTATGTGATGAGAGATTCAATAAAAAAAACTCAAAAACTACGATAAAACATAATACACAATATCAAAACATCGAAATAACCGATAATACCCTTGCGGGCAATTTCACTCCCTATAGTCACAAAGGACCATACAACCCATAGACTTACATATATGTATTATCTAAACTTCCCTAGACTTTAAAAAAATGATCTGTCTATCTTCAAAGAAGGATCTAAATAAATTATAAAATGAATATGATTTGTTTGAGATCTGATATCAACTCAGAGAGTGTGTCACTAAGTTTACTAACACAGTTAAAAATTGATTCATTGATCTATTAAGATACTAAAGTGTGCCTTTTTATGTGAAGAAAATTTAATAGAGATTAGTAACTAGAATATGTGAGACATTATTCAATCCAATTTTCCTGAAGTGAAAAGTTCTTGATCAACCTTGTTTAAATAGATGAAGCAAGGTGTTATATTCACAAAAGTCCCAACAATCCCAAACTGTACTTTGTATTTCCAATCAACAAACTCTCATCTTCTGCTTTCTCTCTCGGTAATCCTTCATCCCCATCATATCACTATTCTTCATTTTCACTCGTTTTTTTCCCTTTCTTTGACGTTTCAGTTACATTGCATGCTTTTCTTTCACTGTACAAATTGATTATATGTAGTTGATGCTCTCTGGCTTCTCTTTGTTTCTCTCAATCTTGTTGTGTGGCTTTCTGTAGAGACATGGGAAGACTTTTCTTGATCGATCTTGAAGGAAAACTCTACAGCTGCAAGCATTGCCAGACACCTTTAGCCCATGCTGAGCATTACGTTTCAACGGTTGTTAGATTTTCTTTCCTCAAACTTCATTTCATTATACTTCTGGTTTTTGCAGAATCATAGCCTGCTGCTGACAATCTAACCCTTGTTTTCTCTTAGGGTTCACATTTCTCTTATGGGCTGGCTTATGTTTTTCACAAAGTGTAAGTTTTCTTTGACTCTCTCGCTTCACTTCCATTGCTGTTTTTGATTCCTTCAAATAACATCTTGCTAATCTATTGTATGACAGTGTAAATGTTTCGTACGGAGAGAGAGAAGAACGGATGATTATGCCAGGATTCGATGATTCTACTATCATCCTCATATACTGTGTCAAATGCGGGTCCAATGTTGGATGGAAATTCGTAAGGCCGGCAGGTTCTTGAATCTCATGATTTTTTTCGTTTATTTGTTTACCCTTAATTTCATATTTTATATTTTGTTTTAGGAGTCGGCTTACGACCTAAATCCGTGGGAAACGACGATTATGCTTCCAAGGTAATAAATTAATTAAGAATATGTTTAAGCATAATCTGTAGGTTTTACTCTATCTTTCTTGTAGCGCAAGTTATTAATATGGGTGGTCATGTTGTGGATCACAGAATGTAGAAAATAACAGTTTTGTTCAAATTCTGCTACATAGCTTAGTTCTTCTGCATTTTGATTACATGTGTTTTGTATATTACTTAGGTCAGAGGTATTGGTGCCTGGTGAAGTCCCGAACATGCGTTTGCCTGCTCGCTCTTGAAGATGCTTGATTTACTTACTTGAGGATCGTTTCCTTTTGAATTATACATTCTTTATATGCTAGCTTCATCATGTTGTTAAAACGTAGCTTCGTCATAGAACTTTTAAGAGTTAGTAAGTAGAGTTAGTTACTTGAATTGTAAATCAGTGTGCCTAAGAGGTATGATTGTTTCTTGTTACTTTACTGTTAACAAATATCTGCAATTGCGGCACTATGATGGTTATAGTGGTGGCGGTTTTTGGACTAGCCTCATGTTACAAGTTGCTAACCAAATTGTGTTTCCATTGAAAATTGTATCCTTAACTTGGATGCAGTTGAGGATACAGTTTTCCGGTGGATTCTATATCAGGTTTGTGCAGCAACTGTTTCATCTTTTCACCAATTATTTTGAGGTTTATCATGTTTTCTTGTAATATAATTTATTTTTCTTGTTATATATACTACTTAAAAAATAATTGTGAGTTCAATTCACACGCTCAATAAATTTACAAACATTGCTAGTTTTAAAAAATAATAGTGTATGAATGCGACATTTGTATTAAAAAAACTATTATAAAGTGTTATGGAAGACGATGATTCGGAAAGTAGTGATTATGAATACAAAAGTGATCACGGTTGTCCGGCCATCGACATTGAGAAGGAGCTCTTTAATAAAGCTTTGCTCATGAAGTGGAAATGGAGGATTGTTAATGATACGTGCGCTTTGTGCAGGGTCAAGGACGGTAAGAATATAGTTTTCTGGTTTAGCATGCGGGCAGGTAACCAGACGCTGAAGGAGGTGTTCCCTGAGCTGTTTGTAGCGGCTCCAGATCCGTTCTGTAGTGTAGCAGATGTTGGGCAATGAGAGCATGGTCATTGGTCATGGTCATTGGTCTTGGCACAAGCAAGGCTTGGGGTTGTTTAACAATGAAGGAGTTAATTGGTTATGGGAGATTGGTTAGTCATTGGTGATGTCAATGGAAGATTTATCATCGTTTCCTTTCGAGTTTCATTTGTTAAAGGTGAAAGAGGAACGTAGATTGGTTATTCTTATTTGGATGGCGGTTGTTTGGAATATTTGGATGGTGTGTAAAAGTGTTCCCAAGTTTGACGAGTGTTGGTCGAGAGTAAAGGTCTTATCTTGGGATTGGCTTAGTGTTGAGGATAACTCCTGTTTTTGGGTTAGTTTTTTTATTTATTTGGTGCTCCTCTCCATTGTCTTGCTTATTATCAACGGGTTGATTTTCGAGTACCCCCTTATACTTGTTTTTTTTTTTTTTTTTTTTTGAATGAAATCATTGTGTATTAAAAAATAACTATAATTATAGTCTTGAGTTCATTAAACAAAGTGTATAGATTTATTTTTACTTTCTATAAGATTATTTTCAGCATTCTAATTACAATTTTAATAGATCAAAATCTTATTTTAAAACATGTTATCACAAAACTCTTGATCTTTGGGACTCACTCCCATATAAACTTAGTTAAATTCGTAGGTAATTTTTCACCCGTCTTTTATTATGGATTAACGTTAATTTTTTCAATAACATTTCTCATATTGTCACCGTTTAACATTCTTTGTTCTATTTCTAGTCATCGTTTAACCTTTATCACTATCAATTATTATTTGACCTACTAAGAGATTATTTTTCCACAAATGACCATACCACATGTCAGTGTATTCACCTTTGTTTTTGGTGATTCAATAGTCGGTTTTGTTGTGATGGTTACTTAGTATACAAGTAACATAGTTGTATATATACACATAATTTTAATTCAGTTTTAACAGTTTTCAATAATAACAAGTCATCAATTGCTTTGCATTCTCTCTCTCATTCCTTTTCTCACTCAAAGTGTCTCACACACTAACAAATTGGTATCTAAAGCTTCTGGATCATGTTCTTGATCGTGTTTTCAAGAACTTCACGTTAGTGGTCGTGTTTCCAGGAATCGTGAACCCTAGTTGTTTTATAGATGAATGGTACTAATGACATTATGAATTCTCTTCCAATTCTTGACGGTAAAAATTGGAACCCATGGAGTCAGCAGATGAAGTCTTTGTTCGATTTTCATTAAATCATAGAAGTGGTTAACAATGACATCCATGAGCTTGCTGACAATGAAACTAATACTCAGAGAGTCATTCACAAGGATACAAAGAAGAAAGATTGCAAGATTTCCTATTGTATTTTTAATCTGCAGTAGATGCGGCAAACTTTGATCAGATTTGTCATGCTGAATTGGCAAAAAAGGCTTGGGATATTCTTGTCAAGTATTACAAAGGAGGTGACAAGGTTAAAGTCGTCAAATTATAAACATTGCGAATGAAGTATTAATTACTGCAGATGGGAGAAGAAGAAAATATTGCAGGTTATGTCTCAAAGGTGCATAATCTTGTCCATCGCATGAAAGGTTGTGGTGAAACCCTAACTAATAAGATAATAGTTTAGAAGGTAACACGTACGTTGACCTCTCACTTTGATCACACTTTCGTATCCATTCAAGAATCCAACAATCTTGAAACCATGAAATTGGAAGATTTGGTTGGTTCGTTTGAGGCATATGAGATGAGGATTATTGAAAGGAAAGGTATCAAGATTCGATACAAGCACTACAAGCTAATATCTAGAAGAAACGGTGTGGTTCCAACAAGTTCAAAGGTAAAAGAGACATGACTCTGTGTAAGAAGTCTTGGTTGAACCCTCAAAAGCATAATATTTATGATAAGGATTATGAATCCTCCAAAAGAGGAGAAGGAAACTCCTATCGGAAAGACAAAGAAGAGAAAAAAAGGTGTGCAATACTATAAATGTGAAAAGTGGGGTCACTTAGCAAAGAATTGTTGGTTAAGGAAAGACAAGGAAGAGAAAAAAAGACAAGAAGGAAGGAGAAAACTTTGCACGCCAAGATTCAAATGATTATGAAGATATGATGCTTATGGTTGCAGTTGCAGATGACCATGTCGACTCCAAAATTTGGTTCCTCAACACATGTTGCTCGAATCGCATGACTGGTATGAGAGTGTGGTTGGCAGATTTCGACGATTCAAAGAAGAGAAAGGTCAAAGTTTTAGATAATATCTCATTGCAAGAAAAAGGTATTCACAAGATAGTTATTCAAATGGGCAATGGAGAAAAAGCTATAATCAATGATGTACCCTATGTACGTCGAATAAAATGCAACCTGCTAAGTGTTGGACAACTTGTCGAAAAAGGTTTCTCACTGGTTATGAAAAGAAGGAGCCTTGGAACTGTTCGACACCCAGAATAGTTTGGTCTTATAATCTCCTCTGTCAAAGAATAGGATATTTAAGACCATGATCAATTCAATTGAGGTAGAATGCCTCAAAATAGTTGTCGACCACAAGAATAGTTGGTTGTGGAATTTGAGGTTTGACCATTTAAATTTTAGGTCACTCAATCAGCTGATTAATCAATATATGGTAACTGGTATACCAAGAATTGAGATTCCCGACAAAATCTATAAAGGTTTCTTAGTAAGGAAGCAATCCAGAAAGTCTTTTGTTTCGACTATGCCAATGAGGTCCTCTTGCATACTATAAGTAGTACATTCACATGTGTGTGGCTCGTTTGAAGATCATCCCATTGGTGGAAACAAGTATTTTGTCTCATTTGTCAATGAGTATAATCGAAAGCTTTGGATATATGTGATCAGGCATAAAGACAAAGTATTTTCAACATAATGGAATCGAAGAAAGAAGAAACATGACCCATATTGGATATGGAGAGATGCATGATGAAGCGAAAGAATTTGCCAAAATACTTATATGGTAAAGTTGTCACCACTTCTGTTTATATTCTCAATAGGTTCCCTACCAAGAAATTGAAGAACAAGGTTCTTAAAGAAGTGTGGAGTGTAAAATGACCATCAGTGAGTCATTTTATGGTGTTTGGCTCTATTTGCTATAAGCATGTTCCTGATGCAAGAAGAAGGAAGCTTGATGATAAAAGTGAACTTATGATTCTGGTAGGATATCACAAAACTGGAGCATACAAGCTATTCAATCCAATCAATTAGAAGATCGTAATGAGTCAATCAATCGTGATTGATGAAAATTTTGCATGGGATTGGAATTTTGGTGATGCAATTAACAAGCCTTTGATGAGTTATGGCATCGACGAAGAAACTGATGAAGTTAAAGTCAAAGTAGTTGTTGTTATTCTAAAAATAGATGAATTTGAAGAAGGTGTGGTTAGCATAAGCCAAAGACCTCAAAGAACTAGACTACTCCCAGCAAAGCTTTAAGACTGTGAAGTGGTTGCTGATGATGAAGTCACACCAGATGGAGATTTGGTTCATTTTGCTTTACTTGTAACTGTTGAACCAATCAACTATAGTGAGGCCTTCAAAGATACACAATGGAAGGAAGCTATGGTAGAAGTTTTTCAAGCAATTGAAATAAACAATACATGGGAGCTAGTAGAATTTCCAACACACACAAAAGTTATTAAAGTAAAGTGGGTGTTCAAACTAAAGCACAATCGTGATGGGTCAATTGAAAGACACAAGGAAAGATTACTAGCTCAGGGATTTCTTTAGGGAGCATGACTCAACTACTATGAAGTATATGCACTATTATCAAGATTGGAGAATATCCAATTGGTGGTAGCCTTGGCATGTAAGCAAGGTTGGTTGACATTTCACTTAGATGTGAAATCGGCATTTATGAATGGTCCCCTGGATGAAGTATTTTATGTTAGACAACCTCCTGGGTTTGTGATACAAGAGGAAGCAAGGAAAGTGTACAAGTGGCATAAAGCCCTTTATGGTCTCAAACAGGCACCTGGGGCATGGAACAAGAAGATCGACTCATACTTGGTCGAAATGGGATTCATCAAATATAAGTCTGAGTATGGTGTCTATGTTCAAGTTGTGGAACAAGATATAAAAATCATTTGCTTATATGTCGATGATTTGCTAGTAACTATAAATAGCATGGAGAACTTGTCAAAGTTCAAAGAGTTGATGAAAATGGAATTTGAAATGTCGGATTTGGAAAATTGTATTATTTCATAGGCATGGAATTTAAAATGTCTAAGAAAGGCATGATGCTAAATCAAAAAAAGTATGTCAAAGAAATACTCAAGATATTTAGGATGGAAGACTCGAATCCTGCATCCTCGTCTATCGAATCAAATCTAAAACTAGAGAAACATGGAGATGAGGACATGGTCGACTCTACTTTGTTCAAACAAACTATAGGATCTCTAAGGTATGTGTGCAATAGCGTACCTGATATAGGTTTCTCAGTTAGATTAATGAGCAAACACATGGATGAACCAAAGGTGTCATACATGAAGCCTGCAAGAAGAATCCTGAGATGCTTAAAAGGATCAATGAACTGTGGAATCCTATTTTGACGAGATTTTGAAAGCAAATAAATTGTGGTTAATTGATATTCAGATGTTGATTAGTATGGATACAAGGAAGATCGGAGAAGCACAGCTAGTTACTTCTTTCAAGTATTTGGTGCCCCAATCTCATGGTGCTCATGAAAGCAACATGTGGTGGCATTATCTGTTGGAACAAGATTTGTTCATGCCCTTAAAAGGTTTTAATGATAACAAAGTATTTAAAGAACAATAGGGTTTACTAATGGTTATTCTAGTGTGATGGATCAAAAGACATTAACCTTGATATAAATCAAGCTAATCACTTAGAATAGTCATTAAAGAGAAACAAAGCTAGGTCAGTATCTAAAGTATAAGAACCAAGCTTGTATGACCTGAAGTCAAATTACATCAAGGTTTCAAAGCCTATCAAAAGACTCAATTCCATAAAGAAGTGATTCGGATTTTAATTGATCAGAATCTGTAAGTTGTTCATCAGCATCTGAAGGCTTATGACTCTGATATCGATCCAGCCTCTGATTACAGCTCAGCTTCTAAAAGACTGAAAAGCATTTAATATGACATTGTACCAAAACAGTCTTGTATTATCAAAGGCCTGGAATTTTGGACAAAGTCTACTAGGGTTTTATGTTGCAAGGCTCAAGAAATAAAGATGTGATATCTTCAGTCTGCTCTACCTGTTGGTAGATATCTAGTATCTTGAAAGGTACTAAGAGCATTGTTATTATTCAATGGACATAGCTTCATACCATCTCCTAATCTCCAACGGCTCTCTTGGCATACTTCTTCAACAAGCCTATTCATTATGTTCAAACTCTCCAACGACTATTTTCCTAGTCTTATAAAAGGAAGTTCAAGGATATGAAGAAGATGCTGAAAAATGATTGATCAAGTTGATCATCATAGGTTCATTGACTTTGGTTGGAAACTATGAATATGTTGAAGATTCAAATACTGTGAAAGTCTTTGAATAAGCTATCAACAGAACCATACAACATAAGAGGATATGATACAAACAAGAACACTTATGTATATTTTTTATCTTTGGCTATAAAGTCTTAATATTTCTTACCATTGTTAATTTTAGAAATCTTAAATACATTAGGATCTATGTTGTAACTATGCACTACTGATAAGAGCATCAAGTGCATTTGTAATTACTATTCTAACTCCTGATTATAATATGTAATAAGTATCTTGTTGGGTGCTTGAGAAAATAAGTCTCTTTCTGTTAGATTGAGCAAAAAAGTCTCTTGTTAGGTGCTTGAGAAAATAAGTCTCTTTTTGGATAGATTGAACAAGTAAGTTTCATGCTTGCGGATAAAGCAGTAAGTCTCTTTTTGGATAGATTGAGCAAGAACTCCTGAACGGGTAGTTCAGGCAAGGAAGTCTCTTGCTTGAGGGCTTGAGCAGAAGTCTCTTTTCGTGGGATTGAGAAGGAAGTCCTAAATGTGTAGTTTAGGAAAGGAAGTCTCTTTCTTGAGGGCTTGAGCGAAAGTTTCTTTCTAGGTTGATTGAGAAAATTGTATTCCTCATATACAATTCACCCCCCCTTCTTTAAGTATATCTTTCTCACCTTCAATTGGTATCAGAGTCCGGTGAGAAAAAGCTACTCAAGCAGTGATTCAGCTTTATTTCAAGTTTCCTCCATTAGTCATAGAATGGAAACTACAAAAGGTAAATAAAGATGAGTTGAAGGGATCAAGAAACTTATTTCTACTCTAATTCACTTGTTTTGTGAGTATGAGAGGACTTTAATCTTTAAGACTGACTCGTGGGACAAGTGTACTTGTTGAAGAAATCAAGAAACCTTTTATGCTTTAAGTCATTTGTTTTGTGAGTATGAAAGTATTTCATAATCCTTAAGGTTGACTCGTGGGATAAATGTGCTTGCTGCAGGAATCAAGGTTTAATTTTGATCTGCTTGTTTAAAAGGAAGACTGGTCTGATTTCCAGATCCTTAAAAAGACAGAAAAACCAGAAGAAGCTTTTGTTTGAGAAGATTATAATGGGGATTCAGATGATGATGAAATGGTCTTCATTTTCAAGATATTTCAACAGCTGACCAAGAGTAACAAGGGACTCTCTAGTAGAAGCTTTAACTTCAAAGGTTTATGTTCCAAGAATAGAAAAGATATTCAGAAGATCTGCTACAATTGCAATAATCCTTGTCACTTCTGAAATGATTGTCCTAATCTACAAAAGGAAATATCATTTAGGAAAGCCTTATGAAGGAAATTTTCAAAGCAAGTTCAAGAAAGGTCCCATTGCAACATGGGATGAACTTGATGATGAAGAAGATTCAGATAGAGATACTGAAGAAGCCATCCTTGCACTGATGGCTCTTACACTCTCTGATTCAGAGTCTGAGTCAGGTTCTAGCTCTAAATCTGATGAAGAAGACAGGGTATATTCTAACATATCTTGTTTTGATCTTATTCATGATTTCATGAGCCTTTGTCAAGATTAGGCAAGGCACATGAAGATAATTAAGAAACAACTTAAGTTTCTTAAAGAAGAATTGAAATCTTCTAAATAAACGGTTGAGACATTATAAAGAAATTTAGTTGTTGCTTAAGCTGAATATGGCTCTCCAAGATTTCTTAACAATAGATCTTAACAAAACTTTGCTTGCATCCATGATCTATGGAGTAAGTAAAATCATATGAGATGGTCCGGGCTTCCATGAAAAATGTGTGGTTTTCAAAATCTTTACATTGAAGAAACCCTCAAAACCATCTTCTTCTAATCATGCTGATAAAAGGCTTATGACTAATTTGTGTCTGAGACTGAAGGGATCAAAGTTATAAACCCATCATAATCAATAACAGAGAAGCCAAAGGTTCTGACAGAACTAGAGACCTCAAGTTCAAAAGTTCTCCAGATGCTAGAACTTGGGATCTCAAAGTTAGTGGTTTTGATGAAACCAGACACTATGATCCAAAAGTCAAAAGGTAAAGGGAATTCAGAGACTAAGACCTTCAAGTCAAAGGTTGTGAGAAAACATATACTTGAAACTTCTGGATCTAAGCTTTTGAATTGTTCAGAAACTTATGCCAACGCTTATCCATGACATAATTTCTATAAAAAGAAATTCTGGAATAAGGTTAGACATTACTCTAAGGCAAGGGCACATATTAAGAAAAGGCCTAGAGTAACAAACACAAAAGGACCCATAAGATTATGGGTACCAAAATCTGAAATTGTGTTTGCTGATATGCTTAAAGGAAAAGTTAGTGCATTTGTTATAATGTTTAGACAACAAATGGTTATATCCTACATCAAGAGGAAAGCATATTTTCTTCTCCTAACTCTAAAAGAGGAAGGAAAGGTGAAGTTTGGAGAAAAGCAAAAAAAAATAGTACTATGGTCACTAGTACTACTCCAAGACTGGGATGAATGAGGAACAGGTCCAACAATAAGGTGTTTAAGAGTGATTCTCATCAGTGAGAACATTGTTAGAACCAAAAGTTATTCAGAAGCCACACCAAGGTATGTCTAAACCCTTCTATTTACTTCGACAACTTTTATGAATGGAATATTATTTACTTTTGTCTATGTATCTATCTCCTTGATACATAACTATCCTAGATAATATATATGCATAAGAATTCTCAGAACAAGTGGAAAATATTCTTTTATATCCTTGCTCTTATTACTTATTCAGAACCAAGTATTATGGGCTTACATGTTTTGATCAAAAAAGTGTTGTTGTTCAAATCAATTCTCGAATGAGTTTTTTTACTTGTCTTATCCTTTGTATTCTAAAGACTTAATTCTTATCTAAGAAAGGGTTTCTGATCTTATTTTAAAAGCTTGATTCTGAATATGGAGTATCAAAGACCAATGCTAATCAGTAGTAGCTTCATCAAAGTCTTGAATAGACTCTGATGACATGTAGCCTCTGAGAAGCATCAGACTCTGAGACTCAGAAAAAGAATAAGGATTACTTGTAACTTTTTATAAAAAACCATGTGTCTGAAAATTGATACGCTAAGTTATGAAGCTATTTGGGATGAATCTATAGAGTAGTAATGCTTTACCCCTTGGATTCTTTGTGGCCTCTCTCTCTCTCTCTCTCTCTCTCTCTCTCTCTCTCTCTTGTCATGTCTTAATTTTTCTTTGTACTTGTTTATCTTACTTGTTGGTTTCCCAAAATATTTTATGTTATGTCTTTTCAAAATCTAGTTGTTTTAAATCATTTTCTCTCTCTGGTTTTTGCCTTTTCATTCCTTATTTAAATTTATCTTCCTCATCCAAAATTTCTCATTCTGGTTTACAATTTGTCCCTTAAACATGGTTGACACGGTTGTGCAACCTTGCCTTGGTTTTCAAAAGTTATCATCTCTCGTTTATGTCCTAACCATAAATGACCTCCAGCTTAAACCTTGGCATGAGAAACCAACTAGAAAGCATCAATGAAAGGCTAGCTCTTATGGAAGAATTGGGAGTCTCTGACTATTATCTTCTGCTTCTCCTTCATTCAGGCTTAAGAGTGAAAGTTCAGCAAGTAATATTCAACCTCCTGAAGATAACACTTCCTCTCCTTGAGAGAAAGTGGTTTTGCATTCCTTCTGAACAAGTTCTGGGTGAACTCGTCTCTCTGCAAGGAACAATTGTAAATCTGGATGAAGTTTCATTTAACCTAGAGCTAAAAATTTACTGGTGAAGATCATGTTGTTTCATAAGAACAAACCAACTTCTTCTTCCTCAACTCACACTTTGGCAGTCTTCAGATCTTGCCTTAGTTTTTCTTTTTTCTTTCATCTCTTTTGTCTTTGTTTTTCCGGTTCTGATAATAAATTGTATTACTGAGTTCCAATGCTTCGTGTAAGCTATTTGATCAAAAAGAGTATTTTTGTTTCTAGGATGGATCTTTCCTTTGTAATTTTTTGTTTTATTTTTGCTTAAGACTTGTATGTTTAGATTCTTAGGTAAATTTGATGTATTCTTTCTTAGCCTCTGATTGTATATCCAAAGCAATTTTTGTTGCTAATTGGATGTGTCAAATGAATCAAATGAAAAAGAAATACTAAGTTAAGAGTATTGTGTTTTGTTTTCTTTTTGAATTCTGGACATCTTAAATCAGTTTGCAATAAAGGAATTAACTGATGATGAAAAGGATCGTATTCTAATTAAAAAGGGAAAGAACTTCATTGAACAAGAAAGAATGATTACAAAAAGATGTTTATAACATTAGTCCTAATCATCCCTAGGTCTGCAAGCATAAAAAAAGTTTCCCCGATATAAAACCAATTCCTCTTCTTCATCTGTATTGAAATGAAACACTTCTCTTAATTTTCTTCTCCTCTTGGACTTCTTCTTATTCCTACTAATATTCTTTTGTGGCATAAGTACCTGAGGAAGAGAGTTTGAAAGATTTCCTTTAGAGGATCTAACATTCTGATCAGAAGTAGCTTCAGAGACTAGAGGAGCCTCTAAAACAATGGGACTAGTTGATTGTTCAAAAGTTGTGTTTTGAGTGAATATAGATTTACGATTTGGCCTGAGCATGTGCTTTTATAACAAAATTCCAAAAGGTGAAACACCTTGTGTGTTTAAGATTCTAATCTTTGAAATTCTCAAAACCAATCACTAACTAACCATGCCATACTAGATCATAATTACTCCTTGGAAACTGAAATGGTACTGATTTACCACAAGAAGTAAAAAAAAAATCTTTCAGATTCTTGAAAAAATTTAAAATTGTTTTAAATTGTCTTCTAATTTTGAAAAAAAAAATTCAAAATTTTCAATTGGTGTCAAATTTTTCAATTGATATCAGAACTTTTAAATTGTCTAAATTTTTTTCACTATTATATGCATTTAAACTGTTTTAAATTTCATTTTATTTTTCTCAGTTTTATTATTCTTCTCTTTCTTTCTTAAATCTTTTCGATAATGATAAAGGGGGAGAAAATGCATAGAGTATTTAAGAAGAGATTAAAGCATCAGAACTTGAACAAAGTAGTTTCTGCCAAAACAACTTTTGATTTATAAGCTTTATGTTATTTATATTTTTGAGTAATTTATCTTATTGAGCTTAAATGACTAATTCTGATTAAACAAATACGAAGAGTTAAGGAAAAGCTTACAAACCTTACCTTAATGAATTGTTAGTCTAAAGGAATAACTTACAAACGTCAACCTAAGACCTGTAAAACTTAGGGGGAGCTTACAAACCTCAGACCCTGATGTTAGAATTTGTTGATTAAAATTATAGGATTAAATTAACATAGATAAGGAGTTAAGAGGAGCTTACAAACCTCGTCTTAATGGACTATCAGACTTAGAGGGAGCTTACAAACCTCACCTTAATGGACTGCCTAACTTAGGGGGAGCTTACAAACCTCAGCCTCTAATGTTAGACTGTTTTAATTAAATCATCAACCATTATTCTTAAATACATTTGTTTGTCATCATCAAAAAGGGGGAGATTGTTGAAACAAGATGTATTCATCCCTTAAAATGTTTTGATGATAACCAAGTATTTAAAGAAAACTAGGGTTTATTAATGGTTATTCTAGTGTGCATGATCAAAAGACATTAACCTTGATAAAAATCTAGTTAATCACTTAGAAGAATCATTAAAGAGAAGCTAAGTTAGGTCTGTATCTAAAGGATCAGAACAAAGCCTGTAGGATCTGAAGTCAAATTACATCAAGGTTTCAAAGCCTGTCAAAAGACTAAGTTCCACAAAGAAGTGATTCAGATTCTAATTGATCAGAATCTGTAAGTTCATCAGCATCTGAAGCCTTCAGACTATGTTCTTGATCCAACCTCTGATGACAGCTCAACTTCTAAAAGATTGAAGAACATCTAATTCGTACACTGTACCAAAACAGTCTTGTCTTATAAAATCCCCAGAATTATAGACAAAGTCTATTACGGTTTCATGTTTTAAGGCTCAAGAAATAAATATGTGATATCTTCACTCTTCTATACCCGTTGGTAGATATCTAGTACCTTGAAATATGTTAAGAGTGTTGTTATTATTCATTGGATAAAGGTCTATACCAGATGCTAATCTCCAACGACTCTCTTGGTATATTTCTTCAACAAACCTTCTCATTCTGTTCAAACTCCTCGACGACTATTTTCTTAGTCTTATAAAACGAAGTGCAAGGATATGAAGAAGATGCTAAAAAATGATTGATCAAGTTGAACATCATAGGTGTAAGAACAAAAATAGTTCTACAATAGATTCCATGATTTTGATGATAACAAAGGATGAAACCAAAAGTGGCACCCTAACGAAAAGTTTCTAAGTGTGCAGGGTTCTAAAGAAAGAAGAAATAAATCTGATGATGTCATCAGATGCAAAACAAGATCAGATGCAAAATCTCAAGTATCAGAAGCATCTAAAGTGAAATCTCGTTTCAAGAAGCTCTGACTCTGGACAAAACTACAAAATATCAGAAGCATCTGAACATGAAGTAAAGTCTAGAAGCTCTGACTCTGAACAAATGCCTTCTGCAAAGTCTGAAGTTATCAAGCGTCATCTGAACTTTCAAGAGATAACATCAGAAGCCAATTTCTCCAGATACACAAAGACTCTAATCAGAATTGTTAATCATGATGAAGTAACGTTTAAGCCAAGTTAAAGTTCTGCAAACGGATTTCCTCAATTAGAAAGAGACGTTAATCTCCACTTCCAAGAGAAAAGATACTAATTGTGGTAAGTAGTCACTTCTAAGTGAAAAAGTCTACTGCAGAAGCTATTAATGGAATGGCGTAATTACATCTCAATATCCAACAGATTCAACGCTACTTCAACTCTACTTCAACTCCTATAAATAGAGAAGAAATCTCATTCAGCAAATACGAAGAAATCACTAGCCAAAACTATACTGAAATTATATCACGCTCAAGAAAAACTTCTTTGTTCTTCAAAGATTTTCACTAAGCTGTTGCTTATCAAGTGAAAAAATTTGTTCTTAAGTTTGTAATATTTGCTTTCTTAGAAGCACTTTAGATTACACATCTTGTATCTATTTTTTATTTGATTTCCTCAAGTGACTTGTTGTAGTCTGTAGACTTGAGAGGACTAAGAGATTTTCTTTTCTCTTAGGGGTTGTTTGTAATCTTTCAAGATTAGTGGATTAAGTCCTTGTTGAAGGCGAAATCACCTTGGCCGGGTGGACTGGAGTAGCTTTGTGTTATAAGCGAACCAGTATAAAATCTTTGTGTGATTTCATTTTGCAAAAGCGCTTATTTTTTTTTTTAAACAATTCAAACCCCCCTTTCTTGTTTTTCTCACCTTCAATTGGTATCAGAGCTCCGGCTCTGTTATTGATTTTCAAATCAAACACTTAACCGTGTAGAGAGATCCAGTGCGAGAAAAACAAATGGCCCACTCAAATGAGAAAGATTCTTACAATGCCAAGCCTCCTGTTTTTGATGGAGAAAAGTTTGATTACTGGAAAGATAGAATCGAAAGTTTCTTTCTGGGTTATGATGCTGACCTCTGGGACATTGTCACAGATGGATACAAACCTCCAACCTTAAATGGAGCTGAAGTTCCCAGAAGCAAAATGTCAGAAGATCAGAAACGTGAGTTCAAAAATCATCACAAGGCCAGAACAATACTTCTAAATGCTATATCATACAACGAATACGAAAAGATCACCAACAGAGAGACGGCTAAAGATATACTTGACTCTCTGAAGATGACCCATGAAGGAAACTCCCAAGTCAAGGAGACGAAGGCTCTGGCGTTGATCCAGAAGTATGAAGCCTTCAAGATGGAAGATGACGAAGCTATAGAAGCTATGTTTTCCAGATTCCAAACTCTTATTGCAGGTCTTAAAGTGCTAGACAAGGGATATACGACTGCAGATCATGTTAAGAAGATTGTCAGAAGTCTGCCAAAGAAATGGAGACCAATGGTTACTGCTCTGAAGCTATCAAAGGATCTGAACAACATCAGCCTTGAGGAACTTGTTAGCTCTCTCAGAAGTCATGAGATAGAACTAGAGGAGGATGAGCCTCAGAAAAGGAACAAGTCAGTGGCGCTGAAGTCCAGACCTGAAAGACGAAAGTCAGACAGAACCAAGGCTCTTCAAGCAGAAACTGCAGACACTGATGACTCTGAACCTGAAGACTCTGATGATGAAGAAGAACTGTCCTTACTAACCAGAAGAGTTAAGCAACTCTGGAAAAGAAGGAACAACAACAACTTCAGAAGATCAAGACCCAGAGGGGATAGATCAGAGTCAACTTCAAAAGGTAAACCTAATAAAGATATTACCTGTTTTGAATGTAAAGAAACAGGTCATTATAGAAATGAATGCCCCAAGCTGAAGAAAGATAACTCTAAGAAAGAAAACTTCAAGAAAAATGCCTTCAGAACAAAGAAGGGATTAATGGCGACCTGGGACGATAGTGAATCAGGATCATCAGAATCTGACTCTGATGAACAAGCCAACGTAGCATTTATGGCTACCACATCCAGCAGCTCAGATGAAGAATCTGAAGAGGTATTTTCTGAACTTTCTAGATCTGACTTAGAATCATGTTTATCAGAAACTCTTACCTCTCTTCAGAAATTAAAACAAAAAGTTAAAAGCATTAAAGGCCTTCTTAAAGCAAAATCTGAAGAATGTAGTGAACTTGAGACAACAATTCTAGCACATGAAGATACAATCAAATCTTTAACGTTAGAAAGAGATGAAGCTAAAACAAAAAGCTTAAAATTAGAAGAAGTGTTGTCTCAAGCACCACAAACTTCAAATGAAATTATTTATAAATATGAAGAAGCCTTTCAACAATTTCTGAAGAATGGGATAAATAGGAGTATTATGGCATCCATGATTTATGGAGTAGGTCAGAATAATAAAAAGGGTATTGGGTATGATTCTGATTCTGATAAAACTTCTACCAGTAACCAGCTTAAATCTCCTTTTTCATATCATTACACACACACACAAGAACAAAAATTTAAGAATGCTAGAAGACCCAAAGTTGTAAGAAACTCTGGGAAAACTAATCTAAAAGGACCCAAGAGATTCTGGGTACCGAAAGATAAGATTATCTATGTTGCAGATATCCTATGCAGCAAAGTTCAGACACCAGTCATGGTACCTGGACTCTGGATGCTCGCGACATATGACGGGAAGAAAGTCTATGTTCCAAAGCCTGGAACTTAAAGACGCTGGCTTCGTAGGCTTCGGAGGAGATCAGAAAGGAAGGATCAGAGGCTCCGGAACTATTGGTAATGGTACTCTTCCCTCTATATCTGATGTTCTTTATGTAGAAGGATTAATGCATAACTTGTTATCCATAAGTCAATTAAGTGATAACGGTTATGATGTAATCTTTAATCAAAAAACGTGTAAAGCCATTAATCAGAACGATGGCTCTGTCCTTTTCACAGGCAAGAGGAAAAACAACATTTATAAAATAAATCTTTCTGATTTAAAAGATCAAAATGTTAAATGTTTAATGTCAGTTCACGAAGAGCAATGGGTATGGCATAGACGCTTAGGCCACATTAGCATGAGGAAACTTTCTCAGCTAACTAAACTTGAGTTAGTCAGAGGCCTACCTAAACTGAAATTTTCTTCAGATGCTCTGTGTGAAGCTTGTCAGAAAGGAAAGTTTTCAAAAACATCTTTTAAAAAGAAAAATGTTGTTTCTACCTCCAAGCCTCTGGAGCTTCTTCACATTGACTTATTTGGTCCTGTGAAAACAGCATCAGTCAATGGAAAGAAGTATGGACTAGTAATCGTTGATGATTACAGCCGCTGGACATGGGTAAAATTCCTAAAGCACAAGAGTGAGTCTCACTCTGTATTCACCAGTTTCTGTTCTAAAGTGCAAAAAGAATTTGACTCTAAAATTGTTAGAGTCAGAAGTGATCATGGTGGAGAATTTGAAAATAAAGATTTTGAAGAATTATTTGATTCTAATGGAATATCCCATGATTTCTCCTGCCCTAGAACTCCACAACAAAATGGAGTTGTAGAGAGGAAGAATAGGACACTCCAAGAAATGGCCAGAACCATGATCAATGAAACTAATGTAGCAAAGCACTTTTGGGCAGAAGCTGTAAATACAGCGTGTTATCTTCAGAATAGAATCTCTATTAGACCTATTCTGGATAAGACTCCCTATGAACTGTGTAAGGGAAGAAAACCCAACATTTCTTATTTCCATCCTTTTGGATGCTTTTGCTTTATATTAAATACTAAAGAACATCTAAACAAGTTTGATTCCAAAGCACAGAAAGGTATTATGTTAGGATACTCAGAACGCTCTAAAGGCTATAGAGTATACAACACAGAAACCAAAATTGTGGAGGAATCAATTCATGTTAGATTTGATGATAAGCTTGACCCTGAAAAGTCAAAGCTAGTTGAAAAGTTTGCAGATTTAGAGATCACTCTGGTAGAATCTGAGAAAACTCCAGAAGCAACTGTCACTCCAGACTCTGAAGAAATTAAATCTCCAGAAATTCCAAGGAAAGTCAAGAGTCGTAGCAACGTATCTGAAGAGTTGATTTTGGGAAACAAAGATGAACCTGTTAGAACCAGATCTACCTTCAGAACTTCTGAAGATATTCCTCTGGGACTAGTGTCTCTGATTGAGCCTACGTCCTGTGATGAAGCTCTTCAAGATAACGATTGGGTGGCAGCTATGCAAGAAGAGTTAGATCAATTCTCCAAGAATGATGTCTGGGATCTCGTTCCTAAACCCAGAGGCACTCATGTCATTGGAACCAGATGGGTTTTCAGAAACAAACTGAACGAGAAAGGAGAAGTTGTCAGAAACAAAGCACGACTGGTAGCTCAAGGTTATAGTCAACAAGAAGGTATTGATTATAATGAAACTTTTGCTCCAGTCGCAAGGTTAGAGTCTATTCGTCTTCTTGTATCATTTGCTATTAATCACTCTATAAAATTATACCAAATGGATGTCAAGAGTGCATTTCTAAATGGTTATATTTCAGAAGAAGTGTATGTAAATCAACCTCCTGGTTTTGAAAACTCAAATTTTCCAGAACATGTTTTCAAACTTAAGAAATCCTTATATGGACTTAAACAAGCTCCCAGAGCTTGGTATGAACGCTTAAGTAATTTTCTTCTGGAACAAAATTTTATCAGAGGGAAAGTTGATTCTACACTCTTCTGTAAAAATCATAAAAATGATCTCATGATATGCCAAATTTATGTTGATGACATTATTTTTGGTTCTGCTAATATTTCTGTTTGCCAAGAATTTTCTAAGTTAATGCAGGCAGAATTTGAAATGAGTCTAATGCAAGAACTAAAGTTCTTTCTGGGAATTCAAATCAATCAAACTCCAGAAGTCACGTACATTCATCAAAGCAAGTACATTAAAGACGTTCTAAAGAAGTTTGATATGTCTGAATGCAATTCTGCAAAGACTCCCATGCATCCAACTTGCATTCTGGAGAAGGAAGAGGTAAGCAACAAGGTTTGTCAGAAGCTCTATCGAGGTATGATAGGCTCTCTTCTCTATCTGACTGCTACTCGTCCTGATATTCTCTTTAGCGTCTGTCTTTGTGCCAGATTCCAATCAGATCCTAGAGAATCTCATTTAACAGCTGTTAAGAGAATTCTTAAGTATCTGAAAGGAACCCCTAACCTGGGCCTGATGTATGAGAAAACATCAGAGTATAGGCTTTCTGGTTATTGTGATGCAGATTATGCAGGAGATAGAATAGAACGTAAAAGCACATCTGGAAATTGCCAGCTTCTGGGAAACAACTTAATCTCCTGGGCTAGCAAAAGACAGTCAACAATTGCTCTATCAACTGCAGAAGCAGAATATATCTCAGCGTCACTATGCACAACTCAGATGCTCTGGATGAAACATCAGCTAGAAGATCTACAAATCTTTGAGAGTAACATTCCTATCCTTTGTGATAATACTGCTGCTATTTGTTTAAGTAAGAATCCCATTCTACATTCCAGAGCCAAACACATAGAAATTAAACATCATTTTATTAGAGACTATGTTCAGAAAGGAATAGTAACGCTGAAGTTCATTGATACAGAACATCAATGGGCAGATATCTTTACTAAGCCTCTAGCTGAAGATAGATTTCGTTTCATCTTAGAAAATCTGAACATTAAAAATTGTCCTGAGTAAAATTTGGCTCTGAACATGTAAAATGAGACTCTGATAAAAACAAATATACTTCTGCCTCTGACTCTGATACTTCTACCAAGTTAAGAAGATATCTGAGTTAGAAATCTTCAGAAATCCTTTTGTATTCCTGAAGATCAGAAACATCAACACGTGGGGAACATGCGTCTAACCCTAGAACTTCTAGACAGCTGTCAAGAGAAATCAAAGGTCAGAACGCTTGAAATCTCCTCGAGCAGTGTGCTTACTGTTGGGATTAGACATTCATTAATGAGCTGTAATCATTTTTCCCCCAAACGTGCCATTTTGGTTTTTGTGCTAACGCTGGTATGTGTGTCGTTTTGCATGTGTTTTTACCCTTAGGTATATAAACACTTTTCTCACATTTCACACACTTATCACTCTCACTCACTCTTAAACCCTAAACCCTCTCTCGAAGTTTTCTCTGCAACCTTCTCAGTTCTTCATCTTCTTCATCAATCTTCATCATGAATCCTCAAGAACAATCTGTTTTTGACTTCTCCCAACAAATGGAAGCTGCTTCTAACCCCCAAACCTCAAACACTCAAACACCCATGGTTGTAGATGTTACCACAACCCCAGTTTACAAAGAACCTCATATTTTGGAACGCGAACAACACATAAACCTTTCAACTCCCTTTGAAGGTTTGGATGTTCTATGTGAATCGCTGGTAGATTTTGAGAATTTGAGAAGAAATGGCGTTGATTTAACTGAAGATCTTCGCAAGCAAGGTTGGGAAAACTACTTCAACAGATTGTATGGTCCAATCTATCCTCTTCTGGTGAAAGAGTTCTGGAGATGTGCAGATGCTGATGATGAGTTCATTGTTTCTTTTGTTCTGGGAGTGAAGATCATCATCACAGAAGCATCTATTGCCTCTTTGCTGAACATGGAGAGAACTGGAGGTAAAAGGATTTACAACATTCCTCCAAGGTCCAAGCGCATCACAGAAGTCATTAACCCTACAATCTTCAAAGCAAATGTTGAAGGAAACCCCTCTAAGAACAAGGAGCTTCATCAGAACCTCCGAGTTTGGTTGAAGATTATTCTGGGAACAATCCATCATCGTCCAGCCTCCAACTCTTCAGATTATATAAATGCTGATCAGAAGTGCATCCTCTACTGTATTCAGAAGGGTATTCCAATCAACCTCCCTGTTCTTCTCTTCAGATATCTGAGGGATTCAGTCAGAGAAACAAGGAACAATATGAAGCCCAGATCCTACATCCCTCTGGGAAGATTGCTCTCTGACATCTTCATTGAGCATGGGCTGGTAGATGCTCTGGAGAAGACCAGATGTATGGATGATCTGGCAATTGACGTTGGAAAGCCTCTGAATGCCAGAAATCTGAGGAGTATGGGAATCATCAAAGACATCAGAGTCAAGCCCACTATGAATGTGACCTGGGAAGCTCTGAAGGATCAGAGGAAGATGCCTCATGGCCTTGAAAGGTTCTTCAAAAATGAACCCAGAGATGCCATTGCCATCTACCTTCAGGATCGTCTGGATGAAGGCATTGACGTTTCTGATTTCCGCCTTGAAGACTGTCTGGATTCTGTAGAAGATCTGGTCAGATACAAAAGAGGCCTTTCTGAGAAGAAGATAGCTGAGGGAGCAAGGAAGGCAAAGAAAGCCAGAATTGGAGAAACCTCTGGCACCAAAGCTTCAGCACCTCTGAATGTCTCCTCTGGTAAGTCCATTCCTCCTGTCTCTTCTGAATCTGTAATGGCTTCCTCTAACCCTCTCTCCTCTCAACCAATTTTTACAACCTCAGAAATACCACCTTCTACCATTAGAACCTCTCAACCTCCACCTGTTCTAAAAATTGCCCGTACTTTTACAACAACCTCTGACCCTAATCAACTATATCACCACAGTTCTTCCTCATCCTCTGAGTATGAGTCACCACCTTACCTTTCCCCTTCTTCTAACCAAGAGTCCTCTGATCATGAGTCTTCTGATCAAGAACACTCTGACCCAAACTCCCCAACAATAGCTGAAATTTATGCTAAAAATTTCGCTCCACAAACTCAAACACAAACTGAAGTAACCTCTCCCCTCCGAACTTCTATTCCACAACAAACAACCACCATTACCTCTGAAAATCAAACTTCCCTTCCACCACAAACAACCACCACACCCTCTGAAACTCAACCATCTGTAATTCGCCCATCTGAACCTTATATCACTCCACCATTAATTCCCGCTGTACCTAGCCCAGACTCTGACCCATTAGATGTAAACCCACTCTATGCTTCATCCCCCAGTCTTCAACCAGACCCAGATTCTGAACTTCAACCAGAAGCAGAATCTGAACCCCAGCCAGAACCAGAAACTGAACCTCAACCTCTACATCTCAGCCCTCAAAACTCTCCACCTCATTCACCTGAACCTGAACCTAAAATTATCATACCTACCCTTGAGGAGGCCATTATGCAGGTTGCAGAATCCTCAGTCCAGAAGATCAAGTCTCTGGCTAAAAATTCTGAAGTTAGTGATGATCCTAAATCTGTTAGGACACACTGGAACAGAGTTATTAGTTGGATGACCTCTGAGTCTTATAGGCTGAAGAGTATCTCTGAACAAGTCAGAAATGGCTACATCAGAGACTCTGAGGAAAGACTCCAGGAAAGACTGGCCAGAGAAGCTGAGGCCAGAAGGTTAGAGGAGGAGAGACTGGCTAGAGAAGCTGAGGCCAAGAGATTGGAAGAAGAAAGGTTGGCTAAGGAAGCTGCAGAAGAAGCTAAGAGGTTGGAAGAAGAACGCCTGGCAAAGGAAGCAGAACTTCTGAGAATTCAGGAAGCAGAAGCCAAGGCTAAGGCAGATGCAGAAGCCCAAGCTGCTGCTGAAGCTGAAACTCAGCAGGCTCTGATTCAGGGGGAGTCTTCCTCTGCGATCCCTCTGATTCTTAACACTCTGAAGGAGATCAAGCAAGATCAGAAAGAGATCAAGCAAGATCAGAGTGAGCTCCGGGCAAGGATGGACAAACAAGACGCTCTGAATGAAAACCTCCAGAATATGTTTGCCATGCTACTACAGAGACTTCCTCCTCCTCCAAACCCTTAGGCACTTAGGATTTATTTTGGTTGCCTAGTGTTTTTGCTTCTGTCTTTTCTTTTTTAGCTCTGATATTCTCTTGAATCTGTTGTTTTTGACTGCTGTTTGCCTTTGTGCTGTTTAATGAAGTGTTTTTCTCTCTATTTTTTATGTTTTATGCCTTTTTGATTATGCCAAAAAGGGGGAGAAATTATTAAATAGCTCTGATGAAAATTATGTCTAAAACCTTAAGCATTCTGCAACAATTATAGAAATAGTTCTGATATAAATAAGCTCTGATTAAATAATAGCTCTGATTAAATAACTCTAACTTTAAAGTTAAGCATTTGCAGAAAGTTTTCAGAAACCTAATTACTTGGAAAAGCTCTGGTAAGAACTTCTGAACTCCCTAGCGCTAACTCAGGGGGAGCTTTTGTCTATCTGATCTAATATTTTTCATGTTTCATCTGATAATTTTATTTGTTTTGTCATCATCAAAAAGGGGGAGATTGTAAGAACAAAAATAGTTCTACAATAGATTCCATGATTTTGATGATAACAAAGGATGAAACCAAAAGTGGCACCCTAACGAAAAGTTTCTAAGTGTGCAGGGTTCTAAAGAAAGAAGAAATAAATCTGATGATGTCATCAGATGCAAAACAAGATCAGATGCAAAATCTCAAGTATCAGAAGCATCTAAAGTGAAATCTCGTTTCAAGAAGCTCTGACTCTGGACAAAACTACAAAATATCAGAAGCATCTGAACATGAAGTAAAGTCTAGAAGCTCTGACTCTGAACAAATGCCTTCTGCAAAGTCTGAAGTTATCAAGCGTCATCTGAACTTTCAAGAGATAACATCAGAAGCCAATTTCTCCAGATACACAAAGACTCTAATCAGAATTGTTAATCATGATGAAGTAACGTTTAAGCCAAGTTAAAGTTCTGCAAACGGATTTCCTCAATTAGAAAGAGACGTTAATCTCCACTTCCAAGAGAAAAGATACTAATTGTGGTAAGTAGTCACTTCTAAGTGAAAAAGTCTACTGCAGAAGCTATTAATGGAATGGCGTAATTACATCTCAATATCCAACAGATTCAACGCTACTTCAACTCTACTTCAACTCCTATAAATAGAGAAGAAATCTCATTCAGCAAATACGAAGAAATCACTAGCCAAAACTATACTGAAATTATATCACGCTCAAGAAAAACTTCTTTGTTCTTCAAAGATTTTCACTAAGCTGTTGCTTATCAAGTGAAAAAATTTGTTCTTAAGTTTGTAATATTTGCTTTCTTATAAGCACTTTAGATTACACATCTTGTATCTATTTTTTATTTGATTTCCTCAAGTGACTTGTTGTAGTCTGTAGACTTGAGAGGACTAAGAGATTTTCTTTTCTCTTAGGGGTTGTTTGTAATCTTTCAAGATTAGTGGATTAAGTCCTTGTTGAAGGCGAAATCACCTTGGCCGGGTGGACTGGAGTAGCTTTGTGTTATAAGCGAACCAGTATAAAATCTTTGTGTGATTTCATTTTGCAAAAGCGCTTATTTTTTTTTTTAAACAATTCAAACCCCCCTTTCTTGTTTTTCTCACCTTCAATAGGTTCGTTGACTTTGGTTGAAAACTCTGAATATGCTAAAGTTTCAAATATTGTGAAAGTCTTTGAATAAGCTGTCAACAGAACCATACAACATAAGAGGATTTGATACAAGCAAGAACACTTCTGCATATTTGTTAGCTTGTACAATAAAGTCTTAAGATTTCTAACCATTGTTAATCTTAGAAATCTTAAATACATTAAGACCTATGTTGTAACTATGCACCACTGGTAAGATCATCAAGTGCATTTGTATTTACTATTTTTAAATTGTTGATTAGAATATGAAAGAAGTCTATTGTTGGGTGCTTAAGAAAATAAGTCTCTTTCTCTTAGATTGAGAAAAGAAGTCTCTTCCTGAGTGCTTGATAAAATAAGTCTCTTTCTGGATAGATTGAGCAAGGAAGTCCCATGCTTGTGAGTAGAGAAGGAAGTCTCTTTCTGGATAGATTGAGCATGAAGTCTTGAATGGGTAGTTCAGGCAAGGAAGTCTTTTGCTTGAGGGCTTGAGCAGAATTGTCTTTCCATGGGATTGAGCAGGAAGTCCTGAACGGGTAGTTCAAGCAAGGAAGTCTCGTGTTTGAGGGATTGAGCGGAAGTCTCTTTCTAGGTTGATTGAGAAAATTGTAATATGAGTGGTTATAGTGAAAATATCTTGTGTTGTAAGGGGACTGCACTACTCTCAGTTTGAGAGGAACTGGGATATATTGTGTGTCTATTTATTTACATATGAATTTATATATTGCTATGCAAAAAAATCTGAAGTCATGCTTTGATCTGATTCAGACTGTTACTTGGACCAGAATATGAGCATGACATCTCAAGTTCTGAATAAGTTTAAGAAAAAGAAGTAAATCTCCCCATACACAATTCAGCCCCCCCTCCCCCCTTTATTTTGTATAGCCTTCTCACCTTCATTATCATCATCTGAGGCTGAATACATAGCAGGATCATATACTTCTTGTCAAGCAATTTGGATCAGATATATGCTGGAAGAGATGGAGGTCAACGTGAAGAAACCTTGGTGTTGCAGATCAGTAACAAGTCAACCATTAATCTTGCAAAGAATTCAGTTCTGCATGGAAGGAATAATCATATTGAGGCTAAGTTTCATTTCCTAAGGGAGAAGGTAAGTCAGAGTAAACTTGAAGTGAGACATTACTCGAGTAAAGCACAGTTGGCTAACATTTTCACCAAAGGACTGAAGATCGACATATTCCTAACTTTGAGAAAGAAATTAGGAATAATTTAGATCGACTATGATTAGTTTGTGTTCAACAAATTGGGTTATAAGGGGGTATGTTGTGATATAATCCAAGTTGTAGCCCAAACCCTAGTTAGTTAGGGTTAGGATTTGTTATGTTAGTTACTTAGTATACAAGTAACATAGTTGTATATATACACATAATTGTAATTCATATTTAATAGTTTTCAGTAATAACAATTCATCAATTAATTTTAATTCTCTCTCTCTCTCTCTCTCTCTCTCTCTCTCTCTCTCTCTCTCCTTCTCTCACTCAAAGTGCCTCACACACTAACATATTTGCTTTTTCGACCCTCCTCGTTCCATCTATGTTGTCAAAATCGAACTCCCATATACTTCATTTTGAGGGTTTTTTTGTTGATACTCATTTTTATTTCATTATTTTTTTCAACACTTGTTGTCTCATCAATATAAGAAGTTATAAATTATGGTACACCTTCATTAATTACTAGTAAGATCTTGCACTCTCAATCTTTTATTGTTTATGGTAATATTCATAGGAATGCTTCAGTTCTTGACTATGGTGCTACTAATTATATGTCATTTGATTCCACATTATTATCCTTATACACTTCACCTTTAAGTATTCCTTATATCACTATTGACGAGGGCTCTAACGCTCATTTTGTTTTCACTAGAAACCTTAACTTAAAAATTTCATTCAAGTTGCAATTTTTACTTCATGTTCTTACACTTTTCTACAATTTAATTTCCATCCATAAGCTTACTCGTGATCAAAATTGTAAAGTAACACTTTTTTAAATCTTATCGTGTGCACGTTAGAACCTTAACACTAGGGAGACAGTTGGGGTTGATAAAGAAAATGAAGGGTTATGCTACTTCTCTAAGGAGCCAGATGGTCCAAAAATATTGTCATGTTGTCTCTAGTCTGAGTCTTCCTCTTCTACCTCACAAAGACGACGTCACTGCAAGTATCTTGGATATCCTCTATTTTACATCATTAAATTCTATGTTTTCTTCTTTGTTATTACAATATTTTGTTGAATATTTTAAGTGTGATTTTTGTCCATTAGAAAAACCAAACTCTAAGATCCCTTTCTCGTTTTGGAGTATTTTCATTAGTTCTTCTTCTTTCAGTTTCTTGGTAATCTTATAAATCATCTAATATGTCTTGTAAATTATTAATAGAGCTTGTATCTTCATATTATAGTATTATGTTAGGTTTCTAAAACCAGTCCCTGAATCATTGATTCTTGTTAGAGATACAATTTTTTATAATAGTGCCAAGAATTTTGACACTTGAAAACCATCTCTGAAGATTTACTTCATTTTTAATTGGTATCTCTAATACTTGGTCTAGTGTGTTCTGAAGAGGAAGTCGCGATTAAAATACGTAGCGGAAGACAAAAATTTCCCTTAATTCGATTCTTATGAATGAGCGTGATCAATGGTAGAATGGTTACCTCTTGTGGAGATTGACCATTGATGCATAACTGGGACCGATCACGGGCCTGAAATAACAACACCACTTCTACTTAGTCCATACAAACGTAGTGCCTTTAATCTTAGTGTTAGATATTATTATTGAAGACTATAGGTGAGATAAGTGCAACTAGGGTTTCACAAACCAAATTTGGTCAAGCAAATAAATACTTCATATTTTACTATGTTTCACTTAAGTGCATGGTGTAACACCCCGAATAAAATAAGAGAATTATTTAAATTAAGTTAATAATATATTTATTAATTTAATTAAATAAATTGAATTATTGGATTATTATTATTATTATTTGGAATAATAATTAGTGGAAAATATATAAGTTGGAATAAGGAAAAAAGGGTTTCAGTATTGGTAAAGAGTTTTCACGTGAAACAGAGAAGCGGCTGAAAGGTGAAAAGTGGAGAAAGGGCAAAGAGGAAGAGCTAGAGAGCGAAGGTTGAAGAACGGAAAAGCTTGAAGCTTAGAGATTGCCGGATTATCTCAGGTAAGGGGGGTTTATCGTCGTTTAATGGGTATTATAGATTAGCATGTAATGGGTAGTGATAAACCGTTGAATTGACCCTAATTGGGATTTAGAATGCTGAGAAAATTGTGATGAATAAGTTGTAGGAAAACTGGAATTGAATCGATAATTGTATGTGTTGTGATTTTCCGATAATGTAGCTTTTTACGGAAGTTGAATCGGAGGTCCGGAAGTCCTCCAACGGCGGAAAATGCGGAGAACTCTGCATTCTGCCTTGTGTTAGCGCAGGAACTGCTGTTTTGTCTGCGTTAACCGGTTAACCCAGGGCGTTAACCGGTTAACACTGTTATATTTTGTGAAAATGTGTTGTTTTGCCTGCGTTAACCGGTTAACCCAGGGCGTTAACCGGTTAACACTGTTGCGTTTTGCCAGAAAATGTGTTTTGTCCTGCGTTAACCGGTTAACCCAGGGCGTTAACCGGTTAACACTGTTGGAAATTAGAAAAAATTGATATTTTAATGTTGTGAACCTAATTGGTGATTGGCCTATTATAATCAATTGTGATGAGTAATTTTGTTGAACTGATGTTATGAAATGTTGATACAAGTATGTTGCTGAGTTGTCCCGTTTACGGAAAGTTGTTGAAAATACTGAGTTGTAGGCTTGGTGAGCCAAAGTTGATTTAAGTTGATTTTTGTTGGAAACGTTGTTGTGTTGATATTATTATTATGTTGTCGACAGTTTAGAGTCGTGTATGCCATGTACATTCATATGCATTAAGTCGGAGCGTTGCTCACACCACGTTGGCCTGGATTGGCAAATTTTTAAGTTGAAAGTTGAAGGCTTATGCCTTGATGCCCACTAAAATGGCAATGATTTTAAGTTGGGAGTTTTACTCCGAATGGTACCACATGCATGACGAGTCGAGTCTCATTAGAGTTGCATTATGTTGGTTTGTTGTATGTGTATCAGTGGTATTGATCTTGAGTATGTATATGAGTTGTGTTGATATTGGGTGATTAATGAGTTAAATTACTTAACATAACATGATAATTTATAATGCTTGTTATATCGATTGAGGAACTCACCCTTACAACTATTTTTCAGGTAACGAGCAGTGATTGAGTAGAAGCTAGTGCCTGGAGTCTAGTGTAGTCTACTTAGTGGGTCGTGCTCTGATAGATGTAACATCGGGACGGGATGTTTTAATTGTTTCATTGTTGGTTGTTGAACCTTTTAACTGTAAAACGTTGTATGTTTTGAATGGTTGGTTGATTTATATCCGCTGCGAATTATGCAAAACTATTATTTTGATTAAATAAAGAGCATGACAGTTATATGGTGTGAAGTAGTTGTGTGACACCCTTGAATGCATATTTACTCTGATTGATATATTGTTATTTTAATTAAATATTTGGGGTATTTTAGAAGGGTGTTACATTAGTGGTATCAGAACAGGTCGGTCTGTCCGGCCAGTTGTCGTGTCGTTACTGTCTAACAATTGTGTATTGTTACCAATCTAACTTTTAAGTTGTGTTGTATTGATAAGTTGAAATGGCTGGAAGGAATGATGCTGCAATGGCTGCCGCAATGCAAGCGATGGCACAAGCTGTGCAGAACTTGCCAAATGCTGGTGGTGATGCTGGATCACGTAGCTTGGCGACTTTTCAGAGAGAGAATCCGCCGGTGTTTAAAGGGAAGCATGATCCAGATGCAGCCTTGGGATGGTTGAAAGAGATTGAGAGAATCTTCCGTGTTATGGATTGCACTCCAGCTCAGAAGGTTCGGTATGGTACTCACATGCTAGCAGTCGAAGCTGATGACTGGTGGCTAGAGACTCACGAGAGGTTGACCGTGGCAGGTGAAGTCATTACTTGGGATGTATTCCGTAGGGAATTCATGAGAAAGTATTATCCGGAAGATGTCCGTGGTAAGAAGGAAATTGAGTTCCTTGAGCTGAAGCAAGGAAACATGTCTGTCACTGATTATGCTGCGAAATTGTGGAGCTGTCCAAATTTTATCCTCATTACACTGGTGCTGGTGCTGAATTTTCAAAGTGCATCAAGTTTGAAAATGGACTGCGCTCTGAAATTAAGAAGGCTGTTGGGTATCAGAAGATACGCATTTTTACTGAATTGGTTGATAGCTGCAGGATATTTGAAGAAGACAATAATGCTTATTACAAGATTGTCAGTGACCGCAGGGGCAAGCAACATCAAAATCGTGGCAAGCCGTATGATGCCCCAGTGGGAAGAGGGAAACAAGGAGCTGCTCCGGCTCCGAGGACCAGTAGGGGAGGTGCTCCTGCTGGTATAGTTTGCTTCAAATGTGGTCAGGCTGGCCATAAGAGTAATGTATGCACTGCTGAAGTAAAGAGATGTTTTCGTTGTGGTAAGACTGGTCATGCAATAGCTGATTGCAAGCACAAGGAAGTGATTTGTTTTAATTGTGGCGAAGAAGGGCATATTGGAAGTCAGTGTCAGAAGCCAAAGAAATCTCAAACTGGGAAGGTGTTCGCATTGACTGGAACTCAAACCTCCAGTGAGGACAGACTTATCCGAGGTACGTGTTATATTAATGGCTTTCCTCTTGTAGCTATTATTGACACAGGTGCGACTCATTCCTTTATATCTTTGGATTGTGCTGTGAAACTTAAGTTAGAGATATCTGAGATGTTTGGTAGTATGGTAATTGATACTCCTGCGAAGGGTTCAGTGACTACTACTTCGGTTTGTTTAAATTGTCCTTTGAGTATTTTTGGTAGAGACTTTGGGATGGACCTAGTGTATCTTCCACTAGTGCAGATTGATGTTATTCTGGGTATGAACTGGTTGGTGTTTAACCGAGTTTCTATCAATTGTTTTGATAAGACGGTGGTCTTTCCTGAGATTGAGGGGGGAAAGAGTTTGTTTCTATCAGCAAGACAAGTGAATGAAGAAGTAGCTGATGGGGCAGAGTTGTTTATGCTGTTAGCGACTTTGGAGGCTAAAGATAAACTGGTGATTGGCGATCTAGCCGTGGTGTGTGATTTTCCTGATGTGTTTCCTGAAGAAGTGAATGAATTGCCGCCAGAGCGTGAAGTTGAGTTTTCGATTGATTTGGTACCTGGTACTAGGCCGATATCGATGGCTCCGTACCGTATGTCTGCTGTTGAGTTAACTGAATTGAAGAGTCAGTTGGATAAGAAATTTATTCGTCCGAGTGTGTCACCGTGGGGTGCACCAGTGCTATTGGTTAAGAAGAAAGAAGGTACTATGAGGTTGTGTGTGGACTACAGGCAACTGAATAAAGTGACGATCAAGAATCGGTATCCTTTGCCGAGGATTGATGATTTGATGGATCAGTTGGTTGGTGCAAGTGTGTTCAGCAAAATAGATTTGAGATCTGGGTATCATCAGATTCGTGTGAAAACTGAGGATATTCAGAAGACTGCTTTCAGAACAAGATATGGACATTATGAGTATTCTGTAATGCCTTTTGGTGTGACTAATGCGCCTGGAGTATTTATGGAATATATGAATAGGATTTTCCATCCGTACCTAGACAAGTTTGTTGTGGTGTTTATTGATGATATTTTGGTGTATTCGAAATCTGAAGAAGAGCATGCTGAACATTTGAGAGTGGTTTTGGGAGTTCTACGAGAAAAGAAGTTATTTGCTAAACTATCCAAGTGTGAATTTTGGTTAGAAGAGGTTAGTTTTCTTGGTCATGTGATTTCAAGAGGTGGTGTTGCTGTTGATCCGTCCAAGATAGAAGCGGTATCTAAGTGGGAAGCTCCGAAGTCTGTTGCTGAGATTCGAAGTTTCCTTGGTTTGGCTGGTTATTATAGGAAGTTCATTGAGGGATTTTCTAAGTTGGCGTTACCATTGACGATGTTGACTAGGAAGGGGCAAGCGTTTGTTTGGGACTCAAAATGTGAAGGAGGTTTCCAAGAGTTAAAGAGAAGGTTAACTACTGCTCCTATTCTGATATTACCGAGTTCGTCGGAACCATTTGAAGTTTACTGTGATGCTTCATTGTTGGGTTTGGGTGGCGTGTTGATGCAGAATAAGCAGGTTATAGCTTATGCTTCAAGACAGCTGAGGGTTCATGAGAGGAACTACCCGACGCACGATTTAGAGTTGGCGGCTGTGGTGTTTGTTCTGAAGTTATGGAGGCATTACTTGTACGGGTCAAGATTTGAGGTTTTCAGTGACCATAAAAGTTTAAAGTATTTGTTTGATCAGAAAGAGCTGAATATGAGACAGAGAAGATGGTTAGAGTTTCTGAAGGATTATGACTTCGGTTTGAATTACCATCCGGGTAAAGCAAACGTAGTGGCTGATGCATTGAGTCGGAAATCATTACATATGTCTATGCTAATGGTTAAGGAATTGGATTTAATTGAGCAGTTTAGAGACTTGAGTTTGGTGTGTGAGAGTACTCACAATAGTGTTAAATTGGGGATGTTGAAGTTAACAAGTGGTATTCTGGATGAGATCAGAGAGGGTCAGAAATCCGATGTGCTTTTGGTTGATAAGTTGACTCTAGTGAATCAAGGTCAAGGTGGCGAATTCAGAGTTGATGAGAATGATGTTTTGAAATTTGGTAATCGGGTGTGTATTCCGGATGTTATCGAACTTAAGAAGAGTATTCTTGAAGAAGGACATCGTAGTGGCCTGAGTATTCATCCTTGAGCTACGAAGATGTATCATGATTTGAAAAAGTTATTTTAGTGGCCGGGAATGAAGAAAGAAATTGCGAGTTTTGTTTATTCCTGTTTGACTTGTCAGAAGTCAAAGATTGAGCATCAGAAGCCGTCTGGGCTAATGCAACCGTTGGCTATTCCAGAGTGGAAGTGGGATAGTATCAGTATGGATTTTGTTTCTGGTTTACCGAGGACAATTAAGAATTTTGAAACTATTTGGGTAATTGTTGACAGATTGACAAAGTCGGCTCATTTCATTCCGATTAGAATGGACTATCCGTTAGAGAAATTAGCTGAGTTGTATATTGAGAAAATTGTAAGCTTGCATGGTATTCCGTCGAGTATTGTTTCGGACAGAGATCCTAGATTTACATCGAAGTTCTGGGAGGGTTTGCAGAGGGCTTTGGGAACTAAGCTGAGATTGAGCTCTGCATATCACCCGCAGACTGATGGTCAGACTGAGAGGACGATTCAGTCACTAGAGGATCTGTTGAGGGCTTGTGTTTTGGAAAAGGGAGGTGCTTGGGATTGTTATTTACCTTTGATTGAGTTTACCTACAACAATAGTTTTCATTCGAGTATTGGTATGGCACCGTTTGAAGCTTTGTATGGTAGGAGATGTCGGACACCTTTATGTTGGTATGAGTCCGGTGAGAGTGCTGTGGTTGGACCGGAAATTGTTCAACAAACTACGAAAAAGATTAAGATGATTCAGGAGAAGATGAGAATTGCTCAGAGTCGTCAGAAGAGTTATCATGACAAGAGGAGGAAATCACTTGAGTTCCGAGAGGGAGATCACGTGTTTCTTCGTGTTACTCCGATAACTGGGGTTGGTCGAGCTTTGAAGTCAAAGAAGTTGACACCTCGATTTATTGGTCCTTATCAGATTTTGGAGAGGATAGGAGAGGTAGCCTATCGTATCGCTTTACCGCCGTCACTTGCGAATTTGCATGAGGTTTTTCATGTGTCTCAGTTGAGGAGGTACATTCATGATCCGTCGCATGTGATCCAAGTAGATGATGTACAGGTGAGAGATAACCTGACTGTTGAAATATCGCCTATGAGGATTGAGGATCGAGAGTTGAAGCAGTTGCGGGGTAAAGAGATTGCCTTAGTGAAAGTAGCTTGGGGAGGACCAGCAGGTGGCAATGTGACTTGGGAACTGGAGAGTCAGATGAAAGAGTCTTATCCAGAGTTATTTGCTTGAGGTATGTTTTCGAGGACGAAAACTCTTTTAGTGGGGGAGAGTTGTAACACCCCGAATAAAATAAGAGAATTATTTAAATTAAGTTAATAATATATTTATTAATTTAATTAAATAAATTGAATTATTGGATTATTATTATTATTATTTGGAATAATAATTAGTGGAAAATATATAAGTTGGAATAAGGAAAAAAGGGTTTCAGTATTGGTAAAGAGTTTTCACGTGAAACAGAGAAGCGGCTGAAAGGTGAAAAGTGGAGAAAGGGCAAAGAGGAAGAGCTAGAGAGCGAAGGTTGAAGAACGGAAAAGCTTGAAGCTTAGAGATTGCCGGATTATCTCAGGTAAGGGGGGTTTATCGTCGTTTAATGGGTATTATAGATTAGCATGTAATGGGTAGTGATAAACCGTTGAATTGACCCTAATTGGGATTTAGAATGCTGAGAAAATTGTGATGAATAAGTTGTAGGAAAACTGGAATTGAATCGATAATTGTATGTGTTGTGATTTTCCGATAATGTAGCTTTTTACGGAAGTTGAATCGGAGGTCCGGAAGTCCTCCAACGGCGGAAAATGCGGAGAACTCTGCATTCTGCCTTGTGTTAGCGCAGGAACTGCTGTTTTGTCTGCGTTAACCGGTTAACCCAGGGCGTTAACCGGTTAACACTGTTATATTTTGTGAAAATGTGTTGTTTTGCCTGCGTTAACCGGTTAACCCAGGGCGTTAACCGGTTAACACTGTTGCGTTTTGCCAGAAAATGTGTTTTGTCCTGCGTTAACCGGTTAACCCAGGGCGTTAACCGGTTAACACTGTTGGAAATTAGAAAAAATTGATATTTTAATGTTGTGAACCTAATTGGTGATTGGCCTATTATAATCAATTGTGATGAGTAATTTTGTTGAACTGATGTTATGAAATGTTGATACAAGTATGTTGCTGAGTTGTCCCGTTTACGGAAAGTTGTTGAAAATACTGAGTTGTAGGCTTGGTGAGCCAAAGTTGATTTAAGTTGATTTTTGTTGGAAACGTTGTTGTGTTGATATTATTATTATGTTGTCGACAGTTTAGAGTCGTGTATGCCATGTACATTCATATGCATTAAGTCGGAGCGTTGCTCACACCACGTTGGCCTGGATTGGCAAATTTTTAAGTTGAAAGTTGAAGGCTTATGCCTTGATGCCCACTAAAATGGCAATGATTTTAAGTTGGGAGTTTTACTCCGAATGGTACCACATGCATGACGAGTCGAGTCTCATTAGAGTTGCATTATGTTGGTTTGTTGTATGTGTATCAGTGGTATTGATCTTGAGTATGTATATGAGTTGTGTTGATATTGGGTGATTAATGAGTTAAATTACTTAACATAACATGATAATTTATAATGCTTGTTATATCGATTGAGGAACTCACCCTTACAACTATTTTTCAGGTAACGAGCAGTGATTGAGTAGAAGCTAGTGCCTGGAGTCTAGTGTAGTCTACTTAGTGGGTCGTGCTCTGATAGATGTAACATCGGGACGGGATGTTTTAATTGTTTCATTGTTGGTTGTTGAACCTTTTAACTGTAAAACGTTGTATGTTTTGAATGGTTGGTTGATTTATATCCGCTGCGAATTATGCAAAACTGTTATTTTGATTAAATAAAGAGCATGACAGTTATATGGTGTGAAGTAGTTGTGTGACACCCTTGAATGCATATTTACTCTGATTGATATATTGTTATTTTAATTAAATATTTGGGGTATTTTAGAAGGGTGTTACACATGGTATCTTATGGTGTTCCATATTTTACTGAAGTATATCATACCTTAAGGTGTTCCTTATTTCACTTAAGTACTAATCCATTATGATGTTCCATATTGCAGTTAAGTACACCTTACCTTACCCTAGTTCATCATCCATATAATGGACTTCAGTTTGTAGTTGATATTGGGGAAAAATTGTACGTGTTGCTTTGGGACCTAGTGAGGATACCTTGCAGACATGTATCTGATATGTAGTATCAAAATTTGAACCCTTAATTATATGTTAACTCATGTTACATGAGGCAGGCTTATAAAACCTGCTATGAAAATAATGTTAGTCCAATCAATGGTATGGACATGTGGCCAAATGTGGATGTTAAAGACATGTTTCCACCTCAGTATAGGCCTAAGAAATTGAGGTTTAGAGAGCATGATGAAACTGGTTCTAGGATGAGGAGTCCTAGTGTAACTTATATATGCACAAAGTGTGACAAATTTGGCCACGATTCAAGGAAGTGTCATAGCAAAGAACATCTTCCTAATGCATTGAAGAGAAAGGTAATGAATCATGTTCCTTAAGTATTATTCTAATTTATAAAATTTTGATGTTTGACAAAAATGTTTTCAATCTCATTGTTGTTAAAATAAGAATTGTTTATCCCCTTAAAAGGTTTTGATGATAACAAAGTATTTAAAGAATAATAGGGTTTGCTAACATTTTGTTTAAGTGTGCAGGATCACAAGCATACAACTAATGTTGATTGTTAGCATATGCGAAGAAGTAATTTAAAGTATGATTCTGATTGGTTAGAATCTGAACTAGTTCATCGCCTCTGAAGGCATCAGACTCTGGCGTCATCACTGTAGCGGTGTATTCGTCGCTATATGATTTATCGATTAAACCATAAGCAATGTATACAATGAATCGAGTCGCCACCGCACTTTTATTTATCCTAAGGACTGGTTAAAAAGCGAACAAAAACCTAAGAAGTTTTACACGTAGAAAACTAATGAAAAAGATCAGAGAGTCTGGGTAAGGGGTAAATTACGCAATGGGAAGGTGTTAGGCACCCATCACGTCCTAGGTACTCCTAGGGAGCCCTTTTCACACTTGTTGTATAAAATGTTTATTTGTTTTGACATATTGTGCAAACATGAATGGGATGATGAGGAAAGAATGTACAAGTTAGTTATTTTTGTGTTTGAACGGATGAACCCGTTGCCTACGTACCTTCCATCAAAGGTAAGGATCAAAACGCCGTAGTTCGGCTAAAAGATTTCCAAAAATTAGTGAGTTCAATTTTAAAACACAAGCACTAAGGCTTTTCATTACCAATGGGAGAAAACTCAACCAACATCAACAATCCACCATGCGAGGACGGCTTCAACATACTAGTGAGGGGTTAACCCTATAATAAGTATGGAAGACTTACAATCAACTCACTAAGGATAAGGTAAGATTTACATCAACCATTATGGTAATTAAAACCTAAGGCTAATGTATGAAAACATATTAGCAATGGACAAAGCCAAAACAATTGAATGGGTGAAGTTAATTGATTATGATTATTCACAAAATATGGTCAAGGTATGATTAAGATTGATTCAAAGAAGTGTTATGAAATGGAGTTTAAAAAATCAAGGACTTAGGGTCCAAGTTTCTAATTTGAAAAGAGGTGAGAATGTTTGCACAACAAGTCAAAGTTTTTGAAAGCAAAGTGTGAAAAAGTTTAGGACAAAGAGGGTATGGATGATGGAATATAAAACTTCTTAGAAAAGTTCACCTCTTGAAATCATATAGAAGATGATTCAAGTGTGTCCTTAGGAATGAGGCAACAAAATAAGCAAATAAAAGAAAGGTGATACCGGATGCCATCAATGGTCTTATACCAATCTCACAAACAAAAGCGGATGTCCGATACCACTAAATGGATTTACACCAATCTCCTAAAACAAAACATTGATACCGGATGCCATCAATGGTCTTATACCAATCTCACAAAGCAAAAGCGGATATCGGATACCAATAAATGGATTTACACCAATCTCCTAAAGTAAACAAAACTTGGATGTCGGATGCCAATCTATCTGGACTTATACCAACCTCCAAAGTATGATCATAGGAATACAAATGCCACATCACAGGGACTTACAATTGCATCCTCCCATACAACAAACAAGAGCAAAGAAGATATGAGTGACCAATGAGGTCTTACACTCTATCCTTCCATATCATGGGAACAAAAGCCAATCAACATGGACTTACAGTTGTCCTCAATGGGCAAACGAACATAGATCACAAGGATATGCAATAATGATCATACAATAATTAACAATCAATGATGATGAATGCACAAAGGCAAGCAAGCATGTACAAATGCAACAATCAATCAAGCAAACAAAGTCATTTAGCACCCACTATAACCAAACAATTAGGCTCAATCAAAGGGTTTGACTTAAAAGTCCACTGGAATAGGGTAAATGGCGCTCTTAACCTTGACATTGAGAGCCAAGGTGAAGCAGATGAAAGGATATGAGGGGTGTGCCTCATCACTCTTATCCCTGGTCAGGGAGAGCATTGAATATCAGAAGGTGGGGGAGTTCAGAAAGATGGAACTCTCTCCCCAAGTTAGACTCGATGATCTTGGGTTTTACTCAACATGCGTCAAACACAAGTAGTGTGAGCAATGTGAGTGACTCACAGAATAGTAGGAGATAGGCTACATATCTCTTTTGTCTACCAATTGCCTCACATGAGGTCTTTACCTGCTTAGGGACAAAAATAAACAATCACAAACGTTGCCTCTTAAGGAGGACTTCAGACAGTTGCCTGGCTAAATAACGAGCCAGGTCTTCCAGACTACATGAAGAAGAAGGTGCTATACCTCAATGCAAATGCTATACAAGCAAAGCAATGCAAGTTCTCAAAGAACTATTAGCGACTATGGTACCTGAAATCAATCAAATATAATCAGTACCAATCACAAAGTCAAAGACAAGCAAGGTAAAAACCAACAGATAACAAAATCAAACATGTGCAAAGCACAAAGCTCAAAGCTCAAATGAGCTAAGCACCCTACAAAACAAACAAGTTAGTTTACAATAGTCAAATGAAACAACTCAATCAACTTGCATTAATTTCTTTAAAGCACTTTGCTTCTTAACCTGAAAAGTCAAAGTCAAACTCAACCATGAGAAGTAAGACCACTAGGACAAGCCTAGGGTCAAAAAGGAGGGAAAAATCTTAAAACAGCAAGTGAAACATGATCAAAACCAAGATAATTCAATTAAGAAGAAAGTCTAATTGGTCTCATATCAAAACAATACACCAATTTCATTTCATGCACAATTTAGGTCAAAGTAAGCAAGTGTGAACCACATATGAGTAAACAGAATGATTACAATCAAACAAATACCAAAACAGCTCAATAAATTCCACAAAAATTCCATTTTAAATAGAACACATTCAATGAGCTGCATATCAAATTTCATGACATTTGGATAAATGGAAGTAGGGGAATTAAATCAGGAAGTCATGGTATGCAAAAATCAACCTAAACAAGGTCACAAATCATGTGTCAACTTCAATCAATTGTAAAACAGTGAAAACAAATGAGAAATGAATGGGACCAAAGCCAAAGTGAAGCTAAACATGTCAAGAAACACTCCACCAAATTTCATCTTCATATGATAAGGGATGAGGATTTTACAAGATATGTAAGTGAACTACTCAAGAAAAACCCTAAAATGACTAAACAGCCAACAAAAATCCCAATCAAATAGGAAATGGATCAATCAAATCCACAAAAAATCATGGTGAAACTAGACATACATATGATATCACATGCAAAATTTCAGAGCCATAGTCATAGCATAGCTATGGAAAATAAAATCAGGAACATGGCATAACATAGTGTGACACACATTGTCACACTCATGAAGATCACATCATATCTCTCTAACCAGGGACTCAAAATTAGCAAACTATACATCAAAATCACCAGGAAAGAGTCAATAACAAGCATGTGAAATTTCATTCATTTTGGATAATGCATGATTATTTCATGATCAATATGGTAAAACATATGTATAATGCATACATGTCAAAGATCATTAGGCAAATTAAAAAATCACCAGGCACAACTTCCATTATCATGCCTAAAAAAAACTAGACAAAATTTGGAGATCATCAAAAAAATCCCCACTCAATTTGGATTAAAGATGAATTAATTAGGATTTTTTAAAGTTTTGATTAAAATTGAAATAAACATTTAAGTTTGAAAATGAAATTAATTAAACCGCGTGGCATTTTCGTAATTATGTGAACCAGGGGCTAAAACGCTGCGCTCAACTTAATGCGCTGGCAACACGCTATTCGTCCAATCCAGCGGGAAACAGGATTTTCAAAAGGAAACGCAGAAAAATGGATCTAGCACGCGTTTGGAGCTGTTCCTCGCGTGTTCATCAATGCTCATCACTACCAGAAATCCACATGAACATTTTTCTACCAAAACGCACAAATCGTACACCGTTGGAACCGGCATTCAATGTAGATCACAAATATGGCCACGAAATTGTCCAGAAATTATCACACAAAAAGATACGATCAAGAATAGTTTTGACATATAAACTTTGAATCCAAATATCTTGATGAATAATGGACGAAATCACACGATTCAAGCACCAGTCTACTCTATGTTCAAGGATCTATTGAATCCATATGTTGATTTCAAGAATTGGAGGTTTCGAAAATTTACCTCTTGATGATTACAGTGTGAAATCCGTGCGTGTTTGGCCTCAATTGTGTGAAACAGATGGTGTAGGATAGTTATGAAGGTGATTGGAAGGTGCAGCTCAGCTCAGAAACGCACGAGGTTGATGAATTGTTCAACTGCCATTGAAGCTCAAGCTTTGCACAGTGGATGATTTTGCTCGATTCTTCGATCAATTCCTTCAAACAGATCTCCAAAATCACCTGTAATTGATGATCAAAGCAAAAAGAAGCAAAAGAAATCACGAATTCTTGATGAACAATGGAAAAAAGTGTGTGTGCGAATTGTGAGATTTTGAGAGAATTTGTGAGATTTTGGATTGGATCTGAAATGTGATTCTTGATTTTGTTTTCTGTTATGATTAGGCTTTTATAGTATCACTTAATCCATGCCTTAATCATGCTTAGCATCATTTGGATGATTAGCAAAATGAAGCTTATTATGGAAATTGGCCAATTTGCCCTTGGATAGCTTGAACCAATGGAACAGTGTTTTTTCTTTTGAAGCAAGTCATAAATCACATTTAGAAGCTATTCCAATTGGTTTCATGTGGAAATTCCTTGTACTTTGAAATTTGGCCTTTTTTCCCACCAAAATTTAAATGGTTCACTTCAAAAATGACCTTTATATGTGAAGGTTTTTGGTGAAATGTGATGATGGATTTGGATAGTACACATCAAATGGGATTTTCTCAAAGAAGAACCATCCAATTTGGCCTTTCCATGTGAAAGTTATGGCACTTTGAATTTCCAAAATTCTTGAAAATGATTTGATCATAACTTGCCAACCATAAATGAGAAATGAGTGTTCTTGGACTTTTTGGAAAGGCAAGAACAAGATCTTCAACTTTCATGTTGGACAAATTTTGATTTGAAGCTTGGTTCATGATGTAATTTTGAGGAGAATGACTTTCCATTTTGGGCAGGTGGAAATTACAGGTCATTTCCATTTTTGGAAACTTTTTGTCTGACTTCAAATTCTTCAATCTTGATCTTTGAAATGCCAAATGAGGCTTATATGGACATGAATGAGACATTTCCAACCATCTCACACCTTCCAAATCCTGATTAAATGCACAGTTGACCACAGTTGACCACAGTTGACTTTTCTAGGGTTTTTGTTGACTGAGCCATGTTCTGATGAATTCCAAGCCTCTACCACATGAGATCTTGATACCAAATGATGTCACAACTTATATGAACTCTTAATGAATGATCATGGTGCCCAAATTCTTCAAGAATGGTCACCATCCATGGCTCAATGGCTTGCCTGACTGATTGACTGATGATTGCTTCAGTTGCAAGTAACATGGTTAGATGACAATATTTTTGTACTTTTGGTTAGTAAACATATGAAAAGAAATGATATACAAATGCTAGACATGCTTGGTGATCAAGAATCACACTCACAAGGTAACCCACCCACAAGAAGGCAAGCAAAGGTGCACAATGATCCTTGAGGCAATGATATGATATGATATGATGTCTTGAGACCATGAGGGATCTTAGGGCAAAAATCCGGGTCTTACAATCACCCAGCTTCAGATGACAGCTCTGACTTTGAAGGTGTGAAGAGCAATTGATTTGTACCCTGAACCAAAGCAGTCTTATCTTATCAAAGTCACAGATTTCTAGACATAGTCAACTAGGTTTTTTTGCTTTGCAAGTCTCAAGAAAAAGGGATGTGACACCTTTAAACTATTCTACCTTTTGGTAGATACCTAGTACGGTGAAAGATATTAAGAGCAACACTATTATTCAGTGGATAACGCATCAAACTGGATGCAAGTCTCTAACGCCTCTCTTGACATACTTCTTCACTAAGTTTGCACGTTATGTTCAAATCCTCCAACAACTCTTTTTTAGTCTATATAAAAGGAAGCTAAAAACTCAAAGGAATGTTACAACATCACAATGCATTACAAGATCTTTGACATAACTCTGACCTATTATTTTTGTAACTGTTATGGCTTAAAGATCATAATATTTCTTATCTTTGATTATCTTATAAATTTTAGAAATGTTGAAAACCTTTGTGATTGTTGTACAACTATTATACTTATGATTGTGTATCAAAGTATATTAGTTATCTTTTCTACTAAACTTCTGTTTAAAGCAGAGGAAGTCTCTTTCCTGCATGTTTGAGCAAGAAAGTCTCTTTCTAGGTTGATTGAGCAAGGAAGTCTCTTGTATGAGGACTTGAACAAGGAAGTCTCTTTCTAGGTTGATAGAGCAAGGAAGTCTCTTGTCTGAAGACTTGAGCATAAGTATCTTTCTAGGGTGATTGAGCATTGAAGTCTCTTGAAAGTGTGTTTGAGCAATTTGTAACTTGTTTGGTTATAGTGAAAATCTCTTGTTGATGCAAGGGGACTGGACTACTCTCAGTTGAGGAGAGAAATTTGGATAATTTTTGTGTGTTAATTGCATTTACTTACGAACTTTACATTTCCACTGCAGTGTTTTAAATATGATATCAGAATCTAAACATTTTTCAAAATTTGAACGTGTTGATTCAGAAATTAAATTGATTTTAAGAATACATAATTCAACCTCCATCTTCTTTTGTGTTTTTCTCACCTTTAGTTGGCATCAGAGCACGGTTTATACTAAAACACTTAATCGTTGTACATAAAAGATCTTGAAAAAATACTCCTTTCATAATGCCTGAGAATTCTGGTGTTTCTAGCCCTGGTGAAGATCCCTCATGTGGTAATAACAACCACGACCGAAGTAGATATGGTTAAATCACCTTTACTGCTAGACCACCAATATTCAGTGGAGACTCCACCAAATTTGAATAGTGGGAAAGCAAGATGTACACTTACATCATTGGTCTAGATGATGAGTTATGGGATATTTTGGAAGATGGAATTAACTTTTATGTTGATGGTGTTGAAATGGTTTTTGACAGAAAGTGTCTCACTCTTGATCAGAAAAAGATCTACATAAAGCATCATAGAGTGAGAGGCATTCTTATTTATGTTTTACCTATTATGAGTACGTAAAGATTATTATCTTTAAATCCCTATGTGTGACCTATGAAGGTAATCAACATGTTCAATAAGCCAAAGCCAATCTTCTTATTCAGCAATATGATCTATTCAGGATGAAGAATGATGAGAACATTGAATCTATGTTCTACAGATTTCAAGTTCTTGTGTCAGGACTTCAGGTCCCGAACAAGAGCTATACGAATATGGACCATATAAAGAAGATTCTTATGAGTCTTCCTGTCACGTTCAGACCCAAAGTGACTGCTATTCAAGAAGCTAAATACTTAAACTCTTTAAGTCTTGAAGGTCTTATTAGCAATCTCATAAGTCATGAATTGGAGTTGAATGGAGATGAGCCTGAAAAGCAGGTTGAATATGTGGCTTTAAAATCTGTGAAGGTGGTCTGAGAAATCCTCTAAAAAGCTCAAAGAAGTCATTCATGATGAAGCTTCTAATGAAGAATCTGATGAGGATGAACTAGTGTTTATCATCAAAAGATTTAAATATTTGGCCCGAAAGAAGAACAAATTCTTTTATCAGAGAGACAACTTTAAAGGGTCAAGTTCTGGAAGTAAAGATCAGAATGGATGTTACAATTGTAAGAAGGTTAGTCATTTCATTGCTGAATGTTTTGATCTTCAAAAAGACAAAAGAAAGAATGAGAGCTTCCAGAAGAACAACTTCAGAAGCAAGTTCAAGAAAAGTCTCATGGCAACATGGGAAGAATTTGACAATGAAGGAGAAGATGAAGATTCAATCTTGCTTTGATGGCCTCAACCTTCTCAAACTAAGAATCTGAAGGTAATTCTGACTCTGAGTCAGAAGACGCAGAACATGTATTTTCTCATCTCTCAAAATCTGATTTAAGTACTCTGTGTCATGATCTTATAGAAAGATTCCGGCATAAAGCCGAACATATAAAAACATTGAAAAAGAAATGTGATATTTTAAAATATGAACTAAATATTTCTAAAGAAAAATTTAAAATCTTGAAAAATAAAAAATTGCTTCAATGAAAAATATGTTTGGCAAATCTTTGGATAAAAATGAATTAGCTCTTTGAGATTTCATTATATATGGTTATGATAGAACCAAACTTGCCTCCGTAATTTATGGAGTAACTAAGAGAAAAGAGGAAGGACTTTGCTATCATCGAAAACCTTACAATCTAAGGTTTGATATCTTAGTGAAACCATCAGATCCTTCCTCTTCAAGCACTGCTTAAAATAGGTTGAATGCTTATTTTTTATCTGCTATTAAAAGGTTGGAATTCTGAAGCAAACAGAACCTGTGATAAATAGATCAGAAATTTTGAAGGATTCAGAATCTAAAGTTATTATATCTAAAGTTCCTAAAGGTTCAGAAGTCAAGGTTAAGACTTGTCCTAGATAAACTGTCTAGAAGAAGTCAAAACCTTACTATAAAGCAAAGGCACAAAGAAAGAAGAAGCGTTATAAATCTAACCTTACAGGACCCATAAAACTATGGGTACTAAAGAATGCAATTATTTTTGTTGCATGAAAGAATAAAGCAACAACTTCTCCAAAAAAGTGGTTGCTTATAACCTTCTACAAGAAGAAGGCTTACATTCCAAATCCTAACTCCGAAGGAGGAAGGAGATGTGGAATCTGGAAGAAACCAGTAGGACAAGCTTGTTGGCACTGGGAAGATTAAAGTCTTATATTATGGACTGGTGCTTCAGAGTCTTGGTTATGACTCTGAAGTTCATCTAGTTGTTCTAAGAAGTCTGAAGAGATTTATGATGACTTACATAAAAATATTGTTGAAAATATATTATTCCTCTTGAATCAGATGATGTTCAAAAACTACTTTGATCAGAAGCTCCTTACAGGAAAGCATTGTTGGAAATATATTATTCCTCTTGAATCAAATGATGCACATTTTGGATCAACATACAATGACAATTAAAGAACATGTATTGTTAAATGCTCATCTATTTAAGAATTTATATTTTTATATTATTTGATGCACACTTGTGTTCATCTACCATTATATGATTTTTTTGCAGATTTGTGAGGGAAAACAATTTCTAATTTTGTGCAGATTTGTGAGGGAAAACATGTTCTAGTTTTGTGCTCATTTGTGTTGAAAAATAGGTTCCAATTTTGTGCACATTTGTGTTGGAAAATAAGTTCCAAAAATGTCCTAATTTAAGGCAAACCTTATAGTTCAGGTTGTATATGTCATAACAAATGAGCACAAGGATGCACAAATTACTTAGTTACACTAAATGTGCCAATTATGCACCAATGTCATAACATATATGCACCATTTATGCACTAAATATGCATCAATTACTCAGTTATACCAAAGATGCCAAGTATGCACCAATGTCATAACAAATGTGAACCATTTATGCACCAAAATTTGCACTAATTACTCAATTATACTACACCAATTAGGCCAACATATAATATCTTTTCGTTCATTCAAAACAAGTTACAAATAATAGCTTACTAAATAGTTGCATCAAAATAGATTACATATAATAGTTTACTACATGGTTACATGAATTTCTATTAAATGATCCTAAACCTAGGAAGAAATAATTACAACTATTAAAGAGTTCACCTTCTTTCTTATACGGTCAACATTTTTCATCATATCTTCCATATCTTTTGAACACAGCTCGGTACCAACGTCTTTCCCAAACTCTTTCCACATTTTCTTCATTAGTTCTATGATTTCTCCTTCAGTTAGAGTTGTTTCTCTTTCACCAAAAAAATTCATCATCCTGATGGGATAAGTGACAGTTATCTTCTTTATCCTTATACTTTCACTTCCAGTATTTTCTCCCCAGATTTGGATTCTACTTTTAAACAAACATCTTCATAGAAAGATTATGTCCACATTTGTGATTATTCTTCTGTTTGAAGACATGCTAGAGTTAGATTATTCTGATATTTTAATTTTTGTTGAATAAATAAGGAGATTGAGAAGACAACTAACGATAACGATGAGATGGGGAAATCAAGAGAAACGAAAATGAAAAAGAAACACAACGCTTGGGATGAATGCAAGAAACGAAAATGAAGAAGGGAACGACGAAGAAGAAAGTGAATTTAGGGTTTTGCCTTTCAATGATTCACCATCTCTCAGCTCTCAGGTTTTGTTTTTTAGTTAGGGGCATTTGGGTCATTTTACACACTAAAATACATATGTGGAAATTACATTAAATGAAAAAAGAAAAAAATAGTGTCACATCAGCTTTTTTGATGAGTTGACCCGATGAAGGTCAAAAGTGAGAGAATCTTCAAATGTTGGGGGATTTCATCAAACTTTTTTTTATAGGAGAGTTCTCGAATATATATATATATATATATATATATATATATATATATATATATATATATATATATATATATATATATATATATATATATATATATATATATATATATATATATATATATATATATATATATATACATATATATATGCATTATTATTAATCTTAATTTTTTTTCCTTTTTTGTGTCAACCTCTAGCCTATAAATAGAGGTCAATTTCCACATTCAAATTCATCCAGAAATATGACTTCATTTCTCACTTCTCACTCTCTCTCTAAAAAATTCTTTTTGTTTGCTTTCTCTCACTAAAACTTTAGTCGAAGTGCTTTTCGAGAAAGTTATTTTGCGAGTGAGGAAGATGTAATTCTGGAAGGGTAATTTTGTAAGTTCACCAAGGAAGTTTTTTACCTTGTTTGAATATTTTATCCACTTAGAGATTGTTTGTTTGGGCTTGAAGCTAAACTTGTAAAAAAACGTCGGTTTGAGGATTGTGTGATTAAGTCTCCGTTTAGGTTTGAGTGTTCAACTAATTCAAAAGCTTTCAAGGTTCAAGATCACCTCGTGATAAAATCTCATAGGTTCTTAGTTAGCCCATGATAAAACAAAGTTTTTGTAAGACCCCAATTTTGACCCTAAGATCCCTCATGCTATTCTCATCATATGCATTGGCATTGGGATCACACCTTGGTGTCCTCCTTACCCCTCACTCATTGGGTTTGTTTTATGAGAGATCACTAAGCACCATTTGATTGTATCATACTTTGTATTGTTATCATTTACTAACCAAAACACCAAAAATATGTCTTTGCATTTGTCTAACTCATTTGTAGGTAGTGCACATGCTCACCTTTGATTTATCAAGCTCATATCTAGGGTTTAAGACCCTCATTGCAAGGAGCTCAATCAAGAATTGGTCTACTATGGCTCTATACATCATATTTGGATCCCCATGAGCTTCACATATCATTTTGGTCAATAATTCATCAAGAGTTTGCAATTGGTTAGCCTTGGAAACCTTAGTTTATCTGGGTGTCTTGTGTGACTTCTTCAACAAGCTTCTTCAAAAATTGATCAAATATCTCAAGGGATACTTCAAATTTCATCACCTTATGCATATATGATCTCCCGTGAGTCCCAAAAGTCAAGAGAATTGCAAGCTAGCAAGTTGGTTGATGGTGGTTGACCAGAGGAATTCATCTGATAAAAAATGGGGCTCCCTAGACCCTATCTCTTACAATGTTTGTCATATTAAAATTATTCCAAGAGAAAATTTACTTTAAATGACATTACAAACAACTTTCATGTTGACGTCTAGAGCTATTTTTCCTTGTAAAGTCATTTTTATGGTGAAAGATTATATGTCATTTTGTCTAAACCCTAATTTATAGGTCAACTTCCCAAGGCCATAACTTGCTCAATTTTCATGAGATGAAATATTTCCAAGTTTCAAAATAAAATTCAAGATGCCTACTTCAACTTTGATGTTTTGAGGAAGAGCAAATTCAACTTTTATATGCATGTGATATGAGGATACATTATAGGTCATTTTGGACCAAGGCCAATGAACAAATGATTTTCCTCAACTTCAAAAATGCATAACTCATTCATATTAAATCCAAATGAGGTCAAATTTGTGACCATTTATAAGGACATTGAGAGATATACAACTTTGATGAAGAAACTTTTCTCATTTGAAGCTCATAAAAAAGTTGTCCAAGGTGGAATAAGTGAACATATGACTTGACACTTAGAATTTTTTTTGACATGTTTGATTTTCCCAACTTCCACCTAAATATTCATCATGACCCAAGCTTCAAATGAAAACGTGTTCAACATGAAAGTTGTTCCTATTGACCTAACCTTTCCAAAAAGTCCAATTTCATCCCATTTGGACAAGGTTTGAGTGAGTTGCACATGGCTTGAACATGGATGACCATTTGGCGCAACATGACTTGAAACTTCCATAAATCAATGCATAGCTTTCCAACATAACTTCAGCAATGTTTGTACTCAATTATGGACCAGAAGAAGTGATTACGTGGGCCTGTTACACGCCCATGCACCCATGCATTGTACATTGCTATTTTTGGATCTTCACTTCAAGTGTGCACATATCAATCCATATGGCTATAAATAGAGCCCATTGCCATCAGAATGAAGGACCCGGCGTGCCAACTTTGAATCCCAACCTTCAAACCCTCTCATTTCAAAGGATAACCTTGATAATTTCCATTAGAAATTGAGTTTGAATCTCACTGTTTTGAGATTCAAATCTCCAAGAGTTCTGTGCCTTTTGATCATTCAATTCCACTCCATTAATTGTCCAGAGCAAGATCAAGAGCAAGCAAGAGCAAGATCGATTGAACACAGACCTGCATTGAAGGTATTTTCCAAAAAATTTCATCTCTTTGATTCTCACTCAATTCTTCATAATTCTTCTTGATCTTTGGTTGTCTGAAGTCCTACCAATGTATGCAACAAGATTGAGTTGCTTTGAGGTCAAATCGAAGTAACTCAGATCGTGCACCTCAAAATTCAACTCCATGTATCTTTCAATATACTTGGAGTTAAGAGAAATTGAGGCTAAATTCGAGCTCCTGAGCATTTTTACTTTAAATTCATGTCCTTCTTTTTAATTTTGGTGATGGTTGTGAGTGGACCAGTCCGGTGAAGCTCGTCGGAGAAGGAGATCGGAGTTTTGGCTCCGGTGGTGTGCTGACATTCATCTGAGCCACATGATCCATTTAAATGTTATAATCTCGCGCGTTGAAACTGATTACCATTTGTACAGCGCTTTGACCTGGGTCCACCATGGAACGCGCGCTAGCAGCCACTTGATCTGCCACCTCAATTAATGAGGGAGATCAAGTGGTCCATGTTTTTTCCTATTTTCTTATTTTCATTTTATTTGGTTTATTTTCATTAATTCATATTAATTTTAATATTGATCCAAAAAATATGAGAGTTCCACCAAAAAAATTTAAATAAATTCCTCTTTCATTTTATGAATTAAAATTATTTTTTGGATTATTATTAATATTTTTCATGATTTAATTGATTTTGTGAATATTTTTAATTATTTAAAAATACTTTTAAGTTTCCAAAAATAATGAAATTTTTTCTCTAAGGTCTTTTGACCTTGTTTGACCTATGATAAATCTCATGGCCATTTCTTTGATGTTTTGATGAGGTTTTAGGATTTTGACCAACCATAATTTAATTTAATGCATATTTTAATTGATTTTAATTGTTCAATTGCAAAATAAATTGTGTTGAGCTTTTGATATTGACTTGTGTTGTTGGGCCTTGCTTAAGGTTGATTTAACTTTGTTGAGTTAAAATCATTGGATTTAGGGGATTGATGAAATGTACATTTCATCTTCCAAAATGATTGAATGATTTTAATTTGGTAAAAGTCCTCCTTTGACTAATTTGTGTTGATTCCATTTCCCCTCCCTCTTCATATTGATCCTATTCTCTTTTCATTCGTGTCATAGACCTATGATATCTCTATATCCTAAGGCTAATTGATTGCAAAATCAACATAAGTATGGATGAGATTAGGTTCACTCTTTTGCATATTCTTTTTGTGTGTGGTATGTTTTAGGAGCATAGTTCATTATACTATGTCTCTAACATGCATTAACACCAAAATTTCTATTGCCTGGCCTCAAATAGTTGTGACTTCTACATAAGTCCAATTACGATTGCTTAACATAGCGCTACATTTGTGACACAAATAGGCATAGCATTCTAGTAAGTGAGATTGTAAGTCTCCCCTCTTTCATGGTATTATGTGGAAACTGGGCATTTTTTCCTTCCTTTGGAAGATGTCTTGGTTCAAGGATACATGCTTGTGAATAGTGGGTTGAGTGTTCTCCAAAAAATGACTTAAACAAAATAAAGCAAAAAAAATTTATGCACTTTATTTTTTAAGTCTTTATTCATTTGCCATTATTCATACCATTCAATTTGTTTACTTCAATGCCATTTTCACTTTTCTCACTTGAGTCATATCTTATGAATATATTGTGTTTGTATAAACTTGTTTGTGTTTGTGGTCATTTGACCTTAATGTACATCATAAGAGCAAAAAAACCTAAAAGACATTTGTGTGGACTGTTGGATTTGATCTGAAACATTGGACTTAGAATTAGGCAACACTCCCTATGCAAAAGTACTTGGCCAATGCCAACTTTCATGAAACCAAGTGCTTGGGAAGTGAACTTTCATTTGATGCAAGTATTCTGGCCCTATTTGAGTTCATCTGCAACATGATCCTATTGAAGCTGTTATTTTGAACCTGTGTCTAATGCTTATCTTTGAAGTCATCTGATACATGGAAGATTATGAAGAAGATCATGGAGTTGTTAAGCTTGAATGTGCATATATTTATTTGATGCCTTGCTCTTCATCTTGCTATTTGTGTATTGATATTTCTTGATTCTAAAGTCCAAGGGAAATTTGGGTTTCTATATGACAATCTTGTCTATTGGATTGCAGTCCATTGGTCAGATCTTTTCAACTCTCAACTTTTAAATTTTTGCTTAGGATTAGTCTCTTCATCTCCTCCCCACTTCTTTAATTTCAAAATCTCTCCCTCCTTTTAAAATCTTCTTTGCTTGTGATTTTCTAAACTTAGACTTATTGCAAATTAGAAACTTTGGTCTTATGCCATTGCATTTTTAAACCCTTTTTCTTAATCAAAATTGTAAATGAACCTAACTATACTTGACTTAAAATTTCAAAAATCCAAAAAGAACTAACACTCATTCAAACTTTTCTTAGGCCTTTTGTGCCTTTGTTAAACTTAAAATTTTGTTAAAAGGAACTCACTCACTTTGAAATTAATACCACGAACTACGAGGTTTTGATCCCTTATTTTTATGTTGGTACGTAGGCACAAGTCCGAAGGTCTTATCAAACATAAAAATATAACTAATGAATTCTTTTCTCATCCCCACACTCTATTTTTTTGCAAAGATAATTTTGTACAAAAACACATATGCACACAAGAAAGGACTCCCTTGGAGTATCTAGGACACTTTGGGTGCTAACACCTTCCCTCTGTGTAACCAACCCCCTTACTTGTAATCTCTGGCATTTTATTAGTTTTGATTTGAAAACTTCTTATTTTTGGGTTTTGTTCGTACTTTTCCCTTTTCCCTTAGAAACAATAAAAGCACGGTGGCGGCTCTGGTTTTATTGACGTTAAGCTTACCCATAGCTTGATGGTCATGAATTTACCGCTATAGAAATTAAGTGGCGACTCTAGTGGGGAGTGGTCTCCAATGAGTTTAGCCTACTCTTTTGTGTGTATATAAATGTATATTTGATGTATGTATATTTGTTTGTATGATATAATCTGCTTGTTGTATTTGGTGATCTCTGAGTGGTGAGATAAGTTCTAACATGAACTTGAGTGCAATTAAGATATGAGGATGGTATAGTCATGTTCGACTTGTGTGGAGTAGTCCTTAACAAGTTGGATTGAGACCCATCTACTCAGTGGAGACCCTTTTGGAGTTATTGATGTCACACAAGTTATTTGTGGTTAGGCATTACTTTCTCTGATTTGGGGTCCGAGAAGCTGAGGACTGTAGAACATTTAACCTATCTTGGCCTATTTAGGACGTAGTGCAGAGACTGTTCAAGTCTGTAGCACCTCAAATTTCCCCCCCTCATTCATGCATTCATTTTCAGGTCATTTAACATTTCATATTGCATTTCATCATGTCAATCAGAATTAGATCCAAGAAGCTTGAATATCATCCAAGACACTTTGTGGGTTCTATCTGGGTGATCAGTCCACACAAGGGAATGACTTGAGTTACTTCCAACATGTTCAAATGGGGTCTATTCATCATTCAAAATGCTAATCTTGAAGGAGCAAAAGTCTGTTCCTGAGCTGTCATGCTCGCTAGGCGAGCAACGTGGTTCGCCTAGCGAGTATGAATTGTCATGCTCGCTAGGCGAAGCTCACGTGTTTTAAAAATATAACAGAAAAATCTTGATCTTGGACCTCTCTCATTTGAGCCCACAAAGCCACAAAAATCAGGTTATAAATTCTAGATTTCCATCTCCCAAAAAACCCTAGAAGAGAAATAGAGAAAGAGCTAACAAAATTCAGAGCAGCCTCCATAGACACTGAAGAACCAATTCCCTCCCATATAAACCCTAAGATTATTCCGCAAACCCAACGGTGCAATTCAATTTCATTCGATCTCTCCAATCAGGTTTGCCTTATTCCCATTACTTTACGCTTTTAATTTGAAATTCCCGAAGCATTAGATATTATGGTTGAATCCGGGAGAGTGGGTATAGTTAGGTTTTGCATGTGGGTTTAGATGTGGATGAATGTGTAGAACGATGCCTTGAATGTTTAATCACTTCGCTTCTGAGATGTATACCATAGGGTTTGGGGTTCCTGAAATCGTACTGTTATCAAAGAAGAATCCAGAACCCGCAGGCATTCGCTAGCACCTTCACTAGGCAAATCTGCAGCGAAGCTTCGCTAAGCCTTCGCTAAGCGAAGCAGTAGCGATCACGACAGTAGCTATTTTTTTTTCGTTTGCTCTCTAACCTGTTTTGCGTTTTGCTGTGACATGTTTTCTATTGCATTTGTGCGCTGTTTACCTGACATTGTTGTTGTTATGTTTCTTTTGTGCAACTCTTGATTGCACCCCATCTTGCCATTCTAACTTGTTTGTTGAGTTTTTGTGAGGGCTCATATGACTCCGGAAGAGATAGCTTGCTCGGTATTCCACTTTATTTGTGGGATACCATTTGGGAGATTTATTCTGATTGCTTTGCTGACTTGTTTTCTTTGATGGTGCTAGCCTGAGAGATCTCCGGGTTTCTTATTTCTTTAGTTGCTGTTACTTCGGATCTTTATCCGTGTGGTAGATCTCTTGATCCCTTTTACATATTTCTCGTATTCTACCGCTTTCTTAGCTGGAAGACTTCGACAGGAGGCAATGTTTTTGCGTGTTTACTTTTGTGCCTAAAGACCTCCAAGAAGAGGCGCCAGTGCTAAAGACCTCCATGAAGAGGCAATTGACGGATAAAAGGGATTAGTAGTCAATCCCCCGTTATTCAGTGTGTCGTTCATTATGCTCGCACTACGTGTCGATGCTTCAGAACAAAAGCCCAACATCTTTTGTCCGGTCAGTCAGTGGAGAGGGTTCCACCTTTCTGAATCCCCACTTTTTGTCATGAGCTCACCCTGTCCAGGGTTAAGAGCTATGAGGTCTTATCCTCATTACCCTTTTGATCTGCTCACCCTGACGCTCAGTGTCAGTGGTTAAGAGCTCGTTTGATTACCCTTCCATGGCTTGTTTGTCGAGGTTGATATGACCCCTCTTGACTAAAGCCCTAGCCATGTATGTTTGAGCCCCCTTGTTGGCGTGTTTACTCTATGCTATATGTTTTGTATGGTGTGATCGTCTCCCCATAGGATTGCTAGGCTTCGTATAGTCTCTCGTTTGCATGTCAATTAAGGTAGCACGGTTCCTTCGTCTAGGACTTCCTTTTTTGCATGAGCATTCCTAAAACACAAACAAACTCATTGATTTTTCTTCTCCTAAGAACACGTTAACTCCTTCTACTACAGGCGAGTAAGTCTCCAAAGGTCGAGCATCCGGTAGATTGCGTAGTAACGTCGTTCACCTAAAAAACACGAAACAAACAAATAGGTTAGCCGAACTACGGCTTGCTCTGATTCTCATTCCAGATGAGATACGTAGGCATAAGACGCGATGTCTTAGCGAGCACACCCCTCTTTAACCCATAGGTAGCCGAGCTACGAAGACTCTGATTCTCATATTCAGATGAGATATGTATGCAGTGGATGCGACATCCATGCGAGTCATTTTCTTTTGACCCCTCTTCTAGTAAATGGTACATTAGATAAACCCACACCCTTTAGACAAGAACAACAAGAGTGGATCCCGTAGAGTACTACGGATGCGTAGGGGTGCTAATACCTTCCCTTCGCATAATCGACTCCCGAACCCAAGATTTGGTTGCGAGACCTTGTCTTTTCCTTTCCTTTTCCCAGGTTTACTTCGAGCGTTTCCTTTCCCTCCTTTGGGATAAATAATGCACGGTGGCGACTCTTCTGTCATTTCTTTTATCGCCGGTTGTTTCGTTTCGCATTTAGGTTGCGACAGCTGGCGACTCTGCTGGGGACCCGGTTTCCCTAAGCGAGTCCCTCCTAGCTTTTGTAGGTTTCTTGTTGGTTGGGTGTTTATTTCTTTTGGACAGTTATTCATTTACCTGCTTTACCTTATTGCATTCATGTACATCTGTCTGCTGTATTTGTGGGTTCTGTTGGGTTGTTTGTTTGTTGGGGTGGGATGTTTTGAGAGATAAGCCCACTACCCAGGCTTGAGCGTACACACAGGTTTTAGAGTGGATAGTCATGAGGCTTGCGTGGCATGTTGCTACATTTAGTCGTTCATGAAGACCCACACCCAGACGAGGTTTCTTTTGGATGTATTCTGTCCTATGGGTGTTCCATAATGACAGATGTTCCTCTAGAAATCGTCGACTCTGGTGACCATTTCCCGAGAACTCAGTCGAGGCCTCTCCTCCGAGACGCGTTTATGTTAGCTCTGGTGGATGCATTCTCGTTGATCAATCTGAGGACCCCGAGGCTGGGAACTTGCTTTAGGATATCCTGTTGAGGGGAGTCAGTGGAGGTCTTTTATCCCGTAATAATGCCAAACCTTCAGTGGTAAACGTATTATTCTCGACTGAAGGGCTGAAGTGGACAAACTTCCGTTCTTAGAACCTACCAGTGAGGGGCGGGCTAAATTCAGGAAACCTTAACCTTCAACCAACCCGGTTTTCTGGAGTAGACTTGATCTTGTATTATATTCTTCAGTGGGTTTCTCTTCAGACAGTGCAACCTGACAGATGTTCAAGCAGATACAGCAGTCCTGATTCCCATGTCACTGCATTGCATCACATCATTTTGCATTCATATCATTTAACACATGTTTATCCATTCCCAGGGGTTTATATCTTCTCTCTGATTCTAGTCGGGGTTTTCTGGTACTCTTAAAATGGATAGTTTATCAAATGTGAGACTGGAATCAAGGGGGTAGAATTCCCTTTAGAATTGATAAACATGTCATTGCATTTGCATATCCATCATCATGTCTTGCATAACAGGTACCGCCGCAGCGTTCTCAGTTTGTTTGGTATTCCACTAGCAGGATAGCTGACTCAGGCATTCACTGATACGGTACCCGTCGTCAGGGGCCGATTAGGTTCTCCAGCGCTGGCGTCATCCAATATAGCCAGGTCTCTACAATCAACGATGAAGATGGGGATAGTGATTGCGACATCGATAACTGGGTGCGTTCGAGGATCCCGGGTGAAGTCATCAACAACTGGTCTTCTGAGGAGATTGTCCAAGTCACTTTTCTGGAGGAGTAATTTTTCTTGTTTATTCATGCATGTCTAAGTCTTACGTTCTACCCAGGGCGTAATGACTCATTGTAGGGCTCATCTATGTGGATACCTGCATTTTTTATCATAAATAAAGGACGTCTTTTTGCATTTAAATATTTTGTTCACTGTCTTTCTATTTTTGCAGTTTTCAAAAAAACAATCAAAAAAAATATTTTGGCAATGTTTTGTTTAGTTTTCACTTCTTGTTCATACTCATAAGCACATACCATCACTCATGCAGATGCACATCACCGGATCCTATTGATAACGGTTCTGCTATGGCTCACTTTGACTTTGAAAATCCGATCTTTCAAACTGAAGAAGAGGGTGATGAAGACTGTGAACTCCCTGAAGAACTTGCCAGACTATTAAAGCAAGAGGAAAGGGTCATTCAACCGCATCAAGAGTCTACTGAAGTGATTAATCTCGGCACCGAGGACGTCAAGAGAGAAATCAAGATAGGGGTTGCTTTGGAAGACGATGTGAAGAAGGGGTTGATTGAATTGCTGCTAGAGTATGTTGACATCTTCGCTTGGTCTTATCAGGACATGCCAGGGCTTGACACAGACATCGTGGTACACCGCTTGCCTCTCAAAGAAGGTTGTCCTCCGGTCAAGAAGAAGCTCAGAAGAACAAGACCAGAGATGGCTGTCAAGATAAAGGAAGAAGTTCAAAAATAGTTGGATGCAGGGTTTCTAGCAGTCACCAATTATCCGCCATGGGTCGCAAACATCGTTCCAGTACCTAAGAAGGATGGAAAGGTACGGATGTGTGTCGACTACTGGGATCTGAACAGAGCTAGCCCTAAGGATGATTTCCCATTACCTCACATTGACGTTTTGGTGGATAACACAACTCAGTTTTCGATATTCTCCTTCATGGATGGCTTTTCTGGCTATAATCAAATCAAGATGGCACCATAAGACATGGAGAAGATAACATTCATAACCCCATGGGGGACCTTCTGCTACAAGGTGATGTCGTTTGGTCTGAAAAATGCTGGGGCAACATATCAACGAGCGATGGTGACTCTTTTCCATGATATGATTCATCATGAAATCGAGGTTTATGTTGACGATATGATTGCCAAATCTGAGACAGAAGAAGAACATTTGGTGAATCTGCAGAAACTGTTTGAGCGTTTGAGAAAATTCAAGCTGAGGCTTAATCCGAACAAGTGTACTTTCGGGGTGAGATTTGGAAAAATGTTGGGTTTCATTGTTAGCGGAAAAGGGATTGAGGTGGATCCTGACAAAGTAAAAGCGATACAGGAAATGCCTGAGCCAAGAACAGAAAAACAAGTCTGTGGTTTCTTAGGGAGGTTGAACTACATTGCAAGGTTCATCTCTCACCTAACAGCCACGTGTGAGCCAATATTCAAATTGTTAAGAAAGGATCAGGCTATCAGGTGGAATGATGATTTGCCAAAGGGCTTTCGAAAAGATAAAAGAGTATTTGCAGAATCCTCTTATCCTTATGCCTTCAGTCCCAGGGAGACCGCTGATTATGTATTTGACAGTACTCGATAATTCCATGGGTTGTGTTCTCGGTCAACACGGCGAGACAGGTAGGAAAGAGCATGTCATCTACTACCTGAGTAAAAAAATCACAGATTGCGAGTCGAGATACTCAATGCTTGAAAAGACATGTTGTGCACTTGCATGGGCTGCTAAGCGATTGAGACAATACTTGCTTACTCACACGACCTTACTGATCTCTAAGATGGATCCAGTCAAGTATATATTCGAGAAGCTTGCTCTCACCGGAAGGGTTGCTCGTTGGCAAATGGTACTGACAGAGTACGATATCCAGTATACATCCCAAAAATCCATCAAGGGGAGTATTCTGTCAGACTATCTTGCTCAACAGCCGGTTGAAGATTATGAGCCGATGAAGTTTGATTTTCCAGATGAAGATATCATGTTCCTCAAGATGAAAGACTGCGAAGAGCCAGTTGTTGAGGAGGGACCTGATCCAGACGAAAAGTGGACTTTGTTGTTTGATGGGGCCGTCAATGCCAGAGGAAGTGGAATTGGTGTTGTCATTACTACTCCGAAAGGTGCCCACATGCCTTTCACCGCTCGTCTGACTTTTGAGTGCACCAATAATGAAGCTGAGTATGAAGCCTGTGTCTTGGGTATTGAGCAAGCCATTGATTTGAGAATCAAGACTCTGGACATTTTCGGAGATTCAGCTCTAGTGATCAATCAAGTGAATGGTGATTGGAACACCCTCCAGCCTACTCTGGTCCCCTACAGAGACTACACGAGAAGACTGTTGACTTTCTTCACAACAGTAAAGTTGTATCATATACCTCGTGACGGGAACCTGATGGCAGATGCTCTTGCTACTCTATCCTCCATGATTAGAGTGACTCGGTGGAACTATGCTCCCATGATTGATGTTATGCGACTTGATAGGGCCGCGTATGTGTTTGCTGCTGAACTGGTAGTTGATGATAAGCCCTGGTACCACGACATCAAGTGCTTTCTGAAGAATCAAGAGTACCCTGCAGGGGCATCCAACAATGATAGAAAGACTTTGAGAAGATTGGCAGGCAGTTTCTTCTTGAACAAAGATGATGTGCTGTATAAGAGGAACTTCGACATGGTTTTGCTCAGATGCGTGGATAGATACGAAGCGGACATGTTAATGCAGGAAGTACATGAAGGCTCCTTCTGTACTCATGCCGGGGGACATGCAATGACTAAGAAATTGTTGAGAGCGGGTTATCACTGGATGACCATGGAATCTGATTGTTTCAAATATGCTCGGAAGTGTCATAAATGCCAGATTTATGCTGATAAGGTACATATGCCGCCAAATCCTTTGAATGTGATGTCTTCGCCGTGGCCTTTTGCTATGTGGGGCATTGATATGATTGGAAAGATTGAGCTGACCGCCTCCAATGGGCATCGCTTCATCCTTGTTGCCATTGACTATTTCACCAAGTGGGTCGAAGCAGCGTCATTCGCGAATGTCACCAGACATGTGGTTACCCGATTTATTAAGAAAGAAATCATTTGTCATTATGGGATTCCCGAAATAATCATTACTGATAATGGTTTTAATCTCAATAACAAAATGATGAAGGAGTTGTGCCAGAACTTCAACATTCAGCATCACAATTCTTCCCCTTATCGCCCTAAGATGAACGGCGCTGTTGAGGCAGCAAATAAGAACATAAAGAAGATTGTGAAGAAGATGGTCGTCACGTACAGAGATTGGCATAAGATGCTACCCTTCGCCCTGCATGGGTACCGTACCTCAGTACGTACATCGACCGGGGCAACCCCTTACTCCCTTGTGTATGGTATGGAAGCAGTCCTACCTGTTGAAGTGGAGATTCCTTCTCTAAGAGTCCTGTTGGATGTCAAGTTAGACGAAGCTGAATGGATTCGGACAAGGTTCAATGAGTTGAGTCTTATCGAAGAGAAGTGAATGGCATCCATTTGTCATGGGCAGTTGTATCAGAGTCGGATGAAGAGAGCCTTTGATCAGAGAGTGCGTCCTCGATGTTTCCAAGTTGGAGATTTAGTGTTGAAAAGGATCCTTCCTCCTCAAACAGATCACAGGGGAAAGTGGACTCCTAACTATGATGGACCATACATTGTCACCAAGATTTTCGATGGTGGGGCCTTAATGCTTGCAACTATGGATGGTGAAACTTTCACTTCCCCTGTGAACTCAGACGCAGTTAAAAAATACTTCGCATAAAATAGACCCGCTGGACAATAAAAAGAATAGTCCAGGCAAAAAAATGGGCATCACGACGAACCAAGAAAATGAAAAGGTTCGGGAAAAAATTAGGGATTAAAAATGAAAAGATTGTACACCCGGTAAGTTGAAAACCTGAAAGGGCAACTTAGGTAAAAATGGGTATCCTGGTGGATTGAAAACCCCGAAAGGGAGATCCAGGAAAAAGTTAGGGATTAAGCGAATGACTGCATTCTGAGTAGTTCTGAATCTCATCCCATGTCGATAACTGGAAACTTTCGAAAGGGAGGAAATATTCTAATCACTCTTTTCAGAAAGTCGATCATCTGGAGGATCTTGAAGACGAGCGAGTCATAGCAGGATTGGAACCCAATAGAAATCCATTTCACATTGCCATTAGATTAATTTCTGTTTTTATCTTTTGTGCAATTACCTCTTTCCAGGGATTGCTTCCTGGTGTAAATGCCTATTCAGAGGCCACTCAATCAATAAAATCATGTTATTCAATACATCTCTGTGTTCATTTTCATTTTACTGTTTTGTGTGCAAAAATGACGTCCGAATTTTTGATAAACATTGCATCATGAAACATAAGAGCTTTGCAGGTACGTGCTCAATAAACATTGAAAATTGCTGCAAATTTTAAGTGCTTTGGATCGTCTATTCAGAATAGATACACTTGGGGCATTTCCTTAAGGTCCCCATCAAATGACCGCGATTGTTTTTCCTCAACAGTTGGAATTTGGTATCTTATCCCTGCAGAGCTGGTCCGAGCGTTGGATTCTTCAATCCCCAGCAGGCTCTCACTGTTGTACTTCCCCAAGCATTTGTTTCAAATTATACATTCACCAGTAGAGTCGACAGTGTCAGACTGTATATCCCCAGCGGAGTTGACAATGTCTGACTGTATATCCCCAGCAGAATTGACAATGTCCGACTGTATATCCCCAGCGGAGTTGACAGTGTCAGACTGTATCTTCCCAGCAGAAGCGGCTGCTCCTCAGAGTTCGATGCCAGATCGATGACCTCGACGCTAGAACCATGGTCTCTTTCCTTGAAGCAGAATATCGGTACCGTATCGGTGTTTGCTTCCCCTACTGAGTCGTCTCTCTCGCAGATTATGGTTACCAGAACCACCGTCGCTTTCCTCAACAGCAAGTTTTCAGTGCCATTCTCTCCCTAGTCAGAGCCTCGGTATTTTGTTATTTTCCAAAACACCGTGTGGCGGGTCATTTCCCCACAGAGTTCTTTGTGCTGTGTATCTCCATTAGCATTGCCAGGGTCCAGAAGATTGTGATCATTTCCCCAGCAGAATTCCTTGCCTCAGCTTGGCGTTCTCTCTAATCAAGCATTTCGCATCCCTGCATGTAGAATCATATTGCATCCTCCCAAATTGCGTAGCATTTCCATTTTCATGGAGCATTACGCCATTGAAAAATTCAAACATACGCATGTAAAGCATAAAACATTCTCGATATCCCAAGTGATAAGCCAGAAGTTTGTTTCCAGTACTCAGACTGAAGATTGTTCATAACTTATCTTTATTATTCCCAGCAGGGGTCGTTGGCCAACGCGCCGCCTCAATTATCATTTTCCTTATTTCTGCCGATGCTGACAGGCATGAAAGTTTCTGGTATTCAGACCGAAGTGGCATTCAGGCCAGTTTTCCGATGTTCAGATCGAAGAAGTTTCCGACGTTCAGGTCGATGCAACTTGTGGCATTCAGGCCAAGTTTCTGGTATTCAGACCGAAGTGGCATTCAGGCCAGTTTTCCGATGTTCAGATCGAAGAAGTTTCCGACGTTCAGGTCGACGCAACTTGTGGCATTCATGCCAGTTTTTCGGGTATTCAGACCGAAGTGGCATTCAGGCCAGTCTCTCGGTGTTCAGACCGATGTTAATAATCTCATATCTTCCGATGCTCAGATCGAAGTCATTTCCAGTATTCAGACTGATGAGCGGCATTCAGGCCATGGTTATTTCTGCGTTACCATTTATTTTGGTATCCAGGTTAACATTCTTTTTCGGTATTCAGACCGACTCTCACCGTACCAGACGGATTCTTCTTTAAAGACCACCTCTTTGCCGATTCTGACGGGCATTGTTACTTCATTTTTTCACTTCAGTGTAAATTTTCGGGCTTTTATCGTATTCAATCACTTGATACCTCGAAAGTGCGAAAGTCGCTGCTATCTTCTTTTCGGGTCTCCAGTTGATTGAATAGGGGCAACTGTAGCACCTCAAATTTGCCCCCCTCATTCATGCATTCATTTTCAGGTCATTTAACATTTCATATTGCATTTCATCATGTCAATCAGAATTAGATCCAAGAAGCTTGAATATCATCCAAGACACTTTGTGGGTTCTATCTGGGTGATCAGTCCACACAAGGGAATGACTTGAGTTACTTCCAACATGTTCAAATGGGGTCTATTCATCATTCAAAACGCTAATCTTGAAGGAGCAAAAGTCTGTTCCTGAGCTGTCATGCTCGCTAGGCGAGCAGCGTGATTCGCCTAGCGAGTCTGAACTGTCATGCTCGCTAGGCGAAGCCCACGCGTTTTAAAAATATAACAGAAAAATCTTGATCTTGGACCTCTCTCATTTGAGCCCACAAAGCCACGAAAATCAGGTTATAAATTCTAGATTTCCATCTTCCAAAAAACCCTAGAAGAGAAATAGAGAAAGAGCTAACAGAATTCAGAGTAGCCTCCATAGACACTGAAGAACCAATTCCCTCTCATATAAACCCTAAGATTGTTCCGCAAACCCAATGGTCCAATTCAATTTCATTCGATCTCTCCAATCAGGTTTGCCTTATTCCCATTACTTTACGCTTTTAATTTGAAATTCCCGAAGCATGAGATATTATGGTTGAATCCGGGAGAGTGGGTATAGTTAGGTTTTGCATGTGGGTTTAGATGTGGATGAATGTGTAGAACGATGCCTTGAATGTTTAATCACTTCGCTTTTGAGATGGATACCATAGGGTTTGGGGTTCCTGAAATCGTACTGTTATCAAAGAAGAACCTAGAACCCGCAGGCATTCGCTAGCACCTTCGCTAGGCGAATCTGCAGCAAAGCTTCGCTAAGCGAAGCAGTAGCGATCGCGACAGTAGCTGTTTTTTTTTCGCTTGCTCTCTAACCTGTTTTGTGTTTTGCTATGACATGTTTTCTATTGCATCCGTGCGCTGTTTACCTGACACTGTTGTTGTTATGTTTCTTTTGTGCAACTCTTGATTGCACCCCATCTTGCCATTCTAACTTGTTTGTTGAGTTTTTGTGAGGGCTCATATGACTCCGAAAGAGATAGCTTGCTCGGTATTCCACTTTATTTGTGGGATACCATTTGGGAGATTTATTTTGATTGCTTTGCTGACTTGTTTTCTTTGATGGTGCTAGCCTGAGAGATCTCCGGGTTTCTTATTTCTTTAGTTGCTGTTACTTCAGATCTTTATCCGTGTGGTAGATCTCTTGATCCCTTTTACATCTTTCCCGTATTTTACCGCTTTCTTAGCTAGAAGACCTCGATAGGAGGCAATGTTTTTGCGTGTTTACTTTTGTGCCTAAAGACCTCCAAGAAGAGGCGTCAGTGCTAAAGACCTCCATGAAGAGGCAATTGACGGATAAAAGGGATTAGTAGTCAATCCCCCGTTATTCAGTGTGTCGTTCTTTATGCTCGCACTACGTGTCGATGCTTCAGAACAAAAGCCCAAGATCTTTTGTCCGGCCAGTCAGTGGAGAGGGTTCCACCTTTCTGAATCCCCACTTTTTGTCATGAGCTCACCCTGTCCAGGGTTAAGAGCTATGAGGTCTTATCCTCATTACCCTTTTGATCTGCTCACCCTGACGTTCAATGTCAGTGGTTAAGAGCACGTTTGATTACCCTTCCATGGCTTGTTTGTCGAGGTTGATATGACCCCTCTTGACTAAAGCCCTAGCCATGTATGTTTGAGCCCCCTTGTTGGCGTGTTTACTCTATGCTATATGTTTTGTATGGTGTGATCGTCTCCCCATAGGATTGCTAGGCTTCGTATAGTCTCTCGTTTGCATGTCAATTAAGGTAGCACGGTTCCTTCGTCTAGGACTTCCTTTTTTGCATGAGCATTCCTAAAACACAAACAAACTCATTGATTTTTCTTCTCCTAAGAACACGTTAACTCCTTCTACTACAGGCGAGTAAGTCTCCAAAGGTCGAGCATCCGGTAGATTGCGTAGTAACGTCGTTCACCTAAAAAACACGAAACAAACAAATAGGTTAGCCGAACTACGGCTTGCTCTGATTCTCATTCCAGATGAGACACATAGGCATAAGACGCGATGTCTTAGCGAGCACACCCCTCTTTAACCCATATTCAGATGAGATACGTATGCAGTGGATGCGACATCTGTGCGAGTCATTTTCTTTTGACCCCTCTTCTAGTAAATGGTACATTAGATAAACCCACACCCTTTAGACAAGAACAACAAGAGTGGATCCCGTAGAGTACTACGGATGTGTACGGGTGCTAATACCTTCCCTTCGCATAATCGACTTCCGAACCCAAGATTTGGTTGCGAGACCTTGTCTTTTCCTTTCCTTTTCCCAGGTTTACTTCGAGCGTTTCCTTTCCCTCCTTTGGGATAAATAACGCACGGTGGCGACTCTTCTGTCATTTCTTTTTTTGCCGGTTGTTTCGTTTCACATTTAGATTGCGATAAAGTATAGACTTGATAACAGTTGTTACGCGATACTGTAGCGGTAAATTCATGATCATCAAGCTATAGATAAGCTAGACGTCAATAAAACAAGAGTCACCATCACGCTTTTATTATTTCAAATCAAAACTAATAAAATGCCAGAGATTACGGGTAAGGGGGTTGGTTACACAGAGGGAAGGTATTAGCACCCAAAGTGTCCTAGGTACTCCTAGGGAGCCCTTTCTTGTGTGCATTTGTGTTTTTGTACAAAATGATGTTTGCAAATAAAAAGAGTGTGGGGATGAGAAAAGAATTCATTAATTATATTTTTGTGATTGACAAGACCTTCGGACTTGTGCCTACGTACCAACATAAAAATGAGGGATCAAAACCTCGTAGTTCGTGGTAACAATTTCAAAGTGGATTCATTGCTTTTAACAAAGTTTAAGTTTGAAAGGCACAAGGGCCTAAAAAATGGTTTGAATGAGTGTTAGTTTTTTTTAGCTTTTGAAATTTTAAGTCAAGTATGGTTAAGTTCATTTACAAAGTTTGATTTAAGAAAATAAGTTTAAAAAAAGCAATGGCATAAGGCCAAAGTTTCTAATTTGCAATAATGGTCAAAGTTTAGAAATCAACAAACACAAGCAAAGAAGATTTTTAAAAGGAGGGAGAGATTTTAAAATTAAAGAAGCGGGAAGGAGATGAAGAGACTAATCCTAAGCATAAAATTTAAAAATTGAGAGTTGAAAAGACCTGACCAATGGACTGCAATCCATTAGACAAGAATGTCATATAGAAACCCAAATTTCCCTTGGACTTTAGAATCACACAACAATCAATATACAAACAAAATTTTGAAGAGCAAGGCATCAAATAAAGATATCCACATCCAAGTTTAACAACTCCATGATCTTCTTCAAGTTTTGCCTATGAGGCAGATGACTTCAAAGGATGGCATAAGTCATAGGTTCAAAATAACAGCTTCATAATGATCATGTTACAGATGAACTCAAATGGACCTTCAATTTTGTATCAGAAGAAGTTCCAATCCTCAAGCATTTGGTTTCATGAAAGTTGGCATTGGCCAAGTCCTTTGCATAGGGAGTGTTGCCTAAATTCTAAGTCCAATTGTCTCAGATCAAACCAACAGTCCACACAAGATATTTTTTAGGGTTTTTTGTTCTTATTATGTACATTAATGGTCAAAGACCACACAAACAATCACAATGTATCACAAAATATGGTCCAAGTGGACAAAGTGAAAATGACATTAACATAAACAATTTGAATGGTATGAATAATGGTAAACGAATAGAAGCTTAAAGATTAAAGTGCATTAAAAGTAAATGGCTTGAAATTAAATGTTAGTTGTTAATGAGTTAGAAGTTAGTATTGCTTTTTCTTTTCCTTTCTTTTAAGTTATTCTTTGGAGAACACTCAACCCACTTATCACAAGCATGGATCCTTGAACCAAGACATCTTCCAAAGGAAGGAAAAAAGGCCAAGTTTCCATACAATACCATGAAAGAAGGGAGACTTACAATCTCACTAACTAGAATGCTATGCCTTTTTGTGTCAAAATTTAGCGCTATGTTAAGCAATCGTAATTGGACTTATGTAGAAGTCACAACTATTTGAGGTTAGACAATAGAATTTTAGTGTTAATGCATGTTAGAGACATAGTATAATGAACTATGCTCATGAAATATACCACACACAAAAAGAATATGCAAAGTGGGGGGCCTAATCTCATTCATACTTATGTTGATTTTGCAATCAACTAGCCTTAGGATATAGAGATATTATAGGTCCATGACATGAATGCATAAAGAAGGGGAATGAGATGAAGAGGGTGGGGAATGGATCAAACACAAATTGGACAAAGGATGACTTTTACCAAGTTAAGATCATTCATTCATTTTGGGAGATGGAATGTGCATTCGATCAATCCCCTAAATCCAATGATCTTAACCTAACAAAGTCAAATCAACCTTGACCAAGGCCCAACAACACAAGTTAAATTTACAAAGTCAATTAAAATGGCTCTACACAATTAATTTGAAATTTAATCAATTAAATATAATAAAAATAATGCATTAAATTAAATATGGTTGGTCAATTTCCTAAAACCTCATCAAAAGACCCAAGAAATAGCCATGAGATTTATCATAGGTCAAACAAGGTCAAAGGACCTTGGAGAAAAAAATTCAGAATTTTTGGAAACCTAAATGTATTTTTAAACAATTAAAAATATTCACAAAATCAATTAAATCATGAAAAATATTAATAATGATCCAAAAAATAATTTTAATTCATAAAATGAAAGAGGGTTTTATTTTTAAAAAATTGGTGAAACTCTCATATTTTATGGATCAATATTAAATTTAATATGAATTAATGAAAATAAGAGAAATAAAATGAAAATTCAGATAATCAAAAAAACGTGGACCACTTAATCTCCCTCATTAATTGAGATGGCATATCAAGTGGTGAGAAACGCGCGTTCCATGGTACACGTTAGTCAGCACGCTGCATAACTGGTCATCATAAGCAACGTCCCTGATTAAAACATTTTGAATCAATCCAATGGCTTAGAACACATCCAGCGCATCGCCGGAGCCAAGTGTTGGTCATCTTCTCTGATGACCCTGGCCGGACTGGTTCTTTCATCACCATAACATAAATGAAAAAGGAGGACATGATCTTAAAGAAAAAATGGTGTAGATCACGAATATCACCTCAATTTAACCTAACTCCAAATATATATAGAGATACATGGAGTTGAATTTTGAGGTGTGTGAACTGAGTTGCTTCGATTTGACCTCAAAGCAACTAAATCTTCTTGCCAACATTGGTAGGACTTCAGACAACCAAGGATCCAAGAGAATTGATGAGATTTGAGAGAGAATCAAAGAAAAGAAAAATCTGGAAAAATACCTTCAATGATGTGCAGAACTGGATCTATCTTGCTTCAGTTCATGCTTGATCTTGCTATATGGAGCTTGTAGAAGTGGATTAAGAATGGTGCAAGGCTTTGGATCTTGGAGTTTTTGAATCTCCAAACAGTGAGATTCAAACTCAAATTTCAATTTAAATTTATCAGGTTTTCCTTTGAATGATGAGGGTTTCAATGGTGGGAGGCAAAGATGGCGCGCAAGGTCCTTCAAACTGAAGCATTGGACCTCTATGTATAGCAAATGGTAAGTGTTATTTGCACACTTGAAATTACTTCCAAATTTGGCAATGTGAATGGCACGCGTGCACGGGCATGTGCAGACCCATGAAGCATCTTAATTAGATCCAAAATCAAATGAACTGAAGTCTGAATGAAGATTGCAATGCAAGGCAAAGATGTTTGGATGTTTGAAGCATGATTCTTGCCAACTGATACAACCATGTTCAAGCTATGCGCAGACCCCTCAAACCTTGTCCAAAATGCATGAATTTGGACTCTTTGGAAAAGGTTAGATCAAGAGGAACAACTCTCATGTTGAACACTTTTCCATTTGGAACTTGTATCATGATGAATTTTGAGGTGGAAGTTTGGAAATTTCAACATGTCAAAATATTTTCTAAGTGTCAAGCCATATGTTCAATTATTCCACCTTGGCTAACTTTTTATGTGAGCTTCAAATGAGAAAAGTGTCTTTATCAAAGTTGTATCTCTTTCAAAATCCTTCAAACTGGTCACAAATTTAACATCATTTGGATTTGGGATGAATGAGTTATGCATTTTTGAAGTTGAGGAAAATCACTTGTTCAATGGCATCGGTCCAAAATGACCTATAATGTATCCTCATATCACATGCTCATAAAAGTTGATTTAGCTCTAACTACAAACATCAAAGTTGAATTAGACACCTTGAATTTGATTGTAAAACTTGGAAATATTTCATCTCATAAAAATTGAGCAAGTTATGGCCTTGGGAAGTTGACTTTCAAATTAGGGTTTAGACAAAATGACCTATAATGTTTCAACATAGAAAATGAGTTTCCGAGCAAAATTAGCTCTAGACTTCAACATGAAAGTTGTTTGGAATGTAATTTTAAGTAATTTTTTTCTTGTAATCATTTTCATATGATAAAAAGTGTAGGAGATAAGGTCTAGGGGGACCCAGTTTTGATCAGATGAATTCATCTGATCAACCACCTTCAACCATCTTGCTAACTTGCAATTTTCTTGAATTTTTGGACTCATGGGAGATCATATATGCATAAGATGATGAAATTTGAAGTGTCCCTTGAGATATTTGATCAATTGGTGAAGAATCTTGTTGAAGAAGTTACTCAAGATACCCAGATGAACTAGGGTTTCCAAGGCAAACCAATTCCAAACTCTTGAAGAAATCTTGATCAAAATAATATGTAAAGATCATTGGGACTCATATATGATGCTTAGAGCCACTGTGGATCATTATTTGGTTGTGCTTTTAGCTATGAAGGTCTTAAACCCTAGATGTGAACTTGATAGATCAAAGGTGATCATGCCCTACCTACAAAAGAGTTAGACAAATGCAAAGACATATTTATGGTATTTTGGTTAGTAAGTGATAAAATAAAAATTATGATACAATCAAATAGTGCTTGGTGATCTCTCCCAATACAAACCCAATAAAAGAGGGGCAAGGAGGATGCTAAGGTATGATCCCACAGCTAATGCATATGATGAGGTAGCATGGGGGATCTTAGGGTCAAAATTGGGGTCTCACAGATACTATACTAAGACGAGTTTCTATTGAGAATACTATGGGTTGATGAGTCAGTCATCCTAACCTATAATATCCGATAGATACTATACAGGTTTTTATCCTTAGTTCACTCCTTTGGGATAGTTATTAGCCATACTCCATGCTCGTGACTCACAATAAACCCTTGATTCTTGGTTGATCCAATCAAGTTTTGTCAATATCAATGGAACTTGGGTGTTGATAAGGTGAAAACCATAATCCACCAAATGGATGATTAATCTTGAAAATGACTTGATTCATCCCTTGACCTTTGTTTGTTTGACTTGTGTGTGATCCCTTATTTGTGATTGTTGCATTCATGCATTCATGCGCATCATAACATTCATCATATGAAAAAATAATTTCAAGGAACTGAGGTCTTATTTGCAAATATTTTCAGACCATGGATTATGGACGAAGGAACACTAAGAAGTACAGTTTCAGATGTCCAGACTTGAAAGAGTTAAGGAAGCTATCATCTTTTGTATTAGATCCCTTGGACTTCAAGCAACGTCATGGGAAGCTTCTATCTGTGTTATCTGCCGATGTGGTTAAAGGACTCTTGAGTGTGTTGGTTCAGTTCTATGACCCTCTCTACTATTGCTTCACTTTTACGGATTATCAGCTTGTGCCTACGTTAGAGGAGTATGCCCATCTCTTGGGAATACCTGTTTCTGACAAAGTGCCTTTTAGTGGATTGGAAGAGATTCCTATATCTCATATTATAGATGAAGCTCTTCATCTGAAAAAGTCTGAGATAGAGGCTCATTGGGTGAAGAAAGGAGGATTGTTTGGATTGAATTCTGAGTTCCTCATCAAGGAAGCTACTGCCTTTGCTTAAGCCGGTAGTATGGATGCTTTTGAAGCCATATTTGTGTTGTTCATCTATGGTTTGGCTTTGTTCCCTAACATTGACGATTTTTTTGATGTTAACGCCATTAGAATTTTCTTGATTGGGAATCTTGTGCCTACTCTGTTGGGTGATATGTACTTCTCTTTGCATCTAAGGAATTCTAAAGGTGGTGGAACGATTGTGTGATGTGTTCCTCTTCTGTACAAGTGGTTTATTTTGCACTTGCCTCAGACACCTACTTTTGTGGAGAACAAACAATGTCTACGGTGGTCTCAGAGACTTATGTCTCTCACTAATGATGATATAGTTTGGTATGGTTCTTTATTGGGTAGTTTGGAGATTATCGATAGTTGTGGTGAATTCTCTAATGTTCCTCTCATTGGTATACAAGGAGGAATCAACTACAACCCTGCTTTGGCTCGTCGTCAACTTGGGTTCCCCTTGAGAGACAAACCTAATAACACTTTGTTTTAAGGTCTTTTCTATCAAGAGGGTAAAGATCCCCAACATTGGAAGCAGAAGATTGTGCATGCTTGGCATAATGTGCATAGGAAGGGAAGATCTGAGCTTGGTCCATGCAACTGTGTAACTTTGGAAGCTTACACTACTTGGGTGAAGAAGAGAGCTTTGGAATTGAAGATGCCTTATGCTTATGAGAGACCTATGTTTATGGTTGTGGTTAAGGCATTATCTCTCTATAACCAAGATGTAGAGGAGTTGGAAGACACACTCGCCAAGATGAAGCAAGAGAAGGATATGTGGGAAGAGAGTTTCCATGCTTTGAGCCGAAAGCATGAGGAGTTGCAGCTTGAGTCTAAAGACAAAGATGCAATTATTGAGCTTCTTGAAGATCGAGTAATGAAGAGACAGAGAGAACCAGAGGTTTCATCTTCCTCTAGTATGCCTCAGCCTTCTAGTGCTTGGAAGAAGATTGTTGATCAACTTATCCTTGAGAAGGCTCAGATGAAGACTTCTTTTGAGTCCGAGATTCGACGCACCCGGAGGAAGTACGCGCCTACAGTTAGATCTTCTAACATTGCTGTTAGGGATCCTTAGGATGACTAGTCTCCTTTACTCTTGTATTTTGTATTTCGGTTTTTGAAATTGTACTTAGTGTAATCCTTCCAATTATATAAATAAAAGAGATTTTATGGTCAATCAAATTATAGCAATTGTTATTATTATATGTTTGCAAGTAAAATAGTAAGTTCCTTGAAAATAAAAACGATCAAAGCATTGCATTTCATGCATCATTTGCATAGCAGGTTTTCTCTTCCGCCAGATGTCTCATTGGTTATTCTTTTGTGCTTTAGCCAAGCTGACTCATCGATACAATACCCACGCCAATCACTCAAGAATTATGGAACATCTAGAGCAAGAGAACAGAGACTTGAAGGACTAGATCGCCCGCATGACTGCCATGATGGAGTCAGTGTTAGCTGCTCAGAGTCAATCTTCTCCAACGCCTGCAACTCCTCCTCCCCAGAGGACTGTCATTTCCGAGGTGGCTACCTCAACTATTCCTGCTACTACTGCTTATTTTGCGCCTACCATGCCTGCCGAATTCCCGTGGGGAATGCCGCCCAATTTTGTGTCGAGGGTTTCACGCCTACTTTTGCTTCCATGCCTGCATCTAGCCCGGTCATGTCTGTGCCGCCACCGGTTGTTCATACTTTGCCCCGTGTTGAGGACACCATCTACCATTCCGAGCCATCTGAAGGCCCGGATGTTTATGAGAAGATGGACAAAAATGAAAGACCAATTCCTTGAGTTGCGAAAGGAGTTGAAGACCTTGAGAGGCAAAGATTTATTCGGTAAGAGTGCTGCAGAACTTTGCGTAGTGCCAAACATAAAGATCCCGATGAAGTTCAAAGTCCCTGACTTTGAAAAGTATAAAGGGAATACTTGTCCACTCAGTCATCTCGTCATGTATGCTAGAAAGATGTCGATGCAAACCGATAATGATCAATTACTGATTCATTATTTCCAAGACAGTCTGACTGGTGCCGCTCTGAGGTGGTACATGGGTCTGGACAGTGCAAGTGTCCGTACATTCAACGATTTGGGTGAAGCATTCGTGAAGCAGTACAAATATAATGCGAATATGGTGCCGGATAGGGACCAATTGAGGTCATTGTCTCAGAAGGACAGGGAGACATTCAAAGAATACGCCTAGCGATGGAGAGAGCTTGCCGCTCAGATCAACCCTCCTTTGGAGGAAAAGGAGATGACTAAGATTTTCCTCAAGACCTTGAGCTCATTTTACTACGAGCGCATGATTGCCAGTGCCCCCAGTGATTTACTGAAATGGTAAACATAGGGATGAGATTAGAAGAAGGTGTCCGAGAGGGAAGGTTGTCTAGAGAGGAGGTTTCATCTAGCAAGAAGTACGACAACGGGTTTGCTAGAAAGAAAGAAGGCGAGACTAATGTAGTATCGGTTGGGAGGCAAAGGAGGCCTCATGTCAGAAGAAGTCAACAACCCGGTCAACATCATCATCAAGTATCATATGTTATTCCGGTATTTTCTAATAATCAATCAACACTTATTCAACAACAAAGTCAACAACAACCACATCAAAGAACAAACAACTACAACAACAGCAACACCAACAATCATCAACAACAACAGAACTTTGAGAGGAAGAAGGTCTCTTTTGACCTTATTTCTATGACTTATGCTGAATTGTATCCATCGTTGGTTCTCAAGAACCTTCTTCAACCAAGAAATCCTCCACAGATTCCTGAACCACTTCCATGGTGGTATAAGCCGGAACTCCGGTGTGCCTTTCACCAAGGAGCTCCCGGTCATGATATTGAAAATTGTTACCCCCTGAAATATGAAGTCCAGAAGCTGGTAAAGAGTGGAATGGTGTCCTTTGAAGACCGTGCGCCGAATGTCAAAGTTAACCCACTACCTGCTCATGGTAATTCATCTGTTAATATGGTGGACGGTTGTCCCGGGGAATTCAAAATATAGGATGTCCGTTTCATTAGAAGGTCCTTGGTGAGGATGCACAAGGATATATGCTTGGTAAGTGATTGTGAGCATGACCATTATGGTTGTGCAATCTACAGTGTCAATTCTCGAGGTTGTGTGATTGTGAAGAGAGACATCCAAAGGTTGATGGATGAAGGTATGATCCATATTTTCCAATCCCGTCACTTAGGTGACAATGTCAATGATATAGTCCCTGTATTCAAAACTCCAGAAAGAATAGTAGTCCAGTATGACAGTAGCAACAGTAACAGTGTCAGCAATAGATCAGTATCGCTATTGGTAATATGGTTAGCGGGTCCCATCCCGTATGCATATGATAAGGATATTTTGTATCAGTATAATGCTACCATGTTAGAGAATGGTCAAGAGGTTCCATTACCTACGACCAGTTCTGTTGTGAGCATTGTTGATGTTACTAAGGTGACCCGTAGTGGTTGTGTTTTTGGGCCGGTGTTCCTAAAGAATGTGGAAGATGTATCTGTCAATAAGAAGGTTGAAGCGCCTGCAGTAGATCTGGTTAGTGCTCCAAGATGTCAGTCTGGTGAATCCATCGGTTTGAATCCTAACGATGATGATGAGGTTCTTCGTTTGATTAAGAAAAGTGAATTCAATATGGTGGAGCAGTTGCTCCAAACCCCCTCCAAGATGTCAGTATTGTCTCTACTGATGAACTATGAAGTATACAGAGAAGCATTGCAGAAAGTATTGGAGCAAGCTTATGTAGAGCATGATGTTACGGTGGATCAATTTGATCATATTGTGGCTAACATCACTTCCTGCAACAATCTCAGCTTTTGTGATGAAGAACTCCCCGAGGAAGGTAGAAATCACAACTTGGCATTGCATATTTCAATGAACTGCAAGGAGGATGCTCTGTCAAATGTATTGGTTGACACTGGCTCTTCATTGAACGTACTCCCGAAATCAACTCTGTCAAGGTTGTCGTATCAAGGAGCTCCAATAAGATATAGTGGCATAATCCTCAAAACATTTGATGGTTCTCGCAAGACTGTGATCGGTGAAGTGGACATTCCTGTGAAGATAGGTCCGAGTGATTTCCAAATTACTTTCCAAGTAATGGATATCCACCCGGCCTGTAGCTCCTTGTTAGGAAGGCCATGGATACATGAGGCGGGAGCTGTTACGTCAACTCTGCATCAGAAGTTGAAATTTGTCAAGAATGGAAAGCTGATTATCGTCGGTGCGGAGAAAGCTTTGTTGGTAAGCCATCTACCATCTTTCTCTTATGTAGAAGCTGAGGATGAGATTGGAAATCTATTCCAAGCCTTATCTATTGCTGAGGAAAAGAGAGTTGGGGCACCTATGTCCTCGTTTAAAGACGCATAGAAAATTGTTGAAGACAGTAATTCTGATCAGTGGAGCTGGATGGTAGAGGTCGCCGAGAACAAGAGCAGAGCTGGTTTGGGATTCCAGCGAGGTTCGTATATGATTAGAGCTGAAGATGTGCAACCCAATTTCCATAGCGGATGGTTCATTCATGGTAATGAACAACACTTAGCTACTGTGATCGAGGGTGATGAAGATGAAGACTGCACCAACTTTGTGACACATGGAAAAGCTTGCCACAATTGGATTGTTGTTGATATTCCTGTTATTGTGCATCGATCTAAGTAATTGCTTTTATTGTTTTTGAAAATCCTTCTCCTATGCCTAAGGGAGAAGTGAACATTGTTTGGCATATTTAAATTTGATCATCAATAAAATATAATTCTATTCATCCACATCCATGATGTTTTATTTTTACTTTTTTGCTTTTTTTTCTGAAAATGGTAATCACAAAAAACATAAATAAATAAATAATAATTGTCCATCTGCATAATATTTGGTCACAATTCACTTATCTAAAATCAAAATATCAAATCATTATGCAGGTTGGTTTCTAAACCCATTGAATACAATGATCCTACTCCTTCGCCAAACTTTGAATTCCCTATGTTTGAGGCTGAGGATGAAAGTGATGAAGAAGTGTCTGATGAATTGTCTCGTCTTCTTGAGCACGAGGAAAAAGCCATTCATCCATTTGAAGAGCAAATCGAGCTAGTCAACTTAGGTTCCAAGGATGATGTGAAGGAAGTCAAGATTGGATCTCGACTGTGTCCTGAAGTTAAGAAGGGGTTGGTTGATCTTCTCCGAGAATATTCAGATGTGTTTGCTTGGTCCTATAAAGACATGCCTGGTTTGGATTCTGAGATTGTGGAGCATAGATTGTCGTTGAAGCCGGAATTCCCTCCAGTCAAGCAGAAGTTGAGAAGGACTCACTCTGATATGGCAGTGAAGATCAAAGAAGAAGTGCAAAAGAAGATTGATGCCGGTTTCCTTGTTACTATCGAGTATCCGCAGTGGGTGGCCAATATTGTACCTGTTCCGAAGAAGGATGGAAAAGTCTGCATGTGTGTTGATTATAGAGATTTGAATAAAGCCAGTCCGAAAGATGATTTCCCTCTGCCACACATTGATATGTTGGTAGACAATACAACTAAGTTCAAATTCTTTTCGTTTATAGACGGATTTTCTAGATATAATCAGATCAAGATGGCACCCGAAGATATGGAGAAGATCACGTTGAGTACACCTTGGGGAACATTTTGTTATAGAGTGATGCCTTTTAGTTTAAAGAATGCTGGTGCAACTTACCAAAGAGCAATGACTACTCTTTTTCATGATATGATGCATAAAGAGATCGAAGTCTATGTTGATGATATGATTGCTAAATCTATTGATGAAAAGGAGCATGTTAAAAATTTGTTGAAGCTATTCCAGCGTTTGAGGAAGTATAAACTCCGCTTGAATCCCAATAAGTGTACATTTGATGTTCTTTCTGGTAAGTTGTTGGGCTTTATTGTCAGCGAGAAGGGTATTGAAGTTGATCCTGCCATGGTCAAAGCAATACAAGAGATGTCTGCGCCCAAGACTGAGAAGCAAGTCAGAGGTTTTCTCGGCCGCTTGAATTATATCTCCAGATTCATTTCACACATGAATGCCATGTGTGCGCCTATATTCAAGCTTCTTCGGAAAGATCAGTCTTGTCATTGGACCGAAGATTTCCAGAAAGATTTTGATAATATCAAAGAGTATCTGCTTGAGCCTCCGATTCTGTCTCCTCCTATTGAAGGAAGATCATTGATCATGTATTTGACTGTGCTTGATGAAAGTATGGGTTGTGTTCTAGGTCAGCAAGATGAAACTGGAAAGAAAAAATATGTTATTTACTACCTCAGTAAGAAATTCACCGATTGTGAGACTCGGTATTCTATGCTAGAGAAGACTTGTTGCGCATTGGATTGGGCTGCTAAGCGTCTGCGCCAATATATGTTGAATCATACCACTTGGTTGATATCCAAAATGGATCCAATCAAGTATATTTTTGAGAAGCCTGTTTTAACTGGGATGATTGCCCGTTGGCAGATGTTGTTATCCGAGTATGATATTGAATACCGATCTCAGAAAGCGATTAAAGGTAGTGTCTTGGCTGACCATTTGGGTCACCAACCAATTGAAGATTACCAGTCAGTACAGTATGATTTTCCTGAAGAAGAGATCTTGTACCTAAAAATGAAAGATTATGATGAACCATTGCTTGAAGAAGGGCCAGAACCTGGTTCCCTTTGGGGCATGGTATTTGATGGAGCTGTTAATCAATATGGTAATGGCATTGGGGCAGTGATTATTACTCCTCAAGGCATGTATTTTCCATTTACAGCTAGATTTACTTTTAAGTGTACGAATAATATGGCTGAGTATGAAGCTTGAATTATGGGGATTGAAGAGGCCATTGATCTTATAATCAAGTACTTAGACGTCTATGGAGATTCAGCTTTGGTTGTAAATCAGATCAAAGGTGAATGGGAGACGAGTCAGCCCAGTTTGATACCATATAAAGACTATGCGAGGAGGATTTCAACTTTCTTTACAAAGGTTGAGTTTCATCATATCCCTCGAGATGAAAATCGGATGGCACATGCTCTTACAATGTTGGCTTCAATGATTATAGTGAAGTTTTGGAATGAAGTTCCCGATTTGATTGTGATGCGTCTTGATAGACCAGCCCATGTGTTTTTTGTTGAAGAAGTCAAAGATGAAAAGTCGTGGTATTTTGATATCAAGTGTTTCCTCCAAAGTCAGATCTACTAGCCTGGGGTATCTTTGAAAGATAAGAAGACTTTGAAAAGATTAGCTGGTAATTCCTACCTGAATGGTGATGTATTGTACAAGAGAAATTTCGATATGGTTCTGCTCAGATGCGTGGATAGACACGAAACAGACTTATTGATCACTGAAGTCCATGAAGGTTCCTTTGGTACTCATTCCAATGGACATGATATGGAAAAGAAGATGTTGTGAGCAGGTTACTATTGGCTGACAATGGAATCTGACTGTTGCAAGTTTGTGAAGAAATGCCACAAGTGTCAAATTTATGCAGATAAGATTCATGTTCCTCCGACACTGTTGAATTTCATTTCCTCCCCATGGCCCTTCTCCATGTGGGGAATTGATATGATTGGCATGATTGAGCCCAAAGCTTCAAACGAACATCGTTTCATTTTGGTGGCTATTGACTACTTCACAAAGTGGGTTGAAGCGGCATCGTATGCGAATGTGACCAAGCAAGTTGTTGTGTGGTTTATCAAGAAAAAGATTATATGTCGTTATGGTGTGCCAAGTAAGATCATTACTGATAATGGATCGAACTTGAATAACAATATGGTGGAAGCTCTTTACAAAGACTTCAAGATTGCACATCATAATTCTTCTCCCTATAGACCTAAGATGAATGGGGTTGTTGAAGCTGTAAACAAGAACATCAAGAAGATCATCCAGAAGATGGTTGTAACGTATAAGGATTGGCATGAGATTCTTCCATTTTCTTTGCACGGATATCGTACATCCATTCACACTTCAACAGGGGCAACCCCTTTATTACTTGTTTATGGTAGGGAAGTTGTGCTCCCGGTAGAGGTTGAGATCCTGATCAGTGCATTTTGATGCACTTTCTTCTACTATTGTACTTAGGAATTTCCTTAGTTTATTTTACTTATTTTACTGTTTTATTATGTTTTTAGATTTAAGTTTATTTTTTGCTTTATTTTATTTTCGTACTTTATTTTCAGCATAAACAATTATTTGATACCTTGTTACTATGCAGATCATAACTTGGGCTATAGGAATCAGATTGACGCGTTCTAATATGCGTTGGAAAGAAAAGAAAAAGAACTACAAGTTTTATGTTGAAGTAAAAAGCAATTTCGGAATGAAGAATGGTCGAATAATTCGTTGAAGTTCCAGACTTAATTAAAATAGTTAGTTTGGGCCAGTTTTTGTAATTTTCGGGTCGGATCCTATAAGGGCCCGAATTTGCCTTTTATTATATTAGGTCTTTCACGTAATCCTAGTTCTGAATTTTGATGGGAGAATATTGCTTAGAAGATTTCATGGAGAGCTGATTCCCAAATAGTTGATATGTTGTATTCGAATTCCACTTTGAGGTTTTTATTAATTTCAATTTCTTTTCAATTCTTCCTATAAACTCGTTTGCTTAATTCGATTACTTTCGTTTGCTTAACTCGATTGTTTCTTATAGGATAGAGTTGATTAAATTTGATTGTTTGTATGATCCTTAACTATAATCACGTTAGCGTAGCTTTTTCGTTATCGTGTTTGATTAAGTCGCGTTTGCTTAATTCGCGTCTGCTTAAATCCGTTTGCTTAATTCGGAAATTAGGAACATACATCATATAATACCAATTTGCGCTTGTCAGTGGGTATTGTAATCGAATGGGATTGAATCCGCTAGGGAATTAAAATCATAAGAATCGATGATAAGTCGGAAATCGATACAATAGATTAGCTTATTTATCAATTTTGCTTTTACCTTTAATTATCTTCGATTTAAGTTTTGAACCTTTAAAACCCATTTTTTCCATTCGTTTGGTTATAACATTCAAGAGTCCTTGTGATACGATACTCGAGGTGTCGCTTCCCGTTTACTATATTTTATTACTCGTTTTTGCCCCGTGTGCGACAGCGGATCAAATTGGCGCTGTTGCCGAGGACTTTTATAGATTTTAACTATTATTATAGTCTAACCATTATTATAGTCGTGTTATTTTTTTTAGCATTTTTTTGTCCTAACTTTCTTGCGTATTGGTCTTTTTGCGGTTTAGGATAAAAAGAATCTACTTTTAAACAAATTGCCTCAGATTATTCCGATTCTTTGTCGAAAGCCTCTTTTTAGGGACTAAATAATGGAAGTCGCCCTAAAAAATCGAAATTCCTTATTTTTTTATTTTTTATGATTTATTTTCTGTTTTGGTAGTTTCAGAAAATTCCACAAAAATTCTCAAAATTCTTAATTGACGTTATTAGATTAATTTTTGTATTTTTATTTATTTTATTCTAATCGTTTTTTCGTATTTCAGTTGTTTTTACTTAATAGGGACATTGTCGGTATTTTCCTATTTGTTGCTGCATTGCTGAGTTAGTTGTGTTTTCTCATTATTTGTTGATTTTTTTTCTTTTTTATTAAGTTTAACATGGCTGACCAAAGAACTCTGAGAGAACTTGTTGTCCCTAGTGTTGATTATAATGCTTTGTGTATTGAATATCCTATTGCTGCCAAAAATCCTTGATTGGGAACATGTCACTTAACTCCCAACAGTTCATAACAAGGGATAATTTTATGGTCCAAGCAAAAGGTATGAATGAGATTCAGGTTTCTTCTTCCAACAAGGCTCTAGAAACCAGAATTGATGAACTTACGTCTTTAGTGAAACAATTGATGCTACCCATTCCACCACCACCACCATATAACCCTCCATAAGTAATCACCTCTTCACCTTCTGAACCTTCACTAGAGGAACTTGTCATGCAAATGGTTGTAAATAGTCTCAAATTTCAACAATGAACAAATTCTAGTATTCAGACTTTGCAAACACAAATTGGACAACTTGCCACTTCAATGAATGTCATGCAACAAGCTCAAGGATCAAATCAACTACATGCCCAAACAATAGTTAATACAAAAAGCTCTAATGTGAGTGCAATTTCCTTGAGATCCGAAAAAGTTACAGAACCAGAACATCCTATTATTGTTGAGGTTGGAAAAAAGTATGTATCATCAATCCTTTTCCCACAAAGAGTACTGGAAAATAAGAAGATTGACGAGGAAGAGCATTATGTTTTTCAAATAGAGTTGCTTTCTGAAGTTGTTGATGAAGCTTATTCTGATTTGTTTTCAACTGATTTTCCAAATTTATCTGGTTTTGATGATATTTACTCATGTGATGATTGTACTAACACTAACCTTTGTGCTGTTTGTGATGAGATTGATGCTGCCTTGCAGAGTGATATTGTAAATAAAGTTGTTTATGTAGCTGGAGCTCTTGACATTCCAGTATTCCCAAACATATCATCCATTGAGCAACCACATTCTTTAGAGCCTAAACCACTTCCTAAGGATTTATATTATTCATCAAAGCTTCAACTTAAGCAGAAACATAAGAAGGGAATTAGATGGACATTGGCTGACACTCGTGATATTAGCCCATCCATATGTATGTATAATATCTCACTTAAAGATGAAACAAAAGTAGTGAGGCAACCCCGTAATCCTTTAATTCTTGATGTTATGAAAAAGGAGATCACTTTCACGCGCCCATTCAACGCTTTTACTTATCAAAGATTCTTCTTTGATCCTGGAATACAATGCAAATGCACTAATCAAAATTTCAAGGTCAATGGACACTATCCAAAACTACTACATGAGAATCTGACTTTGGAAGAAGAGATTGCAGAAGAACTCTCTTTGGGAAAGGTTGCTTATGCAATCACTTATCCGCCTTGACTCCTTAGGTGTGTTCTTTCCTTTCTCCCACTCTTATTTTATATTTATGGTATTTCATTGAGGACAATGTATGTTTTAAGTGTGGGGGAGGGAACCATTTATTTGTTTTGTTTATTTTGTTTTTCAGTTTTTCTCTGTTTTTGGTTTTTAGTTGCTAAATTAAAAAAAAATTGCATGTTTTTTCCTTTGGTTTTTGAGTTACAATTATGAGTATTTTCTTAGTTCTCTTGACTAAAGTCTTGTGGTGTGATGTGAAAAATTTGATGTTCATTTTCAGTATGATAGGAATGACTAAACTCTAAATTGTACATCATTTGTGGTAGATCAATTAACCTTGTGAGCTTTGAGTCTTATATGGATAACATACAAAAATACATCTCTTTCTTTCTTGTGTGATTCACTCATGTCTGTTAGTCTCTAGAACTTGAATTGACTCTTGTTGATGTTGTTTTTTACTTGTGCACACTGATATGATAAAGGCAATTTTGTTTTCTTTTGTTTTCTTTAGCCAGTTAGCCAAAAAACCAACCCTGAAATAATATCATCCCTTGTTTGAAACCCCCTTGAGCCTATTATCCCTTTTTTGTTTAAAACTCATTACAAACCGAGAAGTGAAAAACAATGTTATCGTCCTATTCAAAAGATTGAAAGAGTCTTGTTTGGAGTTGTGTGGGATTGAATGATTATGTTTGTAATATTTCAGAAGTTGGTAGAAAAAGAAAAGAAAAATAGAAAAGAAAAAAAATGAATGAAAAAAAATAGAAGGATGTATACATGTCAATACATACTCCTTATGAAAAAGAAAAAAAAGAAAAAAAAAAGAAAGAAGAAAAAAGAATATGAATGAAAATAGTTAATATAGAGTTGTTGAAGTGAATGAAATATTTTGTAAATTCAACTCCCGCAGTTTCTTTCAAGTCTCTTTTGTCTCTTTGAATTTTAGCCTAGTACCCCTTAGGATTTATCTCACTCTTACCTTGGCCATGTTACAACTAAATAAAAGTCCTTTTGATCTTTGTGTGCATGTATTTCAATTATGGATGTTAGAGTCTTTTCAAGCTTATGGTAGTACTAACTTTCATGTTGTGCTTTGAGTGTAAACAGTTAACCTAAACACTTGAGAGTTCTATCTCTTTGAATGTCACAAGAAGTTGCTAACTAACACCATATTCTTGAAGTTTAGACTTAGAATTATGCTTGTACCTTGTATCTTGATAAACTTTGGAATTGCATGTTTTGTTTGTTCTGTTTTTTTTCTTTCTATTTTAAGTTTTGAATTTATAATTTTGCTCGGAGTGCAAAAGTTCAAGTGTGGGGGAATTTGATCAGTGCATTTTGATGCACTTTCTTCTACTATTGTACTTAGGCATTTCCTTAGTTTATTTTACTTATTTTACTATTTTATTATGTTTTTAGATTTAAGTTTATTTTTTGCTTTATTTTATTTTCGTACTTTATTTTCAGCATAAACAATTATTTGATACCTTGTTACTATGCAGATCATAACTTGGGCTATAGGAATCGGATTGACGCGTTCTAATATGCATTGGAAAGCTAAGAGAAATAACTACAAGTTTTATGTTGAAGTAAAAAGAAAATTCAGAATTAAGAATGGTCGAATAATTCGTTGAAGTTCCAGACTTAATTAAGATAGTTAGTTTGGGCCAGTTTTTGTAATTTTCGGGTCGGATCCTATAAGGGCTCGAATTTGCCTTTTATTATATTAGGTCTTTCACTACTATAGTAATCCTAGTTCTGAATTTTGATGAGAGAATATTGCTTAGAAGATTTCATGGAGATCTAATTCCCAAAGAGTTGATCTGTTGTATTCGAATTCCACTTTGAGGTTTTTATTAATTTCAATTTAATTTCAATTTCTTTTCAATTCTTCCTATAAACTCGTTTGTTTAATTCGATTACTTTCGTTTGCTTAATTCTATTGTTTCTTATAGGATAGAGTTGATTAAATTTGATTGTTTGTATGATCCTTAACTATAATCACGTTAGCGTAGCTTTTTCGTTATCGTGTTTGATTAAGTCGCGTTTGCTTAATTCGTGTCTGCTTAAATCTGTTTGCTTAATTCGGAAATTAGGAACATACATCATATAATACCAATTTGCGCTTGTCAGTGGGTATTATAATCGAATGGGATTGAATCCTCTAGGGAATTGAAATTATAAGAATCGATGATAAGTCGGAAATCGATACAATATATTAGCTTATTTATCAATTTTGCTTTTACCTTTAATTATCTTCGATTTAAGTTTTGAACCTTTAAAACCCATTTTTTCCATTCGTTTGGTTATAACATTCAAGAGTCCTTGTGATACGATACTCGAGGTGTCGCTTCCCGTTTACTATATTTTATTACTTGTTTTTGACCCGTGTGCGACATCGGATCAGATCCCATCACTGCGTGTGCTCATGGAAGCCAAGTTGACTGAAGTTGAATGGTGCCAAACCAGGTATTACCAGCTGAATTTGATTGAAGAGAAGAGGTTGTCTGCCATGTGTCATGGTCAGTTATACCAGTAGAAAATGAAGACAACTTTTGATAAGAAGGTTAGACCTCGTGTGTTTAGAGAAGGTGACCTTGTGCTCAAGAAGATTCTATCTTTCAAACCAGATTCTATGGGCAAACGGACTCCTAATTATAAAGGTCCATATGTTGTTAAGAGAGTCTTTTCAGGCGGTGTTTTGATTCTTACAACTATGGATGGTGAAGAGTTCACTCGTCCTGTGAACACTGATGCAGTCAAGAAATACTCCGCCTAAAAAGAAAAGAACATCTCGCTAAGTTGAAAACCCGAAAGGGCGACTTAGGCAAAAATGAGCGTCTCGATGGATTGAAAACCCGAAAGGGCGATCCAGGCAAAAATTAGAGACATAAAATAGAAAAAAGAATTATCCCGATAAATTGAGTACCCCACCTTGGGGCAATTTATGCAAAAATTAGGGATTATGGCAAGTAACTGCATCCTGCTGATCTTCAATTTTGAAGACATTCTTGAGCAAGTTGGTCAAGTCTGATTCAGCGTCCCCAGTAAAGAGGCCAAGAGCACAGTTGATATCAAGAGTTGGTAGAAGGATTAGTGATCATTGTATTCAATGTAGCCCTTTTCCATGTAAATTACCATTTTTCAACTTTTGTAAAGATCTATGGAGTCTTGTCATTTACAGACTACCATTCTATTAAATAAAGTTGAGCTTTTATCCAATTGTTTATACTCTTATTTATTATTCAGCTAAATAGATTTAAATTTTATTATGATCATTTTTGAAATTAAAAATTTAAATCAAAATCATGTTTTTCTTAAATATATAGAAGCAGTTATCTTTAAGCAATCGATGTCATTTGAAGAAATATCAACAACGGTGTGAAAAACGGTTAGCCCTAAATGTGGAGAATTATTGGTTCTCCCCAAACAGTTGGCGTAATATCTGTTTCATCCCTAACAGCTTTTTAGCATTCGATGTTTGTTGGTTTCCCCAACCGAGTTTGTTGGCCTCCCTTGGGTTGTAGGCGTGCTATTTTAGTAGTTTGCACGGTTTCGGCAGAATTTTGCTTCCCCGCGAGTCGTAAGAATTGCTTCTGACTTTGAGCAGCTTTTATGTTTATCCCTTGCAGGGTTGTCTCCCATTTGATATGGTGTTGACCTAAAATTCCCCGCGGAGCTTGTAGCAGTTTCCTCAGCATATCCTCTCCTTTCTTCCCCATCCAGGGTCGAACCTTCGAGATAGTTGATCTTTTCTCCAGCAGTTGTTTCCCTCTTGTGTGGATTGGCCGAGAATTGTGTCGATGATTTATATCAATGACATTTGTACATTTGTGATCGTTTTGTCAGTATAATCATCATATATACATATACATATACATATACATATACATATACATATGCATATACATATACACTCATACAATTTCATCATTTGCATTATTACACTTTTGGATTCATCATTTATTTGATCCTCTGCTATGGTGGTGTCAGTTTCCCCATGCAGATTTGGTGTGTTTGTCCTCCTTCAATTGTAGAGTGTCAGCCCAGTTAAGCAGAAAGACTTTAACCTTTCTCCTTTCCTCACTGAGTTATTCCCTCGTGGAAGGTCATTATTTCAGTTTCCTCCCCAGTTGATTATCTGGATGGAACCACTCCCCTTGAGTTATATCCTCATTGGGTTGAGTATTGATTGGCCGTTTCTTTCTAGATCTTACCTAGATAAATGTTTTTGGTCCCCTAAGAGTCTATTACCCAGTAACTGGTAATATTCTTCTTAGTTTGCAGTTTGTTACTTCTGCCCAATACCCGACAAAAGTAACCCTTTCTCCCCAACGGATTCGTTTTCACGTCTCCTAGGAAGTATATCCTTGATATGTTCATTCTAACCGATGACGGATATTTTCTTCCCCTACTTTGAGTTTATCCTTGATATGTTCATCCTAGCCGGTGACGGATATTTTCTTTTTGGTATTCTACCCAGTAAAAAGGTAGTTGTAATCCATATTTCTTCCCCAGAGAGTTAATCCTTGATATGTTCATCCTAGCCGATGTCGGGTTTCCTTCTATTTACGGCCTTCTGCCCAGTAACCGGTAGTTGTAAATCCTGCTTTTCTCCCCTTTGCAGAGTTTATCCTTGATATGTTTATCTTAACTGATGACAGATATTCTCTTCGTGGTTTTCTATCCAGTAACTGATAGATATAATCCCTATTTCTCCCCTCAGAGTATATCCTTGATATGTTCATCCTAACCGATGACAGATATTCTCTTTTTGGTATTCTATCCAGCATTTGGTAGATGTAATTCCTACTTTTTCAGGCAGTTTATCCTTGATATGTTCATCCTAACCGATGACGGATATCCTCCTTGATTTCCCTAGGCAAGTCTATCCTTGATATGCTCATCTTAACCGATGACGAATTTTCTTTCCTTTGAGTCTATCCTTGATATGTTCACTTTAATCAGTGACGAATATTCTCTCTTTGTGGTCTTCTGCCCAGTATCCGGTAGTTGTAAATCCTATTTTGGCTTTTCCCCAGCAGTCTATTATTACCCAGTAACTGGTAATGAATACACCTCCTGGTTGCCCTCAGTGAGTCATCCTTGATATGTTTACCCTAATTGGTAACATATGTCCTCCCTGTCAGAGTTTGTTATCTCCTTACCCAGTAACCAGTAGTGGATAATATACTTTTGTTACTCCTATGTTAAAGATCATTTCTTCCCCAGTTGAGTTTGAGTGCGTGTTTCCTTAGTGAAATCGTTATTTCCTGTTCGGTTTAGGTATTTAAGCATTGTCTTGACTTACATGTTTCCCCCGCAGATGTCTTTATTCCCCGGCTGAGTCTTTCCATTGATTTATTTTCATGGAATTCCTCTAGTCCCCCAGCAGTTTTAAGTCGTAGTCTGGCCCACGCATGACCCTCTTTATCCCTAGAGTATTTGTCTCCCTAGTGAGTTTTCCTTACGGAATGCATTATACTCCTACGGACTTTCAGTCTCTCCGATTTCTTTTTCTTTGTGGCAACATTTCCCCACAAAGATTATCGTTACATTCATATGCATCATGAGGTCTCTTAAGGACCAAAATTTGTTTCTATATGTTGTTATTTAAGCTCATTCTACTAAGTCGATATAGAGATTTTAACCTTCACCTCCTCAGTTAGAATGTCCTTAAATAGGGGCAACTCTAAGACCCCAATTTTGACCCTAAGATCCCTCATGCTATTCTCATCATATGCATTGGCATTGGGATCACACCTTGGTATCCTCCTTACCCCCCACTCATTGGGTTTGTTTTGGGAGAGATCACCAAGCACCATTTGATTGTATCATACTTTGTATTGTTATCATTTACTAACCAAAACACCAAAAATATGTCTTTGCATTTGTCTAACTCATTTGTAGGTAGTGCACATGCTCACCTTTGATCTATCAAGCTCATATCCAGGGTTTAAGACCCTCATTGCAAGGAGCTCAATCAATAATTGGTCTATTATGGCTCTAGACATCATATTTGGATCCCCGTGAGCTTCACATCTCATTTTGGTCAAGAGTTCATCAAGAGTTTGGAATTGGTTTGCCTTGGAAACCCTAGTTTATCTGGGTGTCTTGGGTGACTTCTTCAACAAGCTTCTTCAAAAATTGATCAAATATCTCAAGGGATACTTCAAATTTCATCATATTATGCATATATGATCTCCCATGAGTCCCAAAAGTCAAGAGAATTGCAAGCTAGCAAGTTGGTTGATGGTGGTTAACCAGAGGAGTTCATCTGATCAAAATTGGGGTTCCCTAGACCCTATCTCCTACAATTTGGGTCATATGAAAATGATTCCAAGAGAAAAGTTACTCTAAATGACATTTCAAACAACTTTCATGTTGAGGTCTAGATCTAGTTTTCTTGTAAAGTCATTTTTTATGGTGAAAGATTATAGGTCATTTTGTCTAAACCCTAATTTGGAGGTCAACTTCCCAAGGCCATAACTTTCTCAATTTTCATGAGATGAAATATTTCCAAGTTTCAAAATAAAAATTCAATATGTCTACTTCAACTTTGATGTTTTGAGGAAGAGCAAATTCAACTTTTATATGCATGTGATATGAGGATACATTATAGGTCATTTTGGACCAAGGCCAATGAACAAATGATTTTCCTCAACTTCAAAAATGCATAACTCATTCATATTAAATCCAAATGAGGTCAAATTTGTGACCATTTATAAGGAATTTGAGAGATATACAACTTTGATGAAGAAACGTTTCTCATTTGAAGCTCATAAAAAAGTTGTCCAAGGTGGAATAAGTGAACATATGGCTTGACACTTAGAATTTTTTTTGACATGTTTGATTTTCCCAACTTCTACCTCAAAATTCATCATGATCCAAGCTTCAAATGAAAAAGTGTTCAACATGAAAGTTGTTCCTCTTGATCTAACCTTTCCAAAAAGTCCAATTTCATCCCATTTGGACAAGGTTTGAGTGAGTTGCGCATGGCTTGAACATGGATGACCATTTGGCACAACATGACTTGAAACTTCCATACATCAATGCATAGTTTTTCAACATGACTACATTAATATTTGTACTCAATTATAGACCAGAAGAAGTGATTACATGGGCCTGTTACACGCCCATGCACCCATGCAATGTACATTGCTATTTTTGGATCTTCACTTCAAGTGTGCAAATATCAATCCATATGGCTATAAATAGAGCCCCTTGCCATCAGAATGGAGGACCCAACGTGCGATATTTGAATCCCAACCTTCAAATCCTCTCATTTCAAAGGATAACCTTGATAATTTCCATTGGAAATTGAGTTTGAATCTCACTGTTTTGAGATTCAAAACTCCAAGAGTCTTGTGCCTTTTGATCATTCAATTCCACTCCATTAATCATCTAGAGCAAGATCAAGAGCAAGATCAATTGAACACAGAACTAGATTGAAGGTATTTTCCAGAAATTTTCATCTCTTCGATTCTCACTTGATTCTCTATAATTCTTCTTAATCTTTGGTTGTCTGAAGTCTTACCAATATAGGCAACAAGATTGAGTTGCTTTGAGGTCAAATTGAAGTGATCGGGAAAATAGCAAGTGTATTATTTTGCCTTTCATAGTAATAGTGGGGAAATCCCTGAATGTCGATCTCAAGGACTGCAAGTCAATATGGAGTTTAAGTTATCATTCAATTAAACAAAAAGTATTAATTTGGTTTTAGGTGTAAAAATATAATAATAAAGGTAAAGGCAAAGAAGAATGAAAATAAGGGTTTAAAGAGAAAAAGGAACAATGCCAAGGAAGGTGTATGATTTATCTCTGTAATACTTGATTGCTTCACAATACTGTATTTTGCCATATTCTAAGATGATTTTTCCTTTGGCAGAAGGCCCTCTTTTATAGTGAAAATTCCAAGCAGCAGTTGGACATATCCAAAAATATCTCTAAAAAAGCCCGACGAACAAAAGCCCAAGAAAACTGAATTTTTGGGATTGGGCTGACACGGGTGGCCGTGTCAGCCTACTGTCCTGGCTGACACACCCCTGGCATGGGTGACACGGCCCGTGTCAGGCTACTATTTTCTTCAACACGTCCTCCCTTGCCTGACACGGGTGGCCATGTCAGGCCTCCTGTACTGGGGTTTTCTGCTTCTCTACTTGCCGGAATCTCGCATTGTCTCGTTCTGATTTCCCTGGTTCTTCTACCTGGACCTGTCGGACAAAAACACAGCTATCCCACGCATAAAATCACTAAAATATAAGTAAAATATAACAATAATTAAAAATGCTTAAATATAATTACGGAAGTAAAACTAACTCGAAACGTATCATAAATGTTTGCACAGTGTATCAAAAGCCTCTGTTTCGTGTCAGATTAATAACGAAAACTTAATGCAAATGGTGACTGATCACAACCCCAAACTTATCTCATTGCTTGACCCAAGTAATGTTTCAGACAACATTGTCACTCCCCAGAATTCTTTATGTTTCCCATCACTGCTGAGATCATTCGCTAACGCCTTCCTTTTTCCTTCCACAAGTCCTGCTTTTTCTTTTGTAAGTCTTCATTCGCACTTCCACTTCAAAGTACCGTTTCACCTGTCAGCTTATATCATATTCTCACCAATTCTCTCGGGGTCAACTGTTTTCACTCATAATTCAGAGCATGCAATATCAACTCGCAAGTTTGAATAGTCTCTCTTTTCCTATCACCTACACACAACACACACACTTTTGAGGTCTTTCGGATTGTAACTTGGCTTGGGTTAGGGTATGGATTATTCAAACAAAAACGGAAAATAAGTGGGTTTTTGGTTCAGAGTCGATGTTACATACTGTGTTTGTTTCTTTTATTTGCTCGGTTTTCTTTTCTTCACCGAATGCCCTTTTTCGTGCTTCTTTTTTAATCTTCGAGTTATAAATTTTTCTCTTTTTATTTTTTTCTTTCTTTCTCTCGATTCATCATTTTTTTTTGTTCTCGCACTTTCTTGGGCTTTGGGAGCTTTTGGGGTTTTTACCCCAAACTTAGCTTTTCAACACAGTTTGAATGCATTATCATGACTCTGAACAAGGTAAGGAAGTTTTTTGGGCCAAGGGGTAAATTTATGGGGTTTAAACAAACAAATGAATACAGACTCAAGTGGGGTTAACGAGGGATATAATTATTCAGGATGGCTAGAAAGGCTCGGGGTTAATTTCAAACAACGTGCCTCAGTGTATGTATCATGCAGTGACAGTCCCAGAGAGTCTACGCAAATTTAGAGTGATAAAGTCAAACCTGAATGTCGCTCATGATGATCAATGTGTTTGGCTTTTTATGACTCACATTATTTGGTTTAGCTTTGACAGGATCCACAATACTCTTTAGCCTGGTGTGATTTCTGAAGGAGAATTGCCATCCAAGGCGCAGCGGAATTTAAAAATTTCTCCATTTAGTGATCCTTACGAATGGGCATGATCAGTGATAGAATTGTTACCTCTTGTGGCGATCACGAACCTTTGGTGCAAATCTCTTGTAACGATCAAAACCTTGGATACAAATCCACTGAGCGATCACGAACGTTGAACGATGACAACGTCTCTACTCAGTCCACACGAACGGATTCCTTCAATCACAGTGCTAGTTGTTATGAATGAAGGCTTTGAGTGAGAGAAAGAGAGATACGAAATTCCAACTCTTCAGTTGTGTTGTATTCCCATACAATGCTTCTGCACAAGAGTTCTATTTATAGAACCACTTATGTGGGCTTCAAGCCAAAAAGCCCACTTAAGTGCATTTTGCCCATATCTCATAATATGCCAAAATCACTTAAGTATTTGGTACCTTACCATATTTCGTATTCTACTTAAGGGCACCATACATTATGGTATTCCTTAATTATTCTATCTCTCATTAATCCGTCCTTTGTGTGTGACCCTGTAGGTTTTCGCGACGTTGGCAATTATATTAAATCACACATTTAACATAATAAACAGTGAGCGGTATCTAGCAACACATCACTACTACCCAAGACACGAAAATGTCATGTGATTTGACAAAACCTCCTGTGATAATGATTATGTGTATAATTACCCCTTTGCCCTTATGTGTATATTGAACACAAGGTATAGACCGTGTCACCCTTGTCCAGTTCAATATTGGGCCCATAGACATTTATCCTGTTACGCAGGATGGGCAAATTCCATCTAGGACACTCATGTCCCTCAGCATGCTTTGTGGAGTACCCATCAACTGTCTTTATGGTTATCCAGTTACGGACAATGTTGGATCAGCAATAAAGCACCTGACTATACATCTAAGATCCATAGTGGTTTCAGGTCGAAGAGTGGTATACACTATTATCACCATGAGAATAACTTATGACACTTTACATAACTTTCTATATAGTATTCTCGTAGCGGGTCAATCCGGTATAAATATTACTCCTAATATTCATACCTATGTTTAAGACTTGATAACTCTTTATCCATGATCCATGAGATGTGATCATCAGTCTACAAACATAATAGTCTTAATGCTTTAATGTTATCCCACTTCACACTAAAGCTCGACTACGGATACTTTAAGAATAGTGTCCTTATGTTTAATGTGCTCTCATGATTAAGTCACACTTAATACATTAAACGGACTATCTATTCCAGGGACTTTATTAATCAACCATAATAAAGAAAATGCCTTTTATTATTAATAAATAATTCGATACAAGTATCAAAAGTATTGGCCTCTAGGGCTTACACCAACAATTTCTTCCTTACTTTGGAATGTACATGCTACTCATGTTGGTTAAGCTGTATACGTTGCGTCCGATCTTACTTTCAGCTGTGTCAACTTTCTGGGGAGATCCTTCACAACAAGAAATGATGAATGGCGTGATCCTTTCATCCATTCTCAACCGTGATCATTACTATTTCTCACCTATCAACACAGACTTGACACACTCGCAACATAATGTACCTTCAAACAGAAAAACCAAATCTAGAATGCACTAAAGTAAAATATAACAAAATAACAAAATACTGAGAATAACATAACAATGAAAGACATAAAATCTCCCCCACACTTGAACTCAACATTGTCCATAATGTTTGCGAACAAGAGCGAAGGAGGGCACTCACAGTACCCTACAGAGGAGGTGGTTGCGGGAAATGCATCATCAACTGTCGCATCATGTTGCTCATCTCATCCAACATCGCCCCCTGACGGGCTTGCTCGATGCCTTGTCGTTGTTGTTCCGTACTCAAGTCACCTATTTCGGTTTGTACCCAGGTTCATTGGTCAGTGGACCAAGATGATGAAACCGCCTCCTGTTGGGTGGGTTCCTGATGTGGTGGTACAAACTGCTCAGGAGGTGCTTGAAGATCTTCTTCTTCTGCTTTTGTTCCCTCCACCTGGTCATCCATAAACTGCTTACCTGCAGTAAAATGGTTAGTTTCGTGGCCTTCATCCGTGTCGGGGTCAGCGCTCACATACAACCAATTAGCACAGTCAGTAATAGCAACTCTGTCCAGATCCGGTAGAGCGATAATAAACCTCTTATGGATAAGTACATAATAGTAAGTAGGGGTAACAACAATCGTACCTTGTGAAATTAGAGCAGACATGTCAATTTTGGTCTTACCTGCAATTGGCGTGTCTTCGAGTAAAACAGCTTGGTACCCAAAATGCTCAGTGATTTGGGTGATCATCCCACCTACGGATATGCCTCCGGAGTCGGCTCGGCCGACTCTGCCCAGATAGTCCGCTGCAAAGACAGCTACATTGATGGCCTTGTTTTGAGCCATCGAGTACATAAAGAATAGCCCTTTCTGAGTAGCTACCCCTGTGTTATCGCCTCTTCCAAACAGGGTATAGGTCAAACCCTTCTGAGCGTACCTGAAACATGGATTCTGGATTCCCGAGGCCTTAGCACCTTTGGAGGTGTAATTCTTCCTCCCGGGGATGGCTATCGATAAATCCTTAGGTGAGAACCCGTCTGGGACCGTTCCTGATCCGTACAGAGGGAGTCAGAGCATTGCTGCTAACTCCTCAATAGACAGCTCATGATAATTATTAAACAACCGGAAACGCAAAGTGCTGAAATAATACCTGGTCGTGTTTATCCACCACTTCTCAAGCTGGAATTCCAACGTGCTAAGGAATTCGAGAGTAATGCGCTCGTATATTGGCGCTTCCAGACTCATGAACTCTAGCATTCCTAAAACATGGAACATCCGGTATACCTCCATTTTGAGCCCTAGAGCATTCAGAGTCTGCTCACACATGTACCTCGTCGGCGTGAGTTTTCTCTTTCGGTGAATTTGGTATCTCCTTTCTTGTTCCGGATTGTCAAACATGATGTTGTGTGAATTTGGATTCCGACTCAGGCGCTTCCGTGACTTCGTCATTTCCGCGAGTTGTTGCTTTCCGGTGAGAATTCTCCTCGGGGGCATTTTGGACCTGCAAAAATAGAAATTATTTAACCTTTTAAGTTAGGAAATTTTGAAACCGTGGTTAGGACGGGGACGACGAATGGAGTAATATTTGTGAAGGGTGTTTTTGCGATAGGTGAGTGGAAGTGTGGGTTATGGAAGGTTTTAGGTAGTGAGGTTTGTGAGTTTTAATGAAAGTTGAAAGATTTTGAGAGAAAGAGATGAAGAGTGATGAGAGAATAATGAGTTGTAAGAAAAAAATCTGATAATGATAGGGTGAGTGGGGGAAAATTGTGGTTAATGGTGGATTAAGTGTGTGGGTCCGACAAAAATTTGAAATTCCAAACTTTTTTCAAAATTTCTGCCTGCCTGACACGGCCGTGTCAGCTAACACGGGTGGCCGTGTCAGGCTACTGTATTTAAACATGGTTGGGGATGACCTTCAGTGATCCTGACATGGCCCGTGTCAGCTGACACGGTCGCCCGTGTCAGGCCACTATTGATCAAAAATTTTCATGTCACCTTCAGTGCTCTTGACATGGCCTGTGTCAGCTGACACGGGTGGCCGTGTCAGGCCATTGTTTTTCCACCTTTTTGTCTGAATTTTGCACCCTACTGACATGGGTGGCCGTGTCAGGCTGCCCTTTTGGCCGTTTTTTGGCTTTCTCTTTGGTTTAACTGCTGGTATCTTTGGCCATATTGATCATTCTTTTGCATGACTTAGACTTTTGTTGACGTGATGTTTCCTCCTTGTAGAGCTCCTGTGTAAACCTACAAACACACATAACTGATTAAATATAAAAAGCGTGGGTTGCCTCCCACGAAGCGCTTCGTTTAACATCGCATGGCTCGACGGTCCTCCGTCTGCTTATGTGAGATGTATTTTGTCGATTGGACCACCCTCATGGTCTTGTAGGTACGGTTTAACTCTCTACCCATTTACCTTGAACGTGTCTCCGTTTGCGGGATTTCTTAGTTCAACGGCTCCATGCGCAAATACTTTTTGTATCACAAAGGGTCCCGACCATCGTGACCTTAGTTTCCCTGGGAATAGCTTCAACCTTGAGTTAAATAATAAAACCAATTATCCTTCCTGAAGTTCTTTCTTCTGAATGCGCCTGTCATGCCATGTTTTGGTTTGCTCTTTGTATATCTTGGCATTCTCATATGCTCGATTTCTGAATTCTTCCAACTCTTGTAATTGGAGGATCCGAGATTTACCCGCTTTGGAAAGATCATAGTTGAGGAATTTGGTAGCCATGAATGCCCTATGCTCAAGTTCGAGTTGCAGATAACAAGCTTTTCCATAGACCAGTTGATACGGGGACATACCTATTGGTGTTTTGAACGTTGTTCGATATGCCGAGAGTGCATCATCGAGCTTGATTGACCAATCTTTTCGTCAGGCGCTAACGATCTTTTCTAGGATTTGCTTGATCTGCCGATTTGATACCTCAACCTATCCACTAGTCTGGGGGTGGAATGGTGTGGCAATTCTATGCTTGACATTATATTTCCTCAGTAGGTTCTCCATCATCTTATTGAGGAAGTGGGTACCTTCATCACTAATTAGTGCTCTTGGTACCCCAAACCGTGCAAAGATACAATTCTTGAGGAAATTGATTACCACTTTCGCATCATTCGTGGGTAGTGCTACTGCTTTCACCCATTTCGACACATAGTCAACCACGACCAGAATGTATTGCTTTCCAAAGGACGGTGGGAAGGGTCCCATAAAAACTATTCCCCACACATCGAATAGTTCGACCTCTAACATGGCATTCTGAGGCATCTGATTTATTTTGGATATGTTTCCTGTTCCCTGACATCTATCACACTCTTTTACCATTACTTGTGCATCTTTGAACAATGTAGGCCAGTACAATTCCGACTGGAGGACTTTTGCTACGGTTCTATCTCCGCTAAAATGTCCTCCATATTCTGAGTTATGACAGGCTTTTAGGATGTCCCTTTGCTCTTCCTCTAGAACACATCTCCTGACCAGGCCATCTAATCCCTTTTTGTACAAGAATGGATCGTCCCACACATAAAACCTGCAATCATGCAAAAACTTTTTTCTTCTGTTAGAGTCAAAGTCATCAGGTATTAGTCCACCTACCACAAAGTTCGCATAATCGGCAAACCATGGGATATGCGTAATGGCTAGGATACGTTCATCTATGAACTCATCTCTGATGGGGTGTGTTTCTTCTATTTCTTGAATCGGGGTCATTCGAGACAAGTGATTAGCAACAATGTTTTCACTACCTTTTTTGTCTCTGATTTCTAGGTCGAATTCTTGAAGTAGTAGGATCTATCGCAGCAGTCTTGGCTTTGATTCCTGTTTGGCAAAAAGATATTTTAAAGCAGCATGGTCAGTATACACAATTACCTTGGATCCCAGCAGATAGGACTTGAACTTGTCAAATGCGTACACCACCGCCAGGAGTTCTTTTTCAGTGGTTGCATAGTTCATTTGAGCAGGGTTCAATACGTGGCTTGCATAATAGATCACATGCAAGAGCTTCTCCTTGCGTTGCCCTAGTACTGCCCCTACTGCGTTATCACTAGCATCGCACATTATCTCAAAAGGAAGAGACCAATCAGGGGCAATAACTATGGGAGCTGACACCAGCTCCTTCTTCAAGGTCTTGAAGGCTTTCCTATACTCCTTGTCAAATAAGAACGGTGTATCTTTCACCAGTAGACTAGTTAGTGGTTTTGCGATCTTGGAGAAATCTCTTATGAACCTGCGGTAGAACCCCGCATGTCCTAAGAAGCTTCAGATGCCTTTTTCATTTACTGGCGGTGGTAAATTTGCTATTACCTCCACCTTTGCTATGTCCACTTCGATACCTTTGTTAGAGATCTTGTGTCCCAAGACTATTCCTTCACGCACCATGAAGTGACATTTTTCCCAATTCAGGATCAAATTTGTTTGCTGGTATCTTTCTAACACAAGTGACAAGCTGGTCAAACAGTTATCAAATGAAGAACTGAATACTGAAAAGTCATCCATAAATACTTCCATATGCTTTTCGAGCATGTCAGCAAAGATTGATGTCATACACCTTTTAAAAGTGGTCGGTGCGTTGCACAACCCAAATGGCATTCTTCTATAAGCAAAAATACCATAGGGGCATGTGAATGCAGTCTTCTCTTGATCTTCTGGGACAACGGCAATATGGTTGTACCCCGAGTAACCATCTAAGAAACAATAGTAATCGTGTCCGGCTAACCTTTCCAGCATTTGATCAATGAATGGTAACGGGAAGTGATCCTTCCGGGTTGCCACATTTAGTCTTCTGTAATCTATGCACACTCTCCAACCTGTAACAGTTCAGGTTGGAATCAACTCATTCTTTTCATTTTTTATCACCGTTGTGCCCCCTTTTTTTGGTACCACATGGACTGGACTTACCCAAGAGCTATCGGAAATAGGGTAAATTTGGCCCGCATCCAAGAGTTTTACAACTTCTTTGCGTACTACTTCTTTCATGGCTGGGCTAAGTCTTTGTTGTGGTTGCACCACCGGTTTGTGATCATCTTCCATTAAGATCTTGTGCATGCAAACGGTCGGGCTTATACCTTTCAAGTCCTCAATTGCCCATCCGATTGCACCTTTGTATTTCTTTAGCACTTGAATGAGTTCTGCTTCTTAGACACTCTATAGACTAGCATTGATAATAGCTGCGCATTTTTTTTTCAGTGTCTAGAAATACATACTTCAGATTTGTTGGTAACTGCTTCACGTTCACCCCTGTTTTTGGTTCTTCAGTGACATCTGATGGTGGTGGTCTTAAATCTTCCCACCGGTGTGGTCTAGATCTAATCCATTCAGGTTATTTTTCCATCATAGCGAGCACCTCAGACTCTCCTTCATCTTCATCACTTTCAAAAATTGATAGGCTTAAGACCCGTTCTAGTGGTGACTAGGGTCTACGCCTTTCATTTTCTTGAGCAATTACTTGGTCTATTATCTCTATAGTGTTGCTTGTGCAGATATCATCTTTGTATTGTATTGTGTTCCTCACATCTATTTTTAACTCTTCATCATAGACTTTGAGGGTCATAGTTCCTTCCTCAATGTCTATCATACATCGTCCTGTTTCCAAGAAAGGTCTGTCCAATATGATAGGAATCTCCTCATCTTCAAGCATTTCCAGAATGATGAAGTCAATTAGGAAGAAAAACTTGTCAATTTTTACAAGAACATCTTCCACAATACCACAGGTTCGCCTCACAGAGCGATCCGCAAACTAAAGTGTCATTCGAGTATCTTGAATAGAGCCGATGCCTAATTTTTTATAGATGGATAGTTGCATCAAGCTTACACTTGCTCCTAAGTCAATCAGGGATTTCTTGAATTTTCTATCACCAATAGTGCATGGAATAGTAACCGATCCCCTGTCCTTCTTTTTCACTGGAATTTTCATGCCTTGGAGAACGGCACTGCATGTTTCAGTTAGGATGATCGGGTCTATATCAGTGGAACGCTTCTTGGAGATGATGTCTTTCATGAATTTGGCATATATTGGCATTTGTTCTAATGCTTCCGAGAATGGGATGTTGATTTCGAGTTTTTTGAACATTTCCAGGAACTTCTCAAAATTCTTTTCATGTTGATCTTTCTTTTTCTGTCTTGGAGGGTAAGGGAGTTTGATTACTGGTTTAGGAACCTTCTCTTTCTCCTTGACAGGAGGTGGTATCACTTCTTCATCTTGATTCTTTGTTTCCTTGATTTCTAAATCCACCTCTATCAATCCATCTTTTTCTATATCATTTTCCTCTGTTGACTTCCCACTTCGGGTTGTGATAGTGTTAACAGTGTTATGTTCCCGCGGGTTTGTCATTGTACCACTAGGTAGGTACCCGGGGCTTGAGAGTTTGAAGTTAACTGTTGTGCTATCTGACCCATTTGGACTTCAAGATTTTTAATGGAGGCTGTTGTGTTTTTCTGATTAGTCCTTGTTTCTTCTTGGAACTGTATGTTATGGGCTGCTAATTTTTCAATGGCAATTTCCCATTCAGCCTAATTAGGTGCATGTTGTTGCTGTTGTTGTTGATACTGAGTCTGATATTGCCCTGTACCTTGTTGCGGAGTATTCCCTCTCTGACCTTTCTAGGAAAAGTTTGGATAATTCTTCCAACATGGGTTGTAAGTCTTAGAATATGGATTATTCTGCTTCAAGAATTTGATCTCTTCAATTTATTGGGGAGTAGCAAAGCAATAGACCGTGTGATGAGGTCCATTACAGATTTTACAAGTGCTAGCCTGAGCTGGTTGAACCTGCGCTATCTGTTGAGTATCTATATTCATAGCTTTCAGCTTCTTGTCTACTTCGGCATCAACTGTGTCTTCCAGATGGATTTTATTTGTCTCTAATTTTAGATCAATCACCCCTTTTGGCTGACTAGTACACCTGTCGTATAATTCTAGATGCTCATTGGCAGCTATTGCTTCAATAATCCTCTTGATACCAGTGGCTGTTGAGAAATTTGTTAAGCCACCGGCTGCTGTATCAATCAACTGTTTTGTTTTTATTTTCAGCACATTAACGAACATCTGCATTTGTTCGGTCTAATCCATATTATGAGTTGGACACGCTACTAAGATCCTTTTGAATCTTTTGTAAGTGTCTCCCAATGATTCACCATACTTCTGTTTGAAATTAAGAATTTCATACCTTTTTCTTAGGAATACTGATGCTGGAAAGTACTCATTTAAGAATGCAGTTTCCATCTCCTCCCAGGATGTGATACTGCCGGCAGGAAGAGAATAAAACCATTCTTCCGCGTCTTCAGCTAAAGTGAACGGGAACATTCTTAATTTTTTTGCTTCATCAGTATGACCATCAATTTTCAGGGTGGTGTTCATGGTCAGAAATTTGTGTAGGTGTTTGTTGGCATCTTCATTAACCTTTCCGATGAAATGTTTTCTTTCCAATTGATTGATCGTGCTAGGATGTAGTTGAAAATTTATCACATTCACCGGTTGGTTGACAATGGTCAGTCGACCACCCGGTGCATTTGCACCTCCATAGTCACCCAGGAGTCTTTCCGGAGGTGGAGGAGGTAGAATTGGAGGAACTTCATCCATTGGTTCCTTGACTTTTGAGTGATCAGAGGTATTTTCTTCTATAGAATCCACTATTTGTTCTCTGTGTCTTCGGTGAAGGGTTCTCTCGATTTTTGCGTCAAAAAGAAATTCAGCTGAGGGTTCTCCTCGCATACACAAATTAGTATATTATAAATGACAGAAAAATAATTTTATTGCAGAGCAACAAAATTTTAATTGAAATTAAAATTAAACTCTATATTTTGGCAGTCCCCGACAACGACACCAAAAACTTGATCGGGAAAATAGCAAGTGTATTATTTTGCCTTTTATAGTAATAATGGGGAAAATCCCCGAATGTTGATCTCAAGGACTGCAAGTCAATATGGAGTTTAAGTTATCATTCAATTAAACAAAAAGTATTAATTTGGTTTTAGGTGTAAAAATATAATAATAAAGGTAAAGGCAAAGAAGAATGAAAATAAGGGCTTAAAGAGAAAAAAGAACAATGTCAGAGAAGGTGTATGATTTATCCCTGTAACAACTCTGAGTCACTGTTGCATTAACAAATATCAATTACTACCAGTTCTTAATAGTATTTTCTCCCAAGTCCTTGGTGAGAAAACCTTTAATCAATATACCTTAATTTTTATGTCCATAGCCAATTAGGGTGAAGTTAAGCTTTATAACATCAAGAATGCTCTTGTTCATACAGGGTATCCCTAGTTCTAGGTGATATCTACTATAGAGTAACCTTATGAAAACCTTATCAATGGTGGTCCAGCCTAATTGATAACCACAAATCAATCTCGATTGGTCCGAAAGAGAAAGCAATAAACACATCAAAAGGTTACCGTAAAAATAATATTATATATGCAAATGTAAACTTAAATTTGTTACAATTCTAAATCAGGGACACCCCCTAGCATTGGGGGGTTTAGATACTCATATTTCTCAAAACAAATTCAAGATAAAAATTACACATTACAAGTAATTGGATGACTTTGATCTTCAATCGCTCCCGCTCATGAAAACCTTCAGCTCTTTGAATGCCTTGATCTTTGTAATACTTGATTGCTTCACAATACTATATTTTGCAGTATTCCAAGATGATTTTTCCTTTGGAAGAAGGCCCTCTTTTATAGTGAAAATTCCAAGCAAGCAGTTGGACATGTCCAAAAATATCTCTGAAAAAGCCCGACGAACAAAAGCCCGAGAAAACTGAATTTTTGGGCTTGGGCTGACACGGCCTGTGTCAGCTTACACGAGTGGTCGTGTCAGCCTACTGTCCTGGCTGACACGCCCCTGGCATGGGTGACACTGTTGCTTGAGGTGCCTGACACGGGTGGCCGTGTTAGGCTACTGTTTTCTTCAACACGTCCTCCCTTTCCTGACACGGGTGGCCGTGTCAGGCCTCCTGTACCGGGGTTTTCTGCTTCTCTACTTGTCGGAATCTCATATTGTCTCGTCCTGAGTTTGCTCGTTCTTCTACCTGGACATTGTCGCAACGCGAAAAACAACCGGCGGGAAGAACACAGAGCCGCCACCGACGCTATTCATCCTCTGACAAAAAGGGAGCGCAGGACTAACCTAAGAAAGGGAAAGGAACGGTCTTACGACCAGAGATTGCAAGGTACGGGAGTCGGTTACGTAAGGGGAAGGTATTAGCACCCCTCACGTCTGTCGTACTCGACGGGATCCACGCGCAAAATAATAGAAAAAGGTTGCTAAATAACTGCTCAAAGAGAATGCACACACTGGAATAATAAAACAGATGAAAGAAGATGGAGGAAGCGGACTCGGCAGGATGTCGCATCCTAGGCCTACGTAGTTTGTCAGAAACAAACATCAGAGTCAACGTAGTTCGGGGAAATGGGAGACATGCTCGCTAGGACATCGCATCCTATGCCTACGTATCTTCTCTATCCAGAGGAAGAATCAGAGCACTCGTAGCTCGGCTAACGCACGCCGAAACAAACACTGAAAGGAGACGCTGAGACGTCAAAAGAAACACACAACAGGAAACAGAATGCCAATACATGGACTTATATCCGACTCCAGACAAACAAACGCAAACAAGAAACAGAATGCCAATACATGGACTTATATCCAACTCCTCAGAACAAACAGGAAACAGAATGTCAATAGATGGACTTACATCCGACTCCTAACAAACACTAACCAGACGCTGAGACGTCAAAAGAAACAAAAAGGTTGAACCCACACAAAAACAAAAGGTTGAAAAAGAAAAAGGGTGCCCGAAGAGATCTCGCTCGATCTCCTGCCTACGTATCTCATCTGGTATGAGAATCAGGGCGACGTAGTTCCCCTTAACAGGGGAGAAACTCTCTCCTAACCAGAGACTAGGGAGACAACAAACTAATAGGGAGACTACGACTCGAGCCTAAAAGTTGTCATGCAAACGATCCCTAAGTTGAGGTCTCTAATCAGAACCTAACTCACACAGGAAGCAAGTCAGCTCAAAAGAATAAACATCAATCATAAGTGAACAGACATCACACACTATATGCAAACAAGTGGCTCAGACAAATGGTTGGGCTTTAGTCAAGAGGGGTCATGTCAACCTCGACAAACAAGCTAGGACTGTAGGGGTGTTCTGAAGCTCTTAACCACTAACATTGAGAGTTAGGGTGCAGCTGATGAAAGGTAATGAGGATGAGACCTCATGCTCTTAACCCTGGCCTGGGTGAGCTCAAACCAAAGAAAGTGTGGGGATCCAGAAAGAGGGACCCTATTCCACTTGACTGACTCTATACAAAGATCTTGGGTTATGTTCAAGAGCATCAACACGTAGTGCGAGCATAATGAACGACTCACTGAATAACAAGGGATTGATTGCTAATCCCTTCTATCTGTCAATTGCCTCATCTTGAGGTCTTATCAAGTAACATGCCTCACTTGGAGGTCTTTAGCACAAATGTAAACAATCACAATCATTGCCTCATAAGGAGGACTTCAGCCAAATGCCTGCCAAAAAGGTGGCAGGACTTCCAGACTACATGGAGTGAGAGAGTGGTTACCTAAGTCAGTGGTGTATCAACCACAAATCAAAGCTCAAGCAAGAGCAAAGCTAGCAACTAATGTACCTGCACAAAAGCTTAAACAGTTAATATTGTATTCAGAAAACCAACAGACAAACAGTGGAACCAATGCAACTGTACACAATTCAAATCACAAGGGCAAGCACTCAAATGAGTTCACCCCATCAATGGACCTACAAAGCAACAAGATTTAGTACTCAAAGGTATTTGCATCTCACAAGGTGAGACCAAACCAAACATCAATGCTAAATGTCCAAACCTGAAACACAAAGCACAATTAGTCCATATACAAAACACTAGTGAAAAGACTAGGTTCAAAACCAAATCAAATGATCAAAACAGAACTCAATCTTTTGCACAAAGCAAGTTCAAGCAATCAATAAAATGTCCTCAAAAGGACCAAGTTCAATTCATAAGGCAAAGGCATCAAATGATCATGTTAAAGCAAAGGCAAGCAAAGTGCACACAATTGGACATTCAAGTTAAAAAAAACAAATCAAATCAGAAACACATCAAATGATCATGAAATTTTTTATACAAGCTTATCATGTTAAGAATGAACATCATGCAAAAAAATAGATCCAGAAGAGCTCAAATGATATGTAAATGAAAATGCACAAATGCAACATCAAATATGTAACACAAATTGTCACACCATATGTTCATGTGTCCAAAACCGTGATGGCAAATGATAAAAATCTCAAATCAAAGCCAAAAAAACACAGCACATGTTAGGATCAAGCATTCCAAATTTCAAATCAATTGGATAAACCATGAGCTTTTCACAAACAAATGAATGTAGTATGTCAATTTGGTACCATGTTCAATCAACAATTCACAATTAAAAATCCAGCATTAAACAATTCATGAAATTAATGCTAAAAAAAACTAGACATCAAAACAAGATTGGGGAAAAAAATTGGGATCAATTTGAAGCATCCTACTATTTTTTGTGATTTTTTGAAGTTGGAGAAAATATTTGAAATAATAAAAGAAATATGGAAAATGAAAATCAAATGAAAATCAGAATATGCCTCAGCCAAGTATTGAACCCACGCGTGCCAGGTAAAAATGAGCACTCAATGGAAATTCTGAAAGCGCATGGCAGGTATCGAACTCGCTCGCTAAAGGATAATGAGAAATCAAAATGGAATTAAATTCAAGAACGCATGCAACCAGGATCGAACTCACGCACTAGGGATCAAAGGCGCTGGATGAAACGCAGCGTTTCATTTACACATGTGGCAAGCCAGTCAGCAGTCAACACCACGCAGGCATGGTCAAGTGAGCGAGAGCCAACGAAATAGCCATGCAGGCGCACCGTCAGCGCCACACGAGCACAAAGCCCTAACACATAACCAGACGCCGGAACAGTAGTTTTGGTCGTCTTCTCCGGCCGTCTCCGGCGGAGATGCTCATAAAATTTTCCAGAATTAGACATGCCATATATGGTTGGAACCGCCTTGCAACGAGGAACACAAATATCACATTTATTTCACCTAATTCATCATATATTGAACGGATCGAACGAAAACAAATTCAACATCAAAACTTTAAATCCACATATCCAGCTCAATGCTTAACCAAATTCAAAACAATTTATATCAGCATGCTCAAGAAGATAAGATCTACACAATCATGGCAAGCAATTGGCAAAAAGAGACGGTCGAATTTCGACTTACTTGAAGTGCAGTGTGTTGAAATCGCGCCTTCAAGCTTCCATAAGCTCCAGAACTTCTTCCTCAATCTTGATTTGAAGCTTTAATCACAAAGAAACACTTGAAATTCACTGGATCTAGCTTAATTTCAGAAATCCGTTTCCATGCTCATGCACATGATATGCTCAAAATTGGACTGAATTCTTCAAGCCACACGTTGATTCTTGCTCAGTGATGTTCCATGATCATGATTAAGCAAAGAAATTCAAGAATTATGTGAAGAATTTTGTGTTTTGAAGAGAGAGAAAATTGAGAGGGAAATGAAAGTTTGATCCAAATTCTGTTATTCTCCTATCAATTGTGATTAACATTTGGCTTATATATGGTCCCTTAATCATGTTGAAATTGAGATTAGGCTTTGGCTAATTGAAAATTAAGGAGATGTAAGGTGTAATGGAAAAAATGCAAGTGTGAGGTAGCATGGCAAATGTGCACGTGAACAGTGCCACGCAAGGTGCAAATCCACTTAAAATCATTCAATAAACAACATTGGATTGGTATTTGGCTTGTATGATTCACCAATTTCAAATTATCAAATTTCCCTCCAAAATGCACTTGTATGGACACTTGATCATGTGAGCTTCTTTCATGCAAGGCAATGATTGATTTGGAATCTCTTGGTCACAGGGAGCATTTTGCAAAAAGAGTGGACCAATTTGGAGTTTTGAATCAAAAGTTATGCCATGTTGAACTTCCATGCACACTTTGTGATCATTTGGTCATAACTTCTCAACCATTCATCCGATGATCATGATATAAGACTTTTTGAAAATGGGAGAGAAAGATCTTCAACTTTCATGTTCACCAAAAATCCATTTGAAGCTTCTTTGATGTTGGAAAATCAAGTTGAATATGGACCAAAAACTTGCCATTTTTGGAAACTTTGAATTACAGGTCATTTTCCATTTTTGGAAACTTTTGATTTGGCTTCAAAATCTTCAAGATAGATGTTTGACATGATGAATAGGCCTTGTATGAACATGAATGAGATGCTTCCACTCACTTCCCCAACTCAAAGCCCTCAGTTGACTGCATAGTTGACTTTTATGGTCCTCAGATGACCTGGAAATGCACTGATGAATTTGGGCCTCTGCCACTTGGTAAAATTGCTTCAAAATGAACCCTAGCTCATATAAGCTCTTTAGAATAATCATGTGGTCTTCATCTCAAGGAAAGACTTCCTCTTTTGCACAAAGGATTCTCTTGATGTCAAATCTGACTGCCATGGTGCAATGCAATATGGAATGATAAATGACCTAAAAAAATAAAATGAATGCATGAATGGGGAGGGCAAATTTGAGGTGCTACAGACGTGTCACACAAAAACACAACCATTCCACGCATAAAATCACTAAAATATAAGTAAAACACAACAATGATAAAAATGCTTAAATATAATGACGATATTAAAACTAACTCGAAATGTATCATAAATGCTTGCACAGTATGTCAAAAGCCTCTATTTCGTATCGGATTAATAACGGAAACTTAATGCAAATAGTGATTGTTCACGAAGCAACTAAGATCGTGCACCTTCAAATTCAACTCCCTGTATCTTTCAATATACTTGGAGTTAAGAGAAATTGAGGCTAAATTCGAGCTCCTGAGCATTTTTACTTTAATTTCATGTCCTTCTTTTTAATTTTGGTGATGGTTGTGAGTGAACGAATCTGGTGAAGCTCACCGGAGAAGGAGACTGAAGCTTTGGCTCCGGAGGTGTGTTGGCATTCATCTGAGCCACATGATCCATTTAAATGTTATAATCTCGCGCGTTGAAACGGATTACCATTTGTACAGCGTTTTGACTTGTGTCTACAATGGAACGCGCGCTAGCAGCCACTTGATCTGCCACCTCAATTAATGAGGGAGATCAAGTGGTCCATGTTTTTTCCTATTTTCTGATTTTCATTTTATTTGATTTATTTTCATTAATTCATATTAATTTTAATATTGACCCAAAAAATATGAGACTTCCACCAAAAAATTTTAAATAAATTCCTCTTTCATTTTCTGAATTAATATTATTTTTTGCATTATTATTAATATTTTTCATGATTTAATTGATTTTGTGAATATTTTTAATTGTTTAAAAATAATTTTTAAGTTTCCAAAAATTATGAAATTTTTTCTCCAAGGTCCTTTGACCTTGTTTGACCTATGATAAATCTCATGGCCATTTCTTTGGTGTTTTGATGAGGTTTTAGGATTTTGACCAACCATAATTTAATTTAATGCATATTTTAATTGATTTTAATTGTTTAATTGAAAAATAAATTGTGTTGAGCTTTTGATATTGACTTGTTGAGTTTGACTTCTGTTGTTGGGCCTTGGTCAAGGTTGATTTGACTTTGTTGAGTTAAAGCCATTAGATTTAGGGGATTGATGAAATGTACATTTCATCTCCCAAAATGAATGAATGATTTTAATTTGGTAAAAATCCTCCTTTGACCAATTTGTGTTAATTCTATTTCCCCTCCCTCTTCATCTTGATCCTATTCTCATTTCATTCATGTCATGGACCTATGATATCTCTATATCCTAAGGCTAGTTGATTGCAAAATCAACATAAGTATGGATGAGATTAGGTCCACTCTTTTGCATATTCTTTTTGTGTGTGGTATATTTTAGGAGCATATTTCATTGTACTATATCTCTAACATGCATTAACACCAAAATTTCTATTGCCCAACCTCAAATAGTTGTGACTTCTACATAAGTCCAATTACGATTGCTTAACATAGCGCTAAATTTGTGGCACAAAAAGGCATAGCATTCTTGTAGGTGAGATTGAAGGATTTTCTAAGTTGTCGTTACCATTGACGTAGTTGACTAGGAAAGGTCAAGCTTTCATTTGGACTTCGCAGTGTGAAGCGAATTTTCAAGAGCTTAAGAAAAGATTGACTATGTCTCCTATTTTGATTTTACCGGATCCGTTAGAACCTTTCGTTGTGTATTGTGATGCTTCTTTGTTGGGCTTAGGAGGTGTTTTGATGCAAAAAGGGCAAGTGGTAGCTTATGCTTCAAGGCAACTTAAAGTTCATGAGAGGAATTATCCGACGCATGATTTAGAGTTGGCCGCCGTTGTGTTTGTGTTGAAGCTTTGGAGACATTATTTGTTTGGATCAAGATTTGATATGTTTAGTGATCACAAGAGTTTGAAGTACTTGTTCGACCAGAAAGAATTGAACATGAGGCAAAGAAGATGGTTGGAATTTTTGAAAGATTATGATTTTGGTTTGAATTATCATCCTGGAAAGGCGAACGTTGTAGCCGATGTATTGAGTAGGAAGTCATTGCACATGTCTATGTTGATGATTCGAGAGTTTAAATTGTTGGAGCAATTTAGAGATTTGAGTTTGGTTTGTGAAGCGACGCCTTCGTGTGTTAAGCTTGGTATGTTGAAGCTTACGTGTGGCATTCTTGACGAGATTAGAGAAGGTCAGAAGTCAGATTTGAAATTAGTCGATGTTATGACATTGATTAATCAAGGCAAAGGTGGTGACTTTCGGATTGATGAGAATGGTATCATGAGGTGTCGTGATCGAGTTTGTGTTCCGGATGTTGCGGATTTGAGAAAGAGGATTCTTGAGGAAGGGCATAGGAGTGGTCTAAGTATTCATCCTGGTGCTACTAAAATGTATCAAGACTTGAGGAAGATGTTTTGGTGGCAAGGTATGAAGAAGGAGGTAGCGGAATTTGTGTATTCATGTTGGACATGTCAAAAGTCAAAGATTGAACATCAAAAGTCGTCTGGTTTGATGCAACCGTTATCTATTCCCGAGTGGAAGTGGGATAGTATCTCTATGGATTTTGTTTCGGGTTTGCCGAGAACATCGAGTATTTGTGAGGCGATTTGTGTCGTTGTGGACAGGTTGACGAAATATTCTCATTTTATTCCGATGAGGATGGATTATTCGATGGAGAGACTTGCTAAGTTGTACATCGAGAGGATTGTGTGTTTGCATGGTATTCCGTCGAGCATTGTTTCGGATAGAGATCCGAGGTTCACTTCGAGATTTTGGGAAAGTTTGCAAAGTGCTTTGGGTACGAAGTTGCGTTTGAGTTCGGCATATCATCCGCAAACTGATGGTCAAACGGAGAGGACTATTCAGTCACTTGAAGATCTTTTGAGGTCTTGTGTTTTGGAACAAGGAGGAAATTGGGATAGTTTCTTGCCTTTGATCGAGTTTACGTATAACAACAGTTTCCATTCGAGTATTGGAATGGCACCTTTTGAGGCTCTTTATGGTAGAAGGAGTAGAACTCCTTTTTGTTGGTACGAATCGGGAGAGAGTGTTGTGGTTGGACCCGAGTTGATTCAAGAGACTACGGATAAGATTAAGATGATTCAAGAGAAGATGAAGGTTTCTCAGAGTCGTCAAAAGAGTTATCATGATAAGAGGAAGAAGGCTCTTGAGTTTGAGAAAGATGAGAATGTGTTTCTTCGAGTTACGCCAATAACGGGTGTTGGTAGAGCTTTGAAGTCGCGTAAGTTGATGTCGTGTTTCATTGGTCCTTATCAGATTTTCGAGAGGGTAGGTGAAGTAGCATATCGGATTGCATTGCCACCGTCACTTTCTAATCTTCATGATGTGTTTCATGTGTTTCAATTGAGGAAGTACGTTGCGGATTCATCGCATGTTGTTCCATTAGATGATGTTCAAGTGAGGGATAACTTGACGGTTGATACATCACCTATGCGAATTGAAGATCGAGAAGTGAAGAAGCTTTGTGGTAAGGAGATTGCTTTGGTGAAAGTGATATGGGGCGGAGCCGCCAATGGCAATATCACTTGGGAACTCGAGGATAAGATGAAGGAATCGTATCCGGAGTTGTTCGTGTGAGGTAATTTTCGAGGCCGAAAATCTTTTAAGTGGGGGAGAGTTGTAACAACCCAAATTTTTAGTATTTATTTCTTATATTATTATTATATTTTATTTTTTTAGTTGGAGTGTTAATTAATTAATTGGTTGTTAGGTAGTATCATAATTGATTATATTAATTAACTTGGTGTGTATACTGTGTTGGTTTAATTTATTTGAACTAAATAGAAATATTATAATAATAGGTCTTATTGGGCCTAATAATTAAATTAGAGGTATCATTCTTTAAGCCCAAATATAATACTAGAATAGTAAGAGGGGAGGAGAGTGAGAAGTAGGATTCATTTGGTCATTTGACGGCAACAGAGAAAGAAAAGAGGAAAAGTAAGGAGAAGAGGAGAAGAACAAGGGAGAAGCTAGGGTTTCTAGAAAATTGAAGAGGTAAGGGGGAGAATCCTTATTATTATGGGTTAGTATAATTGGGTCAATGGGTAGAAGTATCTTTAGGTTAAAATCCCTAATTTTGTATGGTTGTTTGAAATTGTTAGGTTTTGATGAGTAATCTTTGATTTGTGATGAGTAATTATGTTTGGAACTGATAAATGGGTGGAATTGAGGGATATATTGAGAATCCAATTTGATAATTTCTATTGTAGCACCACTTCTCTCGTTAAGAAAAAAAATCAGATTTTAACCGTGTTAACCGGTTACTATAATAGTGTTAACCGGTTACGTGCTCAGAAACTTTTCCTGGAAATTGAATCTGTTTAGGTGTTAATCGGTTACCCTAAATGTGTTAACCGGTTACTTAGTTAAAAATATGCCAAATATTAAATTCTGTTTTTTAGAGTAACGGGTTACTCTAAAAGCGTTAACGGGTTACTTAGTTCAAAATCTGCCCAGAATTGCATTCTGTTTTCAGAGTAACCAGTTACCCAAAATACGTTAACCGGTTACTTAGTTAAAAAAATCTGCCTAGGAATTGAATTTTGTTTTCAGGGTAACGGGTTACCCAAAATACGTTAACCGGTTACTTAGTTAAAAAATCTGCCTAGGATTTGAATTTTGTTTTTAGGGTAACGGGTTACCCAAAATACGTTAACCGGTTACTTAGTTAAAAAATCTGCATAGGAATTGAATTCTGTTTTCAGGGTAACGGGTTACCCAAAATACGTTAACCGGTTACTTGCTGTGAAAAAGGGAAAATTGAGGATTTTTAATGCTGTAATCATTTTGAAATGAAATCTAATTGTGCATATTTAATAATTAGTTTATATATGTGAATAGTGGATTGTGATGAATGTGTATATGTACCATTGGTGGATAATTCATAGAGTTGAATTATGGTGATATGTGGAAGGTTAAGATGGTAGAGATGATCTTAATTGCATATGTTGTTGGTATTTGTACATTCATTCATGGCATGGTCGGCTTCATGGTGGAAGCGGTGAAACTGTGGGTTCACATAGACGTTGATCCTTAATTGGAAATAGGCGTAGCAGACGTTGATCCTTAATTGGAAATAGACGTAGTGGCTTGGATTCTAGATATTGAATCGGAAACGGTGAAACTGTGGGTTCACATAGACGTTGATCCTTAATTGGAAATAGGCGTAGCAGACGTTGATCCTTAATTGGAAATAGACGTAGTGGCTTGGATTCTAGATATTGAATCGGAAAGCGGTGAAATTGTGGGTTCACATAGACGTTGATCCTTAATTGGAAATAGGTGTAGCAGATGTTGATCCTTAATTGGAAATAGACGTAGTGGCTTTGATCTTGTCCAGATCGGAAGTGTGGCTTGGATTCTAGATATTGAATCGGAAAGCGGTGAAACGTTGGGTTCACATTGCGGTACCACATACATAGAGTCACATGTCTTGCATTGAGTCACATTAGAGTTATGTGATAATTGAATGTATGCATTGATGTGATTGTGATGTGTGTATGAGATATGGTAATTGAATTTGGTGATGTTTGGATACATAACTTGGCAAAATATGTGATTATGTGATAATTGTAGTTATGTGTATATTTGGGAATATAGTATTGGATTTGAATATTATACTCCTTGAGTTTTGATGGATGTTTGAAACATGTGAAATAAATATTGGTTAGTATTATTTACATGGTTACACGAAGTGTGATGAATTCCTTTAATTGTTGATTTAATCATTGTGCTATATTATACTTCTTCATAATGATTTGAATTCTCATCCTTCTGTTTGAATGTTTCCTTTACATGGGCATCGTGCAGATATTCAAGAGTAGTATTGCTGAAGTAAGTGGACGGTAGCTCACTCGAGATTTAGCCGGAGAGTTTCCGTGTTTTGGTTTAGAGACTAGGTAGTGAGTCAATGCTCTGGTCATGTAACACGGGATAGATTAGTAGTATCGAACTCATATCTTATTTGGATATGTATTATGTTATTACTCGTGAACATGTTTAATTGCAATTGCTGTTTGAGAGGCCATAGTGCCAAATAGTCTGGATATGATTTTATTATATCTTGAGGAGATTATTGAGAGATGATCATGGTATGGGACATGAATCATTTTATGAAATACATGAGTATACATTATTTTCCGCTGCGAACGCATATTCTTGATGACTCATGATATTTGAAGTGTGTTATTTTAAATGACCAGGTGTATTGTATATCGATGATGAATGTTGTTGGTTTTTGAAAGCTTTTAGTTTTTGAAAAGGTCGATGTGACGCCTGAAGGTGAGAAAAACAAGAAAGGGGGGTTTGAATTGTTTGGAAAATAAGCGCTTTTTCAAAATGAAAATCACACAAGGATTTTTATACTGGTTCGCTTATAACACAAAGCTACTCCAGTCCACCCGGCCAAGGTGATTTCGCCTTCAACAAGGACTTAATCCACTAATCTTGAAAGATTGATTACAAACAACGTCTAAGAGAAAGATCTCTTAGTCCTCTCAAGTATACAGACTACACAGAGTCACTTGAGGAAATACAACAAAGATAAAAACTTATGTAATCTATAGTGCTTCTAAGATAAGCAAATATTACACCAGTAAGAACAAAGTGTTTTACGTTTCAAGCAAAAGCTTTGTGAAATATTGAGAGAGATGAAGAATGTTTTTTGTGTATGCTTGTTTTCTCTAACCTCTCAAAGTTGATTGTTGTCCTTTATATAGGAGAGAAAGAGCCGTTGAAAAATCATAGCAGATAATAACTCTTGAATAATAATTAGTGCCATAACTTAGGTTGTTTGTTGCCAAAACAACTTTTTCTCCTTGAATGACTACTTTCCAAATATAGTTCCTATTCATTTGAATTTGGAGTTAACGTCTCTTTCTGTATTAGGAAGTCCATTTCCATAACTTTATTTGAAGTTAACGTTACTCTTCCTTATTTAGCAATTCCATAATCAGAGTCTTCGTGTTTCTGGAGATCTTGGAATCTTGCTATCTAACTTCTGATGTTGATCTCTTTTGAGTTCTGATGGTTTCTTCAGATAGCGCTGAGAACTTCTGGAGTTTGACATACCGTTGTTCAGAGTCAGAACTTCTAGAGCGTACTTCTTGTTCAGATGCTTCTGATATTTTGCTGTTTTGCTCAGAGTTAGACTTTCTTGAACGTGTTTCTACTTCAGAAGCTTCTGGTCTTCTGATAATTTGTATCTGATATGATTCTGTATCTGATGATTTCTTCCTTCTTTCCTTAGAACCCTGCACACTTAGAAACTTTTCGTTAGGGTGTCATTTTTGGTTTCATCCTTTGTTATCATCAAAATCATGGAATCTGTTGTAGAACAATTTTTGTTCTTACAATCTCCCCCTTTTTGATGATGACAAAACAAACTTAATTAGCAGATGAAACATAAACAATATCAGATCAGATAGACAAGAGCTCCCCCTGAGATAGGCTAGGGAGTTCAGAAGTTCTTACCAGAGCTTCCAAGCAATGAGGTTTCTTGATACCTTCTGCAATTTCTTAAGTCTAGTGTTAGATAAATTTATTTTTAAGAAAAATATGTTGCAGAGTGCTTAAGGTATTTAGACAGTATTTTCATCAGAGTTATTAATGACTTCTCCCCCTTTTTGTCAGAATCAAAAAGACATAGCAAAAAAAAATAATTCAAGAGAAAAACATTGTATTCAGATAAAAAACAACAGAGGCAAAAGGAACAAGTAAACATCAGAAACGAAGAAGGCAAAAACAACAGGCAAACAAAATCCTAAGTGCCTAGGGGTTGGGAGGCGGAGGCATTCTCTGAAGCAATAGAGCCAGCATGTTCTGAATGTTGTCGTTGACAGAGTCTTGTTTATCCATTTTGGCACGGAGTTCCTTCTGATCGTTCTTGAGTTCTTCAAGCGTCTAGAGAACCATAGGAACAACTGATGAGGACTCCCCCTGAGTCAGAGCCTGCTGTGCTTCAGCAGCAGCCTTTGCTTCAGCTTCAGCAGCAGCTTGTGCTTCAGCTTCGGCAGCAGCAGCAGCATCGGCCAGAGCTTTAACTTCAGCTTCCTTTACCCTTAGGATTTCAGCTTCCCTTGCTCTTTCTTCCTCCAGCCTTCTGGCTTCTTCTTCAGCCTCTCTTGCTAGTATCTCTTCCTCAAGCCTTTTGGCTTCAGCTTCTCTTGCAAGTCTTTCCTGGAGTCTTGCCTCAGCATCTCTGATGTAGCCATTTCTGACTTCCTCAGAGATGTTCTTCAGCTTAAAAGCCTCAGAGGTCATCCAGCCAATGACTCTGTTCCAGTGTGTCCTTACAGAGTCAGGATCATCACTGACTTCAGAGTTAATGGTCAGAGACTTGACCTTTTGTACTGAAGCCCCTGCGACCAGCATTATGGCTTCCTCAAGGGTAGGTACGGAAAGGTTAGGTTCAGAGGTTTGAGGTGAAGAGGTTGGAGGGCTGAGATTTAATGTTAGAGGTTCAGGTTCAGGTTCAGGTTCCGCTTCAGGTTCAGCGGAGGTATTTGGAGGGGTGATATCAGAGGTGTGGAGGTCAGAGGGTTGAGTTTCAGAAGGTTGGTCTTCAGAAGTAATGTTGGTCGTTTGTTCTGGTGGAGGTGAAGTTGCTTCAGATTGTGTTGGTTGTTGTGAAGCAAGGTTTTGAGCCTGAATTTGGGCTAAGGTTGGAGAGTTAGGGTCAGAGTATTCTTGGTCAGAGGAGAGGTCAAGGTATGGAGGTGATTCTGGGGCTGAAGATGATGAAGAGGAAGTGGTTTGGTTCATTTCTTCAGCTTCAGAACGTGGTAAAGAGGTATTGGCAATATTGAATTTTGGTAAAGGTTGTGAGGTTCTGGTTGTAGAAGGTGGGGTTTCAGAGGATGTGTATATAGGTGGTGTTAGGAGAGGATTAGAAGAAGCCATAAGTTGTTCAGAGGGAATAGAGGGAGCAGACGTACCAGTTGAAATTTTCAGAGGCGCTGGAGATCTTACTTCAGAGGTTTCTCTTATCCTTGCTCTCTTTGCCTTTGAAGATTTATTCTTAGGGGGACCTCTTTTGAATCTGACAAAGTCTTCTTCTGACTCTAAACACTCATCCAGTCTGAAGTCAGAGATGTCGACTCCTTCATCCTTCAGACGCTGCATATAGTGGAGGATTGCATCTACGGGTTCATTCTTGAAGAACCTTGCAAGACCATGGGGCAGCTTCCTCTGATCTTTCAAGGCATCCCAGGAGGTGTCCATAGTGGGTCTGACTTGAATCTTCTTCAGAATTCCCATGCTTTTCAGATTTCTGGCGTTCAGAGGCTTTCCAGTATCTATCGCCAGATCTTCCATCAGTCTGTTCTTCTCCAGATGATCTACCAGCCTATTCTCAATGAAGACATCAGATATAAGCCTTCCCAGAGGAATGTAGGATCTGGGTTTCATGTTGTTTCTTGTCTCCCTTACAGAGTCTCTGAGATATCTGAAGAGAAGTGCAGGAAGGCAGAGCTTCACACCCTTGTGAATGCAATACAGAATGCACTTCTGATCTGCATTGATGTAGTCAGAGGAGTTTGATGCTGGGCGATGATGAATGGTTCCCAGAATGATCTTGAGCCATACTCTGAGGTTCTGATGAAATTCTTTGTTCTTTGAAGGATTTCCTTCAGTGTTGAGTTTGAAGATGGTTGGATTGATTACTTCAGCAATGCGCCTTGACCTAGGGTTGATGTTGTAAATCCTTTTTCCTCCAGTTTTCTCCATGTTTAGTAAAGAAGCAATTGACTTTTCAGTAATCACTATCTTTACCCCCAATACGAAGGAGACGATGAAATGGTCATCAGCATCAGCAAATCTCCAGAATTCTTTGATGAGATTTGGGTAAACAGGGCCATAAAGCCTTTGGAAGTAGTTTTCCCACCCTTGTAGACGGAGTTCTTCAGTAAGATCTACTCCATTTCTCCTCATGTTGTCGAAGTCCACCAGTGTTTCACATAACACATCCAGTCCCTCAAAGGGAGTTGCTAGGTTAATATGAGGTTGACGATCAAGAATATGGGGTTCCTTGTATACTGGAGTAATGGAAACGCCTGTAACCGTTGGAGTTGGAATGCTTGAACTTTGGGCAGTGGTGTTGGATTCCATTTGCTGAGAAAAGTTGAAAACTTGTTGTTGTTGAGCATCCATAGTTGATGAAGATGAAGGTGAAGATGAAGAGTTTGTAGAAATGCTTCAGAGAGGGTTTGAGAGTGAGTGAGAGTGATAAGTGTGTGAAATGTGAGAAAAGTGTTTAAATACCCTAAACGAAAACACATGCAAAACGACACACTATTTAGCGTTAGCACAAAGCACAAGTTAGCACGCTTGGGGGAAAAATGATTAAGGCTCATTAATGAATGTCTAATCCCAACAGTATGCATACTACTCGAGGAGATCTTAAACGTTTGCCCTTTGATTTTTCTTCTGGACAGCTGTCTAGAAGTTCTAGGGTTAGACGCTAAGTGCTCCACGTGTTATGATGTACCTGATCTTCAGGAATACCAAAGGATTGGTTCCTGGAGATTTCTAACTCAGATATCTTCTTAACTGGTAGAAGTATCAGAGTCAGAGGCAGAAACACATTTGTTTATGTCAGAGTCTCATTTTACATTTTCAGAGCCACACTTCATTCAGGGCAATTTTGAATGTTCAGATTTTCTAAGATAAAAAGAAATCTATCTTCAGCTAGAGGCTTAGTAAAGATATCTGCCCATTGATGATCTGTATCAATGAACTTCAATGTTACTATCCCTTTCTAAACATAGTCTCTAATAAAATGATGTTTTATTTCAATGTGTTTAGCTCTGGAATGTAGAATGGGATTCTTACTTAGACAAATGGCAGCAGTATTATTACAGAAGATAGGAATGTTACTCTCGAAGATTTGCAGATCTTCTAACTGATGCTTCATCCAGAGCATCTGAGTTGTGCACAGTGATGCTGAGATATATTCTGCTTCTGCAGTTGATAGAGCGATAGTTGACTGTCTTTTGCTAGCCCAGGATATCAGATTGTTTCCCAGAAGCTGGCAATTTCCAGATGTGCTTTTTCGTTCTAGTCTATCTCCTGCATAATCTGCATCACAGTAACCAGAAAGTCTATACTCTGATGTTTTCTCATACATCAGGCCCGGGTTAGGAGTTCCTTTCAGATACTTAAGAATTCTCTTAACTGCTGTTAAATGAGATTCTCTAGGATCTGGTTGGAATCTGGCACAGAGACAGACACTAAAGAGAATATCAGGACGAGTAGCAGTTAGATACAGAAGAGAGCCTATCATACCTCGATAGAGCTTCTGACAAACCTTTGTGCTTACTTCTTCCTTTTCAAGAATGCATGTCGGATGCATGGGAGTTTTTGCAGAGTTGCAGTCAGCCATGTCAAATTTCTTCAGAACATCTTTAATATATTTGCTTTGATGAACATATGTAACTTCTGAAGTTTGGTTAATTTGAATTCCCAGAAAGAACTTTAGTTCTTGCATTAAGCTCATTTCAAATTCTGCCTGCATTAACTTAGAGAATTCTTGACAAACAGAGGCGTTAACTGAACCAAAAATAATATCATCAATGTATATCTGGCATATCATGAGATCATGGTTAAGGTTCTTACAGAAAAGTGTGGAGTCAACTTTCCCTCTGATAAAATTTTGTTCCAGAAGAAAATTGCTTAAACGTTCATACCAAGCTCTGGGAGCTTGTTTAAGTCCATATAAAGATTTTTTAAGTTTAAAAACATGTTCTGGAAAATTTGGATTTTCAAAACCTGGAGGTTGGTTGACATACACTTCTTCTGATATATAACCATTAAGGAATGCACTCTTGACATCCATTTGATATAATTTAATAGAATGGTTAATAGCAAAAGATACAAGAAGACGAATAGATTCTAACCTTGCAACTGGAGCAAAAGTTTCATTATAATCAATACCTTCTTGTTGACTATAACCTTGAGCTACCAGTCGAGCTTAGTTTCTGACGACTTCTCCTTTCTCATTCAGCTTGTTTCTGAATACCCATCTGGTTCTAATAACGTGAGTGCCTCTGGGCTTTGGAACAAGATCTCAGACATCATTCTTTGTGAATTGATCTAATTCTTCTTGCATGGCTGAAACCCAGTCGTTATCTTGAAGTGCTTCATCACAGGACGTAGGCTCAATCAGAGACACTAGTCCCAGAGGAGTATCTTCAGAGGTCCTGAAGGTAGATCTGGTTCTAACAGGTTCGTCTTTGTTTCCCAGAATCAAATCTTCAGATACATTGATACGACTTTTAACTTTCTTTGGGATTTAATTTCTTCAGAGTTCTGAGTGACAGTTGCTTCTGGAGTTCTATCAGATCCTGCAAGAGTGATTTCTAAATCTGCAAAATTTTCAACTAGCTTTGACTTTTCAGGGTCAAGCTTATCATCAAATCTGACATGAATTGATTCTTCCACAATTTTGGTTTCTGTGTTGTATACTCTGTAGCCTTTAGAGCGTTCTGAGTATCCTAACATAATACCTTTTTGTGCTTTGGAATCGAACTTGTTCAGATGTTCTTTAGTGTTTAAGATAAAGCAAGAACATCCAAAAGGATGAAAATATGAAATGTTTGGTTTTCTTCCTTTACACAGTTCATAGGGAGTCTTTTCCAGAATAGGTCTTATAGAGATTCTATTCTGAAGGTAACATGCTGTATTTACAGCTTCTGCCCAAAAGTGCTTTGCCACATTAGATTCATTGATCATGGTTCTGGCCATCTCTTGGAGTGTCCTATTCTTCCTTTCTACAACTCCATTTTGTTGTGGAGTTCTAGGGCAGGAGAAATCATGGGATATTCCATTAGAGTCAAATAATTCCTCAAAATCTTTGTTTTCAAATTCTCCACCATGATCACTTCTGACTCTAATAATTTTAGAGTCAAATTCTTTTTGCACTTTGGAGCAGAAACTAGTGAATACAGAGTGAGACTCACTCTTGTGCTTTAGGAATTTCACCCATGTCCAGCGACTGTAATCATCAACAATGACTAGTCCATACTTCTTTCCATTGACTGATGCTGTTTTCACAGGACCAAATAAGTCAATGTGGAGAAGTTCCAGAGGCTTAGAGGTAGAAACAACATTTTTCTTTTTAAAGGATGTTTTTGAAAATTTTCCTTTCTGACATGCTTCACACAGAGCATCTGAAGAAAACTTCAGTTTAGGTAGGCCTCTGACTAACTCGAGTTTATTTAGCTGAGAAAGTTTCCTCATGCTAATGTGTCCCAAGCGTCTATGCCACACCCATTGCTCTTCGTGAACAGTCATCAGACATTTGACATTTTGTTCTTTTAAATCAGAAAGATTGATTTTATAAATGTTGTTTTTCCTCTTGCCTGTGAATAGGACTGAACCATTGTTTTGATTTATGGCTTTACATGTTTTTTGATTAAAGATTACATCATAACCATTATCACTTAATTGACTTATGGATAACAAGTTATGCATTAATCCTTCTACGTAAAGGACATCAGATATAGAGGGAAGAGTACCATTACCAATAGTTCCAGAGCCTCTGATCCTTCCTTTCTGATCTCCTCCGAAACCTACAAATCCAGCGTCTTTAAGTTCCAGACTTTGGAACATAGACTTTCTTCCCGTCATGTGTCGCGAGCATCCAGAGTCCAGGTACCATGACTGGTGTCTGAACTTTGCTGCATAGGATATCTGCAACATAAACAATCTTATCTTTCGGTACCCAGAATCTCTTGGGTCCTTTCTGATTAGTCTTCCCAGAGTTTCTTATAACTTTGGGTTTTCTAGCATTTTCAAATTTTTGTTCTTGTGTGTGTGTGTAGTGATATGAAAATGGAGATTTAAGTTGGTCACTAGAAGAAGTTTTAACTTCCTTAGGATCATACCCAATTCCCTTTTTATTGTTCTGACTGACTCCATAAATCATGGATGCCATAATACTCCTACCTATTCCATTTTTCAGAAATTCTTGAAAGGCTTCTTCGTATTCATAAATTAATTTATTTGAAGTTTGTGGTGCTTGAGACAACGCTTCTTCTAATTCTAAGCTTTTTCTTTTGGCTCCATCTCTTTCTAATGTTAAAGATCTGATTGTATCTTCCCGCTCTAGAATTGTCATCTCAAGCTTGCCACATTCTTCAAATTTTGCTTTAAAACAACCTTTTATGTTTTTAAGCTTTTGTTTTAATTTCTGATATGAGCTAAGAGTTTCTGACAAGCATGATTCTAGATCAGATCGAGAGAGTTTAGAAAATACCTCTTCAGATTCTTCATCTGAGCTGCTCCTGGATGTGGTAGCCATAAGTGCCACGTTGGCCTTTTCATCAGAGTCAGATTCTGATGACTCAGATTCACTATCATCCCAGGTAGCCATCAATCCTTTCTTTGTCCTGAAGGTATTTTTCTTGAAGCTTTCTTTTCTAGAATTGTCTTTCTTTAGCTTGGGGCATTCATTCCTGTAGTGACCTGTTTCTTTACATTCATAACAAGTAATATCTTTGTTAGTTTTACCTTTTGAGGTTGATTCTGATCGATCCCCTCTGGGTCTTGGTCTTCTGAAGTTGTTGTTCCTCTTTTTCCAGAGTTGTTTAACTCTTCTGGTCAGGAGGGACAATTCTTCTTCATCATCAGAATCTTCTAGTTCAGAGTCATCAGTATCTTCAGTTTCTGCCTGGAGAGCTTTGGTTCTGTCAGGTTTGCGTCTTTCATATCTGGACTTTAATGCTACGGACTTATTCCTTTTCTGAGGCTCATCTTCCTCTAGTTCTATCTCATGGCTTCTGAGGGAACTGACAAGTTCTTCAAGACTGATATTGTTCAGATCCTTTGACAGCTTCAGAGCAGTAACCACGGGTCTCCATTTCTTTGGCAGACTTCTGACTATCTTTTTGACGTGGTCTGCAGTTGTGTATCCTTTGTCTAGAACCTTGAGACCTGCAATCAGAGTTTGGAATCTAGAGAACATTGCCTTTATGGCTTCATCATCTTCCATTTTGAAGGCTTCATATTTCTGGATAAGCGCCAGAGCCTTTGTCTCTTTGACCTGAGAGTTTCCTTCATGAGTCATCCTCAGAGAGTCAAGTATGTCTTTGGCTGTTTCTCTGTTGGTGATCTTTTCATACTCGTTGTAAGATATAGCATTGAGGAGTATGGTTCTGGCCTTGTGATGATTTTTGAAAACTCGCTTCTGATCATCTGACATCTTACTTCTGGGAACTTCAGCTCCATCCTCTGTGATAGGAGGTTTGTATCCATCTGTGACAATGTCCCAGAGATCAGTATCATAGCCTAGAAAGAAACTTTCGATTCTATCTTTCCAGTAATCGAATTTCTCTCCATCAAAGACAGGAGGCTTAGCATTGTAACTATCCTTTTCATTTGTGTGGGCCATAGTTTTTCTCGTTCTGGATCTCTCTACACTGTTAAGTGTTTGATTAGAAAATCAATAACAGAGCCGGAGCTCTGATACCAATTGAAGGTGAGAAAAACAAGAAAGGGGGGGTTTGAATTGTTTGGAAAATAAGCGCTTTTTCAAAATGAAAATCACACAAGGATTTTTATACTGGTTCGCTTATAACACAAAGCTACTCCAGTCCACCCGGCCAAGGTGATTTCGCCTTCAACAAGGACTTAATCCACTAATCTTGAAAGATTGATTACAAACAACGTCTAAGAGAAAGATCTCTTAGTCCTCTCAAGTATACAGACTACACAGAGTCACTTGAGGAAATACAACAAAGATAAAAACTTATGTAATCTATAGTGCTTCTAAGATAAGCAAATATTACACCAGTAAGAACAAAGTGTTTTACGTTTCAAGCAAAAGCTTTGTGAAATATTGAGAGAGATGAAGAATGTTTTTTGTGTATGCTTGTTTTCTCTAACCTCTCAAAGTTGATTGTTGTCCTTTATATAGGAGAGAAAGAGCCGTTGAAAAATCATAGCAGATAATAACTCTTGAATAATAATTAGTGCCATAACTTAGGTTGTTTGTTGCCAAAACAACTTTTTCTCCTTGAATGACTACTTTCCAAATATAGTTCCTATTCATTTGAATTTGGAGTTAACGTCTCTTTCTGTATTAGGAAGTCCATTTCCATAACTTTATTTGAAGTTAACGTTACTCTTCCTTATTTAGCAATTCCATAATCAGAGTCTTCGTGTTTCTTGAGATCTTGGAATCTTGCTATCTAACTTCTGATGTTGATCTCTTTTGAGTTCTGATGGTTTCTTCAGATAGCGCTGAGAATTTCTGGAGTTTGACATACCGTTGTTCAGAGTCAGAACTTCTAGAGCGTACTTCTTGTTCAGATGCTTCTGATATTTTGCTGTTTTGCTCAGAGTTAGACTTTCTTGAACGTGTTTCTACTTCAGAAGCTTCTGGTCTTCTGATAATTTGTATCTGATATGATTCTGTATCTGATGATTTCTTCCTTCTTTCCTTAGAACCCTGCACACTTAGAAACTTTTCGTTAGGGTGCCATTTTTGGTTTCATCCTTTGTTATCATCAAAATCATGGAATCTGTTGTAGAACAATTTTTGTTCTTACAACGCCCTTTTGTTTATATGCGTGTTTATTTACTCTGATTATATGTTAAGTATTTTGGGGTAGAAAAATGGGTGTTACATCCATGCTTGTGAATAGTGGGTGAGTGTTCTCCAAAGAATGACTTAAACAAAACAAAGCAAAAGCAATACTAACTTCTAATCAACTAACAACTAACATTTAATTTCAAGCCATTTACTTTTATGCACTTTATTTTTTAAGTCTTTATTCATTTGTCATTATTCATACCATTCAATTTGTTTACTTTAATGTCATTTTCACTTTGCTCACTTGAGCCATATCTTATGAATATATTGTGTTTGTATATACTTGTTTGTGTTTGTGGTCATTTAACCTTAATGTACATAATAAGAGCAAAAAACCCTAAAAGACATTTGTGTGGACTGTTGGATTTGATCTAAAACATTGGACTTAGAATTAGGCAACACTCCCTATGCAAAAGGACTTGGCCAATGCCAACTTTTATGAAACCAAGTGCTTGTGAAGTGAACGTTCATCTGATGCAAGTATTGTGACCCTATTTGAGTTCATCTGCAACATGATCCTATTGAAGCTATTATTTTGAACCTGTGTCTAATGCTTATCTTTGAAGTCATCTGATACATGGAAGATTATGAAGAAGATCATGGAGTTGCTAAGCTTGAATTTGGATATATTTATTTGATGCCTTGCTCTTCACCTTGCTATTTGTGTATTGATATTGCTTGATTCTAAAGTCCAAGGGAAATTTGGGTTTCTATATGACATTCTTGTCTATTGGATTGCAGCCCATTGGTCAGATCTTTTCAACTCTCAACTTTTAAATTTTTGCTTAGGATTAGTCTCTTCATCTCCTCCCCACTTATTTAATTTCAAAATCTCTCCCTCCTTTTAAAATATTCTTTGCTTGTGATTTTCTAAAATTAGACTTATTGCAAATTAGAAACTTTGGCCTTATGCCATTGCATTTTTAAATCCTTTTCTTAATCAAACTTGTAAATGAACCTAACTATACTTGATTTAAAATTTTAAAAAGCCAAAAATAACTAACACTCATTCAAACCTTTCTTAGGCCTTTTGTGCCTTTGTTAAACTTAAAATTTTGTTAAAAGCAACTCACTCACTTTGAAATTGATACCACAAACTACGAGGTTTTGATCCCTCATTTTTATGTTGGTACGTAGGCACAAGTTCGAAGGTCTTATCAAACACAAAAATATAATTAATGAATTCTTTTCTCATCCCCACACTCTATTTTTTTGTAAACATCATTTTATACAAAAACACATATGCATACAAGAAAGGCCTCCCTAGGAGTACCTAGGACACTTTGGGTGCTAACATCTTCCCTCTGTATAACCAACCCCCTTACCTGTAATCTCTGGAACTTTATTAGTTTTGATTTGAAAACTTCTTATCTTTGGGTTTTGTTCGTACTTTTCCCTTTTCCCTTGGAAACAATAAAAGCACGGTGGAGACTTTGACTTTATTGATGTTAAGCAACCCATAGCTTGATGGTCATGAATTTACCGCTACAGTTTCAATTAAAGCTCAATCTGATATTAAAAGTTATTTTCGGTTCGAGATCAACCTGGTGGTAAAATCTCACAGGTTCTTGGTTAGCCTAGTATAAAACCAAGTTTACGCTTGCGAGCTCATCCCGGTATTAAAATCTCCAAAGGTTTGTTTTAAGTTAGAATACTAACCTCTATAAGTTTCTTGTGTAAAGGAGACTAACTGCTTCTATCCATCGTCTGAAAGGAGGACTAATCAATCACCATTTGTGTTAGTTTTATTGTCGTTTGAATGACAATGTTTGTGTTTCATGAAAAATCAACATCAAAAAATTCATATTTAATTTATATCAAGTAAAAAAAATTAAATTTTTGTGTGAGAGATCCTTATAAGGTTATAAATTTATATTTAAAAAATCATTAAAATAAATAAATTTTAGGTCATAAGAATGGTTTGTTTAAATTATCTAGGAATTGGACGGGAATTAGCTACAAGTTATGGGTTTATTTATGATATTCATCTTAGTGAAGGATTTAGCGGCGAACATTTCGTCACTATAATTTTAATGAATATAAAAAATAAAATGGAAGCAGTTGCCATGTGGCATCCACGTCTGCATTTTTTGTCACACAAACATTGCCACGTGTATGCCTAGTCATAAAAAAATTTCTATGTGGCATGCCACGCCAACTTCTGTTAATGATCGTTAGCAAGAGGGACTAAAAGTGTGGATGAAAAATATTATAAGGATCATTCTTTGAACGAAATTTTTAGAGGGACTAAAAGGGGAAATGACCATATTTAGAGGGACAAAAAGCATATTTAACCCTTAAAACAATCATTCATCAAATATTTCTTTTCACTGCACCTGACATTCATGAGAAGGAAGAATAATCTTTGTTTATTAACAAAATTACATCATGGGTCCTTTAAGTTATTTAATTGTAATAGGTTGGTCATTTAATTTTTTTTGCTACAATTCAGTCCTTTAAGTTATCTAATCTTTACACCGTTGTTCTTTTTTAATGACTTCGTTCCAAAAGTGCATATCTGGCATTAACGTTGCATATGTGGTTGTAACGTGATGACATGTAATTATTTTTAATTTAAATTTAAGTAATTAGACAAAATCACTTTCTTTTCCATAAAATCCTTAAAACTGTATTCATCTTCTCTCAATCGAATTCATCTTCTCCATTCTCCAACAATGGCTTCATTTCGGTACAAATGGGTTAAGTTCATGAAGTTTGAACTATCATTCCTTCATTTTGAGTGCAACTCATAGCAAAATCACACCAAGATGTACTTATGGAGCCAAAGTAGTGATACAAACAGTTAGGAAAAAAGGACAAAACTTTGGGAAGCTCTTTTGGGGCTGCAAATACTTTGTGGTGCATTTATTGTTATCTTCTTCTATATCTTTTTGAAGGTGCTAATTGTTATTTGTTAATAAAGTGAAGGTTCTACCTGTGGCTACAACTATTTTGAGTGGTTTGAAAAAGAGTGTAATGATTAAGGGAAACCAGAAATACAACAATCTCAAACTTCAAGATGTTCAAAATGTGACGACTACACTAAGGAGATGATGAAGAACATGTTGAAGATGCTAGTCTTTGTCATAATGTTTTTAGTTATAAATTTTTGTAGTGTTGATGTGTATTTTGATAAATAAGTGGTGATTATGGTTAATGTTGATATTAGTGTTGTAAGACAATTTGATAATGTTATGCATTAATGACTTTCTTCAATAATTATGTTTAGTTTATGCCTAATGTGATGTTAAAGTAAGCACTTTTAAAGGATATGTTTGTGTTCAATTTGATGTTGTTAGATTATGTCCAATTTTATCTTCTAGTAAGGACATACTTGTCACACTAAAGAAGACTTAAAGGATTTGTTTGTTACACTAAAAAAGACTTCAATTACCTGTGTGTTACAACTCAGTTTACTGTAAAAACAATGGACCTGAAAATTGGACAAAACATCACAAGGTTCCTTTATTAAACATAGACAACTCAACTAACTCACTTTTATTAAACTCACTTTCTCATATATTGTAGTAAATTGGACCTGGAAATTGTTACAACTCACTTTCTTACATGTTGTAGTAAGTTTCACAGATGGATTAACTCTAACAGTTGAATACAACTTCTTCCCAAGTCACTTAGTGTTAAACATCCTTAGATTAAAATCCTTGTTGCATGTGTGAGTGTCATTCAGTTTTCTCAGTTGTCATATATTCTCATTTGGTAATTTAGAACATAATAAAACCCATCCATACCCTTCCTTGCATCTCACTATAACCCTTGTCTTATGATTTTTTTATAAAGTGTAAAGCTCTACCATTAGTAACAACATAATTTGCAATTGCATCTCTAAACTCCCCCCTTGTTGAGAACTTGGTACCCAATTCCCATTTATAGTCAATAACTTCTTAGGAAGTACAAATGGTGGGTATTTTAACTTAGTACCTTCAGCTGGATAATCACTACTCATATCCTCGTCAACTTCTAAAGAAATTCCTTCACCCACCATTTTGTTTTTTGCGTCTTCCCTTTTTCTTGATGGAACTTCCTTTGACCTTGTTTTTCTTTGGTCTACCACCCTTCCTTTTTTACCTTGAGGTGAACCATCCACTTCTAATTCATCCATCTGTTGATCATTTTGGCCAGCAACAAACCCTCATACTCCTACAAATACCTCATCAATTCCATCATTTAATACCTCATCATCAGAGTCATCAAATATGCACCCTAATTCACTATCATCACATTGTTCATTATGGTCACTCTCAATAGTTTTGGTATTTTGTTCAGGTATCTCAGGCAGGGTCTCAAGTATCTCAGGCAGGCCCTTAGTTTGTTGATCAGTGGGTTGGACATAAGTTAGGACATGTTGTACATCAACTACTTCTACTACATCAGGTTGGTAAATATGGTGGAACATATATATATATATATATATATATATATATATATATATATATATATATATATATATATATATATATATATATATATATATATATATATATATATATATATATATATATATATATATATGTCTACCTTTCTATTAGTCCTGGACCAGTTTAGTAGTTCTACCGCGCCAACGTCATTTACTAGCTCCTTTAATGTACCAGCAAAATCGTACCACATTTCAAGTATCCCAAGATACCCCATTTCTTTAACAACACCCAAAATTTCAAAATAACTCAATCTATCACCATCACACTTCCAATTTGACATTTTCCCTCATACATATGTACCCCTATCACCAAATTGTCCCCCATGATGAAAGTCAACACAAAAAAACATCCATTTGAGGAAGAGAGTTGTTCAATGCTTTGCTTCTACGTTACTCTCCTTTGAATCCTTCTTCTCCCTTCTTCGTTCCTACTTGTGTAGCTCCCCTCCTTCGTTCCTGAGTACCTCCCGTTCCTTCTGTGTTCGTAGCTATCCTCCTTCACGTTTAAGGTTTCTTGTTCTTCGTTGGTCATTCCCTTTATTAGTTTGGGATTTAGGGATTTCATTTAGGGATGCAGTTTAAAACAATGTCTTCATTTAATTAGTTAAAGTTAAATTAAAAACAAATACATGTCATCAACGTTACAACCATCTAAAGAACCTTACAACCACCACATCAACATTAATGTCAAATATATATTTTTGGGACGCAAATTTTAAAAAAGAACAATATAAATGTTATGTTGCTAAACGATTAACTTATAGAAAAAAACTTAGAATTTTTTACTAAAATAACCCAGTTTTTCCAAAAAATGCCCAAAATAATCCTGATTTCAAAAAAGTTCCCAAACTACCCCACTTTTAGGAGGAGGCGCCAAACCAATTGGCGCCTCCTCTTAAAATTAGAGAGGAAGCGCCAATTGGATTGGCTAGGGCACATGGTGCAGCCAATTCATTTGGCGCCCATGTGTATGGGTTAAGGGGAGGCGCCAATTGGATTGACACCTCAGTGTATTTTGTAATTTTTTTTCAAAAACAGTCTACGTGATACATAATTTCGAAATAGGACCAATTCATATTAATATAAATTCCCGTTTACACAAAAAAAGACTAATGTTGATGACCGGGATCACCTAACCGGCCTCCGGTCCCACATCCCCTAGCTACCCGAACCCATGGCCCTAACCCATGTTGATGATTCACCATTGGTGTTTGAGCATCTGAGGGCCCAGGAACATCACCATCAACTGAAGGAGATTGCCTGTTGAGATAGTCAAACAAATCAGCATAGTCTTGAGTATGCAACGAAGGTGTACCGCCATAGCTGAGTTCATGACCCATGCCATAATAGTTGGGTTGTGTTTGACTTGTTGGTAGGCGACCAGGATGGTTGAAGGGAGACATTGGTGTGAATGATGCGTCGATGAAAGGTTGGAAAGATTGTTGTGGTGTTTGGTAGAGATAAGGTTGTTGAAGGTTTCAGTTTTGTGAGGTTTGGGCTTCTTGGCTATGGTAGGAGGAGGGACAGTTTATGTTAAATGATCATTGAGTGTTCTGGCTAAGGCGGCTTTGGTAAGGTGATGTGTTGGGTGCGAAGCGATGTTGGGTCTCTGGTTGATGATCTATTTGTTGGTGGTGGTACGGGGTATGCTCTTGGTATTGTGGTTGGGTGTATGGCATGTTAGGGTTGTATATTTGTATGTTTGTGGAACAGAAAGTTTGACGGATAGGGGGTTGTGTGTAGCCGGTCTAGCAATGTTGTTAGGGGTTAGATGTTGAGGCGTATGGTCTGTAAGTTTGTTGGCATGGGTCGTATAGGTACATATCCTCGACGATGAACTCAAAACCAACCGATCTGTACCAAGCCATATAAGTACGACTTAGTTTTTCTTTATTTGGCATCACTGCGTCAATTAAGATATGGTCGTGGTGGTGCTTCCATTTGTGACACTCAAATTTAGCGAAGCTTTGCCATAGATTGAAGTTCCATTGGTCGTTAACTTTGCGCAGATGTCATTCTCCTAGGTTTGCTGGGGGATCCGGGATGTGTTGAAGTATACCAAACTGCAATTTCACACGATCACTATTGTACATCTCCACAGTTGTGAATCTTATGATCGGTGTGCATCCAGTCCATACGGCTGCGTCTTCTTCGTTGATTTCATGGTCATGATCCAAATTTAGGTATGGATGCCAAATGAACTGAAATATGAGCGTAAGTTAGATTATAAACTTGGTAGAAGAAATTAACAAATTATTACAAAATAATTAGGTTATTATCCATACATTTTTCGGTCGAAGGTGATCCAAGAGATTGCGATACTGGGTAATACAGTGTCTAGGACATCTGTTATAACTCATACCACGTGCCGACCATCTGCACCGTAAAGGTAAAAATATTAGTTAGAGATAATAATCGTTAAAGTAAGTAAATATATAGAATTTTAAACAACTTACTTTTGTGCATACGGGAATGTGAAAGGATTGTTGTTGACGGGCGCTAGGGACGGTAGTCTTGACCAACCCCATGCTTGGAGCAAAACAATACATCCAGAAAAGGTAGATGTGTCTTTGTGTGAACATATTCGTGGACCCGAATACGGAACCTTGAAACATCCTATAAAAGAAACAACAAAATACTTTACTAAGTTGATATGTTATTAAAAGGTACTCTAGAAAAATAACAAAAGAATTAAACATTTACATAAGTTGTTATGTTTGCAACTGTTCCTCTGTGCGATTCGTCCATTGTGAGGATAGACATCTTGTTGGAGATGAAAGAGGTTGGTGCAGATGAAAAAGGTTGTTGGAGATGAAAGATTTAATGTTGTAGAGGAATTATTGAGTGATGGTGTGGAAGAAATGTTAGAGTCACCTCCCTATTTATAGACAAAAGTGTGGAAGCTTGGAAAAATGTGATTGCATTTGGTAGCCAAATGAATTAGCACCCATGTGCATTTTCTACATGGTGTCACCATTCAAATTGGCGCCTCCCTAGGCTCATGCATGGCACATCTAGCTATGCATGCTTGGTTACGAGGTCTGCATGCATGCAAGACATGGTGTCGCCAAATGGAATGACGCCCATGTGCAAGGATTGTAAGGAGGCGCCAATTCATTTGGAGCCAGGGCTTGCATGTGTGACACATGGCTTTCCTCTCTCTTGTATGCTGGACACATCACTTCCGTCTAGCTTGCATGTTTGATACATCACTTCGGACTAGCTTACATGTTAGACACATCACTTCGGACTTGCTTGCATGTTAGACAAATTACTTACCTATTTAAGTGTCTTACTATCAACATCCAACAATCAACACACATTCATCTGCAGCAAGAAATTAATTTTCATCTGCACCAGAAATATTACAATGTCATCTTCACCAAAATATAGTGTCAATGTTCACTACAATGGTGAGACATACGAGTATGATTTATATGAGTTTTGTTTTTGAAACACTAATATCATTCGACTCACAATCAAGAGAAATGCAAATTTCTTGCATTTGAAAAAACGGATTCAATCCTCCATAGGATCCGGTATTGTGTCAAAGATCACGTATCAAAATCCAATTTTTTTTAGAACAGTCAATGCAAGTTTTTCCCGCTAAAGGTACGGGATGATGAAGATGTTGAATACATGTTTGTTAGTCACGAACATTCTAGCTACAATTGTATTGAGTTGTATATTACTCTTCAACCAAGTATATCATCTCAGCAATCTCAAATAACTAGTCAGGATGAATCTGATGAATTTGATTCACAATACTCAGATGACGTCGACCCAGAAGCAGAAGCAGAAGTTAGCGTCGTTAATGAAGATGAAGAAGAGACCGAGATACAAGTCGATCATATGTTAAACAACGACATTGAAGATGATGATTAATCAGCGCCATTACCTCCTAGTCATGTCTACAATCCTCCTCAACATATGACAAACATGGATCTGCATGACGATGAAACATCCAACAGTGTTTTCTATAACCCATATCCACGATCAGAAGGCAAGTTAAAGGTGAGAGACATGTTCCGCACTAAAGAAGAATGTGTGTGAGCTATCAAAAAATTCCACATGAACAACTCTGTTGATTTCACAGTGAAATGCACTGATTCGAGAAGGTATGTCATCGAATATCATAACATCCTTTGTAAGTTTCAGTTGGCTGCGTATTACAAAAAGAAAAGTGACTCTTGGGAGATAGCTTCAATAGACCCACCTCACAGTTGCATTGCAACTAACGTATCACCGTAAATTAAGCGCTGCATTGATATGTCAAGACATTTTTCCGCTTGTTAACAAAGGCCTATCAGTGAAGTTGAGTATAATTATATCTCATATCAGAACAAGATATAATTATACTCCATCTTACAAGAAAGCATGGATTGTGAGGACAAAGGCTGTTGAACAGGTATTCGACAACTGGGAGGATTCATACAAAGAGTTGCCACGGTTTTTGTGGGCACTAAAAACATATGTGCTAGAAACTATTGCAATTATGGAGACATTTCCAGCAATGACGCCAGACGGAACCTGTGTTACTGGTAATAAAATCTTTCACCGTCTCTTTTGGCGTTTGACCCATGCATCAAATGTTTTGCATTATGCAAACCTATTATTCAAATTGATGGAACATGGTTATACGACAAATACAAGGGTACTTTGCTTATGGCGGTTGCACAAGACGGCAACAACAATGTCTTTCCCATTGCCTTTGCTCTGGTTGGAGTTTCTTTCTTCGACATCTCAGAACACATGTGGCTCCACAAGCCAATCTCTGTTTGATTTCTAATAGACATGTTGTCATTGAGAGTGCTTGTAATAACCATGACAACGGATGGCATGATCCTCCTTCTACCCATGTCTATTGCATTAGACATATCACACAAAACTTCATGTATGCAATAAAAGATAAGAACCTATGCAAGAAAGTGGTGAACGCTGGGTATGCTCTAACTCAGTCGTCATTTCAATATTACCGTGATAAAATTATACTGTGTAATGAAGATGCAGGAAGATGACTGAATAACATACCAGTAAAGCAGTGGACAATGGCATTTGACGGAGGCTGTCGATGGGGCCACATGACAACAAACCTTGTGGAATGCATGAACGGCGTATTCAAAGGCATTAGAAATCTGCCAATAACCGCCTTGGTCAGATCAACCTATTATAAGTTGGCTTCTACCTTCGCAACCAGAGGTGAAAGATGAAGTGCAGTGTTAATGTCTAGGAAAATATTCAGTGAGTGTTGCATGAAAGTGATGAAAGAGGAGAGCATCAAAGCTAGCACACATGCGGTAACAGTCTTTGATCGTCATAAGCAAAATTTCAGCGTGCAAGAAACAATGGACCACAATAAGGGGAGACCAAATTCAGCCTATGCTATCAAACTAAACAGAAGTTGGTGCGACTGTGGAAAATTGCAGGCCTTCAGCATTCCTTGTTCCCATGTCATTACATCATGCACACATACTCGCCAGGATGCTTGCAACCATCTATTTGATGTTTACAAGGCCATCACCGTCATGAATGTCTATAACAAAAGCTTCTCGATGCTATCAATGGAGGAATACTGACCTCCATATGAAGGTGACATAGTTTGGCACAACGACGAGATGCGTAGAAAGAAAAAAGGACAACCAAACAGCACACGTATCAGGACAGACATGGATACGATAAATAAAATGATAAGACTATGTAGTATCTATCGGCAACTAGGACACAATAAGAACAACTGTCCCAATCGAGGAGCATCATCTGAGTCATAATCTTTTTGTAACATTGGATTTGTAACCTTCAATTTTTATATATCATTAAGTTTTTGTTACAACGAGGTTCACAACAACATAAGAAAACTAAAAACATAATATTTCTAAGGGATTACAACAATCAAAGTGATGTCATCTCGTCCAAACATCATTTCCCTAACATCCTTATCAGTTTTCATTCGCACCCAACCAAAGATACCATCGAGTCTCTCACTACTTCTAATTTTTTTCCCTTCTGGTATTTTCCCATCTAACCAACGAACCAACTCCCTCTTCAGTTGATCGAAAGTAGTGATGTTCTAGAAGAGCATCAACATTTGAGGTTTGTCTCTCGAATATATCACTTTTCCATAACGGCGACGAACATCAAACATGGTTGCAAAATGATGAAATGAGATGTGGAAAACATATGTGCACAACACCTTTCAAACCATACACATGGGCACCAATTGAATTGGCTACACCGTGTGTCCTAGCCAATCCAATTGGCACCTCCTCTCTAATTTTAAGAGGAGGTGCCAATTGGATTGTCGCCTCCCCCTAAAAGTGGGGTAGTTTGGGAATTTTTTTTAAATCAGGATTATTTTATGATTTTTTTGAAAATTAGGGGTATTTTGATAAAAAAAAATTCAAAAACTTAATGAACCAATATGTTATAATTAAATTTCGACTTTATTTATAAGTAAAAGTCTTCTAAATTTTTTTGGCATTAAATATAAGCAAATGTCAACAAATTTACGTATTAATTACTGAATATTATTAGTAGATGATAATTTAATTGAATGTATACTAATAATTACGTTATCTTTTACATCAAATCAAAAAAATTAAATACATTTAATTATCTTTCTTAATAAATGTTGAGTAGTAACTTAAAAGACATGTGTAATTTTCCCTTGTTTATTTTATAGAGTTTATTTTTGTATAAAGTTTTTCTAATTATAAAGAGAAGAGTCTTTATTTTATTCTAAACTAGACACTATGTATATATTTTATTGTTCAACGGTAACCTACTCAACGTTACTTTATATGTTAGTCTTCAACGGTTGGATTTTGTGTGTGTCACCATCACTCATTTGAGGTAAACACTACTACTTTAAAAATACAATGTGTATTTATTTTTTAAAAAGAATAATATATATATTTTTAAAATTATTCGTATCCAATAAGTTAATAATTTCAAAAGTTACTTTGAATAAAAAATTATATTAAAAATAATAAAAATATTTATAAAAATAGAGAAATAGAGTTTAAAAGAAATACCATATTTTGATAGCTGTCTTTCAATAAAAAGTTATTGTTTTTAAGGCAATTATTAGTATTATTTTTTTTCTAAATTATCAAAAAATATTCTTTTTAAAAATTAGAGAATTAGAAAGAAGAAAAAAGGTAATGTCAATAATTAGTAATTAATAATAATCATTGATGAGAATATCTTCCTCAAACGACAACCTGCTATTTCCGGTAAAATCCATTCGTTATGGATATGGGTTGACTCACATTAGCGTTAAAAGTCACTGAAACATTACCGGCTATTCCGGTCGTATTTGGCTGTACTTGTACCCTCTTTGTTTTGTTCCTAACACCTTTGTCGCTTTGATTCTCAGCTTGCTGTGTTCGGTTCTGCTTCGCTTGTTGAAGATCCTCTCTTCTTCAATTCATCTATTTCAAGGTAACCCTTTTTCTCCTATTTATCTTTGCTTAATTATCTCTTTTGAAAGTTTTTATTTTTGTTTTGTTTTTTTTGTGTATGGTTTTTGTGATTTTTTTGAGCACTTGAAGAGGAGTTTATGATGATTGATGAGTTATGAGGAATTTATGCATGTAGGTATGTAAGAATTAACATGGAGTTGTTTAGTTTAGTACTAGTGATTGATGTAAAGGGAAAAATATGCTGAATTTTTGGGTCAAATATCTGAATTGAGGGTTATGTGATGTTGTCTGTATGAATCATGCTGTAAATAAGGTTTAAATTGCAGTCACAGTTGCTGTTACTGAGAGAATCTTGTTCAAATATTGCTGATGTGACCATAATCATGGTTGTGAAATTGATTCCATCACCACAGAGAGAATCTTGTTCAAACACTTGTGAAATTGATATTGGTGGTTGATGATTCCTTTTGTTTTTTTTCAACTGTAGATCGTCTTTGTAGAGGAGCTTAGACGATGACAAAGGGCAAGGGTACAGGAAAGACTTCAAGGGAAGTACTGAAACCAGTTGATGACCGGTTAGTTTCTTTATCATCGCACCTTCTCGTGTGATATCTTTGTACATAATTATCCATTCTGGCGTTGGTTTTCCCGTGATTTACTTAGCTATGTCTCTGGTTTACAGAAAAGTAGGAAAGCGAAAGGCTGTTTCTAAACCCGAGAAGAGTGCACCGAAGCCTAAGAAGGAGAAAGCTAAGAAAGATCCCAACAAACCAAAAAGGCCTCCCAGCGCTTTCTTCGTCTTCCTGTTTGTATCTCTGTGTTTCTCACTTTCTGTTAAAGCTTCTTTTGTTTTGTTATTTTCTGATTTATCTTATGTTTTTCATAGTGAGGATTTCAGAAAGACTTTTAAGGCAGAAAATCCTAATGTGAAGGCTGTATCGGCTGTAAGTTGTTTACACATTGAATTCCGCTTTTGTGCATCGTGATGTATCCTTTTCTAATTCACGTCTGAAAAATTTGTTGTGTATTTTGATTGAAGGTTGGGAAGGCTGGAGGAGAGAAATGGAAATCCTTGACTAAGGCTGTAAGCAATGCAATCTTTGATGTATTCTGTTGAAGAAGAGGTTTATAATTTATTCTGTGTTGTTCTAACTTTCTTCTTTTGAATGTTAAGGAAAAAGCTCCATATGAAGCCAAGGCTGCAAAAAGGAAAGTTGAATATGAAAAACTTATGAACGCTTATAATAACAAAGTAAGCATATCCCCATGCTTCTAGTTTTCTTGTTTCTGTGCTTTGATTGTCTTGTTTTCGTGCTTAACTTTCCTTAATGTTGACAGGCGGCAAGTTCAGTCGAGGATGATGAGGAGGAATCAGACAAGTCCAAATCTGAAGTTAATAACGAAGATGAAGCAAGTGGAGAGGTAGTCCAAATTCCTTATTCATCTTCTCGTACTTCTCGTACTTTCATGAATGTATCATAAGCAAGTTTAATACAGAAAAACTAAGAGAAAAAAAACTTTTCTTGTTGTACAGGATGACCACCAAGATGACGATGATGAAGACGACGAGGACGAAGATGACGAGGAAGACGATGATTGAAATCGGTGTGCATAACTTGAAATATGATGTTTCATTGATGGAGGGATGCTGTTATGTATTTCGTAGTAGGTTACTTTTGGATATCTGTGTTGGTTGAAATATCTGTTGTCTTGTTACTCTGCCGGTATGATATTTTGCCGGCTCTACTCGAGCTTCCCTCAATTGTTGTTAGTTATTGTACTTAAATTCTCCTTTGTGCATTGTGCCTCAAATGTGTAGGCTTAAGTATTACTATAAATGTCATTTTGATCAATGCTTTACTATGTGTGTACTCAACAAAATCAAAACCAAAATACCAAAATGCAATGTTACTGCTTCAATGAATAAAATTAAAGGAATGCAATGACAGTGTAACATATATTATTTACAAGCAATAAGTTTGAATGAGGTTCCTTCCACTATGAAGCAACAAGAAGTTGTGATGATATGACATGAATGTAGGGTCTAGCAATAAGAGGCAGCTTTTCTATGTACATAAATAGTCTTTTCAAATTCTCCTTGTTGATTGAAGCAAGATCATCTATCTCTTTGCTGCTCAAGTACATCCAAAGATCACCGGAGTTTACTCGTTTAAGACTGTCCCGACAGAACGGGCAAGATTCCGATCTTCCATGCCTAAACCGAAAAGAAAAAAAAAATCAGCAATTCTGACCGCAATATGACAGATTTAGAGGTCTCTGCAATGACAGAACTCACAACACGATTGGCTTACCAGTCTCGGTAGCATTTCATACACATTGAGTGATTGCAACTGGGCAACACAACCATGGTGTTCATCTCCATGCAACAAATATCACACTCTTCTTCATCTTCTTCTGCATCAATTTCGGAGCTCTTTCCTCTGTTTACCAATTCTTTACGCTTGTACTTAGTAGCACATAGATGTTTTTGTTTCCTATCATCAACATCAGTGATTCCTTGATGAAGTTGCAATAAAGACGGAAACACCACACCTGTTTATTCATTTAGATTATAAAGCACTTCTCTAAAAACTGCAAAATCAGAATTGCCTCTTAGTAAGACTTAACACTTACCATAGAACTCCTTCAAACTGGCTTTTCTTTCATGAATAGACATGGTTGTCTTCCCATCTTTATATGCCTGCAAGACAGAAAAAACCCAACATGTACATCATTAACTAGCCTGTCCGGTTATTCGAAACACGTCGAGCGTTAAGAGGCCGAGAAAATCACCTTGTAGATAAAAATTTTAAGCAATCCTAAGGCTCCGGCGAGGTAACAGTCAGTCCACTGAACAAAAAAGAGGAAGAAATGGGCAGTTGGGCTATAGGACAATCTCATTTGAAGGCAGGCACCATCTGGATCACTTGGATAATCAGAAGCTCTGATTCAAGACATATTTGCCACAAAGATTAATCAAAATAATCAACTTTTTTCAAATTTCAATATTGCAACATTAAAGAAAAGGTTCTCCCAAATTGAATCTTCTAATCCCATAATCAAATAAAACAAAATCACATAATTACAGTGTATTGGCAAAATGAATGTCAGCTTCAAGAGCTTTGAGGGAATCCTTGAAAGACTTTCGCATGATCTCTCTATTTCCTTTTTCTTCCTTCTTCCTTCTTTTGAGAACAAACCCCATTCATAAATCTCTCATAAAAAAACTGTCAAATTAAAAGTAAAAACTCATAGATTAATTAATTAATTAATTAACCCAAAAACACCAAGAAGAAAAAAACAAGTACCTCGTTTTACCTGTGGGATAAAAGAACATGATAAAGAACAACATCCTCGTACCAAACCAGAGTAGAAAAAAGAACAGTCTTTCAGATGTAGCGAGAGATCAGAGAGAAAGTAAATAGTATAGTTATTAACTAAGAATGTCTTGTGTTGTTGTGTTGGGGGTACTCACTTGAACTACACGTAACTCATTCGTTTTGTAACTTTATAACATACACGTATTACACGTCATGGTCATGCTATCAGGAGTTTCTTCTTCAATTACCAAAATACCACTACCTCATTTTCCCTATAGAATAGAAAATCATGCAAAGATCTATTTCCATCAATGTTTCTTCTTGCGACCAATTCTCACTGTTTTGCACCTCATGCAATTAATCACTTACAAATATAAGGTATATACGGTGACATTTAGTTTGAATCAATTCAAAACAGTTTTCATAGCTACAAATATTATATTTTATAACGTTTTCCCTTGACAAAACACCGATATATAATACCTTAGGGTGCCATGTTTTTATTTTTATTTTTAAAATGAATAAACTATTTTCTGGATTTTTTTTTAAAAAATTAAGAAGTAAACTGATTCAGATTATTCCAACAATTTCAGTTTATATTTCGAATTACTTTAGCCATCATTTTTTTCTAGAAAATTGAGGGATAAATTAATTTAAAGTTAGAAATTACGAATCACAATAACTTCAATTTATGTTTTTAATCCAAAAATAATTCATTTTTCACCTTAATTTTGTTTACCAACTGAAGTGAAAATATATATTTACTCTGACACTAAGGTGTTAAATTTAAAAACATGACACATTCTATAACTCTTTACCGCATATTCATATAATTAAATTCACCGTTGGATTGAAAACTATTATCATATAGATCATGTCTATAAAATTTAATATCAATCGAAAATGGTTGGAATTAAACCCAAAACTTTGAGTAATTCTGAGTCAATCTTGATGAATAAGATTCAATCAACCGATCAAATTCTCTCTTATTCTTCACTCTTCGCTCAAGTGAATCAACCAACATTGGTTGCAAAATTGCATCGCTGCACAATGATGATGAAAACAAGAAAAGAGAATTGAATTGGGGAAGAAAGGGAATTATGGTATTATCGAAGTAGGGGAAGAAGAAGAAGAAGAATTTCTGCAGAGTAACTATTTGCTCTTAAATTGAGATTTATTCAACTTGTGCAACTGCACTTCTGTTGTGATCTCTTACAATCAATAAGGGTTACTCCCTATTTATAGATTTTGGGTTTGTTTGTTTCTCAAGCAAGACCCAAAACTAACCTAACAAACTCAGCTAAATAAACAAATAAAGTTAAGTCTAACATAACTATTGAAATTCTAGTTATCAGACTTTGGATGTCACACGGGTTGTTATGACATCCAATTCTGCACAGACAGGAATTATGCAGAACTTAAAAGTAAGTGCAGTAAATAACACAAGTAATTGTTTACCCAGTTCAGTCCAACATGACCTACATCTGGGGGCTACCAAGCCAGGGAGGAAATCCACTATTAGTAGTATCAATTCAAAGCTAAACTCACCCGTTTACAACTTATCACTTAATCCCTACCCAATGCAATTTCAATCTTACACTAAGATCAGAGTTCCTACTCACCCCCCCCTCAATCACCTCAGTGATTATTATCTTTAAACAATATTAAAGACAAGTTGAAGTCACACTTCAAACAACACTTGATTGTGCTTCACAGCTTTAATCAAGATACACAACACTCACGCTTAAAAGCTTTGAGCGACACAACACTTACAACTCAATGAACACCCTATGCCACATCAATCATCTACTTGATAATGGCTTGGCTTACAAGTTACGTCTAATACAAGACTCACAAAAATACAGCAGTGAAGTATGATGGACACATAAAATCTTCACGCCTCAAAACCCCCGAAACTGAATGAAGGAACGCCTTCCTTTTTATATTGCAGTACCTGGGCTTTTGCACCTGTATTCTCCTGAATTTAAGGTCACACGAGTTCCCATAAATTCAACATTTAGGTTACTCACAAATAGGCTATTTGTTAGGTTCATTAAATGTAACTTGGTTGTTGGTTTCCTGGTTTTTCTCTAAGCTGTTGACTTCCTGAAGAATAGCCCAAGAAAAGCTGAAACAGAAAACTGAACAACCTACAATATAGCATATGCTGTCAGGAATGAATGTCACGACATTCAGCTTGACATCAAGGTCCATATGCTGAGTCTGTTTTTCCAGAAAACAGACTGTACAATTTTGCTGACCTGTACATGATCAAAATGACCATACTACAGTAACAGCTTACATTAATAAATGTTAAAGTGTCCAACTTAACATTTACACATTTGGCCTTAAGTTAGTTCTGTTATTCTCTTGAAGAACAAACTAAGTTACATGCTGAAGTATAGCAGAACACCACTCTGTCTAATGTTCAGTAGCTGCTGTCAGTGATGAATGTCATAACATCCAATTTGACATTCAGTCAGTAGGCCTTATGCCAGATCTGGTCTTTCCTTGATAACCAAACTGGAAATAAATACTAAGTTCTAATAGAACACCAGCTGTTCTATTTCTTAGTATCTGTTGACAGGTATGAATGTCACAGCATCCAGTTTGACATTCAATAAATCATGTGTTAGCTAATCCTGCAGTAACTACTCAAGTGTGTCATGACATCAGTCAAGACATCAGAGTACAGTTAGATATTCTAACCTACAATGTAGTCACATATACAAACTATGTCATGACATCAGTCAAGACATTTGTAACCAGCTAGTGTTTTACCATATAATGCAGCCAATTAAACACCTACAAACTCCCCCTTTGGCAAATTTTTGGCTAAAACACTTTGATCCCCATAACAGAGTTCATAGCAGCGGAATCACACACCTAGCAGGAAATAATACTAGCTAATACACTCAGAGTGGCAGCACACTCACACACATGGAAGTTAAGAAAAACTTCACACAGCAGCACACACAGAAGTTGAATCTAGACTTCAACACACAGCAGCTGCAGGGGAGGGAATCTGTCACGAGAGTCTGTTGTAGAGACCCACTCTGTTTGTCAGGGGTGGTGGTTATTACTCCCCCTTTTTGTCAAAAATGTTGCCAAAGCCAACAACAAAACCAGAGAATAATGACAGAGTTACAGACTTGGTTTTACTTCATAGTTTCAACCAAGTTAGCATCCACTTGATCTTGCTTCACAACTTTGATCAAGTAATCACCCATTTTTGCTTTACAGTAGGTACCACCATATCAGATGCCATGATTTTGTTTCTGACATCCAGAACCACTCCTGCATGAACAACATCCTTGAACTCCTGCAGGTACATTGGCCTTCTCACGGAAGGGTGTCTCCTTACCCTCTTGTAGTCACCCTTGTTGCAAGTGGCATAGTTGTGATCTGTTGACCAATCAGAGCATAGTACCGATTGTTTAATAGGCAGAGATATTAAACAATACATCCCAAACATCAGTGGTTGCTATAAGGTCTCAGAGAGACATGTTCCCAGTTTGCTCCTTAAGTTTTCAAACTGAGTAGCATCCAGAGCCTTTGTAAATATGTCAGCCAGTTGAAGGTTCGTGGCTACATGTACCAAAGTGATCACCTTGTCTTCCACCAGATCTCTGATGAAGTGGTGCCTAATGTCAATATGTTTGGTCCTGCTGTGTTGGATGGGATTCTTGGAGATATTGATGGCACTGAGATTATCACAGAACAATGTCATAACATTTTGAGTGACATTGTACTCAGTGAGCATCTGTTTCATCCAAACCAGTTGGGAACAACTGCTTCCAGCAGCTATGTATTCAGCCTCTGCAGTGGACAGAGAAACACAATTTTGCTTCTTGCTGAACCAAGATATGAGATTGTCTCCTAAGAAGAAACAACCACCTGATGTGCTTTTTCTGTCATCAGCACTCCCAGCCCAGTCAGCATCACAGTACCCAGATAGGACCGGTTCAGACCCATGTGAATACAGCATCCCATAGTCACAAGTCCCATTGATGTACTTGAGAATCCTTTTGACTTGATTCAAGTGGCTCACTTTAGGCTCTGCTTGGTATCTAGCACATACTCCAACTGCATAAGAAATGTCAGGTCTACTTGCAGTTAGGTAAAGTAGGCTTCCTATCATGCTTCTATACAAGCATTGATCAACACCAGGCCCTCCATCATCTTTGGTTAACTTTAGATGAGTAGGTGCAGGAGTCCTCTTGTGCCTAGCATTATCCATACCAAACTTCTTAACTATGTTCTTGGCATACTTGCTTTGGGAGAGAAACATAGAGTCCTCCATTTGGTTTACTTGCATTCCAAGGAAATAGGTCAGTTCTCCAACTAGACTCATTTCAAACTCAGATTGCATCTGGTGAACAAATTGTTGAACCATTTGTTCTGACATTCCACCAAAGACTATATCATCCACATAGATTTGAGCAATCATGATTTTGCCGTCTTCATCCTTCACAAACAAGGTTTTATCTATTCCACCTTTTCTGTACCCATTTGAGGTCAGAAATTCGGTCAACCTTTCATACCATGCTCTAGGTGCTTGTTTCAACCCATACAAGGCTTTCCTCAACTTGTATACATGCTTAGGTTGGTTAGGATCACAGAACCCTTTAGGTTGTTCCACAAAGACTTCTTCATTCAAGTAGCCATTCAAGAATGCACTCTTCACATCCATTTGGAATAGTTTACACTTCAGGATGCATGCTACCCCTAACAGCAATCTGATGGACTCAAGCCTAGCCACAGGAGCAAATGTCTCATCAAAATCTACCCCTTCAACTTGAGTGTATCCTTGAGCTACTAGTCTTGCCTTACTCCTAGTAATTACTCCTTTCTCATCAGATTTGTTTTTGTAGATCCACTTGGTACCAATGATGTTGGTTCCTTCAGGTCTTGGAACTAGCTCCCATACTTCATTCCTTTTGAACTGCTCAAGTTCCTCTTGCATGGCAATGATCCAGTATTCATCAGTCAGGGCCTCTTTCACATTTTTTGTTTCAACCTTGGATACAAAGCAGGAATTTGAGCTTATTCCCCGTGACCTGGTAGTCACACCACTATTGGGATCCCCTATGATAAGATCCTTAGGGTGGTCTTTCTGAATTCTGATAGATGGCGCTTTGGTGGTTGCATCTACTTCACATTCAGGAGGAGGTTCCTCTGCTTCTTCAGACTTGACAGGAATGTCAGTTGAACTGTCAAGGAATGTTTCAACATCCTCCATGACATCGGTTCCTTCCTCTTTATCGTCCACAATAACATTTATGGATTCCATCAGGACATTGGTCCTGTAGTTGAACACTCTGTAGGCTCTGCTGTTAGTTGAGTATCCCAGAAATATACCCTCATCACTTTTCGGATCTAGCTTTCTTCTCTGTTCACGATCTGTGAGAATGTAGCATTTACTTCCAAAGATATGAAAGTACTTCACAGTAGGTTTTCTGCCTTTCCATATTTCATACAAAGTGGAGGAGGTTCCTTTTCTCAAGGTGACTCTGTTGTGAACATAGCACGCGGTATTCATTGCTTCAGCCCAAAAGTGCATGGGGAGCTTCTTTGCATGAATCATTGCTCTGGCAGATTCTTGAATAGTTCTATTTTTTCTTTCAACTATTCCATTCTGCTGGGGAGTTATAGGGGAGGAGAACTCATGACTTATTCCTTCAGACGAGCAAAACTCATCAAACTTGGAGTTCTTGAACTCCGTACCATGATCACTCCTAATTCGGACCACACAACTGTCCTTTTCCCTTTGAAGTCTGATGCACAGATCTTTGAAGACATCGAATGTATCTGACTTCTCTCTGATGAAGCTTATCCACGTGTATCTGGAATGGTCATCAACCACCACGTAGGCATATCTCTTCCCACCAAGACTTTCAACCTGCATAGGTCCCATTAAGTCCATATGCAACAGTTCCAGAACTCTGGAAGTTGTAGGATGTCCCAGCTTCGGATGTGACATCTTGGTTTGCTTGCCCATTTGGCATTCACCACAGACTCTTCCTTCATCAATAAGCAGCTTTGGGATCCCTCTGACTGCTTCCTTGGATATAATCTTCTTCATTCCCCTTAAGTGGAGATGTCCAAGGCGTCTATGCCACATCTTCACCTCCTGTTCTTCCTTGGTTGAGGAGCGAATTGTAGAAAAGTTAGAGACTTTAGGTTCCCACAGATAGCAGTTATCTTTGGACCTGGTTCCTCTCATAACTTCCTGATTGTCACCATTAGCCACAATGCAAAGCTCCTTAGTAAACTGAACATGAAACCCTTGATCACACAGCTGACTTATGCTGATGAGGTTTGCAGTTAGTCCTCTTACTAAAAGCACATTATTCAGTTTTGGAACTCCAGAGCAGTCCAGTTTACCCACCCCTTTTATTTTACCTTTGGCACCATCACCAAAGGTCACATAGCTGGTAGTGTGAGGTTGAATATCCACCAGTAGATTTTCCATACCAGTCATATGTCTTGAGCATCCACTGTCAAAGTACCAGTCTTCTCTGGTAGAGGCCCTTAGAGCAGTGTGTGCTATCTTAGCATACCATTGTTGCTTCTTGATGGGAACATAGCGCTTATATGGTTTATGCTTAGGCCTGACATGCGTGGCTTGGTTAGGGAAACCATGAATCCAGTAGTAGAAGGATTTTATATGACCAAGCCTACCACAGTGGTGACACCTCTACTCCTGGTATTTCCTCTTCTGATGATCATTCATCCTAGTTCCTCGAGGTTGAGACATTGGCTTTGACTTCCGCTTGAACTTCTGAACTTTTGCCTTTGGGCGTTTGTGTTCAGCTGAGGATCTTTTCCCAAATCCTAGGCCAGATTTGGTTCCAGACTGCTGTCCCACCTTTAGTATCTCTTCCAAGATGTCAGTTCCCTTATTCATCATTCTGATGGATTTGGTCATCTGATTCAGCTTGGAGGTCAGCAGGGCTATCTCACCATTTAGACCCTCTATGACAGACAGTTGCTTCTGTCTCTCATCTTCCAGTTCCTTGATGAGGTTCTTCTGTTTTTCTCCTTGTGCACGCACTTCTGCACTGGTGGTACACAGCTTCTTATAGGCTGCAACAAGTTCATCAAAGGTCAGTTCATCTGCACTTGAGTCATCATCAGAGGCACAAACACTGGTTAGTGCAGTGACATGTTTGGCAGATTCTCCTTCAGATTCACTTTCAGAATCTCCTTCAGACCATGTGATAGTTAGCCCCTTCTGTTTCATCTTGAGATAAGTAGGACATTCATCTCTGACGTGTCCATACCCTTCACAACCATGACACTGGATTCCCTTGCCTTGGTTGAACTTTTCTTCAGAAGTTGATCTTTTCCTGATGTCAGACGGGATGTTCTTGACATTAGGTCTCCCTCTTTGATCAATCTTCTTCACGAACTTGTTGAACTGTCTCCCAAGCATGGCTAAGGCTTCTGATATACTTTCACCACCTTCAGTATATCCTGCTTCTGACTCCTCTTCAGCATTAGATACAAAAGCTATGCTTTTGTTCTTCTTTTCAGCATTCTCACACAAGCCCATTTCAAAGGTTTGAAGAGAACCAATGAGCTCATCCACCTTCATATTGCTGATGTCCTGTGCCTCCTCTATGGCTGTGACCTTCATAGCAAATCTCTTAGGCAAGGACCTGAGAATCTTTCTCACAAGTTTCTCTTCAGCCATTTTCTCACCTAGTCCACCAGAGGTGTTTGCAATTTCAAGAATATTCATATGAAAGTCATGAATAGTCTCATCCTCTTTCATCCTCAGATTTTCAAACTTGGTGGTCAGCATCTGAATTTTGGACATCTTCACCTTGGAAGTACCTTCATGAGTTACCTTGAGGGTATCCCAAACTTCCTTAGCTAGTTCACAGTGGTGTACCGACCTGAAGATGTTCTTACTGATTCCATTGAACAATGCATTCAAGGCCTTGGAATTTCCAAGAGCTAATGCCTCTTGCTCCTTGTCCCACTCTTCTTCAGGAATCTGCACACTGACTCCATCTTCACCTGTCCTCATTGGATGTTCCCATCCTTTGTTGACAGCTCTCCAGACTTTGCTGTCTAGAGACCTTAAGAAGGCTATCATATGAGGCTTCCAGTCATCATAATTAGAGCCATCCAACATGGGTGGTCTGTTTGAGTGTCCTAAATCCTTGTCCATGGTACTAGAAAGTAACTTCCCTAGATCTCACCCAGAAATTCACAGGCAGGGTGCCTGCTCTGATGCCAATTGAAATTCTAGTTATCAGACTTTGGATGTCACACGGGTTGTTATGACATCCAATTCTGCACAGACAGGAATTATGCAGAACTTAAAAGTAAGTGCAGTAAATAACACAAGTAATTGTTTACCCAGTTCAATCCAACATGACCTACATCTGGGGGCTACCAAGCCAGGGAGGAAATCCACTATTAGTAGTATCAATTCAAAGCTAAACTCACCCGTTTACAACTTATCACTTAATTCCTACCCAATGCAATTTCAATCTTACACTAAGATCAGAGTTCCTACTCACTCCCCCTCAATCACCTCAGTGATTACTATCTTTAAACAATATTAAAGACAAGTTGAAGTCACACTTCAAACAACACTTGATTGTGCTTCATAGCTTTAATCAAGATACACATCACTCATGCTTAAAAGCTTTGAGCGACACAACACTTACAACTCAATGAACACCCTATGCCACAACAATCATCTACTTGATAATGGCTTGGCTTACAAGTTACGTCTAATACAAGACTCACAAAAATACAGCAGTGAAGTATGATGGACACATAAAATCTTCACGCCTCAAAACCCCCGAAACTGAATGAAGGAACGCCTTCCTTTTTATATTGCAATACCTGGGCTTTTGCACCTGTATTCTCCTGAATTTAAGGTCACACGAGTTCCCATAAATTCAACATTTAGGTTACTCACAAATAGGCTATTTGTTAGGTTCATTAAATGTAACTTGGTTGTTGGTTTCCTGGTTTTTCTCTAAGCTGTTGACTTCCTGAAGAATAGCCCAAGAAAAGCTGAAACAGAAAACTGAACAACCTACAATATAGCATATGCTGTCAGGAATGAATGTCACGACATTCAGCTTGACATCAAGGTCCATATGCTGAGTCTGTTTTTCCAGAAAACAGACTGTACAATTTTGCTGACCTGTACATGATCAAAATGACCATACTACAGTAACAACTTACATTAATAAATGTTAAAGTGTCCAACTTAACATTTACACATTTGGCCTTAAGTTAGTTCTGTTATTCTCTTGAAGAACAAACTAAGTTACATGCTGAAGTATAGCAGAACACCACTCTGTCTAATGTTCAGTAGCTGCTGTCAGTGATGAATGTCATAACATCCAATTTGACATTCAGTCAGTAGGCCTTATGCTAGGTCTGGTCTTTCCTTGATAACCAGACTGGAAATAAATACTAAGTTCTAACAGAACACCAGCTGTTCTATTTCTTAGTATCTGTTGACAGGTATGAATGTCACAGCATCCAGTTTGACATTCAATAAATCCTGTGTTAGCTAATCCTGCAGTAACTACTCAAGTGTGTCATGACATCAGTCAAGACATCAGAGTACAGTTAGATATTCTAACCTACAATGTAGTCACATATACAAACTATGTCATGACATCAGTCAAGACATTTGTAACCAGCTAGTGTTTTACCATATAATGCAGCCAATTAAACACCTACAACTATCGATATACTCTTCGAAATTTTGACACCTAGATGATTCGACACTTCCTTTCTTCTGTCGAGCAACCTGCTCCGACACAAGGAATTACAATTCAATACACCACCTAATTCATTGTGTCTAAGCTATCTACATTCATCATATACCTTAACTTCTTAAACACTTCGACCTGCACTCCCTTCGTCGTGATGTCTGCAATCTGATTCTCAGTTCTGCAACATTCCAAGTTCAGGTCCGCTTTTGCTACCTGCTCTTGAAGATAATTGAACCTCACTTCGATGTGCTTACTTCGTCCACACGCTATCGGATTCTTCGCCAGATTATAGCAGACATATTGTCAATCTTCATGGTAATTGCTTCATGATTCTTCCCTGTAATCTCTTCGACCAGATTCACCATCCACGTTGCTTAACATGCACAAGAAGAAGCATATATGTACTCTGGTTCACATGAAGAAAATGCTATTACTGGTTCCTTTCTCGAAATCCAAGCAACTAGTGCACCCCATAACATAAACACATAGCCAACCGTGGATTTTCTATCCTCAGCATCACTACACCAACTTGAATCGGTGTAACCAATTAACTTGCATTCTTTTCCTTCATCAGTTGCATGAAACAAAACTCCATTGTCGAGAGTTGCTTTCCTTAGTATCCCATTTGTCGCTGCTAGGTGTGATACCTCTGGCTTCTACATGAATCTACTCACCATACCTACACTATATGCTAGATCAAGCCTTGTGTGACAAAGATATCGAAGTGATCCAATGAGTCTTTTGTACTGCGTTGGATCGATATCATATTCATATGTGTCTTTCGACCGTTGTAATCTGGGCTCAGCTGGAGTCGAAGTTGGGTTGCAATCTTGCATCTCAAATCTTTTGAGTATTTCACATTCATATCTTCTTTGGTGCATCATCAAGCCTCTTCCACTCTTTTAGAATTTGATGCCAAGGAAATATGAGAGATTTCCCAAGTATGACATTTCAAACTCCTCACTTAGGTCATGTTTGAAATCTTCGATCTTCTTCTTGCAACTTTCTATTATCAACAAGTCATCGACATAGAGATATAGTATAAACAATTCACTATTTCTTCTTCTTACATATACTCCATACTCAATTGCGCACTTCACAAATTCTTTCTCCCTTAGAAAACTATATATCTTCTTGTTCCAAGCTCTTGGAGCTTGCTTAAGTCCATATAGGGATTTATGCAACCCGTATACCTTTCTTTCTCCGCCTTGTTTCACACACCAAGCTGGTTGTGCAACATATACTTCTTCATCTAAGGGGCCATTAAGGAACTCACATTTCACATCCATCTGACATGTGTGTCAGTTGTTCATATTTGTTAAACAATAACCAACCTGATTGTTTCGATCCTAGCAACAGGTGCAAAAACTTTTTCTAAGTCGATCCCTTCCTTCTGAAGAAATCCTTTCGCTACAAGTCTTCCCTTGTTTCGAGATACTTCACCTTTGGGATTGAAATTCACCTTGTATACCCACTTCACATTGATTTCCTTCTTTCCTTGAGGCAATTCGATAAGTAACCAGGTGTTGTTCTCTTCGATGAACTTCAGTTCCTCATTCATTACTTTCACCCACTTTGAATCCTTCAATGCCTCAACTATATTGACTGGTTCCACATATGCATAGAAATCATAGTGTACTAGCCCACCTTCATCATCGGCCATATCATCTTATGTAATTACACATTCTTGCAACCTTGCAGGCATGTGTCTTATTTTGTGAGGTCTGCTTGTGTTTGCTTGACCTCTGACTTCTTCTTGTCGAACTTCTCTTTTGTCTTCACTTGCTGGTTCTTCACATAAGATTCTCACTAGATCCTTCTTTACATTTTCAGTCCAATCCAATTCCTTAAGCTCATATATTATCATGTCCCTGTTGATCACTATTTGCTTATTCACTGGGTTGAACAACTTGTAACCTCCAGTCGAATGATATCCTATTAGGATCATCTGACTCGACTTATCATCAAGTTTTCTTCTCAACTGATATGGTATATGTCTGTGTGATATAGATCCAAATACCTTCAGATGACTTAATCTAGGCTTGACAACATACCAACATTTTTCTGGCGTAATTCCTTCTAGCTTCTTCGTCGGACATCTCTTCAAAATATATGTTGATATCGACACAACTTCTCCCCATAATTCTTTGAGTAGATGCTTGTCTTTCAACATACTTCTCATTATGTTCATGATGGTCCTATTCTTCCTTTCTACCGTTCCATTCTGCACAATCCCTTCTTTCTCACATAACTTGTCGAAGTCTTTCGACACATACTCTCCACCACCATCGGTCCTCAGAATCTTGAGTTTTCGACCACTTTGTCTTTCGACCATAGATTTAAACTTGGCAAATACCTCAATCACTTCACTTTTCTTCTTGATTAGGTAAGTACACAGTTTTCTACTGAAATCATCTATGAATGTGACAAAGTATATGTTGTCGCTACGCGAAAAATACAAAGAGTTTCCATCGAACTTTATTTATTCCATAGGAAAGGGAAAATATCGATAAAACCCCTGGAAGGTGAAGAAAATTGTCTCGCAACCAAATTCGGGTTCGAAAGTCGGTTATGCAATGGGAAGGTAGAAGTACCCCTCACATATGTCGTGCTCGATGGGAACCATCTTGGTTGTCTATGCACGAATGGATGTCGTTGTCTAAAGGTTACTTGCTAAAAGGGAAAAGGGATGGTTTTTTTATTGGTGTGCTCACCAAGGATTGGGGCCTTCTTGCCTACGTATCCTCATCATGAAATGAAGAATTAGAGCTCCATAGTTCAGAGTAGAAAATGAGTGTTTGTTGGTTGATTTTATACCTTAAAAAGGATTTTGGGAATGATCCCCTAAGGCGCAAAAAAGAGTTTGATAAGTTTATGTTGTTTTTAGGGTTTTGAAAAGAAAATTGTTTTTGATTTGAATCGCACTAAAGACTATGAGTGGAGACGAATACCTCAAACAACCAAGCCAAGCGCCTTGTGTTCAAAATATTCAGAATGAGGGTAGGAAAGCTCCATTCTTACTCCTTCTTCATTACTTAAGGCTTGTGGCGCGTAATTCTAATCGTATTTTAAAGTGTTTTTTAGTTTATTTAAGAAAGTGTCACTTGACATTGGATTAAGGGTTTATTATTGCTTTGAAATGGTGAGGTTGATCCTAGTTCCTAAGGGTTACTAACAAGCAATGCCAAAAGAAAGCAAGGAGGAAAAAGTACACCAAAATGGGGGAGGGATACTTGAAAAACTACAAGGGATATTGATGCAAGAAATAAAAGGTCTCGTTGTAAGGTATCCCAAGAGAAAGCCATGTGTGTGCAAAATGTTCTAAGCTAAACAATGGATAATGGAATCAAGATTACATGTCTCCTTTTTCCTTAGGGTAGTGCCATGAATGCCACTCTTGCAATTAAAGATTACAAGTCCATGATGAAACTCCAAGTCAAGCATAGGTCAATCACAATGTCTAATGGTCCATTACAAGTCCTCAATGTCTCAATATTAAATATCAAGCATCACATATTTTTGGTCTTTTGCATTTTATCATGTTTTTTGTTCTTTTTATTTTGATTATACAACAAGAAATAAAAATACAAAATAGAGAAGATAAAATGATTGCACCAGTTTCCAGGTTAGAGTCTATTTGTCTCTTAATTTCTTTTGTTGTTAATCATAACATCATTTTGTATCAGATGGATGTTAAGAGTGCATTTCTGAATAGTTACATAACTGAAGAAGTGGATGTATACGAACCTCCTGGTTTTGAAAATCATAAGAACCCATATTTTGTTTTCAGACTTAACAAATTTTTGTATGGTCTGAAACAAGCTCCCAGAGCATGGTATGAAAGACTAAGCAATTTTCTTTTAGAAAAATATTTTACTATAGGGAAGGTTGATACAACTTTGTTTTGTAAATCCTTCAAAAATGATATTCTTGTTGTTCAAATTTATGTGGATGATATCATATTTGGTTCTTCTAATGATACTTTGTTCAAGGAATTTGCTAAGTCTATGCAAGAAGAATTATAAATAAGGCTGATATGAGAACTCAAGTTCTTTCAGGGAATCCATATTAATCAAAGTCCATAAGGGACATATATCCATCCGAAGTATACTAAAGAACTTCTGAAGAAGTTCGACATGTCAGAATGCATGATAGGAAAGAATCCTATGCATCCTACATGTATCCTTGAGAAGGATAAGGTAAGCGCAAAGATAGAGAAAAAGGTATACAAAGGTATGATTGGTTCTCTCTTATACTTAACTACTTATAGACCTTACATTGTATTTAGTGTTTGTTTGTGTGCTCGTTTTTAATCAGATCCTAGAGAATCCCACTTAATAGCTATTAAGAGGATTTGCAGTTATCTGAAAGGTACTATTAAACTTGGCTTGTGTTATAGAAAATAAAGAGTACAAGCTAGTGGGTTATTATGATGTTGATTACGCTGGAGATAAACTTGAAAGAAAAAGCACTTCTGGAAGTTGTTAGTTTATGGGAAACAATTTCATCTCATGGTCCAGCAAGAGATAATCAACCATAACACTATCAATTGCTGAAGCTAGATACATTACGACTTCTAGATACATCACTCATATGCTCTAGATGAAAAGTCAGCTAGAATATTTCCAGATATATGAGAGTAATATTCTTATTCTCTGTGATAATACTTCTGGTATTTGTTTATCTGAGAATCTCATTTTACATTCTATAGCTAAACATATTAAGATTAAACATCATTTTATACGTGACTATGATTAGAAGGTAATTTTTTAAACTTAAAATTTATTGATACATACAATCAATGGGATGATATCTTTACAAAACCCCTTGCTGAAGATAGGTTTGTTTTCATTCTGAAGAATTTAAAAATCGATATATGTCCATAATGAAAAAAAAAATCATCTCAGAATGTTTAAGTTCTCAGAATGGTTCATTGAGACTCTGAGATCTATTGACTCTAAATAATTGAGTCTTCTGAAGTGAGAAGGTTTCATGAGTTCAAAAGTATCCAGTCATAACCTCTTTGATTAAACATTCTATCTTCTGAATACTTAATAGTTATTGCATTAATTGGTTGTCAATCCGTCTTGGTTAGTGGATCAGTTTTAAAGATAGTTATCATAGAAAACTGAAACGCTTCTAAACAGCTGAGTGACACATTGGGTGAAGAGATTTCTTGGGATTAGGTAAAATCTCTCTATGCATTCCCCTTTGTCTGAATTCCTCACCGTTCAAGATTTTGTCATGATTGCAAAACCTTTATAAAACCCAATTCACTTACATTTCACGCACTTACGCTACATTTCTCCTACGCTTTCTCTCTTTCAACCAAAAATTTCTCTACAACCCTAAACCTTGTTCTTCATCATCATGGTTGAATCTCTCCAACAAGTTCAATAATCTACACAAGCTTCTCAAGAACAACAACAACCTCAACAACAATATCATATGAAAGAAAGAATTTAGGAGCTTACTCTTTCTACTCCAGTCACGCAGTTAGAAGTTCTTTGTGAGCTTCTTGTTGATTTTGAAAATCTCAAGGTTAGTGGTTTTGATTTGACTGAAGGAGTTAAGACTCGTAGATGGAAAGGTTACGTTGAAAGTCTCAAAGGACCCATGTATACTAATTTAGTGTAGAAATTATGGATTTTTGCTACTACCACGAATCTTCATATCACTTTGTTCGTGTTAGGGCACAAAATCTCTATTTCTCAGAAGTCAATAGCTAAACTTATCAGCCACGGTGGCTCTAGGAAGACATGCTTTGAGATGCCTGCTGAGAAGGAAAGAATGGATGAAATTGCTACAACTATTTTCCAGGATGGGAAGAACTTCTCCAATGCCAAGAATCTTCATAAACATGTTATGGTTTGGTTAAAGTTTATTCTAGGGTGCATTCATCATAGACCCTTAACAAATTCTTCTGACTACATCAATACATATCAGAAGTACATGTTGTATTATCTATCATCTAGGAGAAAGATGATTTTTCCATCCATAATCTTCAAGTATCTGAGGGAACCGGTCAAAGAAATAAGAAATGGTTCACTAAAGCCCAAAAAGTGGATACCTCTGGGAAGATTAATCTCTGATATTTTGTTTGAAAGCAAGTTGATTCAGACGTTGATGGAAGTTGGTTTATCAAAGGAAGTGGAATTTGATGTTGGTAAGACCTTCAATGGAAGGAACTTAAATAACATGTCCTTGGTCACAAGAGTGTCATACCCCAAAATTTACCCTAGCCTATACAATCTTCATATGATCCATGATCCTACTACACATGCATGCATTCAATGTTTCATCATCATAATCTCATTAAACATTCATAATCAAAGACATATTACACGTACTCGAGGCATAATGTTCACACCTGAGAAGAAACTGGGGTTTTCCGATTAAAGTTGCAAAGAAAATGTGTAACAAAGCAAAACATTCATTTTTTGGTCTATGTAACCGATTACCCAATTCTTGGTAACCAATTACACTCCTTTTAAAACAGGTATCCAGACCATTTTTGTCCTGTGTAACCGGTTACCCAAATCCTGGTAACCAGTTACACCTGCGTAACGAAGGCTCCCCAGGCCATTTTTAGCCTGTGTAACCGGTTATCCAGATCCTAGTAACCAGTTACACAACGCAGAACAACATCAATAACTTTTTTTTACTCCAAATGATCCCTTTTTTCACCCCACCTACCCACTTGTTTTCCCTATAAACTATTTTCCCCTCTTTAAGGACATGCTTGCAGCCCCAAAAGTTCTGAAAAACATCAATTAAACCCTCTTCTTAAACCTAAACCAAAACAAATTATTCCCTCTCAAAATCACCCCCACCAACTTTTTCCCTATTTCATTTTTTCCTCAAATCTTCCATTCTCTAACATTAACAACTCAACCCTTTCATTGAGTTTCAACCATAAACACCTCCACTCCAAACCTTTTGCTTCATATTCAAGCTCAACACCACAACAATTTAGTTTTTTTCCACATTTTGGTAATGATTGTAGCTCAAACTCTTTAGCATTTTGGTTCTATTTTTGTGTTGGAAATGGTTTGGTGTTCTTGGGTTGTTTTTTCAGAGAATTTAGAGTCAAGTTTAAGACAAATGATCAAGTTTGGTTTATACACTTTTTCTTGAAATTTTTGTTCTTACTACTTTTTATTCACTATTTTCAATCAAACTATGTTATTATTATCATTTCCTATTTATTGTTTATCCATTGTTATATTTTTGTTGGTTGATGAAATCTATTAGATCATGACGATAGTTGTTTATGATTGGTAAAACCTTCAATGTTTCAAACCTATTAATGAATGGTCAATGGATCATTCATGATACTTTGAGGCATTGATAAGTTGTCTCTATTTCAACCATACTTGAGTCATTTGATGTATAGATGAAACCATATTTGTGTATACTAACTTTCTAATCCATTTACTTATTGTGATTCCGTTAACCACTAACTTTTAACATTTATATTATTGCATTTTATTTCTTTGCTATTTATTTGCTCATAATTTATTTTATTGTTCATTTTATTTTAAGTACTTTATGTTTATGTCTATTACTATTTATTCATATACAATTTATATTGTGCCAATTTATTTGTTTTCTTACCACCTTGTATAATCAAAAGAAAAAGTAAAAAAAAAACTTATAATCATTTGAGTGATATAATCTTCTATTTGTCAAACTATTGATAGATGAACTTGGGCAGTGGCGGAATTGAGGGGGGACGTGGGAAGGCCACGGCCACCCCTCAACTTTTTATTTTTTTTAATTCATATATATTAAATTAATAAAACATCCTTATTTTAAATTAAAATTAATTTTTATTTTTTTCTTTTTCATTCAAAGTTAGGTTAAAATACAGATAAGGTAAAAAGTTCCTACCTTTCCTTTCTTTCTCATATGGGTTTGCTACCGGCACCGGAATCGGAACAGATTAAAGTGATCGGCATCTAACAGGTAAAAAACTTTATTAATTCTTCTTTTATAAAAAGTAACAAATTAAAGTGATTGCTTGATTTGTGTTTTTGATATTTTTAGGGTTCTTCTTTCTTGATGTGTTAAAATAATCTATATGAGGTTTATTAAGCCAATTCATAACACTGTAATTTACAAATATAGTTATACACTGTAATAAGGTTTATTTAATCATTATTGCTGCTAATTTCTAATAATGAAGTTACCGGTATTTGAAAACGGATTAAAGTTGATTAATTAAGTTTATTAATTTTTTTCTCTTTTAATTTTTATGTTCTCTAAATTGATTTTTGGATCTGATATGATATTATAGGAAGAGTAAAGATGAATAATAGGAAAATTGATTCTTTTTTTAAAAGGAAAGCATGTCAAATTGAAAGAGAAGAGAGAGATGAAGAAATTATAATCCCGACATCCGAATCTGAAACAGTTCTTGAGAATCCAACAATTGAAGAGCATCATGGTTTTGAAAATTCTTTGGAATGCGATCTTGGAAAGCGTCCTCCGATTTGGCAATATCCGCCAAATCAAGTGGATGCAATACGAAGAGCTTATCTAAAATGGGGTCCATATCAAATTCATTTAGAAAACTATCCTTTGTCCGGTAACAAGGATTATCCGAGAAGGTTTCAACATACTTGGTTTAGCATATTTTCATCATGGTTAGAATATTCACCATCTGAAGATGCCGCATATTGCTTACCATGTTACCTTTTTAGCAAAAAACTAAGTGGACGTCCCGGATCACTTGTCTTTATTTCTATGGGTTTTAGAAATTGGAAGAAAGTTAGGAATGGAAAACATTGTTCATTTCTTAAACACATAGGGAAGGATCCTTGCTCACCATACAACAATGCAATGAAAGCTTGTCAAGACTTGTTGAATCAAGATGGTCATATTAGAAATGTTATTCAAGTGCAAAGTTCAAGTCAAAGAATGAATAATCGGTTACGACTAAAGACTTCAATTGACACTGTTCGTTGGTTAACACTACAAGCTTGTGCTTTTAGGGGTCACGACGAAAGTAGCAAATCAGAAATCAAGGTAACTTTCTTGAGTTATTGAAACTTTTAGCATCCTACAATGATGAAGTTGCAAAAGTTATGTTAGAAAATGCTCCACAAAATTGTAAGTATACTTCACATCAAATTCAAAAAGAGCTCTTGCAAATTCTTTCTAGTAGGGTGAAAAAGAGTATTCGTGAGGAAGTTGGTGATTCCAAATTTTGTATCATCGTTGATGAAGCTTGTGATGAGTCAAAAAAGGAATAAATGGCTCTTGTATTAAGATTTGTTGATAAAGTTGGTTTAATACAAGAGAGATTTTTTGATGTGGCATATGTTAAAGACACCACATCTTTAACTCTTAAGGAAGCAATATGTGATATACTTTCTCGACGTAACCTTGATGTTTCTAACATTCGTGGCCAAGGGTATGATGGTGCTAGCAATACGAGAGGAGAATGGAATGGTTTACAAGCCCTCTTTATGAAGGATTGTCCTTATGCATACTATGTTCATTGTTTTGCTCATCAATTGCAACTTGCATTAGTTACATCATCAAGAGAAGTCAAACCTGTTCATAAATTTTTTGAGAAGCTGATCTTTGTTGTGAATGTTGTTTGTTCTTCTACAAAGCGTCATGATGAGTTACAAGCTGCTCAATTAGAAGAAATTGCTTATTTGTTAGAAATTGCTTTTTGTGAAAAGCATGGTATTGAGATTCCTGATCTTAATGATGTTCATTCAACAACAAGATTTGGACGCTCCCGTCTTGAAGAGAATCAAGTCACAATTCAACATTACTTTAAAGTTGAAATCTTTTTCACTACCATTGACAAACTGTTACAAGAGTTGAATAGCAGATTCAGTGAGCAGGCAATGGATTTGTTAACTCTTTCTTGTTCTTTATCTCCTAAGGATGGATATAAAGCTTTTAGCACTGATACTATTTGTTCTTTAGTTGAAAAATATTATCATATGGATTTTAGTGATCAAGAGAAGAATAATTTGCAATTTCAACTCCAACATTTTCTATTTGTTGCTCGTCAAGCATCAAACTTGAATAATTTATCAACTATTCAAGAACTATGTTCATGTTTGGTTGCATCTGGACAAGCTGAAACTTACTTCTTGATTGATAGACTACTTCGTCTTATCATGATTCTTCCCGTTTCTACGGTCACAACTGAGAGGTCTTTTTCAGCAATGAAAATTATTAAGAGTAAGTTGAGAAACAAGATGGATGATGGGTTTCTTGGAGATAGCATGACATTATATATTGAATGGGAGATTAGTGCAAGCATTAGTTCAGAGTCAATTATTGACGATTTCAAGTCACTCGAAACGCATAAAGCATTACTTTAAGGTAGTTTTAAGTCACGTAATTTAAATTTTTAGTAATTAACTTTGTATTTATTTTAACTTTAATGTTTTATTTAAAATACTATTTACATTTTATTTATAATCTTAATTTTACGTTAGGGGTCATCCCAAATTTTTTTATCTGGCTCCGCCACTTAACTTGGGGTTGTATAACTTTCATTGTTACAAATCTATTGTTAGATGATTATTAATCATCTTTAATACTTTGCATCAATGATAAATTATCCCTTGATGCGCCATATTTTGAGTATTTTGACATATGGATAGATATTCCTCAAACGTTTATTTTTGCACATATTACTAACCACTAATTATACTTCACTAACTTTGTTTACTATTAACCTTTGTTATTGTGATTTCGTTACCATTGACTTGAGGTTTATTTTATGTCATTTATACTGACTAACCATTGTTATTATGATATTATTATCATTATTATCTTGTGATTTACTTTTATGTCATTACCTTGTAATTTACATTCAAGTACTCATTATCACCATCATTATCATTGTATAAACTCATCATGCATGTTTATTTATTATTATTTACTTTATTATCCTCATACATTAAAAATTACTTAAAACATGATAAAATGATAAAGACAAAAAAAAATCATTCCACTTAATCAACTTGGACTTAGAGGATCTCAACCTAGGACATTTGCTTGGAGGTCTTTTCCATTAACCTTGTGATACTTTATTGACTTTGAATTTTCATATGTAACTTCGATACTGTCGCATCTCGAAAAATACGATTCCTCGCGATGGTCGCGGAAAAAATTATATTCGAACAGAGTCGCCACCGAACTTTATTTATCCCACTGAAGGAATAGGAGAATGTCGATAAAACCTTTAGGAAATGGAATAATGGTCGTCGCAACCATATTCGGGTTCGGGAGTGGACTATGTAAGGGGAAGGTATTAGCACCCCTTACGTCCGTTGTACTCAACGGGAACCTTTTAGTTCTAATTTGCGTTTCGAGTGTTAATTTATGTTTGTTTGTTATCTTCGAGTTATAAATATATTGAAAATAGAAATGGATGAGAACCTCATAAAGGGGAAGGGGAGGTTTTTTATTAGTGTGCTCGCGAAGATACATCAATCTCCTACCTACGTATCCTTAAATAAGGAAGTCAAAGCATTCGTAGTTCGAGGAACTACGGTTGGTTGGTGTCTTTTAGTGAACAACTGTTTTAAATCGCGTTCTAAAGGCTAAACGCTAGCTTGTCTACTCTCGGCGGAGGCTTAAGCATTGGTTTGTGGTGCGCATTATAAAGGATTAAACAATGTTCTTTCTGAAAAGAGTTTTGATCACACGAGAGTGACAAGTTGGATTAATATGTTGGATGTTTTGATTGGTTTCGATCGCACAAGGACGAGAAAAGATAGATGTGTTGAGATTTTTGGTTGGATGACGATTACTCGGATAATCGAGTAAGACAACTCGTATCCTAATAGTCGGGAAAGGGAATAGAAGACTCTATATCGCTTTCTGTTTCACCTGAATAATTGTGAAAAGGATTGGATAATAATTAAGGTATTTTAAATGGATGACGATTACTCGGATAATCGAGTAAGACAACTTGTATCCTAATAATCGGGAAAGGGAATAGAAGACTCTAGACTGCTTTATTTTTCATCTGAGTGATTATGAAAATAGGTTTGGGTATGGTTGATGTATTTTTAGAATAAACGACAGAAACTTGAATGGCTGAGTAAGATAACTCATATCCAAACATATGAGGAGAGGAATCGAAGGCTCAAGACCATCTCCCTTTTCGCATAGTTTTGATTGAGAATGATTTGATTAAGTTGTATGTTTGGCGGAAAATGACAATTGTTCGACTGACCGAGTAAGAAAACTCGTATTCGTCCAATTGAGGAGTGAAGTTGAAAACTCAAAGTCAACTCCTTTTTCAAAAAATGTTTTGATTTAATCGGGGTATTTCAATTGAGTTTGAGAGAAAATACTCGACGTTGGATCGAGGTTTTAGATTTGTGTTTTGAATGAAGTGAATTTATTTAGTGTATTGCTCTTCTACTCGATAAAAATCGAATAGGTCTCATTGTAAGAAAGCCCAAGAGTAAGCTATGTGAGGTTGATGGCGATGCTTTAAAAGCAATCGACTTACAAGGGTGTTATGAATTGATTTGGAAAAGGCGCACTCAATATTGACCGAGGTTTGTATTTACATGTGCATATGAGTTGAATTATGAAAATGGTCTTGAAATGAGATTGCTTATGAATTTTAGCTTATGCAACGCGAATGCAAAAATAACCAACAAGAAAATAAAGAGTCTCATTGTAAGGTAGCCCAAGAGAAAGCCTTTTGTGTGCAAAAGTGACTTATGCTAAACAAAGGATAATGGTCTTACAAACATGTCCCCCTAAGGTGGTGCCATGATGCCATTCTTACAATATGCATGTAAGTTACGGATGAAAATCCAAGTGTTTACAAAATATCACAAAGAGTAAAAGAAGACTTCCAAGCAAAGGTCCTAAGATGAAATCCTCTAAGTCCAAGTTGATTAAGAGTGGAGTGAATATTTTTGGTCTTTATCATTTTATCATGTTTTTGTTATTTTTAATGTATGATGACAATAAAATAAATAACAAGTAAATAAACATGCATGATGAGTTTGTACAATGATGATGATGATGAGTACTTGAATATAAATTACAAGGTAATGACATAAAAGTAAATCACAAGATAAAGAATGGTAATATCACAATAATAATGGTTAGTGAATGTAAATGAACAATAAAATAAATTGCAAGGAAGTAAAGTGCAATAATGTAAATGTTGGAAGTTAGTAGTTAATGGTTAGTAATAATAAAATAAATTGCAAGGAATTAAAGTGCAATAATATAAATGTTAGTAGTTAGTAGTTAGTAGAATAACAATAAGCAAATGGATTAGCAAGTTAATATAGAGAATATGGTTTCATCTATGCACCAAATGACTCAAATACGGGTGAAATAGAGGCAATCTATCAATGCCTCAAAGTATCATGAATGATCTATTGATCAACCATTAATAGGTTTGAAACATTGAAGATTTAATCAACTCTAAACAACCATGTCATGATCCAATAGAACTCATCAACCAAATAAATGTAACAACAAGTCAATAATAAATATTAAATGATAACAAAAAAATGTAAAGAAAAATGGTTTCATCTATGTATCAAATGACCCAAACATGGTTGAAATAGAGGCAACCTATCAATGCCTCAAAGTATCATGAAGGATCTATTGATCAATCATTAATAGGTTTGAAACATTGAAGGTTTTATCCACTCTAAACAACCATATCCATGACATAATAGATCTCATCAACCAAATAGATGTGAAAACAAATCCACAATAAATAGCAAATGAAACAAAATACTAAGTTTGATTAAAGATAGTGGATAGAAGTAGCAAGAGCAAGAAATCCCAAAAAAAAAGATGTAAACCAAAGTTAATCCTTTTTTACAAGCTTGATTCTAAAACCTCTCAAAAAATCAAACAAGAATAAACAACCATTTTCAACACAAAAACAGAACCAAAAAGTTAACAAAGTTTAAGCTAAAATCATTACCCAAAAATGTTGAAAAATGGTAGGTTGAAGTGGTGTTGAGCTTGGATATAGAGTAAGGAGTTTGGGATGAAAGTGTTTATGGTGGAAGTATAGTGAAGGAGCTGAGTTATGAGTGTTAGAGAGTAAGAGGTTTTGAAGAAAATATGAAAGTGGACAAAAAAAAGTTGGTAGGGTGACTTTTCTAAGAGAGAAAGATTTTTTGTTTTGGCTTAGGTTTAGAGAGATGAGTAAATGGTACTTGGGCAGAACTTTTGGGGGCTAGAAAGCATGAAAAATGAGGGGAAATAGTACCTCTATTTATAGGGAAAGTTGGTGGAAAAAGGGGGTGATCCAAAAAGCACATTGTGTAAAATTCAGACTTATTACAGCTGCCTGCGCAGGTGTAATCGGTTACCCTAATTAGGGTAACCGGTTACCTAGTCAAAAATGGCCAAAAACTCAATTTTGGGTCTGTGTAACCGGTTACGCTGATTAGGGTAACCGGTTACCCCATTTTTTTTATTTTTTTTTAGAAATAATGAATGTATGCATGTGCAGTAGGATCATGGATCAGATGAAAGTTGTATCGGGGTAGGATAAAATTGGGGTATGACAGATACCGGTTGTACGAATGGCATCATGACACCACCTTAGGGGGACATGTTTGTAAGACCATTATCATTTGTTAGCTTAGGTCACTTTTTGCACATACAAGGCTTTCTCTTGGGCTACCTTACAACGATACCCTCTACTTTCTTGTTTGGTTACTTTGTATATCTGTTACATTACCTAATTTCATAGCCAAATAAACAAAGTCTTGATTCAAAGTCAAGTGGCATTTTCTTAATCAAATCCAAAATACAACAAAACTACGATTATTATTGTGCGTCACGAGTCTTAAGTGGTGGAGAATGAGTAAGAATTGAGCATTCCTACCCTTAGTCTAATTATTTTGGACGCAAGACGCTTGACTTGCTGTCTAGAATATTCACCTCCACCCATAGACTTTAGTGCAATATAATCACAAACATTCTTTTCATAAAATCCTTATTCAAGGTAAAAACAATACAACTCATCAAACCTCATTTTTTGCCTTAGGGCACCATCCCGAAAATCCTTTTTCCAAAGGTAAAATCAACCAACACAAGCATTTTCTACTCCGAACTACGAAGCTCTGATTTCTCATCACCCGATGAGTGATACATAGGCACAAGGGCCACAATCCTTGGTGAGCACAATAATAATAAAAACTCAAAACCCAATTCTTTTACACTCTTTAGAAAATAAACAATAAAAGTGATAAATATCTGCATATGTAAACAACTCAAATGGTTCCTATGGAGTACCATGGACATGAGGGATGTTAATACCTTCCCCTTGCATAACCGACTTCCGAACCCAAATTTTGGTTACGAGACCGATATCTTACCCCTTTTTGCGCTTCCCGGGCGCATTCTCTTTTCGAGGGTTTTATCGATTATTTCCTCTCACCTCTCCATTAGAGGCATATAAATAAAATTTGGTGGCGACTCCCCTATTTTCTCTTTAAACATGACGATGGTCCTAGTTTCATTATCGTGAAATCTTGGTAGTAACGGCTGGAGACTCTGCTTAGGATAATTGGTTTTTTCCCTAAGCAAGTCTAGCTTAATTTGGGTTGTTTTCCTTTTTACGTATGTGGGGATTTATCCTTTTTTTTCCTATGTATATAGTGATTTTATTACTAACCTGTACATATTATTTTTGTTTGTTGGTCCAAAACCATGGCTCTATGACGAAGAAAAAAAGGTTGCAATAACGATGTAATGAAAAACCTTGTGTGCAAGACTCTCCACCCAAGTCTGAGAGCTTACTTGAGATATGAGAGGTTGAGTAGTATGGGTCCCCGGGGTTCCTTCTCCGTGTAGGATCGTACGAGAACCTCACTTAGTGGTAGAATCTCTTAAGGAGATTGATGACCGTCGTGCTTTCGGCGTAAGAATATTTTCCTTTATTAGAGTTTGTGACCCTAAGACCCCCTTTTAGAACATTTAACCATGGTCGGCCTAGACCAATGGTAGCGTAGTATATTTCCTCATGGAGCTTTCCTCGCGAGGGTTGATATGAAGATCTCACTTAGAGTAGATTACCTTTATGGAGCAGTTGCCTGACAAGTAAATTGATATAAACGGATGATAGTCAAGGGAGTCCATGATTCTAGGGGTAGTGTCTTACACCCAATTTCTCAAAAACCCTAGATCATACAAAGTGAGAACCCTGGTTTGAAAAGCAGACATTATTAAACCTCACACTTCGTCACGATGGTCCCAGACTTTGAACCCGTGCCTAAAGTTCCGTGGAAATTAATAAAAAAACGAGTTTAAAAGTGTAGTGTTGGTTCTATGTGTTGGCAGCAATTTTGGTAAAACCTAGAGTGTTCACAAGTTGTCATAACTGTGTTCTTGACATAAGATAACATGTACCAGCAGGGTGTTTAAAATGTGAATGTGCAGGATTTTACTGAGATGTCAGACACGATGTCATGACATCTGTATACAGAACATTCAGTCTAAATGTTATGTATTGTGTGATTGCGTTTTTTATGCTAATCTCTGTGTGATTTATGAGATGATTGAATGTGTCATTCAATCAGTAATTACAACCAGATTGACTTATTTTCCAACGAGATATCATCAGCTGTCATGAGAAGATATGAATGGAAAATAGTTTTAGGGTTTTATGATGTCCAAGCCCAGCCAAACACTTCTATATAAAGGACATGGAAAACCTAGTTTTATACACAAGAAATAACGAACGAAATATTGAGAGAGAATAAGGGTTTTAGTCTTGTGTGGTCGTGTGTATTGTGAGCCATTCATTCATCCATAGATGATTGAATTGGACTGACTTTTGAGTTGTAATTTGTCCACTCTAAGCTTTGAAGCATGAGTGTGTATTTACTTGATTGAAGCTTTTAAGCAAGATCAAGTATGTGTTCTTGAAGAGTGTCTTCTTTTCATTGTGATTCTTGTTTTATATCACTGCTGTGATTGAGGGGGAGTGAGTAGGATCTCATATCTAAGAGTTCTTAGGTAGAAGTCACACGGATAGAGATTAGGTGAAAAGACTGTAACTTGAGGTTGTTTACTGAGAGTCTTTGAACTAATTATGTTTAGTGGATTCCCTTCCTGGCTTGGTAGCCCCCGGACGTAGGTGAGTTTGCACCGAACTGGGTTAACAATTGCTTGTGTCACTTGCATTACTGTTCTTTATCTTTTATCCTGTTTATCTTGTTCAGATATTAGTGTCATGACATTACCTTCGACATCTCATATCTGATACCAGAATTTCAATTGGTATCAGAGCAGGCATCCTGCTCTGGTTCGGGGTGAGATCTAGGGACGGTACACTCTGGTACTATGGATAGAGACGGAGGATCTGTTCACAGACCACCTATTCTGGATGGATCCAACTATGACTACTGGAAACCTAGAATGGTATCCTTCCTGAAATCTTTGGATAATAAGGCTTGGAGGGCTGTTTTAACAGGCTGGGAACATCCAGTTATTACTAAGGAATGAGAAGCTATAACTAAGAAGAAGGATGAGGAACAATGGACCAAGGAGGAGGAGGATCTAGCCCTTGGAAACTATAAAGCATTGAATGTTATATTCAATGGGGTTGACAAGAACATCTTCAGATTGGTGAACAACTGTGAGGTGGCTAAAAATGCTTGGAATATTATCAAAACCACTCATGAAGGCACCTCTAGAGTGAAGATGTCTAGATTGCAGCTGCTCACTACCAAGTTTGAAAATTTAAGGATGAAAGAAGATGAAAACATTCATGACTTTCACATGAATATCCTTGAAATTGCTAATGCCTCAAGAGCCCTGGGTGAGAAGATATCAGATGAAAAACTAGTGAGGAAAATACTCAGGTCACTTCCTAAGAGATTTGCCATGAAAGTGACAGCCATAGAAGAGTCTCAAGACATTTGCAATATGAGAGTGGATGAGCTAATTGGATCCCTCCAAACATTTGAGTTGGGAATGTGTGATGGATCTGAAAAGAAAGTCAAAAGCATAGCCTTCATGTCAAACACTGAAGAGAAAGAGGAAGAAAGTGGTCAAGATACTGATGAAGATCTGGCAAATGATGTAGCATTGCTGGGAAGACAGTTTAACAAACTTCTGAAAAAGATGGATGTAAGGTCTAAGTCTAATGTCAAGAACATCTCATCTAACATCAGTAGGTCCAATAATGCTGGTAGAAGAACAAGATATGATGAAAAGTCCAAAGAAGAAAAAGGAGTTCAGTGCCATGAATGTGATGGGTATGGACACATTAGAGCTGAATGTGGGACCTACCTCAAGAAACAGAAGAAGAGTCTTGCTACTACTTGGTCTGATGAAAGTGAAACAGAAGGAGAGTCTGCAAATCTTGTGACTGCCGTGACTGGAAGATGGGGTTCTGATGAAGACTCAAGTGATGATGAAGTAACCTTTGATGAGTTAGCCACTACCTATAGAAAGTTGTGTCACAGAAGTGAAGAAGTGTGTCAACAAGTGGAAAGTCAGAAGAAAGTGATAAGACAACTGGAGAATGAGAAGGCAGAACACTTGGAAACTATCTCTAAGTTGAAGACTGAAGCAGTGTTCTTGAACTCCAAACTGGATGAGATGACAAAGTATGTCAGAATGCTGAACAATGGATCTGACAACTTAGACAAAATTCTCCAGGCTGGAAAAATGGCAGGAGACAAGTCTGGCCTTGGGTTCAATGAATCCAAACCTGAGTGTAGTCACACTGGTAGCAAACCAAAGATGTCACATCATATGTCACAACATCATAAGGAAATACATCATAAAGGAAAACACCAAAGATGGAGATGTCATTACTGTGGAAAATTTGGCCACATAAAACCATTCTGCTATAAGTTGTATGGCTATCCTATCCCTTCTCATCATCAACCTAGACCCAAACATCACATCCCTGTCAATAGAAAACAATGGGTTCCTAGGGCTGGTGTTACTAACCTGATAGCTCACACTTCCTTCAGAGTTTCAGCCAAAGAAGACTGGTATTTTGACAGTGGATGCTCCAGACACATGACTGGAAACAAAAACCTGCTAACTGACCTTCATCCTCATGCCACCAGCTATGTAACCTTTGGTGATGGAGCAAAGGGTGAAACCAAGGGGATTGGAAAGCTAGACTGCCTTGGAGTCCCTAACCTTGACAATGTCCTACTTGTTAAAGAACTGACTGCAAACCTAATAAGCATCAGTCAACTATGTGACCAAGGTCTAACTGTAAATTTCACAAAAACTGAATGTCTGATTACTAATAAAGAAAATGAAGTGATCATGAAAGGAGTCAAGTCTAAGGACAACTGTTATATGTGGAGTTCTCAAGAAACTGGTTATTCATCAATGTGTACTCTAGTCAAAGAAGAAGAAGTGAAGATATGGCATCAAAAATTGGGCCATCTGCATCTTAAAGGAATGAAGAGGATTATATCTGTTGAAGCTGTCAGAGGAATTCCAAACTTGAACATTGATGAAGGAAGAGTTTGTGGAGAATGTCAAATTGGAAAACAGGCAAAGATGTCACATCAGAAGCTCAGACATGACACCACTTCCACAGTGCTGGAACTTCTCCACATGGACTTGATGGGACCCATGCAGGTGGAAAGTCTTGGTGGGAAAAAGTATGCTTATGTGGTGGTGGATGACTTCTCCAGATACACCTGGGTCAATTTTATAAGAGAGAAATCTGATGTATTTGAAGTCTTCAAAGATATTTGTCTAAGACTTCAAAGAGAAAAAGAAAGTCAAGTTATTAGAATCAGAAGTGATCATGGGAAAGAATTTGAGAACAACAAATTTGCTGGATTCTGTGCATCAGAAGGAATTAGTCATGAGTTCTCATCTCCCATTACTCCTCAGCAAAATGGTGTGGTAGAAAGGAAAAATAGAACTCTCCAAGAATCAGCCAGAGCTATGATTCATGCTAAGAAATTGCCCTACTACTTCTGGGCTGAAGCTATGAACACAGCCTGCTATGTTCACAACAGAGTAACTTTGAAGAAAGGGGCTCCTACTACTTTATATGAAGTCTGGAAAGGGAGAAGACCTACAGTCAAATACTTCCATGTGTTGGGTAGTAAATGTTATATCTTGACTAATCGTGAACAAAGAAGGAAGATGGATCCCAAGAGTGATGAAGGAATATTTCTGGGCTACTCAACAAACAGCAGAGCATTTAGAGTCTTTAATTCCAGAACAAAAGTAATGATGGAATCTATCAATGTTGTGGTTGATGATCAATAGACTGATGTCACAGACGATGTTGAGACATCCCTAAATGATCCCCCAGCTGATTTCCTAGACAAAAGTAATGAGAGTGAACTCACTCAAGCTGAACCTGAAGCTGACAAAATTAATAAGGGACCCTCTATCAGAATTCAGAAGGATCATCCTAAAGATCTCATTATAGGAGACCCAAATAAAGGGGTCACAACTAGATCAAGGAAAGTGATCTCACATGGCTGTTTTGTGTCCAAGATTGAGCCTATGAATGTCAAGGAAGCCTTGATTGATAAATTATGGATCAATGCCATGCAGGAAGAGTTAGGCCAATTCAAGAGAAATGAAGTATGGGAACTGGTTCCAAGACCTGAAGGAATAAATGTCATTGGAACAAAGTGGGTTTACAAGAATAAATTTGATGAACAAGGGGTGGTTACTAAAAATAAAGCAAGATTAGTAGCACAAGGATACACTCAAGTTGAAGGAGTTGACTTTGATGAAACATTTGCCCCTGTAGCTCGCCTTGAGTCCATTAGACTATTGCTTGGAGTGGCATGTATTCTGAAGTTTAAACTGTTCTAAATGGATGTAAAAAGTGCCTTCTTGAATGGTTACTTAAATGAGGAAGTGTATATGGAACAACCTAAAGGATTTACAGATCCAAATCTTCCAAAACATGTGTATAAGCTGAGGAAAGCCCTCTATGGTTTGAAACAAGCTCCTAGGGCTTGGTATGATAGACTCACAGTGTTTCTCATTAACAATGGATACAGGAAGGGAGGAATTGACAAGACCCTATTTGTTAAGAATGAAGGAGGAAAACTCATGGTGGCTCAAATATATATGGATGATATTATGTTTGGTGGGATGTCAGATCAGATGGTCGAACATTTTGTTAAACAAATGCAGTTTGAATTTGAAATGAACCTTGTTGGAGAGCTTACCTATTTTCTTGGGCTACAAGTCAAGCAGATGGAAGATTCTATCTGTCTATCTCAAAGCAAATATGCCAAAAACATTGTTAAGAAGTTTGGCATGGAGAATGCAAGTCATAAAATGACACCTACTCCTACACATCTGAAAGTCTCCAAAGATGAAGATGGTGTTAATGTAGATCAAAGTCTCTATAGAAGCATGATAGAAAGTCTGATATACCTCCCAGCAAGCAGACCTGGCATTGCTTTTGTTGTAGGTGTTTGTGCTAGATATCAAGCTGAACCAAAAGTAAGTCACATAAACCAAGTGAAAAGCATACTAAAATATGTCAATGGCACCAGTGACTATGGGATGTTGTATACTCATGGATCTGGATCTATGCTGACTGGATATTGTGATGCTGACTGGGCTGGAAGTGTTGATGATAGGAAAAGCACATCAGGAGGATGTTTCTTCTTGGGGAACAACTTAATATCATGGTTTAGTAAGAAACAAAATTGTGTGTCTCTGTCCACTGCTGAAGCTGAATACATAGCAGCTGGAAGTAGTTGTTCTCAACTGGTTTGGATGAAACAAATGTTGACTGAATACAATGTCACGCAAGATGTCATGACATTGTACTGTGAAAACCTGAGTGATATAAATATTTCTAAGAATCCTATTCAGCACAGCAAGACAAAACATATTGATATTCGTCATCATTTTATTAGAGAACTAGTGGAAGAGAAAATCATAGCTCTGGAGCATGTTACTACTGAAATGCAATTAGTTGATATATTTACAAAGGCTTTGGATGCTAATCAATTTGAATGTCTAAGAGGGAAATTAGGGATTTGTATCTACGAGAATTTATAGCAATTAATTTGGAGTGGAAAAGGTAATAAAAATATTGTCTTCCCACTTAAAAGAAAGTGTCCCATTTATGGTAAATCATCGCCTAGTATTGGAACTTCCATCTATTGCAATTTCACACACAACCTCTACTCAAACATTTCCACCTTCCTTCAACTTCATCAACCTTCTCTGCTAGGGCAACAAAAATCTTTCCACAAGAACAACAAGATGTCACAACATCCTTCACCATCTGGTTCTAAAAACACCAAACCAACGCACAAAGCTAGAACGCCCTCTATGGACTTTCTTAATGAAGACATTTTGGAAGTGATTCCCCTGTCTGTCATTCTAGGCGACGCTCCTGGTTCATCCTCAACTGCATGCCCTACTCAAGGTAACAGTTCCAATATCCCCTCCATCTCTACTTATACTCCTAGTTCTAAGGATGACATGCATCACACTGATTGTGTCATTAGAAATCTTGTCATAAGGATCCTTAATGAAGGACACTCTGTAAAGGGAATTTCTACTCCTCTATAAAGAAGGGACCCCTCTCCTGAGGTTGGACCTCACAATGAGAAGGAGGATGATTCCTCTAGGTCTGAAAAAGATATAGCTACTGAAGGATTATGCTCTTTAGGGAAAACTTTGTCTAGTAAGAAATCTGTGGCATCACCTACTGCCAATGCTTCTCAGTCTAAGAAGCATGACTCTGCTAAGAAGGTGATTGATCTGGAAGATAAGAGCTTGGATGATTAAGATGATAGCTTGCTTCATCACTTGAATCCTAGTGTAGCTAAGAGGATGAAAACCAGAAAGGATAGGTCTGTGGCTGAGATGATGACATCCAAAACTGCTAAGAAGGCTACTGTTGTAGGGCCCTCAAAGTCTTGGAGTAAAGTAGAGGTGAAGAAGAGAAAAGTAAGAGAAAGTTTTGACTCAGATGAAGATGTTGAAGAAGATGTCCCTGACATCTCTCCTGTCAAGAGGACAACTGTTAGAAAATCCCCTGCAAAAGTTGCTGATGTACACTTGGATAATATTTCCTTCCATCTTGAAGATGGAGAAGCAAAATGGAAGTTTGTAATCCAAAGGAGAGTGGTTGTGGAAAGAGAACCAGGCAAGGATGTTGTGGAGGTTAAAGAGGTCATGGACCTGATTAAATCTGTTGGATTAATGAAAACTGTTACTGGGTTATCTCAGTGTTTTGAAGGTCTGGTCAAAGAATTTGTGGTGAACATCCCTGAGGACATTGCTGATAAAAACAACAAAGAGTTTTGTAAGTTGTTTGTTAGAGGGAAGTGTATCAATTTTTCTCCAACTATGATTAATAAGTTCCTAGGAAGAGGAACAGAAGGTGCTTGTGAACTCGAAGCCACAGACAATGAGGTCTGTAGGGAAATAACTGCTAGACAGGTCAAGGAGTGGCCTAGCAAGAAGCATCTCTCTGCTGGAAAGCTAACTGTGAAATATGCTATCTTGCACAAGATAGGGTCAGCAAATTGGGTACCAACCAATCACATCTCTACAATCTCAAATGCTCTTGGAAGGCTCATATTTGTTATTGGAACCAAGCTTAATTTTGATTATGGTAGATTCAAGTTTGAACAAATTGTCATACATGCTTCTACAAATGCAGTGAAGCTGCCCATAGCTTTTCCCTCAATGATTTGTAGGATAATCCTGAGCCAGCAACCTAGAATTCTGAGTACAAATGATCTTCCTAGTAGAAGAAAACCTCCCATGTCACTTCATTACAAATTATTTGAAGGCAGTCATGTCAATGACATTGTCATGACATCTGCTGTGAAGAAGACAGACTCAAAAGGTGGTCTGATTGCTGAATTGAGAGAAACTTATAAGGAATTGGAAACTGGGATAAGGGTAGCTAAAGCCAGGAAAGAAGCTTTGGAGGTTATGATTGATAGCTTGGAGCAAGCTGATAGAGATAATGTTGGATAGGCCAAGGAAACAGAAGCCCAAACCTCTAGTGAGAGGTCTGAATCTCAAGATGAATCAAGTGGCAGTTCTGGTTCTCAAGCTGATGAAGATGCAAGCTCCTCTGATTGAGTCTTGTTGATGATTGTTCCCCACTTTTCTGATGATATCCTGTTCTGGATGTTTTGATGGTGTTTTTCTTGGCAGTCATGTTTTGATGCCTTGATGTATTTTTTGGGTTCTTTTTTATTTCTCTAGATTTTTATCTCAGCTTGTATAGTTGTGTTTGTTTGTGGTTCTGTAACACCTAACAATATGTTTTGACATCCTATGTGGCATTCTGTTTGACTAATAGACATTTATTTTGTCTCATTGGTCTCTTTGGTCTCTTTTGGCTAAAAAGGGGGAGAAGTAGCTAAAGGAGTTGTAGCTATGTAGATATGCTATAAACAGATGACAGATGATATTGAAGATGATGCATGTTGGAGATAATCTGTTTAGTACAGGTGTTGTTGAAAGAGATGTCAGATGGGGAGGTGTATGTTACAGGTGTTGTTGAAGGAGATGTCTGTGTTGAGCAGACTGAGGGGGAGAAGAAGCACATGTGTGTTTAATATGTGTTTACTAGTTGTTATTTTAGCTAGTAAATGTGTGTTTTATTACTTCTGCTCCTAAATCGCTGATGTTTTTTTTTACTCTTGTGAACAAATGGTCTGATGTATGTTTTAGCCAAAATTTGCCAAAGGGGGAGTTTGTTGGTTCTATGTGTTGGCAGCAATTTTGGTAAAACCTAGAGTGTTCACAAGTTGTCACAACTATTGTCTTGACATAAGATAACATGTACCTGCAGGGTGTTTAAAATGTGAATGTGCAGGATTTTACTGAGATGTCAGACCTGATGTCATGACATCTGTATACAAAACATTCAGTCTGAATGTTATGTATTATATGATGTTATGTTATGTATGTTTTAGCCAAAATTTGCCAAAGGGGGAGTTTGTTGGTTCTATGTGTTGGCAGCAATTTTGGTAAAACCTAAAGTGTTCACAAGTTGTCACAACTGTTGTCTTGACATAAGATAACATGTACCTGCAGGGTGTTTAAAATGTGAATGTGCAGGATTTTACTGAGATGTCAGACCCGATGTCATGACATCTGTATACAGAACATTCAGTCTGAATGTTATGTATTATGTGATTGCGTTTTTTATGTTAATCTTTGTGTGATTGATGAGATGATTGAATGCGCCATTCAATCAGTAATTAGAATGAGATTGACTTATTTTCCAATGAGATATCATCAGCTGTCATGAGAAGATATGAATGGAAAATGGTTTTAGGGTTTTATGATGTCCAAGCCCAACCAAACACTTCTATATAAAGGACATGGAAAACCTGGTTTTATACATAAGAAATAACGAACGAAATATTGAGAGAGAATAAGGCTTTTAGTCTTGTGTGGTCGTGTGTATTATGAGCCATTCATTCATCTATAGATGATTGAATTGGACTGACTTTTGAGTTGTAATTTGTCCATTCTAAGCTTTGAAGCATGAGTGTGTGTTTACTTGATTGAAGCTTTTAAGCAAGATCAAGTATGTGTTCTTGAAGAGTGTCTTCTTTTCATTGTAATTCTTGTTTTATATCGCTGCTGTGATTGAGGGGGAGTGAGTAGGATCTCATATCTAAGAGTTCTTAGGTAGAAGTCACACGAGTAGAGATTAGGTGAAAAGACTGTAACTTGAGGTTGTTTACCGAGAGTCTTTGAACTAATTCTGTTTAGTGGATTTCCTTCCTGGCTTGGTAGCCCCCAGACGTAGGTGAGTTTGCACCGAACTGGGTTAACAATTGCTTGTGTCACTTGCATTACCGTTCTTTATCTTTTATCCTGTTTATATTGTTCAGATATTAGTGTCGTGACATTACCTTCGACATCTCATATCTGATACCAGAATTTCATGTAGTAAAACGGAAGCGACATGACAAGATCCTCTGCAACTTCTCTTTACATGACAAGATCCAATCATGCTTGGAGGATCATCAAAAGTTTGGAGACATTATAGGTCATTTGTGGACTTGGTGAAATTTGACCTATTTTCAAGTGACTTTTCCCAACTTTAAAAGATCATAACTTCTTCAATTTTTAACATATGAGTCTGATTCTTTTTTCACAATGACATTTGTGATACCACATACAAGTTTTCCTCAATAACTAAGGTCAGAATATGCTTAGAAGACCATGGAATTCATTGAAACATTACAAGTCATTTTCAGCCATGATGCACTCAAATGTTTCTAAGTTATATGATCAGTTTTTCTTGTCAACTTCAACATGACATAAATTTATGCTCAAGCATCCAAAAGCAACCTTTCTTGTCACATTGTAATCTTTGCTATGATGTTAACACATTGTAAAATGAATGGGATCAAAAAGCCTCTTGAGTAGAGTGCCCCATTAGGTTGAACATGGTGACTTGTAACTGAAGAAATTGTCATTGCCTGAGTTTTGAACTTCACTAATCTCAATTCCAAGCCAAATTAGCATGTGTTTTAGACCTAAACATATTTAACCAAGTCTCCAAAAGTTAATTGACCCTTAAAACACATCATTTGGCTGAGTTTTGATAAGTTACAAGTCACATTTTTCACACACTCTGATCAAATTCATTTTGCACGAATTCTGCGTCATTTCACACGTATTTGGATCCAATCACACTCCCTATAAATATAGGAAGCTATTGCATTCATTTTCAAGCTTTTGAGATCCAAGAGATCCTTGCCACAACTTGAAATATTTCCAGAAAATTCAATTATCGTGTTTTGAGTTCCAACTTGTTTCAATCCAATTTCTTGATTCCATTAGAACCTTCGACATCCTATGAATTTTTTGCAACAATTCCCAAGCTCTGAGACCTTCTAAAGTGCTCTAACCAGATCGAGCTTCTTCAACTTCTGATCACCATTTGGACAAGGTATTTCGGAGCATCATTTGAACTCATACAAGTTACCATAATGTAGTCTTTTACTCTCTGATGCTTTCCAATAACTTATCTGGTGTTGATTGATTGTGTTCATCATTTAATTTAATTTTTCGTGGCTTGCTTGTTTCTAAAACTTCTCTGAAATTCCCTTTGCTCAGTTTATATAAATGAATTTGGAGCATAAGGTTGAATTCGGGATGAGAAAATGATCACAATGGTGGTGATCTCGTGTCTTCAATTAACCAAACAATGAAACTCAGGTGAGAGCTCACCGGAGAAGACGACTGGAGTTTTCTCAGGTTGTCTAAGTTTGATCAGACACATTGGCAGAACGAAATATTCTGATTGGTTGGATTTGAACTGGATCATGTGTTTGGCTTGCAGTGCATTCCATCGTGTTCTCTAACATATGAAGTGTTGGATCTGCCAAGTCAATTAATGAGGCATGATCCAACGCTCCGTATTTTTTTTTATTTTTTATTTTTTTAATTATTTTTAATTGATTTTTTATTTTAAAATTCATAATAATTCCATTTCCATCCAAAAAATCCCAAAATGATTTATAAAATTCTCTTTTATTTTTCTTCATCTGATTTTTATTTTTCCATATTTTATGTCACAAATTTTCTATTTTTCATGAATTTTCTATTTTCTACTTTGTTTTAATTGGTTTAAAAATACTTTTCTGCATTTTAAAATTCTGAAAATTTTATTATATGCTTCTTATTTTATTTCTAACCTTCCATAATTTTCTTGGCCATTTATTTGGTGTTTTGAAGGACTTCATGGATTTTCCCTTTCATTCCTATTTTAAAATTCATTTAAAAATACCTTTGATGCATTTTTATTTTATTTTATTGCATTTTATTTTTGTATGACCCTTGTGAACTTCTGTTGGCATTAGATCATGATGTTTTGGACGTTAAGTCTCATCAAACTCAATGGATCTTGGGTGTTGATGGGGTGAAAACCCTAATCCACTAAAATGGATGATTGGTTTTGATGATGACTTGATCAAACTTTTTGGTCCAATTTGGGTGTGACTTCTCTTGTGTCTCTCTTCTTCATCTCTTTCTTTTCCGTTTGATCAATTGGATGGCTTGTGTCCATCTTGTTCATGATCTATGGATTGGTACTTGATGAACTTTCATCATTTCAAATCTATCTCCTAATTGATCATTGATCATTTAAGGTAATTTGGATTGATGCATAAGTTTATCATAAGTGTCATGAAGTGTGGATTGAAGTAATGAACCATTCTCCTAGCCTCTTTGCTTGATCATCCCCTTTCTTTATTTTTTTCTGTGGCATGTCTTAAGGAGAATGATTTACATCATTTCTCTAACATGTATTAACACAAACATTATTATTGACCGATCTCAGATAGTTGTGACTTCTACATAAGTCTAATTATGATTGCTTAACATAGCGCTAAATTTGACCCAAAGAAAACAAAGGCATTTTTATAAGTGAGATTATAAGTCTCCTATTCCTCATGGCATTGTATGAAAATTTTGCTCCTTTTCCATTTTGTGAGAGCTAGTGTCATACTTGTTGATTTTATCCAAGTTGAAGCCCTTCTTATAAATGATGTATAGGTTCATATTTTCATGCTTGTGAGTGGATAGTTGAGTATTCTCCAAAAAATGACCAAACCATCTTTCATCTTTAATTACTAACATCCTTTACTAACACTTTACTTGTATTAACTTTTATTTCAAAGTCATTTACTTTATGCTCCTTTATTTTATGTCATTTACCGTATACTTTATATTTAGCATTCCATACCATATTATTTGTGTTTTTGTCATTTTGTTCTTTGTCCATTTGGACCTTTCTTTTATATCATTGTAAAGAAGACATTAATAAAGAAAAACCTAAAAAAGAAACTTGGTTATCCTGATTCATGGACGTGCGGTTACTATCCTTCATATAATTTGTGGAGTTATGGACTTAGAATTAGGATCTTGACCTTTGCTTTGGGACTTATGATTTGAGACCCTAGAATTCATCTAGTACCTTTGATTTGTGATTTCCTTTTGAAGACTTGGTTAACTTACTCTGGTTTCATCTGATATATGGATTATTATTTGCTTATTCTGGCTTGCTTGAGGCTTAATGCAAATGAGGTTGTTCTTGTTTGACTTATGTCATAAATCTTACTATCTCTTGGTTAGATCTTTCCTCCCTAGCTTTTACTTTATGCTCTAGGATAGTCTCTTCTTCTCCTCCCCTTCTTTAATTTTCAAAACCTTCTCTCTTCTTTTAAAAACCTTCTTGTTTTTTTTTAAACTTGAACTACTTTCTCAATAAACCTTGACTTTTGTCAAGTGATTTTCAAAACCTTTTTCTTCTCCTCCCCCTTCTTTGATGTGTCAAAACCTTGAGTTTGTTCTTGACAATGCAAGCCATAAGAAAACTCCAACTGCTACTCATTTGAAGTTGTCAAAGGATGAAAGTGGAGTTGATGTAGATCAAATTCTTTACATAAGTATAATTGGGAGCTTACTATACCTAAATTCTAGCAGACTTGCCATCATAGTTTTTGTAGGTGTATGTGCTAGATATCAAGCTTAAACTAAAGCCAGCTATCTCACTCAAGTAAAGAGGATCTTGAAGTACATCAATGGGACTTATGAGTATGGTATTTTATAAACTCATGACACAAATGCAATACTAGTAAGGTAATGTGATGTAGATTGGCTTGAGAGTGTTGGTGATAAAAAGAGTACATCAGGTGGATATTTCTTCCTTGGCAAAAATTTGATCTCTTGGTTCAACAAGAGGCAAAATTTTGTCTCATTATCCACTAAGGAATATGAATACATTATTGCATGAAGCAGTTGCACTCAATTGTTATGTATGAAAAAATGTTGAAGGAGTATAATGTCAAACAAGATATCATGACATTGTTCTGTGATAACATGAGTGCCATAAATATCTCAAGAAATCATGTTCAACACAGTAAAACCAAGCACATTGACATTCTATATCACTTCATCAGAGATCTTGTGGATGATAAAATTGGTAATCGCATGTAGCAACTGACAAATAGTTGTGACAACAAGATTTGGTTTTGCATCTAGCCTTATATTTTGATGATAACAACTCATAGACTCTTAGAGAAAAATGGTGTACCCTAATCAATTTTTTTTGTATGCAAATACTAGATTCAAGTTCTAACTCTAAATAAATTACATGTGATGTCATCAAATTCTGAATCTAGTGCACTCAGACTCTGAGATACGTGGTTTATAAAATAATCAAGCTCTGGATTTTGTAGTCAATGCTTCTGAACTTATGCTCATACAAAGCTTTGCTACTCTGATGATTTTGGCGCTGATATGTGTCGCATCTCGGAAAAATGCACACACAAAAACATAGTCACCATCAATGTTATTTATCCCAAGAGAGGGAAAGGAAACACCGAGTAAACCTACAAAAGGGTGAATCTAATGGTCTAATAACCAAGAGATGGGTAAGGGAGTCGATTACGCAAGGGGAAGGTATTAGCACCCCTAACGTTTGTAGTATTCTACAAGATCCACTATTGTTGTTCTAATCAAAAGGGTGTGTTTATTCTAAAGCCTACAAACTAAAAAGGAATGCATGCACAAGATTTAATTATTTACAAACAAAAAGAAAGTTTTTTATTATTGTGCTTGCTTAGACTTTACAACCCAATGCCTACGTATCCCGCAAGAATCAGAGCACCGTAGTTCTTCTAAAACGAAGTGGAAAACGAAGTTTGATTGGTTGAGTGCTTTGTTAAGAGAATACATCAAATGATCCACCCAAGGCAAGAGGTATCTGAGTACTTCTCTCTTATTGTTGAAAGAGTTCAAGTAGTATTAGAATGTTTTTGTATTTTGATTGAGAAAAAGGTTTTTGTTTTAGAATGAATGCAAAAGAGAATGGAAAATCTAAGGGAATTCTAAAGAGAAACTTAATGTTGGCATGCAATAGTATTCCTAAAGTTAGGATAAAAGGGAAACATCTATCTAAGTTAGCATGCGAAGATTGACCTATGATTAAGGATCAATGGGACTACCTAATGTTGTCATGCTTGGTTAACAAACCTAAGGTCCACTTTAGTTCAATATTAACCAATAGTGTACAAAAGAAATCCTATGGGGAACATGTTATCCATACAATGAAAAGAGATAGAAGAAGATGACAATCCATATCAAGTCATAGAAAAAGAGGAAGTCAATACCATATCAAGTCATGGAAGCACAGATAAAACATACCATATCAAGTCCTGAAAGAAAAGGTAAAGTAAAAGTAGTCCATATCAAGTCATGGAAAAAGACAATAGCAATCCATATCAAGTCATGGAAAATATAAAGTGATCCATATCAAGTCATGGAAAAGATAGTACTAGTAATCCATATCGAATCATATAGAAAGATAATAGCAATGACAATCCATATCAAGTCACAGAAGAAAAATTGAAATAATCCATATCAAGTCATGGAAGAGAAGATGAAAACAAATCAATCAAGCAAGAGATAAAAGGTGAATTCTTAAGTCTAAATATGCTTTAAGATATCACAAACTATCACCAAAAGGTCACATGTTAACAAATAGCAACTACTCACTCAAACTAGTCATGAAAGAGGGAGACAAGACTCAAACAAGTTATGAATACAACTAAAGCAGGCAACAAGTTACTAAACCAAAATGGGCAGCAACATCACACCAAAATAAACACAAAGACATATTTTCTAGCTAAAGGTCATGTATACATGGTTTAATCATCCAAAGGTTCAAGGAAAGCACTCAAATAGGCATACTAGCAAGCAATGGTCCTAATGTGTCAAGTATCTAAACAAACAGGGCATGAGAAGAGTGAAGTGAAGGGAGATGAGAAGTCATACAAGGCAATATAAAACACATCAAGGACCTATCATCATCACCTAAGTATACTTGATAAAGATTCTCAATCAAATCATACAAGGAATGACAACCACACAACCATAAATGGACATAAGTCCTCATGCAATGCTAATAAGAAAAACTAGTAAAGATAAGAGATCTGAGAAATAAGTAAGAGACAAACATATACATTTTATTCAATTAAAAAAAGTCTCAAGATCAATAAGAATTTCAAATCAGCATTGAATCCATAGTACAAGCACCAAAGTACACAAGCATCATTCAAAGTTGTAAAGGGAAGTGAACATAAGTGTGTGAGCAATTAGATAAGGCAAAGTACATAAATAATGAATGAGATCAGAAGCTTAGACATGGTGTCAATACACATAATAAACTCAAGACATCACAAAGTCATCATATCAAAGCACACTCAAAGATTGATACAAGTAATGATCAAAAATCAAACCCTATTCATGCTCCTAAAGGAAAAAGAACTTAAAGCAAGTATTGATGAAGTAGGATTGTGGAAAGATGGTATAAAACCACTTATTTCAGAATTAGATGAAATATTAAACTCAAAATACAAGTCACTCAAGCATCATGAATGAATCACATAAACCATGTTCAAAGATAGACCAAGAGATAGGCAAACAATCACACAAGTTCAAAGAAGCTTAAGCAAGAAGTAATGAAACAATGAAGGCACACACATGACATCAAAGGATGTGTGAATTATTCAATAATTTAATTCAATATGAGGTTCAAGATAAATAAGAGAAGTCATCAAAACTTCACACACAAATCAAAGTCAAGTAACTTGGTAAACAAGTAAAGATATCATCCTAGAAAAGGAATCCTTTATCAAAATTCAACAAGATAAAAAAAGATCAAAAAAGGGGTGCTTATAGGTCATGGGACAATATAAAAATCCTCAAAGCATCAAATACAACCACCAAACTTCAAGAGGTATCAACAAGCAAACAAACTCAAAGTTCATGCACAACTAGCAAGTTAAAAAGGTGGGCATCATCCAAATAAGGAGTCCTTTGTCCAATCAAAGAAAATGAGTAATGTAAAATGAATTTTAAACATGAATAAATGAAATGGTAACAACATCACACTATACAAAGATGGATCCCAGGCTCCTAAGAGCTTCACCATCCACTAAACTCAAAACTAAATCAAGAAAAGAAGAATTTAGCTCATAATATGTCATCATGATTAAGTGGAAACGGAATACCATTTAAAGAATCATAAGAGAATGGTATAAGTATATCAATACCAAGGAAGTCATAAGCAAAACAAGAAGAAACAAATACATTTGGACCAATCGTACTCAAGTTGGAATGTACAAGACAAAATCTAAATTATGGTCTCAAAAGCAAGCAAATAGTACTCAAGACAAACAAGCAAAGAAGCATCAATTGGAGGTACCTAAAATGGTCCACATGGGTGAATCTAGGAATCCTAAATGATGATGAAAAGGTCAAGGAAGAATGGGAAATAGATCCAAAATGGTTGCACAAGTCATACCAAAAAAAACATCTATGGACAAAAATGTCACAAGAAACAAACATACTTTAAATAATACAAGAAAAATAGTTTAAAGTATGGAAAAATCATGAAAAATTAGACATATAAAGGTGAAGTCAGGATCTCAATATATCCTAAAAATGTGCTTAAAATATGTGCAAAAGATGCTCAAACAAACCTAACATTTAAGCAATGCACAAATAATTGATCACACAAAGAAATCTTCAAAAATAGGTCCAAATATGATTCAAAATTAATAACCAAAACATAAAATTAGTGATAAAATTTCCTATATACATATGTGTGCATGTGTACAAAAATTTGGATCAAGATCAAAAAGGAAAGATCAAGAACTAAACTCTAACATTCAAAACTAGGTCAATTAAGCAAATTTGATTATAAAATCATAAGTAAATATTAAAATAAATTAAAAATGAAATTAAAAAATATGTAATTTTAAATAACATGCAAAAGATCAATCATGATTTTTTTTGGGATTTTTGGATAAAAGGAAATGTCTAAATAAAAATTAAAAAGAAAAATAAATAAATTTTAAAGGAAAGAAACAAAGAGGGTGCGTGCTAGTAAATTGAATAAAAGAAAATTAGTTTAAAAAAATGAAAAGTGGGCCAGAATAAGAGGGTGGGAAAAGCAGATGGCACGCGGCCCAGTCCAAACACCAACAGAAAACAAAACAAAAAATTGAATTAAAGGAAAGCGTGTCACGTTTTCATGTGGTACACAATATCAATCAGTTGCCTTTTTTTTAAAACACAAAAAGACAAAAACAACAATAACCAATCACGTCTCACCACCTCTCCATATTCAACCTTCGGCCATGCATAAAAACGAAAACAAAACCCTAAACCTTACCCATACATGCATACTTTTTCCTCAGATTTCTCTCTCATGTTTCCACCAAATCGAACAAAATTTGAAGCAAACTTGTAGTACTCAATTAGTAGAACAACATGGTATCCTTAGTTTTCACAAATGAATAATGGATCATGGAGAAAAGTAAGCAACAATATACAGGTTCAAACGTGTTAAGCATCATTCATTCAAAACTGTAAACAAAAGTTTGAGTCTAGCTCCATGATATACTCATTAGTAGATCTTTCAGATGCAGATGCATGAGCCTAAACATGATTAATATCTAAGCATGAAGAAGGATGAGGTGAAGAGTGCTTACCTAGTGGAGAGTGTCCACTGCACTTTTGGTTCTTTGAGAAGAAAGAAGAGTAGGATCTGAGGAAGATGATGAACAAGGATGAGCAAAATAAATGCTCAAAAGGAAGCTTCAAATAGAGAAAAATAATGAGAGATGGAGAAACTTCAGATATGTTTCCTTCCTTCCAACGTATCCCCCCAAGGTTTAGAGAGTGAGAGTGAGTTTTATAGAGGTTGTAGGTGAGGGTAGAAAGGTAAGTTCATGCTAAAAAGTTTGTTACTCCAATTTGAAAAAAATGAAAGTGAGAGAGCATGTAATTGTGTGATGCATTTTGAATGGTATTGTGGTGATCTTTTTGTGTCGTTTTGGAAGCTGAAAAGGAGTGGAAAAGGGTCAGCACGTGGGACTTTGGGACAGAGTGGATGGAGCAAGATTGGACAAAGGGAACGTTTTCCCTATTTGGAAACGTTGATGCATGGTGTTCATGCATGATATATGCATGTTAGGTGGTCATAAAAGGCAAATAAGAGGTGAGGTAGGCGTGCAGTATTGGCCATGGTGCAAGCAATTAATAACAAACATGCATGAAACCAATAAAACTCATGATAATGAAAATTAAAGATCAGTCATGCTCAAGCTATTAAATCTCCATTGTTTCTTGACCAAATGAAGTCATCTTGGGCTTTTTGGAAAGAGGGAAAGGAGATGAACAAGTTTCATGTTGGAGGAAATTTGAGACAAGGCCTAAAAGTCCATTAAAAATGGCCACGAAAGCAACAACTTGGAACTGCTTGCATGCATGTAAATTATAGGTCCTTTGGCAACTTTGACGACCCAACTTTGCAGCTCTATAACTTGCTCACTAAACCACCAAATAAGAAACTTTATGAAGTTAAAATGAAGAGAGGAATTTGATCTATATCTTTCATGTTGAAGTTGCTTTGAAATGAAGCTAAGAAGCAGCTCAAAAGTAGTTACTTGAAACTGATTAAACACTTAGCAAAAATTTTACTAAGTACAAACCCAATTACAACTTTAAGGTCTTGACTTTGAAAGAGAATAACTTGAGTTGTATTAAACCAAATGAGGAGTTCTTTGAACCATTAGAAAGAGAAAACTTTGTACTACAATTTTCATGTTGAAGTTGTCTTGAAATGAAGCTTGAATCTAGGTGAAAAATGGCCATGAAGTTAACTGAAATTAGTTGTAAACTAACCAAAAATAGTAACTTTCGTCCAAAACCCTAATTTCCATTTTTGATAACTTTTCATAATTCTTGATTTTTGATGAATCTGTTGAATTTTCTTTATCAAATTTCAACCATAGACCATATTTGACTTGTATAACACAATTTTGACCCAAAAAAATCAAGAGTTGACTTTTTGATCTGCTTAGTTGACCTTTCCCCCAATTGAATCAAATTATTGATCATCTGAGTAATTGAACCTCTTGTGATTAAAATTGATCTGCTTGGTTGACCTTTCCCCCAATGGCGTATACTATGTATTGTATGCATACACCAATACATGTGACATCAAGGCATGCATGCACCTATGCATGTGACGCCTACATGCATTGGCTTTGCATGCATGCGCCCAGAGCCTTGGCGCCTCCTATGTAGGTTAATCAATTGCGTCAGTTCAACTGACGCATCAGTAAAAAAAAGTGATTATTTTAATATATTTTTTAAAATTTTGATTATTTTGAAATTTTATTTTTAAAAACTGATTATTTTAGAAAAATCTAACTAGTACTAGTATATAATCCAACAAAATCCAGGCACACATCACTCGTTGAGTTGCGCGCCAACACTGTTAAATTTAAATATTTTTAGCAAATATTAAGAATTTCAAAATATATTTTATTTAAACTTTAAAAAAAAAAAATTTAATCGCTTCATATTAAGAATTTCCTTCTAATATTGTAGCACGGACAGTTGGCAATTTCTCTAGGCTAATACTTGGCCTTACAATAACCACTGTTTTAAGGATACTTCTCTACTACTTTAGAGTTACCCTATTATTAATTGAACAAGTAGAGATTTAAACAATTATAATTTTGTGAAAATGACATGCCAACCAATTATTAATTACCAATGGAGAATATAGATTTGTACAAGTTAAACGTTGCTTGCACTAGACTACTAGAGAAACATCCCCCTATACACTTGTTTTTCACACGTGTGCATGCAGTATGCATAAACTTTCACACGTGTGCATGCAGGCTTCTACCATTTTAGAATCTAAAAAGTATTGATATCATCAATTGAGATTTCTTTGGGGACCTTCAAATTTAATTGTTGGGTATCCCATTTAGAACTTTTCAACTTTTGAATGAAATCATCAAACCTATCTTCCAATTCCATTAGACTATTGGCAAGTTGATCATATACATTACCCTTGCTCTCCCAGTTCTCACTAAGCCAGAATGTCTGCCAAATACTTCGCAATACCGATAAACTTGTAGCTCCAACCTGCAATGTGATGGTAGAAGATGAGATACAACCCTACATGCTTCATTGATTTTGAGCTTGAAACATTATATCAGTTGTTTATACCTTGAAAGAAACGTAAAACTTCAAATCATCTAGCTGCGGATTCACAACAAGAATATATTTTTCATTTGCGTATAATTTGAGAAGATTCTCTACCTGCACACCATTCTGACATTAGTTATATAATTTCCAAATGTAAAATAATTAGTTGTAAAACTGTGATAATAGCAGCAATAATGACCATGTACCAAAAAATGAGATCTGTCCATGACATCCATCTTCTCTAAGGGTGAACCGAAAATTATTTTTGGCTTCATGAATTGTGACCAGACTAATATATTCTCTTCCTTGTTGCATTCCATGCATCCTGAAATAAATCCATTCGGAAAATCGGAAATTACCTTGAAGGGTAATAACAATAACTCACAACAAAAACCACTGAATTTATCTGAATCTAACCTGGAACAGTGGAATGTAAAACATGTGATTTTACCAGTATGCGGGCACGCTTAAGATTTATCTGCAAAAAAAGTTACTTATACGGCAAGAAAACAAAACAAAGCAACTGTTCGAACAAAGATTGGTAGATTTTATTCTTTACCGTGTTAAACTGGAGAACTGAAAGTGATTCATATCGTAGCCAAATATGAAGAAGTCGTATACACAACCAAGTTGATGACAGTACAGTATATGATTTTACAAGGCCAGGTGTATCCTGCGGTCAAAAGCTAAAAGATTGTAACATGGAAATCAACGGTGTTGTGGTGCTTCCGCAATAAGAAATAAAGGTATCCTGAAAAATTATGTAGTTTACCAGTATCAATATGCCTAAACCAAGGCCAACCAATTGAGCTACCACTTCCCAAACCTCTTCCTGAGATATTTTGATGAAACAATTATTGTTGTAGTTTTGTCATGAATACATGTATATAGATATGATGCTTGAAAGCATGAAATCATGAAGGCTCTATAGATATGATCATAAGTGAATGAATGGCATGAGAGTATACATCACCTTTGCTGCTACCTCTCCTAGATTTGCGGAAATTGCAAAGTGGCTTTGAATCACTCGAAAAGAAGGATCTTTTAGTCCTCTTGCTATAGCCTGTTTTAATGTCAAACACAGAAAATCACACAACCATATGTGCTTGTTTTCAACATACCATATGTGCATTTAATTACCTTAGTGAGATTTCCAAGAGATGCCAAAGGAAGAAAATATCCAGGATATAACTGGGTTGTAAGATCAAAAATGCTGCATGAGATACCATTGTGGTAAGGGTTTCTTTAGAGCAATATTTCATTTGCATATTTCCATATGAAAACAAGAAGGCGTGCTCAGACCTTCCGGCACTGCCAATGAAGTCTGCATACATTCTCCATTGCTTTGGATCGTCATCAAAAAGATTCCCAAACCTCCCACCTGGAAAAATTAATAAACGTCAGTTTAAATTAAAAAATTAGTACATAATCATCTGCTTCCTTAAGTTTTCTTCATGAATTCCCAGACCAATGAATAAGCGCCCGACAGCTCCAATGCCATCCTTTGATACCCATCTAAAGATGAAAGCATAAAATGTTCAATCAACCAGAGATAAGTCAAATAACAAATAATGGCTGCAAAGAAGCATTTAACATGAGTTTAATTTTGACATACTAGTCAGCAAATCACAACCAATCATTTGCGTTACTTTAAAAGTAGTTATAATTGATGTCAAGTGTTTTTAATGATATGACAATGTTGATTGATCGACGGTGTAAAAAATATTTAGGCTCAAAGTATATGAATTATATCCTTAACATATTACCGTATGTGTTTCAAAACGGTATTACTATATACAAAAGTGGAATATTTAAAATTCATAATCCACCTGATGGCAGCAGCAGAAGCAGCTGCCGTGGTTCCAGAGAAAGAACCGACACCAACAGCCTGCAAGTGAAGGGGGAATTTCGACACGAGACAGAAACACAATCAGCATTCCATAAATTTACGTGAGAGATAAATAACTTTAAACACAAGACGACACGGTGAATGAGCGAGCACATAGAATTGCATTGCACTACACTTTGTTGCATGATCACATAGAAACAAATAAAACCTTCAAATGACTTTTTTAAAGGAACATATACAACTGCTGAAGGAAATGGTTTCCTAATCAAATCAACATGCTTTAGGAAACTTCAATCAAGATAAAAAATCATTTATGTGGCAATTAGATGATAGAAATACCGATATAACGATTTTTAACATTTGCCCTTAACCGTATGCCTTACTGACATGCACAGTGATATTTTGTGCACTAATTATCAAACTTGATGCTAAGACCACCAAATGCATATTAACCAACTATAAAATTAATCAAACATTCATAATTCAAACAATCTTGAGAAAAAGAAAAATTATCAACAAGAAAGCCATGCCTTTAGCAGACTTGAAGTGACTATGGTGTGACATATCCATCCAGTCACATTGGTAGGGAACTGTAGTACCATGTAATGCAAATAATCATCTGAGACTGATCCTGCATCATACTGAGAAAGATAAGTAAACAAACAGTTACCCTCCAACTTCATCTAATCACTGAAGTTAAAACTCTAGTATTCTAGTGATCCTTAGTTCAGTCTTAATTAAATCATTAGAAATTTATGACCTATTGGATACTATTTCTATGGCATCAAGTTTTAAAGTATTTCATACCAAAAAAGAATGAACAATGAAATTATTAAAGGAAACATGTTTCGATGATAGTGTTTATCCAATTTTCTAAAGCTCTGAAGTTCAACAAGAAGAAAAACAACAGAAAAGCTGTTTAACATATTATAGATTATTAATAAAATGAATTTATGTTAATTACCGGGAAAGCCTGCTGGCAGAATAAAATCTTTAACCATCTGTGGAAGCCAGGATAGTCTTTCATCAGGAGAATGCAAAACATCGAACTTGTTTTCGGTAGACCTATCCTCCTCGATAAGAACCGTTCGCAACTGCAAATCATCACCTAAAATGTATCTGCTCATAAGGGGAAGAAAAGCTCATAGTTGAAGTTTCTTGTGGAGGAGTCAACCATTCTGATATTTAAGCAAGAATAAAATAAAACAAATGGAAACAATAAAAAATTTAATAGGCTACACAAATATACTCCAAGAACTTAGCAAGGTTTAAATTGTGACTGCAGCCACTGCTGCAGTTAGTCACACTATCTATGATATTACAGAAAATTATGGACAAATGCAGTTGATGGCATCAAAACATCAAAACCTCGACGTTTCAGTCACAATTGGAGTTGTGGACTGCAATTTCAATTTAAAACCCTCGACAGCAAGCAAACACCACCATGACTATTCTTATTCATATAGCTGATGCCTATGAAACACGAACACAGACACCAGATAGATACACCTTCAGTGCGATGCATCGGTGCTAGACAGGCTGATGCAAACATTGTTTCTAATAAAGCAATTTGTATATCATCTATCTTTTCTAATAAAGTAATAATTAATGTGCATTAATATTTCATAATCTCAACTAAAAAAATCATAAACTAAACTAAGGGAAACCTCTTAAACAAGGAAAGTCTACAACATATGGTATAGTTAAGTAAAAACCTCTTAGCAGTACCGTTGCTGTATCTCTCCACCAATATCACCTTTGATAAGCCTTCACCTCTAAAACAACATAAAAAAAAAATGAGATAGAGTTGATTGGTACACAGAAACACATCAAATTCAAAAGCTAAGTTTCATCAAATCAAATGAGCCCCTAAAAAAAATAATCCAAATTCAACAACTTCACATGTCTACAACAAACAAATAATGCCATTGTAACCTAATGCTTCAATCAACTTGTAAAATTTCACCCCTTTCTTTTGTACAACAGATAAAAATGCAACCTTTAAAGTTTTTTTAAGAAACAAAACAAGCAAAGAGGTTAGTAACAGACCCTCCATTATCAGCATCACCATTATCTTTGAAACTTGAATGTTCAGAGGAACATAGGATTTGAAAACATCGAGGCCTAACTCTCTTCAATTTCTTCACCTTAAGTGAAGAATTGAATGCAGTTGAAGAGAGTGACAATTGCAAGGTTGTGTGAGACATTGAAAAAAATTGAAGCTCTTAAACTTGTTATAGTTGAATTGTGAGAAAATTGCAAGCTTTGATGATGTTCATCGCTTCTACTAATTCTAAAGCTGGCACTATAGCATCAACTATCAACCTATCCAAAGCTTGAAACGTAGAAAGAGACACGAATCCGGCCGGACCGGTTTTTCCATTTGAACCGGAAAATGGTCGTCCAATGTGACCCGAACCATATATTTTTGGGCTAACAAATTAGCTGTTTCATAAAGTCTTTAAATTGAATTTTGACCAGACTACTTTGCGCACCCCCTCCTCCACCCAAACGCCATTGTTTGGAAGCACAAATATGTAATTTTAGGAGTTAGGTGGTTCTTCTTGATTTTGTGTTTAATATTATTTTTATATTTTATTTTTCCTTTTTTGAAGATACTTGTAAAGATTTAGAAGAAGTTGTTAGGTTATAGAGAAGGTTCTTTTTTTTAGGGAGGGGTGAAGGGGGAGTTAAGATCTCCTGAATTAAATGGAATAATATGTGTAGGCCTAAGAAAAAAAGGGGGTTAGGAGTCATAGATCTCCGGTTGATAAATCTATCCCTTTTAATCAAGTGGAGGTGGAAGTTGCTCACATGTGCTTCTAACATGTGGTGTAGTATCCTTGAAGCTAGGTATGGTGCTTCAATTGTTTCCTTTATTCGATGGGGGAGGATATCAGGTTCCAAACAACTTCTACTTAGTGGAAAGATGTGTCTCTTCTTGAGTTCAAAAAGAATGATTTCTATGATTGATTTTTTGATGGTATCTTTAGGAAAATAAGGTTGAGTCTCCCTACTTCCTTTTGGAATAATCCTTGGTTAGGAGTTATCCCCATAATGGATAAGTTCTCTAGTATTTTTTTAACTTCATCCAACTAGAAAGTTGTTGGAAGATATTTGGTGGGTGGAAATAGGATTCTTATTTGGGATCTTAGGTGGAGAAAAATCTTCTTTTTTTAGAGAGTTTCTTGTGTTTGAAAATCTTCTCTCTCTCTGATCTGAGATGTTATTCTCTCTCAAGATAAAGATAAAGGGATTTGGAAGCATTCTAAAGAGGGTTTACTCTCTGTTGTTAGTGCCTATTGTGTTTAGTTAGTTGGCTCCTCGTCGCTATCTTTGATAGAGATTTTGATTCTTCCTCTCATATGGATTAGTTGGGCTATTTCTAAATTGGTGATCTTCTTTTGGCAACTTTTCCAAGATAGATTTCTTTCTAGAGAGAACTTGATTAAAAGAGGAGTTATTAGTGATCCTAGAGGGATTCTTATCCTTTCTGTGGGGATTTGGTTGAGTCGGTCTCTCGTCTTTTTGTCATTGTGAGTAGCTTTATTAGTGTGGTATAGAATCTTCATGTGGATGGGTTGACCATACACTAGACGACCCACCTCTAATTATTGTGTCTATTTTGGTGACATTTAATCTCATGGTCTACCAAACGCCAACATACTCTCTCTTGGTGTAGTGCAGAAGACGAATACCACAGAGTCGCTAATGTAGTATATAAATCATGTTGGATTAGAAACTTATTATTGGAATTACATTGCCTAGTCACAACATCCACTTTGGTCTAGTGTGACAATGTGAGTGATGTCTATCTATTTGTCAACCCAGTTCAACATCAGTGCACCAAACATATTGAAATGGATATACATTTTGTGCGTGAAAAGTTGTTTGCGGCCAAGTACGGGCCTTACATGTCCCTTTAAGTTGTCAAATTGCTTACATCTTAACAAAGGGCTTTCGTTACAACTCTTCGATGATTTTCCTGATATATATATATATATATATATATATATATATATATATAAATCAATAAAGAAACACGTTTTTTTTTCAGATTTAGTGTTGAATTTGTAGCTGAAGATTTTTCGTTGGAATTTTCAAATTTCAATATCATAAAAAATCATCAATAGTTTGATAAGATATGCAACTTTTTTCATAGCAAAGAAGGTTAGTTTTGAGAATTTGAGTCGGAACACCGTAAAGTCAACATTTAAAAAAAAGTTAATTTTGAAAATGTGTTGGAACACTGCAAAATCAGCCATGAAAACTTAACGGGAGCCGAAAGGGTGGTGAAGGAAAGGATGATTTGGAGAATACTTGCACCTACATATTTCCATTATCATCCCTATGTGAGACTATGATATGGAAGGGTTGTTGATAATGAAGAATTGGGGGCTAGTGAAGAAAGGGAGGGAGTGGGATCTACTCCATTATGTCTCAATGTCACAAACACTTGTAACGTGGTTTAGTTTTGTTTTGCTAAGTTTTAAAAATTGGATCGAAGATCGAATAGGTGAAACTTACGGTTTAAGATTGAATTGGTTCAACCTACTTGCGAACTGTTTATTAAATAAACCAATAATATAAAATTAAATTTCATAAATATGTCACACATATAATCATATGTTCACAACTTAATAAAATAAATATTTTAAAAATTCATTACAAATTTAATAAAAGAATATCGATAATCCATATAATAACATAATGTAGTTTTACTCTTCATTTTTCAACATTCATTTAACGATAAATTTACCAAATTAAAGAATTAAAATAAAAATAAGTTAAACTAATTCAAATCAAAATTAAAATAATAGAATATAATAACTAAAATAAAGTTTAAATGATTAAGAATATCTAAATTAAATAAGATAAGATATCAAAAATAAATAATATAATATACTTTATTAAAAAAAAATGAATTTAAATTGAATTTCGATAAATAAATCTTAATTGACAACAACAAACAATATTGACTTGAATGACAATCAATAATGAGTTAGATATTGTGATTATGTTTGAAAGAGACGGCGTGATGATGATGAAGTGGTCGAAAGAAACACTATAATTGAGTGATAAAACTTAGAAGTTTGTTTGATTGTAAAAAATTATGAATTTTTTTTTGTGATCGGAAATGTATTTTGAGTTTTTGTATTGACATATTAAAATTTATAAATAAAAAAAAATTTAATGTCAAATTTGATGAATTTTTTTGAACTGGACGGTTTTACAAAATCGACTCCGATTCTTTGGTTCGAATGGTTTTAGACGGTTTAATCCGATTTGTTTTACTACGATTTTAATACATTAACGGTTTTAAAGGTTAATCCAACCGAATTCATCTTCGATTCCTAATTCATCAGGTTGAATAGGCCGATTCGATCTGATTTTTAAAACATTATTATCAATACATCAATCTCATTTATTACAGTTCCACAAATTATATAAATAATTTTATTTTGTCAGGAAGATCTCATCACATAATTGTTCCCAAAGTTTGCAGTTATTTAGAGATTCAATGATAGTTACTTTACTTAGTTACATAAAAAATAATAATAAATAAATCATAAAGAAAAACATACACCTTATAAATCGCCCAGAAATTAAATACTCCAAATAATTGATAAGGCACATCACATGATTGCAGCTCTACACAAATATTATTGGGGAGTGGGGTCTACATATTTTTTCTTCCTACTTCTATTCACTTCTATGCTAATTGTACCAAATTAAGACTTCTTAATTTTAAAATAGAGACCTACTCGACATTGATTGAAAAAAATACAAATACTTTAAATAGAGTTTTGAAGGTTGATATTCAATTCTCTTATTGTGAGAATTGGCACTAACTAGGTTAGGGTCTCAATTTTGAAAACAAATGATAACAAGTTTTTTACTTAGAGTGGGGCACCTATGCATTATGGCGCTGCAATTTTGATAAATTTTACATTTTAGTTTCGATCTAAATATTGTCAAAGTCACCCTCCATCTAAACATTCAGAATTTCAAATTTAATTCTTATTAAATGGGATTGAATTTATCTTTATCTTATAAAATTGATTTAAAAGAGAGATGGTGCTTATTCATAAAGATATGATGAGGTCATATATTCCAATCTAATATACATTTTTACGTTTATGATTTGATATTTTGAGCATAAACATAAATCATGAGTGATTCGATAGAATAAATCTGATAACAAATAGTTAAAGAGATCTTAACTGAGACTCAAATATCATCTTGAAGTTTTTAAATAGGATGAAAAATTAGAGAAAATAGAAAAAATTAGATGAAACTTTTCTTATATATTGAATGAATAATACAAAGTTAGTTTAAAAAAACTATATATATTAAGCTATATCAATTTTAATTAACTTGTACGGCAATATTGTCAACTAACTTTGACAATTTAACTAACTTGTATTGCATGCTACAAGTTTAACCACATTAACTTTCACCCAATTCTATCCACACCATCAATAACTTCAACATTTGATGAACTTGTCCTTGATAACTCTAATACTGATAATAACCTTACACTTACCCTTAACATTGAACATATCTTTCATATTGATCAATATTTTAAAAGATTAACTAAAATCAGACATAGATGTAATCATTTATCTGACTACATATGCAATTTCTCATTGGATTCAACTACATTTAATCCTTCAAATATTCTTTACTTCATATCTCATTGTCATTCATATGTTAACCTTTCTACTTTACATAAAAGTTTGCATTGTCCCTTAATTCATATGAGGAGCCTGTTAGCTATAAGCAAGCTAGCACTCAATATTGTTGGGTCCAAGCAGAGATTTTGAACCCCAAGCTTTACGATAGAATAAAATATGAATATTTGTAGATGTTCCTTCGCATATCCAACATATAGAAAACATGTGGATTTATAAAGTGAAGCATAAGGCATATGGCATTATTGAGAGAGATAAATTAAGGTTGGTTGCTAAGGGATATAACCAAATAGAACATGTGGTGATATATTTGCAAAAGGTCTATTAAGGGCGGGAGGATTACAAACTTCTTGTGGGGGGCGACGCTCATCTATTGTCCGCCGATATGGACTATCTCCACCATGTTGACACCTAGATTGGCGCCATCAGCGATTGAAATTTCCTCAAATTTCTTCCTTAGGCCCTCAGTAGCCTCAGTTGCCTTCCCATTAAGACCTTCAGTGGCCTTTGGTTCGATATCAGCAACCTTTTCTTTCTTATAATTCTTATTCGCTCTAGCCTTTTCAGCTTTTAAACGTTCGACCTGTCGAAACCTGTCTGCTAATTGGGTCATATCTCTTAGATATTGGGTATCTAACTTTTTCCTAATGGAATAGTCTAACCCTCCAACGGCCATTTCGACCAATTCATGTTCAGGCACTACTGTAAAGCATCTAGATTTCAACAAACGGAACCTATTCAGATAATCATCTATAGGTTCAGTGAATTTTCTTTTAATACTGGCTAATTCCTTAAGACTTATCTTAGTTTGACCCATGTAGAATTATTCATGAAATAATCTCTCCAAATGAGGCCAAGTATCTATGGAATTTGGTGGCAAAGTTGTAAACCACGTGAAGGCATTCTTCGTTAAAGAACTGGGGAAATATTTCATTCTTAGGTTCTCACTGTTCGCTAAATCCCCTGCCTCAGTCATGTATCTGGCTATGTGTTCTATAGTGGATTCACTAGTGTCCCCTGAGATTTTGGTGAACTTGGGGATTTTACGACCCCTTGGTAATTCAGTTTGTAGGACATATTCTGATAAAGGAGAGGTATAATTTGGCCGTCGAAGTCTTATATTCAGACCATTCTGGGCCATGATTCTCTCTATCATAGTAGTTAAGTTATTTTCCATCATGTTTTCTTGCCTAACCCTATGAATTACTTCGTCTGCATCCTGGTCTCTATTAACCATCATTACTCTCCTAGGTTGTTCTTCAGGGACTTCCCGTCGAATTGGCTGTTGTTCTAATCTTGCCCCCATGACCCTTTCGTCAGGCGCTTGTCTAGGTGGTCGAACCTGATTTATAGTTGGTTCTTCTTCCTAGATTATAACTTGGTTTGGTCTGCGTCGAACAGAGGACTGAGGGGCGCCTAGGAAATCTGTTATGTGTCCCATCTGCGCTGACAGTTGTTGGTATGTTTGGGCATTATCATTGTTAGTCCTATTTACATTCTGTATTAGGGGAGAAAAATGGTATTCATTTCTCTGGCAAGAACTCCTACCATATCATAGTTACTAACATCCATTTGTTGTCTAAAGGCTGCTTGGTTATTCGTTGTAAAGGTAGGTAATAGGGTGGATAATCCTTGTGATTGGGTATTTCGACCTACATGGTTCATGCCAGAACCAGAATTTTGAATTGGCGAAACAATCGTATTATGGGGTTGAGTATATATGGAAGTATTATTTTGAAGTCCTGCCATGGAAGTAGATGGCATTCCATATGGGTATTTTCTCCAAGGCCTAAAATTCTCAAATCCCGGTGGCCTAGGGGTAGTAGGTGTTGGTTGGGTTCCGACAATTGTCGAAAACGGGCCAGGGATTGAACTTGCAGAAACGTATGCTACGCTTGACATAATAGGCATTGTTGTCGAAATAATTTAAGGCCATGGATCCAGATGTTGGTATGGCCTGTGTACTAGGGATCTCAGTGGATGCATCAATCGAACTTGTTCCGACTGTGCCTGTTCCCTGGGGAGGAAATTGTTCCCCTTGACTGGTTTTATTAACCATCTTTTTTGTGTATTTTCTTTTGGTTATAGGTTGCGAATTTCTGAACCAGAACCTGAACCTGAACTTTCTAAACCTACCCTTAAGGAAGCCATTATGATGATTGCAGAGGCTTCAGTTCAAAAGATCGATTCTCTGGTCGCTAACTCTGAAATCAGTGATGATCCTCAATCTGTAAGGACACACTGGAACAGAGTCATTGGCTGGATGACATCTGAGTCTTTTAGGCTGAAGAGTGTCTCTGAACAAGTCAGAAATGACTACATCAGAGATGCTGAGGCAAGACTCCAGGAGAGACTTGCCAGAGAAGCTGAAGCCAGAAGGCTTGAGGAAGAAAGGTTGGCCAGAGAAGCAGAAGAAGCAAAAAGGTTAGAAGAAGAACGACTTGCTAAAGAAGCTGAACTCCTAAGGCAAAAGGAAGCTGAAGCAAAGGCTCTGGCAGATGCAGAAGCTCAGGCTGCTGCTGAAGCTGAAGCTCAGCAGGCTCTGACTCTGGGGGAGTCCTCCTCTGTGATCCCTATGGTTCTTGAGACTCTGAAAGAACTCAAGAAAGATCAGAATGAACTCCGAGCCAGAATGGACAAGCAAGATACTGTCAACGACAACATCCAGAACATGCTTGCTATGCTGCTTCAGAGAATGCCTCCGCCTCCGAACCCTTAGGCACTTAGGAGTTATTTGTTTTTACTTGCCTATTGTTTTTGCTTCTGTCTTCTTTTGGATCTGATGTTTTTCTTGTTCTTTTGACTCTGATGTTTTGTTTGTTGCCTTTGTGCTTCTATCTATGAATTTTTCAAGTTTCTCTTTATTTATTTTCTCTTTACTTATTTCTTTTACTATGTCCTTTTGATTCTGACAAAAAGGGGGAGAAAGTAATTATTAGCTCTGATGAAAATATTGTCTAAAACCATTAAGCATTCTGCAACATTTTTTTTTATATATAAACAAAATTATCTAACTTGGACTTAAGAAATTGCAGAAATTCTCAGAAACCTCTTTACTTAAGAAACTCTGGTAAGAACTTAAGAACTTCTGAACTCCCTAGCATTATCTCAGGGGGAGCTTCTGTCTATCTGATCTAATTTTATTCATGTTTCATCTGCTAATTAAAGTTGTTTTGTCATCATCAAAAAGGGGGAGATTGTAAGAACAAAAATTGTGATACAACAGATTCCTTGATTTTGATGATAACAAAGGATGAAACCAAAAATGGCACCCTAACGAAAAGTTTCTAAGTGTGCAGGACTCTGATGACATCATCAGATACAATACCAGATCAGAAGCATATTATCAAATGATCAGAAGCTCTGAAGTTAAAACAAGTTCAAGAAAGTCTAACTCTGAACTAAACAACAAGTATCAGAAGCATCTGAACAAGAAGTAAGTCCTAGAACCTCTGACTCTGAACAACGCTATCTGAAGAATCTATTTAGATCAACATCAGAAGCAAGATTCCAAGGTTCTCCAGAAACACAAATACTCTGATTATGGATTTGCTAATCATGAAAGAGTAACGTTGAAGACAAGTAAAGTTTCTCAAATGGATTTCCTAATTGAGAAAGAGACGTTAATCTCCAATCTCAATAAAGAAAATACTACTTGTGATAAGTAGTCATTTCAAGAAGAAAAAGTCATCCTGCATTAGCTAATTATGTGATGGCGTAACTTCATATCAATATCCACCAGTTTCAACTACTACTTCAACTGATCTATATAAAGGATTGCAAATCAACTTTCAGTAAGACATAAGCCAACAAGCCAAAACTATACTGAAACTTCAACATTCAAGAAAAACTCTCTTGCTCTCAAACATTCACGAAGCTTTTGCTTATTACGTGAAAAACTCTTGTTCTTAATATTGTAATACTTGCTTTCTTAGAAGCACTCTAGTTTACATAAATCCTTCTTCTATTGTTTGTTGATTTCCTCAAGTGACTCTGTGTAGTCTGTATACTTGAGAGGGCTAAGAGATTTTGTATCTTAGACGTTGTTTGTAATCTTTCAAGATTAGTGGATTAAGTCCTTGTTGAAGGCGAAATCACCTTGGCCGGGTGGACTGGAGTAGCTTTGTGTTATAAGCGAACCAGTATAAAATCCTTGTGTGATTTTCATTTTGAAAAACACTTATTTTTCAAAACAATTCAAACCCCCCCTTTCTTGTTTTTCTCACCTTCAATTGGTATCAGAGCTATGGCTCTGTTATTGATTTTCTAATCAAACACTTAACCGTGTAGAGAGATCCAGTACGATAAAAACAAATGGCCCACTCAAATGAAAGAGATTCTTACAATGCCAAGCCTCCTGTTTTTGATGGAGAAAAATTTGATTACTGGAAAGACAGAATCGAAAGTTTCTTTCTGGGTTATGATGCTGACCTCTGGGACATTGTCACAGATGGATACAAACCTCCAGTCTTAAATGGAGCTGAAGTTCCCAGAAGCAAAATGTCAGAAGATCAGAAACGTGTCTTCAAAAATCACCACAAGGCCAGAACAATACTTCTAAATGCTATATCATACAACGAATATGAAAAAATCACCAACAGAGAGACAGCCAAAGATATACTTGACTCTCTGAAGATGACCCATGAAGGAAACTCCCAAGTCAAGGAGACGAAGGCTCTGGCGCTTATCCAGAAATATGAAGCCTTCAAAATGGAAGATGACGAAGCTATAGAGGCTATGTTTTCTAGATTTCAAACTCTTATTGCAGGTCTTAAAGTGTTAGACAAAGGATACACGACTGCAGATCATGTTAAGAAGATAGTCAGAAGTCTGCCAAAGAAATGGAGACCTATGGTTACTGCTCTAAAGCTGTCAAAGGATCTGAACAATATCAGCCTTGAAGAACTTGTTAGTTCTCTCAGAAGCCATGAGATAGAACTAGAGGAGGATGAGCCTCAGAAAAGGAACAAGTCCGTAGCGCTCAAGTCCAGATCTGAAAGACGGAAGACTGACAGAACCAAAGCTCTCCAGGCAGAAACTGAAGATACTGACGATTCTGAACCAGAAGACTCTGATGACGAAGAAGAGTTGTCCCTACTAACCAGAAGAGTCAAGCAACTCTGGAAAAAGAGGAACAACAACTTCAGAAGACCAAGACCCAGAGGGGATCGATCAGAGTCAACTTCAAAAGGTAAAGCTAACAAAGATATTACCTGTTATGAATGTAAAGAAACAGGTCATTACAGAAATGAATGCCCCAAGTTGAAGAAGGACAACCCTAGGAAAGAAAGCTTCAAGAAAAACACCTTCAGAACAAAGAAAGGACTGATGGCTACCTGGGATGACAGTGAATCTGGATCATCAGAATCTGACTCTGATGAACAAGCCAACGTAGCACTTATGGCTACCACATCCAGCTGTTCAGACGAAGAATCTGAAGAGCTATTTTCTGAACTTTCTAGATCTGACTTAGAATCATGTTTGTCAGAAACTCTTACTTCTTATCAGAAATTAAAACAAAAGTTTAAAAACGTTAAAGGCTGTCTTAAAGCAAAATTTGAAGAGTGTAGTGAACTTGAGATAACAATTCTATCACAAGAAGATACCATCAAATCTTTAATGTTAGAAAGAGATGAAGCAAAAATAAAATTAGAAGAAACGTTATCTCAAGCACCACAAATTTCAAATAAAATTATTTACAAATATGAAGAAGCCTTTCAAGAATTTCTGAAGAATGGAATAGATAGGAGTATTATGGCATCCATGATTTATGGAGTAAGTCAGAACAATAAAAGGGGAATTGGGTATGATCCTAATGAAGATAAAACCTCTGCAAGTGATAAAATTAAATCTCCTTTTTCATATCACTACACACACACACAAGAACACAAATTTAAAAATGCTAGAAGACCCAAAGTTGTAAGAAACTCTGGGAAAACTAATCTAAAAGGACCCAAGAGATTCTGGGTACCGAAAGATAAGATTATCTATGTTGCAGATATCCTATGCAGCAAAGTTCAGACACCAGTCATGGTACCTGGACTCTGGATGCTCGCGACACATGACGGGAAGAAAGTCTATGTTCCAAAGTCTGGAACTTAAAGACGCTGGATTTGTAGGCTTCGGAGGTGATCAGAAAGGAAGGATCAGAGGCTCCGGAACTATTGGTAATGGTACTCTTCCCTCTATATCTGATGTTCTTTATGTAGAAGGATTAATGCATAACTTGTTATCCATAAGTCAATTAAGTGATAACGGTTATGATGTAATCTTCAATCAAAAAACATGTAAAGCCATTAATCAGAACGATGGCTCTGTCCTTTTCACAGGCAAGAGGAAAAACAACATTTACAAAATAAATCTTTCTGATTTAAAAGATCAAAATGTTAAATGTCTAATGTCAGTTCACGAAGAGCAATGGGTATGGCATAGACGCTTGGGCCACATTAGCATGAGGAAACTTTCTCAGCTAACTAAGCTTGAGTTAGTCAGAGGCCTACCAAAACTGAAGTTTTCTTCAGATGCTCTGTGTGAAGCTTATCAGAAAGGAAAATTTTCAAAAACATCTTTTAAAAAGAAAAATGTTGTTTCTACCTCTAAGCCTCTGGAACTTCTTCACATTGACTTATTTGGTCCTGTGAAAACGGCATCAGTTAATGGAAAGAAGTATGGACTAGTCATTGTTGATGATTACAGTCGCTGGACATGGGTAAAATTCCTAAAGCACAAGAGTGAGTCTCACTCTGTATTCACCAGTTTCTGTTCCAAAGTGCAAAAAGAATTTGACTCTAAAATTGTTAGAGTCAGAAGTGATCATGGTGGAGAATTTGAAAACAAAGATTTTGAAGAATTATTTGATTCTAATGGAATATCCCATGATTTCTCCTGCCCTAGAACTCCACAACAAAATGGAGTTGTAGAGAGGAAGAATAGGACACTCCAAGAGATGGCCAGAACCATGATCAATGAAACTAATGTAGCAAAGCACTTTTGGGCAGAAGCTGTAAATACAGCGTGTTACATTCAGAATAGAATCTCTATAAGACCTATTCTAGAAAAGACTCCCTATGAACTGTGTAAAGGAAGAAAACCCAACATCTCATATTTTCATCCTTTTGGATGCTCTTGTTTTATATTAAATACTAAAGAACATCTGAACAAGTTTGATTCCAAAGCACAGAAAGATATTATGTTAGGATACTCAGAACGCTCTAAAGGCTATAGAGTATACAACACAGAAACCAAAATTGTGGAGGAATCAATTCATGTCAGATTTGATGATAAGCTTGACCCTGAAAAGTCAAAGCTAGTTGAAAAGTTTGCAGATTTGGAAATCACTCTTGTAGAATCTGAGAAAACTCCAGAAGCAACTGTCACTCAAGACTCTGAAGAAATTAAATCTCCAGAAATTCCAAGGAAAGTTAAAAGTCGTATTAACGTATCTGAAGAGTTGATTTTGGGAAACAAAGATGAACCTGTTAGAACCAGATCTACCTTCAGAACTTCTGAAGATATTCCTCTGGGACTAGTGTCTCTGATTGAGCCTACGTCCTGTGATGAAGCTCTTCAAGATAACGATTGGGTGGCAGCTATGCAAGAAGAATTAGATCAATTCTCCAAGAATGATGTCTGGGATCTCGTTCCTAAACCCAGAGGCACTCATGTCATTGGAACCAGATGGGTTTTCAGAAACAAGCTGAACGAGAAAGGAGAAGTTGTCAGAAACAAAGCACGACTGGTAGCTCAAGGTTATAGTCAACAAGAAGGTATTGATTATAACGAAACTTTTGCTCCAGTCGCGAGGTTAGAATCTATTCGTCTTCTTGTATCTTTTGCTATTAATCATTCTATCAAATTATATCAAATGGATGTCAAGAGTGCATTTCTTAATGGTTATATTTCAGAAGAAGTGTATGTCAATCAACCTCCAGGCTTTGAAAACTCAACTTTTCCAGAACATGTTTTTAAACTTAAGAAATCCTTATATGGACTCAAACAAGCTCCCAGAGCTTGGTATGAACGATTAAGTAATTTTCTTCTGGAACAAAATTTTATCAGAGGGAAAGTTGATTCTACACTCTTCTGTAAAAACCTTAATAATGATCTCATGATATGCCAAATTTATGTTGATGATATTATTTTTGGTTCTGCTAATATCTCTGTTTGCCAAGAATTTTCTAAGTTAATGCAGGCAGAATTTGAGATGAGTTTAATGCAAGAACTAAAGTTCTTTCGGGGAATTCAAATTAATCAAACTCCAGAAGTCACGTACGTCCATCAAAGTAAATATATTAAAGACGTTCTGAAGAAGTTTGACATGACTGAATGCAACTCTGCAAAAACTCCCATGCACCCAACTTGCATTCTGGAGAAGGAAGAGGTAAGCAACAAGGTTTGTCAGAAGCTCTATCGAGGTATGATAGGCTCTCTTCTCTATCTGACTGCTACTCGTCCTGATATTCTCTTTAGTGTCTGTCTTTGTGCCAGATTCCAATCAGATCCTAGAGAATCTCATTTAACAGCAGTTAAAAGAATTCTTAAGTATCTGAAAGGAACTCCTAACCTGGGCCTGATGTATGAGAAAACATCAGAGTATAGACTCTCGGGTTATTGTGATGCAGATTATGCAGGAGATAGAATAGAACGAAAAAGCACATCTGGAAATTGCCAGCTTCTGGGAAACAATCTAATCTCCTGGGCTAGCAAAAGACAGTCAACAATTGCTCTATCAACTGCAGAAGCAGAATACATCTCAGCATCACTGTGCACAACTCAGATGCTCTGGATGAAGCATCAGCTAGAAGATCTTCAGATATTTGAGAGTAACATTCCTATCTTTTGTGATAATACGGCTGCTATTTGTTTAAGTAAGAATCCCATTCTACATTCCAGAGCCAAACACATAGAAATAAAACATCATTTTATCAGAGACTATGTTCAGAAAGGGATAGTAACATTGAAGTTCATTGATACAGAACATCAATGGGCAGATATCTTTACTAAGCCTCTAGCTGAAGATAGATTTCTTTTTATCTTAGAAAATCTGAACATTAAAAATTGCCCTGAGTGAAAAATGGCTCTGAAAAATGTAAAATGTGAATCTGATGTAAACAAATGTACTTCTGCCTCTGACTCTGATACTTCTACCAAAGTTAAGAAGATATCTGAGTTAGAAATCTTCAGAAACCAACCCTTTGGTATTCCTGAAGATCAGATACATCAACACGTGGAACTTCAAACGTCTAACCCTAGAACTTCTAGACAGCTGTCAAAAGAAATCAAAGGTCAGAACGTTTGAAATCTCCTAGAGCAGTGTACGTACTGTTGGGATTAGACATTCATTTATTAGCTGTAATCATTTTTCCCCCCAAACGTGCTATTTTGATTTTTGTGCTAACGCTGGAATGTGTGTCGTTTTGCATGTTTTTACTTAGAGTATATAAACACTTTCTCTCACTTTTCACACTTATCACTCTCACTCACTCTAAAACCCTAAACCCTCTTTCGAAGCATTCTCTGCAAGTTCTTCATCAATCTTCATCTTCTTCTTCATGGATGCTCAACAACAAGAAGTTTTTAACTTCTCTCAACAGATGGAATCAAGTTCTAATCCCCAAACCTCAAACATTCAAACTCCAACTGTTACCGGCGTCACCGTCACCCCTGTCTACAAAGAACCTCACGTTCTTGACCGTGAACGCCACATAAACCTTTCAACTCCCTTTGAAGGTTTGGACGTCTTGTGTGAATCGCTGGTTGATTTCAACAACCTAAGAAGAAATGGCGTTGATCTAACTGGAGAACTGCGTCAACAAGGGTGGGAGAACTATTTCCAAAGGTTGTATGGTCCAATCTACCCTCTTTTGGTCAAAGAGTTCTGGAGACATGCAGATGCAGATGACAACTTCATTGTCTCATTTGTTCTGGGAGTGAAGATAGTTATCACAGAAGCGTCTATTGCTTCCTTGTTGAATATGGAGCAAAGTGGAGGAAAAAGGATTTACAACATTCCTCCTAGGTCTAAGCGCATCACTGAAGTCATCAACCCAACTATCTTCAAACCAAATGTTGAAGGAAACCCCTCTAAGAACAAGGAGCTACACCAGAACCTCAGAGTGTGGCTGAAGATTATTCTGGGAACTATCCACCATCGTCCAGCCTCCAACTCTTCTGATTACATTAATGCAGACCAGAAATGCATTTTGTACTGCATCCAGAAGGGTGTGAAGATCAACCTCCCTGCTCTCCTCTTCAGATATCTGAGAGATTCAGTCAGAGAAACCAGGAATAACATGAAGCCCAGATCCTACATTCCTCTGGGAAGATTGCTCTCTGACGTCTTCATTGAGCATGGACTGGTAGATGAGCTGGAAAAGACCAAGTTGATGGATGATCTGGCAATTGATGTGGGGAAGCCTCTGAATGCCAGAAACCTAAAGAGTATGGGGATAATCAAGGAAATACAAGTCAAGCCAACTCTGGACACATCTTGGGATTCTTTGAAAGATCAGAGGAAGATGCCTCATGGCCTGGCCAGATTCTTCAAAAACGAACCCAGAGATGCTGTTGCCCTCTACCTTCATCGTCTGCTGGAAGAAGGTATTGATGTCTCTGATTTCAGCCTCGATGACTGTCTGGACTCTGAAGAAGATTTAGTCAGATACAAGAGAGGTATTTCTGAGAAGAAGATAGCACCACCAGCAAAGAAAGCCAGATTTGAAGGAGCTTCTGGAAGTGGATCTTCAGCTCCTCTGCAATTTTCTACTGGTAAGTCTGTTCCTCCTGCTACCTCTGAATTTATGATGGCTTCCTCTAACCCTCTCTCTTCACAACCCATTTATACCACCTCTGACATTACACCCTCAATCACTAGAACCTCCCAACCTACACCAGTTCTAAACATAGCCAGAACTTTCATTCCTCCCTCTGAACCTCAACAAACCCACCAAAGCACTTCATCTTCATCATCCTCAATGCCAGAATCACCACCTTATGTTTCTGTCTCTTCTGACCATGCATTTTCTGACCCTGAATCCCCAACTATAGCCACACTTTACGCTCATAGACTTGCTTCACAACAAACACAAACCACAGAACCTGAAATAACTTCATCACTACAACAAACAACCACCATACCTTCTGAAAACCAACCCTCTGACCATCCCACTTCTGATATCAACCCACCAATCCTTCCCGCTGTCCCAGAACCAGAATCCGAACCTTTAGATTTAAACCCACTTTATGCTTCATCCCCCAGTCTTCAACCAGAAGCAGAATCTGAACCCCAACCTGAGTCAGAATCTGAACCTCAAACCTTGAATCTCAGCCCTCCACCTCCTACCTCTGAACCAGAACCTGAACCTGAACTTTCTAAACCTACCCTTAAGGAAGCCATTATGATGATTGCAGAGGCTTCAGTTCAAAAGATCGATTCTCTGGTCGCTAACTCTGAAATCAGTGATGATCCTCAATCTGTAAGGACACACTGGAACAGAGTCATTGGCTGGATGACATCTGAGTCTTTTAGGCTGAAGAGTGTCTCTGAACAAGTCAGAAATGACTACATCAGAGATGCTGAGGCAAGACTGTTGGTGTAAGCCCTAGAGGCCAATACTTTTGGTACTTGTATCGAATTATTTATTAATAATAAAAGGCTTTTTCTTTATTACGTTTGTTTAATAAAGTCCCTAGAATAGTTAGTCTGTTTAATGTATCAAGTATGACTTAATCATGAGGTCACATTAAACATAAGGACATTATTCTTAAAGTATCCGTAGTCGAGCTTTAGTGTGAAGTGGGATAACATTAAAGCATTAAGACTATTATGTTTGTAGACTGATGATCATATCTCATGGATCATGGATAAAGAGTTATCAAGTCTTAAACATAGGTATGAATATTAGGAGTAATATTTATACCGGATTGACCCGCTATGAGAATACTATATAGAAAGTTATGCAAGGTGTCATAAGTTATTCTCATGGTGATAATAGTGTATTCCACTCTTCGACCTGAAACCACTATGGATCCTAGATGTAGAGTCGAGTGCTTTATTGCTGATCCAACGTTGTCCGTAACTGGATAACCATAAAGACAGTTAATGGGTACTCCACAAAGCATGCTGGGGGACATGAGTGTCCTAGATGGAATTTGCCCATCCTGCGTAACAGGATAAATGTCTATGGGCCCAATATTGAACTAGACAAGGATGACACGGTCTATACCTTGTGTTCAATATAGACATAAGGGCAAAAGGGTAATTATACACATAAGTATTATCACAGAAGGAATTGTCAGATCACATGACATTTTCGTGTCTTGGGTAGCAGTGATGTGTTGCTAGATACCGCTCACTGTTTATTATGTTAAATACATGATTTGATATAATTGCCAACGCCGCGAAAACCTACAGGGTCACACACAAAGGACGGATTGATGAGAGATAGAGTAATTAAGGAATACTGTAAGGTACGGTGTCCTTAAGTGAGTTATGGAACATCGTAAGGTACGGTGTACTTGAGTAGAATACGAAATATGGTAAGGTACCATGGGCTTAAGTGATTTTGGGCATATTATAAGATATGGGCCAAAATACACTTAAGTGGGCTTTTAGCTTGAAGCCCACACAAGTGGTTCTATAAATAGAACCCTTGTGCAGAAGCAAATTTTTGCGGTTGCATTATTTTCGTTTTCTATCACTCTCTCCCTCTCTCACTCAAAGCCTTCACTCGTACCAGCTAGCACTGAGATTGAAGGAACCCGTTCGTGTGGACTGAGTAGAGACGTTGTCATCGTTCAACGTTCGTGATCGCTTCGTGGATTTGCATCAAAGGTTTTGATCGTCACAAGAGATCTGCACCAAAGGTTCAACCGTCACAAGAGGTAAATATTCTATCACTGATCATGACCATTCGTAAGGATCTCTAAAGGAGAAATTTTTAATTTCCGCTGCGCTTTGGAACAGAGTCATTGGCTGGATGACATCTGAGTCTTTTAGGCTGAAGAGTGTCTCTGAACAAGTCAGAAATGACTACATCAGAGATGCTGAGGCAAGACTCCAGGAGAGACTTGCCAGAGAAGCTGAAGCCAGAAGGCTTGAGGAAGAAAGGTTGGCCAGAGAAGCAGAAGAAGCAAAAAGGTTAGAAGAAGAACGACTTGCTAAAGAAGCTGAACTCCTAAGGCAAAAGGAAGCTGAAGCAAAGGCTCTGGCAGATGCAGAAGCTCAGGCTGCTGCTGAAGCTGAAGCTCAGCAGGCTCTGACTCTGGGGGAGTCCTCCTCTGTGATCCCTATGGTTCTTGAGACTCTGAAAGAACTCAAGAAAGATCAGAATGAACTCCGAGCCAGAATGGACAAGCAAGATACTGTCAACGACAACATCCAGAACATGCTTGCTATGCTGCTTCAGAGAATGCCTCCGCCTCCGAACCCTTAGGCACTTAGGAGTTATTTGTTTTTACTTGCCTATTGTTTTTGCTTCTGTCTTCTTTTGGATCTGATGTTTTTCTTGTTCTTTTGACTCTGATGTTTTGTTTGTTGCCTTTGTGCTTCTATCTATGAATTTTTCAAGTTTCTCTTTATTTATTTTCTCTTTATTTATTTTCTCTTTACTTATTTCTTTTACTATGTCCTTTTGATTCTGACAAAAAGGGGGAGAAAGTAATTATTAGCTCTGATGAAAATATTGTCTAAAACCATTAAGCATTCTGCAACATTTTTTTTTATATATAAACAAAATTATCTAACTTGGACTTAAGAAATTGCAGAAATTCTCAGAAACCTCTTTACTTAAGAAACTCTGGTAAGAACTTAAGAACTTCTGAACTCCCTAGCATTATCTCAGGGGGAGCTTCTGTCTATCTGATCTAATTTTATTCATGTTTCATCTGCTAATTAAAGTTGTTTTGTCATCATCAAAAAGGGGGAGATTGTAAGAACAAAAATTGTGATACAACAGATTCCTTGATTTTGATGATAACAAAGGATGAAACCAAAAATGGCACCCTAACGAAAAGTTTCTAAGTGTGCAGGACTCTGATGACATCATCAGATACAATACCAGATCAGAAGCATATTATCAAATGATCAGAAGCTCTGAAGTTAAAACAAGTTCAAGAAAGTCTAACTCTGAACTAAACAACAAGTATCAGAAGCATCTGAACAAGAAGTAAGTCCTAGAACCTCTGACTCTGAACAACGCTATCTGAAGAATCTATTTAGATCAACATCAGAAGCAAGATTCCAAGGTTCTCCAGAAACACAAATACTCTGATTATGGATTTGCTAATCATGAAAGAGTAACGTTGAAGACAAGTAAAGTTTCTCAAATGGATTTCCTAATTGAGAAAGAGACGTTAATCTCCAATCTCAATAAAGAAAATACTACTTGTGGTAAGTAGTCATTTCAAGAAGAAAAAGTCATCCTGCATTAGCTAATTATGTGATGGCGTAACTTCATATCAATATCCACCAGTTTCAACTACTACTTCAACTGATCTATATAAAGGATTGCAAATCAACTTTCAGTAAGACATAAGCCAACAAGCCAAAACTATACTGAAACTTCAACATTCAAGAAAAACTCTCTTGCTCTCAAACATTCACGAAGCTTTTGCTTATTACGTGAAAAACTCTTGTTCTTAATATTGTAATACTTGCTTTCTTAGAAGCACTCTAGTTTACATAAATCCTTCTTCTATTGTTTGTTGATTTCCTCAAGTGACTCTGTGTAGTCTGTATACTTGAGAGGGCTAAGAGATTTTGTATCTTAGACGTTGTTTGTAATCTTTCAAGATTAGTGGATTAAGTCCTTGTTGAAGGCGAAATCACCTTGGCCGGGTGGACTGGAGTAGCTTTGTGTTATAAGCGAACCAGTATAAAATCCTTGTGTGATTTTCATTTTGAAAAGCACTTATTTTTCAAAACAATTCAAACCCCCCCTTTCTTGTTTTTCTCACCTTCAATAATATTTTCAAAGAACTTCAACCTAATGGTCGAAATCTCCAGCTAACACTCACCCTAAGTGCTCTCAGTCTTCAAGTCATAGGAAACGTGGAAAAAGACGTTTCTCAGCTAGAGAGAAATCAGGGTCAATAGGATAAACTAACGTCTCCCTAAGAAAAATGGATTCAACGGTCCACCACAGACTAAGTGGGCAGTTATCATTTCTAAGGAAATTCTAGGATCAATTGCCTCTACAAAAACCTCATCCCTATATGGTATGATATATATCATAACACACTCAGAATATCGCATAAACACATAACTTCTTACTCCGTTCGTGTGGACCGAGTAGAGGCGTTGTCACCATTCAATGTTCGTGATCACTCCTTCAATATGCATCAAGGGTTTCAATCGCCACAAGAGGTAACGATTTTATCACTGATCGTGCCCATTCGTAAGGATCACTAAAGGAGAAATTGTTTAATTTCCGTTGCGTTTTGGATTGCTATTCTCCTTCAACTAAGGGATTATGGGATGAACTACTCAATGAGATATTATGATCATATCATACCACACCTCACTCAACTACCAAGGAGACTCCTTTCACCATGGTATATTGGATGGACGATATGATACCCATAGAGATTGACGCACCCTCGGGATACCACTCCCAATTCAACCAATATGTGAAGAATGCAAAGCTGAAATGCGTCACAAAATTGGTTGATGAGATAAGAGACGGAACCCACATCCGAGAATTCACCACCAAGCATAAGGCTACTAGAAGACACAACTCCAAGGTAAGGCTAAAAGAAATGCAAAAAAGTGACTTGGTGTTGAGACAAGTGGTTTTGCCAACATAGTAGGGAAAGTTTCACCCCAACTTGGAGAGACCCTACCATATATTCTAGAAGCTCCCACATGAAGTATACAAGCGAGAAGAGTTAGATGGACGTCTAATACCCAAAACATGGAACTTTATCCATTTAAAATATTATTACAGATAGACTATTTTTAATTTTTTTAGGGGGCGCGTTGCTCACCTATTTATGAACCTTTGAATGTTTATGAGCGGGGAGGAAATTTTGGTTACAATATCATGTATGCTAGATTTCCATGAGAAGATCTTTGTCGCCTTAAAAGGCTATACAAAAATGTTAGACTTCCATGAGAAGATCTTTGTCGCCTCTTAAGGTTATACGAATACGATGTCTAAAACTTTGTTTTGCACGTTATTAGTCAAGAGTAAAAAAACACTTTTATCGTTTTGATTATATGGAACCTTGTTTTGCATGTTATTAATAAATCAACATATTCCTTCTTCATATCCTTTTGTACTAGTTCCATGTAGTACATTTCAGCATGCAGGGGACAACACGTTTTGATTCAAACACGTTACGCAGATAGGCGAGCAACGTGTAAACTACAGTCGTCCGACAACTTTTTCGATTTTCCAGCTCAACTAGTGCTTCCAACTTCAATATCATGTCATGTTCTCCCTAATGTTGAGATCCTTCCCTCCTTCTGTATATTTTGGCTCTAAGGCCTGCTTGGAAATGAGGTTGAATTGCAACTGCTTTCATGTCGTGCCATTATTTATCACCAGAGTAGTCCTACACAAGTAACAAACACATAAAACTCACAAAAGAGAGTAGGGGTGTTCAAAACCAAACCAACCCAATAGAAAACCGCAAACCAAACCAAACCAAACCAAAATCGCAAAAAACCGCATTTGGTTCGGATTCGTTTGGGTCATTTTTTAATAAAACCGCACAGTTTGGTTTGGTTTGCGGTTTGTATTTTGCAAACCGAACTAAACTAAACCAAAACACATTATGTTACAACCCAAAGTTCACTCATCCCACATCCAACCCAAACCTCAAACCTAGTATGCCTTAACCTTACAATTACAAACATTTTCTCTTAATCACACTTAGGGTTTCAATTTTATCCTTCTTAAATCTCTCATAGTAGTATCACACATTCTTCTCGTATTCTTTTCCATGTAGGTCTCGCATATTCTACTCTAATAAGTCCTCTATTATGTTCTTTCTTTTTTATCTTTTATGTTACTATTTTCTCTTCCAATTACGTTTTTATTGCACTTTTCTTCTCAATCTCGCATCTCTTATGTTCTTTTTTTCATCTTCTCTAATCTCTCATCTCATATGTTTTTTTTATGTTTTATTATAATGTCTTTGATATTATTTTATGCTACTATTTATATTTGTCTTTTATTCCACTTTTGTCTAATCTGGTTTTTTGTATATTAAATGAAACGTTTTTGTCTAACTATGATGAATTTTGATGTTATTTAGTAATATATGAATGACTAAACACAAAGTTATATCGTTATTTATAGGAGTATATATGGCTCAATAAAAATATTATAAAAAACCAAACCAACCGAACCAACTCAAACCGCATTGATTTGGTTTGGTTTGGTTTGGTTTTATTTCTAAAACTCAACCGAACCAAACTGAACCACATGCTTTTTTCTCTTGCGGTTCGGGTGATTTTTATCGCAAAAACCGTCCAAACCGCACCGCGAACACCCCTAAAAGCGAGCACCTAGTGTGCTCCACGTTAATTAAGCTTAAAAACAGTAAAAAACATATATATTAATTTAGCCTAATAAAGCTTGCTAACTCAAAATAAAATCAAGTAGTAAAGGCTTAGATATCTCACAAATTTGTGAGTTCTTACTCTCTCTACATTCAAACTCTTTCAAAACTATGTTGGCACACAATTACAAGTCAAAATAAAATCAAAAGAGTGAGTTATCACTCTTTCTGCATTCTGACTTTGGTGGAGAATCCAAGCCTTTTATTAGGTTTCTTAATGAGCAAGGCATTATGCATAGGTTAACCAACCCACACACTTCACTCAAAATGGAACGGTAGAAAGAAATCGAATGCAAATAAGGGATATAGGCCTCACATTAATAGGGCATGCTTATATGCCAATAACATTTTGGGATCATATTTTCACTACAACAGTCTACTTGATGAACATGTTTCCTACAAATGCATTGCCAAGTTACGTATCACCATTCTCTGTAATGTATCACATGCAACCCTACTATATGTCACTAAAAATATTTGGATGTGCTTATTGTCCTCAATTGAGGCCATATAACCAACATGTGTTACATTTTAGGAGCTCAAAATGTATCTACCTACACATAAAGGTCACAAGTGCATCAATGTGGAAGACATGATTTTCATTTCTAAAAGTGTTGTCTTCAATGAAGATGAATTCCCTTTCAATACTAAATTCAATGTTTATGGTCAATCTCAAGATCTATAAAGCTTATTGGTGCATAGATCTCTCTTTCCTATAACAATATTTCAAACCATAATGTTCCCAATGCCAGTCCCACATAACTGTCCTATAGGCCAAAATGGACCACACAATGAGATAGTTTCATATAGTCCAAGTCCTTAAGTTAATACAATTAGTCCTAACATTACTTCACCTACTACACTTATTCAAAACCCCATTTCATAACAAACTAAAACATTAATCATGAACCAATATCTATGTAGTCACATATACCAAATAGTCCTTCTTCAAAGTCAAGTACTAAAACTTTGTCCACTGGTTTGATGCTTGAACCTTCACATGTGTTTGATATTCACCTACCATAGTCCAAAACATATGTATATAACCTAATTGTTGGGCCTAATCCTACTTCTTTTCAAGCTTCACATTACTTGCAGAACAAGTCATCTCCATGTAGTACCACAAATCTCATGTTAGCTCCTCGTGTCCTATCAATTTCCACAAAGTCCTTATCCCCTTATTTTCATAGCCATACTTATCATGCTTCTCATGCTCCATTTTTGAAAAATGGTCATCCTATGCTAACTAGAGCTAAGATAGGCAATTCAAACCCTAAGGCATTTCTAGTCCACATTGAGCTAACAACAATTAAATAAGCCTTATATTTACCTTAATGGGTTAAAGATTTGAAAATTGAGTATAGTTGACTTCTCAAAAATGGTACATGGACTCTCACTACCCTACCTTCTCATAGAAAGACCATAGGATGCAAATGGGTCTTTAAAGTTAAGGAAAGTCCTGATGGGAGTCTTAATAAATATAAGGCAAGATTTGTGGGAAAGGGGTTTCATAAGCAGCATGGTTTCGATTTTCATGAAACCTTTGCACCTATAGTTAAGCCAACAAAAATTTGAGTGATCTTGACTTTAACTATTACATATAAATTAGAGGTACAAAATATTGATATCAACAATGCATTCCTTAATGGTGATCTACATGAAAGAGGTATACATTCAACAACCACATGGATTCATTGACTATAATCCACATTTAGTTTGCAAACTCGGTAAAGCAATATATGGTTTAAAGCAGGCTCCACGTGCATGGTATGAGAAATTACATCAAACATTGGATCATTTAGGGTTTACCTCAAGCAGGTGTGATAATTTCTTATTCGTCTACAACCATCAAAATATCTAATTATATGCATTTGTATATGTGGGTGACATCCTATTATCTGGCTCTTCTTCCAAACTGATTCAAGATCTTATCAACAAACTTCATGACAAGTTTGCACTAAAGAAGTTGGGAACTCTTCAATACTTCCTAGGTATGGAGGTCCACCGTCAATCTAATGGCTCAATGTTTCTCACACAAACCAAATACATTAAGGATCTCTTTTCCAAAGTTAACATGTATGAAGCAAAGGGTGTGCATACACCTATGGTCAACAATTGTAAATTGAGAAAACATGGCACATACATCATTTAAGATCCTCTAATTTATCGTTCCACAATTGGCGTCTTGCAGTAGGTTACGCTTAAAAGCCTTGATGTCGCATTTTGTGTAATAAAGTGTGTCAATGCATGGCCACCCCACTAGAAACACATTGGTGTGCAGTCAAACACATCATGTGCTACTTGAGTGGCACGGTAACTCGTGGATTAATTCTTACACATGCTAATCATATGCAAAAGTTCTCTCTCCATGCATATAACAATTTTGATTCAGAAACCCTAATGACTGCAGGTCTACCTCGGGTTCATGTGTGTATTTTGGTCCCAATCTTGTGTCGTGGAGGTCAAAGAAATAAATGATAGTTACAAGGGCGAGCACTTATGCAGAATATTATGCGTTGGCACATACAACTTCAGAGATTTTATGGTTGTAGTCACTTATATCTAAATTACACATTGAGCACCTAGTTCCCACGTTATTATGTGATGTTATCCCATGATCCAATATTTCATGCTAGTACGAAACATATTGAACTTGACATTCATTTTGTCAAGAAGAAAGTTGTAGCTAATCTTATGCAAATCCATCATGTTCCAGCTCATGCTCAGATTATTGACATATTAAGAAACCCTCTTCCCACAACTTTGTTCGTAGAATTCAGAACCAAACTCAAGGTTGTTATGCTCAAGATATTATGAACTTGTGGGGGAGTATTAGAGGATACATTACATAAGTTGATAAGTTGGTTGAGGTAGTTAAAAGTAGTTAGATGGTTAGTTATAATGGTTAGTGTATGTAATTAATTTCAAGTTACAAGTTGTAACTAACTTGTAGAATACAAGTTGTATAAGAGTCAAGCACTCACACTATGAACATTCATTGAATCATAATGCAAAACCAGAATATCTTGCTCATTCTCTAAATCATTCTTCATCCCTCTCAATGAACAAGTGTTCATCTCTAACAAAAAGTAATGGTCAGATCGCGCCTCGAGAATACAACAACACTCGAGTGCATTCAAGCACCCTATGAGAAAGCACCATATCATAATAAGTTAACCCAAGGTCACATGCTTAAAATTCACGTGAAATTTCCCAAGGTAAGAAATGCATTTTAATGTGCCTGTCCTCTACTCCTCATCGATCAGACACATCAATCTCTTCCACGATTAACTCAATAATTTAAGGTCAATGCAGACTCTAGAAGACATCCCATTTGATATCTCACAGCAAGCCTTGGAGCAATTATTTTGGATCTATCAAAGGCCCAACAAAGTAGACCCGCCTATTGTTCCAAAGAAAGTCCAATAATTACTTTAATTAGATATGTATATGCATCCACGTGTGTAAGGCTAAATATACATACACATTTTTCATAGTTCCACCGCATTGAAAATTTACAGCACTACATCAAAAGTCAATTGTCATATATCAGGCATAATTCTAGTTCCAATAAAGAAGAATAACTAAATAATTTATTTCTAAAAACTTATATTATCAACTATATTTTCTTTTGATTATTATATCTAGGTATTTCTTTTTCAAATTGCAAGAAGATTTTATATAGTTATTCGAATATAACTACTACCATTAATCTTTAACATTCACTCAATTTATGTATTGATGTCCAAAATCTAGTCATTTTCAATCCGACAAATAATAAATAAAATTTAAAATTGAATTGAAAGAATGAGTTTTCATTTTAAATTTTTTGATAAAAGTTAAATTTTAATTGATCCAAAAATAAATCGAGATGTTTATAAATAATTCGGTGATAATCACTATTTATAACTTTTTTTAAAAATGATTTTATAAATTACATAAATATTTTCAAAACTATTATAATTTTAAACTAACACCCTCAACAATATTTGAAAACTTCTTTTTTTTTTTTCAGGACACTTTTTGTCACCGGTATCAACGATGTACTTCAATTAAAAGTACCTTATTTTCAAACTTTTGTACACCTATCTTCATTGAATGGAGCATCACCATGTAATAATGTTGGATTCTTCAACACACCTCCACCTACACCTACACCTCCACTTTCTATTTTGATAAGATACTTTCTTCTCTGATCCATCACCCTTTGATATATTACTATTCGTATAAGAGCAGAAGGAGTAACTAATGAAGGATTAAATACTTACAAGAAAATGTCCATATTTCCATTTTAAAATAAGCCGCCCATTAATTGTCACAAATAACCAAAGGGTCCGCCGACAGTGACCCCGATGGCCAGACTATAGACAGAGATATCTATTAAATACTACACCGACTCTTGTTTTCTTGACTTTTTTTTTATACGAATACAAAAAAAGTACATTATTGTATTAGTAAAAAATCATATTCATCTTACATTATTTACTTTTATTTCCTTAAATTACCCTATCTTATGTTTTCTCTCTCTTTTATACTATATTATAAGACATGAATTCTCTTCTGTCTCCATTCATTCAAGTGTCTCTGTAGTTTCAGGCCTGCACCAGAAGATGGCACCTACTACACAAGCTGCAAATGGAAACCACTCAACTGAAACCAAAGGAAAGACCATTACTTGCAAAGGTAACTAACTCACTCGCAACTTTCATATCTCAAAATTCTTACACTTATTGAATATTCTGTTATATGTTGTATTAGCCGCTGTGGCATATGGTCCCGGAGAACCCTTTGTAGTCGAAGAAATTCTTGTCCATCCTCCTCAGAAAATGGAAGTTCGAATCAAAATCCTCTATACTTCCATTTGCCACACCGATCTCAGCGGCTGGCAAGGCGAGGTAATTAAACACATCCATACATTTATATCTATGCCTATATCTATATATGTATATATATGTACCATTACTTCATACAAGTTCTTATTTTGATAGTTTATTCTTTTGTTTTCATCAACTATAGTGCGAACCTCAACGTGCTTTCCCTCGAATTTTCGGCCATGAAGCTTCCGGGTATGCAGATTTTTACCTAATCATTTTTCTTTTTGTTAATAGATACATAAAATTGTGAGATGAACAACTTTTTTTTTTTAGGATTGTGGAGAGTGTAGGGGAAGGAGTAAGTGACATGAAAGAAAGGGACAATGTGGTGGTAATATTCAACGGAGAATGTGGCGAGTGTGCGTGCTGCACGTGTGAGAAAACCAACATGTGTGAGAAATTTGGAGTAAATCCAATGAAGAAGGAAATGTGTGATGGAACGAGTAGGTTTAGTACCAAAAATGGGAATAAGCCTATTTTCCATTTTATGAACACTTCAACTTTCACGGAGTATACTGTGGTGGATTCAGCTTGTGTTGTTAAGATCAATCCTGAATATGCACTTAGTCTCAAGAATCTCACCTTGCTTAGTTGTGGAGTTTCAACAGGTAATAATTTGTTGTATTTTTGAGAAAATATTATTTACTACTTCCTTTGATTTTCACACTTTTTAAAATAATGGTTAATTATAATGATTTCAATAATAAAATAGATATATTCTTTAATCCCTATTATAAACAACAGCACATTTTTTAATTTTATTAAATAAATGATTGATATATCTAATAATTATTATTATTTATATTTATCTACTGCTACATTTTAAATTGTACACATATAGAATAGGTAAATGGAACATATATCTATGTGTGGATTTTGGCACCAGTTTAAATAGATGGAGTACTATGTTCATTATCAAACAAACACGTTATGCTCCACATAATTATTTTAGGTCATTTTCCATTATTAATGCTTGTTTCCAAGGATAGTACACCTTTTATATTATTTAACAAAAAATTAAGGGAAAAATCAATATACGAAATAGACAAACTTAAATACCTAATCTTATTAATATGTCTGTATTATCTAAATGCATATGATCAATTATTATTTAAAAAAGGGAGATGATCAAATATATAAGAATTTGTCAAAAATTAAATAAACACAAATATAAACTTAACATGTATTTTTAATCAATTATAACTTTTTTATTAATGGCGTGGGCCTCTTTTACTTGCTTGTTGGGGATGGGAGTTGAAATTGAATTTTCAAAAGATTTAATGTTGTCAGTTGTGTTGTGTCCCACGCCTTTCCTAATCTTATTATTATTATGATCACGGATTCTCTTTTCCATTTTAAGAAATGCTAATAAGTGTTTCAAAAGGAATTTTTTAAATTATATATTAGAAATTGAAATAGTTAAGTTTTTTATAAAATATTTTCTTTATTTATAATTCTTAAATAGTATTTCTAAGACACTAGCTAATAAAGTTCTTCTATTTCTGAGATTTTGAAAGTTATATTTTTCATTAAATAATTTAATCATTTGAACTTTACTCAATTATATTATTTTCATATTTATTAAAAAAATAGTATTTTTTAATAGTTTAATTACCAAAAAATTATTTTTGAAAGTAAATAAATAAAATATACTACTAATAAACCTGAACTCATGTTAAATGTAATTAAATATTTAATTGATTATATATTATATTTAATCACTATTTAACCATAATAAATTTATAATATTAATAAAATCTATTTAATTGTGTGCTTTTGAGGCTATGATTTTTCAGAATGAGAGTGAAAAAAGAGGAAAAATATCTTAGGCATCCTCGAGTTACCATGGAAATCTCTGAAAAATCTATAAAAATATTTTTCAAGAAAGTACCCACAATTCCTAATGAACACAAAATTATACTACGGATTCCGGATTTTTCGACCTTTCACAATCCCAAACTGCCTACTCAACTTCTTGATCAGAAAAATAAATTTCTAGAATATCATTGTCGTCGGATGATCATCAAATCAATGTTTTAAAAACCGGACCGAAGATCAAACCGATGAAATTACGATTTAAGATTTAATTGGTTAAACCTACTACCGAACCGTTTATTAAATAAATTAATAATATTAAACTAAATTTTATAAATATGTTACACATAATCATAAACTCACAACTTAATAAAATAAATATTTTAAAAATCTATTACAAAATCAATACAACAATATCGATAATACATATAATAACATAATATAATTCTACACTTTATTTTAATTTTTATTTAAGAATAATTTCAATAAATTAAAGAATTACAATAAAATAAGTTAAACTAATTTAAACTAAAATTAAAATAATAAAATATAATAATTTAAATAAAGTTCAAGATAGAATATCAAAAATAAATCATACAAAATACTTTATTAAAAAAAATTGAGTTGAACTACAACAAACAAATCTTACTTGACAACAACGAACAATATTGACTTAAATGACAATCAATATTGAGTTGAATATCGTGATTATGTTTAAAAGAGACCGTGTAATGATGATGAAATGTGGTTGAAAGAAAAACTATAATAGAGTGATAAAATTTAGAAGTTTGTATGGTTGTAAACAAAAATATGAAGAAAAAAAATTGTGATTAAGGAATATATGTTAAGTTTTGATATTGAATATTAAAATTTAAAGAAAAATATTAAAAAAATCATTTGATGATTTTTTTGAACCGGAGGGTTTTATAAAACTAACTTCACTTCTTTTGTTAGAATGATTTTGGACAGTTAAATTTGATTTATCCGATTTTGATCCACTAATGATTTTGAAAAATTGATCCAATCGAATTTATCTCCGGTTTCCGATCCAAACAATTAAATAGACTGATTCGATCCGATTTTTAAAAATTTGATCAAATTCCATTCCTTTTTATTTTACAAAGAAGATATTAACCTTTACAAATATTTTTTTTTTAATAAATGGTAAAAATAAATATGACATAACCATCAATATATTATTGCACAAAGTCTATTTCTTCCAGAAGCAAAAGAAAATTTCAAACATGAAATTAAGAGAGACGAAAATTAATTTTCAATGGGATGTGATAGGTGATTTAAAAAGACTTGGAATTTTACAACTTGACAATATTTATTCAAGTTACTGAAAAATTGCTGGAACAGGATCTAGAATGTCCAGAAAATAGGGGATATAAAAATGAAAATTTGTCATTTTGTTTGAAGCCTGCAACTTCACGTAACCTTGTTTGTTTTTATTTCTATTTTTTTCCTTAAAGGAATAATCTATACATGTTTATTTGAATATTTTATTTGATAGTCAATGTTTGAATTTGAAAGTATTTTTTCGAGTCTGTCAGGTGCGTATAGTATCTTAAGAGAGCAACGACAATGATCTTAGTATATTTTAGTCAAAACCATTTTTGTTTGCGTATAAGAATAGAATCTTGAATGCTTGGGTCTTACTAAAGAATTTTAAAATAAAAGTTTCTTTTATGATAGAATATTCATTTAGTATTTTGTCAGGTAGAGTTAGATGTCTGCATAGTTAACAGTTTTGACACAATTTTGAAAGTTTTGTTCTGTTTGAATGTTATTCATTAATATTTTTCATTTTTCTCCCTCAATTGTTCTCATTATCTTTTTTCTCTCTTTTCATCATCTTTTTTAAAATTCTAATTGTTTCAACAAATTAGTATCAGTGAGTCCGGTTGTGATTCAGTGAAATTATAAAATGTCAAACGAAAACATAACTTCAATGTAATTTTCGGCGAATCTATCGATTTTCGAAGGTGAGAGCTATGAAGGGTGAGTTACGCAAATGAAAGTCATCTCAGATCTTAAGATGTGACTAAAATTGTGAATGATGGAGTACCGACATTAGAAACAAATGCAGACGGTGTTCAGAAAGTTGTGCACAAGGATCAAAAGAAGAAAGATGGAAAAGATCAATCTTGATTCATCGGTGTGTGAATCCTAATGTATTCGAGAAGATTATTAAAGAAGAAACATCCAAAAGAGTGTGGGACAAGTTAAAGAACTTGTACGGCGGAGATAAAAAATTGAAAATGGTGAAGTTGCAGACGGTGAGAAATAAGTTTGAGATAACACAGATGAAAGAAGATGAATTAGTTGTTGATTTCTTCTCAATATTAGTGTTACTCACGAACCAGATGAAGGCGTGTGGTGAATCGATCAGCGATTTGCAGAAGATAGAGAAAGTGTTGAGATCTCTGACTGTAAATTTTGATTACTTTATAATGTCTATCGAAGAATCCAAGAACCTAGATGGGATGAAGTTGGAAGAACTCCAAGCTTCACTGGAAGCTCGTGAGATGAGGTTGAAGTAGAGAACTCAGAAAGGAAAGAGGTGGTTGAATGTACACTACAAGCAAGATTCATCAAGAAGTATGGAAAAGAAAAGGCAAAATAGAGAAAGAATCTTGCGAATGATGAGAAGTCAAATAAGAATTCAAAGAACCACTCTGATTCAAGCAAGAAAGGCAATGACAACAAGTAGGGGGAAAAGTTGACATGAAGGAGGTGCAGTGCTACAACTGACAAGGATTTGGTCATTATGCTCGAGACTGTCGAAGAAAGAAGGAAGCAAGAGCAAAAGATAATGATGAAGCGCAGTATGCACATGCTAGAGATATTGATTCTGATTATGTGATACTAATGGAAAATACTTTGTCGAGCAATGAGCAAACCAACATATGGTACCTAGACTCAAGATGCAACGACCACGTTGCTGGTAATAAAACCTAGTTCACCAAGTTAAATGAATCAGTCAAGAAAGTGGTCAAGTTTGCAGATGGCATGAACGTCACATCAAGTGGAAAAGGAAACACATATGAGGTAAGAAAGTATGGTCGAAAGGTCAAGTTTGCAGATGTGTTGTATGTACCTTCGATGACAAGTAACTTGATAAGCATATGTTAATTACTTTCTAAAGGATACAACATAAAGATAGAAAAAAGCAGATGATGGTGATGAAATGTTGATTCAGAAAGCACCATTGGTAGACAACAAGACCTTCAAAGTAGAGATCAACGCAGTTGGTCATAAGTGTCTTGCTTTGATTGTAGAAGAATACAAGAATTGGCCATGGCATCACAAGTGTGGACATCTAAACTTTAGAAGTTTAAATATGCTCAACCAGAAGAAGATGGTGCATAGTTTACCTCAGGTGAAGGAACCAAGTCAAGTGTGTGAGGAATGTTGTAAAGCAAAGCAGGCTAGGAAAGCATTCAAGTATGACTTGCTCGTGAGGTTGAAGAAAAAGCTAGAGCTAGGTCACTCTGATGTGTGTGAACCTTTTGAAGTAAGGTCGAATGGAGGTAATTGTTATTTTCTAACCTTCATAGATGATTTCACCAGATATATGTGGATCTTTCTGATTGAAAAGAAGAATGAGGTATTCACACAGTTCAAGAAGTTTAAATTGCATGTTGAAAAGCAGAGTAAATGCAAATTGAATAAATTGAGAATTGATGGTGGAGGTGAATACACTTCTAGAGAATTTGTAAGACTTTACAATAAGGAAGGTATAGAGTATGAGTTCATTGCATCATATACACCTCAAAACAATGGTTTAGCTGAGAGTAGAAATAGAAGTATACTGAACATGACCAGGAGCATGTTGAAAGCTAAAGAAATGTCAAAGAGATTTCAGAGTGAAACAACTTCGAAAATAATATACCTTATAAACAGATACCCAACGAAGAAAATAGTCGAGAAGACACCTTATGAGGTTTGGACATGACAAAATCCAAATGTCAGTAATCTTAGAGTTTATGGATCAATGTGTTTCAGGCATGTTCCTGAATAATTGAGGAAGAAGCTAGATGATTGAAGTCAGACTATGGTGCTCATAGGTTATCATTTGATTGATGCATACAAGTAGTGTTCACCAAATGTGATAATCTGGTGATCAGTAAGGATGTTCTAGTGGATGAAAGCAAAGGGTGGGATTGGAGTAATGGGTCAGTCCAACATGAGCAAGATACATTCACAATTGTGTTTGAAGAAGACCAACAAACTAAAGTCACAATCAATCGAAATGAAGAACCACTTAAGCAGAATGTTAGAAGATCGACTAGAAGGAGAACCGAGTCAACAAGGCTAGCTGGATATGAGAGATTTCCAGATTAAGCAATTGATACAAATGGTGATCTCATGGAAGAAGCAATGATAATGGTTGAAGGAAAACCAATTAATTTTGATCAAACCATGAATGATTTAAATTGGTGTTCAACCATGAAAGAAGAACTTGGGGCAACCGAGAAAACAATACATGAGAACTTTTCGAAAGATCTAACAAGAATCCAATTGATGTGAAATGTGTCTGCAAGATGAAACAAAGGTCAAATGATAAAATTGTCAACCATAAATTTGAATTTTGAAAATCCCTTTAAAAAATAACTCGCCTCCAAAATTAGAAGAGTCAGAGAACAACAAATTTCTTTTTTATTTTGACTTAAATGTTCTTTTATTTAATTTTAATTTTAAAAAAAAATGTCACGGTTATTAAAAAATTATGATTCTCTTTGTTAGAGATGTAAATTTGCATTTGTTAATATGGATTTACGAGGGAGTTATCAATTCGGAGTTTCGAAGTCGGGGATATTTCTCTCGTGCGGACAAGGATGAAAGAAAAAGTTTGTCCGTTGACATTTCGGAGCGTGGGTCGGAAAAGTATCCTCCGTCCCGCAGATTTTCCGACTCCGGTCATATTATTTAACTTTTATATATAGTAATATATTATATAATATATAATTATATAATTTTGCATGTTTTTTCATAAAAATAATAATTAATATATGAATAAATAAAGAGTCATTAGTGGACCATTTTTTTATTGTATAATATTTTGTTTCACTAGTCAAGTACGTAAACCTAAAATACACTCATTACATACGGTGTATATACCGTCTCCTCGTCTTCTTTTATCAATTATCTTTATCTCCTCCACTTCTCATATTTTTTGTTCTCATCGTCATCACAACAACCAATATCCTTTGTTCATTGTGATTACGGTAATTACTCTTCAACTTCACTCTATTTCAATTTTTATCTATTTTTTATTCAATTAGAAAATTAGTAATTATGTTTTCGTAACTGCATGTGTTTTTCCATTTTTTAATAATATACATTTGATTATTTTTTTAAAAAGAAAGATGCAAGATATATATTGGAAAAAAAATAATAACGAAATACTAATGTCATAGTTTTTATTAAAAAGTATAAAAATATTCAATTTCTTTAGATATCTATTTCTCTACGTGGATTTGTGTGGATGGAAAAGAATATTCTTCCGTGATAGAAATCAAAGACGAGAATGAAAAATATTGAGGGGCACAGCCGGGAAAGAAAACATCCCCCACACATTTGATGCACATTCTCTGTCCCGTTAAGATCCCTACGTTAAGATTTCTCCATTTACTTTGTGAAACCAAACAAACAAATTTTTAAAATCTAACATTTACTTTTACCTCAACTGAAATCCTTAGTCTCCCTTGAAAAAAAAATCCTTAAGATTTCTCCATTTGTTTGTGAAACCAAACAAACAAATTTTTAAAATCTAACGTTTACTTTTACCTCAACTAAAATCCTTAGTCTCCCTTGAAAAAAAAATCCTTAATCTCCCATCAGTTTAACCAAATAGAGTTTACCACATACAATTTGTTCATGTATATAGATGTACTTATTTTGAAAAACTCCGAGACGAATCATGCTAATATATATGATAGATATGGCAAGCTGTATAGGAGAATACGTAAGAAGAGAGATGAGGAATAATGCTACTCTCACTCAGAAGTAATTCTATTAGCAGCACATGGGAGATGTACTGGATGGCTAAGGGATTATATGTAGAGGAAATATTCCTTTTTTTAGTATGCATATGAGAGATAAGGCCCCTAGAGCTTGACCCTTTTCCTTTTCTTTTCATTTTCATGCTATTCTAGCCTTATTCCATCAATAATATTTATCTCATTACTTATTTGTGTCCTTGTTTCATTCCTATTGTTGCTAGACTTCTGATTTGATCCTATCAATATATAAAAGAAAGATTTATTAAAGATTTTATAAATGGATAGTTGGTGTAAAAACTGTGAAATACATTTGTACAATTATATATTTTCCTTTAACAAACTTAATAAATAGTTTAGTTTTTGTCAAAAATTGTTAATTATATGAGTTTTGAATATTTTTTAAAAATGACTAGTATTAATGTTACATATTTTAGAGGGAAAAATATGTTTTTTTATTAATTGTGGTCAAGAATAATTTACATAGATGTGATTGTGAATTGCTAAAACTCAAATAAACGTAGGAATTGGAGCTGCTTGGAATACTGCTAATGTTCATGCTGGTTCATCTGTAGCCGTCTTTGGTTTAGGTGCAGTTGGGCTAGCTGTAAGATTTCTCATTTTCTGATGCATATGTTCATATTTTTCTTTGATTTTAACTTAGTACTGTCTTTGTTTAATGTGCTAAAGTCTTTTCACCATCAACAATTTCTGGGTTCAAAAAAGCTCAATTTATATTGCACATTGGCCAGGTTGCAGAAGGGGCACGCGCCAGAGGTGCTTCCAAAATAATAGGTGTGGATATCAATCCAGACAAATTCATCACAGGTAACTTAATTTACAACACAACTTCACTCAAACTTTCTCCTCCGCTAAAATCTATTTTCTCTGTGCTCAAAGCTCAAGCTATGGGAATCACAGACTTCGTAAATCCAACTGATAAAGAGAAGCCGGTTTATGAGGTTGGTGTTTTCTCTCCTCTCCTTTCACATAGAAAATATAATCATAATCTTCACATTTATTTTCCCTAACAAAATGATTCATGTGCAGAGAATCAGAGAAATGACGGGAGGAGGTGCAGACTACAGTTTTGAATGTACAGGAAACTTGAATGTTCTGAGAGATGCCTTCTTGTCTGTTCATGAGGTATATTTATATTCATAGCAGCAGAACAAATTCAGTAGATTCATTGACATATAGTATATATAGTATATAGTATTTCAACTTTTCTTCATAAACAAACTTCATCCTTATTTGAAAGCAAGGATCCAATTCAAAACTGATCACAGAAACAGTTTTCTAGTTTAAAATTGTGCACTATAAAATTTCATGTCAATTTTTGAAATGCAGGGTTGGGGATTGACTGTACTGTTGGGAATTCATGCATCACCAAAGTTGCTTCCCATCCATCCAATGGAGCTCTTTGACGGTCGCAGAATTGAAGGATCGGTGTTTGGAGGTTTCAAAGGCAAAAGTCAGTTGCCTAATCTTGCCACAGAATGCATGCAAGGAGTAATGATCATCACTATTAGCAATTTCTTCAAACTCAAATTATTTGATGAGTTTTAGTGTGCAATTATAATAATATCCTATAATTACTCAACTTCGCAAAAATCATCATGCATGGTCTAATACCTGGTTGTTATGTCTTTAATTAACTTCTTAGGTGATAAAGCTGGATAATTTCATCACTCATGAGCTTCCATTTGAGGAGATAAACAAAGCCTTTGATCTTTTGATTGCCGGGAAGTCGCTGAGATGCCTTCTGCACCTCTAAGAAAAGATGCTATTTTTTACTATCAGATAGAGATCACTCTCCAGTTTTATAATATCTGAATTCTACAACAGAAGTGTATCTAAATATAAACATGTAATAGTGTTTTTAAACAGTACTTACACATCATTGTCTTGCTGTACTAAAATTGGTCATCTTCCAACGTTTGGTGATACAGAATTCTGGCCTGCTATTTCTTTTTCTTCATTTGCATCTGCAAATAAACGCTGTGGATGGGGAGAGCGAAGTAACAATCATATAAATGTAAAATAAATAATGGTTTGCAAGGGAGTTTATTAATACAGAATACAGTTTTTCATAATCTAACACCAAGTTTGATAAGTACAACATCTCTGAAAAATTACAGCTAATGACGAATTCATCAAAAATAAATAAGACTTACAGCATGCGTAGCAAAAATATATATTCTACAAAATTCTTGGCCAGTGCATACAGAAACATTGGCAGTTGGATGATTATCATTACTGCTGGCCAATAAGCTAACTCGATTTCCACAAATAAATAAATAGCTTTATACAGAGTATTGCTTTGAAATATATATATTCAGGAGCAAAATGGCTAAAATAAGATGAATTCAAAGTTCACTTTCATTGATTGTTGATGTTGTTGTTTTGTTTGTTGCGATTTTCCTCTGTAATTTTTTGAAATTCTTTCTCACTAGCTGCAATTATGCGCTTGACAATGTCATATGAGGTAAGCTTGATGCTGCAGAGAGAAACAAGTGTGAGTAATGAACTAATACCAAGAAAGCATAAGAATGTAGTTAAAAGGTAGCACAATCAATACACACCATAATCTTATTTTCATAAACAATAGGAGAAAATACAAACCTGCTGTTTGGTAGGGTCTTCAGAGCATTGGGCACAAATCCCCTATACAAACCAGCAACTCCATCTCGTGCCACAATTCCTGCATCAACATGAGTACTATAATAAACAAAATCCCCCTTGCAATACCAGAATTCAAATGGCTTAATGAACATCAAGTGTGCCCTCCAAGTATATATAAATGTACAACAATATGTTGTTATATTGCAACCATGATTATAAATATTGAGTAAACTTCAGGGTAAAACGGAAATAAAAGCAACTGTAGACTGAGAAATACACAGGTTGACTATGGTCCGTAAATGTTAAAGCAACCCTTGGATGAGTATGGATTCCTCCCGTTAACCAAATATATTTAAGGGGTAATTATACAGTGGAATGATCAATTATATTGCATTTATCATATAATTAATCGTTGCAATTAGGAATTGGAAAACTCTGAATCATTTATTATCCTACATGTCTACTTTAGGGAATATTAAATTCAAGGCATTAATAAATAGGACAGCTTAATTACTGCAGAGTTATAAACACAATACCTTGGGCCAAAGAATAAGGGCATGACTTTATAAATGATAATACAACACACACAAGTCAGATTCTTCAAACATTTGTTTTATATATTTCTGATGTCGAATAAATAATAGCACACAAAATGGATATGTAGTGACATTAATTTCGGACACTAAATAATAAACATGAGCAATTCTCACCTGAAAAAGCATCTAATATTGTCATATAAGGTGTATCCCTCAATTGCATTTGTCTTCGTACAGTGTCCAAAGGATAGCATGTAAGTGTGGCCAGAGATGCCGAAAGCACAGCAGTGAGTATAGATGTTTCAGTTCTCTTTTGATACTTCTCAGGCAACGACTTCTTTAATCTATCACCCATAGAAGGTCATGATTTTTCTATTTCAATGTCCAAGTCCATTGTCCCACAAACTAAAAAAAATACAAGTTTGCTAAAGAACTTACAAGTCAAAAACACAAAAATTCACTGCAATATAAGGAGCTATGGCAATAAGAGAAGGCCCAAGGCCTTTGTAGAAAGATGCAAATCCTTCATCCCTTAGCATGCACAGGGCAACCTGGAAAAACCACAAAATGGTCCTGAGCCTCGTATCATATACATCTTCACAAACAAAGATCTTGCTTAAATGCTAAATCAGTTCAATCATACCTCTGACATGGTTCGATAACCAGGCTCAACAGCTAATCGTAATCTCAGAACATCTAATGGGTAAGTTATCTAAAAGGATAGAAAAATATCAGGAACAGCATACAGCAAAGTAAAATGTAAAGGACATAAATGATTATTTTACATAAAAGAAATTGCTAATAGGTATTAACTGTATCATGTAAAATTATTAAAATACCTACAATAAAAGCAAGGTCCCTCTGATAATTTACTTACAAAAGTGGCTGTCATGCCAGCAAAAGCACCAGCCGAAAGTCTTGCCACAACAGAGAGCTCACCATTCTGTCCCCTGAACAATTTCTGTAAATCCAAAAATAGAACTTCAAAGATGAACAAGTAATATTTGCTGTTAGAACTTTTAAAAAGGTAACTAGGGGTGACCTTATAAGTTTCATAAGCAAAAAGCTGGACGGCGCTATAAGGTATAACCCGAATCACCTGTAACATTAAAAAATGAAGACCTAAAATGAAAAGACTAGTCAATGTTTATAAGGAAACATAAATACAGGAATACCAATACATCTTTTCCTAATTGTACTGACCTGAGGGAGATTTCCCTTCCAATAACCTCTAATCCCTTCTTCCTTCCCTATAACTGCTATGGCCTGTATTTTAGGTTCATGTGATCAGAGTTTTTTTTTAAAAGGATTCATTAGAGAGCTCAGTATATCCAAGGAAGGGAAAAGTCAAGATCATCAGGCAAAGAGATGGGCCAATAAACTAAAGTTAGTCAGGTGATGTATGAAATCAAATTCTTAAAAACAGGAAGTAGTTGACTGAAAGTAAAATTCTATTGCTACTACTAAGCTGGCCGTTTTTACACACAACTTGACCAACTTCCCTTCTACAAGATGGAAACAATTACAAACTAGCACCATTGAGACCAAATAGTCTAACTAAGTTCATAAAAAATCAATTACAAACCAGTAACATGAAGATAAATCCGTAAAGCCCTTATAAACACAGCTGTCATGAAACCACCTTTTTCTAATATCAACAGCAGGAAAAAAAGTATTTTTGCCAAATTCTAACAGATACAAATACATTATCAGTTCAAACAATGGAGTCTACCAAGAAGATATGAAACTTATCAACATACATGCCTCTTCAAATTCATTCTTAGCTATATCGCCTTAAAGTTACTTTTCGTCAATATTGTTAAATATAAAAATCATCAAAGTGTTGTAGCCAAAAACTTATGCTTTACGGATAAATGATTCATAACATGATTTAGAACCCACTCTCTCTAGCTCCCATTATTTTCAAAGTAAAAACTAAAAAACAATAGAGTTTAAGTTTAAAATAAGTTACTCCCTCCGACCTTATTTATAAACAAAAATCTTCTAAATTTTTTAGCCTTAAATATAAGAAAATGTCAAAAAAATCTAGGCATATTTAATGTCTTTATTCCAATACTATCCTTGCATTAATTACTTAATATTATTAATAAAAGACAATTTAATTAAGGGTATATTAGTAATTGTGTTATCTCTTTTACATGAAATTAAGAAAATTAAATGCACTTAACTATCATTCTTAATAAGCGTGAAAATTGTTTTTTTTTTACTTATGAATAAGGCCGGAGTTGTAGGTTGCATCTGTGCACTGTCAAAAAGTCAAAGCCTTGCGAGTTCATGTGAGGATAGGTTTTAGAAGTAAAATCATTCATGTGCACATGTGTCTTCACTCCACAGCTTTAGAGAAGTTAGGTCATGACAAAGTTGGCAGTTGAAAGGAAGGGTCTCCCTTAAAACTAAGACTTCCATCATGTAATAACTTGACCGCACTCTCCTTGTTGCAATGGACAATTCAAAGAGAAAAGGACCTATTCTTGCAGACCTATTGTTATTCCAATCAATAGAGGAAAACTTACTTTTGGCCATCAATCAAATTTGATAAGAATCACAAACTCATCTCTGTCATACAATAGTTAACTTAGAGACAAGTATTATGCTAATAATATCCGGCTGTATATTTACCACTTATTAGTTAACTTAGTAGTGGTAAATAAACAGCCAAGTAATAGTATAAATTATACTTGTTCATATGACCATATCTCGAGATTTAGAAAATTTATTAAGTTAACAATTTGGATAGAACAATATGGCGAAAGTTGATTCATATACCCGACTCCATTTAGTGAGATAAGGTTTGGTTGTTGTTGTTCATATGACCATATCATCTCTGGTAAAGAGTAAAATGTCCCTACATACCAAATCCCAATCTCCGCATAGATTCCAAGCTAGCCACAATATAGTCCAAAAGAGCATACAGAAGCAGAAGTGTATCATATAGCACATATCAATCAAGTAATCAACTTACACACTTACAACATACTCTTACACATTTGAATTGAAACAAAAGAAAGAACACAAATTATAAAACCAAGCAACAGTTAAAGCTAAGACTGAAAAAACGAAAAAGGATCAAACTTTACCTGAACGAAACCTATTGCCTTCTTAGCACTGTCTTGCCCAACCCGTACACCATGAGTCTGCAAATACATTGTTAAACGCTGCGTTTCGTCTATAGTTTTAGCAAGTTAAATTTAATTTAACAAAAAAAAGAATTCTGAGCACCTGCATGAGGAGCTTGATACGGTCGAGCGGTGCAGTGAACGTTTTAGCAGCGGCGCCAGCGATGGCTCCGGCAGAGAAGAGAGCAGCATCTCGTGGAACAAACGCCAAGGCGGCGAGGGGTTGCTTGAGGAGCTGAGACGGCGTTGGCGCGAAATGGTTATGCAGTTTGGCTTCTGCGACGGAGACAGAGGCGAATTTGGTGTCGGCGGTGGAAGCGGCGGAGAAGGTGAGTGTGGCGTTTTGGCGGAGAGGGGAGTGGGAATTGGGCGAAACGACGTCGCATTTGATGTGGGGGATTTTGTGCCATGAAATTAGGGCTGTTTCCTCTTTGGGTAAAAGGGAAATTGACATTTGAAGATTGTGTAGAAGAGGAGATAAGGCGCTGAAGAAGAAAAAAGGAGGGTGCGTTTGAAAAACTCTTTGCTCAAACACTCAGATATATAGACGTAAAATATTCAAACAAATAAATATTTAAAAATTTGTCATGTTTTGATAAAAATAAATAAAAAATTTGTCATGTGAAAAATAAACTCTTTTTTTTGTGATATAGTATAATTTTTACATTGACACTTGGTAATATTTTAATGTGAACTGCATCAAAAATATTATGTAGTGTGTTTTTTTAAAAATATTAATATAAGTTTAAATTATTATTAAAAACTAATATTGGTTCATTCAAATCAATAAAATACTTCTATTATAGAATCTTGAATGAATTTGTTTAAATTCTATAATTTGAACATGCATCATAACATGCATGGTATATTTTAGAGGCATGTTTCACACATTGATATCGAAATTTTACGAGTATCATGTACCTAGAAATACCTAGGAGGGAGAGGTAAGGTAGATCTTTCTATGAACCATTTGTTATAATTTATTTTTCATTCTTGTTTTATATTGCTTATACTTTTTTCAGTTCCGTGAAGTGCCACTTAAATGTACCTATATTGTCAAGAAGGCCATTAATTTGACTATTATTGATAAAAGTTAATCCATTGATGTCACTCGAGACAGCGAACTGGTTGACCTTGTCACTAAAGGTGATCATGCTTGCTGACAACCTTTTAGAGAGGTGTTACAAGGGGTTGAGTAACTTCCATCTTTTAGTTAGGAAAATGATAGTGACACTGGATGCAATGTCACATCTTCTGCATCTTCCCATCAATGGATGACCAGTTGACCACACCACATTTACTAAATTTGAAATGGTGGATCTGATGGTTGAGTTCATCTTATCAAAACTTGAAAACATTGTGTAGGATGTTGAAAAGACCAACGTGAAGTTTCTATGCTCTCCTAGGGTTTTCTCTAAAGCTTTTTATTGTTTGTCGAATTTGGTTATCATTTACTTTATCGTTTTAGTAATTGAGTCTTATGTCATTTAGATCATTGTGCATCTCCTAGAATTGAGTATTTTTCATTAAATCATATTTTGCATGCATAAATTAAAATCTTGTGTCTAAAATCGATGCAAAATGGTTCAAGTCAATAAGTCGAAAACTTGGATCAAGAAACTTTTCAATTCATAATTTCAATAAGAGTAATTTTGATTAAATCATGAACAATTCAATTTTCTTAAAATCTCAATTCTTGAAGTGTGATTCAAATCAGGGTTATGTGTAATTTGAATCATGACATGACTGTGTAAATTAAGATATGATTCTAGAAGTGTGGTCTGAATCACAATATTCCGTTATTCGAATCATGTGTGAGCTTGATTCTAATCACATGAAAAACTTATTTGAATCATTGTTGGATTTCAAAATTTGGAATTCATATTTAGTTGTTGATTCAAATAATGGATTTCTTTGACTTGAATAAAAGGTGAAAAATTTGGGTTTTATGTTCTTGATTCAAATCATTCTCTTATTTGACTTGAATCATAATGTTTGCTCTTTACTCGAATGATAAGGGTCATTTTACTCATTTTACTCATTGGGAAGGTGAGTCGTTACAAGATCGAGTGAATATCCTATAGAATTCAACCTCATGAGTTGTATACGTCAAAAAAGAAAATTGAGATTGAAGTTGCTTATTTGTTAATTTAAGTTTTAACATTATTTGAGATTATTTGATTGCATTATATATCACGCTATAATTGTCATATATTGGATGACCTACGTATTTTCAATGGTTCACCATTGGAGACTGGGTTAGGCACAAGTGAGGACAAACATGTTGAACCAATATAAATATTGGTGCATTTTTCTCTACCCCTCTCTTTAAATTCATATATAAATTTGCATGATCTTAGGGTTTATTTGCTTTCTAGAGTTGTATCTGGCTAGGTATATTGCTTATAATGATTTTGTGTAATAAGCTTAGGTTTGTAAAAGATTAAGTATGTTGAGTGATCTTTCTGCTGATTATTGTTCTAAAACTTGTAATATTAGACTTCTCATTTGATTAATAAATTTCAATTTATTCATCTGGTGTAAATTGAATTTTGTTAATTGACACATTGATAGCGTCTTCATTTCTCAACTTTATTATATTGTCTTATTATAATACAATTAGTGAAATCTATCATATTTTATAAAATTTTGCTTCCCCACTTTTTGTAAAATTCTGATTTTGAAGAAAACTTTTGAATATTTTTTTTTGGAAAGATCTACCCAACACCCGGGGATCGTGCACAATTTAACTTCCTAAAAATTGAGTTTGAGAGATTGCATCTGCAAGGCCCACTGAAAGTGTCGATAATAAGATTGAGAGACATCTCCATAGGTGAACTCGAACATTATCACATACAAAAGCTCGCATACACTTATGTGGTGTATTTAGCGTGTTTTATGGACCCAGATATAATTGATTATTATTCATGGGAAAGTAATACAATATTATGACAAAATCCATGACGAATCAGATTTCATAATATATGACACTATTTCATATAACATATTCATGTAATTATTTAATTAGTTGTTAAAAATGTTTCATTCAATGTTGTTTAGTGACTAGTATATGTTGATACAAGCATAAATTTATTAGTATTTTCCAATATCGGCGGAAAGGAGTACCCATGAAAGTACATAGAGATAAAACCCTCGCTAACTTCTTCATTATGACTAAAGTACATTCTCTTATAAAATCGTACTGGCAAATACATGATAAAATAATTGTTAACCATATCACTATTATATTATATTCTTATCCAACTCCTTGTCGTATTTTATCTATATCATATCGTGCACACTAAATTGACCCAAAATAAAAATAAATTATTTTAAATTTTCTATATAATTTATGTTTGAATTAGCATAGTTGTGTGAAATAATATAAATATAAAATTAATTTTGTTATTAAGCTGTTAAAATATTATTGAACTAATCATAGGAATTCAAATTAGTAGAAGAAGCTAAATTCTCACATTGTGGTAAATAAAATTGAATTCCAACTTTAAGATATATCTACATATAATATCTAATGGATTAATTTTTACAATTGAGCACAGAGAATATTTAAAATTAATTCAAACCACGTCGCGAACACCTTTATTTGACACATAACAAGTCGGTCACTAATGTGATTCTCTCCAACTCAATATGGTGTAAATATCATAATCTAAAGAGTTACTACATTAGGAGTCTACCTGATAGTATTCAATTACTCTAAACACATTATATTTTAATGAGCTTTATTAGTTTTACACTTCCAATGATCGTATTTACTTCACTTTTTCAAATTTTGAAGAACAATTTGAGATTTTTGTTTTTAAATTGTTTAAAATCAAGAATTAAACCTTTTCTAGCATATATCATGTCTTACTTTTCTCAATTTAACCGGAATCAAATTCACGAATTTGAAGGTTTGACAAGACATCGGTTAACACCGTCAATCGTTGTTAGATGAGTCAGCTAGTTAGGTGTGTCAGTTGTAACTAGCGGACAACTAGTTAGTTGTGTCAACTGTCAGTTAGTTAGTTAGTGTGCCAACTATAGCCAGCTATTGTAACTACCTTTCCTAGTTAGTTATAGTTAATAGTGGCTATAAATATATATGTAACTATATTGTAACCGAGAGTATTGGAAAAATATTCAATCAATAGAATTCATTATTTCTCTCAATTCTTTTCAATTTTAAGATGGTATCATAGAGTCTCAGTTTGATTCATCATGGCTAATTCTGAAAATAATTCCCCACCACCACCGTCGCCGCCTCCGGTTTCTTCTACCGATGGTGAAGCTTCTCACGTTACCTTTCAATTAAAAATCTCAGAAAAACTCACTGAAAAGAACTTTCCAATTTGGCGTCAACAAGTAGATCCAATTATTAACGCTCATAATCTTCAAGATTACATCTATTTTCCCCCAATTCCCTCCCAATTTGTGCAAAACACTAATTCAACAACTCTAACAGAAAATCCTCAATATCGCGCTTGGATTCGTCAAGATCAATGGTTGTTATCGTGGTTGCAATCAATATTATTCGGTTCGTTTATGTCTCGTGTTCTTGGATGTACCAAATTTTTTGATCTATGGGAACAAATTCATGCTCACTTTCAGAAACTCACTCATGCAAAGGCACGACAACTGCGATCTAAGCTTCGCGCAGCTGTTCTTGGTGAATCGACGGTTGAAGAGTATCTTTTTGGCATTAAGAGTCTAGTGGATTCGTTAGCCTTAGTAGGTTGATGTTGTTCTTGAAGGTCTTCCCCATGAATTTGGACCAATTGTTTTAGTTATTGAGAGCAAATTCGAAGATATTCAACTTGAAGAAGTTAAGACTCTGCTTATTGCTCATGAGATGTGTTCTGAAAAGCTCAATAAGATTTCTGTTGTGGATAACGCTTCAATTAATCTCACTCAAGTCAAGCCAGTTTCTGATGTTGTTCCCAGTATGCATGATGGTAATTCATATATGCAAGTACCTTCTTATGAATCGTCACTTGTGTCTAATCATTCTAGATATGCATTTGGTAGAGGTGGTTGTACTAAACTTCGTGGTGGACATGGTCGCCATGGTTCTATTTAATGCCAAGTTTGTTTCAAATTTGGTCACATTGCTGCCAATTGTTATCATAGGTTCAATCAACAATTATATGCTCATATGCCTCCTCACTTTATGGGATACTCAGCCTTCCAAAATACGTATAATAATCCATATGCTTCCAATGGTGTCTCTTATGGTGCTCATAGACCTAACATACAACCTAGACCTCCATACACACCATTTATCTATCATACCAATTACCCCTAACACTTTCCATCTCCACCTAATGTCATGCTTACCACGGCCAACTCTTCCATAAACAATTCCTAGTTTCCAGACTCTGGGGCATCTTACCATGTCACAAATAATTCTCAAAACATTAAGCAATGTGCTCCCTTTGAAGGTCCTAACCAGATCTTCATAGGAAACGATCAAGGTTTGCCAATTCTCCCATTTGGTTCATCTATGTTTTCTTCTCCATCTAGTCATAATACTTCATTCATCCTTAATAAACTTTTACATGTGCCTTCCATCACTAAAAATATCATAAGTTGGAGTAAGTTTGCTAAAGATAACTCTGTCTATTTTGAGTTTCATGTTGATAAATGTTTTGTGAAAACTCAGGGCAATAATCAAATCTTGCTTGAAGGCTCGGTTAGAAGTGATGGATTGTACGCTTTCTCAAAGCTACCCTTACAACTGTCAAGCCCAAGCTCTCCCTCTTTACCTATTTTTCAATCTACTTCTAATGTTTTGCTCCCCAATTCCCAATTTAATTGGCTCTTAAGGTTGGGACATCCAAATCCCGATACCTTACAACTTGTATTGAAAGATTGTAATATTCCTATTATCAATAAATCCAATTCTGAATTATGTGCAGCTTGTTGTATGGGCAAAGCTCATCGTTTATATGCTTCTCCTTCTCTCACTCAATATATACATCGTTAAAACTTATTTACAGTGACTTGTGGGGTTCTTCCCCTATATCTTCCTCCACAAATCATAAATACTATATTACATTTGTAGATGCAGCCACTAGGTTTACATGGACTTACCTTATCAAGACCAAATCTGAGTCTCTTACCATTTTTATACCATTCAAAGCTATGGCTGAACTTCAATTTGGTTTCCAAATTAAATCTCTCCAAACTGACTGGGGGTGAATTCATACCATTTACAAAATTTCTAACTGACATAGGGATCATTCATAGGTTGATTTTCCCCCACACGCATCACCAAAATGGAGTCATAGAGCGCAAACATAGACACATTGTAAATTTTGGTCTAGCTTTACCTAGTCATGCCTCTTTACCTCTAAAATACTGGGATTTTGCTTTCCTCAGAACTGTCTATCTCATTAATTGACTTCCATATGCATCTATCAATAATAATACTCCTTATTTTCGCCTTTTTGGTTAACACCCTGATTATCACTTCCTCAAAGTCTTTGTTGTGCTTGTTTTCCTCTTTTAAGACCATACAATACCCATAAGTTTAACTTTGGTTCTCAAGAATGTCTTTTTCTAGGATATTCCACCTCACACAAGGGGTACAACTGTCTCTCACCTACTGGCCGTCTTTACATATCAAAGGATGTTTTGTTTAATGAGTCTAGGATTTCATACAATGATCTCTTTTCTTCTAAAGCTCAACCATCTAATATTGTTTCTAAATCAGTCAACTTAAGCCTTATTCCCTTACACTCCTTCAATCCTACAACTTCAACCTTGCATCCCACTACACAAGTCTCTCCCTCTCATGTTTCTCCCTTACGGTCTCATTCATCCATACCATATATTTCCCAAACTTCACATATACACACACAAGTTGTATAGTCCCACTCACCCACGCCATCTACTGCTCAGGCTTCACTCATACAACTTCTTGTATCTCCTATTATTCCACAGCCTACACATCTCCTACATCAACCTCACTCACACAATTATCTACTAGTTCTAACCCTTCACACTCCAAATTCTTCAACTTCATCTCCTACACATAACATTCATCTTATGCAAACTAGGTCAAAATCTGGAATTCATTTACCGCCTTTGTCTCCTTCCATATTTCTCACTATTTTTGAACCCAAAACAGTGAAACAGGCTCTTCAAGACTCTAATTGGCTCTCAGCTTTGCAAAGTGAATACCAAGCCCTACTAAAAAATAATACTTGGTCCCTTGTTTCTCTACCACCAAATAAGAAAGTCATTGGTTATAAATGGGTGTTTAGGCTAAAGGAAAGTGATGATGGTTTCTATAAATAAGTACAAGGCTAGGTTAGTAGCCAAGGGTTTTCATCAAATGCATGGTTTTGACCATCACGGAACCTTTTCTCCTATTATTAAATTGGTTACCATTCGCCTAATTATTACCTTGGTTGTCATAAATAAGTGGCCAATCGAGCAGCTAGATGTCAATAATGCCTTTTTGAATGGTGTTCTAGATGAAGAAGTCTATATGGAGCAACCTACTAGTTTTATTTCCCACACTGAACCCTCTTTAGTTTGTAAATTGCACAAGGCTCTTTATTGATTAAAGCATGCTCCTAAGCAATGGTTTGAAAGATTAAAAGGCACTTTAACTAAACTTAGTTTCCAAAGTAGAAAATATGATCCTTCCTTGTTCATCTGCTCATTTAACTCCGTTGTTGCTTACTTTTTTATTTATGTGGATGATATAATGTTGATAGGAAATTCTCCTAAGTTTTTGCAGTCTCTCACTCAGCAACTCAACCATTCCTTCTCTCTCAAGGAACTAGGAGATTTGGATTACTTCTTGGGCATTGAAGTTAAAACAAGTAATCAGGTGTTCTTCATCTCACACAAAGCAAATACATTAGGGATTTACTTCTGAAAATAGCCATGCATGATGCTAATCTAGTTGCAACACTTATGGCCTCTAGCTCCAAACTATCCAAAATTGGTTTCTCTCCTTTCAATGACCCTTATTTTTATAGATTAGTGGTGCGGGCCTTGCAATATGTTACAATTACTCACCCAAATTTAAGCTACTTGGTAAATAAGGTGTGGCAGTTCATGGCACAACCTTTGGACTCTCACTGGTAGGCAGTCAAACGCATCCTCTGTTACTTGCAAGGAACCGTACATCTAGGCCTCTAACTGTCTCCATCTATAGTTGGACATTCTCTGCCTATCAATGGCTTTTGTGATGCAGATTGGGCTGCTGACCTAGATGATTGTCGATTTGTCTTCGGTTCAACTCTCTATTTTGGATCTAATCTGATCTCATGGCGGTCTTGCAAGCAAATTGTTGTTGCTAGGTCAAGTGCAGAGGTTGAATACAGAAGCCTTGCACTCACCACTGCAGAAGTTCTATGGGTGCAAACTCTTCTACAAGAGCTTCATATCCATATTGCATCCTTTACTATTGTGGCAACTAGAGCACATTTGTTATGGCACATAACCTTGTTCTTCATGCTCGTACTAAGCATATGGAAATATACCTATTTTTTGTTCGAGAAAAGGTTATGTTAAACAACTCAGTATTGTGTGCATTCCAGGTTTTGTTCAAATTGCAGATATGCTAACCAAATCTCTGTCTACTAAAAAGTTCATGCAGTTTTGTTCCAAGCTAAGGGGGTTTCCAGGGAAACTCCACCATAACCTTGTGGGGGGATGTTACAGAAGTCAACTAGTTAGGTGTGCCAGCTCTACCTTTATCATTTCTTTAGCACTGATCCTACCTTTACAAATTACATTAGTTTTACGTTATTTGAATTAAGTGTTAAAATTTAATTTGGTCTAGTAGTTTTCAATTGGAAATTCAAGTCTGATCCAGGTAAACTAAGTTGGTTAGCATAATAAAAAGGCTGGTTTGCATTTAATATTTAAAGTTTGGACAATGACTAAGACTTAGTGGGTGACAAGTGAGATCCACTAGCCCCTAAACTTAGGTGGGGAGTGATTGAGAATTCAAATAAATATTACTTGTTATTTTTGATAATTTGAATTATTCATTTTATTATTAGATTAAAATCAAACAATTTATATCTTTAATTTTAATATTTTAAAATGTCATATTATATAAATAATTTAAATTTTATAATTAATTTAACGGGATATATAATTGTCATATTGACAATATGAAAATAAATTACATTGTCAATGTAATATTTTTTTCTCTAACATTTATTTAATATCTGTCAAAGAGTTAGTATTATAAAAAAAAATTAACTTTAAAATACTGGATGTGGCAAATTTTTATTGGTTTTGGGATTACTATAATTTTTAGGAATTGAGTTGGATAGCTTTTTCTTCTAATTGGTTGTGATGGATCAAATGATAAATTTGTTTATTATTTGTCGTTATTGTCTTTTTAGGTATTTTAGGTTGGCGTATCAACTTAGTTTAAATTCATATAGAGATTACAATCTAATTGAAATTTGTCTCTTTTTTTTTTAATTGTTATGTGTTTCACTTGATTTTGAAAAATAGATTTAGTAGTACATGTAAGATTCTTTTAAGACCCCACCTTAGTCTCCATAATTTTCATAAGTTTCTTACCACCACATTTTCACAATAAAAATCTGCCACAAATATTATTATTATATAAAGTGAAAACATAAATTTGGTGTAATTTTTTTTCTTTCAAATATATTTTTTTCAATTTTATTTTAAATCTTAATTTCTCTTTCTCACAAGATTATACAACAATTTATTATTATTCACATTATTATTTTTAAATATTTTATAAATAATTAAAAATAAAAAAATTTATACTAATATATAAAAGAAAAACATGGATTTGGTGTAACTTTTTTTTCTTTCAAATATATTTTTTTCAATTTTATTTTAAATTTTAATTTCTCTTTCTCACAAACGGTTATACAACAGTTTATTATTTTTCACATTATTATTTTTAAATATTTTATAAATAATTAAAATTTTATACTAATATATAAAGAGAAAACACGAATTTATTGTAGTTTTTTTTTTCTTCTAAATATATCCTTTTCAATTTTATTTTAAATTTTAATTTCTCTTTCTCACAAACAGCGGTTATACAACCGTTTATTATTTTTAAATATTTTATAAATAATTAAAAATAAAATAAAATAAAAATAAAAATATAATACAATTTATATTTTATGCGCATCAATATTTGAGAAAGCGGATAGACGGAAACATGAGTATTCGTTTGGACGCTAGATTTTTATAAAAGAAAAATTATTATAATACAAGCATAAAGTAGTGTCCGCTTTAAGATTAATCGGATTATCAATAGCATTAACTTTTGTTTTTGGTGGCGTTGAAAAAAAATTATGTTAATAAAAGTTTTATTAACATTTATTAATAAAAATTATAATTTAAAAATTATGCTTTTAAATAACTTTTGTTATTTATTAGTTTTATTATAAAACTAATAAATAACAAATACAATGTAAAGATAATTATTGATATGTGTTCTAATGAGATTGATAAATAGAATGTAGTGTTTTGTAATTTGATTTTGTATTGTGATTAGATGAAAAATCAAAAGTGAGTATTTTTTAGTTTTATTTTTTCCGAAGATTTTGAAAATTAAAATTAAAAATAAAGTGGAAATGAAGAAAAATCTTGATCATTAAATAACATCATGTCGCTAAGAGTTCCTTATGTTAAAAAGACTTGATAATAAAATTTTGAGAGCTTCTTCGATAAGAGGTGTAAAAAGAATTTATCATAAATGTTTCAACTTATCATTAGATATTTAGTCATAATCTTTAACTTAATGTTGGGTTCTGTAATGAGTTATATTCAAAACCATTAAAAAAATACAATTTCTTGTTGAATTTATAAATCAATAATAATTGTTTTTTAAAAAGCATTTTAGCCCCAATCCAAGACTAATTACCCACAAGATTGGCTCAATTTATAGAAAATTTTACCTTATACTTTTACAATTAGCCCCATATCCCTACATTTAATTTTTTTTGACCAAAATACCCTCATATAAATAGGCTATATTTTCCATTTCAATTTTTTTTATCATTTTCGTTGAAGAGTTCCGGAGAAGAGAAATATTTGACTTTTTTGCATTGTAAACCGGAACACTCAGAGTAAGTCTTTCGGTTCATTAAATGTATACCGGAACACTTCTCTAAAGAGTTCTGGTTTGTTCCATTTTAGGGGCACTGAACCGGAAGTCTTTTAGAAAGTCTTCCGGTTTGGAATGTTGTATACCAGAACACTTTCTTAAAGACTTCCGGTTTGGATGATGTATACTGGAATTCTTTAAGAAAGTGTTCCGGAAGGCTTTTTTTTTACTAACCGGAACTCTTCTTTGAAGTGTTCCGGTACGTAATTTTTTTTTTTTTAAAATTTTAATTATTTTTTTAAACATTTTTTTTGCAGTGGTTCGAAGACGAGGTGCAGATGGTAGGATTCCAGTCCGCACGTTAGACCGGGGTGAATCTTCATCTGCAGCGGAGCCGGCTGGATATCCAGGAGGGACGTACGATACGTCTCTTTTGGTGAAGTATGAGCATCATGTTGCTCGACATTTATGGTTCGGTGAGGTAAGTACACGGGCTATATTTGAAAATGAATAATAGTTGAATATAACATATTTTGTTTTCTAATATGTGCTTTAATTTTTTTTTAGGAAAGAGGTCCAAAGAAAGAGTTGAAGGTTGCTGGACATGGACTGAAGTTGACTTCTAGGGTTCCATTGGCTCTTCCACCACAAATGGAGAGTTAGGTATCTAGTCCGGTTTATCTTCACTGCAGAGAACCAGTTTGAACAAGATAGACACAAATCAGATATAAAAATAACACATAAAAAATACATAGAAATAATATCAGATATAAAAATAACACATACAAAGTTATAAGACGTACCGATTAGTCGTTGTGTTACCCAAATGTAGCACTCAATTAATCCATGCTCCAACAAATCTATGCCTATGTGGAGTCAACGATGTGTCTTTCACATAATTAATAAATCCACTATAATCAACACATGCTTGCTCAAGTTGATGCAACCGCTGACCATACTCAACCTCATCACTAGCCCAGACAACTTCCATCCATAATGTGTCTATCGTCTTTTGCAGGTCATTCACCACATGTTGTTTGCATTTGGCACCAACGTTTTTGTTAATGTGAAATCTACATAACAAATTAATCGAGCTGGGAAACACAACTTCAATTGCTTTCATCAAAGCAAGATCTCTATCTGTCAAAATCACTTGTGGACACATGCCTTTCTTCACAAACAACTCTTTTAATTTCTCCAATACCCAGCAAAAATTCTCTGTTTGCTCAGACTCCATATACGCAAATCCAACAGCAAAAGTCAACTCGGTCGATGTCATGCCAACAATTTCAAACAAAGGTTGTCTATATTTGTTTGTCTTGTAGGTGCTATCCATAACTAACACAATCGGAAATATATTCAACAACTTAACTGAATCAGGATGTGCCCAAAATATCTCTCTCACCACTTCCGAGTCATCCTTTTTTCTACTCCAATACACATATCCTGCATCCTCAATAAGCTTAAACAGATGTTGTATCTCACTCCTAGGACCACTTATCTCTTTTTGTATCACACTCTTATGCTTGTATACTTGCGTAATCCGAGTGACATTCTCAGGATAATTGTCTTGCAAGGAAAGCAATATGTGTCTAGGTGCTACATGTCTCTTTTCCAAATCAGCGACATGTTGCTTCTCATCTGTGGTCAACCTACCAATAAACGAATGACCTTCTAATCTATCCGGTAAACCATGATTATGTAACCCACATTTTACATCAATCTTCCAACCAGATCCATCTTTCGCCGGAGTCGACCTGATTTTAAATGAACATCCACATTTCTTCGACGCACTTTGGGTACCACTATCACTAATCTTGTGTTTCCCACCTTTATCACAACCAAATATTATTTTGTTACTTCTCCCTCTCTTCCCCGTTTCAGTATCTGAACGACTGATAATAACAGTTACTTTATTGTTGATTTCAACCTCTTTAATCCATCTGATAACCTCTTCTCGTGTACTAAATCTTTTCGTCGTCATAAACGCATCAATAGTATCTACACATATTTGGGGAAGATTTTCCATTCCTGCAAAATAAAAAATTAATTAAAAAAAATAATTAAAAAAAAAAAACGAACCGGAAGACTTCTTGAAAGACTTCCGGAACACATATAATACATACCGGAACACTTCTCCAAAGAGTTCCGGTATGTAAAATTTGTTCACCGGATTTCTTTCAAGAAGTGTTCCGGTTTTGTAATTTTTTTTTAATTGAACCGGAACTCTTTCATGAAGTGTTCCGGTTTGCTTTTTTGTGTGTTCCGGAAGTCATTCTTTAAGTCTTCCGGTTTGGGAAAAATACATACCGGAAGTCTTTTTGCAGGAGTTCCGGTGCAAGGGGTGTGAAAGTGTAATTTCTGAAATTTTCAACTGAATGGTAAAAATGAAATGGTAAATTGGTTAAAACCAATTAAGGGTAGAATGAGAATTTTTAAAATTTTGTAGGGATATGGGGTTAACTGTAGGGGTACAAGGTAAAATTTTCCAATTTATATAGGTCAAATTTCTTCAAGGTGTTTGTTGTACTATCACACATATACATCCATTTGAACAAATCCATAAAAAAAATCTTACAAGAGTTTGCTAATACATGGTTTAAAGAAGTCGGGATAAGTAAATTAATTTTAAAGTGATTAGTAAAAAATGAAGAGAATAAAAATAGAAAAAGACGAAAAATAAAAAGATGAGAGATTAGAAGAGTGAAATTTCACATGCATAATATCAATTTATCTTTTGTTTTGATGTTTTGTCTCTAGTAAATTTATCATATATTAAGTTTTCTCATTAAACCCCTCACTCACAAGGTTAAATGATTTTTCATACATAAAATAAAGGTTTGACTTAAGTCAATCTTAAATTAATTAAGTCAAAGTGATTCATGAATCAGGTCAAAGTATTATGTTTGCATGAATTGATTCAAAGAAGATTATGAATAAGTTCAAATGAGAGTTTTTCAAAATGCATATGATATATATTTTTTGTGTGATCTAATTCATACAAGTCCATGAATCAATTCATGACTTGAAATTTCTTGTAATGTTTCAATTTTGTTTGTGTGATTCGATTAACACATTGGATTGAATCAATTTATCGATCACAAATTCTTGATGGGATTTCATTATGTTTTTATCGTATGATTAAAACCTTCTAATGAACCAATTCATAAAGTCAATTTTTATGGTATGTTTTCATTGTGTTATTATGATTTGATTCATAATATCTTTTTAATTTATTGACATGATCCAAACATTTCAACAGATTCAAAATTGTGTTATTTCTCAATTGAAAGTTAATTAACATATTGCTTATATTTAATTAAATATTGTTGGTGTGTATGTCGTTACGATTAAAAATTCGAATTATGTAAAATTGTTTTCAAATAAATTTTCACCATAAATTTTTTCACACATTTATCTAATTTTAGAAAATATATGAACATATTTTTTTTGTCTAATCAACCCCTCTTCTAGACTATTACACTAAAATTTTACATAAAGATCAACCTATAACCTTATTAAACCAAACTTTCATCTTAAGTTCAACTTACAACCTTCATACCAATATATCAGAGTCCAAGAGAACAATCTTCTATTCTTTTTACAATTACAGATCAATGGGGATTTACATAAGACAACTATACTCAAGTGTTTGCTCTCTTAGCACTAAAATAACATTTAAATGAATGTGAAAATTATATTAGTCAGAGAATTAGTAAAATTTATTTTGAAATGTATTATGTGTTTTCAAATGAATACAAGTTCTCATTTTATGGTTAAAAAAAATAGCCAAGAAATAAAGGTTTTTAGGGTTGAATTCGCATCATAATCAATTAGGTTGCAACCATAATTGATTATGACATATCAGAATAGTAGGAAAAAATTTGTAGCATCTAAACCATAATCATTTACGAGGTTTCTTTAATTGATTATTAAACGAGTTTTTCCCATAATAGAAGATTACACAAGTGTCACAATTGATCAGAAGGTGAATTTCATTCTATAATTAATTAAGTAAGTAGTATAATAGTTTATACTTTGATTTTCAAAAGTTTGCCCAAACCAAGATATTTTAAAATAAGTTTGTGAAATCAGATGAAGTTTAAAAATGTTCTGGACCGGCCAAAAGGCTCAATCAATCTCAAATCCACTATATTTGATCCAATATATAAAAGCATTTCACATGCTATGAGAATATACACAATTTATGATCTCCAATTTTATTATATTCATCTTGAATATTAAACTGACTTGGTGTTGGAGTGCTAACCATGCAGGTTCACCCTGCACCACCGTAAAGGAGAAGTCAATTACTGATCAAGATCAATTGTTATCCAACTCTCTTCATTTATGCCTCCTCCGTGAAGCTAAAATATTAACTTCTAGTTTCTAGAAAAAGTAGTGGCGCCGTCTGTGGGAATCAACTTCTGATTCCCGCATTTTACATGAAAATCACGTTCACTTTGCAAACGCCATCGAAAAAACTCAGAAGTTCTGGATTTGTATTCTTGCAGTCCATATCCAAATCTCTAACTTACTAGTTCGTAACCTCCTTAGACAACCGAATCAAAATCAAACTGGCTTCTGATTCCTACATTCTCGTTGAATCTAAAATCGTTGTTCAGTTCATTGTTTATAACTTTCTCAGATCTCATAACCAATAAGCTCTCATAAAAAAATCAGAGATCTATCGTAGCCTATTCAATTGGTCATCTTCTCAACCACGATTCTCTAAAGTCTAGATCTTCGATTTTCTCAAAAATTCGGCAGGGTAACAAAAGGAAGGATCTGAGAGTCAGGTTTAAAAAAGTATCGGGGTGAGAAAGCTATGTCCAGGAATATTACCCCAAGAACTCGCAGTCTGCCCTCGATCTAATGTTACATGTATTTCCGATCTCAATCGGGATACTTATTGTTGTAACACCCCGATAATAATAAAATAATTATTTAAATTGAGTTAATAATGTAATTATTAATTTAATTGAATAATTAGAAATTTTATTATTATTATTTTTGGATTATTATTATTTTGGGAAAATATATATATGTTGGAATAAGGAAAAGTTCTCATTTGGAAAAGCATTTCACGTGAAAACAGAACAGAGAAGCATCGTGAGAGAAAAGGGAAAAAGGGCAGAGAAGAGGAGCTGAAGAGCAAAGGTTGGAGAACGAAAGCTTGAAGCTCAAAGATTCTGCCGGATTGTTAAGGTAAGGGGGGTTTATCGTCGATTAATGGGTATTTTGGGATAATATGTCATGGGTAGTGATAAGCCGTTAATTTGACCCTAATTGGGATTTGTAAATGTTGAAATGTTGTTGGATGAACTGTGCTGAAAGTTGAAATTAAATCGGTATTTGTGTGAGTAATGTTTTCCCGATCGTGTAGCTTTTTACGGAATCGGAATCGGAGGTCCGGAAGTCCTCCAACGGCGGAATTCTGCATTCTGCCGTGTGTTAGCGCAGGAATTGTTGTTTGGTCTGCGTTAACCGGTTAACCCAGGGTGTTAACCGGTTAACACTGTATTGAAATGTGAAAATATTGAGTTTTTGCCTGCGTTAACCGGTTAACCCAGGGCGTTAACCGGTTAACACTGTTGCGTTTTGCCTGAAAATGCTGTTTTGTCCTGCGTTAACCGGTTAACCCAGGGTGTTAACCGGTTAACACTGTTGCAGAAGTGAAAAATTGTTGTTTTAATTGTTGTGTACCTATGTGAGGGTTGGCCTATGTTGCCTATGGTGTAATAGGGATTAATTCCCGCTGTTTTGAGCAGGAGGTGTAATATTAGAATGTACTAATATTGTAGTGGTTGTTTGGCATAATCTGACATGCTTATGTGATGAAATATTGCTGAGGTATAATGATGTATATGATGCGGTGAATGTATATATTATGCATGACTTGCTGATGGGTCTGTTCTTGAGTTGTTGTTGATGTTGTATTGCTAGATGATTAGCATGCGTAGTTTAGCCTTTGGGGCTGTAGCTGATTCCCATGGGGAGGAATTAGTGAGTTGTGAATTGTTGTTGATGTTTGCATACTAGATGATTAGTGTGCATAGTCTAGCCTTTGGGGCTGTAGCTAATTCCCATGGTGAGGAATTAGTGAGTGAGGCATTAGATCTCAATGAGTGGGACTAGTGAGCTCAGTAGCCGTATCTGGAGGGATCGGTGAGCTTGAACTATATGTTCGAGAAGAGTCGGTACCGCATTTCATGGAGTCTCATTGCATAATGAATGCATGGCATAGCCTGTGGGGCTGTAGCTAATTCCCATTGTGAGGAATTAGTGAGTAAATCGTTGTGTTGTGTTGTTGGTGTTGAATATGGTTTGAGGATTATACATATGATATATATTATTGTTGAATATGATGTTTGGACGGATATTGTCGTTGCTGAATGCGTAGTCTGGTTGGGGTGAATTGATGTGTTATTTACTTAGCATTACATGTTGTTCTATAATGCTTATTATATTGATTGAGGAACTCACCCTTACAACCTATTTTTCAGGTAACGAGAAATGAGTTGAATAGAAGCTAACGCTTGGAGTCTATAGTAGTGTCCTATGGGTCATGCTCTGGTAGATGTAACATCGGGAGGGAACCTTTTCATTGTATTGTTGGAAATTGTTGAATTAGTTTACATGTATGGTGTTACATGTCTCATGCTGATGTTGAATTCTATTCCGCTGCGTATTATGCAACTGTTTTATTTGATAAATAAATGAGCATGACAGGATATTTTGATAAATGTTGTGAAATGATTGTGTGACACCCTTCGGGGCATAATTACTCTGATTGATAGGTTGTTATTTTAAATTAAATATTTGGGGTATTTAGAAGGGTGTTACATTAGTGGTATCAGAGCATAGTCGGTCGTGTCGAGTCGTAATTATTCTGTTTTCCCTGTACGGGATAGGTGTTGAGTAACCTATCAGTACTTATTGTTTTAGTTTGTTTGGGTTTTCAGAATAGAGATGGCTGGAAGAGGTAGAGATGATGCTGCAATTGCTGAGGCTCTGGGTATGCTAGCTGGAGTGCTTGGAGGGAATCAGAATGTTATGGGAATGGGAGCTGCTCGTCAACTGAGTGAGTTCCAGAAGAACAATCCTCCAATGTTCAAGGGAGCATACGATCCAGATGGTGCTCAGAAGTGGTTGAAGGAGATCGAGAGGATCTTCAGAGTAACTGAGTGTGCTGATAACCAGAAGGTCAGATTCGGTACACATATGCTGTCAGAGGAAGCTGATGATTGGTGGGTTGCTACCCGCACTGAGTTGGAATCTGCTGGGAATACTGAGATCACTTGGGCTGTGTTCAGGGAAAGGTTCCTGAGAAAGTATTTTCCAGAAGATGTCAGAGGAAAGAAAGAGATAGAGTTTTTGGAATTGAAGCAGGGTAACAGGTCGGTTACTGAGTATGCTGCGAAGTTCACCGAGCTGTCAAAGTACTATACTCCCTATAATGAGGCTGCTGGAGAATTTTCGAAATGTGTAAAGTTTGAGAACGGGTTGCGTCCTGAGATCAAACAAGCTATTGGATATCAGAGGATCAGGGTGTTTTCTGACTTGGTTGACTGTTGCAGAATTTTTGAACAGGATTCCAAGGCTAGAGCAGAGAGCTATCAGCAGAGAGTTGATAGGAAGGGTAAGAATCAGATGGATCGTGGAAAACCGTATGCAGCTGGCAAAGGTTTTCAGAAGCAGAGTGGGATGAAGAGGCCTAGTGGGGGAGACTCTAGTGCTCCTGTTAAGTGTTATAGATGTGGTCGGGCTGGACATCGTGTTCATGAGTGTACCAGTGCTGAGATGAAGTGTTTCAAGTGTGGCAAAGGTGGTCATTTGGCTGCAGAGTGCCGGCTGAAGACTGTAACTTGTTTCAACTGTGGAGAGTTGGGTCATATCAGTCCGCAGTGTCCTAAGCCGAAGAAGGAGAATCAGTCAGGAGGCAAGGTTTTTGCTCTATCAGGTTCTGAGACTTCTGCAGATGATCGTTTGATTCGAGGTACGTGTTATATTAATGGCTTTCCTCTTGTAGCTATTATTGACACAGGTGCTACTCATTCTTTTATATCTGTGGATTGCGCTGTGAAGCTTAAGTTAGAGATATCTGAGATGCGTGGAAGTATGGTGATTGATACTCCTGCAAAGGGTTCAGTGACTACTACTTCGGTTTGTTTGAGTTGTCCTTTGAATATTTTTGGTAGAGATTTTGGGATAGACCTTGTGTGTCTTCCATTAGTGCAGATTGACGTTATCTTGGGTATGAACTGGTTGGTGTTTAACCGAGTCTATATCAACTGTTTTGATAAGACGGTGATATTTCCTGAGATTGAGGAAGGGCAGAGTCTGTTTCTATCAGCCAGGCAGGTGAATGAGGAAGTGGCAGATGGGGCAGAGTTGTTTATGCTGTTGGCAACTTTAGAGGCTAAAGATGAACTGGTGATTGGTGATCTAGCGGTGGTGTGTGATTTTCCTGATGTGTTTCCGGAAGAAGTGAATGAATTACCGCCAGAGCGTGAAGTTGAGTTTTCGATCGATTTGGTACCTGGTACTAGACCGATATCGATGGCTCCGTATCGTATGTCTGCTGTTGAGCTAGCTGAATTGAAGAGTCAGTTGGAAGATCTGTTGGATAAGAAATTTATTCGTCCGAGTGTGTCACCGTGGGGTGCACCAGTGTTGTTGGTTAAGAAGAAAGAAGGTACTATGAGGTTGTGTGTGGACTACAGGCAACTGAATAAAGTGACGATCAAGAATCGGTATCCTTTGCCGAGGATTGATGATTTGATGGATCAGTTGGTTGGTGCGAGTGTGTTCAGCAAGATAGATTTGAGATCTGGGTATCATCAGATACGTGTGAAAACTGAGGATATTCAGAAGACTGCTTTCAGAACGAGGTATGGACATTATGAGTATTCTGTAATGCCTTTTGGTGTGACTAATGCGCCTGGAGTATTTATGGAATACATGAATAGGATTTTCCATCCGTACTTGGATCAGTTTGTTGTGGTGTTTATTGATGACATTTTGGTGTATTCGAAATCTGAAGAAGAGCATGCTGAGCATTTGAGAGTGGTTTTAGGAGTGCTGCGAGAAAAGCAGTTATTTGCTAAACTGTCAAAGTGTGAATTTTGGTTAGAAGAGGTTAGTTTTCTTGGTCATGTGATTTCAAGAGGTGGTGTTGCTGTTGATCCTTCTAAGATAGAAGCGGTATCTAAGTGGGAAGCTCCGAAGTCGGTTGCTGAAATTCGAAGTTTCCTTGGTTTGGCTGGTTATTATAGGAAGTTCATTGAGGGATTTTCCAAGTTGGCGTTACCATTGACGATGTTGACTAGAAAGGGGCAAGCGGTTGTTTGGGATTCAAAATGTGAAGAAGGTTTCCAAGAGTTAAAGAGAAGGTTGACTACTGCTCCTATTATGATATTACCGAGTTCATCGGAATCGTTTGAAGTTTACTGTGATGCTTCATTGTTGGGTTTAGGTGGTGTGTTGATGCAGAATAAGTAGGTTATAGCTTATGCTTCGAGACAGCTGAGGGTTCATGAGAGGAACTATCCTACACATGATTTAGAGTTGGCAGCTGTGGTATTTGTCCTGAAGTTGTGGAGGCATTACTTGTATGGATCAAGATTTGAGGTTTTCAGTGACCATAAGAGTTTAAAGTATTTGTTTGATCAGAAAGAACTGAATATGAGACAGAGGAGATGGTTAGAGTTTCTGAAGGATTATGACTTTGGTTTGAATTACCATCCGGGTAAAGCAAATGTAGTGGCTGATGCGTTGAGTCGGAAGTCATTACATATGTCTATGTTAATGGTTAGGGAATTGGATTTGATTGAGCAGTTTAGAGACTTGAGTTTGGTATGTGAGAGTACTCACAATAGTGTTAAATTGGGAATGTTGAAATTAACGAGTGGTATTCTGGAGGAGATCAGAGAGGGTCAGAAATCTGATATGCTTTTGGTTGATAAGTTGACTTTAGTGAATCAAGGCCAAGGTGGTGAATTCAGAGTTGATGAGAATGGTGTTTTGAAATTTGGTAGTCGGGTGTGTATTCCGGATGTTACTGAGCTTAAGAAGAGTATTCTGGAGGAAGGACATCGTAGTGGTTTGAGTATCCATCCTGGAGCTACGAAGATGTATCATGATTTGAAGAAGTTATTTTGGTGGCCGGGAATGAAGAAAGAAATTGCGAGTTTTGTTTATTCCTGTTTGACTTGTCAGAAGTCGAAGGTTGAGCATCAGAAGCCGTCTGGGCTAATGCAACCGTTGGCTATTCCAGAGTGGAAGTGGGATAGTATCAGTATGGATTTTGTTTCTGGTTTGCCGAGGACAAGTAAGAATTTTGAAGCCATTTGGGTGATCGTGGACAGATTGACGAAGTCGGCTCATTTCATTCCGATCAGAATGGATTATCCGTTAGAGAGATTAGCCGAGTTGTATATTGAGAAGATTGTAAGCTTGCATGGTATTCCGTCGAGTATTGTTTCGGACAGAGATCCTAGATTTACATCGAAGTTTTGGGAAGGTTTGCAGAGGGCTTTAGGAACTAAGTTGAGATTGAGTTCTGCATATCATCCCCAGACTGATGGTCAGACTGAGAGGACTATTCAGTCACTAGAGGATCTTTTGAGAGCTTGTGTTTTGGAAAAAAAAGGTGCTTGGGATTGCTATTTGCCTTTGATTGAGTTTACCTACAACAATAGTTTTCATTCGAGCATTGGTATGGCACCGTTTGAAGCTTTGTATGGTAGGAGATGTCGGACACCTTTATGTTGGTATGAGTCCGGTGAGAGTGCTGTGGTTGGACCGGAGATTGTTCAACAAACTACGGAAAAGATTAAGATGATTCAGGATAAGATGAGAATTGCTCAGAGTCGTCAGAAGAGTTATCATGATAAGAGGAGGAAGTCACTTGAGTTCCAAGAGGGAGATCATGTGTTTCTTCGTGTTACTCCGATAACTGGTGTTGGTCGAGCCTTGAAGTCGAAGAAGTTGACACCTCGATTTATTGGTCCTTATCAGATTTTGGAGAGGATAGGAGAGGTAGCCTATCGTATCGCTTTACCGCCGTCGCTTGCGAATTTGCATGAGGTTTTTCACGTGTCTCAGTTGAGGAGATACATTCATGATCCGTCGCATGTAGTCCAAATAGATGATGTACAGGTGAGAGATAACCTGACTGTTGAAACATCACCTATGAGGATCGAGGATCGAGAGTTGAAGCAGTTGCGGGGTAAAGAGATTGCCTTGGTGAAGGTAGCTTGGGGAGGACCAGCAGGTGGCAACGTGACTTGGGAACTGGAGAGTAAGATGAAGGAGTCTTATCCAGAGTTGTTCGCTTGAGGTATGTTTTCGAGGACGAAAACTCTTTTAGTGGGGGAGAGTTGTAACACCCCGATAATAATAAAATAATTATTTAAATTGAGTTAATAATGTAATTATTAATTTAATTGAATAATTAGAAATTTTATTATTATTATTTTTGGATTATTATTATTTTGGGAAAATATATATATGTTGGAATAAGGAAAAGTTCTCATTTGGAAAAGCATTTCACGTGAAAACAGAACAGAGAAGCATCGTGAGAGAAAAGGGAAAAAGGGCAGAGAAGAGGAGCTGAAGAGCAAAGGTTGGAGAACGAAAGCTTGAAGCTCAAAGATTCTGCCGGATTGTTAAGGTAAGGGGGGTTTATCGTCGATTAATGGGTATTTTGGGATAATATGTCATGGGTAGTGATAAGCCGTTAATTTGACCCTAATTGGGATTTGTAAATGTTGAAATGTTGTTGGATGAACTGTGCTGAAAGTTGAAATTAAATCGGTATTTGTGTGAGTAATGTTTTCCCGATCGTGTAGCTTTTTACGGAATCGGAATCGGAGGTCCGGAAGTCCTCCAACGGCGGAATTCTGCATTCTGCCGTGTGTTAGCGCAGGAATTGTTGTTTGGTCTGCGTTAACCGGTTAACCCAGGGTGTTAACCGGTTAACACTGTATTGAAATGTGAAAATATTGAGTTTTTGCCTGCGTTAACCGGTTAACCCAGGGCGTTAACCGGTTAACACTGTTGCGTTTTGCCTGAAAATGCTGTTTTGTCCTGCGTTAACCGGTTAACCCAGGGTGTTAACCGGTTAACACTGTTGCAGAAGTGAAAAATTGTTGTTTTAATTGTTGTGTACCTATGTGAGGGTTGGCCTATGTTGCCTATGGTGTAATAGGGATTAATTCCCGCTGTTTTGAGCAGGAGGTGTAATATTAGAATGTACTAATATTGTAGTGGTTGTTTGGCATAATCTGACATGCTTATGTGATGAAATATTGCTGAGGTATAATGATGTATATGATGCGGTGAATGTATATATTATGCATGACTTGCTGATGGGTCTGTTCTTGAGTTGTTGTTGATGTTGTATTGCTAGATGATTAGCATGCGTAGTTTAGCCTTTGGGGCTGTAGCTGATTCCCATGGGGAGGAATTAGTGAGTTGTGAATTGTTGTTGATGTTTGCATACTAGATGATTAGTGTGCATAGTCTAGCCTTTGGGGCTGTAGCTAATTCCCATGGTGAGGAATTAGTGAGTGAGGCATTAGATCTCAATGAGTGGGACTAGTGAGCTCAGTAGCCGTATCTGGAGGGATCGGTGAGCTTGAACTATATGTTCGAGAAGAGTCGGTACCGCATTTCATGGAGTCTCATTGCATAATGAATGCATGGCATAGCCTGTGGGGCTGTAGCTAATTCCCATTGTGAGGAATTAGTGAGTAAATCGTTGTGTTGTGTTGTTGGTGTTGAATATGGTTTGAGGATTATACATATGATATATATTATTGTTGAATATGATGTTTGGACGGATATTGTCGTTGCTGAATGCGTAGTCTGGTTGGGGTGAATTGATGTGTTATTTACTTAGCATTACATGTTGTTCTATAATGCTTATTATATTGATTGAGGAACTCACCCTTACAACCTATTTTTCAGGTAACGAGAAATGAGTTGAATAGAAGCTAACGCTTGGAGTCTATAGTAGTGTCCTATGGGTCATGCTCTGGTAGATGTAACATCGGGAGGGAACCTTTTCATTGTATTGTTGGAAATTGTTGAATTAGTTTACATGTATGGTGTTACATGTCTCATGCTGATGTTGAATTCTATTCCGCTGCGTATTATGCAACTGTTTTATTTGATAAATAAATGAGCATGACAGGATATTTTGATAAATGTTGTGAAATGATTGTGTGACACCCTTCGGGGCATAATTACTCTGATTGATAGGTTGTTATTTTAAATTAAATATTTTGGGGTATTTAGAAGGGTGTTACAATTGTGGCTACCTAAAAGATATTGCAAGCTCATAGTTAACATCGAGCATATATCGAGTCTATATCACCTTCTAAAGGAACTAAAGGACCTTCGACTAGTCAGCGGGCCAGACTCAGGTCAAATCCAATGTTTCCGTTATTGTTTGGCCCACTCCTATCAATAAAATTTAGTTTAAGAGCATCATATAGAAAGCAGATGTATTCGAGCACAAAAGCAATATTCTTGGCCGATATCATTTAGGGCTTGGGTAAGCTGACAAACAAGCCCCCTTTAACAGATTAACAAAATTGAAAGTTACATCGACCATAGGTTCTATATTGAAGCCCCTCGGATCTCACCCCCCTCTGATTACTGCTTAGCCTCACCGTCCGGAGGGAATGCTCAGGTTGGAGAGTTCTCATCCCAAGGAGTTGTACCTATCCCGACGAGCAAAAGAGCCTCGTCGAAGCATTAAATATATAAATTTGACGAGCCAAATGCTTACAGGATCACTCTCAAGCTACGTTCCCAGAAGAATCAGTCTTCCTATGCAACATCGACGAGTCGATCCAAAAGCGAGGTATTGTGACGCCCCGTCTAACTCAAAGTGACGCCTTTAAGAAAGGAGTCTCACATTGGATCCCTAAGTAGGATCTTCCACCTCAGAGCCCCGAGGAAAGACATATACCAAAGACTTCAAACATCGTCCAACTAAAGAAGACGCTTCGGAGAACGAAGAACTTCAACCCAATGTTCCAGGACAGACCTCAGATGGAGACTCCAGACACAATCCAAGGTCGCCGATGCGGTTATCCATATTTATATTTCATTATTTATTTTTAAAGAGTTCCATTCATTATTAACACACACACACACACACACACACACACACACACACACACACACATATATATATATATATATATATATATATATATATATATTTACTTATTTATTTATTTATTTATTTATATTTATACTTCCTTTATTGTGTGTTTCCTTGTATTTTTCTGCTAAAAAACTTGGAATAGGAGAACACTAGTTTCCGATACATGCTTAATGCACTCTACGATTCTGATACGACTTTAGCGTATTTCGAGTCCTACGTGTATCCGATACAGACTTAACTCTTATAAGTGATTCTGATACGGCTTAAGCACATCTCATTCCCTATGTGTATCCGATTGGTGTAAGCCCTAGAGGCCAATATTTTTGGTATTTGTATCGAATTATTTATTAATAATAAAAAGCTTTTTCTTTATTATGTTTGTTTAATAAAGTCCCTAGAATAGGTAGTCCGTTTAATATATCAAGTATGACTTAATCATGAGATCACATTAAACATAAGGACACTATTCTTAAAGTATCCGTAGTCGAGCTTTATTGTGAAGTGGGATAACATTAAGGCATTAAGACTATTATGTATATAGACTGATGATCACATCTCATGGATCATGGATAAGGAGTTATTAAGTCTTAAACATAGGTATGAATATTAAGAGTAATATTTATACTAGATTGACCCGCTATGAGAATACTATATAGAATATTATGCAAAGTGTCATAAGTTATTCTCATGGTGATAATGGTGTATACCACCCTTCGACCTGAAACCACTATGGACCCTAGATGTAGAGTCGAGTGCCTTATTGCTGATCAAACGTTGTCCGTAACTGGATAACCATAAAGACAGTTGATGGGTACTCCACGAAGCATGTTAAGGGACATGAGTGACCTAGATGGAATTTGCCCATCCTGCGTAACAGGATAAGTGTCTATGGGCCCAATATTGAACTAGACAAGGATGACACGGTCTATGCCTTGTATTCAATATAGACATAAGGGAAAAAGGGTAATTGTACACATAAGTACTATCACAAAAGGATTTGTCAGATCACATGACATTTTCGTGTCTTGGGTAGCAGTGATGTGTTGCTAGATACCGCTCACTGTTTATTATGTTAAATACGTGATTTAATATAATTGCCAATGTCGCGAAAACCTACAGGGTCACACACAAAGGACAGATTGATGAGAGATAGAGTAACTAAGGAACACCGTAAGGTACGGTGCACTTAAGTGAATTGTAGAACATCGTAAGGTACGGTGTACTTAAGTAGAATACGAAATATGGTAAGGTACCACGTGCTTAAGTGATTTTGGCATATTATAAGATATGAGCCACATACATTTAATTGGGCCTTTTAGCTTATAGCCCACACAAGTGGTTCTATAAATAGAACCTTTGTGCAGAAGCATTATAGTAGTTACAATTTTCGTTTCTCTCTCTCTCTCTCTCTCTCTCAAATCCTTCATTCGTAGCAGCTAGCACTGAGATTGAAGGAATCCATTCGTGTGGACTGAGTAGAGGCGTTATCGTCGTACAACGTTTGTGATCGCTCCGTAGATCTGCATCAAAGGTTTCAATCGTCACAAGAAGTAACCTTTCTGTCACTGATCATGCCCATTCGTAAGGATCACTAAAGGAGAAATTTTAAATTCCGTTGCATTTTGGATTACCGTTCTCCTTCAGTGGTATCAGAGCCACTTACGAAACCATGTATCTGATAGCTGTTTATTTTCTGTATTAATATGATTAAAAGACAGAATGAATCAAAGAATAAACGAGTAATTAAATTTGGCATCATGTGTGTATGATTTGGATGATTGATGTTGACTATACTTCGGAACCGACATTAGTATGGTGAAGCAGTGATACATCGATCGTCCATAGGTTACACAATGAGATCAATCAAGTTATATATATGATATAAGTAATCCTAATGCAAAATACGGTATATATGATATATTGTTTCTGTTTCGTTCATTCAAACACTTAATGGTTGTTTTCCTTTGAGCGATCAATGGTCATTTGCTTTGGAATCCGATATTAGTATGGTGAAGCAATGACCTGTTGATCAATCATACTAAATCAACAATCGAGGTGTGTTTGACGGTCTGAAATTGGTGCATTAGGATTAGTGACGGCACAAGGGTTGTGTTGTCAAAGAGTTGTGAATTGAGGGCTTGTTGGATCACGTCTGTTGACTGTTTCAAAAGCGCTGATTTTGGCCGCGTGACGTTTGTCATGGGCCTGTGACGATCGTAACAAGATGGATGTGACGGTCGTAACATGCTTTGTGACGGTCGTCACATTCACAGATTCAAAATTCTAGGTGTTTCTGTTATTTTGGCCGCGTGACGTTCGTCATGGGACTGTGACGGTCGTAACAAGCTGGACGTGACGGTTGTAACATGCTTGTGACGGTCATCACATTCATAGAGTCAAAATTCTCGGTTTTTCTGTTTTGTGACAACGCAAGAGTCATGTTGATGCAAAAACGACGTCGATTTTAAATGAATTGTTCATTAAAATTTTTGGCAGCGGACCCCGGCTAACTCTGCGTAGTGTGATTGGTCGCCGAAATTTAATTTGGTTTTAATTAATTAAAGGAATTAAAATTAATAATAATAATAGTAATGTGTTTATTATTATTGTCTTGTGGTGATCGGTTATGGCCTTAGTTTTCCTTTGTTTTGTTTTGGGATTTTAAAATACGACCTGCGTGTCGTGCCTCTCTTTTAATCTCTTAATGTAACTTATTTTCTCATCTCACTCCCTCGTATGTAAAACGAGTTTCTTTTTATGTAATGTAATATTATGAAGAAAGAGAAGAATTTAATATCAAAGGAGGACAACCTTGAAAATCTTGCTTGGAGAAGCTTAGATCGTTATTAGATTAGCTTAGGTTCTCTCATTGGCTTGGGAGAACAATTGCGCTAGGGGCCATAACTGTTTCATTATGTATGTTGATGCATGTGAATGTCTGTTGATGCATGTGAGAGACGATTTATATGATAAATAAGCCGGTGAGATCAGAATAATTGTAATTCCCTCAAATTAAATATTAAGTTTATGCTTTCCAAGTTTTAGCACTCATCAAGACTAGTATCGGATAATGTAGGTTTCGCCTACGCGAGGTGCATGTTCTATATTAGTAAGGTGCGATGGAATAATTGTAATATCCAATTTCTTAAACAATGGGTCAAACTTAATTAAAAAAATTATAATAAGATTATATATGTTTAGAAGCAAGAGTTGGAAATGATCCATGTGATGGATTGGAATAAGGAGTTATTCACCCAACTAAAATATTCGAGAGTTGTATTAGATACAATTGGAAGGAGTTCCTACCTAAATAACCTAGTTTTGTGTAATCCGCCTACGCGGACTTAGAACAAAGTGAAATGTGGATCTCGACCCACTAGAAAATCTTCCAACAGGATTTTCCGAATCAAATGATGAGGGTCATTTGTTTTGAGTAAAATAGTGGGAGCATATTTAATTAAAGGCCTAATTAAATATGTTATTGATACTTATATTTTCATTAATTTCATGTAGATTACCATGACAACAAACACCTCTAACAACATTTTGCGATCAATCCTTGACAAGGAAAAATTGTCTGGGACAAATTTTCTGGATTGACACCGAAATCTGAGGATTGTCCACAAACATGATAGAAAGCTGTATGTCTTGGAGAAACTTGTTCCTGAAGAGGAACCTCCTAGTTCTGCACCTAAGGCAGAAAGAGATGCTTATAAGAAGCATCTCGATGATGCCAATGAAACTGCTTGTCTCATGCTAGCTACCATGAACTCAGAGTTGCAAAAGCAACATGAGAACATGGCAGCGTTCGATATGATCGAACACCTGAAGATGCTCTATCAAGAGCAAGCAAGGCATGAGAGGTTTGAAGTTTCAAAAGCCCTTTTTCAAGGCAAGTTAGATGAGGGAGCCCCTGTAGGTCCCCATGTGCTCAAGATGATTGGGTATGTGGAAAACCTTGAAAGTTTGGGTTTTCCCCTCGGAAAGGAACTTGCGACTGATTTGATCTTGCAATCGTTGCCATATAGATTCAGTCAATTTGTCCTAAATTTCAATATGAATGATATGGACAAATCTCTTCCTGAACTTCTAGCCATGTTAAGAACTGCTGAGCAGAACCTGAAGTCAAAAGGGAAGTCCATTCTGATGATCGGAAATGGAAAGAGACACAACAAAAGGCCCACGAAGCAGGGTGATAAAGGGAAAGGCAAGGAAGTTGCCAAACCTAGACCCACTGTTGCTGCTTTGAAGCCTAGTGGAGGCATAGCAAAGGCAGGCACCTGCTTCCATTGCGCTAAGACCGGACACTGGAAGAGAAACTGCCCAAAGTACCTGGAAGATACGAAGAATGGAGTAGAGACTTCAACTTCAGGTATTTTTGTTATTGAAATAAATTTATCTACTTCTGCATCATGGGTATTAGATACTGGATGCGGTTCTCACATTTGTACAAATGTGCAGGGGCTAAAAAGAAGTAGAGATTTGGCAAAAGGTGAAGTTGACCTACGAGTTGGCAATGGAGCAAAGGTTGCTGCTTTAGCCGTAGGAACTTATGTATTGACTTTACCTAGTGGTTTAATAATTCAGTTAGAGAACTGTTATTATGTACCTGCAATTAGCAGGAATATTATTTCCATTTCTTGTTTGGAAAAGTTTGGTTTTTCATTTATAATAAAGAACAATTGTTTCTCAATTCATTTGAATGATATATTCTATGCTACTGCACAAATGAGCAATGGACTATATGTCCTTGATCTCGAAATGCCTATTTATAACATTAATACTAAAAGGATGAAACCTAACGAGTTAAATCCAACTTACCTTTGGCATTATCGATTAGGCCACATAAATGAGAAACGCATTTCCAAACTCCATAAAGATGGACTCTTGGACTCTTTTTATTATGAATCATATGAGACATGCAGATCTTATTTAATTGGAAAGATGACAAAGTCTCCATTCACAGGAGAAGGTGAAAGAGTGAATAGCCTCATACATACTGATGTATGTGGACCACTGAACATACCAACCAGAGGAGGTTTTCAGTACTTCATCACATTTACTGATGATTTCAGTAGATATGGTAATGTGTATTTAATGAAACACAAATCGGAGTCCTTTGAAAAGTTCAAGGAATTCAAGAATGAAGTACAAAACCAACTAGGTAAGAATATTAAAAATCTTTGATCAGATCGAGGTGGTGAGTATTTAAGCCTAGAGTTTGATGACCATCTGAAAGAGTGTGGGATCCTATCCCAGCTTACTCCTCCTGGAACACCCCAATGGAATGGTGTATCTGAGAGAAGAAATCGAACCCTGTTAGACATGGTCCGATCCATGATGAGTCACGCCGATCTTCCAAACTCCTTTTGGGGACATGCACTACTGACAGCAGCTTACACACTTAACCGTGTTCCATTCAAAAAGGTTGAGAAGACACCATATGAAATATGGAATGGTAAGAAACCACATATGTCTTACATGAAGATTTGGGGTTGCGAAGTTTATGTGAAACGACAAATTTCAACTAAGCTTGAGCCCAAATCTGACAAATGCTTATTTGTAGGGTATCCTAAAGAAACAAGAGGGTATTACTTCTACAATCCTTTTGAGGGCAAAGTGTTTGTCGCTCGAACTGGAGTTTTCCTAGAAAAGGATTTTATTTCCAAAGGAATCAGTGGGAGGAAAGTAGAGCTTGAAGAAATTCAAGAATCACAAAGCATTGATACACATATGAAGGAATTAGAGCAGGAAACACAAGTAGTTGTGGAAGAGCAACCTGCTCAAGTAGAACAAGACCAGCGTAGGTCAGGCAGGATACGTCACCTACCTGAGAGATATGGATATCTCATAATTGATCAAGGTGATGTATTACTCATGGATCAAGATGAGCCTGTGACCTACCAAGAGGCCATAACTGGTCTCGAGTCTGAGAAGTGGCTAGAAGCCATGAAATCTGAAATGGATTCCATGTACACAAACCAGGTTTGGACCTTGGTAGAGCCTCCTGTAGGAGTTAACCCTATAGGATGCAAGTGGGTCTTCAAAAAGAAGACTGACATGGATGGTAAGGTACATACCTATAAGGCAAGACTGGTTGTAAAAGGATATAAACAAATTCATGGGGTTGACTATGATGAAACCTTTACACCAGTTGCAATGCTTAAATTTGTTCGAATTTTACTTACTATCGCTGCATATCATGATTATGAAATATGGCAGATGGATGTCAAAACTACTTTCCTTAATGGGAATATTCTTGAGGATGTGTACATGATACATCCTGAAGGATTTGACATACTAGAAGAAGCCCAAAAAATATGTAAGTTACAAAGATCAATCTATGGATTGAAGCAAGCTTCCAGAAGCTGAAATCTTCGTTTTGATGAAACAGTAAAACAATATAGATTCATCAAGAACGAAGATGAGCCTTGTGTCTACAATAAGGTTAGTGGGAGCATGATCATTTTCCTGGTATTATATGTAGATGACATATTACTCATTGGAAATGATGTCCATACCCTATAACAAGTAAAGTCTTGGTTGGGGAAATGCTTTTCTATGAAGGACCTAGGTGAAGCAGCCTATATATTAGGAATCATAATCTATAGAGATAGATCACAAAAACTGCTTGGCCTAAGTCAGAGTACATATATAGACAAAATGCTGAGACGCTTTAATATGCATGATTCCAAGAAAGGATTCATACCTATGCAACATGGCTCGTGTCTATCAAAAACACAATCCCCTTCAACTAAGGAAGAAAGAGATCGCATGAATAAGATTCCATATGCATCTGCAATAGGATCTATCATGTATGCCATGTTATGTACTCGACCAAATGTCTCGTATGCTTTAAGTGCAACGAGTAGGTACCAATCTGATCCCGGTGATGCTCATTGGGTAGTTGTCAAGAATATCCTTAAGTATTTGAGAAGGACTAAGGATTCATTCTTGATATATAGATATCAGGAAGAGCTGGTTGTAATTGGATACACCGATGCTAGCTTCCAGACAGATAAGGATGACTTTAGATCACAATTTGGTTATGTGTTTTGCTTAAACGATGGCGCTGTGAGCTGGAAAAGTTCAAAGCAAGATACAATTGTTGATTCTACAACCGAGGCCGAGTATATTGCTGCCTCAAGTGCAGCAAAGGAAGTTGTTTGGATCAAAAAGTTCATTAGTGAACTTGGCATAGCTCCTAGCATTGTGGATCCCATTGGTCTCTATTGTGATAACAATGGTGCTATCGCACAAGCTAAGGAGCCTAGATCTCACCAACGATCCAAACACATACTTAGGCGTTATCATCTCATTAGAGAGATAATAGATATAGGAGATGTGAAAATATGCAGAGTACCTACACTTGACAATATTGTTGACCCACTGACAAAGCCTCTTGCGCAGCAGAAGCATGATGGCTATACTAGATCTATGGGCATTATGGGTATGCCTGATTGGCCCTAGTGATCGTGGGAGATTGTTGGTGTAAGCCCTAGATGCCAATACTTTTGGTACTTATATCAAATTATTTATTAATAATAAAAGGCTTTTTCTTTATTATGTTTGTTTAATAAAGTCCCTAGAATAGCTAGTCTGTTTAATGTATCAAGTATGACTTAATCATGAGATCACATTAAACATAAGGACACTATTCTTAAAGTAATCGTAGTCGAGCTTTATTGTGAAGTGGGATAACATTAAAGCATTAAGACTATTATGTATATAGACTGACGATCACATCTCATGGATCATGGATAAGGAGTTATCATGTCTTAAACATAGGTATGAATATTAAGAGTAATATTTATACTGGATTGACCCGCTATGAGAATACTATATAGAATGTTATGCAAAGTGTCATAAGTTATTCTCATGGTGATAGTGGTGTATACCACTATGGACCCTAGATGTAGAGTCGAGTGCCTTATTGCTGATCAAACGTTATCCGTAACTAGATGACCATAAAGATAGTTGATGGGTACTCCACGAAGCATGCTAAGGGACATGAGTGACCTAGATGGAATTTTCCCATCCTGCGTAACAGGATAAATGTCTATGGGCCCAATATTGAACTGGACAAGGATGACACGGTCTATCCCTTGTGTTCAATATAGACATAAGGGCAAAAGGGTAATTGTACACAAGTATTATCACAAAAGGATTTGTCAGATCACATGACATTTTCGTGTCTTGGGTAGCAGTGATGTGTTGCTAGATACCGCTCACTGTTTATTATGTTAAATACGTGATTTAATATAATTGCCAATGTAGCGAAAACCTATAGGGTCACACACAAATGACGGATTGATGAGAGATAGAGTAACTAAGGAACACCGTAAGGTACGGTGCACTTAAGTGAATTGTAGAATATCGTAAGGTACGGTATACTTAAGTAGAATACGAAATATGGTAAGGTACAATGCGCTTAAGTGATTTTGGCATATTATAAGATATGGGTCACATACACTTAAGTGGGCCTTTTAGCTTATAGCCCACACAAGTGGTTCTATAAATAGAACCCTTGTGCAGAAGCATTATAGCAGTTGCAATTTTCGTTTCTCTCTCTCTCTCTCTCTCTCTCTCTCTCTCTCTCACTCAAAGCCTTCATTCGTAGCAGCTAGCACTGGGATTGAAGGAATCCGTTCGTGTGGAATGAGTAGAGGTGTTGTCGTCGTTTAATGTTCGTGATCACTCTGTAGATCTGCATCAAAGGTTTCAATCGTCACAAGAGGTAACCTTTCTATCACTGATCATGCCCATTCGTAAGGATCACTAAAGGAGAAATTTTAAATTCTGCTGTGTTTTGGATCGCCGTTCTCCTTCATATCCGAAACAGACTTAACACTTCTATGTGATTTTGATACGACTTAAGCATATTTCATGCCCTAAATATATCCAATATAGATTTAATGCATTTATGAGATTCCAATATGGCATAAAGCATATTTTACGCGTGATTGTGTATTTGAGACATACTTAAGACACTTCTATGATTCAAGTTCGGTACTCAACACACCACTTCCCAACATAGTATTGGCTTGAATGTTGAAGGAGAAGCTAACTCTTGGTACTATTGTGTAGGTGAAATGGAAGAATTGGTGCATGTATGAGATTATGTTGTCAAGGAATTGACAAATCTTGTCAGTGATAACCTTCCACAACTTCACACATCAAAAGCTTTTATATTTGGTCATTTTATGAGTGGACACTAGGGGTGGAAATATGCCATGTCAAGTAACATGGCCTACAACATAGCTTACACAAGCCCAAGCCAAACCATGCTTTTTTAAATAGAAAAGACCTAGTTTTTTTAAAGCCTATTTAATTAAAAAGACTAGGTCACATACCATAACTGAAAACTTTTAAGCCTATTAGGCTGACCTATTTAAATAATATGAATAAATTTATTATTATTATATTGTATTTTGTGCTTTAAGTTAAAATACAAAGATAAAGCTTATTTATCTTGAACAACTTGTAAAGTAATCTGAAAAAACCTATAGAACAATGTCATAAGTTGTTTTCATAAGTTCTCAAAACAAATAGTCTCACAAAACTTATGATACTATGTAAGCTCTGTTAAGTCAGTGCAAACAAATATTTAGTGTTATTATCCTTTTAATTTTTAAGTCTATATAAACATTAGTTGAATTTCTTATTTACATATGTTAAAATGAAATAGACTTTAAATAGATTAATAGCTCAACCAGACCTTCAAAAAGGTCAGACTTAGACCTAAAAATAAGCCTTTGATAAACTATAGTTCAAACTTAGGTTTTGAATTTTCTAAAGCAAGCTCAAAATGATAAAAAGAAATTCCATTTATTTGATATATACAATAAAATGCATGATAGAAAAACAATCGGTTGAAAATAGTTAAATTCATTGTATGTTTTTCTATTAAAAATGACCATTTAAGTATTTAAGATTATGTATGTTTATATTCATACATTTAAAAAGTTGAACTAGTATTTATTTCTCCTTGTAAATATAACATAATTAATTATATAGTGGATATAAATATCTTGGTTGTTGAGTGCTTTACTCACACAAGTACATTAAAAACAAATTCTTATTCTAGTTTTTCACATGGCATCAGAGCCCTTGGACTAAAGGACTCAATTTCGACAAATAATTATTGAGAAAATTTAAATGGGAATTTGATGTTGTCAATAACCTCAAGTATGTACTGGGCACTACATGTTGTCAAGTTCTTCAACTTAACTGCTATCTATAATTTTTTAGAAATCGTCCGTAAAGTTCTGTACACTTTCCTGAAGTCGTTGGTACAGTTACATGTCATCGTCAATACAACTTTGCATTATTTTTAGCAGTCGTATGTATAATACCAGTTGTTATCCCTACATTTTCTGGATTGATTTATGTGAAGTCAAGACACTCCATCCAATATGTCGTGATGAAGACAAAGTGCAATTCAAATGATCATGTCAAAAGTATGGAAAAAGCTTCAAGTGCATTTAATCAAATCAAGTTTCAAGCAATGTGTGAAAGCTAGCATCAAAGGATTGAAGACTCTTTGAAGACTAGCATCAATCTTAAGTTTTTAAGATACAAGCATGAAATATATATTGATAACTTAGTGCTCAAAATTAATCCAAATATACATTGCATGCATGGTTCATTGTCTCACTTGCCTTTGCTGCTACATAAAATTTTCTAAGCATTTTTTCAAAATTCAGTTCAGGAAATCGATTACCCCATTTCTGGAAATCGATTTCCAATTGGCAAAAATCTTTTTTCAGTTCAAGAAATCGATCCCCCCTTTCCAGGAAATCGATTTCCACTTGTCATAATCATTTTTTTAACTCAGGAAATCGATTACTCCCTTTTGGGAAATCGATTTCTATCACGAAATTTTGAAATTTCACTGAAGCAGTGTGTAAGACCCTAATTTTGATCCTAAGATCCCTCATGGCATCATATCATTGCTCATTGCATTGCCTCAAGGATCATAGCATGTGTGGCTCCTTAACCCTAGGGTTGGGACTTGTGTGAGTTGGTTTGAGACCACCAAGCATGCTTGAATTGTATATTATTGCTTCTCTTATTTTAGTTTACTAACCAAAATCACAAAAATATGCCATTAACCTCTTTTGTTTTGTAGCTCAAGCAGTCATGAGATCCCTTGCTCCTAGGAGGCTCCTATGCTCAATAGAATGACCATGTGAAGATGAAAGCAAGCATGAAAATGGTTACCAAATCTCTAAATCATCATATATGTCTCCCAAGTATCTCAATTTGTCAATTTGATCAAGATAAACCAAAGGGCTTGAGGCTTGTTTCCCAAGGAAACCCTAATTCAACTGTGCATTGACTATGCCTTGCTCATGAAGCAACCTCAACCTATAATCAAATTCAATCAAGTTAAGTCCTTTCATTCACTATTTTATGCATATATGATCCTATGTGAGTATCCTCAATCCTTCATTCATCAAGATTTGAAGTCTGGCTTGGAGAAGTTGACCAGTCAAGTCATCTGACTATTTTGAGATCCACTGAGACCTACCTTTTGATGTGTTTGTCAAATGAAGATCAACCCAAGAGAACAAATGTTCTTAAGAACCATATGAACAACTTTCATGTTCATCAAAAATCCATTTGAAACTTGGAAGGTCATCATTCATTTCAAAAAATTATAGGTCATTTTGACTGAAACCCTAATTTTGGGTCAACTTCCTAAAGACCTAACTTCTTCATTTTTTATTATTTTGAGGTGAGACCAATTGAATTGTAAATATTTAAGATGTCTAATTAAAATTTTATTTTGGAAAAAAATTCATAATCCTAAAAGAAACACATGTGATAATACAAAACATTATAGGCCACTTTGGACCAAAACCATTGAATCTTGAAAAAGTCCAACTTCAAGTGCCTATAACTTTCTCATCAAAAATCCAAATGATTCAAAATTTAAGTCAAAATTAATCCTATTGAAAATATCTACAACTTTAATGTTGTAGGTTTTTCCATTTGAGGCTTTCAACATTGAAACAGAAGGGCTTAAAGTTGGTCCTTTTTGGCAGATTTTTCAAATACATGTTTTGTACATCAAACTTCATGGCCAGTTTTCACAAATTTCAAAACTCCAAATGGATTTTTGCCCAACATAGCTTTTATTCCTTATGTAAATACCTTTCCAACCATTACTCACATGCCTATGTTTGGATTTTCTATGTATGACTTTCAAAGAGGGGAACATTTGTGACCAATTATGAAATTCACATTGAATCTTCATGCACAAGCAAACACAAGGCAAATTGCATGTCCATTTCCATTTGGTATGATATCAGCTTGCATTTCCAATTGATTTTGGGCCTCACATGTGTCTGTACAGGCCCATGCATGGAGGACCCAATGATCATGCACACGAGTTCTTCACCTCATTGCTTGGATGTCAGCTATAAATATAGTGCTTCCCTCATTCAAATTACAACCTCAAGGCAACCTGAAACACTGCACAAGTGAAAACCCAACCATTACCAAAGGAATTCTGATTTTTCTTTTCTCATTTCAAGCTTGAATTTCAACAAAATCAGTTGATCTTCAAGACTTATTCCTTACCTTGCACTCATATCACATCTCAAGTTCAAATTGGAAGCCAAAGTTGGAAGGAATCGTGCTGATTAAAGTTGCTCTTCAAAGGTATATGATCCAACTGTGTTGATCTATATCTTATCATATAATGTGAATTGCTTGTGTTCAAATGGTTTTCTGAAGTCCTCGTGCAAGAGGCAAGCCAGTGGTGGCTTTGATTTTGTGTTTTGAGAAGTTTCAGTTTGAACACCTTGAAATTCAAGCTCAGATTTCTCATTATATAGAGATCTTATGGATAATCCAAGGTTACAGGGGTGATGTACATCACCCCAGCTTCATATTGGTACCACGTTTGTGCATTTTTGTTGAGGTTTAAAAAACCTGCAACTGGTGGCCGGAATCAGTTGGTCCACCGGAGAAGACGGTGGTTTCCACCACCGTCCCCACGTGGATGACTCGAGGCCCTTGGATGAGGCTTCGGTGTTCTAATCCTGGCCAATGATTCTTTTGACTTTTTTTTAATTCATGTTGCTTCGCGCTTGACTCATGACTACGGTACACGCGCGCCTTTGGGCCATTGGATTTGTCCACGTCAATTAATGAAGTGGATCATGCGCCTCGTGATTTTTCATATTTTTCCAATTTCTATTTTATTTTCTTTTATCCCATTTATTTTCAAAAATTCACAACTATTTTATTTGGAATCACAAAAATATGAGACCAACTGCAAAAAATTTCTTGAAAAATCTAGTTTCATAATCTGATTTTTAATTATTTTTGTGATTCCATTTAATATTTTTTGTGAATTATTTTGTTTTTAATAGTTTTTAATTCATTTTAAATACTTTTTGATATCCAAAAATTCCAAAAATATTTTCTTAACACACATGGATCATGATAAGTCTATGAAAAATATTCTCATCAATTTCTTAATTGATTTGAGATTTATTTGAGATTTTAGTTCATTTATGTTATTTTTCTTTGTTTTTAATTATTTTAAAATAGTTTCTGTTTTCAAAAAATATTGAGAAAATTTGTCAAACCTTGTTTGACCATGTTAGACTTATGATAATTCAATTGGACTTATCCAAGTTGATTTGAATTGAATTTGAAGTTTGACCTTATTTTGTTCATTTTATTTTATGCATTTATTTTAATTTAAAAAATACCAAAAAATATGTTTGACTTTGTTGACCTCTAATCTTCATTTCTCTTCTGTTTACCATTGGTTGATGTTGATTTCATTCACATTTATTCATTGTGTTTTGTTTATGTCATTTGAATTCTCATTTGTTCATTTCACCTTCATCTCTTTTCTCCTTCTTTGTCTTTTGGCCAATGAGTTAATGATTTGTGGTTAGTCTTGACATATGAGAGGCTTAACCTTCTTTGATCCAAATCAAATTCAACTTGATCAAAGATCAAGTGAGTTGCTTTGTGTCCAAGATAGGTTGCTTCTTGGTCAAGCATAAAACCTAAAATTCATGCTGTCGCATTACGCGAAAAACCGGCGGGAAAACGAAACAAGATAGCCGCCACCGTGCGTTATTTATCCCAAAAGAGGGAAAGGAAACGCTCGAAGTAAACCTGGAAAAGACATGGTCTCGCGACCAGATAGAGATGGGATCGGGAGTCGGTTATGCGAAGGGAAGGTATTAGCACCCCTACGCATCCGTCGTACTCGACGGGATCCACGCACAAAAGAATAGAAGAAAGGTTGCTAAAAACTTCTCAAACACTGCACAAGGCTGGAAGGAAACACAGAAAGACAAAAGAAACGGGACTCGGCAGGATATCGCATCCTGGGCCTACGTAGTCTGTCAAGCACAGACATCGGAATCGACGTAGTTCGGGACAGGGGAAACGTGCTCGCTAGGATGTCGCATCCTATGCATACATATCTTCTCTAACCAGAGAAGAATCAGAGCACTCGTAGCTCGGCTAACGCACGCCAAACAAAACACAAACAGGAAACCGACTGCCAATCGCTGGACTTATGTCAGACTCCACACAAACAGGCAAACATGGAAACCGAATGCCAATCGCTGGACTTACATCAGACTCCGAACCAACAAACACACTCAGGAAACCGACTGCTAATCGCTGGACTTACGTCAGACTCCACACAAACAAACCACACACAGGAAACCGACTGCCAATCGCTGGACTTACGTCAGACTCCAAACGCACACAAGGGGGTTGAAAAAGAAAAAAGGGCGCCCGGAGAGATTAGCTCATCTCCTGCCTACGTACCTCATCTGGCATGAGGATCAGGGCGACGTAGTTCCCCTTAACAGGGAAAGAACTTCTAACCTGACCAGAGACTGGGAAGTGACAAACTAGAAGGGAGCCTGACTCGAGCCTAATAGTTATCATGTAATCCACAATGGCCCTAGGTTGAGGTTTCTATCTAACTTGCACAGGGGGCAAGCTATCCTAAACAGCACAGTCAAACACATACAGGCACAATAAAGCAAGCACACACACTATATGCACACAATTGGGCTCATACAAGGCTAGGCTGCAAAAGCAAGCCAACTGGAATGGGGTGTGGTTAGCTCTTAACCCTAACATTGAGAGTTAGGGTGAAGCAGATGAACTGGGAAGTGAGGGTAAGACCTCATAGCTCTTATCCCTGGTCTGGGAGAGCTTGCCTCAAATAGAAGATGTGGGAGTTCAGAATGTAGGAACTCTTCTCCACAGATGACTGACACAACATGATCTTGGGTTATTATCCACAATGCATCAACACAAGGTGTGTGAGCAAAGTGAATGACACACTGAGTAGCAGGAGATGGATTACACATCTCTTTTATCTGCCAATTGCCTCCTAAGAGGTCTTTACCTGTTTGGCACAAAAATAAACATTCACAAGCATTGCCTCTTAAGGAGGGCTTCAGACAGGTGCCTACCCACATAACAGGACAGGTCTTCCAGACTACATGAAGTCAGAAGAATTATACCTCAGTGGTTAAGCAACCAAGCAAAGTAAAGCAAGTTCAAATGAACTCTAAGCAACTTAGGTACCTGTGGAAAATCTAAACCAATCAGTTCAACTGTACAGACAAACTAAACAACAGTTAACATCAAACAGACAGACAATGTTCACAATATGCAAGCCACAAGGCAAACTCAAATGAGTTAGCATCAACCTACAAAACACACAAGTGTTAGTAATCAAGAGAAAACATCAATGCTCAAATGAGGAAGCATCATCAACTATGGACTTGGATGTTTAAACTTGAAATAAAAACCCACATGTAAGCCACAAACCACTAGGTCAAAGCCTAGGGTCAAAGATGGAGAAAAAAGTTAAAACAGAACCTCAAATTTAACATGAATCAACCTTATCCAATCAAGAATAAATCTCAGAAAGGCTCACATCAAAATCATTCATCATATTCATTTCATGAGCAAAACATGGCAAGGTATGCAAATGGTGATCACATTGAGACATTAGAAGAAACAAATGCACATCAAATCAAAAATGACTCAAATAATCTTGGCAAAATTCATGAGTAAACAGGACATATAACATGATCAGCACACAAACAATTAGAGGCATTGGACATCATTAGGCATGGCAATCACATAGCATAATTCAAACAAGCACATGTGTGACACAAATTGTCACACCAAGTTAGCATGAGCATAAAACAGAATGGGAGCATGGGAAAAATCTCAAACCAAATCTAAAATGTCACTCAACATGCCTAGAATCTTCACACAAAATTTCAGAAGCATTGGATAAGGAACAAGCATTTTATGATCAAATGAATAAGGCAATATCATGAATGGATACATGTTCAAACACCCTAGGACAAATCAATTTTTCAGCCAGGCACAACTTGCAATTTAATGATCATAAAAAAGTAGACATGATAAGGAACACATAGCAAAAAATTGGGGATCAATTGGTGCATTTTTCAATTTTAAATGATTTTTGGAAGTTTGGAGAAATTTGGAAATCAAAATGAACTAATGGTATAAAATAAGGAGGGAAATTGGAAAAATGCATGGCAATTTGAAAATGTCTCTCGCTCGGACTCGAACCACTACCAGATTTGAATTGTGGCGCGCTCACCAAATGACCTCGTTTTGGCCACAAACCCTAAGTGCTGGGAAATTCCAGATTTCGTAGCTAATTCATGAATTTTTCGTAGCTAATCTCAAGCGAAATCCTAGCAGAAACTGGAAGTGCATGAACTTCATATGGAATGATGAAGATCATGAAGATCTTCATCTGGATTTTCCAGAAATCACCAAAAATGCCTAGAAACGAAAAATAAGCATAGCATTCGATAGGTCTTCTCATGGTAAGCACGGATCAAGCAACGAATCAACCAAAAACACCATAACAAATCCAGATCGAGGAGAAGAAAAAATGGCATCAAAACTTCAATTGAACATATCTAACTCAAAACATCACCAAATCGCATGATTCAAAGCTCAGATTCATCAACATGCTTAGATCTACAATAATATGGCCATGGATTTAAGAATTATGAAAATCAAGAATCCTACCTCTTGAAGAGCAGATTTGGATTCAGCTGGTTTCAAGGCTTGTGATGCTCCAGAATTCTTCTATGATGCTCGTGGAGATGAATGATGATGAATTTGAAGTACAATTGCACACGAATCCAGCTCAAATTGCACTTGCCATGGATGCCTCAAGCTTATATTCTAGCTCAATATGCCACGATTTCTCTTGAATTCTCGTCCAAATCTTCTCAACAATGCTTCAGGATGATGAATTGATCAATAGAAAGTGCTTATGTTTGAAGAATTTTGCAAAAAATTTGAGAGAAATTTTTTGTGAATCTTCAAGTTCAGATCTGAAAAGTGTGTTAATGATCAAAAACAGTTATGATTAAGTATATATACTTCATGCTAATCATGTTTAAAACCAGCTTAAGCCAAATGCAAATGTGATTAGCAAGTTGGAAGGTGTTTGTGCAAAAATGATATTTCACCCCCCATGCATGCCATGCACGTGAACAGTACGAGTTCAAGGCCCAAATCCACTAAAAATGAGTTCATACACATATTAGAATTGGTTTGGTATGCTCATGATCAACAAAAATGAGTTTATGAAATTTTCTTCCCAAAACTTCATGAATAAGCCAAAGACCATGCAAATGAAATTCATGTCATGTAATGGTATGCTTGGAAAGTACATGTTATAAGGATCAAAATGCCAAAAGAACCACTCATTTTGGAGTTTTGGTTTGAAAGTTATGTCCATTTGAAATTTCAAACACACTTTGCCATGATTGGACCATATCTCCTCAACCACACATGAGAAATTCATGATCTTAGACTTTTTGGAAATGGGAGAGAAAGATATTCAACTTTCATGTTGGACAAAATTTCATTTGAAGCTTTCTTGATGATGTAATATTGAGTTGAAGTTGGTCTAAAACCTTGCCATTTTTGGAAAATTCAAATTACAGGTCACTTGCTATTTTTGGAAATTCTTGATCTGACTTCAAATTCTTCAATGTTGATGTTTGAAATGTCAAATGAGACTTGTTTGGACATGAATGAGTCATCTCTAACCACTTCCCACCTCCAAATCCACAGTTGACTAGGCAGTTGACTTTTGTTGACTTTTGTGGGCCTCAGATGATTTGCACATGGACTGATGAGTTCTGAGCCTTCAACACTTAGCCAAATTGCTTCAAAGTGATCTTTGGGTCATGTGAGCTCATTGGAACCACCCTAGGGCTTTGATCTCATGGAGAATGCTCTTGTTGCCTTGCACAGTTGAACCTCCTGACCAGTCTTGCCTGATGAGATGCAATGGACTATGCAATGACAATGCAATGTTAATGACCTAAAAATGAAATGTATATACAAATGGGAGGTGCAAATTTGAGGTGCTATAGCTGCCCCTATTCAATCAACTGGGAACCTGAACAGATGAGAGCAACGGCTGTCAGACCTTCAAGGTAAACAGGGATTGAATACCAAAGAACCGTAGAAATTTGCACTCTGCGGGGATCCAAGAAAGGAAAATTCACCAACAGAAGCTTCCACTGGGATCTGATATTTGTCACTGAACCAGTCAAGACGTTTACCAACGACTCCACTGGTGATTTTGATTTTTATCAGTAAAAGATACAACTAGACGTCAACGGACGAATAGGAAAAACTCATCGTTTATCGACACCAACGGAAAGGTGACCAGACATCAACGGATGACCTGGGAAGACTCGACCAGACGTCAACGGACGAACGGGAGAAACTCGACGTTTATCGACACCAACGGAGAGGTGACCAGACATTTACCGATGACTGGGGTGAGATACAACCATACATCAACGGACGCATGGGAAAAACTCAACGTTTATCGAAACCAACGGAGAGGTTAATGACTTCACTGGGGAAGGAAAAGAGATGTTACGAACATCGGAAGATGATGTTTACTGACATAAAAAAGGAATAGCCAGACATTTACCGATGACTGGAGTGAGACTCGATGTTTACCCACACCGAAAGATGATGTTTACCGACATCCAAAAAAGACGACCAGACATTTACCGATGACTGGGGACAAGATATGCAGCCAGACGTCAACGGACGACTGGGAAAAACTCAACGTTTATCGAAACCAACGGAGAGGTGACCAGACATCAACGGATGAACTGGGAGAAAGGATACAACCATACGTCAACGGACGCATGGGAAAAACTCAACGTTTATCGAAACCAACAGAGAGGTTACCAGACATCAATGGATGAACTGGAAAAGCGACTCGATATTTACCGACACCGAAAGATGATGCGTACAAAAGTGAAGCAAGACCAGACATTTACCGATGACTGGAAGAAAAACTCGACGTTTACCGACATCAAAAGATGATGTTTACCGACACCAAAACAAAGGGTAACCAGACATTAACGAATGACTGGAGTAAAACTCGATGTTTACCGACACCGAAACAATGATGTTTACCGACACCAAGGAAAGAAAGGACAACCAGACATTTACCGATGACTGGAGTAAAACTCGATGTTTACCGACACCGAAAGATGGTGTTTACTGACACCAAGGAAAGAACACACACGGGTGCTGACATGACACTTACCAGTATCACAAGGATGGCATCTTCAATATGTCCAGGCAAAGCCAAACACTTGCTGAGGATCTCACTCGGGAGAATCAAGCTTTCCTTCCATGGACGGGTGGGAAATAAACCTCTCTGGGGAGTTATCAATCCTGGATGCTGTCAGGAGCAACTGTAGCAAATGTGATGTACAGATGTTGAACAATGATCCTCCTCTGTCGGGGATATGACCTGATCAGGTTTAACACACGCATGCATATGTTTGAATTTTTCTATAGCATAATGCTCCATATTGAATGGAAATGCTACGCGATTTGAGGATGCCATGATTACTACATGCAAGATGCAAAATGATGAAAACTCCTGCTGGGGGCAACGGATTGCTCTGCTGAGCACACAAACTGATGAATTCTCCCACCCTGTGGGGAGACTCTGTCTGAGGAATACTCTGCGGGGAATAGCACCAACTTCTCACTCATGCTGGGGAATAGCACTGCTGCTGGAGAAAGAAAAGATCCCACCGGGGACAACCTTCACCGGATCCAATCCACTCGGGGACTCTGCCAGGGAAGCAACTAATGCTCGCCTCCGCTGAGGGTAGTGACCAATCCACATGTAGGATAAACTCTACTGGGGATAATTTTCACCTAACCTGATCCACTTGGGGGACTTGCTGGGGAAAACCATCAACACAAACCTCTACTGGGGAGATCTGCTAGGGAAAACAATTCACGACCCTGATGGGGAAAGGCACACTATGTAGGGGAAATAATAGACCAGACCATGCTGGGGATAAACATCCACAACCCTGCCGGGGAAAAGCGTTCACAACCACGCTAGGGATAGCAGTACTTCAAACCAGACTACTGAGGAATAAACTACTCCACTGACATCTCCGCTGGGGATACCACATCCTTCCAACTCGGTGGGGATTAACAATCTTCAGACTAGCTGGGGATAAACCCACTTTCAGACCTGCTACCCAACTGCTGGGGAAGAACAGTTCTAAAAGCTTTCAGACTTGCTTGGGGAAACAACCACTTCCAAGCGTACTGGGGAACATCCTCAATCCTGCTGAGGAATTTCTGACCTTGAATATGCCGGGGAGCCAAGTCCTGAACTTGCTTCAGCCAGGAATCAAGGGTGATGACCTGCAAAACAGCAAGACACTACTTGCCCCAGGGGATTGCATGGACAAGATACCCCCAAGTGTACTCAACATTCAAAATGATTTTCAAATGTTTTATCTTTCTGCACATTATTGTCTAGCCTTCATGTTTTTATATGCAATGTTTATAAAAAATTCGGACGTTTTTTGCAAACAAAACAGTAAAATTAAAACAAGAGAGCAATTTATCTGAATAACGACTTTTTATTGATTGAAAAATGGGCCTGAAAAGGCAAATACATCGTGAAGCAATTCCTAGGAAGAGGTAATTGCGCACAAAAGGAAAAATCTATCCTAATGGCAATGTGAACGCGACATCCACTATTTCCCAATTCTGTTATGACTCACAGATCATCAATTTTCTCCCCAAACTCCTTGCTTTCTGAGAAGAATGACTGGACCGATCACATCCTTCGAGATGGTAAACGATGAAGCGCGATGAAGTACAGATAACTCAGACGGTAGCCTTCGCTTTAATCCCTCTTTTGCCTGGATCGCCCTTTCGGGTTTTCAATCCACCGGGATACCCATTTTTGCCTAAGTCGCCCTTGCGGATTCTCGACTTACCGGGTGTACATATTCTTTTCATTTTTCATCCCTAACTTTTGCCCGAACCTTTTTTTTTTTTTTGGTTCGCCGGGATGCCCCTTTTTGCCTGGACTCTTTTATTCTTTTTGTTCAGCGGGTCAATTTATGCGAAGTATTTTTTGATTACATTTGAGTTAACAGGGGACGGAAAATCTTCACCATCCATAGTTGTAAGCATCAAGGCTCCACCGGAGAAAACCTTCTTAACAACATATGGACCTTCGTAATTAGGAGTCCACTTGCCCCTGTTATCTGTACCGGGAGGAAGGATCCTCTTCAAAACTAGATCACCAGTCTGATAGCTTCGAGGACGCACTTTCTGATCAAAGGCTCTATTCATCCTTCTTTGATACAACTGCCCATGGCACACAGCTGCTAGCCGTCTCTCTTCGATAAGGCTCAACTCGTTAAATCTTGTTCGAATCCACTCAGATTCGTCAAGCTTGACATCCAACAGGACTCTCAGAGAAGGAATCTCCACTTCAACAGGTAGGACCGCTTCCATACCATACACAAGGGAGTAAGACGTTGCCCCGGTCGACGTACGTACTGAAGTACGGTACCCATGCAAAGCGAAAGGCAGCATCTCATGCCAATCCTTGTACGTCACGACCATCTTCTGCACAATCTTCTTAATATTCTTGTTTGCCGCCTCTACAACACCATTCATCTTTGGTCTGTAAGGAGAAGAATTGTGATGTTCGATCTTAAAATCTTTACAAAGCTCCTTCATCATCTTGTTATTGAGATTCAAACCATTATCAGTAATGATTCTCTCAGGAACCCCATAACGACAGATGATTTCCTTCTTAATGAATCGGGCAACCACTTGTTTGGTAACATTAGCATAGGAAGCTGCTTCCACCCACTTAGTGAAGTAATCAATCGCAACCAGGATGAAGCGATGTCCATTGGAAGCAGTAGGCTCAATCTTCCCAATCATATCAATGCCCCACATCGCGAATGGCCAAGGCGAATTCATGACATTCAGAGGGCTTGGTGGTACATGCACCTTATCAGCATAAATCTGACATTTATGGCACTTCCGAGCGTACTTGAAACAATCGGATTCCATAGTCATCCAGTAATAACCGGCTCTCAACAATTTCTTGGACATTGCATGACCACCAGCATGGGTACCAAAAGATCCTTCATGCACTTCTTGCATCAACATGTCTGCTTCGTGTCTATCCACGCTGTAGCACCTCAAATTTGCACCTATCATTATACATACATTTTCATATTAGGTCATAGCATATCATGGTCCATTGCATAGCATTGCATTGCCTCTTTTGCCTCAAGTGCAAGCCAATCAAGGAATTAGGTCAAACTGATCAGGAGATCAGTCAGTCAAGCAAGCAAGCACAATTTTCATTGATCCAAGGCCCTAGGGTTGGTCCAACATGTTCACATGACTTGGGGATCCATTTGAAGTGTTTTGGTCAAGGATTGGATGTTCAGAAGTCATCAGTCAATGCACAGTCAGGCAAAAAACCCTAGACAGTCAACAGTCAGTCAAAGCAGTGGATGGTGGCCATTCTTGTGGAATTTGGGCACCATGCTCATTAATCAAGAGTTCATATGTCTTGGGACATCATTTGAAGTCAAGTTCTCAAGGAATTAGGGTTTGGAATTCATCAGAAGAGGTTCAGTCATCCAAAACCCTAGAAAAGTCAACTGTTGGTCAACTGTTCATTTAATCAGTGATTTGATGATGGAAATTGGTTTGAGAGGTCTCATTCATGTCCAAATAGTCCTCATATATCATGTCAAACACAATCATGGAAGAATTTGAAGTCAGATCAGAAATTTCCAAAAATGGAAACTGGACCTGTAACTGAAACTTACCAAAAATGGAAAGTCTTGGTCCTCAAACTTACATCATGATACAAGCTTCAAATGAATTTTTGCCCAACATGAAAGTTGAATATCTTGTTCTCCCATTTCCAAAAAGTCCAAGAACTCTTAATTCCCATGTGTGGTTGGCAAGTTATGATCGAATCGATTTCAGAAATTCTTGAACTTCAAAAGGCCATATCTCCCAAACCATTTGGCCAATTTGGGTGGGGTTTTTTTCCTACAAGTCACATTTGATCCCCTCTTTCCAAAAATATAAATTTCATGAGCCAAAACTTCACCAATCAAAATGGCATTTTTTGACTTGTCTCATTTAAATTCAAGTTTGACCAAGGGTTGACTTTTTGATATAATCATTTTTTCCATTTGGACAATTAAAATAGCTCAGAAATTTGGTTTTGGTCATGTTTGCAAGCCCATTCTATGTAGTACATGTAGCCCATGCTAGTTTGCTTGAAGTTTGGAAAGCAAGTACACTTTCACCATATCTATCCATACTTTCATGAACCATGCTTTGTACCTCTCAACAGCAGATTTTATGCACCATTTTCTGTCATGTGAAACACTAGAAGCAGACACAAGATATCAGCAAAAAAAGTTTGGTTCATCTCATTCACAAAAAGGCTTCATTCTTGACCATTTTCTCAAAAAATGCTCAAAAACCTCAAGTAACCCTAGCAAGCTTTATTGGTTTTCTTCATCCAAGCAACATCAAACAGCAAATTAAAAACCTCATTTTCTGTCAAAAGAAATCAGCAGTAGCAGCCAAAAACCACAGAAAACTCATGCTCTAAAAATTCTCATTCTTGGCCATTTCTCAAAGAGCAGTCAAAAACTCTCAAAGAACTGAACCCGGCCTTGCTTAATACTACATCTATACAACATTTTGAACTGGTTTTTATCAGCATTCCCCAGCTGGAGGGTCATTTTCCATGACTGTTTTTTCTTCACCCTCCATCCATGACAGTCCATGATTGGAGCATTTTCCCACATTCCTGAGCCAAAGCATCTGCATCATTCATCATTGGGAGGGTTCTAACACAACTGTTTCAAGCTAAGCACACAAAATAGCAACTGAATCCCAACTGTTCTTCAGAACTGGTAAGGATTCGACTTCTTATTTTTGCTAAACCAACACATGCTTTCAAAAGATCTTTCTATGCTGAGCTTGACAATATTTGTGGTTTTGAAAATGGTTAGATATTTTTAAAGTTATGTTGTTTTGAAGTTCTGATGACAAAACTTCTTTGGCTCGATTCATGATACATACAATGTTTTAACAAAAATGGATGTTATATTGTGCATGAGTGTTGTTCAACGGCCACGAGGGTATGCGCATCCATGTTTTCTGGGTGATTGTGTTCTTCATGATTTGAATGATGATGAATGCTACAGTGCCAAAACCCTAGCTGCCCAGATTTTTCTGCTTCATTTTCACGTGTGCAGGGCTTTACTATTCCCAAATCCCTCACAGCCAATCAGCTCATTTCATTTTCTGGACCAAAACACAGTCGTTTTGATTAGTGGATGGATTATTTACAAAAATGCCATTCGTGGCATGTGACACATTGAAACAAGTTATTTCTTTTTCCAATTATTTCACTTTGATTCATCCATCTTACAAAAATCATAAGTGCTTCAATTTTAATCCAATTTGAATGGGATTTTTTGCATTGCCTTCCTCATGATCCCTAGTTTTTTATCATTATTTTTCCAGAATTTTTGGATGAGTGGTTTTTAAATGGCCTTAGGGTTTGTGACATGTGACCAATTTTTGTACACTTTGCCAAAACATTTGTGAAATTATGATACTTTATCCAATGGCTCCCAAATTTTTTATGCTTAAACTAGACACACTCATGGTGATTTTGGTGTCGAGTTTGTGAATTTATCATTGCTGGTTTGTGAGTTATGATTTTTTTGAATTAGGGTGTGACAATTTGTGTCACACCATTGATGTCTAACTTCATGATTTTTGATACCATGCCTCCTGACCTCCAATTGATCTGATTTTTTGCATGAACCTACTCTTGTATGTCTAGTTTACATGTGAATTTTCTTGGAATTATTTGTGGCATTTCCTAATTGTTTGAGATTTTCTCCCCTGGCTAGTCAAATGTTGACTTTGTGTGACACATGTTCCCATTTCATTTGTGAAATTCTCATACTTTATTAGATGGACATGAAATTTGACATGAGATAACTAGACATCCTAAGCTTTGCCATGGTTTTAGTCCCATTCATTTATCATACACCATCTCTGATTTATGATTTTTCTAAGTTGATGCATGTTTGGTTGACTTCATTGAGCATGTTCAAAATGGCTTTGACTTTCTGATTTTCATTGACTGCCTTCCACTTGTCCAAATGAGATGAAATTTGACATGCTTACCATGCTGTGGGTTGTGATTGATCATGATTTATTTGGTGATTTTTGGAAATGGTTTGAGATTGGTTTTGAGTTAAGTCTTGCTGTTGACTTCTATGAGCTTCTGTTTGCTATACCTTGACCTAATTTGTTCATGAAATGATGATGATGATTGATATGAACATGAACCCAATTGGTTTTGCTTCTTGAATGTTTGAACATGATTTTGGATACTCATCCTTTGCTGTTTTGACTTTTTCATTCTCTTTTGACCCTAGGCTTGTCCTAGTGGTCCTGTTACTCACTTTTGAGCTCATGTTTTCAGGTTGACCAACAAATGACCAATGAGACCAATTCTTTTTGATTGAGCTTGCTTAAATATCATTGTCTAACTTGTTTGTTTTGTAGGTGGCTTGGCTCACATGCCTTGAGCCTTGTGCCTTGCACATTCATTTGCTTCTGACTGACTGTTGATCTCTGTTTCATTTGCTTTGTTTTGAAGTTACATACTAACATCTGCTTGACTGTTTCAGGTGCTTTTAGTTGCTTAGTTCCTTGTGAACTTGTTGCTTTGCTTTGCTTGTATAAGCAATTTGCATTGAGGTATGCTTCTAATCTTCATGTAGTCTGGAAGACCTGGCCTGTTACTTGGCCAGGCAACTGTCTGAAGTCCTCCTTAAGAGGCGATGTTTGTGGATGTTTAATTTTGTCCTTGCATAGAGTCAAAGACCTCCTAAGTGAAGAGGCAATTGGCAGAACCAAGGGATAAGCAACCTATCCCCTGCTATTCAGTGTGTCTTCTGTTTTGCTCACACCACTGTGTTGATGCATTACAGATAAAAACCCAAGATCTTGTGCAATTGCACAGTTGAGTCAGTTTTAAATGTGTAGAAGGGTTCCCACTTTCTGAACCCACACATTCCTGTCTTAAGCTCTCCCAGGCCAGGGATAAGAGCTGTGGAGTCTTATCTTCACTCACCTTTCATCAGCTTCACCTTAGCCCCTCAATGGCAAGGTTAAGAGCTAACATTCACCCAGTTCCAGAGGTTTGTTTGTTGAGGTTGATATGACCCCTCGACTAAAACCTAACCCTTGTTTGAGCCACTTGCTTGTGTATAGTGTGTGCTATCTGTGCTTGTTAGGATTGTTTGGCTTGCTTCCTGTGCAAGTTAGGATTGTTTGACTTGCTTCCTGTGCAAGTTAGGGTTAGTTTAGACTTGCTTCCTGTGCAAGTTAGGTTTTGCTTGGCTTGCTTCCTGTGCAAGTTAAGTGTGTGTGTGGCTTGCTTCCTGTGCAAGTCATGATTAGGATAGTCTGGCTCCCTGTGCCAGTTAGCTAGAAACCTTAACTTAGGGACGATTTTGCATGATAACATCTAGGCTCGAGTCGTAGTCTCCCTAGTTGTGTCTCCCTCTGTTGTCTGGTTAGGCTAGTCCTTTATCCCTCCGTAGGGGAACTACATCGCCCTGATCTTCATACCAGATGAAGTATGTAGGCAGGAGGTTGAGCTGATCTCTCCGGGCGCCCTTTTTCTTTTTTGTGTGTGTTGTCTGATAGTTGCTAGGCTCGAGTGCCTGACTCCTTAGCAATTTGTCGCCTGTGTCTTTGTTTTGTCTAGTTGTGTGCTTGGAAGCTGATGTAAGTCCATCGAGTGGCATTTGGGTTCCAATGTGGGTTTGTTGGTTCGGATGCTGATGTAAGTCCAGTGATTGGCATTCAGGCTCCACGTTTGCCTTTTTGTGTGTGTTCTGGTTCGGATGCTGATGTAAGTCCAGTGATTGGCATTCAGGCTCCACGTTTGCCTCTTTGTGTGTGTTCTGGTTCGGATGCTGATGTAAGTCCAGTGATTGGCATTCAGGCTCCATGTTTGCCTTTGCCTGTTTTTGTTTGTGTGCGTGTCAGCCGAGCTACGAATGCTCTGATTCTTCTCTCGTCCGAGAAGATACGTATGCGTAGGATGCGATATCCTGGCGAGCATGTGTCGTTTCCCCAGTCCGAACTACTTCGACTCTGATGTCTATGCCTGATAGACTAAGTAGGCCCAGGATGCGATATCCTGCCGAGTCAGTTTCAGTCTTGTTTGTCTCTCGTGTCTCTTTCAGCCTGTGTAGATGTTTGTTTGAGCAATGTTTTAGCAACCATTTTCCTTTCTATTGTGCGTGGATCCCGTCGAGTACGACGGATGCGTAGGGGTGCTAATACCTTCCCTTCGCATAACCGACTCCCGAACCCATCCTCTTTGGTCGCGAGACCATGTTCTTTCCTAGGTTTACTCTGAGCGTTTCCTTTCCCTCTTTTGGGATAAATAACGCACGGTGGCGGCTCTGTTGTTCTTCTTTTCCCGCCGGTTTTTCGCGTGATGCGACAGACGCATCTGAGCAGAACCATGTCAAAGTTTCTCTTGTACAACACGTCATCCTGATTCAAATAAAAGCTTCCAGCTAGCCTTCTCAGGGTTTTCTTATCATTCTTTGACGCTCCTTCAGGATACTCCTGACTCTTGAGGAAATTCTTGATATCAAAGTACCACGGTTTCTCATCCACAACAGACTCGGCTGCAAACACATACGCGGGCCTTTCGATTCGATTCACCGCAACATATGGCACATGATTCCACCAATGGACTTTGATCATAGAAGACAAAGTAGCCAAGGCATCAGCCATCTGATTTTCATCCCGGGGAACATGATACATCTTCACTTTCTTGAAGAACGTCATGATCCTTCTGGTGTAGTCTCTGTAAGGAATCAAATGCGGCTGGTTGGTATTCCAATCTCCATTGACCTGATTAATCACTAGAGCGGAATCTCCATATATGTCCAATGTTTTGATCCTCATATCGATGGCTTCTTCTATACCCATGATACAAGCCTCATACTCAGCTTCGTTGTTGGTTACATCAAAAGTCAGTCTGGCAGAAAAAGGTATATGAGCACCTTTTGGATTGATAAGCACTGCCCCAACACCGTTGCCATTCATATTCACAGCCCCATCAAACATCAGTGTCCACTTGTCATCAGGATCCGGTCCTTCCTCGACGAGAGGCTCTTCACAATCTTTCATCTTCAGATACATGATGTCTTCATCAGGGAATTCAAACATCATCGGCTGATAGTCATCAATCGGTTGCTCTGCAAGGTAGTCTGATAGAATACTACCTTTGATGGCCTTCTGCGACGTGTACTGGATATCATATTCTGTTAGAATCATCTGCCAACGGGCAACACGTCCAGTGAGAGCCGGCTTCTCAAAGATGTACTTCACTGGATCCATCTTAGAAATCAACAAGGTAGTATTGTTCAACATATACTGCCTCAGTCGGCGAGCAGCCCAGGCCAAAGCACAACAAGTTTTCTCGAGCTGCGAATATTTGATTTCACAGTCGGTAAACTTTTTGCTAAGGTAGTATATGGCATGCTCTTTTCGATCAGACTCGTCATGCTGTCCCAATACACACCCCATCGAGTTCTCAGTCACTGACAGGTACATTATCAGAGGTCTCCCAGGAACTAGAGGTATAAGGATTGGAGGTTTCTATAAATACTCTTTTATCTTGTCAAAAGCTTTCTGACAGTCATCATTCCACCTGATTGCTTGATTCTTTCTTAGCAATTTGAATATCGGTTCACACGTGGCAGTTAGGTGAGATACAAACCTTGCAATGTAGTTCAATCTCCCTAAAAACCCACGAACCTGCTTTTCTATTTTCGGTTCAGGCATTTCTTGAATAGCTTTTACTTTTGTTGGATCAACCTCAATCCCTTTCTCACTGACAATGAAACCCAACAGCTTACCGGATCTCACCCCAAACGTACACTTGTTTGGATTCAGCCTCAGTTTGAATTTTCTCAGTCTGTCAAACAACTTCTGCAAATTTACCAAGTGCTCCTCCTCTGTCTGCGACTTCGCAATCATATCATCCACGTACACTTCAATCTCTTTGTGCATCATGTCATGAAAGAGAGTCGTCATAGCCCTCTGATAGGTAGCATCGGCATTCTTCAGCCCAAATGGCATCACCTTATAGCAGAACATGCCCCAAGGTGTAATGAATGTCATCTTTTCCATGTCCTCTGGCGCCATCTTGATCTGATTATAACCAGAGAATCCATCCATGAAAGAGAAAACCGAGGATTGAGCCGTGTTATCAACCAATACATCAATGTGAGGTAATGGGAAATCATCTTTCGGACTCGCTCTATTTAAATCCCGGTAATCGACACACATCCTGACTTTGCCGTCCTTCTTCGGCACGGGAACGATGTTGGCCACCCACGGGCGATAGGTAGTCACTGACAAGAAACCCGCGTCCAACTGCTTATGAACCTCTTCCTTGATCTTAACAGCCATATCAGGACTAGTTCTACGAAGCTTCTGCTTGACCGAAGGGCAATCTTCTCTGAGAGGTAGCCTATGCACCACAATATCGGTATCCAACCCAGGCATATCTTGATACGACCAGGCGAATATCTCCACATATTCTCTCAGCATTTCAATCAACCTTCCCTTGACGTCTTCTTTCAAAGCAGCCCCGATCTTAATATCCTTTTTGGCGTCCTCAGTACCCAGATTAATAATCTCCAACTCCTCCTGATGAGGTTGGATGACCCTTTCCTTCTGCTTCAACAATCTGACCAGTTCTTTAGGGAGTTCACAGTCTTCCTCACTCTCCTCTTCAGCTTGGTAGATGGGATTATTAAAATCATACTGAGCCATAACAGAACTGTTCGTAGTGGAGTCCGTAAGATCAATTCTGCATGTTTAATGCTTTATTTTAGAAAAAAGAGTTCAAGAAAGTCACAAAAACAAAAAAACATTGCCATTTTTATTTTTTGAAAATGTGAAAAACAAAAACAGAAAGACAGGGATCACAAAATTGTTTGCAAAACGTCCTTTATTAATGATATCATTGAAAAACATGATGAGGCCCTACAATGAACCACTACGCCTTGGGCAGAACGTAGGGTTTTGTGCAAAATGAAAAACAAAAGAAAATTACTCTGTTTGAAGAGTAACTTGGACCACTTCCTCAGCCGTCCAGTTGTTGATTGACTCCCCTGGTGCACACGGGCGAACCCAGTCGTTCAGATCACAATCACTGTCACAGTCTTCACTACCGGTTGCAAAGACGTCACCATGATTCATCAGCCCAGCGCTGGTGAAGGTACTCGGCCCTTTCTGCACACCCTGCTCCGCCTGCAGAGGTTGATAATCAATACCGAACTTGTCTTCTTTGACGGGCAGATTCACCATCTTGCCCCAGCCTTCTGCCTTGCCCGAGTTGACAACCTCCACAGCCTGCCTGTAGGATGCAATTGAGGCACTTGGCTTCTTCTGCTCAGCAAAAGCCACCCTCTCAAGAGCAACGGTCTCAAATGCCTGGCACAGAGTTTCATGGATCTCGCCATCCACCTCCACATACTTGAAAGAGGATAAGTGACTCACCAGAATGTCCTCCTCGCCGCACACAGTCACAATCTGACCATTCCAGACATACTTCAACTTTTGATGGAGAGTTGACGAAACTGCCCCAGCCCCATGTATCCAGGGACGTCCCAGTAAACAACTATATGCTGGCTAAATATCCATCACATAGAAGACAATATTGAATACCTCCGGGCCAATCTTCACTGGCAAGGTGACTTCTCCAAAACAGACCATTTGGATCCATCAAATGCACGAACAATAAGATCACTGGGAGTGAGGACAACCCCTTCAACATCTATCTTGCTCAAAGTCTTCTTGGGCAACACATTCAAAGACGAGCCAGTATCCACCAACACATGTGACAATACTGCGCCTTTGCACTCCATAGTGATATGCAGGGCCTTGTTATGATTGCGACCTGCAGGCGTCAGATCCAAATCTGTAAACCCCAAACCATGCCTGGTACTGACATTAGCAATCACACCCTCCAACTGGTTGACAGAGATCTCTTGAGGCACGTAAGCCAGATTCAACATTTTCAGCAAGGCATTACGGTGTGCCTCAGAGCATATCAGCAATGAGAGTATAGAGATTTTGGACGGAGTTAGATTCAGCTGATCTACAATCTTGTAGTCACTCTTCTTTATTATCTTCATAAACTCCTCCACATCTTTCTCAAACAAACCCTCAGACGCTTCCTTTTGAACAGGTTCTTCTTCCGTCACAGCTTCCTTGTTTGTTGAGGTTGATATGACCCCTCGACTAAAACCTAACCCTTGTTTGAGCCACTTGCTTGTGTATAGTGTGTGCTATCTGTGCTTGTTAGGATTGTTTGGCTTGCTTCCTGTGCAAGTTAGGATTGTTTGACTTGCTTCCTGTGCAAGTTAGGGTTAGTTTAGACTTGCTTCCTGTGCAAGTTAGGTTTTGCTTGGCTTGTTTCCTGTGCAAGTTAAGTGTGTGTGTGGCTTGCTTCCTGTGCAAGTCATGATTAGGATAGTCTGGCTCCCTGTGCCAGTTAGCTAGAAACCTTAACTTAGGGACGATTTTGCATGATAACATCTAGGCTCGAGTCGTAGTCTCCCTAGTTGTGTCTCCCTCTGTTGTCTGGTTAGGCTAGTCCTTTATCCCTCCGTAGGGGAACTACATCGCCCTGATCTTCATACCAGATGAAGTATGTAGGCAGGAGGTTGAGCTGATCTCTCCGGGTGCCCTTTTTCTTTTTTGTGTGTGTTGTCTGACAGTTGCTAGGCTCGAGTGCCTGACTCCTTAGCAATTTGTCGCCTGTGTCTTTGTTTTGTCTAGTTGTGTGCTTGGAAGCTGATGTAAGTCCATCGAGTGGCATTTGGGTTCCAATGTGGGTTTGTTGGTTCGGATGCTGATGTAAGTCCAGTGATTGGCATTCAGGCTCCACGTTTGCCTTTTTGTGTGTGTTCTGGTTCGGATGCTGATGTAAGTCCAGTGATTAGCATTCAGGCTCCACGTTTGCCTCTTTGTGTGTGTTCTGGTTTGGATGCTGATGTAAGTCCAGTGATTGGCATTCAGGCTCCATGTTTGCCTTTGCCTGTTTTTGTTTGTGTGCGTGTCAGCCGAGCTACGAATGCTCTGATTCTTCTCTCGTCCGAGAAGATACGTATGCGTAGGATGCGATATCCTGGCGAGCATGTGTCGTTTCCCCAGTCCGAACTACTTCGACTCTGATGTCTATGCCTGATAGACTAAGTAGGCCCAGGATGCGATATCCTGCCGAGTCAGTTTCAGTCTTGTTTGTCTCTCGTGTCTCTTTCAGCCTGTGTAGATGTTTGTTTGAGCAGTGTTTTAGCAACCATTTTCCTTTCTATTGTGCGTGGATCCCGTCGAGTACGACGGATGCGTAGGGGTGCTAATACCTTCCCTTCGCATAACCGACTCCCGAACCCATCCTCTTTGGTCGCGAGACCATGTTCTTTCCTAGGTTTACTCTGAGCGTTTCCTTTCCCTCTTTTGGGATAAATAACGCACGGTGGCGGCTCTGTTGTTCTTCTTTTCCCGCCGGTTTTTCGCGTGATGCGACAGCTGGCGACTCTGCTGGGGACTAAGAGAAGTTGACCTATGCTGGTCCATCTTCCCTAAGCGAGTCTCTCCTAGCGCTCTCTAGGTTAGGGCTTTGGTTGCTATTGGCTGTTATTTATTGCATTCATTTGTATATATTTGCATTTACTGTTTGCATTTATTGTTTGCATTAATGTTTGCATTCATATTCATCTGTTCACCTGGCTGGTTGTCTGTTTCTCTCTGTTGGGGTGGGAGTTACATGAGGTAAAAGGCCCAATACCCAGGCTATGAGTGAAATCTAGGATACTTAGGAATAGAGTGATTCATGGGAAGCGGGTGGTATTGCGCCACTTAGCGGAACATTGATATCACGAGCAGTTCAGACCCTGGTGGGACATTATCGTTACATACTTCGGGTGTGTATATGATGATGTTCTGCGAAAGGTTATTTATGCTGCGTTTCTCTCGACCTTACCCAGGCCTAGATGACACCCGTGAGTGGGGAGGGAATGATCATTATTACAGGTACAGTTGGTGACTTGTTGGTGACTTGTGATCCTGTTGGTGACTATTGGTTCAGAATTTTGGGGTCTCAGATGACTTTGGGTTTCAGATGAATTTGTGGTTCCGAGTTCAAGCCGAAGCTTTGATCCTGTGTTCTGAGAGACCCAGCCAACCAGTCCAGTCTGCATCATTTGCATCATAGCATATTTATTTTTCAAAAGAAACGCAATAAAAAGATACAAAAAAAAAGGGGAAAAACAAAAAAAAAACTAATCCCTGCATGCATATCATTTCTCAGGTACATTCCAGAGCTTGTTCACTGATAGAGATGGCAACAGTCCCAGAGTTGAAGCGGAAGACTTGTTCCTACAGCTTTCACCGTGAACCTTTGACGTCTCTGATTGAGTTGAGCAACCTTATGACCAGCGGTAACCAGAGGGGGGTTTGTTGACCAGTATGGAGATATTCTGACACTGTTGAAGATGGTAGTCGATCCGGTGCCGTTGCAGGCTCTTCTACAGTTCTATGACCCAGAGCTTCATTGTTTCACCTTTCAGGATTATCAGTTGGCGCCTACTCTTGAGGAGTACTCCATTCTGCTGAGTGTCCCGGTCCGGTATCAGGTTCCTTTCTTGGATGTGCCCAAGGAGGTTGATTTCAGAGCTGTTGCCAGAGCTCTCCATTTGGGTATCAAGGAAGTCAGTGATAGTTGGAAGTCCAGTGGGGATGTTGTAGGATTGCCTTTGAAGTTTCTGTTGAGGGTAGCTAGAGAAGAAGCAGAGAAAGGAAGATGGGAAGCTTTTCATGCTCAGTTGGCCGTCATGATCTATGGGATCGTCCTGTTTCCGAGTATGCCCAATTTTGTTGACTATGCTGCAGTCAGTATTTTCATTGGAGGAAATCCAGTTCCTACTCTATTAGCTGACACTTACTATGCTATTCACAGTAGGCATGGTAAGGGTGGGGCTATTAGGTGTTGTCTCCCGCTTTTGCTCAGATGGTTCTTGTCTCTTCTGCCAGTCAGTGGACCTTTTGTGGATGCTCAGAGCACGCATAAGTGGACTCAGAGGGTTATGTCTCTTACTTCCTATGATATCAGATGGCAATCTTACCGGATGGATGTGCGTAACGTCATTATGAGCTGTGGAGGATTCCGTAATGTGCCACTCGTAGGGACTAGGGGTTGCATCAATTACAACCCGGTTCTTTCTCTTCGCCAGTTGGGGTTTGTGATGAAGGGAAGACCGCTTGAGGCGGAGGTGGCTGAAAGTGTGTATTTTGAGAAGCAGAGTGACCCGGCTAGATTGGAGCAGATAGGGAGAGCTTGGAAGTCTATTGGTGTGAAGGATGGATCTGTCTTAGGGAAGAAGTTTGCCGTTGCTATGCCTGATTACACTGATTGGGTCAAGGAGAGAATAGAAACTTTGTTGTTACCCTACGATAGGATGGAGCCATTGCAGGAGCAACCACCTTTGATCCTTGCTGAGAGTGTGCCTGCGGAGCACTACAAGCAAGCCCTGATGGAGAATCGCCGTTTGAGAGGGAAGGAGCAAGATACCCAGATGGAGCTGTACAAAGCCAAAGCTGATAGTTTGAACTTGGCTCATCAACTCAGGGAAGTGTAAGGAGAGGATGCTAGCAGAGCAAGGAACAAGAAGAGATCATATGATGAGATGGAATCCATGTTGGATGCAGAGCATAGGGAGTGCTTGAGGCTGCAGAGAGCAGAAGCCAACTATCAAAAGAAGATCAGAGACTTGGAGAAGCAACTCAGAGATAAAGACATCCAGTTGAAGAAGGAAGTAGACTTGAGACAGGCATCAGAGAACCGTCTTGGAGGAGAAGTCTTAGAGCTTAGAAGACAGTTGAAGGAGAAGATTACCCCTCTACCAGAATGTTCAGAATGCACACTGTTGATAGACCAGTGCCATTACCTGAAGACCCTCATTCCAGAAGACCGTCTGTCTTAGTTTGTATCTTTGTTTGTGTTTTGTTGAGAATCACCTCCAGGCTTGTTGAATGGGATTCATTTGTTTGTACTCCGTCTTTGGATCTTCATTGTTGAGAATCACCTCCAGGCTTGTTGGATGGGATTCATTTCTTTGTACTCTGTTCATGCGAATTTTCTGTTGACTCGGTGGTATTGACCTTTTTACCCTTATGTATGGATAAGGTTGTCAGTATTTCCCTGTTGTTCGCATTTTCCTTGTATCTGTTTGGTCTCTTGTTGCTGCAGGTTGCCATCTTTTCAGGACGGGTCAGGCTCTTTGAATGCCTGAGAAATGAGCATATCATGTGCATCATACGCATCATTAGCATCATACTCATATCATTTTGCATAACAGGTGTTCTTGGTCGTGACTTCTCACTCTGGTTCCTGTTCAGGCAGGATAGCTGATCAACGTCCGCACCGCTACTCAACAAGACTGAATCAACAGAGAGGTATGGATCAAGTTCAAGCTGAGTTGGCTGAGATGAAGGCTAACATGGCCCAGTTTATGAATATGATGCAAGGGGTTGCACAAGGTCAAGAAGAGCTTCGAGCCATGGTTCAGAGACAAGAGGCTGCAATTCCACCGGTCAACCATGCTCCGCCAGAGGGAGGCCCGGTCAATGATAATAATGTTGCTGCTGCTGTACCCATCAACAACTATGCTGTAGGTGATGAGTTGGGGGGTATTCGAATCAACGGTCAACCTATTGTTCCAGATGCCGCTAATGCCAGAGCAGTCCGTGCCCCGGCCCGTAATCCTGTTCCGATTGTTGACAGACAAGAGGATATGTTTACTCTGATCAGTGAAGACGAAGATGTTCTGGGAAAGGTTGATGAGAGGGATCGTAAAGTTGATGCCCTTGCTGAGAAAATTAGAGCTATGGAATGTCAGAATTCTCTCGGTTTTGATGTTACCAATATGGGGTTGGTGGAAGGTTTGAGAATCCCTTACAAGTTCAAAGCACCGTCCTTCGATAAATACAACGGTACTTCTTGCCCTCGCACCCATGTGCAGGCTTATTATCGAAAAATCTCTGCGTATACAGATGATGAAAAGATGTGGATGTATTTTTTCCAAGATAGTCTATCTGGGGCTTCTTTGGATTGGTACATGGAATTGAAGAGAGATTCTATCCGATGCTGGAGGGATCTGGGTGAGGCCTTTTTGAGGCAATACAAACACAACATGGACATGGCACCGAGCCGGACTCAGCTGCAGAGTCTTTGTCAGAAATCCAATGAAAGCTTCAAGGAGTATGCCCAGAGGTGGCGTGAACTGGCTGCTAGAGTTCAACCCCCTATGCTGGAGAGGGAGTTGATAGATATGTTTATCGGTACTCTTCAAGGTGTGTTTATGGACCGGATGGGGAGCTGCCCATTCGGTAGTTTTTCTGATGTTGTCATTTGTGGAGAGAGGACTGAAAGCTTGATTAAAACTGGGAAGATCCAAGATGCTGGTTCCTCTTCTTCTAAGAAGCCGTTTGCTGGGGCACCTCGTCGAAGAGAGGGTGAAACTAATGCTGTTCAACACCGCAGAGATCAGAACAGAATTGAATACCGTCAAGCCGCTGCAGTAACCATTCCGGCACCTCAACCTCGTCAACAACAACAACAACAAAGAGTTCAACAACCGCCACAACAACAACAACAAAGAGTTCAACAACCGCCACAACAACAACAACAACAACGTCCGTATCAGCCTAGACAAAGGATGCCTGATCGACGTTTTGATTCACTACCCATGTCATACGCCGAGCTGCTGCCCGAATTACTCAGGTTGGGGATGGTTGAGTTACGTACAATGGCTCCGCCTACAGTATTGCCTCCTGGGTACGACGCCAACGTCTGTTGTGACTTTCACTCTGGGGCACCAGGGCATCATACTGAGAAGTGTCGGGCTCTCCAACACAAGGTCCAAGATTTGATCGATGCCAAGGCGATCAACTTCGCTCCAGTGCCTAACGTCGTAAACAACCCTATGCCTCAGCATGGTGGGCATAGAGTGAACAATATTGAAGGGAAAGAAGCTGAAGATCTGGTTGTTAATGTTGATGATGTTCAGATTTCTCTGCTAGTTGTGAAGGGCCGTCTGCTGAATGGAGGTGTCTACTCGGGTTGTGATGAGGATTGTTTGGGCTGTGCAGAATCTGAGAATGGTTGCGACCAGTTAAAGGCCGGTATCCAGGGTATGATGGACGAGGGTTGTTTGCAATTTAGTAGGGCTGTAAAAGATCGTGGAACAGTGTCAACTATTACCATTTACTTTAAACCGTCTGAAGAACGTGGACAAAGGGTCGTTAGTGCACCTGCAACGAATGGTACCCCAGTTACCATTTCCGTGCCTGTAACCATCAGTGCTCCAACTACTATCGCTGCGTCTGGAAGAAGGGCTGTTGAGAATAGTAGGGCCGTGCCGTGGAAGTATGATAATGCTTATCGCAGTAACAGAAGGGCTGAAAGTCAGACGAGACCAGTGAATCAAGCTCCAGTAACAATTGGTTTACCGAATAGAGTTCCTGCAACTGTTGGTCCGACTGTGGATAATGTAGGGGGTCCAGGAGGTTTTACCAGAAGCGGTCGTCTGTTCGCACCGCAGCCTTTGAGGGACAATAATGCTGAGGCTCTTGCCAAAGCTAAGGGTAAGCAAGCTGTGGTTGAGGAAGAACCTGTCCAGAAGGAAGCGCCCGAGGGGACATTTGAGAAGGACGTGGAGGAGTTTATGAAGATAATCAAGAAGAGTGACTACAAGATTGTAGATCAGTTGAATCAAACTCCGTCCAAGATCTCTATACTTTCACTGTTGTTGTGCTCTGAGGCACACCGTAATGCCTTGCTGAAGATGTTGAATCTGGCTTACGTGCCTCAGGAGATTTCTGTCAATCAATTGGAGGGTGTGATGGCCAATGTGAGCACCAGGCATGGTGTGGGTTTCACCAACCTGGACTTACCGCCTGAAGGGCGGAACCATAACAAAGCCTTGCACATCACCATGGAGTGCAAGGGGGCAGTGTTGTCTCACGTATTGGTAGACACCGGGTCGTCGCTGAATGTGCTGCCTAGGCAGATTCTGAAGAAGATTGATGTGGAAGGGTTTGTGCTTAATCCCAGTGACCTGATCGTTCGTGCTTTCGACGGATCCAAACGTTCTGTGTGTGGGGAAGTTACCTTGCCTGTGAAGATAGGTCCTGAGGTATTCGATATCATCTTCTATGTTATGGACATCCAGCCCGCCTATAGTTGTTTGTTGGGGCGTCCATGGATTCATGCAGCAGGGGCAGTCTCGTCGACTCTCCATCAAAAGCTCAAGTATGTCTGGAACGGTCAGATTGTGACTGTGTGCGGTGAAGAAGAGATTCTGGTGAGTCATCTATCCTCGTTCAAATATGTTGAGGTGGATGGCGAGATCCACGAAACCTTATGCCAGGCATTTGAGACTGTGGCTCTTGAGAAAGTGGCGTATGCTGAGCAGAGGAAGCCAGGTGCTTCAATTACTTCTTACAAGCAGGCTAAGGAGGTTGTTGATTCTGGCAGAACTGAAGGCTGGGGCAAGATGGTGGATTTGTCGGTTAAAGAAGACAAATTTGGCGTTGGTTATGAGCCTCTCCGAGCAGAACAGAATGGTCAAGCGGGTCCGAGTACCTTTACCAGCGCTGGGCTGATGAATCATGGCGACGTCTCTGCAACCGGTAGTGAAGACTGTGACAGTGATTGTGATTTGGACAACTGGGTTCGCCCGTGTGCACCAGGGGGGTCTATCAACAACTGGACGGCAGAAGAAGTGGTTCAAGTTACTCTTCTGACAGAGTAATTTTCTGTTGTTTTGTCATTTTGCATGAAAATCCTACGTTCTGCCCAAGGCGTAGTGATTCATTGTAGGGCCTCATCATGTTTTAATGATTATCATTAATGAAGGACATTTTTTGAAATCAAACTTTGTGATCCCTGTCTTTCTATTTTTTTTGTTTTCATCCTTTTTCAAAAACAATAAAAATGGCAATGTTTTTGTTTTTGTGACTTTATTGAACTCTTTTTTCTAAAACAAAGCATTAAACATGCAGAAGCGATCTTATGGCATTCACTATGAACAGTTCTGTTATGGCTCAGTATGATTTCGACAATCCCATCTACCAGGCTGAAGAGAAGAGTGAGGAAGACTGTGAACTCCCTGCAGAATTGGTCAGATTGCTGAAGCAGGAGGAAAGGGTCATCCAACCTCATCAGGAGGAGTTGGAGGTTGTTAATTTGGGTACTGAGGACGCCAAAAGAGAAATCAAGATTGGGGCTGCTTTAGAGGACTCTGTCAAGAGGAGGCTGATTGAGATGCTGAGAGAATATGTGGAGATATTCGCCTGGTCATATCAAGATATGCCTGGGTTAGATACAGACATTGTGGTGCACCGATTACCTCTTAGAGAAGGATGTCCTTCGGTCAAGCAGAAGCTTCGTAGAACGAGTCCTGATATGGCAACTAAGATCAAGGAAGAAGTTCAGAAGCAGTGGGATGCAGGTTTTTTGGCTGTTACAAGTTATCCCCCATGGGTGGCCAACATCGTTCCTGTGCCGAAGAAGGATGGTAAAGTCAGAATGTGTGTCGATTACCGGGATTTGAATAGAGCGAGTCCGAAAGATGATTTCCCATTACCTCACATTGATGTATTGGTTGATAATACGGCTCAATCCTCGGTATTCTCTTTCATGGATGGTTTCTCCGGATATAATCAGATCAAGATGGCGCCGGAGGACATGGAAAAGACGACATTCATTACACCTTGGGGCACGTTCTGTTATAAGGTGATGCCATTTGGGCTAAAGAATGCTGGTGCTACCTATCAGAGGGCAATGACGACTCTCTTTCATGACATGATGCACAAAGAAATTGAAGTGTACGTAGATGATATGATCGCGAAGTCGCAGACAGAAGAGGAGCACCTGATTAATTTGCAGAAGCTGTTTGATCGGTTGAGGAAGTTCAAGCTGAGGTTGAATCCGAACAAGTGTACGTTTGGGGTGAGATCAGGGAAGCTTTTAGGCTTCATTGTCAGTGAGAAAGGGATTGAGGTTGATCCAGCGAAAGTCAAAGCTATTCAAGAGATGCCTGAACCGAAAACGGAGAAGCAAGTCCGTGGGTTTTTAGGGAGGTTGAACTACATTGCAAGGTTCATATCTCATCTAACAGCCACGTGCGAACCAATTTTCAAACTGCTTAGAAAGAATCAGGCGATCAAGTGGAATGATGATTGTCAGAAGGCTTTTGACAAGATTAAAGAGTATTTACAGAAACCTCCAATCCTTATACCTCCAGTTCCAGGGAGACCTCTGATAATGTACCTGTCAGTGACTGAGAACTCGATGGGGTGTGTATTGGGACAACATGACGAGTCTGGTCGAAAAGAGCATGCCATATACTACCTTAGCAAAAAGTTTACCGACTGTGAAACAAGATATTCACTGCTCGAGAAAACTTGCTGTGCTTTGGCCTGGGCTGCTCGCCGACTAAGGCAGTATATGTTGAACCATACTACCCTGTTGATTTCTAAGATGGATCCAGTGAAGTACATCTTTGAGAAACCAGCTCTCACCGGACGTGTTGCCCGTTGGCAGATGATTCTAACAGAATATGATATTCAGTACACGTCACAAAAGGCCATCAAAGGTAGTATTCTGTCAGACTACCTCGCCGAACAACCGATTGAAGATTATCAGCCTATGATGTTTGAATTCCCTGATGAAGACATCATGTATCTTAAGATGAAAGATTGCGAAGAGCCTCTCGTCGAGGAAGGACCGGACCCGGATGACAAATGGACACTGATGTTTGATGGGGCTGTGAATATGAATGGTAATGGTGTTGGGGCAGTATTGATCAATCCTAAAGGTGCTCATATACCTTTTTCTGCCAGATTGACGTTTGACGTCACCAACAACGAAGCTGAGTATGAGGCTTGTATCATGGGGATAGAAGAAGCCATTGATCTGAGGATCAAAACTCTTGATATATTTGGAGATTCAGCTCTAGTGGTCAATCAAGTCAATGGAGATTGGAATACGAACCAGCCGCATTTGATCCCGTATAGAGATTACACCAGAAGAATACTGACGTTCTTCAAGAAGGTGAAGTTGTATCATGTCCCCCGGGATGAGAATCAAATGGCTGATGCCTTGGCTACTTTGTCGTCTATGATCAAAGTTCATTGGTGGAATCATGTGCCACATGTCGCGGTGAATCGACTTGAGAGGCCTGCGTATGTGTTTGCAGCCGAGTCTGTTGTGATTGATGAGAAGCCGTGGTACTATGACATCAAGAACTTCCTCAAGACTCAGGAGTATCCTGAAGGTGCGTCGAAGAATGACAAGAAAACCCTGAGGAGGCTAGCTGGAAGCTTCTATTTGAATCAGGATGATGTGTTGTATAAGAGAAACTTTGACATGGTCTTGCTCAGATGCGTGGACAGACCCGAGGCAGACATGTTAATGCAAGAAGTTCATGAAGGTTCCTTCGGTACTCATGCCGGCGGACATGCAATGGCTAAGAAATTGTTGAGAGCGGGTTATTACTGGATGACTATGGAATCCGATTGTTTCAAGTATGCTCGGAAGTGCCATAAGTGTCAAATCTATGCTGATAAGGTGCATGTACCACCAAGCCCTCTGAATGTCATGAATTCGCCTTGGCCGTTTGCCATGTGGGGCATTGATATGATTGGGAAGATTGAGCCTACTGCTTCGAATGGACATCGCTTCATTTTGGTAGCGATTGACTATTTCACCAAATGGGTGGAAGCAGCTTCCTATGCTAACGTTACCAAACAAGTGGTTACCCGGTTCATCAAGAAAGAAATCATCTGTCGTTATGGAGTTCCTGAGAGAATCATCACTGACAATGGTTCGAATCTCAATAACAAGATGATGAAAGAGCTTTGTAAAGATTTCAAGATTGAACATCACAATTCTTCTCCTTACAGACCGAAGATGAATGGTGCTGTAGAAGCAGCGAACAAGAATATCAAGAAGATTGTGCAGAAGATGGTCGTTACGTACAAGGATTGGCATGAGATGCTGCCTTTCGCTTTGCATGGGTACCGTACCTCAGTACGTACGTCGACCGGGGCAACCCCTTACTCCCTTGTGTATGGTATAGAAGCTGTCCTACCAGTTGAAGTGGAGATTCCTTCTCTGAGAGTTTTATTGGATGTCAAGCTGGACGAAGCCGAGTGGATTCGAACAAGGTTTAACGAGTTGAGCCTTATCGAGGAGAGACGGCTAGCAGCTGTATGTCATGGACAGTTGTATCAGCGAAGGATGAAGCGAGCCTTTGATCAGAAAGTGCGTCCTCGAAGCTATCAGATCGGTGATCTAGTTTTGAAGAGGATCTTCCCTCCCGGTACAGATAACAGGGGCAAGTGGACTCCTAATTATGAAGGTCCGTATGTTGTGAAGAAGGTCTTCTCTGGTGGAGCCTTGATGCTTACAACTATGGATGGTGAAGATTTTCCGTCTCCTGTCAACTCAGATGTAGTCAAAAAATACTTCGCATAAATTGACCCGCTGGACAAAAAAGAAAAAAAGAGTCCAGGCAAAAAATGGGCATCCCGGCGAACCAAAAAAAAAAAACAGAAAGAAAAGGTTCGGGAAAAATTAGGGATAAAAATGAAAAAATTGTACACCCGGTAAGTCGAAAACCCGCAAGGGCGGCTTAGGCAAAAATGGGTATCCCGGTGGATTGAAAACCCAAAAGGGCGATCCAGGCAAAAATTAGGGATTAAGGCGAAGACTACAGTCTGAGTTGTCTGTATTTCATCGAGCTTTGTCGTCTGCCATCTCGAAAGATGTGATCCGTCCAGTCATTCTTCTCAGAAAGCAAGGAGTTGGGAGGAAAACAGATGATCTGTGAGTTATAACAGAATCGGGAAATAGTGGATGCCGTGTTCACATTGCCATTAGGATAGATTTTTCCTTTTGTGCGCAATTACCTCTTTCTAGGAATTGCCTCCCAATGTATTTTCAGGCACATTTTCAATCAATAAAAGTCGTTATTCAGATAAATAGCTCTTTTGTTTTTATTTTTACTGTTTTGTTTGCAAAAATGTCCGAATTTTTGATAAGCATTGCATATAAGAACATCGAGGCTACACAATAGTGTGCAGAAAGATGAAACATTTGAAAATCATTTTTGAATGTTGAGGACACTTGAGCGTATCTTGTCCATGTATCCCCTGGGGGCATTTTGTTGTGCTGTTTTTCAGATTGGTATCTGTGAGGACGTTTCCTCTGCAGATATTTTCCCCAAGCAAGTATGGAAGCTATCAGAGCTATGTTCCCCTGCGGAGACGTCTGTGGGTAGTGCCTTCTATTCCCCAACAGATTTAAGGATTGCCTATCCCCAACAGGCCTGTATTTGCCGATTTCCTCCCCGAGTGAGGCAGGTTCATTGAAATTTATCTCCAACATTTACTCTATCTGTGGACTGAAGGATATCCCCAGCGGAGTTTACCTTTTCCCAGCAGCAGTGCTATTCTTCAACATGAGTTTGAAGTCGCTTTACCATTCCCCAAGCAGAGTTCCCCGCAGAGTATTTCCCCAAGAGGAGTCTCCCCACAGAGTCAGAGTATCTGATCATTTCGGCTCCCCAGCCAGGGTTCATTTGCATTTTGCATGTAGTAATCATTGCATCCTCAAAAATCGCGTAGCATTTCCATTCATAAATGGAGCATTACGCCATAGAAAAATTCGAACATATGCATTCATGTGTTAACCTCACCAGACCGTATCCCCGACAGAGGCGGATCATTTCATTCAAACATCAGCACAACAAGTCTGCTACAGTTGCTTTTGACAGCATTTAGGATTGATATCCCCCACAAAGGTTTATTACCTCACCCGTTGGTGACAGAAAGTTTGTTTCTCCCCAGTGAGACCCCCAGCAAGTGGTCAACCTTGCCTTGACATATCTGAGAAGTCGTTCTTGTGATACCAGTAAGTGTCATACTGGCACCCGCGTGTGTTTCTTTGTTTGGTGTCGGTAAACACCATTGTTTCGGTGTCTGTAAACATCGGGTATTCTCCCCAGTATCGGTAAATGTCTGGTCATTTTTTGATGTCGGTAAACATCATCTTTCGATGTCGGTAAACATCGAGTCTTTTCTGCAGTCATCAGTAAATGTCTGATAATCCCCAGCTAGAAATCCCCAGTAGAGTCATCGGTAAACGTCCTATCTGTTTTCCGGTTGCGAATATTTGTTTTTCTCTTCCCAATAAAAATTTTCCCCAGTCATCGATAAATGTCTGGTCATTTTTGGATGTCGGTAAACATCATCTTTCGATGTCGGTAAACGTCGAGTCTCATCCCAGTCATCGGTAAATGTCTGGTCATGCTTTGTTTCCTTATCCATAAAATCAAGATCCCCAGAAGTCGTCGGTAAACGTCTTACCTGATTCCATTACAAAGATTTTGTTCCTCCCCAAGTGGAGACGCCATCGGTAAATGGCCCCGTTTGCTTCGATATCGGTAAATATCGGATTCCCAGTTGCAGTAGCCATCGGTAAATGGTCAAGTTGAAGTTGATATCGGTAAATGTCAGGTTTCTTTGAAGCCACCATCGGTAAATGGTCTTGCTTCCTTTTGCATCAGATTTGTTTCCCAACAGCCATCGGTAAATGGTTTTACTAAAGTTGATATCGGTAAATATCAAGTTACCCGTTTCTAACCATCGGTAAATGGTTTCGCCTTTCTGAAGTTGTCAATTGTAGGCGTCATCGGTAAATGACGTGGTTTTCCTTGTATCATATCCTGTTGGTGCAAATTTCTAGGTTCTTCGGTATTCAATCCCTGTTTACCCAGAAAGTCTGACAGCCGTTGCTCTCATCCGTTCGGGTTCCCAGCTGATTGAATAGGGGCAGCTGTAGCACCTCAAATTTGCACCTATCATTATACATACATTTTCATATTAGGTCATAGCATATCATGGTCCATTGCATAGCATTGCATTGCCTCTTTTGCCTCAAGTGCAAGCCAATCAAGGAATTAGGTCAAACTGATCAGGAGATCAGTCAGTCAAGCAAGCAAGCACAATTTTCATTGAGCCAAGGCCCTAGGGTTGGTCCAACATGTTCACATGACTTGGGGATCCATTTGAAGTGTTTTGGTCAAGGATTGGATGTTCAGAAGTCATCAGTCAATGCACAGTCAGGCAAAAAACCCTAGACAATCAACAGTCAGTCAAAGCAGTGGATGGTGGCCATTCTTGTGGAATTTGGGCACCATGCTCATTAATCAAGAGTTCATATGTCTTGGGACATCATTTGAAGTCAAGTTCTCAAGGAATTAGGGTTTGGAATTCATCAGAAGAGGTTCAGTCATCCAAAACCCTAGAAAAGTCAAATGTTGGTCAACTGTTCATTTAATCAGTGATTTGATGATGGAAATTGGTTTGATAGGTCTCATTCATGTCCAAATAGTCCTCATATATCATGTCAAACACAATCATGGAAGAATTTGAAGTCAGATCAGAAATTTCCAAAAATGGAAACTGGACCTGTAACTGAAACTTACCAAAAATGGAAAGTCTTGGTCCTCAAACTTACATCATGATACAAGCTTCAAATGAATTTTTTCCCAACATGAAAGTTTAAGATCTTGTTCTCCCATTTCCAAAAAGTCCAAGAACTCTTAATTCCCATGTGTGGTTGGCAAGTTATGATCGAATCGATTTCAGAAATTCTTGAACTTCAAAAGGCCATATCTCCCAAACCATTTGGCCAATTTGGGTGGGGTTTTTTCCTACAAGTCACATTTGATCCCCTCTTTCCAAAAATATAAATTTCATGAGCCAAAACTTCACCAATCAAAATGGCATTTTTTGACTTGTCTCATTTAAATTCAAGTTTGACCGAGGGTTGACTTTTTGATATAATCATTTTTTTCCATTTGGAAAATTAAAATAGCTCAGAAATTTGGTTTTGGTCATGTTTGCAAGCCCATTCTATGTAGTACATGTAGCCCATGCTAGTTTGCTTGAAGTTTGGAAAGCAAGTACACTTTCACCATATCTATCCATACTTTCATGAACCATGCTTTGTACCTCTCAACAGCAGATTTTATGCACCATTTTCTGTCATGTGAAACACTAGAAGCAGACACAAGATATCAGCAAAAAAAGTTTGGTTCATCTCATTCACAAAAAGGCTTCATTCTTGACCATTTTCTCAAAAAATGCTCAAAAACCTCAAGTAACCCTAGCAAGCTTTATTGGTTTTCTTCATCCAAGCAACATCAAACAGCAAATTAAAAACCTCATTTTCTGTCAAAAGAAATCAGCAGTAGCAGCCAAAAACCACAGAAAACTCATGCTCTAAAAATTCTCATTCTTGGCCATTTCTCAAAGAGCAGTCAAAAACTCTCAAAGAACTGAACCCGGCCTTGCTTAATACTACATCTATACAACATTTTGAACTGGTTTTTATCAGCATTCCCCAGCTGGAGGGTCATTTTCCATGACTGTTTTTCTTCACCCTCCATCCATGACAGTCCATGATTGGAGCATTTTCCCACATTCCTGAGCCAAAGCATCTGCATCATTCATCATTGGGAGGGTTCTAACACAACTGTTTCAAGCTAAGCACACAAAATAGCAACTGAATCCCAACTGTTCTTCAGAACTGGTAAGGATTCGACTTCTTCTTTTTGCTAAACCAACACATGCTTTCAAAAGATCTTTCTATGCTGAGCTTGACAATATTTGTGGTTTTGAAAATGGTTAGATATTTTTAAAGTTATGTTGTTTTGAAGTTCTGATGACAAAACTTCTTTGGCTCGATTCATGATACATACAATGTTTTAACAAAAATGGATGTTATATTGTGCATGAGTGTTGTTCAACGGTCACGAGGGTATGCGCATCCATGTTTTCTGGGTGATTGTGTTCTTCATGATTTGAATGATGATGAATGCTACAGTGCCAAAACCCTAGCTGCCCAGATTTTTCTGCTTCATTTTCACGTGTGCAGGGCTTTACTATTCCCAAATCCCTCACAGCCAATCAGCTCATTTCATTTCCTGGACCAAAACACAGTCGTTTTGATTAGTGGATGGATTATTTACAAAAATGCCATTCGTGGCATGTGACACATTGAAACAAGTTATTTCTTTTTCCAATTATTTCACTTTGATTCATCCATCTTACAAAAATCATAAGTGCTTCAATTTTAATCCAATTTGAATGGGATTTTTTGCATTGCCTTCCTCATGATCCCTAGTTTTTTATCATTATTTTTCCAGAATTTTTGGATGAGTGGTTTTTAAATGGCCTTAGAGTTTGTGACATGTGACCAATTTTTGTACACTTTGCCAAAACATTTGTGAAATTATGATACTTTATCCAATGGCTCCCAAATTTTTTGTGCTTAAACTAGACACACTCATGGTGATTTTGGTGTAGAGTTTGTGAATTTATCATTGCTGGTTTGTGAGTTATGATTTTTTTGAATTAGGGTGTGACAATTTGTGTCACACCATTGATGTCTAACTTCATGATTTTTGATACCATGCCTCCTGACCTCCAATTGATCTTATTTTTTGCATGAACCTACTCTTGTATGTCTAGTTTACATGTGAATTTTCTTGGAATTATTTGTGGCATTTCCTAATTGTTTGAGATTTTCTCCCCTGGCTAGTCAAATGTTGACTTTGTGTGACACATGTTCCCATTTCATTTGTGAAATTCTCATACTTTATTAGATGGACATGAAATTTGACATGAGATAACTAGACATCCTAAGCTTTGCCATGGTTTTAGTCCCATTCATTTATCATACACCATCTCTGATTTATGATTTTTCTAAGTTGATGCATGTTTGGTTGACTTCATTGAGCATGTTCAAAATGGCTTTGACTTTCTGATTTTCATTGACTGCCTTCCACTTGTCCAAATGAGATGAAATTTGACATGCTTACCATGCTGTGGGTTGTGATTGATCATGATTTATTTGGTGATTTTTGGAAATGGTTTGAGATTGGTTTTGAGTTAAGTCTTGCTGTTGACTTCTATGAGCTTCTGTTTGCTATACCTTGACCTAATTTGTTCATGAAATGATGATGATGATTGATATGAACATGAACCCAATTGGTTTTGCTTCTTGAATGTTTGAACATGATTTTGGATACTCATCCTTTGCTGTTTTGACTTTTTCATTCTCTTTTGACCCTAGGCTTGTCCTAGTGGTCCTGTTACTCACTTTTGAGCTCATGTTTTCAGGTTGACCAACAAATGACCAATGAGACCAATTCTTTTTGATTGAGCTTGCTTAAATATCATTGTCTAACTTGTTTGTTTTGTAGGTGGCTTGGCTCACATTCCTTGAGCCTTGTGCCTTGCACATTCATTTGCTTCTGACTGACTGTTGATCTCTGTTTCATTTGCTTTGTTTTGAAGTTACATACTAACATCTGCTTGACTGTTTCAGGTGCTTTTAGTTGCTTAGTTCCTTGTGAACTTGTTGCTTTGCTTTGCTTGTATAAGCAATTTGCATTGAGGTATGCTTCTAATCTTCATGTAGTCTGGAAGACCTGGCCTGTTACTTGGCCAGGCAACTGTCTGAAGTCCTCCTTAAGAGGCGATGTTTGTGGATGTTTAATTTTGTCCTTGCATAGAGTCAAAGACCTCCTAAGTGAAGAGGCAATTGGCAGAACCAAGGGATAAGCAACCTATCCCCTGCTATTCAGTGTGTCTTCTGTTTTGCTCACACCACTGTGTTGATGCATTACAGATAAAAACCCAAGATCTTGTGCAATTGCACAGTTGAGTCAGTTTTAAATGTGTAGAAGGGTTCCCACTTTCTGAACCCACACATTCCTGTCTTAAGCTCTCCCAGGCCAGGGATAAGAGCTGTGGAGTCTTATCTTCACTCACCTTTCATCAGCTTCACCTTAGCCCCTCAATGGCAAGGTTAAGAGCTAACATTCACCCAGTTCCAGAGGTTTGTTTGTTGAGGTTGATATGACCCCTCGACTAAAACCTAACCCTTGTTTGAGCCACTTGCTTGTGTATAGTGTGTGCTATCTGTGCTTGTTAGGATTGTTTGGCTTGCTTCCTGTGCAAGTTAGGATTGTTTGACTTGCTTCCTGTGCAAGTTAGGGTTAGTTTAGACTTGCATCCTGTGCAAGTTAGGTTTTGCTTGGCTTGCTTCCTGTGCAAGTTTAGTGTGTGTGTGGCTTGCTTCCTGTGCAAGTCATGATTAGGATAGTCTGGCTCCCTGTGCCAGTTAGCTAGAAACCTTAACTTAGGGACGATTTTGCATGATAACATCTAGGCTCGAGTCGTAGTCTCCCTAGTTGTGTCTCCCTCTGTTGTCTGGTTAGGCTAGTCCTTTATCCCTCTGTAGGGGAACTACATCGCCCTGATCTTCATACCAGATGAAGTATGTAGGCAGGAGGTTGAGCTGATCTCTCCGGGCGCCCTTTTTCTTTTTTGTGTGTGTTGTCTGACAGTTGTTAGGCTCGAGTGCCTGACTCCTTAGCAATTTGTCGCCTGTGTCTTTGTTTTGTCTAGTTGTGTGCTTGGAAGCTGATGTAAGTCCATCGAGTGGCATTTGGGTTCCAATGTGGGTTTGTTGGTTCGGATGCTGATGTAAGTCCAGTGATTGGCATTCAGGCTCCACGTTTGCCTTTTTGTGTGTGTTCTGGTTCGGATGCTGATGTAAGTCCAGTGATTGGCATTCAGGCTCCACGTTTGCCTCTTTGTGTGTGTTCTGGTTCGGATGCTGATGTAAGTCCAATGATTGGCATTCAGGCTCCATGTTTGCCTTTGCCTGTTTTTGTTTGTGTGCGTGTCAGCCGAGCTACGAATGCTCTGATTCTTCTCTCGTCCGAGAAGATACGTATGCGTAGGATGCGATATCCTGGCGAGCATGTGTCGTTTCCCCAGTCCGAACTACTTCGACTCTGATGTCTATGCCTGATAGACTAAGTAGGCCCAGGATGCGATATCCTGCCGAGTCAGTTTCAGTCTTGTTTGTCTCTCGTGTCTCTTTCAGCCTGTGTAGATGTTTGTTTGAGCAATGTTTTAGCAACCATTTTCCTTTCTATTGTGCGTGGATCCCGTCGAGTACGACGGATGCGTAGGGGTGCTAATACCTTCCCTTCGCATAACCGACTCCCGAACCCATCCTCTTTGGTCGCGAGACCATGTTCTTTCCTAGGTTTACTCTGAGCGTTTCCTTTCCCTCTTTTGGGATAAATAACGCACGGTGGCGGCTCTGTTGTTCTTCTTTTCCCGCCGGTTTTTCGCGTGATGCGACAGACGCATCTGAGCAGAACCATGTCAAAGTTTCTCTTGTACAACACGTCATCCTGATTCAAATAAAAGCTTCCAGCTAGCCTTCTCAGGGTTTTCTTATCATTCTTTGACGCTCCTTCAGGATACTCCTGACTCTTGAGGAAATTCTTGATATCAAAGTACCACGGTTTCTCATCCACAACAGACTCGGCTGCAAACACATACGCGGGCCTTTCGATTCGATTCACCGCAACATATGGCACATGATTCCACCAATGGACTTTGATCATAGAAGACAAAGTAGCCAAGGCATCAGCCATCTGATTTTCATCCCGGGGAACATGATACATCTTCACTTTCTTGAAGAACGTCATGATCCTTTTGGTGTAGTCTCTGTAAGGAATCAAATGCGGCTGGTTGGTATTCCAATCTCCATTGACCTGATTAATCACTAGAGCGGAATCTCCATATATGTCCAATGTTTTGATCCTCATATCGATGGCTTCTTCTATACCCATGATACAAGCCTCATACTCAGCTTCGTTGTTGGTTACATCAAAAGTCAGTCTGGCAGAAAAAGGTATATGAGCACCTTTTGGATTGATAAGCACTGCCCCAACACCGTTGCCATTCATATTCACAGCCCCATCAAACATCAGTGTCCACTTGTCATCAGGATCCGGTCCTTCCTCGACGAGAGGCTCTTCACAATCTTTCATCTTCAGATACATGATGTCTTCATCAGGGAATTCAAACATCATCGGCTGATAGTCATCAATCGGTTGCTCTGCAAGGTAGTCTGATAGAATACTACCTTTGATGGCCTTCTGCGACGTGTACTGGATATCATATTCTGTTAGAATCATCTGCCAACGGGAAACACGTCCAGTGAGAGCCGGCTTCTCAAAGATGTACTTCACTGGATCCATCTTAGAAATCAACAAGGTAGTATTGTTCAACATATACTGCCTCAGTCGGCGAGCAGCCCAGGCCAAAGCACAACAAGTTTTCTCGAGCTGCGAATATTTGATTTCACAGTCGGTAAACTTTTTGCTAAGGTAGTATATGGCATGCTCTTTTCGATCAGACTCGTCATGCTGTCCCAATACACACCCCATCGAGTTCTCAGTCACTGACAGGTACATTATCAGAGGTCTCCCAGGAACTAGAGGTATAAGGATTGGAGGTTTCTGTAAATACTCTTTTATCTTGTCAAAAGCTTTCTGACAGTCATCATTCCACCTGATTGCTTGATTCTTTCTTAGCAATTTGAATATCGGTTCACACGTGGCAGTTAGGTGAGATACAAACCTTGCAATGTAGTTCAATCTCCCTAAAAACCCACGAACCTGCTTTTCTATTTTCGGTTCAGGCCTTTCTTGAATAGCTTTTACTTTTGTTGGATCAACCTCAATCCCTTTCTCACTGACAATGAAACCCAACAGCTTACCGGATCTCACCCCAAACGTACACTTGTTTGGATTCAGCCTCAGTTTGAATTTTCTCAGTCTGTCAAACAACTTCTGCAAATTTACCAAGTGCTCCTCCTCTGTCTGCGACTTCGCAATCATATCATCCACGTACACTTCAATCTCTTTGTGCATCATGTCATGAAAGAGAGTCGTCATAGCCCTCTGATAGGTAGCATCGGCATTCTTCAGCCCAAATGGCATCACCTTATAGCAGAACATGCCCCAAGGTGTAATGAATGTCGTCTTTTCCATGTCCTTTGGCGCCATCTTGATCTGATTATAACCAAAGAATCCATCCATGAAAGAGAAAACCGAGGATTGAGCCGTGTTATCAACCAATACATCAATGTGAGGTAATGGGAAATCATCTTTCGGACTCGCTCTATTTAAATCCCGGTAATCGACACACATCCTGACTTTGCCGTCCTTCTTCGGCACGGGAACGATGTTGGCCACCCACGGGCGATAGGTAGTCACTGACAAGAAACCCGCGTCCAACTGCTTATGAACCTCTTCCTTGATCTTAACAGCCATATCAGGACTAGTTCTACGAAGCTTCTGCTTGACCGAAGGACAATCTTCTCTGAGAGGTAGCCTATGCACCACAATATCGGTATCCAACCCAGGCATATCTTGATACGACCAGGCGAATATCTCCACATATTCTCTCAGCATTTCAATCAACCTTCCCTTGACGTCTTCTTTCAAAGCAGCCCCGATCTTAATATCCTTTTTGGCGTCCTCAGTACCCAGATTAATAATCTCCAACTCCTCCTGATGAGGTTGGATGACCCTTTCCTTCTGCTTCAACAATCTGACCAGTTCTTTAGGGAGTTCACAGTCTTCCTCACTCTCCTCTTCAGCTTGGTAGATGGGATTATTAAAATCATACTGAGCCATAACAGAACTGTTCGTAGTGGAGTCCGTAAGATCAATTCTGCATGTTTAATGCTTTATTTTAGAAAAAAGAGTTCAAGAAAGTCACAAAAACAAAAAAACATTGCCATTTTTATTTTTTGAAAATGTGAAAAACAAAAACAGAAAGACAGGGATCACAAAATTGTTTGCAAAACGTCCTTTATTAATGATATCATTGAAAAACATGATGAGGCCCTACAATGAACCACTACGCCTTGGGCAGAACGTAGGGTTTTGTGCAAAATGAAAAACAAAAGAAAATTACTCTGTTTGAAGAGTAACTTGGACCACTTCCTCAGCCGTCCAGTTGTTGATTGACTCCCCTGGTGCACACGGGCGAACCCAGTCGTTCAGATCACAATCACTGTCACAGTCTTCACTACCGGTTGCAAAGACGTCACCATGATTCATCAGCCCAGCGCTGGTGAAGGTACTCGGCCCTTTCTGCACACCCTGCTCCGCCTGCAGAGGTTGATAATCAATACCGAACTTGTCTTCTTTGACGGGAAGATTCACCATCTTGCCCCAGCCTTCTGCCTTGCCCGAGTTGACAACCTCCACAACCTGCCTGTAGGATGCAATTGAGGCACTTGGCTTCTTCTGCTCAGCAAAAGCCACCCTCTCAAGAGCAACGGTCTCAAATGCCTGGCACAGAGTTTCATGGATCTCGCCATCCACCTCCACATACTTGAAAGAGGATAAGTGACTCACCAGAATGTCCTCCTCGCCGCACACAGTCACAATCTGACCATTCCAGACATACTTCAACTTTTGATGGAGAGTTGACGAAACTGCCCCAGCCCCATGTATCCAGGGACGTCCCAGTAAACAACTATATGCTGGCTAAATATCCATCACATAGAAGACAATATTGAATACCTCCGGGCCAATCTTCACTGGCAAGGTGACTTCTCCAAAAACAGACCATTTGGATCCATCAAATGCACGAACAATAAGATCACTGGGAGTGAGGACAACCCCTTCAACATCTATCTTGCTCAAAGTCTTCTTGGGCAACACATTCAAAGACGAGCCAGTATCCACCAACACATGTGACAATACTGCGCCTTTGCACTCCATAGTGATATGCAGGGCCTTGTTATGATTGCGACCTGCAGGCGTCAGATCCAAATCTGTAAACCCCAAACCATGCCTGGTACTGACATTAGCAATCACACCCTCCAACTGGTTGACAGAGATCTCTTGAGGCACGTAAGCCAGATTCAACATTTTCAGCAAGGCATTACGGTGTGCCTCAGAGCATATCAGCAATGAGAGTATAGAGATTTTGGACGGAGTTAGATTCAGCTGATCTACAATCTTGTAGTCACTCTTCTTTATTATCTTCATAAACTCCTCCACATCTTTCTCAAACAAACCCTCAGACGCTTCCTTTTGAACAGGTTCTTCTTCCGTCACAGCTTGCTTACCTTTAGCCTTGGCGAGAGCCTCAGCATTGTTGTCTCTCAAAACCTATGGTGCGAACAGACGACCACTCCTCATGAAACCTCCAGGACCCCCTACATTGTCCACCACCGGACCAACAGTTGCAGGAACTCTACTTGGCAAACCAATTGTCACGGGAGACTGATTCACTGGCCTGATCTGACTTTCATCCCTTCTGTTGCTACGGTAAGCGTTGTCGTACTTCCATGGCACAACCTTACTGTTTTCAACCGGTCTTCTACCAGAAGCAACAATAGTAGTGGGAGCACTGACAGTTACTGGAGCAGAAATGGTAACAGGAGCACCAACAGTTGTAGAAGCACTAACATTTCTCTGGCCACGGCCCTCGGACGGTTTGAAATAAATGGTGACAGTTGACACCACCCCACGATCTTTCACAGCTAGACTAAACTGCAGACAACCCTCATCAATCAGATTCTGGATACCAATCCTCAACTGATCACAACCATTCTCTGAACCTGCATAGTCTAAACATCCCTGATCACAGCCCGGGAACACTCCCCCATTCAACAAACGATCCTTCACAACTAACAACGGAGTCTGAATCTCATCAACACTGACCACCAAATCTTCAGCTTCTCCACCTTCAACATTGTTTACCCTATGCGCACCATGCTGAGGCATAGGATTGTTCACAACATTCGGCACAGGAGCAAAATTGATTGTTTTGGCGTCAATTAAGTCCTGGACCTTATGATGAAAAGCCCGACAATTCTCAATATGGTGCCCCGGTGCACCAGAGTGGAAATCACAACGAACATTGGCATCATACCCTGGCGGTATCTTCGTCAACGGAGCCATAGTGCGCAACTCAACAAACCCCAATTTGAGCAATTCGGGCAACAATTCGGTGTATGTCATCGGCAGCGGGTCGAAACATCGATCCGACATTCTCTGTCTCTACTGAAACGGACGTTGCTGTTGTTGTTGTGGTTGGTGAACCCTCTGTTGTTGTTGTTGTCGTGGTTGAGGTGCTGGAATAGTCACAGTAGCAACCTGGCAATATTGCCCTCTGTTCATACTTCCTCTATGTTGCACAACATTTGTTTCACCCTCCCTCCTTCGGGGTGCCCCAGCAAATGGCTTCTTTGAGGATAAAGAACCCCCATCTTGAATCTGGCCAACTTTAATAAGGCTCTCTGTCCTCTCCCCACAGATCACCACATCAGAAAAACTACCGAATGGGCAACTCCCCATCCGGTCCATGAACACTCTTTGCAAAGTTCCGATAAACATATCGGTCAACTCCTTCTCCAGCATCGGAGGTTGCACCCTTGCAGCTAATTCCCGCCATCTCTAGGCGTACTCCTTGAAACTTTCGCCGAATTTCTGACACAAGTTCTGCAACTGAGTCTGGCTCGGCGCCATGTCCATATTGTGCTTATATTGCCTCAAAAAGGCTTCACCCAGATCTCTCCAACTTCTGATAGACTCTCTTTTCAGCTCCATGTACCAATCCAAGGAAGCTCCAGACAAGCTATCCTGGAAAAAATACATCCACATCTTTTCGTCATCTGTATAGGCAGAGATCTTCCTGAAATATGCTTGCACATGGGTGCGAGGACAAGAAGTACCATTGTATTTGTCAAAGGAAGGCGCCTTGAACTTGTAAGGAATCCTCAGTCCTTCCACCAACCCCATATTCGTAACATCAAACCCCAGAGAGTTCTGACACTCCATGGCTCTGATCTTCTCAGCTAGGGCATCAACCTTCCGATCCCTCTCATCAACTCTTACAACCTCGTCGTCTTCACTGAGCAGTGTGAACATGTCTTCCTGCCTGTCAACCAGCGGAGCAGGATGGCGAACCGGAGCACGGGTGGCTCTGACATTAACAGTCTCTGCAGCAAGAGGCTGTCCATTGATCCGAATACCCCTCAATTCATCACCCGCAGCATAGTCATTGACGGGAGCAGCAGCAGCAACACCATCATTCACAAGAACACCCACTGGCGAAGCACGACTAGGAGGTGGGAGCACAACTTCCTGTCTTTGGGCTAAGGCACGCAGCTCCTCTTTCCCTTGAACGACCCCTTGCATCATGGTCATGAATTGGGCCATATTAGCCCTCATCTCAGCCAACTCTGCTTGCACTTGGTCCATGTTCCTCTGTTGATTCAACCGGGTTGCGTAGCAATGCGGACGTTGATCAGCAATCCTGCCTGACACAGGAACCAGAGTGAGAAGTCTCGATCAAGAACACCTGTAATGCAAAATGATATGTGTATGATGCTAATGATGCGTATGATGCACATGATATGTTAATTTCTCAGGCATTCAAGAGCCCAATTCAGCTTTCAAGAAATGACAACCTGCAATGAACAACAAAGCGGCAACATACACAAGATGATGAGCACAAGATGAAACATCAACAAACTCATCTATAGATATGAGCAACAAGGATCATACAACAGTATTCAGACAAAGATCCACATGATCAGAGTACAACAATGAATCCCATCCAACAAGCCTGGAGGTGATTCTCAACATAAACAACAAATACAAGCTAAGAAAGATACCCTCTAGGAATGAGAGTCTTCAGATACTGGCACTGGTCTATCAACAGGTCGCATTCTGAACACTCAGGCAAAGGAGTGAGCTTTTCCTTCAATTGTCTTCTGAGCTCCACAACTTCTCCTCCAAGCTGACTCTCTGATGCATGTCTCAAGTCTACCTCCTTCTTCAATTGGATGTCTTTGTCTCTAAGCTGCTTTTCCAAGTCTCTTATCTTCTTCTGATAACTGGCTTCAGCTCTCTGCAACCTCAAGCATTCCCGGTGTTCTTCATTCAACAAGGTCTCCATCTCCTCATAGGACCTCTTCTTGCCCTTCAATCTACTAGCATCCTCACCCTGCATGCCTTTGAGTTGATGAGCCAAGTTCAACTTGTCAGCTTTGGCTTTGTAAAGCTCCATCTGGGTATCCTGTTCCTTCTCTTTCAACCGACGATTCTCCATCAAGGCTTGCTTGTACTGCTCAGCAGGCACACTCTCAGCAAGGATCAAAGGTGGTTGCTCTTGCAATGACTCCATCCTATCATAGGGTAACAACAAAGTTTCAACTCTCTTCTTGACCCACTCAAGGTAATCAGGCATAGCAATGACAAACTTCTTCCCCAGGACAACTCCATCCTTGACACCAATGGTCTTCCAAGCTCTTCCTACTTGCTCCAATCTAGCAGGGTCACTCCGTTTCTCAAAATACACACTTTCAGCTATCTCAGCATCAAGTGGTCTTCCATTCATCACAAACCCCAACTGGCGAAGAGAAAGAACCGGATTGTAATTGGTGCAACCCTTAGTCCCTATAAGTGGCACATTACGAAACTCTCCACAACTCATGATGACATTACGCACATCCATCCGGTAAGATTGCCACCTGATATCATAAGATGTGAGAGACATAATCCTCTGAGTCCACTTATGAGTGCTCTGAGCATCCACAAAAGGTCCACTGACTGGCAAAAGAGACAAGAACCATCTGAGCAGCAGTGGGAGACAGCATCTGATAGCTCCACCCTTACCATGCCTGCTGTGAATAGCATAGTAGGTGTCAGCTAACAGAGTAGGAACTGGGTTTCCTCCAAGGAAAATGATGATAGCAGCATAGTCCACAAAATTAGGCATACTCGGGAATAACACAATCCCATAAATCATGATAGCTAACTGGGCATGAAAAGCTTCCCAATTCCCCTTCTTTGCTTCCTCTTTAGCCATCCTCACCAGGAACTTCAAAGGCAAACCCACCACATCACCACTCGACTTCCAATTGTCACTCATTTCCTTGACACTCAAATGAAAAGCTCTGGCAACAACTCTGAAATCAACCTCCTTTGGAACATCCAAGAAAGGAACCTGATACTGGATCAGGACGCTCATCAGAATAGAATACTCCTCAAGAGTGGGCGCTAACTGATAATCCTGGAAAGTGAAGCAACGGAGCTCCGGGTCATAGAACTGTAGCAGAGTCTGCAACGGCACTGGATCTACCACCATCTTCAGCAGTGTCAACAAATCCCCATACTGATCAACAAACACCTTCTGATTACCGCCGGTCACAAAGTTGCTCAACTCTATCAAAGATGTCAATGGCTCACGGTGAAAACTGTAGGTGCAAGTTTTCCTCTTCAACTCTGGACCGGATGCCAATCTCACAGTGAATAGACTCCTGAATGAACCTGAGAAATGATATGCATGAGGAGATTAGCTTTTTTTTTATTGCATTATTTTTTTCCGAAAATAAATATGCTATGATGCAAATGATGCAAACACGACTGGTTGGTTGTGCATCTCGGAGCACAGGATCAAAGCTTCGGCTTGAATTCGGAACCACACAATCATCTGAGACTCAAAAATCATCTGAGATCCACAATTCTGACCCAATAGTCACCAACAGGACCCAAGAGTCACCAACAGGTCACCAACAAGTCACCAACAAGTCACCAACGGTACCTGTAATAATGATCATTCCCTCCCCACTCACGGGTGTCATCTAGGCCAAGGTAAGGTCAAGAGAAACGCAGGATAAACAACCCTTTCATAGAATATCATCATGTACACACCAGATGTATGTACCGATAATACCCCATCAGGATCTGAACTGCTCGTGATACCATGTTCCGCTAAGTGGCGCAATACCACCCGCTTCCCAAGAATCACTCTATTCCTAGGTGTCCTAGAGTTCACTCATAGCCTTGGTATTGGGCCTTTTACCTCATGTAACTCCCACCCCAACAGAGAAACAAACAACCAGCCAGTACAGATGAATATATGATGCATGCAAACATAAATGCAAACATAAATGCAAACATAAATAAATGAATGCAATAAATGAAACAGCAAAAGCAACCAAACCCTATCCTAGAGAGCGCTAGGAGAGACTCGCTTAGGGAAGATGGACCAGCAAGAGGTCAACTTCTCTTTAGTCCCCAGTAGAGTCGCCAGCTGTCGCATTACACGAAAAACCGGCGGGAAAACGAAACAACAGAGCCGCCACCATGCGTTATTTATCCCAAAAGAGGGAAAGGAAACGCTCGAAGTAAACCTGAAAAAGACATAGTCTCGCGACTAGAGAGAGGTGGGATCGGGAGTCGGTTATGCGAAGGGAAGGTATTAGCACCCCTACGCATCCGTCGTACTCGACGGGATCCACGCACAAAAGAATAGAAGAAAGGTTGCTAAAAACTGCTCAAACACTGCACAAGGCTGGAAGGAAACACAGAAAGACAAAAGAAACGGGACTCGGCAGGATATCACATCCTGGGCCTACGTAGTCTGTCAAGCACAGACATCAGAGTCGACGTAGTTTGGGACAGGGGAAACGTGCTCGCTAGGATGTCGCATCCTATGCATACATATCTTCTCTAACCAGAGAAGAATCAGAGCACTCGTAGCTCGGCTAACGCACGCCAAACAAAACACAAACAGGAAACCGACTGCCAATCGCTGGACTTATGTCAGACTCCACACAAACAGGCAAACATGGAAACCGAATGCCAATCGCTGGACTTACATCAGACTCCGAACCAACAAACACACTCAGGAAACCGACTGCCAATCGCTGGACTTACGTCAGACTCCACACAAACAAACCACACACAGGAAACCGACTGCCAATCGCTGGACTTACGTCAGACTCCAAACGCACACAAGGGGGTTGAAAAAGAAAAAGGGCGCCCGGAGAGATCAGCTCATCTCCTGCCTACGTACCTCATCTGGCATGAGGATCAGGGCGACGTAGTTCCCCTTAACAGGGAAAGAACTTCTAACCTGACCAGAGACTGGGAAGTGACAAACTAGAAGGGAGCCTGACTCGAGCCTAATAGTTATCATGTAATTCACAATGGCCCTAGGTTGAGGTTTCTATCTAACTTGCACAGGGGGCAAGCTATCCTAAACAGCACAGTCAAACACATACAGGCACAATAAAGCAAGCACACACACTATATGCACACAATTGGGCTCATACAAGGCTAGGCTGCAAAAGCAAGCCAACTGGAATGGGGTGTGGTTAGCTCTTAACCCTAACATTGAGAGTTAGGGTGAAGCAGATGAACTGGGAAGTGAGGGTAAGACCTTACAGCTCTTATCCTTGGCCTGGGAGAGCTTGACTCAAATAGAAGATGTGGGAGTTCAGAATGTAGGAACTCTTCTCCACAGATGACTGACACAACATGATCTTGGGTTATTATCCACAATGCATCAACACAAGGTGTGTGAGCAAAGTGAATGACACACTGAGTAGCAGGAGATGGATTACACATCTCTTTTATCTGCCAATTGCCTCCTAAGAGGTCTTTACCTGCTTGGCACAAAAATAAACATTCACAAGCATTGCCTCTTAAGGAGGGCTTCAGACAGGTGCCTGCCCACATAACAGGACAGGTCTTCCAGACTACATGAAGTCAGAAGAATTATACCTCAGTGGTTAAGCAACCAAGCAAAGCAAAGCAAGTTCAAATGAACTCTAAGCAACTTAGGTACCTGTGGAAAATCTAAACCAATCATTTCAACTGTACAGACAAACTAAACAACAGTTAACATCAAACAGACAGACAATGTTCACAATGTGCAAGCCACAAGGCAAACTCAAATGAGTTACCATCAACCTACAAAACACACAAGTGTTAGTAATCAAGAGCAAACATCAATGCTCAAATGAGGAAGCATCATCAACTATGGACTTGGATGTTTAAACCTGAAATCAAAACCCACATGTAAGCCACAAACCACTAGGTCAAAGCCTAGGGTCAAAGATGGAGAAAAAAGTTAAAACAGAACCTTAAATTTAACATGAATCAACCTTATCCAATCAAGAATAAATCTCAGAAAGGCTCACATCAAAATCATTCATCATATTCATTTCATGAGCAAAACATGGCAAGGTATGCAAATGGTGATCACATTGAGACATCAGAAGAAACAAATGCACATCAAATCAAAAATGACTCAAATAATCTTAGAAAAATTCATGAGTAAACAGTACATATAACATGATCATCACACAAAAAATTAGAGGCATTGGACATCATTAGGCATGGCAATCACATAGCATAATTCAAACAAGCACATGTGTGACACAAATTGTCACAACAAGTTAGCATGAGCATAAAACAGAATGGGAGCATGGGAAAAATCTCAAACCAAATCCAAAATGTCACTCAACGTGCCTAGAATCTTCACACAAAATTTCAGAAGCATTGGATAAGGAACAAGCATTTTATGATCAAATGAATAAGGCAATATCATGAATGGATACATGTTCAAACACCCTAGGACAAATCAAATTTTTCATCCAGGCACAACTTGCAATTTAATGATCATAAAAAAGTAGACATGATAAGGAACACATAGCAAAAAATTGGGGATCAATTGGTGCATTTTTCAATTTTAAATGATTTTTGGAAGTTTGGAGAAATTTGGGAATCAAAATGAACTAATGGTATGAAATAAAGAGGGAAATTGGAAAAATGCATGGCAATTTGAAAATGTCTCTCGCTCGGACTCGAACCACTGCCAGATTTGAATTGTGGCGCGCTCACCAAACGACCTCGTTTTGGCCACAAACCCTAAGCGCTGGGAAATTCCAGATTTCGTAGCTAATTCATGAATTTTTCGTAGCTAATCTCAAGCGAAATCCTAGCAGAAACTGGAAGTGCATGAACTTCATATGGAACGATGAAGATCATGAAGATCTTCATCTGGATTTTCCAGAAATCACCAAAAATGCCTAGAAACGAAAAATAAGCATAGCATTCGATAGGTCTTCTCATGGTAAGCACGGATCAAGCAACGAATCAACCAAAAACACCATAACAAATCCAGATCGAGGAGAAGAAAAAATGGCATCAAAACTTCAATTGAACATATCTAACTCAAAACATCACCAAATCGCACGATTCAAAGCTCAGATTCATCATCATGCTTAGATCTACAATAATATGGCCATGGATTTAAGAGTTATGAGAATCAAGAATCCTACCTCTTGAAGAGCATATTTGGATTCAGCTGGTTTCAAGGCTTGTGATGCTCCAGAATTCTTCTATGATGCTCGTGGAGATGAATGATGATGAATTTGAAGTACAATTGCACACGAATCCAGCTCAAATTGCACTTGCCATGGATGCCTCAAGCTTATATTCTAGCTCAATATGCCACGATTTCTCTTGAATTCTCGTCCAAATCTTCTCAACAATGCTTCAGGATGATGAATTGATCAATAGAAAGTGCTTATGTTTGAAGAATTTTGCAAAAAAATTGAGAGAAAAATTTTGTGAATCTTCAAGTTCAGATCTGAAAAGTGTGTTAATGATCAAAAACAGTTATGATTAAGTATATATACTTCATGCTAATCATGTTTAAAACCAGCTTAAGCCAAATGCAAATGTGATTAGCAAGTTGGAAGGTGTTTGTGCAAAAATGATATTTCACCCCCCATGCATGCCATGCACGTGAACAGTACGAGTTTAAGGCCCAAATCCACTAAAAATGAGTTCATACACATATTAGAATTGGTTTGGTATGCTCATGATCAACAAAAATGAGTTTATGAAATTTTCTTCCCAAAACTTCATGAATAAGCCAAGACCATGCAAATGAAATTCATGTCATGTAATGGTATGCTTGGAAAGTACATGTTATAAGGATTAAAATGCCAAAAGAACCACTCATTTTGGAGTTTTGGTTTGAAAGTTATGTCCATTTGAAATTTCAAACACACTTTGCCATGATTGGACCATATCTCCTCAACCACACTTGAGAAGTTCATGATCTAGGACTTTTTGGAAATGGGAGAGAAAGATATTCAACTTTCTTGTTGGACAAAATTTCATTTGAAGCTTTCTTGATGATGTAATATTGAGTTGAAGTTGGTCCAAAACCTTGCCATTTTTGGAAAATTCAAATTACAGGTCACTTGCTATTTTTGGAAATTCTTGATCTGACTTCAAATTCTTCAATGTTGATGTTTGAAATGTCAAATGAGACTTGTTTGGACATGAATGAGTCATCTCTAACCACTTCCCACCTCCAAATCCACAGTTGACTGGGCAGTTGACTTTTGTTGACTTTTGTGGGCCTCAGATGATTTGCACATGGACTGATGAGTTCTGAGCCTTCAACACTTAGCCAAATTGCTTCAAAGTGATCTTTGGGTCATGTGAGCTCATTGGAACCACCCTAGGGCTTTGATCTCATGGAGAATGCTCTTGTTGCCTTGCACAGTTGAACCTCCTGACCAGTCTTGCCTGATGAGATGCAATGGACAATGCAATGACAATGCAATGTTAATGACCTAAAAATGAAATGTATATACAAATGGGAGGTGCAAATTTGAGGTGCTACAGCTTCCCCTATTCAATCAACTAGGAACCTGAACGGATGAGAGCAACGGCTGTCAGACCTTCAAGGTAAACAGGGATTGAATACCAAAGAACCGTAGAAATTTGCACTCTGCGGGGATCCAAGAAAGGAAAATTCACCAACAGAAGCTTCCACTGGGATCTGATATTTGTCACTGAACCAGTCAAGACGTTTACCAATGACTCCATTGGGGATTTTGATTTTTATCAGTAAAAGATACAACTAGACGTCAACGGACGAATAGGAAAAACTCATCGTTTATCGACAACAACAGAAGGGTGACCAGACATCAACGGATGACCTGGGAAGACTCGACTAGACGTCAACGGACGAACGGGAGAAGCTCGACGTTTATCGACACCAACGGAGAGGTGACCAGACATTTACCGATGACTGGGGTGAGATACAACCATACGTCAACGGACGCATGGGAAAAACTCAACGTTTATCGAAACCAACGGAGAGGTTAATGACTTCACTGGGGAAGGAAAAGAGATGTTACGAACATCGGAAGATGATGTTTACTGACATCAAAAAGGAATAGCCAGACATTTACCGATGACTGGAGTGAGACTCGATGTTTACCGACACCGAAAGATGATGTTTACCGACATCCAAAAAAAACGACCAGACATTTACCGATGACTGGGGACAAGATATGCAGCCAGACGTCAACGGACGACTGGGAAAAACTCAACGTTTATCGAAACCAACGGAGAGGTGACCAGATATCAACGGATGAACAGGGAGAAAGGATACAACCATACGTCAACGGACGCATGGGAAAAACTCAACGTTTATCGAAACCAACAGAGAGGTTACCAGACATCAATGGATGAACTGGAAAAGCGACTCGATGTTTACCGACACCGAAAGATGATGCGTACAAAAGTGAAGTAAGACCAGACATTTACCGATGACTGGAAGAAAAACTTGACATTTACCGACATCGAAAGATGATGTTTACCGACACCAAAACAAAGGGTAACCAGACATTAACGAATGACTGGAGTAAAACTCGATGTTTAATGACACCGAAACAATGGTGTTTACCGACACCAAGGAAAGAAAGGACAACCAGACATTTACCGATGACTGGAGTAAAACTCGATGTTTACCGACACCGAAAGATGGTGTTTACTGACACCAAGGAAAGAACACACACGGGTGCTGACATGACACTTACCAGTATCACAAGGATGACATCTTCAATATGTCCAGGCAAAGCCAAACACTTGCTGAGGATCTCACTCGGGAGAATCAAGCTTTCCTTCCACGGACGGGTGGGAAATAAACCTCTCTGGGGAGTTATCAATCCTGGATGCTGTCAGGAGCAACTGTAGCAAATGTGATGTACAGATGTTGAACAATGATCCTCCTCTGCCGGGGATATGACCTGATCAGGTTTAACACACGCATGCATATGTTTGAATTTTTCTATAGCATAATGCTCCATATTGAATGGAAATGCTACGCGATTTGAGGATGCCATGATTACTACATGCAAGATGCAAAATGATGAAAACTCCTGCTGGGGGCAACGGATTGCTCTGCTGAGCATACAAACTGATGAATTCTCCCACCCTGTGGGGAGACTCTGTCTGAGGAATACTCTGCGGGGAATAACACCAACTTCTCACTCATGCTGGGGAATAGCACTGCTGCTGGAGAAAGAAAAGATCCCACCGGGGACAACCTTCACCGGATCCAATCCACTCGGGGACTCTGCCAGGGAAGCAACTAATGCTCGCCTCCGCTGAGGGTAGTGACCAATTCACAAGGCCTTCCTTCTTTTCTTTTGGCATGGCAAGTTTTTGGAGCTTGGATTACTAGTCATGATCTCTAACTTGTGTTTGTTTGCCTATAGTTTTATTGACCGGCCTCAGATAGGTGTGACTACTACATTAGTCCATTTATGATTGCTTAACATAGTGCTAAATTGTCTTATGACTCACTAACATTAACTACTAATTACTAACTTTAATTCAAGCATTTAATTCTTGCAATTTACTTTCTTGCTCATTTATTCATATTGCCTTTTCCCTTTGCTCACTTGAGCTCATATTTTATGTTTATGCCATTTTCCTTTTGCTCATTTGAGCATATTATTGTATATAAATATATTTGTTGCTTTGTGTTTGTTTTGTCTTTGTTTGTGTGAACCCAATGCAAAAAGGAGAAAGGACTTAGAATTAGGACCTTACATATGCTTAAAGGAGTTCAAGAGCAACTAGGCCTCATGCCTTTAGAATGCTAAACTTGTTGAAGAGCAAATAGGCCTCATGCCTTTAGAATGCTAAATCTTGAAAGTTGACTTAAAAGGACCCCTAATCTAAACTCATTCTTTGTCCATTTCTCTTATGGTGTTGTGAACTTTTTGATTGTTTGTTCTTGTGTGATATTCCATCTTGAGATAGTAAGAAGGACAATTGTCATGAATAGCCAAGCTAAGAGAGACAAGCCAAATGGAGATCCTAGGAGCTTGAATATAATATTTGTTTTGATTGCTTGTTGCTTGCTAAGTCCAAAGGAAAGGAGCATCTTGAATCATCTTTATGATCTCCAGAAAAGGAACTCCAAGGGTTTTATCTTTTCTCTTCTCTTTGCATATTTAGGACTAGCCCTTCTCTTCTTCTCCCCACTCTAACCCAAGCCAAACTCATTTTGAGCAAACATTGACATTGTTTTCAAAACTAGAAACCTAGGCCTTACGCCTTTGATTTTTTTTCAAAATATTTTCATTAATACTCATTGTAAATGAATCCTAAGTCAACTTTGACCTCACTTTATGAATACTTCTAACTTGTAAATACAACTCACTTCAAGTTGTTTTTGTGGTTCCAATGGCCACCTTTGTTAAACCTTTTCATAAGCATTAGTCATAGGCTTGAGTTATCATAGTGGTTGATATAAACCTCACCTTATCCTTAGTGATTGGACTATAAGTCTCCCATACTTATTATAGGGTTAACCCCTCACTAGTATGTTGAAGCTCTCCTCACATGGTGGATTGTTGGTTTAGGTTGAGTTTTCTCCCTTTGATAACAAAAGACCTTAAGGCTTTTGATCAAATCAATTCACCAATCTTTTGAGATTTTTACCCTGAACTACAAGGTTTTGATCCTACCTTTATGATGGTACGTAGGCAATGGGTTCATCCATTCAAACAACAAAATTGTAAATAATATGTACATTCTTTTCTCATCCCCCCAATCTTGTTTGCACAAATCTTTTCACAAATACCAACCTACAATATACATTTGCAAAAAGGGCTCCCTTAGAGTACTAAGGATGTTTTGGGTGCTTAAAACCTTCCCATTTCATAACCAACCCCCTTGCCCAGATCTCTGACATTTTTATTAGTTTTTGATTTGATAAAACTTCTTACTTGGTTTTTGTTCGCTTTCTAACCTTTCCTTTGGATAAATAGAAGTGCGGTGGCGACTCGAATTGTATGATTTACTTTTGATTTAGTCAATAAATCTAAAGGTAATGAATACCCCGCTACAGAAAAGTGGCGACTCTGCTGGGGACACATTCACCCTAGTGGGTTTAGCCTACTTTTTGCTTTTGTTGTATTGTATATTTATATTTATTTGTGACATATTTTTGTGCAAATTTAGGATGACTGTATTATTTGTAATGTATGAATTGCTTGATATATCAATTGCTTGTGTGCTTGATGGTCTCTTGTGAGATGAGTTCTATACCCGAACTCGAGTGCACTTATGATAGGAGAATGGCATAGTCTTGTTGACTTGTGTGGAGTTATTCCTTAGCAAGTTGACTTGCAAGCCCATTCACTTGGTGGAGGTCTTGTTGGGATCAATAATGTCACACGAGTAGTCGTGGTTAGGCATTACTCTTTCCAATATATACCTTAGAAGCCAAGGACCTTAGATTACCTAGCCCATCTTGGCCTATTTTAGGACGTAGTACGAAGGTCGTTCAAGTGTAAGATTTGATACCATTGTTACGCGATACTACACTCATAAGAGTCTCTCTTAAGAATATTTTTGGAATACGAGTAGTCGTTTATCCGATAATATCCGAAAGATGAGATGATGACTATGGGGACCTCTTTTAGAACATGATTGTCAGGTTTAACCATAGTACACTCCCTTTGGGTGGTTCTTAACCGAGACTCCATGCTCGTGACTTGCAACAAACCCTTGATTCACGGTTGATTCCGTTCTTGTATATCGTCAATATCAATGGAACTTGGGTGTTGATAAGGTGTAAACCATAATCCACCAAAATGGATGATTGATATTGAGGATGACTTGATCCATCCCGTGACCTTTGTATGGTGTGACTTGCTTGATCCTTGAGTGTGATTGTTGCATCAATGCATTCATTTGCATCCATACCATCAACAATGAGAAAATTTTCAAGGAACTTAAGAGGTCTATTTGCGAATTTTCAGACATGGATAAGCAAAGAAGGAATACGAAGAAGTACAGTTTTAGACAACCCGACTTGAAAGAGTTAAGGAGTTTGACATCCTATGTATTAGACCCCTTGGAGTTCAAAGCTCGCCATGGGAAGCTTCTGTCTATTCTTGCTACTCAGGTGGATGAAGGTCTGATGAGTGTGTTGGTGCAGTTCTACGATCCTCTGTATCGTTGCTTCACTTTTCCGGATTTCCAACTTTTGCCTACCCTTGAGGAGTATGCCTATCTTGTGGGCATACCTATCTTGGATCAGTTACCGTTCAGTGGCTTGGAGAGGGTTCCTTCTTCCCAAGAGATTGCTGATCTGCTTCACATAGATGTGTCTGATATTGGTGCTCATATGTCTACCAAAGGTGGAATTCAAGGTCTCCCATCTGATTTTCTCATTGCCCAAGCTACTTTGTTTGGGAAGGCCATGAGTGAGGATGCCTTTGAGGCCATATTTGTGCTGCTCATCTATGGGCTAGTGTTATTTCCCAACATCGATAATTTTGTGGATGTGAACGCTATTAGGATTTTCTCTACTCTTAATCTCGTTCCTACTCTGTTGGGTGATGTAGCGGTGTATTCGTCACTTTATGATTTATTGATTAAACCAAAAGCAAAGCATACAAAGAAATCGAGTCGCCACCGCACTTTTATTTATCCAAAGGATTGGCTAAAAAGCGAACAAAATCCTAAGAAGTTTTACACATAGAAAACTAATGAAAAGATCAGAGAATCTGGGTAAGGGGTTAATTACACAATGGGAAGGTGTTAGGCACCCAAAACGTCCTAGGTACTCCTAGGGAGCCCTTTTCACACTTGTTGTATAAAAATGTTTATTTGTTTATGACATATTGTGCAAACATGATTGGGAAGATGAGAAAAGAATGTACAATTTGTTATTTTTGTGTTTGAACGGATGAACCTGTTGCCTACGTACCTTCCATGAAAGGTAAGGATCAAAACGCCGTAGTTCGGCTAAAAAATTTCCAAAATATGAATGGGTTCATTTTAAAACAAGAGCACTAAGGCTTTTCATTATCAACGGGAGAAAACTCAACCAAGACCAACAATCCACCATGCGAGGATAGCTTCAACATACTAGTGAGGGGTTAACCCTATAATAAGTATGGAAGACTTACAATCAACTCACTAAGGATGTGGTGAGATTTACATCAACCACTATGAGAATTGAAACCTATGGCTAATGTATGAAAACATATCAACAATGGACAAAGCCACAAAACAATTGAATGGGTGAAGTTAATTGATTATGAGTATTCACAAAGGGATGGTCCAAGTATGATTAGTATTCAATTCAAAGAAGTGTTACCAAAAGTGAAGTTTGAAAGTCAAGGACTTAAGGTCCAGGTTTCTAATTTGAAAAGACATGAAGATGTTTGCACAATAGTTCAAAGTTTTTGAATTAACAATGTGAAAAGGGATTTTGAAACAAAAAGGATGTGGATGAAGGAGTGTAAAACTTCCTAGAAGTTCACCTCTTGAGATCATATGGAAGATGATTCAAGTGTGTCCTTTAGAATAAATAACAAGTAAGCAAATGTAAAGCAAGGTGATACCGGATGCCAATCAATGGACTTATACCAATCTCACAAACAAAGGTGGATACCGGATACCAATCAATGGATTTACACCAATCTCCTAAAACAAAACAATGATACCGGATGCCAATCAATGGACTTATTCCAATCTCACAAGGCGAAGCAAAACATGGATATCAGATACCAATCAATGAATTTACACCAATCTCCTAAAACAAACAAGGATGTCAGATGCCAATAAATGGACTGATTCCAATCTCCTAAGGTAAAACAAAACATGGATGTCAGATGCCAATCTATCTGGGCTTACACCAATCTCCAAAGGATGATCATAGGAGTACAAAGGCCAACAACATGGACTTACAATTGAATCCTCACATACCACAAACAAACAAAAGCACTAAGCAAAGAGGACATAAGTAGCCAATGAAATGGTCTTATACTCAATCCCTTCCAAATCATAGGAACAAAGGCCAATGAATGGGCTTACAGTTGATTCCTCAATGGGCAAACTCAAACAAATCACAAAGATATGAAATGATGATCATGCAATAATGACCAATTAATGATGATAAATGCACAAAGGCAAACAAGCAAACATGTACAGATGAACCAATAAGCAAACAATGATTCAGTTAGCACACACTATATCCAAGCAATTAGGCTCAAGCAAGGGTTAGACTTTAAAGTCAACTGGAATGGGGTAAGTGGTGCTCTTAACCTTAACATTGAGAGTTAAGGTGAAGCAGATGAAAGGATATGAGGGGTGTGCCTCATTACTCTTATCCCTGGTCAGGGAGAGCTTTGAATATCAGAAGGTGTGGGAGTTCAGAAAGTTGGAACTCTCTCCACAAGAGAATGACTCTATAGATCTTGGGTTAAGATCCACAATGCTACAACATGTAATGTGAGCAAAGGGATGACACACTGAATAGTAGGATATGGACTACACATCTCTTTTATCTACCAATTGCCTTATCAAAAGGACTTTTCCTGCTTGGGGATAAAGATAAACAATCACAAGCATTGCCTCTTAAGGAGGACTTCAGACAGGTGCCTGGCCACATAACAAGCCAGGTCTTCCAGAATACATGAAGAAGAGAAATTATACCTAATTGGTTAAGCAACCAAGCAAGTTCAAAATGAACTTAAGCAACTAATGTACCTGTGGAAACATCAAACAAATCAGTATGCAACTCAGATAAACAACCAACAGTAATGCAACAGACAACCAATATAGGCAAAGGCATAAGCCACAAGTCAATCCCAATTGAATCAACATCAACCTACAAAACACACATTAGTAATCAAAAGCAAATATCAAATGCTCTCAAGATGAGGCATCATCAATTGTGTAACTTGCATGTGCAACCTGAAACAAAGCTCCAAACATGAGAAGCAAACCACTAGGGCAAAGCCTAGGGTCAAAGGGGGAGAAATAATTCAAAACAGAACATGAAAATTGACAAGAATCAAGATTAATCAAATTAGAACATCATCCAAAAGGTCTTATGTCAATATCAATCACCAAATTCATTTCATAAAGCAATCATGTCAAAGTAAGCACATTGGAATCACATTGGAGCAACAGAATGATCAAAGGCATATTAATTCCAGAATGGCTCAATAAATCTCAAGAAAAATCATGGCTAAACAGCACACATCTAATGATCAGCACACCAAAAATAATGGCATTTGGACAAGTATAAGCAAGTCAAAGAAATTCACTAAGTCAAAGTGAGCATAAACAAGCTCAAAGGAGGCACAAATTGATACATCAACTTAAGGCAATTCTAAAACAGAGATGACAAGTGATAAATGATCCAAACCAAAGCCAAGACAAACTTCAATGTGTCTAGAAAACATGTGCAAAATTTCAAGTTCATATGATAAAGCATAAGCATTTCACAAATCAACTAAGTTCAACACTCATCAAAAGTCCAAACATGACCAATCAGCAAGGAAAATCTCAAACAAATTGGAAATTGATCCAAAAATTCTACAAAAAATCATGATCAATCCTAACATCCAGAAGTAGCATCATGCAAAAATTCAGATCATTTGGCATTTATTTGGCATGGTAAATAAAATCAGCAAATCAAGCAAGCAAAGGTGTGACACACATTGTCACACCTACATTAATCACATCATATCTCAACATCAAGAAATGAGAAAAATGCAAACTATAAACCAAAATGTTCATTAGGATGTCTAGCTTAAGCATGCAAATTCAAGAGTGTTGGATAGAATCTCATCATTTCACAATCAAAATGGAAAGGCATGTGCAACATAGCGTATGTATGAATAAACCCTAGGCTAAAACAATTTTCAACCGAGCACAAATTCTGGAAAAATATCTATAAAATAGTAGACATCATGAGGAGAACAATGAAAAAAACCACACATTAATTGGATGCATATTTATGGAGTTATGATTTTTCAAAGTGAAAGGAAAATTAAAAATCACATGATGACATAGCATGAACATGGATGAAGGAAAGAAAATAAATCAGCAAGGCATTTTGGAAAAGTGATGGAGCAGGGAATCGAAGCATGCGCCAATTCAAATGGAAAGCGCGCCAATGACAAAAACACGGTCGTTTAGACCGAAACCCTAGCCACATGCATGCATGCTGGGAGCGAAAATCCGCAGGAAAAGCTCAGGAATCCGCAGGAAAATTCACAAGTAAGCTATGAAGGTTATAACAAATTCCGCAGGAAATTTCCAGCAAATGAAGAACACGATGAAGATCTTCATGATCTTCATCATCCAATTTTCCAGAAAAATTCAAAGTCACCAGAAACACAAATTGAGCATATATTCATGAAGATCTAACATCACACAACACGAATCAACATGCATTTCATCAAATAACAACATCATAAGCATGGATCGAGCAAATCAACTTTTGGACATGAAACTTTAAATCCACGAAACTCTCTCAATATATCATGGAATCAAATGATTTTTGGCTCAGAATCACCACACAAGCAAGCTCTACAAATATCACATGATGAATTTAAGAAAAGAGAGGATCGGATTCACACCTCTTGTAGAGCAGCTTTCGATTTCAAGTGTTCCAGGTCCTGGCAATGCTCCAATTGTATCCTAGCAACCTTGTATGAGTGAATGGAAGGATCTTTGATGCTTAATTGGCTTTGAATCCACGGATTTGAGATTTCACCATTGATGAACTCTTGCTTGGAACAACTTCAAATGGCACGAATTCAAGTAGATCCTGCTTGAATGTTGCTCAGTGATGATGCTTGATGATGAATAGAGCAAGAACAATGCAAGTTGCTTCAAGAATTGAGAGAAAAAAATGAGAGAAAAGTGAGAGCAAAAAATTGAGATCTGAATTTGTGAAGTGTGGTTTCTGAATTTCTGTTAGGATTATGGTTATATACTCCCTCTTAATCCAATCCTTAATCATGCTTATCAAGTGGTAATGAGAATTAGCTCAAATGAAGTGCAAATGCAAAATGGCCATTTTACCCTATGCATGGTGTGCATGATGAACAGTGCACGTGGCTGCATGATTTTCACTCAAAAACACATTTTAAAACCATTGGCAATTGTAAAATACTCAAATGAATTACCAATTTCAAATTGTGAAAATTCCCTCCAAAAATCCAAAATTTTGCAAATGTCCATGAAATGAGAAATGATGCAATGTTATGCAAGATTTGGATAGTAGAGTTCAAGAGAGGAATTTGGCAAAAAGAACCACTTCATTTGGCCATTTGGTGCAAAAGTTATGCAAGCTTGAAGTTCAAAATTTCTTGGCAATGATTGATCCATAATCTCTTAACCACACATGAGAATTTCATGTTCTTGGACTTTTTGGAAAGGTAAGAGCAAGATCTTCAACTTTCATGTTGGACAAAATTTTATTTGAAGCTTGCTTGGTGATGTAAACTTGAGGAGAAGACCTTTCCATTTTTGGCAGTTTGAAATTACAGGTCACTTACTATTTTTGGAAACTTTTCATCTGACCTCAAATTCTTCAATGTTGATGTTTGACATGTTAAATGAGACTTGTATGGACATGAATGAGGCCTCTCTAACCATCTCCCACCTTCAAATCCATGATTGAATGCACAGTTGACTTGTGTTGACTTTTCTAGGGTTTCAGCTGACCTAGCTATGCTCTGATGAAATTCAAGCCTCTTCCACTTGAGATCTTGATTCCAAATGATGTCACAACTCATATTAACTCTTGTGAATGATCATGGTGCCCAAATTCTTCAGAATGGCCACCATCTATAGCTCAATGACTGCCTTTGACTGTTTTGACCTAGTGTTGCTTCATCTGCAAGTAACAAGGTTAGATGACAATATTTTTGTACTTTTGGGTTAGTAAACAAATGAAAAGCAATGATATACAAATGCAAAACATGCTTGGTGATCAAGAACCACACTCAAAAGATGACCCACCCACAGAGGAGCAAGCAAAGATGCACAATGATCCTTGAGGCAATGATATGATATGATATGATATGATATGATATGATATGATGCCATGAGGGATCTTAGGGACAAAATTGGGGTCTTACAGGTGACACTTATTTTTCTTTGCATATGAGGAATACAAAGGGTGGTGGTATTGTTGTATGTTGTTTGCCTCTGTTGTACAAGTGGTTTATTTCGCACTTGCCACAGACGCTCGCCTTCAAGGAGAACAAGGGATGTCTATAGTGGTCTACGAGACTTATGTCTCTCACTAATGATGATATCTTTTTGTATAACCGTGTTTATGATGCTGTCCAGATTATTGACTCTTGTGGTTAATTCTCCAATGTTCCTCTTCTTGGTACATGTGGTGAATTAACTACAACCCTATTTTGGCTCGCCGTCAGCTTGGGTTCCCCTTAAAGGATAAACCTAACAACATTCTGTTGGAAGGTGTGTTCTTTCAAGAGGGTAAAGATCCCCAAAACTTGAAGGGCATAATGGTCCGCGCTTGACGCAAGATTCATAGGAATGGAAGGAAAGAGCTTGGTCCGAAGAATTATATTGCTTTGGAACCCTACACCTCTTGGGTGAGAAGGAGAGCGCTTGAGTACCGAATGCCTTATGACTATCTGAGACCTACCCCTATGGTTATGGTTGGGCCTTCAACCCTCCCTAACCAAGGAGTAGAGGAGTTGAGAGATGAAGACCGTTCGCGTGCTTGGATTCGTGAGCGAGAGGAACTACTTCAGCAACTCAGAGATAAAGATGATGTGATAGAATTTCTGGAGCATCAGGTTATCGACGAGCCCAATGATGTAGTTACTTCTCTTCTTCCTCAGTCATCCAGGTTTTGGAAGAGGAAGTATGATCGACTAGCCAAGGAGAAGGCAGATATGGAGGCAGCTTATGAGAGAGAGGTGAAGAGGCTTCGTGCAGCTTATCTTCCAGTCTCGAGAGCTTTAGACGATTGTTTCTAGAGCTCCATAGGATGTTCATTTCCCTTCTCTCTTGTATTGTATTTGGTTACCAAGACTGTATTTTTTTGGTGTAAAATTTTTTCCAAATATTATTGCTATGAGTATTTCCATATATGTCTTAAAAGATTAATATTTCCAAACATTTGCAAATAGATCTCTAAAAGTTCCTTTGATTAAAAACAAATCATATGCACAAACATTGCATGTATCATATGCATAAGCTGGTTTTGTTCAACTCTGATCAGTGGTCTAACTCTTTGCTCTTCATTTATTTTGAAGACAAGTTGACGCACCGGTATAACACCAGAGCGAATATTCCGAAGCTGATGGATCATCTTGAGCAAGAGAACAGAGAGCTGAAAGAGGAAGTAGCTAGGATGACTGCCATGATGGAGTCAGTGCTGGTTGCCCAGAGCCAATCATCTCCAACTCCTACAACTCCTCCCGCGAGGACTGTCATCTCAAAGGTAGCTTCCTCAATTATGCCTGCCACCACAACTCACTTTGCGCCAACTATGCCAGCCGGGTTCCCGTGGGGTATGCTCGCTAATTTTGTGCCCGAAGGTCTTACTCCAACATTCGCTTCTCTGCCGGCATCTAGCCCGGTCCTTGCTGTGCCACCTCCTGTTGTGCACACGTTAACAAGAGGCGAAGACACCATCTATCACTCTGAGCCATCTGAAGGCCCAAATGTTTATGAGAAGATGGACGTGATGAACGACCAATTCCTTGAGCTGCGCAAGGAACTGAAGACTCTAAGGGGGAAAGACCTCTTTGGTAAATCTGCTGCTGAGTTGTACCTTGTGCCCAACGTCAAGATCCCTATGAAGTTCAAAGTACCTGACTTTGAGAAATACAAGGGAAACACTTTCCCTCTCAGCCATCTTGTGATATATGCTCGCAAGATGTCAACACAGACAGAGAATGATCAATTTCTCATCCACTACTTCCAAGACAGCCTGTCCGGTGCTGAACTCAAATGGTACATGGGTCTGGATAGTGCAAACATCCGCTCCTTCAATGATCTTGGCGAAGCTTTCGTCAAGCAATACAAATACAATGTTGATATGGATCCTGATAGGGACTGGCTGAGGGCAGTGTCCTAGAAAGAGAAGGAGACTTTTAAAGAGTACGCCCAGAGATGGCGTGAGTTGGCCGCTCAAATTGTGCCACCCCTCGAGGAAAAAGAAATGACCAAAATCTTTTTGAAGACTTGGGTTCTTTCTATTATGAGAGGATGATAGCTAGGCTAGAGGAAGGAGTCCGTGAAGGACGTCTATCTAAAGATGAAGGCTCTTCCGCAAATCGATATGGGGGCTTTGCGAAGAAGAAGGAGGGAGAGACACATGCTGTGTCTTTCCATATCAAAAGAAGACCCTCTATGAAGAGGAAGACTGTTCACCCTGCCGTCAGCCAACACCAAGTGGCTCACATAGCACCTGCCTTTCGAGAAGCTTAACAATATCAACAACAACAATATCAACAACAGCATCGTCCACAACAGCAGGCCTACCAGCCTCGAAACAACAATAACACTAGCACCAGCTATGATAGGAAGAGGGTCACTTTTGATCCAATTCCAATGACCTATGCTGAACTCTATCCGTCTCTGATATATAGAAAGTTAATTACTCCACGTGATCCACCTGCTGTACCGACCAACCCTCAGTGGTGGTACAAGCCAGAGCTTCATTGTGTATATCATTCTGGTGCTCCCGAACATGATGTGGAGAATTTCTATCCCCTGAAGACCAAGGTGCAAGACCTTGTTAGAAGTGGGATTTTGTTTTTCGAGGACGTAGGTCCTAACGTCAAGAAGAACCCATTGCCCGAGCATGGGAAAGCTGCTGTGAACATGGTCCAGGGTTGCACTGGCAAATACAAAGTCCTGTATGTCAATGATATCAGGCAATCTTTGGTCGAGATGCATAGACTGTTATGTGGATACAACCATTATGAGCATGACCGTGCCAGGTGCCAGGTGTGCACTGTCAATGAGAGAGGATGCCGACAAGTCAGGAAGGACATCCGAGAGATGCTGGATCAGGGTGTGATCGAGATACTTCAGAATCGCAATGAGGACGAAGTTGATGTTATTTCTCCAGTGTTCAGAATACCAGAACCTGTTATTGTCAAATATGATGGTAGCAAGAAGAAGGTTTCTCCATCTCTTGTAATCAAGCCAGCGGGCCCTGTCCCGTATTCTTCTAATAAAGCAGTTGCATACAGGTATAACGCAGTTATGGTAGAAGATGGGAAGGAGGTGGCGTTGCCCTCCATCTCTGTTGTGAGTATCTCGGATGTTAGTGGAGTGATCCGCAATGGTCCTGTTTTCTCAGCGCCGTCGAAACCCCACGAAGATGTCATGAGAAGAACTGCTGTTGTTCATCCTGCTGGTCCTGTGGGGACTTCTCCTTCGAATCCGACACTTGTTGTGAAGGGTGTTGACCCTGCCGTTGTTGATAAATCCACAAAAGCTCCTGTCCTGGTTGGCCAGCATGGCATTTTGAGAGAGGATTGTGATGAGATGCTGAGGCTCATCAAGAGGAGCGAGTATAATGTTGTTGATCAGCTGCTTCAAACTCCATCAAAAATATCTGTATTGTCTTTGTTGATGAATTCTGAGCCACACCGTGAAGCTTTGCAGAGGGTGTTGGACGTGACATACGTGGATCACGATGTCACTATTGAACAATTTGATAGCATTGTTGCAAACATAACTGCTTGTAACAACCTGAGCTTCTGTGATGCTGATCTTCCCGAGGAGGGAAAAAACCACAATTTGGCCTTACACATTTCCATGAACTGCAAGGATGATGCCTTGTCTAATGTGTTGGTAGACACAGGAATATCACTTAATGTGTTGCCAAAATACACTATGGCTAAACTTTCTTATCAAGGGCCTCCCATGAGGCAGAATGGAGTCGTAGTGAAAGCTTTTGATGGATCGAGGAAAACTGTGATCGGCGAAGTTGAACTCCCGATAAAGATTGGACCTAGTGATTTCCAGATCACTTTCCAGGTCATGGATATCCACCCATCATATAGTTGTTTGCTTGGCAGACCATGGATTCACGAGGCAGGCGCCGTGACATCCACCATAGACCAGAAATTGAAGTTCGTCAAGAACAAGAAGTTGGTGGTGATAGGGGGAGAGAAGGCTCTCTTGGTTAGCCACTTATCTTCCTTTTCCTGTATAGACGCTGAGGATGAGGTTGGAACATCGTTCCAAGCCTTATCTATTGTTGGGCCTTCAAGGAACGGACCTTCTTCATTTGCTTCCTACAATGATGCGAAGTTGGCCATTGAGCATGGTGCAACTACTGGTTTAGGACAAATGATCAAGCTGAAAGATAATAAATCTCGGGCTGGCATAGGGTACTCTTCAGGCATTTCCAACGAGCGTGGGTTGTTCCAGAGTGGAGGTTTCATCCACACTGTTGAAGATCAAGAGGTTGCTGCCAGAGTGGAAGATGATGAAGAGGAAGATTCTGGAAACTTTGTCATCCCTGGAGGAATTTGCAATAATTGGGCCGCTGTTGATGTTCCAACAGTTATCCACAAGTCCACGTAATATGTTCATTTTGTTTACAAACCCTTCTCCCATGCCAAAAGGAGAAGTGATGACATTGTTGGCACATATTAATACAATGATATTCATTCAATAATTACATGTTAAATGTTTGTTTTTCCAAATTATTTTCCCTTTTTGATTTTTGCATGAAATTGGTGATCACCATAAAACCCTAAAAAAGAAAATAAAATCAATCTTTTCATCTGCATAATGATTTGCCTTGCTTCAATTCTAAAATCTCTTTTATACTCAAAATCATTATGTAGGTTGATCAAACCCATTGAACATAATGATCCAACACCATCTCCCAACTTTGAGTTCCCTGTATTTGAGACCGAAAAAGATGATGTTGAAGAGATTCCTGATGAGATTACCCGTCTGCTTGAGCACGAGGAGAAGATCATTCAGCCGCATCTTGAGAATATGGAAACAATCAACTTGGGGTCCGAAGATTGTGTTCGTAAGGTGAAGATTGAGGCACTCCTGGAAGAATATGTGAAGAAGGGGTTGATTGAGTTGCTACGAGAATATGTCGACGTCTTTGCCTGGTCATATGAAGACATGCCTGGTCTAGATACTGATATCGTGCAACATTTCCTGCCTTTGAAGCCTGAGTGTGTGCCTGTGAAGCAGAAGCTCAGAAAAACTCATCCTGATATGGCAGTGAAGATTAAAGAAGAAGTTCATAAGCAAACTGATGTGGGGTTTCTGGTGACTTCTACATATCCTCAATGGGTGGCCAATATTGTGCCTGTGCCTAAGAAAGATGGAAAAGTCTGAATGTGTGTGGACTACCGTGACTTGAATAAAGCTAGTCCGAAAGATGATTTTCCTCTACCACATATTGATTGTTGGTAGGCAATACAACTAAATTCAATGTCTTCTCATTCATGGATGGATTTTCCGGTTATAACCAGATTAAAATGGCACCCGAGGATATGGAGAAGACAACATTCATCACACCTTGGGGAACATTTTGTTATCGAGTGATGCCCTTCGGTTTGAAGAACGCCGGAGCCACGTATCAACGAGTTATGACTACCTTGTTTCATGATATGATGCACAAGGAGATCGAGGTGTATATTGACGATATGATTGCGAAGTCGAAAACGAAAGTTGAACATGTAGAACACTTGTTGAAGCTTTTCCAGCGTTTGAGGAAGTACAAACTCCGCTTGAATCCGAACAAGTGTACATTTGGAGTCCGTTCCGGCAAGTTATTAGGCTTTATTGTCAGTGAAAGAGGTATTAAAGTCGACACTACCAAGGTCAAAGCAATACAAGAGATGCCTGCGCCTAAAACTGAGAAGCAAGTCCGAGGTTTTCTTGGCCGCTTGAATTACATTTCCAGATTTATATCCCACATGATTGCCACATGTGCGCCAATATTCAAGCTCCTTTGGAAAGATCAACGTCATGATTGGGCCGAGGATTGCCAAAAAGCCTTTGACAGTATTAAAGAGTATATGTTCGAGCCTTCGGCTCTGTCTCCGTCTGTTGAAGGGAGACCATTGATTATGTACTTGACAGTGCTTGATGACTCCATGAGTTGTGTATTGGGTCAGCAAGATGAATCAGGGAAGAAAGAGTATGCTATTTACTACTTGAGTAAGAAGTTCACTAATTGTGAGTCTCGGTACTAGATGCTTGAGAAGACATGATGTGTTTTGGCTTGGGCCGCTAAGCGTTTATGCCAGTATATGTTAAATCATACCACTTGGTTGATATCCAAAATGGATCCAATCAAGTATATCTTTGAAAAGCCTGCTTTAACTAGGAGGATTGCCCATTGGCAGATGTTGTTGTCTGAGTATGACATTGAGTATCGAGCTCAGAAGGCTATTAAAGGTAGTATCTTGGCTGACCACTTGGCACATCAACCAATTGAGGATTATCAGTCTGTTCAGTACGACTTCCCAGATGAGGAGATTCTGTATTTGAAGATGAAAGATTGCGATGAGCCTACGCTCGATTAAGGGCCAGAACCTGGTTCCCGATGGGGTATGGTGTTCGATGGTGCTGTTAATCAATATGGAAATGGTATTGGGGCAGTAATTATTACTCATCAGGGTACACATTTTCCTTTTACAGCAAGGCTAACTTTCAAATGCACGAATAATATGACGGAGTATGAGGCCTCTATTATGGGTTTGGAAGAGTGTATTGATCTTAGGATCAAGCATCTTGATGTTTATGGCGATTCGGCCCTTGTTGTTAATCAGATTAAGGGTGAATGGGAGACGAATCAGCCTGGCCTCATACCATATAGATATTATGCGAGGAGGATTTCAACTTTCTTTACTGAGGTTGACTTCCATCATATACCTCGAGATGAGAATCGGATGGCAGATGCTCTCGCTACGCTTGCTTCAATGATTGTGGTCAAGTATTGGAATGAAGTTCCCTATATAACTGTGATGCGCTTGGATAGACCAGCTCATGTATTTGCCGTTGAAGAAGTGAAAGATGATAAGCCATGGTATTCTGACATCAAATGCTTTCTCCAGAGTCAGGTTTACCCGCCTGGGGCATCTGTCAAAGATAAGAAGACTTTGAGGAGATTATCTGGCAGTTTCTACCTCAATGGCTATGTGCTTTATAAGAGGAATTTTGACATGGTTTTGCTCAGATGCGTGGATAGACACGAAGCGGACCTGTTAATGATTGAAGTCTATGAAGGTTCATTTGGTACTCATTCCAATGGACATGCCATGGCTAAGAAGATGTTGAGAGCAAGTTACTATTGGTTGACAATGGAGTCTGACTGCTGCAAACACGTGAAGAAATGCCATAAGTGTCAGCTTTATGCGGATAAGATTCATATTCCCCCAACACTTCTGAATGTCATTTCATCACCATGGCCTTTCTCTATGTGGGGAATTGACATGATTGGCATGATAGAGCCAAAGGCGTCCAACGATCACCGTTTTATTCTCGTAGCAATTGATTACTTCACCAAGTGGGTTGAAGCGGCGTCATATGTAAACGTGACCAGGCAGATGGTTGTGAAGTTTATCAAGAATAAACTCATATGCCGTTATGGTGTGCCAGACAAGATCATTACTGATAATGGATCTAACTTGAACAACAAGATGATGAAAGAGCTGTGTAGCGAGTTCAAGATCGCGCATCATAATTCTTCTCCCTATAGACCCAAGATGAATGGTGCTGTTGAGGCTGCTAATAAGAACATCAAGAAGATTATCCAGAAGATGGTTGTTACGTACAAAAATTGGCATGAGATGCTGCCATTTGCTTTGCATGATCATCGTACATCTGTCCGCACTTCAACAGGGGCAACCCCTTTCTCTCTTGTATACGGCATGGAGGCTATGCTCCCCGTGGAGGTTGAAATTCCGTCAATGAGAGTCTTGATGGAAGCCAAGTTGACTGAAGTTGAATGGGTTCAGAGTCGTTATGACCAACTGAATTTGATTGAAGAGAAGAGATTAACTGCCATGTGTCATGGTCAGTTATATCTGCAGAGGATGAAGAAAGCCTTTGATAAGAAGGTCAAGCCTCGTATGTTCCGAGAAGGTGACCTTGTGCTCAAGAAAGTTTGTCTTTCGCACCCGATTCCAGGGGCAAGTGGACTCCAAACTATGAAGGTCCATATGTTGTTAAGAGAGTCTTTTCAGGCGGTGCTTTGATACTTACAACTATGGATGGGGAGGATTTCACTCGTCCTGTGAATTCAGATGCAGTCAAGAAATACTTCGCCTAAAACAAAAACAGAATAGCTCACTAAGTTGAAAACCTGAAAGGGCGGCTTAGGCAAAAATGAGCGTCTCGGTGGATTGAAAACCCGAAAGGGCGATCCAGGAAAAAGTTAGAGACATAAAAAATGAATATCTATCCCGCTAGATTGAGTACCTCACCCTGGGGCAATCTAGGCAAAAATTAGGGATTTGGCAAGTAACTGCATCTTGACAAGACTTTGTTCTACAAGCTGTCGTCTGTCAAAGATTCTCGCTCAGTCATCGTGAACTGAAGCTTCAAATACATCGGATTCAGAGTTGGTGGAGAAATGGTCATTATGTTCAATGTATCCCTTTTTCCAATATACATCACCAATTTCAAATTTTTTTAAAGATCCATGGAGTCTCGCCATTTGTGGACTACCATTCGATCAAATAAATTTGAACCTTTATCCAATTCTTTGCACTCTTATTTGTTTCTGCTTAACAAATGTTTGCATGTTTTAATTGATAAATATCATTGTTTTAAAATAAAGTTTTTATAAAAGTGTTTTTAAACAAAGTGAACTTTCACAATGACTGAAAGGATAAATGGAATATCTTCAGTTCTCTCCCAAGGATAGTACGATCTCCAAAAGGGTAAGACATTTGATTATATTCTTGCATGTTTGTATCCTTTCCATCATCTTTCAGGTTGTCTCCTCAGCGAGCACAGAGAGGGTGATACATCACCAAATCCCCAGAGAGTCTGGAGTTTTGGCCTTGATCTTTTTAGAGATGTGTATACCTCTATCTCAAACATCCTCAGACCCCTCCTCAGGGAGTCTGAGTTTAGCATTTGTGTTTTATCAACTATATGGTTGTCATCCCTTGTGTGGACTGGCCTAAAATCCCTTATAAATTGATAAAAGTCGACATGCTATCTATTCTCGAGGAAGTTGGTATTCCCCAGCGTAAATGGAAATCTTCAGCGGAGTGAGCAGGAATTCCCAGCATGAATAGAAATCCTCGGCAGAGTAGGCATGTGTTCCCTGCAAAGCTATCTTTCAGATATCCCCTCGGTAGTAGTTGCCTAGAGCAGTTGGTGAAGGGTTTGTTCCCTTTTCATCTCCGGAGGTACTTGTAGTTGTCCTCAGCAGTTTGGCTTGCAGTTTCTCCCCAGCGGGTTTGCCTACAACTCACCCCCAACAGGGTTGCTCATAGCAGACTATCCCCAGTTGGATCGCCTACAACCTTTTCCATAGTGGAGTTGCCTGATCAGAGCCTGATATTTTGTCTCCCCTCCTTATTGGAAAGTTTCCTCTAAGTTGAGTTGGTGGTGAAGATGTTTATCTCTTTCCTCAGCGGAGCATTGGTTTCCTCTCCCATTGGCAGAGATGTCTCTCCAACAAATGAGAGAAAGTTGTTTTGATTGTTGAAACTTCTATTTGGTGGTTGTTCCCCACAGAGTTTCATATCATTCCTTGATAAGTTCCCCCAATAGAGTTTCTTCTACAACAGATCTTATCCGTGTTGAGCTTCCAGTAGAGTTTCCTCGACATTGGATCTTTTGTCTGTTCAGCGGCAAATCCCTGGCGGTGACCCTGTATGTTCCCCAGCTAACGTTGCCTGATCCTAGTTTGACATTGGTATCCCTTCCGAGTGGAAGATATTTTCCAGTGAAGGATTTTGAGGAAGATATGTTGTTCCCTTCTCCAACGGAGCGATTTATTCCTTCTCCCAGTAGCAGAGATGTCCCCTCAGCAGTTAGAAGAGAATGCTTGATGAGTATCTGATTGGTGGATGTTCCCCACAGAGTTTCTCATTATCCCATGATAAGATCCCCAGTAGAGTTCTTCTATACCAGATATTATTCATATCTCTGCATGTTCTCGACAATTGTTGGAAGATCCCCGACAGTTGATGGCTGTGACCTTTGCTCATCCCCAGCGGCGGTCTTTGTCCCTGGAAGCAACTCTGTTTGTTTTCCAGCGACAGTCTGTGTCTTCTGATATTTGATGCTCCCCACCAGAATTGATTTCTCCTGTGAGCCTGGCTTTTCTCTTTTGAGATGTTATACCGGATGTCCGTCCATTGATTCTCGGACCTGTTTGTGTTAGATTTATCTGTTTGTCAGCATTAATCATACATAAACCACGCATATACATGCATAATCATAGCATTAAGATATTCATGTTGCATTCTTTGCCATATATCTTTGCTCGTTATCTCCTGCTAGTGGTGAAATGTTCTTCCCCAAGCAAATGATTGTGTCTGATCTCTCCATATAGAGTCAACCCCATAGGCATAAAGTGTCTATATTTCCTTCATTATTCCCCACTGAGTTATGTCCTCGTGGGTAATTATTGTTTCAGTTTCCTCCCTAATTATGTATTGGGATGGAATTACTCCCCTGAGTTATATCCTCATTGGGTTGAGTCTTGTTTCACTGTGTCTCTCTAGTTTGTTCCTAGATTGACTCCTTTCTTGTTATTTCCCTGCAGTTCCCTGTGGTTTAAGTTGTTCAATTGCTCAGTAACCAGTAATTGTTCATGCTTCTCCCCAGTGGAACTTTTTGGCCTTTTACCCAGTAACCGGTAGTTGTAAGTCCTATTTCTGTGGTTTTCTACCCAGTAACCGGTAGATGTAATCCCCTCTTTGTTGGGTATCTTTATCCAATATTCGGTATTGGTATTCCTTCATTTTTGAGTATACCACCCAGTAACCGGTGATATATCTCTCGGATGATTGCTTTTGTCAAGCAATTTCTCCCCCGCGAGTCATCTTTCATTTACCTCTTTGTTTGGTAATGACCGTTTCTCCTTTGATTGGTCATCATTTTATACCCAGTAACCGGTATCCCGATGTCCTTTCTTTTCGGTCGATTTATCCTTTATTAACCCAGTAACCGGTTGTGGACAATCTTCCATGCGAGTATGTCATCTACTTTCTGACGGTAATAGATAATATATCTCATGCGCTCTTCAGTCGAAGTATTTTTGCTTCCCCAGTTGAGTAAGATTCGTATTTCCTTATGGAATCGAATGTCCATCCTGTAAATTGAGTTTACTTTTTCAACCCTCCTTTTCGGATGATGAGTGTCTTGGATATGTTCCCAATTCACGCTTGGTTGGTCACCTATTATATGCCTAGTAACCGGTATCCCTAGTGTTCATTCCTACTGCTCCCTATTATGACTTTTTGTCCCCCGTGGAGTCAGATTTTCCTGAGTTGAAATATGCCTTTTAGGTTTTCCTCAGATGTTTCAGATGATTGATATCTTTCACCCTTATATCGGTCTTAGACATTCTTTCACCCTGAGCATGTTTGTTCTCTCACCCTTATACCGGTGTTTTGATCACATGTCTCCCTTTGAGTTTATTACCCAGTAACCGATAATATCTCGTTGTTTCTTCCTCAGCCAGATCCTTTATGGATTTCCCTGTCTGAGTCCGGATTTTTATCCGAAGTATCCTTTGTGGATAGTTTTGTTGTATTGGCATATTCCCCAATACATGCATCTTTGCGTCAGCTCGAGTCTTTCCATTGATTTATTTTCGTGGAATCCCTTAGTGTCTCCCAACAAGTTTTCAAAGTCGTGACCTGCTCACGCATTTTACCTTTATTTCTCCCCAGAGTCTCTGTCTCCCTAGTGAGTGTATTACTCCTATGGATTTTCAGTTTCTCCTGATTTCTTTTTTTCCTTTGTGGCCATATGCCCCACAGAGTATTAACTTTTGCATGCATACATTTGCATCATGAGGTCTCTTAGGGACCACAGTTTGTCTCTTTGTTATTATTTAAGCCCATTCTACCTCGTCGAGACGAAGATTTTAACCTTCATATCTCCGGCTAGAATGACCTTAAATAGGGGCATCTGTAAGACCCTAATTTTGACCGTAAGATGCATCATATCATTGCTCATTGCATTGCCTCAAGGATCATAACATGTGTGGCTCCTTAACCCTAGGGTTGGGACTTGTGTGAGTTGGTTTGAGACCACCAAGCATGCTTGAATTGTATATTATTGCTTCTCTTATTTTTGTTTATAACCAAAAGCACAAAAATATGTCATTAACCTCTTTTGTTTTGTAGCTCAAGCAGTCATGAGATCCCTTGCTCCTAAGAGGCTCCTATGCTCAATAGAATGGCCAGGTGAAGATGAAAGCAAGCATGACAATGGTTCCCAAAGCTCTCAATCATCATATATGTCTCCAAATTATCTCAATTTGTCAATTTGATCAAGATAAACCAAAGGGCTTGAGGCTTGTTTCCCAAGAAAACCCTAATTCAAATGTGCATTGACTGTGCCTTGCTCATGAAGCAACCTCAACCTATGATAAAATTAAATCAAGGGAAGTCCTTTAATTCACTATTTTATGCATATATGAGCCTATGTTAGTATCCTCAATCATTCATTCATCAAGATTTGAAGTTTGGCTTGGAGAAGTTGACCAGTCAAGTCATCTGACTATTTTGAGATCCACTGAGACCTAACGTTTGATGTGTTTGTCAAATGAAGATAAAACCAAGATAAAAAATGTTCTTAAGAACCATATTAACAACTTTAATGTTCATCAAAAATCTATTTGAAACTTGGAAGGTCATCATTCATTTCAAAACATTATAGGTCATTTTGACTGAAACCCTAATTTTGGGTCAACTTCCTAAAGACCTAACTTCTTCATTTTTTATGATTTTGAGGTGAGACCAATTGAACTGGAAAGATTAAGATGTCCAATTCAAATTTTATTTTGGACAAAATTTCATAATCCTAAAAGAAACACATGTGATAGTACAAAATATTATAGGTCACTTTGGACCAAAACCATTGAATCTTGAAAAAGTCCAACTTCAAGTGCACATAACTTTCTCATCAAAAATCCAAATGATGCAAAATTTAAGTCCTAATTGATACTCTTGAAACTATCTACAACTTTTATGTTGGAGTTGTTTCCATTTGAGGCTTGCATGATTGAAACAAAAGGGCTTAAAGTTGGTCCTTTTTGGCAGATTTTTCAAATACATGTTTTGTACATCAAACTTCATGGCTAGTTTTCACAATATTCCAAACTCCAAATGGATTTTTTCCCAACATAGATTTTATTCCTTACGTCAAGACCTTTCTAACCATTACTCACATGCCTATGTTTGGATTTTCTATGTGTGACTTTCGAAGAGGGGAACATTTGTGACCAATTATGAAATTCACATTGAATCTTCATGCACAAGAAAACACAAGGCAAATTGCACGTCCATTTCCATTTGGTATGATATCAACTTGCATTTCTAATTAATTTTCGGCCTCACATGCGCCTGCACAGGCCCATGCATGGAGGACCCAATGATCATGCACACGAGTTCTTCACCTCATTGCTTGGATCTCAGCTATAAATACAATGCTTCCCTCATTCAAGTTACAACCTCAAGGCAACCTGAAACTCTGCACAAGTGAAAACCCAGCCATTACCAAAGGAATTTTGATTTTTCTTTTCTTATTTCAAGCTTGAATTTCAACAAAATCAGTTGATCTTCAAGACTTATTCCTTAACCTTGCACTCATATCACATCTCAAGTTCAAATTGGAAGCCAAAGTTGTTAGACGGTGTGGCTAGTGATCGAGAGGGGGGGGGGGGGGTGAATAGATCACCTCTTTAAAATAAATGGATTTAAAAATCTTATCAGAGTTATTGAAACTTAGCGGAAAATTACAGTCCCGAATCGACTTCCGTCTATTCTGAACCGCTACTAGAAAACCGGACACGCGAATTTATTGCTGGATTTGAATTAGAACGATAAAGATTATTAACACCAAAATATTATCAAATCAAATGCACTTATCACTAAATCCTAATTCCAATGAATAAAACTCAGCTGACAGTTTTGTCAAATAATTGGTGTGTATATGATAAATGATGAACAACGTTGGAGTTTAGATAAAGAAGTTTTCTTGCCACTATTGTATCACGAAATGTACAGCCACAACACACCAACTGAAATCACAAAACTGTTGAAAACGTAAAGAGAGATAAGTAAAGAGTACGATACGCAGAGATTTGGTAAGGAAGTTCCCCACTGTCGTCCTCGTGTGTGGGTACGTCTCCCTCTCAATTTCAAATGAAATTGAGAACTGTAATTATCAATAATGCCGAATTCGTTGATACAAGGTTACAATACAAAGATAGAATTCTAAATCCCAAGATCTTGTTCTTGTATAGAACCTCCACTTGATCTGAGCTCGATCAAGAATTTCCTGCAAGAAATTGCAAACAATTCACCGGTTCCACGACCTGTTTGCGAAATTACCCAATTTCCAAACCTTACGCTACGACTGAATCTGTTCTGCAAACGTGACTAACAAACCCGCAAAAACACTCCAGTTCTTGAAGGACAAACCATTTGGTTTTTCCTCGAAACCCCCTTCAACCTTCAACTCAGCTAGATCCTCGATCGTTCCACTGAACACCTCAGCTAGATCCTTGATCGTTCCACTGAACGTTATCTCGTTGATCCTTTAATCCAAAGAACAAGAATGATTATGTGTTGATGTTCTTGAAGAAAAGAGATTGAGAAGATGAAGAAGATGAAGTCTCTTTCAGGTTTCTAACTGCTCAAACAATTGCTGCTACACACTCCTTTGATTGGTGTTACAACAGTTTTTCACTTGTGAATTCTTTCTTTTTCTTTGCTGTCAAAATACTTCTTATATGTGAAAGACAGAAGTTGTTAGTAGACAAAATAGAATTTTGTATTGATACAAAAGGTTATGCATCGATACATACTGTAACTTTGATTAATTTTAGAAAATTAATGTAAGCATGTATCGATGCAAAGCTCGTATGTATCGATACATAGAGCATTTTAACTAAGCATGTATCGATACAAAGTTCGTATGTATCGATACATAGAGCATTTTAACTAAGCATGTATCGATACAAGACTCGTATGGATCGATACATACTGAAGCAAAAACGTTTTGTGATTTACAACAAATTTATGGATCGATGCATATGAACATGTATCGATACATACTGACACAAAACATTTTTTATGAGTTCTTTTAAGAAATGTATCAATGTGGATCTTTATGTATAGACACGAAACAATAGTATAGGCTAAAAACACAAATGAAACATGTAAAATAATGCACAACCAACAATTAGACAATGATCACACAATTTGCTATCATTCAAAACTTATTCAAAGTAAAGAATTTGCTCACAAACTCCCCCTTTTTGATGATGGCAAATTTTTAGCAAGATGTGTGATTCTCCCCCTTAGTTTGTGCATATCTGTCAACATCTGCATTTTCTCCCCCTTTGTCAACATCAAAAAGAAGAAAAAAAACAGTTTTATCAAGGCAACATGTTGTAGAAGGACACAACAAAAATGATAAAGAAGCTAACAATCACAAAGAAGGAAGCTTAAAAGTAAAGAATCACTCACAAAGAATGACAAATAAGGGCAATAACACCAGAAGTAAGTAGAAGGAAATAAGCATTTAACTAGTAGAAAGTGTTTAAGAATTACATAAGCCAAGACATATAATGTGCAACTAATCTGAAAAGAAAAACAACTTAAGCAACATGCAATGAAATGCAGTGAAATGAAATGATGATGGTTTAATGTGGATTATAGCCACCACAAGATTCCTCGTCATCTCTATCAGGATCTCTGAAGCTTGGCGGAGGCGGAGGAGGAGGCATTGCATCTGGATTATGGCCCATGAAGGTGTAGTGCCTGAACCGGTCCTGAACTTCAACACTTCTGAATCTGTCTATAATACCAGGATTGGCACGACAGTCGTCCATAAAACCAGACATTTCATTGTAGAAGACTTGGTGCCACTTAACCAAGTCCGTGTGCCAAGAGTGTTGGTTATGGTACATCCGTGTATGATCGTCATGCCACTCACGATGCTCCTTATGCCACTCACTTTGTTGTATATGCCAGGACCGTGCCTCTTCATGACGTTCTTGGTTGGCAAGCTCCATTTGTTGAAGCATTTGAGTTAGGTGCACAGTAGGTGTTGAAGATGAAGTACCGCCGGAGAACGGAAGAACCATTGGTTCAGGTACATAGTTGGTTGGAGACCACCTTTGTGGCACCCAATCACCCCAACCAGCATTGTCATCAGCTGCAGGCACATCTGCTTCATTCACATCATGCATTTCTTCATCAGGTTGGTCTTCAACTACATGAATTCATTCAGAAGGCACATCAAAATTATAGATCCTTGTTTTGGATTTCCTTTCAAAGAAATAGAAACATTGACGTTCCTTGTCCCACCGATATCCCATATGAGATAAAGTAGAAGAGTCAAACTCTTGAGCAGCAGATGGTGATATGAGAGGAACTAGAGGGATTGCAACATTCCAGAACTTAAGAATTTTCATGATTTGAGACGCATAACCAAGAGCAACATTCTTGGCACTGTTACGCACAAAAAAGAGGCGCTTCACAAAGTAATTTGCCCAATTCAATGGAACCTTATTTTGAAGAATATACAAGAGATGAATGCTTGCCCTGTCTAACCTAGAATGTCCACTGTTTGCTGGACGCAGAATGTGCGAGATAATCCAATGAAGTATACGTGGAATTTTCTTAATCATACCAGACGTAACCTGTTCATCCTCACCTAGCGGTCTGTCCAATTTCAAGATAGACAGAGCAAACTCCTTCAGGTTAAAGTCAGTATCAAACTTCAAGTCATGCCAAGTCTTGAAATTATGCGACGGAAGCGGAATTTGAAATACTGTTTCCCAATCACCGGCCTCAAAGGTATAGGTTCTGACACCAATAGAACACTTAAACATATATCCTTTTCCAGATTGTAAGCCAGCATAAAATGCACGGATAAAATCCTCATGGTAATCATCCTTTGTAGACAAAAATGAACCAAGTTTTTATGCATGAAGGAGTTCAACCACATCATTGAGATGCAGATGAATAGCATCATGTTTATCGAAGACATGGGGTTTCATAACTAAACTTGTCTTGAAAGAATCCTCAAACTCAGTAGCAATTGCAGGATGAAGCAAATCTAAGGCATTTAGAGGAATTTCTAGTAACTGCTGAGAAGTGCCAACCGGTTCCTTTCCTTTTCCTTTTCCCTTTGCTATAGCTGGAATGGTTCTTGGAGGCATGGTGATGAAATATTGAAGAAAAGTGAGATGAATTTAGTATTTTGGAAAGAATGATGATGAAGGAAATTAGGGTTAGCCGCAGGTTTAGGGACGTATGGGAACTGGTGATACCAAGTTTGTGAAAAGATGTGATAAGAATTGCTGATGTGTCGATCCATGAGTGGAAAAAATGCATTTAATCCAAATAACAATCAGTATGTGTCGATGCATATGGGCATGGATCGATTCATGTCTTCTTCATTTCACATTTGTCAAAATTGATTCAGAATAGACGGAAGTCGATTCGGGACTGTAATTTTCCGCTAAGTTTCAATAACTCTGATAAGATTTTTAAATCCGTTTATTTTAAAGAGGTGATCTATTCACCCCCCTCTCGATCACTAGCCACACCGTCTAACAAGTGGTATCAGAACCTGGTTCGCTGGTGTTCTGTGGCTGCCTGTAACGATATGGATTCTGAACCAAAGGGGGCGTATAATAGAGCGCCGATTTTCAACGGTGAAAATTACGGCTACTGGAAAGACTGCATGCGAGTTCATATAAATTCTGTTGATAGGCTAGTATGGGCTGCCATTGAAGATGGTCCTTTTCAAATTACTATGACAAATGCGGCTGGCGCCATAGTTCCTAAACCAGAAGCTGATTGGAATGAGAAGGATGAGAAAAAGTGGTCGAGTGATTGGAGAGCTCGAAATATGCTAATTTCAGCACTTGGTGTTGATGAGTATTATCGGGTATCCCATTGCACGACAGCTAAAGAAATGTGGGATGCTTTAGAAGTTGCCCATGAGGGTACTACTGAAGTAAAACAGTCCCGCATTAACACACTCAATCAAGAGTTTGAGCTCTTTCGCATGAAACAAGGAGAATCTATCTCCGACATGCAAAAGAGATTGACTCATCTCACTAATCGGTTAAATGCACTTGGAAAACCTGTTTCCAATGAAATAGCTACTAATAAAATTTTAAGATGTCTTAGCAGGGAATGGCAACCTAAAGTAACAGCTATTAATGAAGCCAACGATCTAACGACACTTACGATTACAACTCTGTTTGGAAAGCTGGAAGAACATCAGCAAGCATTAGAAAGTCTTGAAAAGTTTGAGAACAAAAGTAAGAAGGAAAAGGAAAAGAAGAGAGACAAAGAGGGAGAGAAGAAGCCAATAGCTCTTGTGGCCTCTAGCTCTAAGTCCTCACGAAAAGAGCAAAGTGACAATGATTCTAGTAGTGACAAAGATTCGGATGATGAGGAAATGGGACTTTTTGTAAGGAGATATAATAGATTCATTCGAAAGAACGGAGTCAAGCATTCCGACAAAAACCTCATGAAGTTTCGAAGACAATCTACAGATTCAAAACAGGAAGAGAATAAGAAGAGTAGAGGAAGAGGATCTTGCTTTAATTGTGGTAAATCTGGACATTATAAAACAGACTGTCCTATGAAGTATAAGGATCAAGGAAAAGCTCCAACAAAAGGGTACAACAAACAAAGAAGAGCTTACATTGCATGGGAAAGTGATAGTGATTCATCAAGCACACAAAGTTCAAGTGATAGTGATGAAACCGCAAATCTGTGCCTTATGGCGCACACCAAAAATCTGTCCTACCACAAGAAGAAAATCAATGATAGAAAGGTAAAACAAGCCTACTATAATAATTTCTCTTCTATGACTTTTTCTGAACTGAAAATAGCTTTTGAAAAACTGCATAACGAAGCTGTAGATGCTTTTAAAAGATTATCTTCCGATAAACAAATTTTTTCATTTCTGGAAGGTAAAGTATACAAAGCTGAAAAAGATTTAGAATGGTTAAAAGCTAGTATTGCAGAAAATTCAAAAAATATTGACATTGATGGATGTAGTAAAGTTAGGTATTGTGAAGCTTGTCATATTTGGCAAAAAGAGGTAAACACTCTCAAGGTCAAATTGGAAAAAGCTTTACAACCTAAGGTTACTTATGCCGTTGACTCTAGGTTGTTTAAGAAGTCATTAAATCCATCATATGCAAAATACTCTTTTATTCCAAAGGATTTAATGAACAAGAATAAACAAACACATCATCATGGTTTATGTCATTATTGTTGTCATGTTGGCCATACCATTGAGATATGCAAGTTTAGGAGATTTCTTGTTCCTAAAGGTATTTATCAATGGAAGCCAAAAGGCAACCATGTTAGCACTTACCCACTTGGACCCAATGAAAATTGGGTACCAATTTCTCTCTTTTGATATTGTAGGATGAGTGCCTTGCTTCCGTAGATAGGAGATGGTTTCTTGACAGCGGTTGCTCAAGGCACATGACCGGTGACATATCGCTTTTTATAGACTTCAAAGCTAAGAAGAAGGGATATGTTACTTATGGAGACAATAACAAAGGAGCTATACTCGGCAAAGGTAGTGTAGGTAATCCCTCTACCACTACTATTTCTAATGTCCATTTAGTAGAGGGGCTTAAACACAATTTGTTAAGCATAAGTCAATTGTGTGACAAGGGTTATAAAGTTTCTTTCACAAAAACTTGTTGCATAATTGAACATGCTGAACAGAACGTTGTGTTTAAGGGTGTAAGAGTAAACAATATCTATATGCTTGACCTTTTTGATGTATCTTTAACAAGTACTAAATGTCTAGTTACCTTGAATGACGATTCTTGGCTTTGGCATAGACGTTTAGCGCATGTTAATTTCGATTTGCTTAATAAGGTTGTATCTAAGGATCTAGTAGTCGGTCTTCCAAAGATAAAATTTTCAAAAGACCACCTATGTGACGCGTGCCAAATGGGAAAACAAACGAGGGTCTCTTTTAAATCCAAAAATGTAATTTCAACTTCACGACCCCTTGAGCTTCTCCATATGGATCTCTTTGGACCTTCTAGGACAAAGAGCTTAGGTGGAAATTATTATGGTCTTGTAATCATTGATGACTATTCTAGATTTACTTGGACTATATTCCTTCATAGCAAAGATGAAACTTTTTCTGCTTTTAAGAATTTTGCAAATCTGTCCCAAAACAAAATGAATTCCAAAATAGTTACAATTCGTAGTGATCATGGTGGTGAATTTCAAAACTATCACTTTGATAAGTACTGTGACAAATATGGTATTGAGCATAACTTTTCAGCTCCTCGAACTCCACAACAAAATGGCGTTGTGGAGCGTAAAAATCGTGTTTTAGAGGAGTTGGCAAGAACAATGCTAAATGAGGGCGGACTACCAAAATATTTTTGGGCTGATGCAGTTAGAACAACTTGTTATGTTTTAAACAGGATCTTAATTCGTCCTATTTTAAATAAAACTCCTTATGAGCTTTTAAAAGGAAGAAAGCCAAACTTGTCACATCTTCACGTATTCGGTTGTAAGTGTTTTATTTTGAATAATGGTAAGGAAAATATTGGGAAGTTTGATGCAAAAGCGGATGAAGGTATCTTTCTTGGATACTCACAATCAAGTAAAGCATTTAGAGTATATAATAAGCGTTTACTTACTGTTGAAGAATCTGTCCATGTTTCTTTTGATGAGTCTTATCCGAAAAGTGTCGGAAAAGGTATTTCTTTTGATGACGCAGGTGTATCTACAGAAGACATACTCAAGGAAGCTGTTACGGAAACTGATCAGTCATAACAGCTGCCCATGAGAAGGAGGAAGATACTAGTCATGAAGAAGATGAGGAAGAAAGGACAGCTGAAGTGAATGACCTTCCACCAGTTTGGAAATCTTCAAAAGACCATCCTATTGACAACATATTGGGAGATATTTCAAAGGGAGTAATGACTCGTTCTAAGATAAGTAATTTTTGTTCTCACTTCGCTTTTGTTTCCCAAGTAGAACCTAAAAATGCCAAAGAGGCCTTGATTGATGAATGTTGGCTAATGGCCATGCAAGAAGAGCTTAATCAATTTAAAAGAAATGACGTTTGGGAACTTGTCCCTCGTCCGCGAGATCATCATATCATAGGTACTAAATGGGTTTTTAGAAATAAGCTTGATGAAAACGGAGTGATAACTAGGAACAAGGCACGTTTAGTAGCACAAGGGTATAACCAAGAGGAGGGCATAGACTATGAGGAAACTTATGCTCCAGTTGCTCGTCTTGAAGCTATACGTCTCTTGCTTGCCTATGCGTGTTCAAATGATTTTAAGCTTTACCAAATGGACGTAAAGAGTGCGTTTCTAAATGGTGTCATAAATGAAGAAGTATATGTCTCACAACCTCCTGGTTTTGAGAATGCTGAAAATCCAGATTATGTTTACAAATTAAAACGAGCTTTGTATGGTCTTAAACAAGCCCCTCGGGTTTGGTATGAAAGGCTTAGCAAATTTCTAATTGATCATGGATATTCAAGAGGTAAAGTGGATAATACTCTCTTTATTAAACACAAGGGAAAGCACATTCTTTTAGTTCAAGTTTATGTAGACGATATAATTTTTGGTTCAACTAACATACACTTGGTCGAAGAATTTTCTAAGGTTATGCAGGGTGAATTTGAGATGAGTCTTATGGGGGAGCTGAATTACTTCCTAGGTCTTCAGATAAAGCAACTTGATGAGGGTACAGCAGTATGTCAAACAAAGTACTGCAGAGAACTACTCAAGCGCTTTGGAATGAACGACTCAAAATCAATTGACACCCCTATGCCTACCAACGGAAATCTAGATAAAGATGAGCATGGTAAGAGTGTAGATGTCAAAAAGTTTAGAGGTATGATTGGATCTCTTCTGTATCTTTCTGCTTCTAGACCTGACATCATGTTTAGTGTTTGTATGTGTGCACGATATCAATCAAACCCTAAGGAATCACACCTGAAAGCTGTTAAGCGTATATTTAGATATCTTCATGGAACATCTAAATATGGGCTCTGGTATTCCAAAGGCAGTGATTGTAGCTTAGTAGGTTACTCCGATTCTGATTTTGCTGGCTGCAAATCAGATAGGAAAAGCACGAATGGTACATGTCACTTGTTTTCAAACTCCTTGGTAAGTTGGCATAGCAAAAAGCAGGTATCTGTGGCTTTGTCAACTGTAGAGGCTGAGTATGTTGCAGCCGGTAGTTGTTGCGCTCAGATTTTGTGGCTAAAGCAACAACTACAAGACTTTAACATTCAACTCAAACGTATTCCAATAAAATGTGACAACACTAGTGCCATAAACCTTACTAAAAATCCTGTTTTACACTCACGCACTAAACACATAGAGATTAGACATTACTTTCTTCGCGATCATGTTGAAAAAGAAGACGTTGTATTTGAGCATGTTGATACTAAAAATCAGCTTCCTGATATTTTCACTAAACCTTTGGCAACGGAATCGTTCTTCAACATTCGTCGTGAATTAGGGATCTTAGATCTCTCTCCATTGTTGTCTTAAGCATGTTTGTTCTTATTTATATTATGCCTCACCTTGGTTGATGAGATTTGTTTTAGATTTCATTTATACCTCACAAGGTTACATCAACAGAGGTAATATCACTCCTTTCTATATCTCTTTTAGAACTATGTGATTGTGTATGTTAGAACAAAATTTCTTATTTTCGTTTATGTGAATTTCTTTGCATATATTGTTTGAACATTAATATCTGATTTGTGAATTATACTTGGGCATCATTATCATGACATACTTCATAATGCATAACCATACTGCATAAAAATTAATTAAAATTTGGTTTGACATCAGTATGTATCGATTCAAAGATGTATGTATCGATTCATGTCTTCTTCATTTCACATTTGTCAAAATTGGTTCAGAATAGACGGAAGTCGATTCGGGACTGTAATTTTCCGCTAAGTTTCAATAACTCTGATAAGATTTTTAAATCCGTTTATTTTAAAGAGGTGATCTATTCACCCCCCCCCCTCTCGATCACTAGCCACACCGTCTAACAAAAGTTGGAAGGAATCGTGCTGATTAAAGCTGCTCTTCAAAGGTATATGATACAACTGTTTTGATCTATATCTCATCATATAATGTGAATTACTTGTGTTCAAATGGTTTTCTGAAGTCCTCATGCAAGAGGCAAGCCAGTGGTGGCTTTGATTTTGTGTTTTGAGAAGTTTCAGTTTGAACACCTTGAAATTCAAGCTCAGATTTCTCATTATATAGAGATCTTGAGGATAATCCAAGGTTACAGGGGTGATGTACATCACTCCAGCTTCATTTTGGTACCACGTTTGTGCATTTTTGTTGAGGTTTAAAAGACCTGCAACTGGTGGTCGGAATCAGTTGATCCACCAGAGAAGATGGTGGTTTCCACCACCGTCCCCACGTGGATGACTCTAGGCCCTTGGATGAGGCTTCAGCGTTCTAATCCTAGCCAATGATTCTTTTGACTTTTTTTAATTCATGTTGCTTCGCGCTTGACTCATGACTATGGTATGCGCGCGCCTCTGAGCCATTGGATTTGTCCACGTCAATTAATGAAGTGGATCATGCGCTTCCTGATTTTTCATATTTTTCCAATTTCTGTTTTATTTTCTTTTATTCCATTTATTTTCAAAAATTCACAACTATTTTATTTGGAATCACAAAAATATGAGACCAATTGCAAAAAATTTCTTGAAAAATCTAGTTTCATAATCTGATTTTTAATTATTTTTGTGATTGCATTTAATATTTTTTGTGAATTATTTTTTTTAATAGTTTTTAATTCATTTTAAATACTTTTTGATATCCAAAAATTCCAAAAATATTTTCTTAACACACATGCATCATGATAAGTCTATAAAAAATATTCTCATCAATTTCTTAATTGATTTGAGATTTATTTGAGATTTTAGTTCATTTGTATTATTTTTCTTTGTTCTTAATTTTTTTTAAATAGTTTATGTTTTCAAAAAATGTTGAGAAAATTTGTCAAACCTTGTTTGACCATGTTATACTTATGATAATTCAATTGGGCTTATCCAAGTTGATTTGAATTGAATTTGAAGTTTGACCTTATTTTGTTCATTTTGTTTTATGCATTTATTTTAATTTCAAAAATACCAAAAAATATGTTTGACTTTGTTGACCTCTAATCTTCATTTCTCTTCTGTTTACCATTGGTTGATGTTGATTTCATTCACATTTGATCATTGTGTTTTGTTTATGTCATTTGAATTCTCATTTTGTTCATTTCACCTTCATCTCTTTTCTCCTTCTTTATCTTTTGGCCAATGAGTTAATGATTTGTGGTTAGTCTTGACATATGAGAGGCTTAACCTTCTTTGATCCAAATCAAACTCAACTTGATCAAAGATCAAGTGAGTTGCTTTGTGTCCAAGATAGGTTGCTTCTTGGTCAAGCAAAAAACCTAAAATCCATACAAGGCCTTCCTTCTTTTCTTTTGGCATGGCAAGTTTTTGGAGCTTGGCTTACTAGTCATGATGTATAACTTGTGTTTGTTTGCCTATAGTTTTATTGACCGGCCTCAGATAGGTGTGACTACTACATTAGTCCACTTACGATTGCTTAACATATCGCTAAATTGTCTTATGACACACTAACAATAACTACTAATTACTAACTTTAATTCAAGCATTTAATTCTTACAATTTACTTTAATGCAATTTACTTTCTTGCCCATTTATTCATATTGCCTTTTCCCTTTCCTCACTTGAGCTCATATTTTGTGTTTATGCCATTTTCCTTTTACTCATTTGAGCATATTATTGTATATAAATATATTTGTTGCTTTGTGTTTGTTTTGTCTTTGTTTGTGTGAACCCAATGCAAAAAGGATAAAGGACTTAGAATTAGGACCTTACCTATGCTTAAAGGAGTTCAAGAGCAACTAGGCCTCATACCTTTAGAATGCTAAACTTGTTGAAGAGCAACTAGGCCTCATGCCTTTAGAATGCGAAATCTTGAAAGTTGACTTGAAAGGACCCCTAATCTAAACTCATTCTTTGTCCATTTCTCTTATTGTGTTGTGAACTTTTTGATTGTTTGTTCTTGTGTGATAGGCCATCTTGAGATAGTAAGAAGGACGATTGTCGTGAATAGCCAAGCTAAGAGAGACAAGCCAAATGGAGATCCTAGGAGCTTGAATATAATATTTGTTTTGATTGCTTGTTGCTTGCTAAGTAAAAGAAAAGGAGCATCTTGAATCGTCTTTAGGATCTCAAGAAAAGGAACTCCAAGGGTTTTATGTCTTCTCTTATCTTTGCATGTTTAGGACTAGCCCTTCTCTTCTTCTCTCCACTTTAACCCAAGCCAAACTCATTTTGAGCAAACATTGACATTGTTTTCAAAACTAGAAACCTAAGTCTTATGCCTTTGATTTTTTTTCAAACTCTTTTCATCAATACTCATTGTAAATGAATCCTAAGTCAACTTTGACCTCACTTTGTGAATACTTCTAACTTGTAAATACAACTCACTTCAAGTTGTTTTTTTTGGTTCCAATGGCCACCTTTGTTAAACCTTTTCATAAGCATTAGTCATAGGTTTGAGTTATCATAGTGGTTGATATAAACCTCACCTTATCCTTAGTGATTGGACTATAAGTCTTCCATACTTATTATAAGGTTAACCCCTCACTAGTATGTTGAAGCTCTCCTCATACGGTGGATTGTTGGTTTAAGTTGAGTTTTCTCCCTTTGATAACAAAAGACCTTAAGGCTTTTGATAAAATCAATTCACCAATCTTTTGAGATTTTTACCCCGAACTACGAGGTTTTGATCCTACCTTTGTGATGGTACGTAGGCAATGGGTTCATCCATTCAAACAACAAAATTGTAAATAATATGTACATTCTTTTCTCATCCCCCCAATCTTGTTTGCACAAATCTTTTCACAAATACCAACCTACAATATACATTTGCAAAAAGGGCTCCCTTAGAGTACTAAGGATGTTTTGGGTGCTTAAAACCTTCCCATTTCATAACCAACCCCCTTACCCAGATCTCTGACATTTTTATTAGTTTTTTATTTGATAAAACTTCTTACTTGGTTTTTGTTCGCTTTCTAACCTTTCTTTTGGATAAATAGAAGTGCGGTGGCGACTCGAATTGTATGATTTACTTTTGATTTAGTCAATACATCTGAAGGTAACGAATACCCCGCTACACAGTGGCTAGGTTCAGACATGTCTTTTGGGCTAAATATTTTCCAAAGTTCATTCATTAACCATTGCATCTTTTCATTAAATCACACTCTTTCATAGAGGTGTCAAGGTGATATATATATATATATATATATATATATATATATATATATATATATATATATATATATATATATATATATATATATATATATATATATATATATATATATATATATTCCTAATTTCAGAATTCAAAGTCACCTCTTCCATTGCAATTTGAAATCTCATACACATTCATTTTAAAACAAGTAGTTTTATCTTTGAACTTTCGTTAAGAATTTTTCTGCATTGTTCACATATAGCAGTCCAGAAAATTCATCTCATATTCATAAACACTTGGGCACTATTATATCATTATAAATTGCATGTTTAGAAGAGAAGATCAATCATAGTGGTTGATACATTGTCATATACTTTCTTTAATCAATATTTTCCAAAAATGGTTGTAAACACCTTGTTGTCCAAGATTGTTGGAAGCAAGAGAGTTGAGTTTGAGAGGATTGTTCTCATATCAACTTGGAGAATCACAAGAGGTTGTTCTTGGTGATTGTGTTTGTCTTGTATAAGTCATAACATATAGTAAAATCTCTTTCATGTTGAAAGGGGACTGGAGTACTCTCAATTTGTAAGGGGAACCAGGATATCTCTTTGCGTTCTTTATCTTTTCAGCACTTGCCGCTTTCATCACTTAGTAATCTCCAAGGAAAGATTATTAAAACAAGACAAAATCGGAAAAATTTCTATAGTTCCTAATTCACCCCTATTCTTAGGTGCGCACTCAACTCACATTTGACATCAAAGCAAGTTATTGGTTACTTGCTCCTCAGATCCAGAAGATGGCTTCTGCAAACGCAAACCCGATTTTCAAAGATGGCGGCAGTAGCAATAAACCACCTCTATTTTCTGGAGAATATTTTGACTTATGGAAAATCCGCATGAAAGCACATTTAGAAGCAGAAGGAGATGGTATATGGGGAACTGTTGAAAATGGTCCGCATAATCCTATTAGTGTGGTCAATGGTGTTGGCACTCTGAAGGTTAAAAGTTCATATGATGAAGATGATAAGAAAATAATACTTAATGAAAAGAAAGCTATCAATATTATTCAAAGTGCATTAAGTATGGATGAGTTCTTTCGCATATCTCAATGTAAATTGGCAAAAGAAATATGGGACACTTTGGTGGAGACTCATGAAGGAACCACTAAAGTTAAAAGATCCAGATTAAACACATTGAGTCAAGAATATGAAATATTCAGAATGCAGCCCGGAGAATCCATTGTTGCATTGTAGAAAATATTTGTTCACTTGATGAATTATTTAATTTCTATCGAAAAGACATTTATAAATGATGATCTCAACCTTAAAGTGCTAAGATCCTTGACTAGAGAATGACAATCAAAAGTAACGGTCATATCGGAGAAGAAAAATCTTTCTACTATGACGTCCGCATCATTATTCGGAAAACTCCAAGAACATGAACTTGAACTTGGAAGACTTGAAAATGGAGTTTTGTAATAGTTTGGAAAATGAAACTTATACTTGAGAATGCTTAGACTTGAATTTTGTACTTCGTTTTGAACATTATGATTAAAGGTCCATGAAAGGTTACAAAGGGTTTAGTTTGAATGGTGTGTTTTTAGAAATGATTTGGATTAATACGATGGGATATGGATTTGAATAGGTTCAACTGATGATTGAATTGGGTTTTGGATAACGGTTTAGATAAATGGATTTTGAATGAATTTGGTTTTGTATTTTGTTGTAATAGTACAATATGAAACAAATGGAATCTAGAAATAAAATAGATTAGGTATTGGTAATGGATATGAAAAAACAAAGAATGGGCTCATTCTAGGACAACACCTTCATGGCCCATTAGAAAATGATTCCAAAAATTAGCTTAAAATTCCAAATTTATCTTGAATTAACAAAATCGGTTTGAATCCAAAATCATCTTGAATTTCCAACCTTGACTTGAATTATCAAAATTAACTTGAATTTCCAAATCAACTTGGGTCAATGATCAAATGGTTATGGACACTTATGTCGAATGTTATGATCAAATACAATTTCACATGGAAATATAAATGGAATTAAATTCAAATTTGAACACATGATGACATAACCAGAATCAGAGACAATTATAATATGCACCGTGATGGATGAATGACCTTGACTGAAAATGGATCATGGTCAAAGAAAATGAAGGGAAGTATGAATGTACTAATGAATCAGTGTGACAAGATGTATGAAGTCAAGAATCAAATGGATGATTTGAATGATTAATACCATAATCTTCTAGTGAACTTAATGAATGACATGATGTAGACAATCCCTCCCATGAGCTAGGGTTCCACAATCCTCAAACCAAACCAGCAATTTCAGGCACGTTTGATCAAGGTTTTAAGCACACATCAAGTAATGAGGCTCATAGACCTTATGAACCAACAAGCTAGGGTTTTGATTAATCTCCAATCCAAAAGTATACCAATCGAGGCATTTGAACACCGATCATCCCTGATTAGGGTTTTAAACCAAACACAAAGCTCCACCAACAACTCCTATGACCATGGACCCACAACTAGGATTTAGAAGCCCAGTTCATGCATGAAGACCAAGAAACAAGATCCCTCAAGATTAATAATTAGGGTTGCAACCCACACGATGAATAATTCCAAAATCTTCAATCCAAACCTGCCGTTTGTCATACCCCGATTTTGGCCCTGAAATTTTTTCCCCATCAATCACTCGTTTGCATTCTTTCTTAATGACCATTCCATCTGGTCATGATACTATAAAAAAAAAACGTTTGTTGTTGGACTCGCTACCACGACCAGTCCATGTTTGTCTTTTGGGCTTTGTTTCTTGATTTTTGGTATAAGATGATTAATTTCCTTAGCAATGCGAGATTTGAAAACTCTTTCATTTGTTAGAAAAGTGAACCTCATGTTTCATCTTTCGTTCCAATTTCATCGAGGTGATTATTCATCTGTCATTTGTCTTACTACCAGTTTTCACCCTCCTTTCGAGTAAATCATGTGTCAAGTGCAAAATATTTTATTTTGGGTCATCATGCATATTCATTTTCTCATTCATTCATAATTCAAAGAAATTCCATACATATTTCTTCATTCACATTTATATTCTCCATTTCACATTCGAGATTCTACATTTCATATTCAAAATTTTCATTCATATTTCTTCATTACATTGGAAATTTTTCATTCACATTCAAGAATTTCCACATACTCATTCATAGTTCGATTACTTCGTTCATTCATTCAATCATAATCATCCATGTACATGGCATATGAATAACTTATAATCAAAAAGCACCTCATCACATGAATACATGAAGTTTCTAAGATGCAAAGAGAGATCCTTGTCTTGCTACAAGAAACACCAATTTTCATTCATTGCAAATCATAGATTATCCAAAAAATACATAATTTACAAAGAGCAGCACGTAGCATTATCTGATCACGTGAAATTCACAACTGAGTCCTTTTCAAGCCTTGATGTTGTGAACTCTATTCAGCTTCTCGGTCCTGAATATGAACTCTTGAAGAAGAAGTATCTGGATGAATCTTTTGAGCGAAAGAGACTTTACAATGAAATAATAGAAATTAAGGGTAATATCAGGGTTTCCTGCAGATGCAGACCTTTAAGTGTAAGTAAAACTAGGAACGAGTATTGTATTCTTGGCAAGGTAAAGATATTGAGAGAAAAGGGATAGTCATAACTTCAATCTTGCCTGAAGATGTGGATTCTGTAATGCAGAAGAGCCTCATGGATGCTGCAGATAAATGTGTTTCAGTTGATTTTGCTGTATTTCAGCCGAAGTCAAGTCATCTGATTGATTCGCGTGAAAACATTAACAATTTCCTTCGTTCAATTTCTCATCTTGATAATTGCTCAGTTCAGACCTACATCACAAATTTCAGATCATTCAATGGCCTGGTTAAAAGATCGGTGCAGTTTTTGAAAGATGACATGGACAAGCCCCTGGTAGCACGTCTCATTTTCAAGGACAAACTTATAGATTCTGTGAACCATATATTCTGCAACCTGCTTCCACCGGTCAATCCAATAACTAACTGCTTCAGTCAATGCCAGACATGCAGATGCCATGGCATTCCTTTAGGGGATGTTGAAAAAAATTCAACATGTTTTTCCTGTCCAGTCACTGGCTCCAACCTGGAAACGATTGATGTTAATGAAAATTCTATTCTAGTTGGAAAAAAAACTATTCTGTTTCTTCCCTTATTCCATAATTCCCTGAAGCTTATGCCAGTTTATTCACGAATCACCGTAACTGATACTGAGAGGATAAACTTAGCTTCTCTTGATGAAGGTCTAATAACGGGGGCTTCATTTGTCGTGACTGCATCTTCTTATCATGTGATCGAAACCAATTCCGATGATACTGATCAGTCATACATGAATGTTCAACTTTTTCAAGGCCTTTCTAGTGTTCTACATTCAATGGACCAGGGTTTGATATGTTCTTCAAATTGTGATTTAGAAACAATGACAGAGGCTCCTTATCATTGTTACTACATTCTGCATCCATCAGATAATGGACCAATGCTTATAAGGGGGCAGAAGAAGTCAAACAAGCTCCTGATAACCGATTAATTAATCCATCAGTCAATAAGCATGTAGAGAACTCTGTTCAAGCCTGTTTGCTAAAGATTGATGTAACAGATTATGATCCGCTGTTCCATGAAAGAGGCTTTCATCAAAAACTAAATATGCTTGTCAAAGAAAGCCTACAATTGAGGTCAGTATTTCCCAAAAAGGATGGTGCATTTTCTGAACTAAGCTCAAGTCAACAACCTTCATCTGAGGTGATTGAGAGAGGAAAATCAGCAAATAATGTCGTTGTTGTGGATGAGGAAATTTTGTCTATGGATATTACGAACCGAAATGACAGATACATGGCCATACGCTTGGTGCTTGGATCTTCCGTTTATGCTGTGTCGACAATGTTTTTCCTACTATGCCGTTGTTTTTATGTAGGTGTTCTTTTGAGCTTATTTGTTGAAGTTAGAATATGGCAATGACAGGGCTGCAATATGAGTATTGCATCATGCTATTGTTGATGTGTTATTTATAACTGTATGTGAGTTGCTGTACAAGTTTTAGCAACAAAGAGCATTTGGTTCCTTCATAGCCATTAACGGTAGAAGGCAAGAAGACCATGTATGGGCCAAGTAAAGACTTCACCATTGGCAGCGGAATAGTAGTTGCTCCGCCGACAACCAATGATTACACTTGTGAAAGCTTTTCATGTTCGTGTGGCAGTATATGCGGAATGGTCTGCTTGTGGTGCTTAGAAATATTGACCCCGACAACATTAAGGGTAGCTGTCAGTGATATAGGTTCAGTTACCAGCATGAACGATAGGAAGCAGAGCTCAAACCACCGAATTGAATGAAAAGCAACACCAGCAGCAGGATTCTGATATGAATAGGCAGGAGCTGGTCCATCTCAAGCAACTGGTCACAGATGTAGAATTTGAAAAAATCAAGAATTTCAGATCTTCTACAGATATCTGAGAAACGTCTTGAAGATGCTTTAGTGGACTCCTCTTCTCTTAGTGGTTTGGAAACCCACTTATCTGAAGTGCACAAATTTTCAATTTCTACAGATGTTGTTATGACCTTTACCAGAGCTCAGTTTGAGGTTCATGTAGAGGAACTTACTGAGAAGCTTCATTCTGCTTGCAGACAAGTTGATGTGCTTTGTGAAAATAATCTTGAGGTAGAATCTGAATTGAATGTCTGTCTTGGTAGAGAATTGAATGGCATGGAAGAAAATATGACATTGTCCACGAGTCTTGACTACCTAAAGTCTGAGTTAGCAATGTATACTGCTCAGTGTAAAGCACTAATTGATCAAAATAGTGTAACAATATCAGAGCTTAAGTAACACAAGAGTAGGACAGAAAATGTCAGCAATTCTTCTTGCTTGCGTGAAAGTGAGTGTCGGCTTGAGGTCGTAAGGCTGGAGCAGTTGTTGGAAAGTGTTTGAAGAGACGGGGCAGGACTGTTTTTATCAAATGTAGAAGCTGAAGTCAAATGTATAGTTCTCCAAGGAAAACTGATTGAACTGGAAACTGCAATTACTTCATCGAAACAATCAAAATAAAATTCGCATCAGTCCAATAATCAACTGTTTCAAATGTAAGAGAGAGCAAGGTAGTTAAAGGAGCCATACAATTTAAACAGCGATGCCTCGTTACTATTGTGACTATTGGGATACCTATTTGACCCACGATTCTCCATATGTGAGAAAGCAGCATAATTCAGGTTACAAACACAAGGCAAACGTGAGGTCCTACTACCTGCAATTTGAAGAGCAACAAACACATAGTTTAATTGATCAAAGGATTAAGGAACAGTTAGGGCAATCTGCACCTAGCATGGCTACGTTTACGAAGGCGAGGGTTGCAGCTGCTAAGATTTTCCGGATAATTGATCACAAGCTTGGAATTGACAGAAACAGTGAGTCAGGATTGGAATTGGAGACATTTACTGGACTTGTGGAACTAAAAAATGTCGAATTTTCTTATCCCTCTAGGCCCGAGGTTAAAATCCTCAATGACTTCTCCTTGAATGTTCCTTCCGTGAAAAACCATAGCTTTAGTCGGTAGCAGTGGCTCTGGCAAGAGTACTGTTGTTTCTCTTATTGAGATATTCTACGAACCAATTTCAGGACAAGTTATGCTAGATGGACAAGACATTAAAACTTTGAAGCTTAAATGGCTGAGGCAGCAGATAGGAATTGTGAGTCAAGAGCCTGCTTTGTTCGCTACCACGACTCGAGAAAATATACTCTTGGGAAGACCTGATGCAAAACAGGTTGAGATTGAAGAAGCTGCAAGGGTTGCTAATGCTCATTCATTCATCGTAAAACTTCCCGAAGGCTATGAAACCCAGGTAGGAGAAAGAGGACTGCAACTTTCCGGAGGGAAGAAACAAAGAATAGCGATAACAAGGGCAATGCTAAAGAATCCAGCGATTCTTCTTCTTGACGAAGCAACAAGTGCGTTGGACTCTGAATCAGAAAAGCTGGTGCAAGAAGCATTTGACCGGTTTATGATTGGCAGAACAACTCTTGTAATTGCGCATCGTCTCTCCATAATTCGCAAAGCTGACCTTGTAGCTGTGATTCAACAAGGAAGTGTTTTTGAAATTGGAACTCATGACGAGCTCTTCTCCAAAGGGGAAAATGGATTTTATGCCAAGCTTATCAGAATGAAGGAGGCGGCAAATGAAAGTTCAACAAGCAATGCCAGAAAAAGTAGTGCAAGGCCTTCAAGTGCTAGGAATTCTGGTTTGTATTGCAGTGGCGGCTTGCCCTTGTTCTCGTTGCTGTTTTCCCGGTTGTTGTCGCAGCCATTGTCTTACAGAAAATGTTCATGTCGGTTTTCTCTGGTAACTTGGAAGCTGCTCATGCTAAGGCCACACAACTAGCTGGGGAGGCTATAGCCAATGTAGCAGGACTGCACAACAACACCACATAAAATCAGTTAATTCCAAAACAAATTTTTCATCTAAGTTAGTTATAGTGGTGAATTGTTTCTTACCAACAAAGAAGTCTTGGAAATGGAGAGAATTGAGGAAGAGGGACCACAAGTGGAATAAGGACAAAACTCCCTAGACATCCTCTGTACGAACAGACCTCTCCACTAGACAGTAGACCTCCAGTACACAGCAGGAAATACAGCAGAGGAAAGAGATGGGTCATATATAAAAGAGGGATTACTATTCACAACAACCCTAAGTTTGGAGAGGAGTCGCTACTGTTCACTAAGAGAAAAAAGGAGTCGATGGCAAGGAGAAGAGAAAATCGTATTTTTTTCTTGGTGGTGAAGAGCGGACAAGATGATCAAAGACCGGTTCAGACGGAACCTTACCTACATCCGTCAGTCAATCTCGTCGTAACCGGTTAGTTTCCTTTTCGAGTTTCTATTTCCATTTCTCCGTTTAGCTTCCTTGAAGCTTACATTTGTGTGGTTATCTTGCCGTTAAATCTTTGATGTTCAAAATGGAAAGAAACAGGATCTCTGTGCGTTAAGATGAATTTGTTTGAGTTCTGCTACTGTTTTCAACTTTGTGTTTTATTTAAAAGGCTTGGTCCGTTTTTTTATGTTATGTATTAGCGCTTGAGATTGTATGACAAGGATGCCTATCCGGCGGAGTTGGTAAAAGGGATGCTTTGGCAAGCCCTTGGTCCAGGGTTTAATACCCGTGTGTGCCATATTTGATTTTATAGCATTTTTAATTTCTATTTCACATTTCTTTTTAATCCCCTCATTATTCCTAATGTTTATTACCCCTTTTATTTATTTTAATTGTTAAATATCGATTTTAATTTATGGATTCAACAATTTCCATGTTGTTTATCCATGATTATTTTTATCGATACATCGATAGTATTTCGCCGCGTTTTGATTAATCACATATGACATTTCAATTATTGTCAATATGTGCAAACCGGCTTTGAGCACATTATCTAGATTTCTTATTTGCTTTTCAATTTCCATCTGTCTTGCACGTCATTGCGTTATGCGACTTTGATTTGCATCCTCGCATCTCGATTTTTATCCGTGCACGTCCCGATGTTGTTTCTTTCAATTTAATTTTTGAGTGTTTTGTAAATATAACTTGTTGTGTTATTTATTTTCTTCACATGGCTTACTCTTGGGCCTTCTTACAATGAGACAGTTCTCTTGCACTTACACTCATACATTGCATTATTTATTGTTTGGGCCCGATTTAATTATTCCAGTACTTTGAATCCCCATTTGACAAAATGTACCCCACTCCCCGATGTGGAATAATTTTTACTGCTTTTCATTTTTCTATTTGTTTGACTGTTTAGTTAGCTATTAACACAAGAATAAAATCAACAATTTCCAAAAGATCAAAAATAAAGACTCGATCAAACGTCGAGTATTTTCTTAATAAATAAATCAATTCATTTCTTCCTCCCATTCTATTCAATTTCTTTCAAACCTTCATCAAATGTTTGATCCAACGTCAAGCCATTTTTCATAATAAAAACTAAAAAATATTAATTCATATTTAAGACATTTTTCAATAAAGATGGAAGTGGAACATGGTGGATACCGTGCACTCCTGAGACTAGGGTTCGAGATGGATGTCTCGCCTATCCTAGCTCTCGCCATCATCCAAACTTATCTATTTTGTTTCTCTCAAACATTCATTCAAAATTTCTCTTAAACGTCCATCATTGTTTGATCCAACGTCAAGCCATTTTTCATAATAAAAACTCAAGAATACTTAATTCCTATTTAACACCTTTTCAATAAAGATGGAAATGGAACATGGTGGATACCGTGCACTCCTGAGATTAAGATTCGAGGTGGATGCCTCGCCTATCTTAGCTCTCGCCATCATCCAAAATTGTCAATGCGGTTTCTTCAAACCTTTTCTCAATCAAATTCAAAACACTTAATCTTTATTAAACATTTTTGAAAATAAGATGGAAATGGAACGTGGTGGATACCACGCACTCCTGAGACTAGGATTCGAGATTGATATCTCGCTCATCCAAGTTCTCGCCATTACTTAAAACACATCAAACCAATCAATTTCTTTTTCTCGCCGCTGTGCGATTGACTCTCAAAACGTTTCTCAAACGAAAGGTACTTTGTTTCAAAGCAATGCAAGGCAATGTTTTTCCACCTGTTTTGGGTAGTCCAACAATGTTTTCGTCGATTTAACACAAAGTAGCTTTCGCTAAAATCGACCAACAAACAAACATTTTTCTACCCAGAACTACGTAAGCCTTGATTTCTCTGTTGAGATACGTAGGAGCAGGATTTGTAAATCTTGTCAGGCCCACTAATAAAAAACTTAGGTTTAGTCCTTTGTTAAAAATCCAAAAAATATTCTCCTCTCATCCTTTCTTTCTTTCCCACTTAATAACTTAAAGCCTAACATTTCAAACTAACATTAATGCACACAACTAACCTAATGGTTCCCGTTGAGTACAACGGACGTGAGGGGTGCTAATACCTTTCCCTTGCGTAATCGACTCCCGAACCCTGATTTGGTTGCAACGACCAATATCATTGTCGTTTTGTTCTTCGTCTTGGGTTTTATCGATATTTCCCCTTTCCTTTTTAGGAATAAATGAAGTTCGGTGGAGACTCTGTTCAGTCCATCACTGCAAGCGTGTGATCGCGCTTCGCTTAAGTCGTGTTCTCATTTTCCCGAGGTACGTCAGATGGCGACTCTGCTGGGGAACGTTGATCCCTAAGTGAGTTAAGCCTAGTTAGGAAGTTTGTGTGCCTTTGTTTGTTTAATATTATGGCTTTTCCTTATTTATTTTCTTTTATTATCTTTATTGTTATATTGATATTTTTGTTGTATGTTGGTTCCACTGTGTTGGGTACTTGGATATTTGATTGCAAACCATGTGGGAAAGACTCTATACCCGAGTCTAGAGTGAAAAAACATAAGATAGAACGATGGTTGAGTAGTACAGACTCCCGAGGTGAATACTTCGTAAGAGTCGGTACGAGAACCTTACTTAGAGTAGATCCTTTTGCAAATATTATCGTCCGAGGTGTATACCTTGTAAGCTTCAATGTTTCAAAGGGGTCCATGACTCTAAGAACCTTTAGAACATTGAACCTTTGGCCAACTAAAAATGATGGTTGCGTAGTATGGATTCCCGAGGTGAATACTTCGTAAGAATCGATACGAGAACCTCGCTCAAAATAGATTCTCTAGATGGAGTTGACGATCGGAAAGTATTTTCCGTAAGCGTCAAACATTCTTTTGAATCCATGACTCTGAGTACCCTGTCTAGAACCGAGTCGATGGTTGCATAGTGCAGACTCCCGAGGTGAATACTTCGTAAGAGTCGGTACGAGAACCTCACCCAGAATAGATTCCCTTTATGGAGTTGACGACCGGAAAGTATTTTCCGTAAGCGTCAAACATTCTTGTGAATCAATGACTCTGGGGATCCTTTGTAACAAATCCCTAGATTACACCCGGTGAGAACCTATTCTTGGAAAGCAATCAGATTCATCAGCACCTCAGACTTTTGAACCCATGTATTGAAAAAAAAAACAAATATGCATGCCTTGCATTGCATTCATTCATATTCCATTGCATCTGCATCTCATCAGAATGCATGTCATTTTCCAGACAAATACAAAAAAAAACTCATCCATCCTTTGTCCATGATTCAGCAAAATGATTCCTGACACGAGTTTAGAACAAGGAACCATGTCTCAAGAGATGATGGACGAGCTAAGGAAAGGTCCATAAGCATTGAAGGAGGAACTCAATCTTTTGAAGAGCCAAGTGGGATGGGTCGTGGAAACCCTGCAAGCCTTATTGAGGAAAGAGGGCCATCCCATACCCATTGCTACAATAGAGGGAGCTACTACTCCACATCCATCTGATGTTACCCCAAGTCAAGGGAAATTCTATATGGCAACTCCTCACCTACTAGCATATGGACCTCCCTTAGGATGTCATCATCAACATCCTATGACTATTCCTCCTCAAAATCACCAAAGTCATGTTCAAAGCAAAAATCAGAATCAGAACAAGGGGAACAAAAATCACAACGACCCGATTCCGGTGCCATATAGCAAGCTCTACCCACAACTGATCCAGAATGCTTTGGTGACCCCTCGAGCTCTCACACCTGCGTCACCGTACCTGCCATGGTACAATCCAAATGCAACATGTGAATTCCATAAAGGGGCAGTGGGACATGACCTAGATTCTTGCTTAGCGCTGAAAGCCTTGGTACGAGAGCTGATTAACAAAAAGAGCTTAGTCTTTGAAGAAGATCACCCGAAGGTCAAGTGTTAGACTATGGCACGGATCTAGAAGGGGGGGTTGAATAGATCTCAATTAAAAACTTGAGTCGGCGCTACCAATTTAAAAGAAAATTGGTTTTAAAAATTGTTTTAAGTGTGGAAGCAGCCGAGGAAAATTTTAGTCTAAAACGAACCGTTATTGGAAAACCGGATATGCGTTAAGCTAATGGATTAGAGATAAAATGAAATACTAATCACGACACTATTTGCACACTCAATTGATATATTTCACTAACTAGCAAGCCTAGTTCCAATGATCCAAAATACCAAATTAAACTGAGTGCAAACTTAAGACAACTTTGGCTTATGCAAATTCACAAACACTTGGTGTGCATACACTCCAAGAGATATTTGAGTTGAGTAAGTAATTCAAATTTATCTAGTACAATATACTATTGTACTTTGTATTCAAACAGCAGTTTTAGTATCTTACTCAACTTATATCAAAGTTTGGGAAAATTGCTTAAACTAAAATCACTTAATTTTTTTTTAAGCTGAAAAGCACTTATGCAGAAAATTAAAGAAGACAGAGATTTGATGAGGCAGTTCCCCCGCCGTCCTCGCTTCGGGGTACGTCTGCCCTCAATTCTAAAATTAGAATTGAGATGATTAATTAGATATCACCTGTGAAATTTAATTGTTTATACAAGGATTGCAAAGCATGTAAGCAACAGAACTTCCAATGTGTTGAATGATGCTTCCTATCCTTGCTCCTTGATTCAAGATGAATCAAGACCTTCGATCGTTGTTGCTAGACCTCCGATTCCAGCCCTTTGTTGAAGAATCTTCCTTTCTTCAAACCCTCGGCCCGGCTGATCTCAAACACAACGAGTCGAACCCGAATCCTTCACTTCAATGCCACTGAATCCGCTACTAGACTGATGAAGACTTCCTTTTCTCAATCACCTTCGCTCGGCTGAATATTGAAGAACGATTCGTCAAAAAACCCCCAAACACAAACCCGTATTGGAGGACAAAACCCTAACGGTTTTATTCAAGAAAGAACCTGTCACAAGCTTCAACTCGAACCGGATTCTTCGATCACAGCTTCGAACCTTATCACCTTTAATCGATCACGAACCACATCAAAAGTAATTGTGTGCAGTTGATGTATTGTGAAATGTAGAAGATGAAGATGATGAATCTTGGACACCTTTTTCACTCTTTCTTGTTTCCTTGAACACTTGAATACAAATTGACAAATGTTAGTTGATAAAAGTGATTTTACTTCTATTTATAGTAACAGCTTACCAACCAAAAATAACAGCTTTTCAAACAGTGGAAAATACTCAGAAAACTGAGTTTACGCCCGAGCGGTCGACCATAGGTCGGCGTGCGCTGACCCGTGGGGAATGCGCTGACCCCTATGGTCGACTCAAAGGTTTCATGCGTTGACCCGTGGATAGCATCACTATGCCATGCGCCGACCTGTGGTCGACTCAAGGGATTTATGCGCTGTCCCGTGAGCTATGCGCTGACCCTTGCGGTCGACTCATAGCTTCCATGAGCTGACATGTGGTTGACTCAAAGCATCATGCGCTGACCCGAGGCTTATGCGCTGACCCTTGCGGTCGACTCAAAGCCTGCAAACCTGCAAAAAATTGTATTTTGTGATTTTCATGCATTTCGTCATGATCACACTTTGTCCATATGTGTTTCTAAGAATTATAACAGATTTAGATAAGCATAGGAAAGGATATGATCGGTGATGTGTTGCATTTGTTTGTAGACATGCATGGTGGTCATTTGTCATCATCGAAACTTGCGATCGTATGTTGTCTGACACTTTGCCCTTACATACTCCCCCTTTTTGATGATGACAACCTGTGCACAGCCAAAGAGACAAACAACATGCAGTATTTACACACATTGTGTACACTCCCCCTTTCTTTTGTAATCTAACGCTATCTGCAAATCTGACTGTTAATTGTGGTGAACATTTTGGCTGCTTGTACTCTTCTCCCCCTTTGACAACATCAAAAAGAGACAAGGAACAATTATTCAACATAACATAAAAGTTTCACAGGAAATAACACACACAGATAATAATATCACACCAATATCATTACTGAGTGATAATCATTAATTAAAAGAACAATAATCATTAAAATAGATTGTGCACAAACAAGCATAACAGAGAAATGAATACAATCAAACAACAAGCAAAGATTTCAGTTTTACATTTTTCTGCACATACGTTGACAAGTTTGATGCATAGTTAGAATGCCATACGACAATAAACATCCAAAGAGATACATCATGCACATATACACACTATCATTATGAGGTGTAACTATTTTAACCATGAGACTTTGCAGAGAGAGAAAGAGAGGAACAGTATCACCTCGATGCCGCAGTGACTTGGTGAACGGTAAACTTGCGCTTGCAACAACATAGATTTGTTAGAAGTACAAGATTAAAGTCTTATATGGAATAAGGTAAAACAACAGATTATAGTGCCCGTTCCGAAATATCGAGAATGCCAAGTTCTCGGCGGATATGAAAGAAAGGTTCAGTGGCTAGCGGCTTTGTGAAAATGTCCGCTAGTTGATTTTCAGTATTAACATGTTCAAATACAATGTCACCTTTCTCTACATGATCCCGAAGAAAGTGGTGTCGAATTTCGATATGTTTGGTGCGAGAATGTAGCACAGGATTCTTGGTCAGGTTAATGGCACTTGTATTGTCACAAAAGATGGGAATACGTTCAAGTTTGAGGTTAAAATCCAATAGTTGTTGCTTAATCCATAGGATTTGGGCACAACAACTACCAGCGGCAACGTATTCCGCTTCGGCGGTTGACAAAGCAACAGAAACCTGTTTCTTGCTATGCCAACTGACCAAAGAGTTTGAAAATAAGTGACAAGTGCCACTGGTGCTCTTCCTATCCGATTTGCAACCGGCAAAGTCGGAATCAGAAAAACCTACCAAAGAACAATCATTACCTTTGGAATACCACAATCCATACTTCGGAGTACCAGATAGGTATCGAAGTATTCGTTTGACGGCTTTTAAATGGGATTCCTTGGGACATGATTGATATCTTGCACACATGCATACGCTAAACATAATATCGGGACGAGAAGCAGTAAGATAAAGTAGTGAACCAATCATACCTCTATACCATTTTACATCTACTTCCTTACCGTCTTCATCTTTGTTCAAGTTTGTACACGTAGGCATGGGGGTGTCTATGGCCTTAGCTTTTGCCATGTCAAATCTCTTGATAAGGTCCAAACAGTACTTTGTCTGGCTCACGAAAGTTCCTTCTTTGAGCTGTTTAATTTGCAGACCGAGAAAGTATGTGAGCTCCCCCATCATACTCATCTCGAATTCGCCCTGCATAAGGTCAGAAAACTCTCTCACAAGATTCATGTTAGTAGATCCAAATATGATATCATCTACATAAATTTGCACTAATATCAAGTGCTTTCCTTGAAGTTTAATGAAGAGGGTTGTGTCAACCTTTCCTCTTGAGTATTTTTGATCGAGTAAGAATTTGCTTAGTCTCTCATACCAAGCTCTAGGAGCTTGTTTGAGGCCATACAAAGCTCTTTTTAGTTTATAAACATGATCAGGATACTCATGGGACTCGAAACCCGGAGGTTGTGCGACATAAACCTCTTCATTTATGTGACCGTTAAGGAACGCACTCTTGACATCCATTTGGAATAGCTTAAAGTCTTTCGCACAAGCGAAAGCAAGGAGAAGGCGTATAGCCTCGAGTCGGGCAACCGGCGCATAAGTTTCCTCATAGTCGATGCCTTCCTCTTGGTTATACCCTTGCGCGACTAAACGCGCCTTATTACGGGTTATTACCCCGTTTTCGTCCAGCTTGTTCCTAAACACCCATCGGGTGCCGATTACTCGATGATCTCGCGGAGGAGGGACAAGGTCCCAAACCTCATTTCTGGTGAACTGATTAAGTTCCTCCTGCATTGATAAAAACCAGTGTTCATCGAGTAGGGCTTCTTTAGGGTTTTTAGGTTCCATCTGCGAAACGAAAGCGAAGTGATAATAGAAATTACTTAGCTTAGATCGAGTTGTTACACCCTTTGAGATATCTCCGAGAATGTTGTCGATTGGATGGTCTTTGGAAGACTTCCAAGCTTGAGGGAGATCATCGTTTGAAGGCGGATGAACTACCTCGGTTTCTTCACGGTGTACATCTTTGTCCTCCTCAATTTTGACTATGTCGGGTTGATCAATCCCCGGCTCGCCACCTTTGAGTATGTCTTCAGTAGATGTACCTGCACCATGAAAAACACTACCATTTCCGACGTTTCTCGGATTGGATTCATCAAAAGTGACATGTACAGACTCTTCTACAGTAAGTAATCGTTTGTTGTATATTCTATATGCTTTGCTAGATTGAGAGTATCCGAGGAAGATACCTTCGTCGGCCTTGGAATCGAATTTCCCTAAGTTTTCCTTTCCATTGTTCAATACAAAACATTTGCAACCAAAGACATGTAAGTGAGAAACATTGGGTTTTCGCCCTTTTAAAAGTTCATACGGTGTTTTGTTTAGAATGGGGCGAATGAGCACCCTATTCAGAACGTAACAAGCCGTACTAATGGCGTCAGCCCAAAAATATTTCGGTAAGCCACTTTCATTGATCATTGTTCTTCCCAGTTCTTCCAAAATTCGATTTTTACGCTCCACAACCCCATTTTGTTGAGGAGTACGTGGAGCGGAGAAGTTATGATCAATACCATGGTTACCGCAATATTCTTCAAATAAGTGATTTTCAAACTCACCTCCATGATCGCTTCTAATTGCAACAATGTTTGTATTTAGTTTATTTTGGGAAAGCTTAGCAAATCGTTCAAAGGCGGCGAATGTGTCACTCTTACTTACTAAGAAAATAGTCCAACAAAATCGAGAAAAGTCGTCCACTATTACGAAACCGTAATAGTTTCCTCCTAGACTTTTAATCCTAGATGGCCCAAATAAATCCATATGGAGAAGCTCGAGAGGTCTCGTTGTTGAAACGATATTTTTGGATTTAAAAGAGATCCTCGTTTGCTTCCCCTTTTGACAAGCATCACAAAGGTGATCCTTGGTGAACTTAATTTTGGGGAGACCTAGGACTAGATCTTTTGAGACTACTTTGTTAAGTAAGTCAAAGTTAACATGTGCTAAACGCCTATGCCATAACCATGAATCTTCACTCATTGTTACAAGGCATTTATCACTTGTTAACGATACTTCATTTAAGTCAAGCATATAGACATTGTTCACACGATGACCATTAAACATGCTCTTCTTATCATCATTATGTACAATTTTGCAACAATCTTTTGAAAACGATACATTGTATCCTTTGTCACATAATTGACTGATGCTAAGTGGATTGTGTTTAAGACCTTCGACAAGCAAAACATCAGAAATAGTAGTAGAGGAGGGATTACCTACACTACCTTTCCCAAGTATTGCTCCACGGTTGTTGTCACCATAAGTTACATATCCCTTCTTCTTAGCCACAAAGTCAATGAAGAGAGATATGTCACCTGACATGTGCCTTGAGCATCCACTGTCGAGAACCCATCTTCTCTTGGTAGTCTCGAGGCATTGTACCTGTGACAAGATAATTAACAAGAGAAGGTACCCAATTGCTTATTGGGTCCTGAGTGGTGAGGAACGAAATGGTTGTATTTGGGCATCCATTGATAAATGCCTTTAGGAACTAAAAACCTCCTAAATCTACATTTAGCAATGGAATGGCCTTTCTTGCAACAATAGAGACAAGAGAAATTTACATTTGGATTGCTTTTGCTATCTTCATCCTTTATAACATATTTATATTTTTGATATGGATTAACCATACTTTTTCGAAAATTTGATTTGTCGATAGCAAAAGTAATCTTGGGCTCAAGAGCCTTGTCAAGTTTGGCTTTTAGGTTTCTTACTTCACCTTGCCAAATGTAACAAGTATCACACCCAAAGTTCATCATTCTACTTTTAAGGTCCGCATAACTTGTTTTTGTGCTTTCCACTATAGAAGCTTTAAGTGCCTCAAGTTTCCGTTCAGATTCTTGAATTTTATGTTCCAAATGAGAAAAAAAATTCTTATTTGAGGCAAGCCTTTTAAAGGCCTCTTTCGCTTCATAGTGTAAAGTATCAAAAGCAGTTTGCAATTCATGATGAGACATACTAGAGGATTTTTCATATTTAGCATGTCGTACCTGTTTCTTTTTGTTCTTTTGATGAGCAGAAAGACATAGATTTGCATTTTCATCTTCATCACTAGAACTTTCATCATCGGAGGAGTCGCTATCGCTTTCCCAAGCTATGTATGCTCTCCTTGGCTTTGATGGTTTCTTGTGTGATTTGTATGAATCTTTTTCTTTTGTCTTTTTGTTCATCGGACAGTCCGGTTTGTAGTGACCCGGCTTTCCACACTTATAGCACGACCCTCTAGTTGTTTTTCCTTTTGAGTCATCATTTTTAGAGAACCTAGATTGCTTCCGGAAGTTTACCAAGTTCTTCTCGGAATGTTGGATGCCGTTCTTTCTCACGTAACGGTTGTAGCGTTTGACGAACAGCCCCATATCTTCACTCTTGTCCTCTTCTTCTTCGTCACTCGATGAATAATCACTTTGCTCTTTTGCTTGAGACTTTGAGGAGGAAGTCTTTAGAGCTATTGATTTCTTTTCACTCACCTTTGCTTTGTCTTTCTTATCTTTCTTTTCGTGTTGTTCCAGGCTTAAGAGAACTTGTTCGTGCTCTTGTAGTTTACCGAACAATGTTGTCAAGTCCAATGTGGTAAGATCATTTGCCTCTTTGATGGCGGTCACTTTCGGCTGCCATTCCCTGTTAAGACATCTTAAGATCTTATTAGTAGCAATATCATTGGAAACAGGCCTACCAAGTGAATGTAATCGATTGATGAGATGAGTGAATCTCTTTTGCATGTCAGCAATGGTTTCCCCTTGCTCCATGAAGAAGAGATCAAACTCTTGTGTTAGTGTATTGATTCTAGCCAATTTAACATCATTCGTCCCCTCATGGGCAATTTGTAGTGAATCCCACATAGCCTTAGCAGTAGGACAATGGGATACACGATAGTATTCATCTACGCCTAATGAGGAGATTAGGATATTTTTGGCTTTCCAATCATAATTGTATTTCTTTTCATCATCATCGGTCCATTGTGCTTCGGGCTTAGGCACCACTTCGTTGTTCTCATTAGTCATAGTTATTTGAATTGGACCATTGAGAATAACATTCCATATTTTTCTATCTATGGAATTTATGTGCACCCGCATACAGTCTTTCCAATAACTATAATTTTCACCATTGAACACGGGAGCTCTATTGTAAGCCCCTTTAGGTTCGTTAGCCATTTTCTATCAACGTTGTATTTTGAAGCACGGAGTGAACCGGAGCTTCTGATACCACTTGTTAGACTATGGCACGGATCTAGAAGGGGGGGGGGTTGAATAGATCCCAATTAAAAACTTGAGTCGGCGCTACCAATTTAAAAGAAAATTGGTTTTAAAAATTGTTTTAAGTGCGGAAGCAGCCGAGGAAAATTTTAGTCTAAAACGAACCGTTATTGGAAAACCGGATATGCGTTAAGCTAATGGATTAGAGATAAAATGAAATACTAATCACTACACTATTTGCACACTCAATTGATATATTTCGCTAACTAGCAAGTCTAGTTCCAATGATCCAAAATACCAAATTAAACTGAGTGCAAACTTAAGACAACTTTGGCTTATGCAAATTCACAAACACTTGGTGTGCATACACTCCAAGAGATATTTGAGTTGAGTAAGTAATTCAAATTTATCTAGTACAATATACTATTGGACTTTGTATTCAAACAGCAGTTTTAGTATCTTACTCAACTTATATCAAAGTTTGGGAAAATTGCTTAAACTAAAATCACTTAATTTTTTTTAAGCTGAAAAGCACTTATGCAGAAAATTAAAGAAGACAGAGATTTGATGAGGCAGTTCCCCCGCCGTCCTCGCTTCGGGGTACGTCTGCCCTCAATTCTAAAATTAGAATTGAGATGATTAATTAGATATCACCTGTGAAATTTAATTGTTTATACAAGGATTGCAAATCATGTAAGCAACAGAACTTCCAATGTGTTGAATGATGCTTCCTATCCTTGCTCCTTGATTCAAGATGAATCAAGACCTTCGATCGTTGTTGCTAGACCTCCGATTCCAGCCCCTTTGTTGAAGAATCTTCCTTTCTTCAAACCCTCGGCCCGGCTGATCTCAAACACAACGAGTCGAACCCGAATCCTTCACTTCAATGCCACCGAATCCGCTACTAGACTGATGAAGACTTCCTCTTCTCAATCACCTTCGCTCGGCTGAATATTGAAGAACGATTCGTCCAAAAACCCCCAAACACAAACCCGTATTGGAGGACAAAACCCTAACGGTTTTATTCAAGAAAGAACCTGTCACAAGCTTCAACTCGAACCGGATTCTTCGATCACAGCTTCGAACCTTATCACCTTTAATCGATCACGAACCACATCAAAAGTAATTGTGTGCAGTTGATGTATTGTGAAATGTTGAAGATGAAGATGATGAATCTTGGACACCTTTTTCACTCTTTCTTGTTTCCTTGAACACTTGAATACAAATTGACAAATGTTAGTTGATAAAAGTGATTTTACTTCTATTTATAGTAACAGCTTACCAACCAAAAATAACAGCTTTTCAAACAGTGGAAAATACTCAGAAAACTGAGTTTACGCCCGAGCGGTCGACCATAGGTCGGCGTGCGCTGACCCGTGGGGAATGCGCTGACCCCTATGGTCGACTCAAAGGTTTCATGCGCTGACCCGTGGATAGCATCACTATGCCATGCGCCGACCTGTGGTCGACTCAAGGGATGTATGCGCTGACCCGTGAGCTATGCGCTGACCCTTGCGGTCGACTCATAGCTTCCATGAGCTGACCTGTGGTTGACTCAAAGCATCATGCGCTGACCCGAGGCTTATGCGCTGACCTTTGCGGTCGACTCAAAGCCTGCAAACCTGCAAAAAATTGTATTTTGTGATTTTCATGCATTTCGTCATGATCACACTTTGTCCATATGTGTTTCTAAGAATTATAACAGATTTAGATAAGCATAGGAAAGGATATGATCGGTGATGTGTTGCATTTGTTTGTAGACATGCATGGTGGTCATTTGTCATCATCGAAACTTGCGATCGTATGTTGTCTGACACTTTGCCCTTACATCAAGTACAAATACCATACTGGAACAATGGGGCACTCCATCGAGGAATGCAAGAGTTTTAAGTTCAAGCTGCAAAGATTGATTGACATTAGGTCACCAACACTCAAGGAGGAAAGCTCAGGTATACACATCTTGATTTCTGGGCCAAGTAGCGAGAAAGGCAAAAGACCTCAGAAACCCCTCAAGGTTTTGTACCACAAGGAAGAAGTCAGGGAGGTGGCTAATGAGATATCATCGTTTCTCGATAAGAGAATTGAGATATCACATTGGATTTCTAATGTCACGACCCATGGCAACGGAAGCAAAGGAGAAGTGAGTAGTGGATCCAAGAGGGTTGCATCCAACGATCAGATTGAAGGAAAAGAATTTGAATATCGTCGTGCCAATATCAAAAAGTTTGTTGATCCCAACCTTCAAGTGGCTGAAAATGAGCAATTAGCAATGCCCGAAGTGCCGTACCAGCAAACGCTACCTTCTGGTCTTCATTACAAACAATCCTGGTTTGCTCCTCATCCAAATCAACAAGCCCAAGGCCCGAGATATCGAAATCAGCATAGGCCTCAAAATAACTTGGAAAGAAGAAACGATCCTTGTCATCCAATCCTCATGACATATAGCCAACTCCTACAACCTCTGATTCAAAACTCGTTGGTGGTTCCCAAGTCTCTTAAGCCGGTTCCACAACCTTACCCACCCGGGTATAACCCAAATGTGAAATGTGGATATCATGCCGGATCAGAAGGGCACTCAACTGAAGACTGCAGTACTTTCAAAGCCAAAGTATAATAGTTGATTGACAACAGGTACATAGCCTTTCAAGAAGGAAGCTTGGTGGTAAACGTTAACCCATCGGCCGGATAAGTGTGAAGGTCTTAAGGGGTGTCCCCATAGGTTAATGGATCAAGTTTGAAGAAGTCATTCCCTAAAGCTGTCAATCATTTGGTTGTTTCAACATTTCTTTTGTAGTTTCCTCGCATGTTGATTGTTAATTGCTTTTAAGCATTGTTGTTTTCTTTGAATTGGTAAGATTAATGAAATGTTTATGCATCTTTTAAATTGATCCATTCGTATTCACTCGTTTTACGTTCATGTTAAAAACAAAAATACTCCTCTCATTCACTTTTTGTTTATCAAACCGTTGTGTTAACAAAGATTGGAAGGAGGATGATGAAAACGAAACACCTGAAATTATTGTGGTATGCTTTTGAGTAAAACCTTGTCGATGATGTAAGGTATTGTTTCAAATCCCCAAACACTGAAGTGATGAGGAGTTAATCCCTAGACAACCACTTTGAGCCTAGAAGTTGGTGTTTATTTCGGATCTAAAACCCTTAATCTTAACCTGGGGCAGGGTAGTTGTGTTCAGATAGTTTGACCGTGCATTTGATCTTTCAAAAAATTCGTCCATATGTATGCCCTCCAATTAGGTTTAACCACATGTTATCCTTCGCGCACATGTTGAGGTGTCGAAGAAGTTGAGAAAAGCTAAAATTAGTGTTGGTTGATCCTCATCCACCAATAACCTGGAAGTCAACACGTAAAAAAAACAGAAAAAAGTTCGCTAAGTCAAACACCACAAAATGACTTAGGCAAAAGTCAGGGCATCCCGATGGATCGAAAGCTTCAAAGAAGCGGTCCAGGCAAAATCAGGGATAAAGACGGTCAATCAAAAGAGGTCATTAAATCCTCAACAAAAACAAAATAAGGTGACTTCCATTTCAAGAAAATCTCACCTTGAATCCTCATTTTCACTTTCGCACCTTCGAAGTCGAATGCGTGTATTGAATTAACTGAACATAGGAATTGGAGATCATCAAGAAGAAGGGGTGGGTAAAAATAAATTTTGAGCCTTATATCCTTTTGTTTCAAAAAACCGTGAACCAGACCACATTACAATCCGTAAAAGACCTAATTGAGGCAGCGTTTATTCTGAAAGCATACTACAACAAGGTTGTGTTAACCTGACTCCAAATGATTTTTGTTAACCATTTGATGGCACAGACTTGCATGTTGTGAATGACTTGATCATCATTATGTTCTTATCAATGACTTATTCACTGTATTTCACCGTTCATATCAATAAACTCTGATTTCAAATTTTTGCATAAGCACTGCATTAAAATTACCATTTTTGAATGCACAATCTTATTTGTGAGTCAACACTTAGCATTAAAGAAATTTCAACAATATACAATTGAGGAATTTGATACGGTGAAAGAAGTCCAATCATGGGAAAATCACTTTGAGTATCATTCAATCCAATCCAATCACCCCAAGGTTCACTTAGCAAAAAGTGATTTGCTTCAAGACTCAGACCGGGGTAAGCCACCTCAGAAGCTCATTGAGTCCAACTACCCAAAGACAGTCAATCAGAAGTCTACCTTTCTAGGTTTTGGTGAATTAGGGTCAGGTCACTGCGGTATGCAAACATTGGGGCAAGCCATCTCGAGATCGTCTCATGTCGAGCTGTTTCAAACTCACTTTCAAGGTGAACATTTTCAAGGACCCAACAGACTAGGGCAAGATGAGCCACAGAGGGGCAGACCCCCTTCATATTTTCGAATTACTCAAACAAATTCTGCCATATGTCAACAACTATTGATTCTAAAACGAGTGCCCGAAAGTTATGCTAGCATGATTCATTAATCCTCTAAAAGGATCCATTTGGCTAAGTTGTGGCCGTCAAACTTGATAGAATTCTCCTTTGACAACATCTATCACAAAATATTTGGTTGAGTTCTCAGTGTTAAGGAATCATGATATCCATAAAAAGCCTCTACAACTCCCAGTCCACTCAAGTGTCAGCATTCTCATAATCATGATCATTCAAATATCATGCATAAAAGAATTCAAATCATGCATAACCGAAATGTACTTCGTGCTCATTTTGCAATGACCCAGGTCTTGTTGTTGATCCTATATTCTTTGACCTCTAATTCTAGTTTTTCTTTGGTGCCCTTATGTAGCACCTCAAATTTGCACCTATCATTATACATACATTTTCATATTAGGTCATAGCATGTCATGATCCATTGCATAGCATTTGCATTGTTCCCAGTTGCCTCAAGAGCAAGCAATCAGGAATTAGGTCAAACTAATCTCCTGATCAGTCAACCAAGCAAGCAAAGGAATTTCTCATTGAATCAAGGCCTTGGGGATTGTCCAACAAGTTCTCATGATTTGGAGGTCTATTTGAAGTATTTTGGTCAAGGGTTGAAGGCTCAGAGGTCAGCAGTTCATGCCCAGACAGTCAAAAGTCAAAGAAAGTCAACTGTCAGTCAAAGCAATGGATGGTGGTCATTCTTGTGGAATTTGGGCACCATGGTCAATAATCAAGAGTTCAAACAACTTGGGACTTCATTTGAAGTCAAGTCCTCAAGGAATTAGGGTTTGGAAGTCATCAATCAACACACAATCAGACAAAAACCCTAATAGTCAACTGTTGGTCAACTGTCCATTTAATCAGAGATTTGATGATTGGAATTGGTTTGTGGGAGTTCATTCATGTCCAAATAGCCATCATATATCATGCCAAACACCATCATGGAAGAGTTTGAAGCCAGATCAGAAATTTCCCAAAACGGAAACTGGGCCTGTAACTGAAACTTGCCATAAATGGAAAGTTTTGATCCTCAAACTTACATTGTGATACAAGCCTCAAATGAATTTTTGCCCAACATGAAAGTTGAAGATCTTGTTCTCCCATTTCCAAAAAGTCCTAGAACTCTCAATTCCCATGTATGGTTGGCAAGTTATGATCGAATCGATTTTAGAAAATCTTGAACTTCAAAGGGCCATATCTCCCAAACCGTTTGGCCAAATTTGATGGGGTTTTTTCCTACAAACCACATTTTTCATCCTCTTTCCAAAAATATAAATTTCATGAGCCAAAACTTCACCAATCAAAATGGCATATTTTGACCTTTTTCATTTAAATGGAAGTTTGACCAAGAGTTGACTTTTTGACTCAAACATTTTTTCAGCATTTGGCCAATTGGAACAGCTCATAAATATCATTTTAAGTGTGTTTGCAAAGCCAAATTATGCAGAACATGTGAATCTTGTTTGGTTGCTTGAATTACAAGAAAAGTACCATTGCACCATACTTGCACCATACTTGTCCATGCCTTGCCTTGTACCTCAAAAGGACAGCAATTATGCAGCATTTCTTCTGTCCTTAGAGCCTCATTATGCAGCAAAATGAACAATTGTACAAGAAGCCATTCCTTGCTTGCTTAAATTTTGAAAAGGACAAAACCAACCACACTTCCATGCCTTAATTTGTACTGTCCAATAGCAGTTGGGACAGCACCATTTTCCTGTCAAGAGAAAAGGCATGGCAGCCACAACAAAGAGGGGGTAATGCAGCAGAAATTGATGAATGAACTTGGCCCACACTTTGCTTGGTACTAGAACAAGTAGTTATGCAGCATTCTGCTAGGAGTTTTGGAAAGGAAGATTGAGGCCATAACCAAAAAGAGACCAAACACTTCTCACTGATTTTTTAAAACCTCCTCCTTGTTTGCTTGGATTTGATCATTTGATGTCAAACCAAAACACACAAAATGAACTAAACTAGCTTGGCCAAATACCATTTCTTCTCATCATTTCCTGTCACAATACTGCAGCAGCAAAGGACACACATAGGACAGTAGAAAACCTGCTGCAGCAGCCCAAAACCATACCTTGCTGTGCAAGTTCAAAGGACCAATACCATGCCATGTACTATGCAGCAAGTGAGGCCATTCTTTCTGTCATGACAGCAGTAGCACCAACAAAAAACCACTTGGCCAAGGCAAGGGAGAAAAAGGCATGCTGATTCAAAAAAAGGACTTTGCAACAAGAGCACAAAACTAACACGGGGCATCTGATTTTTCTGCTGTACAAAAACCATTAGCAGACCAAGAAAACCTCTCCCACTTGCAAGGCTCACCATGAACCAAACATAGCTTAACCTTGCTTGACTTCACATCAAAACACAACTTGACTCATATTTTTCCAACCACAAAAAAAAAAACCATTGGCATTTTGGCTCTTCTAAAGGAGGTCTGTTACCACCCTGCAGCAGAAGAAGAAACAAAGCCTTAGCATGAACTAAAATCATTCCCAAACCTGCAGCAGCCTCTAACCACCATTCAAACTCTCTCAAACTTGACCTGTCATAAAGATCAATTGCAGACCAACCAAACCTCTCATTTCTTGGCATTTTAAATTTTTGTAAAACACCCTACTTTGCCTTGCCAACCAACAAAACCTTGTGCTCTCGAAATACCTGCTAACTGCCTTTGGCCATTTTCTTCACAAACCTGTAAAAACTGAAAGAAACAAAACTTGAGCTTTGCATCTTGACAGTCCCAACCAGGCCTTGCCACAAACCAACATAACTTGGCATCTCATTTCTTCTGCCTAAACAAAGCAGCAGACCAACTTGTGAGCTCTTACTCTCTCAAGCTTCACTTTGCTTTTTGCATTCTTCAAAACCATGTCCAAAAGCACCCAAGTTGCCACATGGCCCTGTACCAAGAACAACTTCTAAACAGCAGGGCTTTTGGATCCTCTTTTCTGCCATTTGAAACCAAAATTAATAACCATCAAAAGCATTGCAGAAAAAGCACCAAGCCTTGCCTTGCATTCTTCTGTCAAAACCTGAGCCAAAAGACTTCAAGAACCCTCTATTCTAAAGCATAAGGGAGGTTTATTTCAGGCTGCAACATCAGAACAAACACTGCATCTTGGTTTTCTTCACAACCAAGTAAAAACTCGAATCCCTTTTTTCTCTTAACCATGCTATACTTTTTGTAATCCTTGCCTTGCTGATTGTTGTAAGCTTTATATTATTTGATTTAGTTAACAATGTTGGAAGAAATCTGGAATTTCGTTTTCATGAACAAGATTGTCTTCCTTCGATTTGGCTTGTGTAGTTTGTTTTAATGGAAATGAATATCATATCTGTGATGCTTGAAATATGCTGGTGCAATTGGTACTCTTGATTTAGACTTCTAGGCGCATTAAAATTTCGATGCCTTATGGTGATGATGAATGCTGACTGCTTGCTGAATGTTGTTGCTGTTGTTTGTTTTGTCTGAAGAATGATGAATGAATGTTGCTTACTGCTGTTCTAACCCTAAAACCTGCCAAGAAATCTCATGAATATGATGTATGCTGTTGCTCATGATTGGTTTTTGAATGCAAATTGATGATGAATACATGATACCATGCTGCTTGCTTGATGCTTATTTTTAAATGAGTTCATAATGATGGATGTTGCTGTTGACTGCTTGTTGATAACCATGCTGCATATGCCCTGCTGCTGTGATGAAACCTATTTGTTTTTCCAGCATATTTACATGGATTGTGTTTAGGGTATTTGTTTGACTGTTGTTGCATGATCATTATTGTATCATTGCCATTTGTTTGATTCCAATTGGTTGATGAACCATGAAGTTGGAACATAAACTTTGCTGCTTGTTTTGAAAAACCTAAGGCTCACTTCTGGAAATCTTCATGCTCATGTTGCTTTGTTGTTATGTCATGAAGAATGTTGATAATTTTATTACTGCCAGGTTGATTGTTTGAGTTTGTTTATGATTTTACATGATGATGAAGCATGCTGCTGTTTGAACTAACCCTGTCCAAATTTCCATGATCAATGTTTTTGGTTGTTGGTTAATGTTTGCTTGATGTTCATTATACCTTGCTATTGAGTGCTCTTGCTCAAAACCTGTTTGATGTTAATGATGAACATGAAGATGTATGTTGGTTGCTAGTAGAAACCTAGTATTGCATGAACACCCAGAAATTTCAAAGTTGATTGACTGCTGTTTGTGTGTTACATGAACCTGCTGCACCAAGGCCATGACATTATGTGTTCGTGCTTGAAACTTGCTTGATGTTAATGAACCATAAACATGAAATTGATACTGCTAATGCCATGCTGTATGGGTTTTGTTGGTTTGATTTTCATTTGTTCATGTCGATTTTGAACCATGAAGGTGGATTGAATGCCTTACTGTTTGCAACCTGCCTTGCCCAGAAATTTGCATAAGTTTGTGCTTTACTTGTTTGTGTTTTGAGGTTGCGTGATCATTGTTGCTCCTGTTATGTTTGTTTGTTCATGACTGGTTTTTGGATGATGAAATTGATGATACCCTACTGCTGTCCAAACTTATGCCCTGAACAGAATTTTTTTCTCATGATTTTGTTGGTTGGTTGTTAGTTAATATTGCTTAATGATGACAGTTGTTTCCTTGCCATGTTGAATGCTGTTGTTGTTTGTTGAATGATCATTACTTTTGCCATTTGTCTACCATGTTGTTTGAATTTGGCATGCTGTTAATGAACCATGAATTTGAATGGATCCTACTGAATGTTCAAACCCTGCTGCAGTTTTGAAATCCCATGGGCATGCCCTGCTGCTGTTATGCTTGAACCCAAAAAACCATATGTTTTGTGCTGCCATGCTGATTAAACATTGCTTGCTATTATCCTATGCTGCATGAATATCATTTATGTTACCATGTTGGTCTGCATGTTTCTGTTTAAGATTTGTTGGCCATGATGATCGATTAAAGTTGAGCATTTGAGCTGCCCTGCCGTGTTTAAACCTTATCATTTCCAGATTTCCCATGTTTGTGTTTGTTTGGTTATTAGCTGGTGTTGTCTAATGATGAGGTTACATGGCTTTGTTTTGGATTGTTGATGTTGGTTACAGTTGATGCTTGAATGATGATTATTAAGGTTGGTTGTGTTTGTTCGTGCATGATGATGATGAATGTTGAGATACCATGGTTGTTAAAACCCTAGGGTTTTAGAACCCAGTTTTTGAAATCATTTGGCCAAGTTTACTGTTCTATTGGTGAGGACCAATCAGAACATTTCATTTCCTCCCCCCCAAAACGCACAGTTTGGTTTAGTGAGCCCAGAATTACACTTTTGCCATCCGCTGACTTATGTTGACCAATTGCCATACCATTTTGTTCATGTTTGCATCATAATTTCATCCAATTTCCACAATTTATTTCTCATTCAATTTTCATCAAAAAATTATGAAATTTTTTTCACATGTTCATGAATGTGTCCTTTATTTAATCATGATTTTTAATTAATTTTCCATGGTCTGGATCTTAAATGATAAATATTTTCTTGACATGTATGCCAAAATGATACATTGTGCCAAATCTTTTGTGAAATTGTCATTTTGTATCCAATGAGCTTGAAATTTTTTGTGGTGAAACTAGACACCTTGACCTTCATTTCCATATAAAGTTTGTGCATTTATCATTTTTGGATTGTGAGCTTTGAATTTTTGAAGTTATGTGTTACATTTGGTTCTATACCATGATCATGCATTTTCCTAATTTTCATTGCCATACTTCCTTATCTCCAAATGACTTGATTTTTTGCATGAGCCTACTCTTGTATGTCTAGTTTACTTGTGAATTTTCTTGGATTTATTTGAACAATTTTCCATTTGTTTGAGATTTTTCCTTCCTGCCTAGTCAAATATTGACTTTGTGTGACACATGTTCCCATTTCATTTGTGAAATTCTCATACTTTATTGGATGGACATGAAATTTTACATGAGATAACTAGACATCCTCATCTTTGCCATGGCTTTAGTCCCATTCATTTATCATACACCATTCTTGACTTATGATTTTTCTAAGTTGATGCATGTTTGGTTGACTTCTTTGGGCATGTTCAAATTGGCTTTGACTTTCTGATTTTCATTGACTGCCTTCCACTTGTCCAAATGGGATGAAATTTGACATGCTTACCATGTTATGTGTTAGGTTTGATCATGATTTATTTGGTGATTTTTGGAAAATGTTTAGATTGCTTTTGATGCAAGTCTTTCTGTTGACTTCTATGGGTTTCTGTTTGCCCTACTTTGACCTAATTGGTTCATGAAATGATGATAGTGATTGATATGACTGTGAACCCAATTGGTTTTGTTTCCTAATTGTTTGAACATGATTTTGGATACCTTACCCCTTGCTGTCTTGACTTTCTCATCCACTTTTGACCCTAGGCTTGCCCTAGTGGTCCTGTTACTCACCTTTGAGTTTGTGATTTCAGGTTGACCATCAAATGGCCATTGAGACCAGTTCTTTTGAGTGAGCTTGCTTGAATATTGTTATCTAACCCCCTTGTTTTGTAGGTGGCTTGGCTCACATGCCTTAAGCCTTGTGCCTTGCACATCCATGTGCCTCCAATTAACTGTTGGTGTCTGTTTCTATTTGTTTGGTTTGAAGTTGCATACTAACATCTGCTTGACTGTTTCAGGTGCTTTAGTTGCTTTTAGTTCCTTGTGAACTTTTGCTTTGCTTTGCTTGTATAAGCAATTTGCATTGAGGTACGCCTCCTTTACTTCATGTAGTCTGGAAGACCTGGCCTGTTACTTGGCCAGGCAACTGTCTGAAGTCCTCCTTAAGAGGCAATGTTTGTGGATGTTTACTTTTGTCCCTGCATAGAGTCAAAGTCCTCCTAAGAGAAGAGGCAATTGGTGGAAGGTAGGGATATGCAATCTATCCCCCACTATTCAGTGTGTCATCTGCTTTGCTCACACCACTGTGTTGATGCATTGCAGATACAAACCCAAGATCTTGTGCAATTGCACAGTTGAGTCAGTTTCAAATGTGTAGAAGGGTTCCCACTTTCTGAACCCACACATTCTTGTCTTGAGCTCTCCCAGGCCAGGGATAAGAGCTGTGAGGTCTCATCCTCACTTCATCCTTTCATCTGCTTCACCTTAGCCCCTCAATGGCAAGGTTAAGAGCACATTCACCCCATTCCAGAGGTTTGTTTGTTGAGGTTGATATGACCCCTTGACTAAAACCTAACCCTTGTTTGAGCCACTTGTTTGTGTATAGCGTGTGCTATCTGTACTTGTAGGATTGTTTGACTTGCTTCCTGTGCAAGTTAGGATAGTTTGACTTGCTTCCTGTGCAAGTTAGGATAGTTTGACTTGCTTCCTGTGCAAGTTAGGATTGTTTGACTTGCTTCCTGTGCAAGTTAGGATTAGTTTAGACTTGCTTCCTGTGCAAGTTAGGTTTTGCTTGGCTTGCTTCCTGTGCAAGTTAAGTGTGTGTGGCTTGCTTCCTGTGTGAGCCATACTTAGGATAGGTTGGCCCTTGTGCCGTGTAGCTAGAAACCTTAACTTAGGGTTGACTTTTGCATGACAACATCTAGGCTCGAGTCGTAGTCTCCCTAGAGTTGTGTCTCCCTCTGTTATCTGGTTAGGCTAGATCCTTGTCCCTGCGTAGGGGAACTACATCGCCCTGATCTTCATACCAGATGAAGTATGTAGGCAGGAGATTGAGCTGATCTCTCCGGGCGCCCTTTTCTTTTGTGTGTGTTGTTTGACCTTTGCTAGGCTCGAGTCCCCGTACTCCTTAGCATTTGCTGTCTGTTTGTGTGTGTTTGACAGTCATAGGCTGAGTCCCTGACTCCCTATCTACCTGTTGTGTGTGTTTAGGTTCGGATGCCAACGTAAGTCCAGTGATTGGCATTTGGGCTCCATGTTTGCCTCTTTGTGTGTGTTTAGGTTCGGATGCTGATGTAAGTCCAGTGATTGGCAGTCGGGCTCCACGTTTGCCTGTGTGTGCCTTGTTTGTTTGTGTGCGTGTCAGCCGAGCTACGAATGCTCTGATTCTTCTCTCGTCCGAGAAGATACGTATGCATAGGATGCGATATCCTAGCGAGCATGTGTCGTTTCCCCAGTCCGAACTACTTCGACTCTGATGTCTATGCCTGATAGACTAAGTAGGCCCAGGATGCGGTATCCTGCCGAGTCAGTCTTGTCTGTTTTCTTGTGTCTCTTTCAGCCAGTGTGTGTGTGTGTGAGCAGTGTTATAGCAACCATTTATCCTTCCTTTTGTGCGTGGATCCCGTCGAGTACGACGGATGCGTAGGGGTGCTAATACCTTCCCTTCGCATAACCGACCCCCGAACCCATCCTCTTTGGTCGCGAGACCATGTTCTTTCCTAGGTTTACTTCGAGCGTTTCCTTTCCCTCTTTTGGGATAAATAACGCACGGTGGCGGCTCTGTTGTTTCTTCTTTTCCCGCCGGTTTTTCGCGTAATGCGACAGCTGGCGACTCTGCTGGGGATATAGAGAAGTTGACCTATGCTGGTCCATCTTCCCTGAGCGAGTCTCTCCTAGCGCTCTCTAGGTTAGGGTTTTGGTTGCTTTGTGCTGTGTTTATTTATTGCATTCATTATTTACTGTTTGCATTCATTGTCTATTGTTTGCATTTATGTTTGCATTAATGTTTGCATTTATTCATCTGTTCACCTGGCTGGTTGTCTGTTTCTCTCTGTGTGGGGGGAAGAGTCAGTTGAGGTAAAAGGTCCAATACCCAGACCATGAGTGCAATCTAGGATACCTAGGAATAGAGTGATTCATGGGAAGCGGGTGGTATGGCGCCACTTAGCGGAACATTGATATCACGAGCAGTTCAGACCCTGGTAGGGTACTGTCGTTACATACTTCCGGTGTGTATATGACAGTATTCTGCGAAAGGTTATTTATGCTGCGTTTCTCTCAGCCTTACCCTGGCCTAGACTACACCTGTGAGTGGGGAAGGGTTATTTCATTACAGGTACCGTTGGTGACTCGGTTCTGTTGGTGACTCGGTTCTGTTGGTGACTCTAGTTCAGACAACAGTTTTCGGTTGACCTTAAGTGGGATTTATGTTTCGATTTCGACTGAAGCTTCGACCTAGTATCAGAGTTTGCACAAACAGCCAGTCCAGTCTGCATCATTTGCATCATAGCATATTTATTTTTCAAAAGAAACGCATTGAAAAAAAAAGAAAATGAAAAAAAATCAAAAAAATCAAAAAGAAAAAAAGAGAAAAAAAAAAAACTAATCTCTGCATGCATATCATTTCTCAGGTACATTCCAGAGCTTGTTCACTGATAGAGATGGCAACAGTCCCGGAGTTGAAGCGGAAGACTTGTTCCTACAGTTTCCACCGTGAGCCGTTGACTCCGCTAGTTGAGTTGGGTAGCCTCATGACAGACGATCGACTGAAGAGTTTTGTTGGGCGGTATGGAGATATCTTGACGGTACTGAAGACGGTAGTGGATCCAGTGCCTCTGCAGACATTACTACAGTTTTATGATCCAGAGCTCAGATGCTTCACTTTCCAGGATTATCAGCTAGCACCTACTCTCGAGGAGTATTCTATCCTGTTGAGTATCCCAGTACAGCATCAGACTCCCTTCTTGGACGTCCCAAAGGAGGTTGACTTTAGATTGATTGCCAGAGCTCTCCGTTTGAGTGTTGAGGAGGTTAGTAAGAGTTGGAAGTCCTGTGGGGAAGTAGTAGGTCTGCCTTTGAAGTTTCTTCTGAGAGTTGCCAGAAGTGAAGCAGAGAAGGGGAATTGGGAAGTTTTTCACGCACAGCTAGCTGCCATGATCTATGGTATTATCCTATTTCCCAGTATGCCAAATTTCATTGACTTCACTGCTATCAGCATTTTCATCAGAGGGAATCCAATCCCTACTCTTCTAGCAGATACTTACTATGCCATTCACAGCAGGCATGGTAAGGGAGGAGCCATCAGGTGCTGTCTACCTCTCCTATTCAAATGGTTCATGTCTCTTCTGCCAGCCAGTGGACCGTTTGTGGATACCCAGAGCACTCTGAAGTGGACTCAGAGGGTTATGTCTCTTACCTCCTATGATATCAGGTGGCAATCTTACCGGATGGATGTGCGTAACGTCATTATGAGCTGTGGAGGATTCCGTAATGTGCCACTCGTAGGGACCAAGGGTTGCATCAATTACAACCCAGTTCTTTCTCTTCGCCAGCTAGGATTTGTCATGAGTAGAAGGCCACTTGAAGCTGAGGTAGCTGAAAGTGTGTATTTTGAGAAGAAGGATGACCTTGTCAGGTTGGAGCAGATTGGGAGAGCTTGGAAGTCTATTGGTGTGAAGGATGGATCCGTCTTAGGGAAGAAGTTTGCCATTGCAATGCCCGATTACACTGATTGGGTAAAGAAGAGAGTGGAAACTTTGCTGCTACCCTACGATAGGATGGAGCCGTTGCAAGAGCAACCACCTTTGATCCTTGCTGATAGTGTGCCTGCTGAGCACTATAAGCAAGCCCTGATGGAGAGTCGTCGTCTGAGAGAGAAGGAGCAAGACACTCAGATGGAGTTGTACAAAGCTCAGGCTGATAAGCTGCACTTGGCCCATCAACTCAGGGAGGTGCAAGGAGAAGATGCTAGCAGAGCACGGAGCAAGAAGAGATCATATGAGGAGATGGAGAGTATGTTAGATGCAGAACACCGGGAGCGCTTGAGGCTGCAGAGGGTTGAAGCCAGTTATCAGAAGAAGATCAGAGACTTGGAGAGGCAACTCAGAGACAAAGATGCTCAGTTGAGGAAAGAGATGGAGTTGAGACAGAAATCAGAGGACCACCTTGGAGGAGAAGTCTTGGAGCTGAGAAGACAGTTGAAAGAGAAGATCACTCCTTTACCAGATTGTTCAGAATGCTCACTGTTGATCGACCAGTGCCATTACCTGAAGACCCTCATTCCGGAAGACCGCCTGTCTTAGTTTGTATCTCTGATTGTATTTTGTTGGGAATCACCTCCAGGCTTGTTGGATGGGATTCATTTGCGTGTAGGCCATCTCTTGGATCTTTTTGTTGAGAATCACCTCCAGGCTTGTTGGATGGGATTCTTTTTCTTTGTACGTTGTTTATTCAGATATTCTGTTGACATTGGTTGTATGCCTTTTACCCTTATGTATGTATAAGGATGTCAGCATTTCCTTGTATCTGTTTTGCTCTCTTGTTGCTGCAAGTCGCCATCTTTTCAGGATGGGTCAGGCTCTTTGAATGCCTGAGAAATGAGCATATCATGTGCATCATGCATATCATTAGTATCATACTCATATCATTTTGCATAACAGGTGCTCTTGATCGTGACTTCTCACTCTTGGTTCCTGTTCAGGCAGGATAGCTGATCAACGTCCGCACCGCTACTCAACGAGACTGAATCAACAGAGAAGTATGGATCAATTTCAAGCTGAGTTGGCTGAGATGAAGGCCAGCATGGCCCAGTTTATGAATATGATGCAAGGGGTTGCGCAAGGTCAAGAAGAACTTCGAGCTATGGTTCAGAGACAAGAGGCTGCAAATCCACCGATCAATCATGCTCCGCCAGAGGGAGGCCCGGTCAATGATAACAATGTTGCTACTGCTGTGCCCGTCAACAACTATGCTGCAGGTGATGAGTTGGGGGGTATTCGAATCAACGGTCAACCTATTGTTCCAGACGCTGCTAATGCCAGAGTAGTCCGTGCTCCGGCCCGTAATCATGCTCCGATTGTTGACAGACAAGAGGATATGTTCAATCTGATCAGTGACGACGAAGACATCTTGGATAGGGTTGATGAGAGAGACCGCAAAGTTGAAGCTCTTGCTGAGAAGATCCGTGCTATGGAAAGTCAAAATTCTCTTGGTTTTGATGTTACTAATATGGGGTTGGTTGAAGGTTTGAGAATCCCTCACAAGTTCAAAGCACCGTCCTTCGACAAATACAACGGTACTTCTTGCCCTCGCACCCATGTGCAGGCTTACTACAGAAAAATCTCTACGTATACTGATGATGAAAAGATGTGGATGTACTTTTTCCAAGATAGTCTATCTGGGGCTTCTTTGGACTGGTACATGGAATTGAAGAGAGATTCGATCCGATGCTGGAGAGATCTGGGTGAAGCGTTCCTCAGACAGTATAAACACAACATGGACATGGCACCGAGCCGGACTCAGCTGCAGAGTCTATGTCAGAAATCCAATGAAAGCTTCAAGGAGTATGCCCAGAGGTGGCGTGAACTGGCTGCTAGAGTTCAACCCCCTATGCTGGAGAGGGAGTTGACAGATATGTTCATCGGTACTCTTCAAGGTGTGTTTATGGACCGGATGGGGAGCTGTCCATTCGGTAGTTTTTCTGATGTTGTCATTTGTGGAGAAAGGACTGAGAGTCTAATCAAAGCTGGTAGGATCCATGATGCTGGTTCCTCGTCTTCATTAAAGAAACCCTTCTCTGGGGCACCTCGCCGTAGAGAAGGAGAGACCAATGCTGTACAGCACAGAGGGGGTGTGTACAGAACAAATGCTAACAGAGATCAATATCGTCCAGTAGCTGCAGTGACCATTCCGGCACCTCAACCTCGTCAACAACAACAACCAAGAGTTCAACAACCGCAACAACAACAACAACAGCAACGTCCTTATCAGCCCAGACAGAAATTGCAGGCTGATAGAAGATTTGATCCTCTGCCCATGTCTTACACAGAGTTATTACCCGAACTACTCAAGTTGGGGATGATTGAGTTGCGTACAATGGCTCTGCCTACAGTGCTGCCTCCTGGCTATGATGCTAATGTTAGATGTGACTTTCATTCTGGGGCACCAGGCCACCATACTGAGAAGTGTCGAGCTCTCCAGCACAAGGTTCAAGATTTGATTGATGCCAAGGCAATCAACTTCGCTCCAGTACCTAACGTCGTAAACAACCCTATGCCTCAGCATGGTGGGCATAGAGTGAACAATATTGAGGGGAAAGAAGCTGAAGATTTGGTTGTTAATGTTGATGATGTTCAGACTTCTCTGCTAGTCGTAAAGGGTCGTCTGCTGAAGGGGGGTGTCTACCCGGGCTGTGATGAAGGTTGTTTGGGCTGTGCAGAATCTGAGAATGGTTGCGACCAGTTGAGGACCGGTATCCAGGATATGATGGATGAAGGTTGTTTGCAATTCAGTAGGGCTGTAAAAGATCGTGGAACCGCGTCAACTATCACCATTTACTTTAAACCGTCTGAAGGACGTGGACAAAGGATTGTCAGTGCACCTGCGGCAAATGGTACCCCAGTTACCATTCCAGTGCCTGTAACCATCAGTGTTCCAACTCCTATCGTGGCGCCTGGAAGAAGGGCTGTTGAGAATAGTAAAGCCGTGCCGTGGAAGTATGATAATGCTCACCGCAATTACAGAAGGGCTGAAAGTCAGACCAGACCAGTGAATCAAACTCCAGTGACAATTGGTGTACCGAATAGAGTTCCTACAAGTATTGGTCCGGCTGTGGATAATGTAGGGGGTCCAGGAGGTTTTACCAGAAGCGGTCGTCTGTTCGCACCGCAGCCTTTGAGGGACAATAATGCTGAAGCTCTCGCCAAAGCAAAGGGTAAGCAAGCTGTGGTTGAGGAAGAACCTGTTCAGAAAGAAGCGCCCGAGGGGTCGTTTGAGAAGGACGTGGAGGAGTTTATGAAAATAATCAAGAAGAGTGACTACAAGATTGTAGACCAGTTAAATCAGACTCCGTCCAAGATTTCTATACTTTCACTATTGATGTGCTCTGAGGCACACCGTAATGCCTTGCTGAAGATGTTGAATCTGGCTTACGTACCTCAAGAGATTTCTGTCAATCAACTGGAGGGTGTGATGGCCAATGTGAGCACCAGGCATGGTGTAGGTTTCACCAACTTGGACTTACCGCCTGAAGGGCGAAACCATAACAAAGCCTTGCACATCACCATGGAGTGCAAGGGGGCAGTGTTGTCTCACGTATTGGTAGACACCGGGTCGTCGCTGAATGTGTTGCCTAAGCAGATTCTGAGGAAGATTGATGCGGAAGGGTTTGTGCTTAATCCCAGTGACCTGATCGTTCGTGCTTTCGACGGATCCAAGCGTTCTGTGTGTGGAGAAGTTACCTTGCCTGTGAAGATAGGTCCTGAGGTTTTTGATATCATCTTCTATGTTATGGACATCCAGCCTGCCTATAGTTGTCTATTGGGGCGTCCATGGATTCATGCAGCAGGGGCAGTCTCGTCGACTCTCCATCAAAAGCTCAAGTATGTCTGGAACGGTCAGATTGTGACTGTGTGCGGCGAAGAAGAGATTCTGGTGAGTCATCTATCCTCGTTCAAGTATGTTGAGGTGGATGGCGAGATCCACGAAACCTTATGCCAGGCGTTTGAGACTGTGGCTCTTGAGAAAGTGGCGTACGCTGAGCAGAGGAAGCCAGGTGTTTCAATTACCTCTTACAAGCAGGCTAAGGAGGTTGTTGATTCTGGCAAAACTGAAGGCTGGGGCAAGATGGTGGATTTGCCGGTTAAAGAAGACAAATTTGGTGTTGGTTACGAGCCTCTCCAAGCAGGGCAGGATGGTCAAGCGGGTCCGAGTACTTTTACCAGCGTTGGGCTGATGAATCATGGTGACGTCTCCGCAACCGGTATTGAAGACTGTGACAGCGATTGTGATTTGGACAACTGGGTTCGCCCGTGTGCACCAGGGGGGTCTATCAACAACTGGACGGCTGAAGAAGTGGTTCAAGTTACTCTTCTGACAGAGTAATTTTCTGTTGTTTTGTCATTTTGCATGAAAATCCTACGTTCTGCCCAAGGCGTGGTGATTCATTTTTGTAGGGCCTCATCATGTTTTAATGATTATCATTAATGAAGGACATTTTTTGAACAAACTTCGTGATCCTTGTCTTTCTATTTTTTGTTTTCATTTTTCTTTTTCAAAAACAATAAAAATGGCAATGTTTTTTGTTTTTGTGACTTTATTGAACTCTTTTTCTAAAACAAAGCATCAAACATGCAGAAGCGATCTTATGGCATTCACTATGAACAGTTCTGTTATGGCTCAGTATGATTTCGATAATCCCATCTACCAAGCTGAAGAGGAGAGTGAGGAAGACTGTGAACTCCCTGCAGAATTGGCCAGATTACTGAAGCAGGAGGAAAGGGTCATCCAACCTCATCAGGAGGAGTTGGAAACTATTAATTTGGGTACTGAGGACGACAAAAAGGAAATCAAGATTGGGGCTGCTTTAGAGGACTCTGTCAAGAGGAGGCTGATCGAGATGCTGAGAGAATATGTGGAAGTATTCGCCTGGTCATATCAAGATATGCCTGGTTTAGATACAGACATTGTGATGCACCAATTACCTCTTAGGGAAGGATGTCCTTCGGTCAAGCAGAAGCTTCGTAGAACGAGTCCTGACATGGCAACTAAGATCAAGGAAGAGGTTCAGAAGCAATGGGATGCAGGTTTTCTGGCTGTTACAAGTTATCCCCCGTGGGTTGCCAACATTGTTCCCGTGCCGAAGAAGGATGGTAAAGTCAGAATGTGTGTCGATTACCGGGATTTGAACAGAGCGAGTCCGAAAGATGATTTCCCATTACCTCACATTGATGTATTGGTTGATAATACGGCTCAATCTTCGGTATTCTCTTTCATGGATGGTTTCTCCGGATATAATCAGATAAAGATGGCGCCAGAAGACATGGAAAAGACGACATTCATTACACCTTGGGGCACGTTCTGCTACAAAGTGATGCCATTTGGGCTGAAAAATGCTGGTGCTACCTATCAGAGGGCGATGACGACTCTCTTTCATGACATGATGCACAAAGAGATCGAAGTGTACGTAGATGATATGATTGCGAAATCGCAGACGGAAGAAGAGCACCTGGTAAATTTGCAGAAGCTGTTTGACCGGTTGAGGAAGTTCAAGCTGAGGTTGAATCCGAACAAGTGCACGTTTGGAGTGAGATCCGGGAAGCTCTTAGGCTTCATTGTCAGTGAGAAAGGGATTGAGGTTGATCCAGCAAAAGTCAAAGCTATTCAAGAGATGCCTGAACCGAAAACGGAGAAGCAAGTCCGTGGGTTTTTAGGGAGATTGAACTACATTGCAAGGTTCATATCTCATCTAACTGCTACATGTGAACCAATTTTCAAACTGCTCAGAAAGAATCAAGCGATCAAGTGGAATGATGATTGTCAGAAAGCTTTTGACAAAATCAAGGAGTATTTACAGAAACCTCCAATCCTTATACCTCCAGTTCCAGGGAGACCTCTGATAATGTATCTGTCAGTGACTGAGAACTCAATGGGGTGTGTATTGGGACAGCATGACGAGTCTGGTCGAAAAGAGCATGCCATATACTACCTTAGCAAAAAGTTTACCGACTGTGAAACAAGATATTCACTGCTCGAGAAAACTTGCTGTGCTTTGGCCTGGGCTGCTCGCCGACTGAGACAGTATATGCTGAACCATACTACCTTATTGATTTCTAAGATGGATCCAGTGAAGTACATCTTTGAGAAACCGGCTCTCACCGGACGTGTTGCCCGTTGGCAGATGATTTTAACAGAATATGACATTCAGTACACGTCACAAAAGGCCATCAAAGGTAGTATTCTGTCAGACTACCTCGCCGAACAACCGATTGAAGATTACCAGCCTATGATGTTTGAATTCCCTGATGAAGACATCATGTATCTTAAGATGAAAGATTGCGAAGAGCCTCTTGTCGAGGAAGGACCGGACCCGGATGACAAATGGACACTGATGTTTGATGGGGCTGTGAATATGAATGGTAACGGTGTTGGGGCAGTGCTGATCAATCCTAAAGGTGCTCATATACCTTTTTCTGCCAGATTGACGTTTGACGTCACCAACAATGAAGCCGAGTACGAGGCTTGTATCATGGGGATAGAAGAAGCCATTGATCTGAGGATCAAAACGCTTGACATTTATGGGGATTCCGCTCTAGTGGTCAATCAAGTCAATGGAGATTGGAATACGAACCAGCCGCATTTGATTCCGTATAGAGATTACACCAGAAGAATACTGACGTTCTTCAAGAAAGTAAGGTTGTATCATGTCCCCCGGGATGAGAATCAAATGGCGGATGCTTTGGCAACTTTGTCGTCTATGATCAAAGTTCATTGGTGGAATCATGTGCCACATGTTGCGGTGAATCGACTTGAAAGGCCTGCGTATGTGTTTGCAGCCGAGTCTGTTGTGATTGATGAGAAGCCGTGGTATTATGACATCAAGAATTTCCTCAAGACTCAGGAGTATCCTGAAGGTGCGTCGAAGAATGACAAGAAAACCCTGAGAAGGCTAGCTGGAAGCTTTTATTTGAATCAGGATGACGTGTTGTATAAGAGAAACTTTGACATGGTCTTGCTCAGATGCGTGGACAGACACGAGGCAGACATGTTAATGCAGGAAGTTCATGAAGGTTCCTTCGGTACCCATGCCGGCGGACATGCAATGGCTAAGAAATTGTTGAGAGCGGGTTATTACTGGATGACTATGGAATCCGATTGTTTCAAGTATGCTCGGAAGTGCCATAAGTGTCAAATCTATGCTGATAAGGTGCACGTACCACCAAGCCCTCTGAATATCATGAATTCGCCTTGGCCGTTTGCTATGTGGGGCATTGATATGATTGGGAAGATTGAGCCTACTGCTTCGAATGGACACCGCGTCATCTTGGTTGCGATTGATTATTTCACCAAGTGGGTGGAAGCAGCTTCCTATGCTAACGTTACCAAACAAGTGGTTACCCGGTTCATTAAGAAAGAAATCATATGTCGTTATGGAGTTCCTGAGAGAATCATCACTGACAATGGTTCGAATCTCAACAACAAGATGATGAAGGAGCTGTGTAAAGATTTCAAGATTGAACATCACAATTCTTCTCCTTACAGACCGAAGATGAATGGTGTTGTAGAAGCGGCAAACAAGAATATCAAGAAGATTGTGCAGAAGATGGTCGTTACGTACAAGGATTGGCATGAGATGCTGCCTTTCGCTTTGCATGGGTACCGTACCTCAGTACGTACGTCGACCGGGGCAACCCCTTACTCCCTTGTGTATGGTATGGAAGCTGTCCTACCTGTTGAAGTGGAGATTCCTTCTCTAAGAGTTTTATTGGATGTCAAGCTGGACGAAGCTGAGTGGATTCGAACAAGGTTTAACGAGTTGAGCCTTATTGAGGAGAGACGGCTAGCAGCTGTATGCCATGGACAGTTGTATCAGAGAAGGATGAAGCGAGCCTTTGATCAGAAAGTGCGTCCTCAAAGCTATCAGATTGGTGATCTAGTTTTGAAGAGGATCCTCCCTCCCGGTACAGATAACAGGGGCAAGTGGACTCCTAACTATGAAGGTCCGTATGTTGTGAAGAAGGTCTTTTCCGGTGGAGCCTTGATGCTTACAACTATGGATGGTGAAGATTTTCCGTCTCCTGTTAACTCAGATGTAGTCAAAAAATACTTCGCATAAATCGACCCGCTGGACAAAAAGAATAAAAGAGTCCAGGCAAAAAAAAGGGCATCCCGGCGAACCAAAAAAACAGAAAGAAAAGGTTCGGGCAAAAATTAGGGATAAAAATGAAAAATTTGTACACCCGGTAAGCCGAAAACCCGCAAGGGCGGCTTAGGCAAAAATGGGTATCCCGGTGGATTGAAAACCCGAAAGGGCGATCCAGGCAAAAGTTAGGGATTAAAGCGAAGACTACAGTCTGAGTTGTCTGTACTTCATCAAGCTTTGTCGTCTGCCATCTCGAAAGATGTGATCTGTCCAGTCATTCTTCTCAGAAAGCAAGGAGTTGGGAGGAAAACTGATGATCTGTGAGTTATAACAGAATTGGGAAATAGTGGATGCCGTGTTCACATTGCCATTAGGATAGATTTTTCCTTTTGTACGCAATTACCTCTTTCTAGGAATTGCTTCCTAATGTATTTGCCTCTTCAGGCACATTTTCAATCAATAAAAAATCGTTATTCAGATAAATAGCTCTTGTTTTTATTTTTACTGTTTTGTTTGCAAAATGTCCGAATTTTTGATAAGCATTGCATATAAAAAACATGAAGGCTACACAATAGCTTGCAGAAAGACAAAACATTTGAAAATCATTTTGAATGTTGAGGACACTTGAGCGTATCTTGTCCATGTATCCCCTGGGGGCATTTTGTTGTGCTGTTTTTTCAGATTGGCATCTGTGAGGACGTTTCCTCAGCAGATATTTTCCCCAAGCAAGTTTGGAAGCTATCAGAGCTATGTTCCCCTGCAGAGACGTCTGTGGATAGTGCTTTCTATTCCCCAACAGATCTGAGGATCGCCTAGCCCCAGCAGGCCTGTATTTGCCGATTTCCTCCCCGAGTGAGGCAGGTTCATGGAATTTTATCTCCAGCATTTATTCTACCTGTGGACTGAAGGATATCCCCAGCGGAGTTTACCTTTTCCCAACAGCAGCGCTATTCTTCAACATGAGTGTGAAGTCGCTTTGCCATTCCTCGAGCAGAGTTCCCCGCAGAGTATTTCCCCAAGAGGAATCTCCCCACAGAGGTTTATTTCCTCACCCGATGGAGACAGAGGTTTATTTCCTCACCCGATGGTGACAGAAAGTTTTGTTTTTCCTCAGTGAGACTCCCAGCAAGTGATCAGCCTTGCCTTGACATATCTGAGATGTCGTTCTTGTGATACCGGTAATTGTCATGCTAGCACCCACGTGTGTTTTCTTTGTTTGGTGTCGGTAAACACCATTGTTTCGGTGTCTGTAAACATCGAGTATTTCCCCAGTCATCAGTAAATGTCTGGTCATCTTTGTTTGGTGTCAGTAAACACCATTGTTTCGGTGTCTGTAAACATCGAGTATTCCCCAGTCATCAGTAAATGTCTGGTCATCATCTTTGGTGTCAGTAAACACCATTGTTTCGGTGTCTGTAAACATTGAGTATTTTCTCCAGTCATCGGTAAATGTCTGGTCATTTTTTTTGATGTCGGTAAACATCATCTTTCGATGTCTGTAAATATCGAGTCTCCACCCAGTCATCGGTAAATGTCTGGTCATTTTTATGGTGTCGGTAAACGCCATTGCTTCGGTGTCGGTAAACATCGAGTCTTTCTTTCAGTCATCGGTAAATGTCTGATAATCCCCAACTAGAAATCCCCAGTAGAGTCATCTGTAAATGTCCTATCTGGTTTCCAGTTACAAATATTCGTATCTCCCCAATAAATTTCTCGTTCCCAGTCATCGGTAAATGTCTGGTCATTTCTTTGGATGTCGGTAAACATCACCTTTCGATGTCGGTAAACATCGTGTCCCACCCCAGTCATCGGTAAATGTCTGGTCATTTCCTTGGATGTCGGTAAACATCACCTTTCGATGCCGGTAAACATCGTGTCCCACCCCAGTCATCGGTAAATGCCTGGTCATGCTTTGTCCCCTTGTTGATAAAGTCAAGATCCCCAGAAGTCGTCGGTAAACGTCTTGTCTGGTTATACCACAAGGATTGTGTTCCTCCCCCAAGCGGAGATGCCATCAGTAAATGGCCCAGTTTACTTCGATATCGGTAAATATCGAATCCCCAGTTGCAGTAGCCATCGGTAAATGGTCTTGCTAAGTTGACATCGGTAAATGTCAGGATTCCTTGAAGCCACCATCGGTAAATGGTTTTGCTTCCTTTCTACATCAAAATCTGTTTCCCAGCAGCTATCGGTAAATGGTCGTGCTGAAGTTGATATCGGTAAATATCAAGGTCCCAGTTCTAACCATCGGTAAATGGTTTTGTTTTTCAGAAGTTTGTTTTCCCCAGCCGCCATCGGTAAATGGTCTGGCTGAAGTTGATATCGGTAAATATCAAGTTTTAACCATCGGTAAATGGTTTTGCTTTTCAGAAATTTGTTTTCCCCAGCCGCCATCAGTAAATGGTCGTGCTGAAGTTGATATCGGTAAATATCAAGGTTCCAGTTTTTCAACCATCGGTAAATGGTTTTGTTTTTTTTTTTTTTTTGAAGCTGTCAATTGCAGTTTGTCATCGGTAAATGACGTGTTTCTTTTGTATCATATCCAGTCTGTGCAAATTCTACGGTTCTTTGGTATTCAATCCCTGTTTACCCTGAAAGTCTGACAACCGTTGCTATCATCCATTCGGGTTCCCAGCTGATTGAATAGGGGCAGCTGTAGCACCTCAAATTTGCACCTATCATTATACATACATTTTCATATTAGGTCATAGCATGTCATGATCCATTGCATAGCATTTGCATTGTTCCCAGTTGCCTCAAGAGCAAGCAATCAGGAATTAGGTCAAACTAATCTCCTGATCAGTCAACCAAGCAAGCAAAGGAATTTCTCATTGAATCAAGGCCTTGGGGATTGTCCAACAAGTTCTCATGATTTGGAGGTCTATTTGAAGTATTTTGGTCAAGGGTTGAAGGCTCAGAGGTCAGCAGTTCATGCCCAGACAGTCAAAAGTCAAAGAAAGTCAACTGTCAGTCAAAGCAATGGATGGTGGTCATTCTTGTGGAATTTGGGCACCATGGTCAATAATCAAGAGTTCAAACAACTTGGGACTTCATTTGAAGTCAAGTCCTCAAGGAATTAGGGTTTGGAAGTCATCAGTCAACACACAATCAGACAAAAACCCTAATAGTCAACTGTTGGTCAACTGTCCATTTAATCAGAGATTTGATGATTGGAATTGGTTTGTGGGAGTTCATTCATGTCCAAATAGCCATCATATATCATGCCAAACACCATCATGGAAGAGTTTGAAGCCAGATCAGAAATTTCCCAAAACGGAAACTGGGCCTGTAACTGAAACTTGCCATAAATGGAAAGTTTTGATCCTCAAACTTACATTGTGATACAAGCCTCAAATGAATTTTTGCCCAACATGAAAGTTGAAGATCTTGTTCTCCCATTTCCAAAAAGTCCTAGAACTCTCAATTCCCATGTATGGTTGGCAAGTTATGATCGAATCGATTTTAGAAAATCTTGAACTTCAAAGGGCCATATCTCCCAAACCGTTTGGCCAAATTTGATGGGGTTTTTTCCTACAAACCACATTTTTCATCCTCTTTCCAAAAATATAAATTTCATGAGCCAAAACTTCACCAATCAAAATGGCATATTTTGACCTTTTTCATTTAAATGGAAGTTTGACCAAGAGTTGACTTTTTGACTCAAACATTTTTTCAGCATTTGGCCAATTGGAACAGCTCATAAATATCATTTTAAGTGTGTTTGCAAAGCCAAATTATGCAGAACATGTGAATCTTGTTTGGTTGCTTGAATTACAAGAAAAGTACCATTGCACCATACTTGCACCATACTTGTCCATGCCTTGCCTTGTACCTCAAAAGGACAGCAATTATGCAGCATTTCTTCTGTCCTTAGAGCCTCATTATGCAGCAAAATGAACAATTGTACAAGAAGCCATTCCTTGCTTGCTTAAATTTTGAAAAGGACAAAACCAACCACACTTCCATGCCTTAATTTGTACTGTCCAATAGCAGTTGGGACAGCACCATTTTCCTGTCAAGAGAAAAGGCATGGCAGCCACAACAAAGAGGGGGTAATGCAGCAGAAATTGATGAATGAACTTGGCCCACACTTTGCTTGGTACTAGAACAAGTAGTTATGCAGCATTCTGCTAGGAGTTTTGGAAAGGAAGATTGAGGCCATAACCAAAAAGAGACCAAACACTTCTCACTGATTTTTTAAAACCTCCTCCTTGTTTGCTTGGATTTGATCATTTGATGTCAAACCAAAACACACAAAATGAACTAAACTAGCTTGGCCAAATACCATTTCTTCTCATCATTTCCTGTCACAATACTGCAGCAGCAAAGGACACACATAGGACAGTAGAAAACCTGCTGCAGCAGCCCAAAACCATACCTTGCTGTGCAAGTTCAAAGGACCAATACCATGCCATGTACTATGCAGCAAGTGAGGCCATTCTTTCTGTCATGACAGCAGTAGCACCAACAAAAAACCACTTGGCCAAGGCAAGGGAGAAAAAGGCATGCTGATTCAAAAAAAGGACTTTGCAACAAGAGCACAAAACTAACACGGGGCATCTGATTTTTCTGCTGTACAAAAACCATTAGCAGACCAAGAAAACCTCTCCCACTTGCAAGGCTCACCATGAACCAAACATAGCTTAACCTTGCTTGACTTCACATCAAAACACAACTTGACTCATATTTTTCCAACCACAAAAAAAAAACCATTGGCATTTTGGCTCTTCTAAAGGAGGTCTGTTACCACCCTGCAGCAGAAGAAGAAACAAAGCCTTAGCATGAACTAAAATCATTCCCAAACCTGCAGCAGCCTCTAACCACCATTCAAACTCTCTCAAACTTGACCTGTCATAAAGATCAATTGCAGACCAACCAAACCTCTCATTTCTTGGCATTTTAAATTTTTGTAAAACACCCTACTTTGCCTTGCCAACCAACAAAACCTTGTGCTCTCGAAATACCTGCTAACTGCCTTTGGCCATTTTCTTCACAAACCTGTAAAAACTGAAAGAAACAAAACTTGAGCTTTGCATCTTGACAGTCCCAACCAGGCCTTGCCACAAACCAACATAACTTGGCATCTCATTTCTTCTGCCTAAACAAAGCAGCAGACCAACTTGTGAGCTCTTACTCTCTCAAGCTTCACTTTGCTTTTTGCATTCTTCAAAACCATGTCCAAAAGCACCCAAGTTGCCACATGGCCCTGTACCAAGAACAACTTCTAAACAGCAGGGCTTTTGGATCCTCTTTTCTGCCATTTGAAACCAAAATTAATAACCATCAAAAGCATTGCAGAAAAAGCACCAAGCCTTGCCTTGCATTCTTCTGTCAAAACCTGAGCCAAAAGACTTCAAGAACCCTCTATTCTAAAGCATAAGGGAGGTTTATTTCAGGCTGCAACATCAGAACAAACACTGCATCTTGGTTTTCTTCACAACCAAGTAAAAACTCGAATCCCTTTTTTCTCTTAACCATGCTATACTTTTTGTAATCCTTGCCTTGCTGATTGTTGTAAGCTTTATATTATTTGATTTAGTTAACAATGTTGGAAGAAATCTGGAATTTCGTTTTCATGAACAAGATTGTCTTCCTTCGATTTGGCTTGTGTAGTTTGTTTTAATGGAAATGAATATCATATCTGTGATGCTTGAAATATGCTGGTGCAATTGGTACTCTTGATTTAGACTTCTAGGCGCATTAAAATTTCGATGCCTTATGGTGATGATGAATGCTGACTGCTTGCTGAATGTTGTTGCTGTTGTTTGTTTTGTCTGAAGAATGATGAATGAATGTTGCTTACTGCTGTTCTAACCCTAAAACCTGCCAAGAAATCTCATGAATATGATGTATGCTGTTGCTCATGATTGGTTTTTGAATGCAAATTGATGATGAATACATGATACCATGCTGCTTGCTTGATGCTTATTTTTAAATGAGTTCATAATGATGGATGTTGTTGTTGACTGCTTGTTGATAACCATGCTGCATATGCCCTGCTGCTGTGATGAAACCTATTTGTTTTTCCAGCATATTTACATGGATTGTGTTTAGGGTATTTGTTTGACTGTTGTTGCATGATCATTATTGTATCATTGCCATTTGTTTGATTCCAATTGGTTGATGAACCATGAAGTTGGAACATAAACTTTGCTGCTTGTTTTGAAAAACCTAAGGCTCACTTCTGGAAATCTTCATGCTCATGTTGCTTTGTTGTTATGTCATGAAGAATGTTGATAATTTTATTACTGCCAGGTTGATTGTTTGAGTTTGTTTATGATTTTACATGATGATGAAGCATGCTGCTGTTTGAACTAACCCTGTCCAAATTTCCATGATCAATGTTTTTGGTTGTTGGTTAATGTTTGCTTGATGTTCATTATACCTTGCTATTGAGTGCTCTTGCTCAAAACCTGTTTGATGTTAATGATGAACATGAAGATGTATGTTGGTTGCTAGTAGAAACCTAGTATTGCATGAACACCCAGAAATTTCAAAGTTGATTGACTGCTGTTTGTGTGTTACATGAACCTGCTGCACCAAGGCCATGACATTATGTGTTCGTGCTTGAAACTTGCTTGATGTTAATGAACCATAAACATGAAATTGATACTGCTAATGCCATGCTGTATGGGTTTTGTTGGTTTGATTTTCATTTGTTCATGTCGATTTTGAACCATGAAGGTGGATTGAATGCCTTACTGTTTGCAACCTGCCTTGCCCAGAAATTTGCATAAGTTTGTGCTTTACTTGTTTGTGTTTTGAGGTTGCGTGATCATTGTTGCTCCTGTTATGTTTGTTTGTTCATGACTGGTTTTTGGATGATGAAATTGATGATACCCTACTGCTGTCCAAACTTATGCCCTGAACAGAATTTTTTTCTCATGATTTTGTTGGTTGGTTGTTAGTTAATATTGCTTAATGATGACAGTTGTTTCCTTGCCATGTTGAATGCTGTTGTTGTTTGTTGAATGATCATTACTTTTGCCATTTGTCTACCATGTTGTTTGAATTTGGCATGCTGTTAATGAACCATGAATTTGAATGGATCCTACTGAATGTTCAAACCCTGCTGCAGTTTTGAAATCCCATGGGCATGCCCTGCTGCTGTTATGCTTGAACCCAAAAAACCATATGTTTTGTGCTGCCATGCTGATTAAACATTGCTTGCTATTATCCTATGCTGCATGAATATCATTTATGTTACCATGTTGGTCTGCATGTTTCTGTTTAAGATTTGTTGGCCATGATGATCGATTAAAGTTGAGCATTTGAGCTGCCCTGCCGTGTTTAAACCTTATCATTTCCAGATTTCCCATGTTTGTGTTTGTTTGGTTATTAGCTGGTGTTGTCTAATGATGAGGTTACATGGCTTTGTTTTGGATTGTTGATGTTGGTTACAGTTGATGCTTGAATGATGATTATTAAGGTTGGTTGTGTTTGTTCGTGCATGATGATGATGAATGTTGAGATACCATGGTTGTTAAAACCCTAGGGTTTTAGAACCCAGTTTTTGAAATCATTTGGCCAAGTTTACTGTTCTATTGGTGAGGACCAATCAGAACATTTCATTTCCTCCCCCCCAAAACGCACAGTTTGGTTTAGTGAGCCCAGAATTACACTTTTGCCATCCGCTGACTTATGTTGACCAATTGCCATACCATTTTGTTCATGTTTGCATCATAATTTCATCCAATTTCCACAATTTATTTCTCATTCAATTTTCATCAAAAAATTATGAAATTTTTTTCACATGTTCATGAATGTGTCCTTTATTTAATCATGATTTTTAATTAATTTTCCATGGTCTGGATCTTAAATGATAAATATTTTCTTGACATGTATGCCAAAATGATACATTGTGCCAAATCTTTTGTGAAATTGTCATTTTGTATCCAATGAGCTTGAAATTTTTTGTGGTGAAACTAGACACCTTGACCTTCATTTCCATATAAAGTTTGTGCATTTATCATTTTTGGATTGTGAGCTTTGAATTTTTGAAGTTATGTGTTACATTTGGTTCTATACCATGATCATGCATTTTCCTAATTTTCATTGCCATACTTCCTTATCTCCAAATGACTTGATTTTTTGCATGAGCCTACTCTTGTATGTCTAGTTTACTTGTGAATTTTCTTGGATTTATTTGAACAATTTTCCATTTGTTTGAGATTTTTCCTTCCTGCCTAGTCAAATATTGACTTTGTGTGACACATGTTCCCATTTCATTTGTGAAATTCTCATACTTTATTGGATGGACATGAAATTTTACATGAGATAACTAGACATCCTCATCTTTGCCATGGCTTTAGTCCCATTCATTTATCATACACCATTCTTGACTTATGATTTTTCTAAGTTGATGCATGTTTGGTTGACTTCTTTGGGCATGTTCAAATTGGCTTTGACTTTCTGATTTTCATTGACTGCCTTCCACTTGTCCAAATGGGATGAAATTTGACATGCTTACCATGTTATGTGTTAGGTTTGATCATGATTTATTTGGTGATTTTTGGAAAATGTTTAGATTGCTTTTGATGCAAGTCTTTCTGTTGACTTCTATGGGTTTCTGTTTGCCCTACTTTGACCTAATTGGTTCATGAAATGATGATAGTGATTGATATGACTGTGAACCCAATTGGTTTTGTTTCCTAATTGTTTGAACATGATTTTGGATACCTTACCCCTTGCTGTCTTGACTTTCTCATCCACTTTTGACCCTAGGCTTGCCCTAGTGGTCCTGTTACTCACCTTTGAGTTTGTGATTTCAGGTTGACCATCAAATGGCCATTGAGACCAGTTCTTTTGAGTGAGCTTGCTTGAATATTGTTATCTAACCCCCCTTGTTTTGTAGGTGGCTTGGCTCACATGCCTTAAGCCTTGTGCCTTGCACATCCATGTGCCTCCAATTAACTGTTGGTGTCTGTTTCTATTTGTTTGGTTTGAAGTTGCATACTAACATCTGCTTGACTGTTTCAGGTGCTTTAGTTGCTTTTAGTTCCTTGTGAACTTTTGCTTTGCTTTGCTTGTATAAGCAATTTGCATTGAGGTACGCCTCCTTTACTTCATGTAGTCTGGAAGACCTGGCCTGTTACTTGGCCAGGCAACTGTCTGAAGTCCTCCTTAAGAGGCAATGTTTGTGGATGTTTACTTTTGTCCCTACATAGAGTCAAAGTCCTCCTAAGAGAAGAGGCAATTGGTGGAAGGTAGGGATATGCAATCTATCCCCCACTATTCAGTGTGTCATCTGCTTTGCTCACACCACTGTGTTGATGCATTGCAGATACAAACCCAAGATCTTGTGCAATTGCACAGTTGAGTCAGTTTCAAATGTGTAGAAGGGTTCCCACTTTCTGAACCCACACATTCTTGTCTTGAGCTCTCCCAGGCCAGGGATAAGAGCTGTGAGGTCTCATCCTCACTTCATCCTTTCATCTGCTTCACCTTAGCCCCTCAATGGCAAGGTTAAGAGCACATTCACCCCATTCCAGAGGTTTGTTTGTTGAGGTTGATATGACCCCTTGACTAAAACCTAACCCTTGTTTGAGCCACTTGTTTGTGTATAGCGTGTGCTATCTGTACTTGTAGGATTGTTTGACTTGCTTCCTGTGCAAGTTAGGATAGTTTGACTTGCTTCCTGTGCAAGTTAGGATAGTTTGACTTGCTTCCTGTGCAAGTTAGGATTGTTTGACTTGCTTCCTGTGCAAGTTAGGATTAGTTTAGACTTGCTTCCTGTGCAAGTTAGGTTTTGCTTGGCTTGCTTCCTGTGCAAGTTAAGTGTGTGTGGCTTGCTTCCTGTGTGAGCCATACTTAGGATAGGTTGGCCCTTGTGCCGTGTAGCTAGAAACCTTAACTTAGGGTTGACTTTTGCATGACAACATCTAGGCTCGAGTCGTAGTCTCCCTAGAGTTGTGTCTCCCTCTGTTATCTGGTTAGGCTAGATCCTTGTCCCTGCGTAGGGGAACTACATCGCCCTGATCTTCATACCAGATGAAGTATGTAGGCAGGAGATTGAGCTGATCTCTCCGGGCGCCCTTTTCTTTTGTGTGTGTTGTTTGACCTTTGCTAGGCTCGAGTCCCCGTACTCCTTAGCATTTGCTGTCTGTTTGTGTGTGTTTGACAGTCATAGGCTGAGTCCCTGACTCCCTATCTACCTGTTGTGTGTGTTTAGGTTCGGATGCCAACGTAAGTCCAGTGATTGGCATTTGGGCTCCATGTTTGCCTCTTTGTGTGTGTTTAGGTTCGGATGCTGATGTAAGTCCAGTGATTGGCAGTCGGGCTCCACGTTTGCCTGTGTGTGCCTTGTTTGTTTGTGTGCGTGTCAGCCGAGCTACGAATGCTCTGATTCTTCTCTCGTCCGAGAAGATACGTATGCATAGGATGCGATATCCTAGCGAGCATGTGTCGTTTCCCCAGTCCGAACTACTTCGACTCTGATGTCTATGCCTGATAGACTAAGTAGGCCCAGGATGCGGTATCCTGCCGAGTCAGTCTTGTCTGTTTTCTTGTGTCTCTTTCAGCCAGTGTGTGTGTGTGTGAGCAGTGTTATAGCAACCATTTATCCTTCCTTTTGTGCGTGGATCCCGTCGAGTACGACGGATGCGTAGGGGTGCTAATACCTTCCCTTCGCATAACCGACCCCCGAACCCATCCTCTTTGGTCGCGAGACCATGTTCTTTCCTAGGTTTACTTCGAGCGTTTCCTTTCCCTCTTTTGGGATAAATAACGCACGGTGGCGGCTCTGTTGTTTCTTCTTTTCCCGCCGGTTTTTCGCGTAATGCGACACCTTAAACCATCATCCGGTTTCCGTAGTCATTTTCAAATCCAACTCAGTTGGCACCTATCAAAAAATTTGTCCAAGAGGTTCATTTCCTTTTTGGATTATCCGATGAATTTCCGGATTACTCCTTGGTTTATTGATGTATTTACATAACTTGTCTGATGTGTTTCCGGATGTTTCCTCACCTATCCGATGTATGCTCAAATATGTTTGGCTTGTATTCTGATGTATTTCCAGAATTTCCTCGGCGTATTATTGGATATGTTTGTATTCTGTTGTATCTCCAGAATATCACTTGTAATTCTGATGCATTTCCAGAATTCATTTCTTTTACTCTCCGATGAATTCCCAAACATGTCATTTTGTTCTGACACACTTCCAGAACCCTTATGACGTTCCCTAACACTATTTTAAGGCTCATTGGTGTCTCATAAAATTCAGCTATCACTAGCATCATTCCAAGATCAGTTGTTACTAGAACTCATTTTAAACCCAATTGTCGTTGGCGTCACTGTCAGTCTGTTTGTAAATACATTTGTGATTGATAATTGAAGTTTGGTTGTCGCCAACATAATTTCAAGTCCAGTTGTTGCTGGCAAACTCCGTTGTAGCCGGTAATTGTTTACTAATTACTTTCATCAAGGCCAATTGTTGTTAGCACGTACAGAGAGTTTGAGTACCCTGTCTTTCCTGATGGTTCCGTGAAAGTCATGTATGACTCATCATCTTGAGGAGTTCCCAGAAGCTTGGAGGTTTTTCGTGTTAGAAAACTCCAATGATGTTGGTTTTGTTTGATTTCTCTGTAAAGAATCATCGTAGCCTTTTGCGTGGATGATCTACTTATAAGAAGACTCCCGTTTATCTTTGTTTTGCATAAATTCCCTGTTAGGAATCTCCAAAATCTGTGATTGGACGAATTTCTTGTGAGAAATCTCCAGAACTATCAGATGTATTCTGAAGTGTCAGGTCATGTATGAACCTATTGATGAAACTTGCCTTGTATGTTTTCCAATATTCTCAGGTCATGTATGAACCTATTGATAAAACTCCCTTTGATTTTTCCCAAGTGATGTCAGGTCATGTATGAACCTGTTAATTGAGAACTCTTTGAATAGTCAAGTGTTGTCAGGTCATGTATGAACCTGCTGTTGAAATTTCTTTGAATAGTCAAGTGTTGTCAGGTCATGTATGAAACTGTTGTTGAAAATTCTCTGAATGTTCCTGTTTTGTCAGGTCATGTATGAACCTGCTATTGAGCGTTTATTCCAGTATTACCAGGTCATGTCTGAACCTGTTTTGAAGAACCTTTCTCTTTGATTATTCCAGTGTCGTCAAGTCATGTATGAACTTGTTGTGGAAATTTTCTCAAAATGTTCAAGTTTGTCATCAGGTCATGTATGAACCTGTTGATATACTCTTTTTGAATTTTTCTGAGTTTGTTAGGTCATGTCTGAACCTGCTGTCAGAACTTCTTGGTATTCCCCAGCATTGTCAGGTCATGTATGAACCCGTTGTTGTTGAGCCTTTATTCCAGTATTACCAGGTCATGTCTGAACCTGTTTTGAAGAATCTTTCTCTTTGATTATTCCAGTGTCGTCAAGTCATGTATGAACTTGTTGTGGAAATTTTCTCAAAATGTTCAAGTTTGTCATCAGGTCATGTATGAACCTGTTGATATACTCTTTTTGAATTTTTCTGAGTTTATCAGGTCATGTCTGAACCTGCTGTCAAAACTTCTTGATATTCCCCAGCATTGTCAGGTCATGTATGAACCCGTTGCTGTTGAGCCTTTATTCTAGTATTACCAGGTCATGTTTGAACCTGTTTTGAAGAATCTTTCTCTTTGATTATTCTAGTGTCGTCAAGTCATGTATGAACTTGTTGTGGAAATTTTCTCAAAATATTCAAGTTTGTCATCAGGTCATGTATGAACCTGTTGATATACTCTTTTTGAATTTTTCTGAGTTTGTTAGGTCATGTATGAACCTGCTGTCAGAACTTCTTGATATTCCCCAGCATTGTCAGGTCATGTATGAACCTGCTGTTGAGCTTTCATTCCAGTATTACCAGGTCATGTCTGAACCTGTTTTGAAGAATCTTTCTCTTTGATTATTCCAGTGTCGTCAGGTCATGTATGAACCTATTGTAGAAATTTTTCTTATTTGGGTTTAGTAAGTCATGTGTGAACTTACTGCCGAAATTTCTTGTATTCTAAGTGTCGTTCATCGAATTTCACTTTGAGTACTCTCTAGTGTGTGTCTGATTCTACAGCAGGATTGTTTTCCCCAGCGAGTTGGTTTTTACCATTTGTTTGTCTCCCTGTGGACCATCAACATTCCCCACAGATCGGTCTGTCCAGTAGCATCTCTTGTTAAGGATTCACTGTGTCCCTAACAGATAAATTCAAAAAAATAAAGAATCATGCATCCATGCCTATCATATCATAACATTTTCATTTTTCAGGTTCAAAATCTGGGTCTCCATGGTATTTAACCATCCCCCACTGCGATCCGATGAAAAAGTGTTGTTTCATTTTCCTCTGGTGGAGGATGTTTAAATAGGGGCAACTGTCATACCCCGATTTTGGCCCTGAAAATTTTTCCCCATCAATCACTCGTTTGCATTCTTTCTTAATGACCATTCCATCTGGTCATGATACTATAAAAAAACGTTTGTTTTTGGACTCGCTACCACGACCAATCCATGTTTGTCTTTTGAGCTTTGTTTCTTGATTTTTGGTATAAGATGATTAATTTCCTTAGCAATGCGAGATTTGAAAACTCTTTCATTTGTTAGAAAAGTGAACCTCATGTTTCATCTTTCGTTCCAATTTCATCGAGGTGATTATTCATCTGTCATTTGTCTTACTACCAGTTTTCACCCCCCTTTCGAGTAAATCATGTGTCAAGTGCAAAATATTTTATTTTGGGTCATCATGCATATTCATTTTCTCATTCATTCATAATTCAAAGAAATTCCATACATATTTCTTCATTCACATTTATATTCTCCATTTCATATTCAAAATTTTCATTCATATTTCTTCATTACATTGGAAATTTTTCATTCACATTCAAGAATTTCCACATACTCATTCATAGTTCGATTACTTCGTTCATTCATTCAATCATAATCATCCATGTACATGGCATATGAATAACTTATAATCAAAAAGCACCTCATCACATGAATACATGAAGTTTCTAAGATGCAAAGAGAGATCCTTGTCTTGCTACAAGAAACACCAATTTTCATTCATTGCAAATCATAGATTATCCAAAAAATACATAATTTACAAAGAGCAGCACGTAGCATTTTCTGATCACGTGAAATTCACAACTGAGTCCTTTTCAAGCCTTGATGTTGTGAACTCTATTCAACTTCTCGGTCCTGAATATGAACTCTTGAAGAAGAAGTATCTGGATGAATCTTCTGAGCGAAAGAGACTTTACAATGAAATAATAGAAATTAAGGGTAATATCAGGGTTTTCTGCAGATGCAGACCTTTAAGTGTAAGTGAAACTAGGAACGAGTATTGTATTCTTGGCAAGGTAAAGATATTGAGAGAAAAGTGATAGTCATAACTTCAATCTTGCCTGAAGATGTGGATTATGTAATGCAGAAGAGCCTCATGGATGCTGCAGATAAATGTGTTTCAGTTGATTTTGCTGTATTACAGCCGAAGTCAAGTCATCTGATTGATTCGCGTGAAAACGTTAACAATTTCAGTTGTTCAATTTCTCATCTTGATAATTGCTCATTTCAGACCTACATCACAGATTTTAGATCATTCAATGGCCTGGTTAAAAGATCGGTGCAGTTTTTGAAAGATGACATGGACAAGCCCCTGGTAGCACGTCTCATTTTCAAGGACAAACTTATAGATTCTGTGAACCATATATTCTGCAACCTGCTTCCACCGGTCAATCCAATAACTAACTGCTTCAGTCAATGCCAGACATGAAGATGCCATGGCATTCCTTTAGGGGATATTGAAAAAAGTTCAACATGTTTTTCCTGTCCAGTCACTGGCTCCAACCTGGAAACGATTGATGTTAATGAAAATTCTGTTCTAGTTGAAAAAAAAAACTATTTTGTTTCTTCCCTCATTCCATAATTCCCTGAAGCTTATGCCAGTTTATTCACGAATCACCGTAACTGTTACTGAGAAGATAAACTTAGCTTCTCTTGATGAAGGTCTAATAATGGGGGATTCATTTGTCGTGACTGCATCTTCTTATCATGTGATCAAAACCAACTCCGATGACACTGATCAGTCAGACATGAATGTTCAACTTTTTCAAGGCCTTTCTAGTGTTCTACATTCAACGGACCAGGGTTTGATATGTTCTTCAAATTGTGATTTAGCAACAATGACAGAGGCTCCTTATCATTGTTACTACATTCTGCAGCCATCAGATAATGGACCAATGCTTATGAGGGGGCAGAAGAAGTCAAACAAGCTCCTGATAACCGATTAATTAATCCATCAGTCAATAAGCATGTAGAGAACTCTGTTCAAGCCTGTTTGCTAAAGATTGATGTAACAGATTATGATCCGCTGTTGCATGAAAGAGGCTTTCATCAAAAACTAAATGTGCTTGTCAAAGAAAGCCTACAATTGAGGTCAGTATTTCCCAAAAAGGATGGTGCATTTTCTGAACTAAGCTCAAGTCAACAACCTTCATCTAAGGTGATCGGGAGAGGAAAATCAGCAAATAATGTCGTTGTTGTGGATGAGGAAATTTTGTCTATGGATATTACGAACCGAAATGACAGATACATGGTCATACGTTTGGTGCTTGGATCATCCGTTTATGCTGCGTCGGTAATGTTTTTCCTACTATGCCGCTATTTTTATGCAGGTGTTCTTTTGAGCTTATTTGTTGAAGTTAGAATATGGCAATGACAGGGCTGCAATATGAGTATTGCATCATGCTATTGTTGATGTGTTGTTTATAACTGTATGCGAGTTGCTGTACAAGTTTTAGCAACAAAGAGCGTTCGGTCCTTCATAGCCATTAACGGTAGAAGACAAGAAGACCATGTATGGGCCAAGTAAAGACTTCACCATTGGCAGCGGAATAGCAGTTGCTCCGCCGACAACCAATGATTACACTTGTGAAAGATTTTCATGTTCGTGTGGCAGTATATGCTGAATGGTCTGCTTGTGGTGCTTAGAAATATTGACCCCGACAGCATTAAGGGCAGCTGTCAGTGATATAGGTTCAGTTATCAGCATGAACGATAGGAAGCAGAGCTCAAACCACCGAATTGAATGAAAAGCAACACCAACAGCAGGATTCTGATATGAACAGGAAGGAGCTGGTCCATCTCAAGCAACTGGTCACAGATGTAGAATTTGAAAAAATCAAGAATTTCAGATCTTCTACAGATATCTGAGAAACGTCTTGAAGATGCTTTAGTGGACTCCTCTTCTCTTAGTGGTTTGGAAACCCACTTATCTGAAGTGCACAAATTTTTAATTGCTACAGATGTTGTTATGACCTTTACCAGAGCTCAGTTTGAGGTTCATGTAGAGGAACTTACTGAGAAGCTTCATTCTGCTTGCAGACAAGTTGATGTGCTTTGTGAAAATAATCTTGAGGTAGAATCTGAATTGAATGTCTGTCTTGGTAGAGAATTGAATGGCATGGAAGAAAATATGACATTGTCCACGAGTCTTGACTACCTAAAGTCTGAGTTAGCAATGTATACTGCTCAGTGTAAAGCACTAATTGATCAAATTAGTGTAACAATATCAGAGCTTAAGGAACACAAGAGTAGGACAGAAAATGTCAGCAATTCTTCTTGCTTGCGTGAAAGTGAGTGTCGGCTTGAGGTCGTAAGGCTGGAGCAGTTGTTGGAAAGTGTTTGAAGAGACGGGGCAGGACTGTTTTTATCAAATGTAGAAGCTGAAGTCAAATGTATAGTTCTCCAAGGAAAATTTATTGAACTGGAAACTGCAATTACTTCATTGAAACAATCAAAATAAAATTCGCATCAGTCCAATAATCAATTGTTTCAAATGTAAGAGAGAGCAAGGTAGTTAAAGGAGCCATACAATTCAAACAGCGATGCCTTGTTACTATTGTGACTATTGCGATACCTATTTGACCCACGATTCTCCATCTGTGAGAAAGCAGCATAATTCAGGTTACAAACACAAGGCAAACGTGAGGTCATACTACCTACAATTTGAAGAGTAACAAACATAGAGTTTAATTGATCAAAGGATTAAGGAACAACTAGGGCAATCTGCACCTAGCATGGCTGCGTTTACGAAGGCGAGGGTTGCAGCTGCTAAGATTTTCCGGATAATTGATCACAAGCTTGGAATTGACAGAAACAGTGAGTCAGGATTAGAATTGGAGACAGTTACTAGACTTGTGGAACTGAAAAATGTCGACTTTTCTTATCCCTCTAGGCCCGAGGTTAAAATCCTCAATGACTTCTCCTTGAATGTTCCTGCCGTGAAAAACCATAGCTTTAGTCGGTAGCAGTTGCTCTGGCAAGAGTACTGTTGTTTCTCTTATTGAGAGATTCTACGACCCAACTTCAGGACAAGTTATGCTAGATGGACAAGACATTAAAACTTTGAAGCTTAAATGGCTGAGGCAGTAGATAGGACTTGTGTGTCAAGAGCCTGCTTTGTTCGCTACCACGATTAGAGAAAATATACTCTTGGGAAGACCTGATGCAAAACAGGTTGAGATTGAAGAAGCTGCTAGGGTTGCTAATGCTCATTCATTCATCGTAAAACTTCCCGAAGGCTATGAAACCCAGGTAGGAGAAAGAGGACTGCAACTTTCCGGAGGGAAAAACAAAGAATAGCGATAACAAGGGCAATGCTAAAGAATCCAATGATTCTTCTTCTTGATGAAGAAACAAGTGCGTTGGACTCTGAATCAGAAAAGCTGGTGCAAGAAGCATTTGACCGGTTTATGATTGGCAGAACAACTCTTGTAATTGCGCATCGTCTCTCCATAATTCGCAAAGCTGACCTTGTAGCTGTGATTCAACAAGGAAGTGTTTTTGAAATTGGAACTCATGACGAGCTCTTCTCCAAAGGGGAAAATAGAGTTTATGCCAAGCTTATCAGAATGAAGGAGACGGCAAATGAAAGTTCAACAAGCAATGCCAGAAAAAGTAGTGCAAGGCCTTCAAGTGCTAGGAATTCTGGTTTGTATTGCAGTGGCGGCTTGCCCTTGTTCTCGTTGCTGTTTTCTCGATTGTTGTCGCAGCCAATGTCTTATAGAAAATGTTCATGTCGGTTTTCTCTGGTAACTTGGAAGCTGCTCATACTAAGGCCACACAACTAGCTGGGGAGGCTATAGCCAATGTAGCAGGACTGCACAACAACACCATATAAAATCAGTTAATTCCAAAACAAATTTTTCATCTAAGTGAGTTACAGTGGTGAGTTGTTTCTTACCAACAGTGAAGTCTTGGAAATGGAGAGAATTGAGGAAGAGGGACCACAAGTGGAATAAGGACAAAACTCCCCAGACATTCTCTGTACGAACAGACCTCTCCACTACACAGTAGACCTCCAGTACACAGCAGAGGAAAGAGATGGGTCATATATAAAAGAGGGATTACTATTCACAACAACCCTAAGTTTGGAGAGGAGTTCTACTGTTCACTAAGAGAAAAAAGGAGTCGACGGCAAGGAGAAGAGAAAACCGTATTTTTTTCTTGGTGGTGAAGAGCGGAAAAGAAGATCAAAGATCGGTTCAGGCGGAACCTTACCTACATCCGTCGGTCAATCTCGCCGTAACCGGTTAGTTTCCTTTTCGAGTTTCTATTTCCATTTCTCCGTTTAGCTTCCTTGAAGCTTCCATTTGTGTGGTTATCTTGCCGTTAAATCTTTGATGTTCAAAATGGACAGAAACAGGATCTCTGTGCGTTAAGATGAATTTGTTTGAGTTCTGCTACTATTTTCAACTTTGTGTTTTATTTAAAAGGCTTGGTCCGTTTTTTTATGTTATGTATTAGCGCTTGAGATCATATGACAAGGATGCCTATCCGGCGGAGTTGGTAAAAGGGATGCTTTGGCAAGCCCTTGGTCTTGGATTCAATATCTGTGTGCGCCTATTTGATTTTACAGGATTTTTAATTTCTATTTCACATTTCTTTTTAATCCCTTCATTATTCCTAATGTTTATTACCCCTTTTATTTATTTTAATTGTTAAATATCGATTTTAATTTATGGATTCAACAATTTCCATGTTGTTTATCCATGATTATTTTTATCGATACATCGATAGTATTTCGCCGCGTTTTGATTAATCACATATGACATTTCAATTATTGTCAATATGTGCAAACCGGCGTTGAGCACATTATCTAGATTTCTTATTTGCTTTTAAATTTCCATCTGTCTTGCACGTCATTGCGTTATGCGACTTTGATTTGCATCCTCGCATCCCGATTTTTATCCGTGCACGTCCCGATGTTGTTTCTTTCAACTTAATTTTTGAGTGTTTTGTAAATATAACTTGTCGTGTTATTTATTTTCTTCACACGGCTTACTCTTGGGCCTTATTACAATGAGACAGTTCTCTTGCACTTACACTCATACATTTCATTATTTGTTGTTTGGCCCCGATTTAATTATTCCAGTACTTTGAATCCCCATTTGACAAAATGTATCCCACTCCCCGATGTGGAACAATTTTTACTGCTTTTCATTTCTCTATTTGTTTGACTGTTTAGTTAGCTACTAACACAAGAATAAAATCAATAATTTCCAAAAGATCAAAAATAAAGACTCGATCCAACGTCGAGTATTTTCTTAATAAACAAATCAATTCATTTCTTCCTCTCATTCTATTCAATTTCTTTCAAACCTTCATCAAATGCTTGATCCAACGTCAAGCCATTTTTCATAATAAAAACTAAAAAATATTAATTCATATTTAAGACCTTTTTCAATAAAGATGGAAGTGGAACATGGTGGATACCGTGCACTCCTGAGACTAGGGTTTGAGATGGATGTCTCGCCTATCCTAGCTCTCGCCATCATCCAAACTTATCTATTCTGTTTCTCTCAAACATTCATTCAAAATTTCTCTTAAACGTCCATCAACGTTTGATCCAACGTCAAGCCATTTTTCATAATAAAAACTCAAGAATACTTAACTCCTATTTAACACCTTTTCAATAAAGATGGAAATGGAACATGGTGGATACCGTGCACTCCTGAGATTAAGATTCGAGGTAGATGCCTCGCCTATCTTAGCTCTCGCCATCATCCAAAATTGTCAATGCGGTTTCTTCAAACCTTTTCTCAATCAAATTCAAAACACTTAATCTTTATTAAACATTTTTGCAAATAAGATGGAAATGGAACGTGGTGGATACCACGCACTCCTGAGACTAGGATTCGAGATGGGTATCTCGCTCATCCAAGTTCTCGCCATTACTCAAAACATATCAAACCAATCAATTTCTTTTTCTCGCCGCCGTGCGATTGACTCTCAAAACTTTTCTCAAACGAAAGGTACTTTGTTTCAAAACAATGCAAGGCAATGTTTTTCCACCTGTTTTGGGTAGTCCAACAATGTTCTCGTCGATTTGACACAAAGTAGCTTTCGCTAAAATCGACCAACAAACAAACATTTTTCTACCCAGAACTACGTAAGCCTTGATTTCTCTGTTGAGATACGTAGGAGCAGGATTTGTAAATCTTGCCAGACCCACTAATAAAAAACTTAGGTTTAGTCCTTCGTTAAAAATCCAAAAAATATCCTCCTCTCATCCTTTCTTTCTTTCCCACTTAATAACTTAAAGCCTAACATTTCAAACTAACATTAATGCACACAACTAACCTAATGGTTCCCGTTGAGTACAACGGACGTGAGGGGTGCTAATACCTTCCCCTTGCGTAATCGACTCCCGAACCCTGATTTGTTTGCGACGACCAATATCATTGTCGTTTTTTTTCTTGGGTTTTATCGATATTTCCCCTTTCCTTTTTAGGAATAAATGAAGTTCGGTGGCGACTCTGTTAAGTCCATCACTGCGAGCATGCAATCGCGCTTCGCTTAAGTCGTGTTCTCATTTTCCCGAGGTACGACACCGTTTCCATTAACCATACCTCAAATCTATGATGTTTGTTAGTCAATGTTAGCCATGAATGAATGATGGGTATGAGTGAAACATGAATGAGTCTCAAGTCAGAGGTTAGATGAAAAGAAAAAATGGAGGGCAAATTTTGGGGTACTACAATATTACTTAGAATTTTGCATGCATTTCTTGACCTTTTCGCTTATTTTGAATTTTGATTGTGAGGTTTACTTAATAACGGTTTTGATACTATTTTCTTTGCCATTGTGTATATTAAGCATCACTTTGTGTTTTCATTAGTTAAGCGTTTGAGTTCATTTCATGTCATCTTGCAATGATACGTTATATGTTAGCATTTATTTTGATTCATGATAACATACAACGATTCAACATTGTTGCATTTAAATTGAACTTGAACTCTACTTTCAGTTGCTTTACACGTCCTTGCATTATGTGACATTGACTCACATCCTCGCATTATGATCTCGATCCATGCATGTTTCATTTTTGTTTTACTTCTTTCAATTTAATTAAGATGAATGTGTGTTGTGGATATGACATGGTGTTACTATCTCCTATATTTTGGTTTACTCTTGAGCCTTCTTACAATGAGACCCTTTTGTTCACGAACACTTACTTGTTTGTGTTTGCTTGATTGAGTTGTGTTTTAATCGTTTCATCATCTCATATCCCCATTCGACAAATTTACTCCACTCCTATGACGTGTAATAATTTTATCACTTTATTTTTGTTTGCTTTTTTTAGGTAGCTTTTAATACAAGAATAAAATCAGCCCTTTTTCAAATTATAAAAACTCGATCCAGCGTCGAGTACTTTTCTTAAAGACCACGCCATCTTAAACCTTCCATTTCAATCCATTTTTATCCATTCCCGGTTTCTCAAACTTTTCATCTTCAACCATTTTTAAACTCTCCAACGATTATATCAAACCTTTTTTGCAAACGCTCATCAAATGCTTGATCCAAGGTCAAGCCATTTTCCCAATAAAAAATAAAAAATGCTTAACCACTAATTAACACTTTTTCAATAAAAAGGATGAAAGGAACGGGGTGTAGTCCATGTGCTCTTGAGAGTTAGGATCCGAGATGTAGTTCGCGTCAATCTAAACACTCATCATCCTCAAATCAATTCCATAACGCTTATTAAAGCTCGACTAGCATCGAGTGTGCTTTCTAAAGCCAAACTTTAATACATCTAATAATATCAAAACTATTTTGCAAATAAGATGAAAAAGGAACGGGGTGCAGTCCACCAGCTTCCGAGAGTTAGGAAATGATATGTAGTTCTCGCCCTTCCGAACTCTCTCTCATCATCCAAAAATACTTCAAATCAATCAAATTATTTTCTCGCCACGGTGCGATTGACCCTCAAAGCCTTTTCTCAAACGAAAGGTACTTTGTCTCTAGACGACGCAAAAAAAAAGTTTCATCCACTTGAATGTGTGAGTAAGCTAGCGATGTTGCCCATGAATATTGATTTGTAAATCCATTCGACCGTAATGCAAACGTTCCCTTCTCCATTTGTTTTGGGTAGCCAACAATGTTTTCATCGATTGACACAAAATAGCTTTCACTAAAATCAAACAACACATAAACATTTTCTACCCAAAACTACGTAAGCCTTGAGTTTTCTATTGCACCCGAAGATACGTTGGAGCATGATTTGTAAATCTTGTCAGGCACATTAATAAAAAGTCAAAAAAAAAAATCTCTTTTCTTTTGGCCTTATTCTTCTTTCCCTCTTAATAACTCAAGAAGTCTAACTTTTCTAAGCTAACACTAACATGCACAACTAATAAAATGGTTCCCGTTGAGTACAACAAATGTGATGGGTGCTACTACCTTCCCGTTGCATAATCGACTCCTGAACCCTAATTTGGTTGCGACGACTATAATCATTGTCGTTCTTTCTTGGGTTTTATCGATATTTCCTATTTCCTTTTTAGGAATAATTAAATTTTGGTGGCAACTTTGTTTAGTCCATCCCACGAATGTGCGATTGCGCTTCGCGAAGTTGTGTTCTCATTTTTCGAGGTACGATAACTTACCGTTGGGATCTTTGAGGGAGACTTGCCTTTAGGTGACTCCTCTCTATCTCACTTTCCTTATTTCACATATTTGGCTATTCGTTCCCTCTTTATCAGCTCTTTGATGGCATCTTTTAACTGAATACAATCATCAATGTTGTGGTTGTAGCTTCTATGGAAGCGGCGGTATTTTGATTTGTCTGTCTGAGATGACTCTTTGACTGGGGATGGGGGTCAGATTTCTATTTTCCAAAATTCAATATTTACACATTCTTGGAAAATATTCTCATGGGAGATCGTCAGAGGAGTGTACTTGTTATATTTTCCTAGCATTCCTCGGTTAGGATCATCCTGACGTCAATGGAATTCTTTCCCAACTGAGCGATTGGAGTGAGAATCTTCGGAGACATGATTATCAAAATGCGTAGAAAGTTTCTCTTCCAAGATCATGAAAGGATCAACCATAGTTAACATTTATTGTAAAAAATTTACCTTCCTCTTTCCTAACCTTTGCCTAAAAGGATAGTCCATCAGAAAACCGTTCTCGAAGATCCAACACTAAAGACCTTCCTGAGCCCCTTCCACCTCGATAGACACCTATGTGAATCAGTTTATAAATGACTGTAAACTTTCTCTATTCTCTTACATGATCTCGTTTAAGGCAACTTCAGTTATAGGTTGCCGCTTCCGGGAAGTGAACTGCACAGAAAACCTTTTTTGAAACTCCGTCCAAGAATCAGTACATATGTTGGGAAGACCATTGAACCATAGTCGAGTAGGTCCGACCAGGGTTAATGCAAATAACTTGCACTTGGACGCATCGTTAGCACTGAAGTAACTTAGTCAGTCATCTACAAGCTGCATATGCTCTTCTGGATCACCTTTCCTGTCATAATAACTCATTTTAGGTGGTTTTTCTATAGACTTCAGAATCTTGCTATATAGTATTCTTACTGACAGTGGGTGCTTTAGTTGCACTTTCCTTGAATGAGTTTTTTCTTGCGATAGGGAAGGTGCATGGTTGCTCCGGTCCCTCATGGGACTGAGAGGAGGAGTAAGATGCTTCTTACTTCTATGACAATCCTTTGATTGATGAGCCTAATCTCTTTTTCTCTCGGATGGTTCTAGGGTAGCAGCACGGGTCTTCCTCAAAGAATTTCTTGAATTTATTTTTGTGGGAGGGAGCGTTGTGAATACTTTCTTCCATGAGCTTAAGCCTTACTTCAAAGGTGTGAGAATTCTGTTGTTGAAGGATGTTAAACACGTTGTTCAAGTTGTGTAACGGGAAGTGGAACAAGAGTCTATACTGGATTTGCTTGAGCAAATCAGACTAATTTTGAATCTTGAACTAGATCTAGATGAAATAGAATGGCCGTTTCAGGATCTACATTGTTTTGCGGTGAATAAAGAGGTGGTTGATTCATTACTGCTAGAGCGCTTGAAATATTTTTTCGTGCCGTGACGAATATGGTAGCTTTAGATCTAGCCATCACTGATGAAAGTAAGAACTGAGAATTTGGAGATTTAAGGAAAAGAAATTGAGGTAATGTTGAATCAAATCAAAACACAGTAGGTTCTCGTTTTAGTGAAAAGACTTGCTTTGACAATTGGAAGAAGTCATGTACTACGAAAATTGGGAGAAAATTGTGAATCCGTGGAAATCGTTGGAATGAACATTAGTTTCCCACAGACGTGTCGCATCCTGCGAAAAATCAACCGGCGAGACTCAAAATAAAACACACACAGAGCCGCCACTAAACGTTATTTATCCCAAGATAGGGAAAGGAAACGCTCAGAGAAACCTGGAAAGACATGGTCTCGCGACCAGAGAGAAAAGGTTCGGGAGTCGGTTACGCGAGGGGAAGGTATTAGCACCCCTCACGTCCTAGGTACTCCTAGGGATCCACGTTCTAAAATAAAGAAAAGGTTGCTAAACATCACACACACACACAGGGAACGCAGGTGGGGTTAAGAGAAACGGGCTCGATAAGGCGTCGCACCTTATGCCTACATATCTTGTCTGGAACAAGAATCAGAGCCACTGTAGTTCGGCTCACGCACGCCAAACAACACAAAACATACAAACAAGCAAGGGTGGCAAACATGGAGCCCGACAACCACTGGATGGAATTACATCGGCATCCGAACCAAAACACACTTAAAAGGGCAAACATGGAGCCCGACAGCCAATCACTGGGCTTACGTCGGCATCCGAACCCAAACATACACAGTCAGATAACATGCAAACACACGCAAAAAAGAAAAAGGTTGCCCGGAGTGGTCTCGCACGACCACCTGCCTACATACCTCGTCTGGCACGAGGATCAGGGCGATGTAGTTCCCCTGAAAGGGACTAAATTGCTAACCAGAAACCGGGGAAAGACACGCGACTAGGGAGCTGAGACTCGAGCCTAATGTTGTCATGCATCGTTTACCCTAAGTTCGGTTTTCTGTCCTACTTGCATAAGCAAGCCTATCCTAACCAGGAAAGAAGCCAGCACACAAGCATACAAAATAATTCAAGCATACATCAAATGAGAACAAGCATCTCAACCAGATATCCACACAGCACGCACTATAACCAAACAAGTGGCTCACACAATAGGTTTGACTGCCGAAGCGAGTCGTCTGTACGGGCTGGGTTTGCTCTTAACCTTGCCATTACGAGGCTAAGGTGAAGCAGATGAAAGGATGAAGTGAGGATCAGACCTCACAGCTCTTATCCCTAACCAGGGAGAGCTTCTGACAAATGAGCATGGGTCCAGAATAGGGGAACCCTTTTATACTCGAAGACTCTGACACAACAGATCTTGGGCCTTTGATCTCAATGCTACAACCATGTAATGGGAGCAAGGAGAAGACTCAACTGAATAGTGGGGGGTAGGCTGCATACCCCTACCTTCCACCAATTGCCTTGATTAAGGACTTTCACCTGCTTGGGCTTAAAAATAAACAAACACAATCATCGCCTCTTAAGGAGGACTTCAGACATTTATTTGCCCGGCCCGGTAACAGCCGGGTCTCCAGACTACATGAAGTTAGGAAGTTATACCTCGATGCAAGTTGCTTAAGCAAAGCAAAGCAAAAGTTCACAAGGAACTGAGCGACTAAAGTACCTGGAAACAATCAAACACAGTTAGTACTCAGACAGACAACATAAACAGCCAGTGTTCAATCAATCAAACTATACAAAGCAATGCACAATAAAGCAAGCTCAAAGCTCAAGCCTAAGCTTCACCACCTACAAAACAATATTATGTTAGTGTACAAACATCAACAACATCAATTGCATTTAACTTGATTCATTCTCCATGTGCATTATGCTTTTGATCCTGAAAAATCAAGCAAATATTAGCAACTAGACCACTAGGCCAAGCCTAGGGTCCAAAGGCAAGAAAAATCCCTAAACAGCAAGGTATTCACCAACCAAACTCAAATTAATGTCAAACAAGAGCAAACACACTTGGTCTCATGTTTATATCATTCATCATGTTCATGTTATGCACAAAACAATTCAACTTATGTCAAATGGAACACAAAACATCCAAACAAAACTATTGCATTCAAATCCACACCAAAACACTCCCAAAAATTCTCAAATAAATTACACCTAAACAGGGGATATTCAAGGTCTACCATGTCAAATTTGAGCTCATTTGGGAAAATGGAACCATGTCAATGAAAATCGACAAAAACAGACACAATTACATGCTCCAATTCACACCATCAATACATGCTTCCACTTCAAAAATTCATAACTTGATGAAAACAACAAAGAAATGGATGAGACCAAAACAGGGGTGTCATATCATGTATCTATTACAAGCATGTCAAATTTCATGATTATCCAGTACCACATGAGCATTTCCCATTCAATCTACCAACCTATGTCACATGAGCTTGCATAAATGATCACCAGAGATGAAAAATAGCAATCAATTTGAAAATGCCACATAAAATTCCACAAACATTCACATAGCATCTTGACATGTTAATCAACCATCATGCAAAATTTCACATTAATCCAACAAGTATAGGTCACTCAAAAAAATCCAGCAAGTTGACATAATGAGGTGTGACACAAATTGTCACACCTAAGTTCCAGAATTTGCTGCTCATTGACCAGGTATCAAAAATGCATGAAATTTACATATAAATGAACATCAATGAGTCCACAATCATCACAAAAATTTTCAAGAATTTATTTGCAAGCATGTGCATTTCACAATTAAAATGGTAAAGTGTGTCGAAATGTCATACATGTGAAAGAACCTTAGGTCAAACCAAAAATATACCATGCACAACTTTGACCAATAGGTCAAAAAAATTCTACACTCAACCACAAAGTCAACATAAAAATTTCCATATTTTTCTGAATTTTCTACTATTTTTTATGAATTATTAAACATGTTAATGAATTTTTATGATTTTCTAATGAATTAATATTAATTAAATTAAAACAATAATGGCAGAATTGTAATATTCAGTGGCGGGGGCGGTAAACGCGTTTTTTGAATTTTCAAAATGGAAATTGGATCAAACGAACACACATCATCATCTCCATCCATGAATTTTCCAGAAATATGAAGAACACTTCAAAACACCAAATCCGCAAATCCTAACCAAAATGCACAAACTCATAGTCGTTGGAACCGTATGAGCGAGTAGAACACGAATCTCAACTCCAATCAACCTAAAAATTCCTAAATCTCAAGAATCGTGTGATCTAGGGTTTTACATCTAAGTTTCGAGTCGCGATTTCTCAGCGCACAATCAACCATTTGCAATTCTAAAAGTAGCATGATAATCTACGTGACCTGCTCTACCACACGCACACAATGATTAGGCGAAAGCTTGAGATCGAATTTGGACCTACCTGCTATGGCAACAGCGAATTATGATGAGTTGGCGCGCGATTTGGCGAAACAGTGACAGTGCAAGCTCGTGGCAGCAGTATGTGATGCTCAGGTTTGGTCAATTGTGCTCCTGTTGCTCGAAATCCAATTTCACCATGAATGAAGCTTCTTAGCACAGCTGCGATTTCATACTCTTCTCCCTCCAAATTAGCAAAACAGTTTGAGAGGATGATTATAGTGGTTGAATGCAACAAGAATCGTGTAAATTGGTTAAGGTTTGGTGAAGAAACTTGGATTTGAAGATTTTTGAGTTCTTGATGATTTTGAGAGAATTGGAATGGTTTTGAGATCTGAACTTGGTAATTGTGCATTCTGTTATGATTATGGAGTGATTATGAATATATAGGTACCCTTAATCATAGCTTAATCCACTTAATTAACAATTTGGAAAGTTAGTGTAAATGGTAATTTTCAAAGTGGGGGCAAAATTGTAAATACACTATGCCAGCTCATGCCAGCTGTTTTGACAGCTCATGCAATCCCCAAATGACACATGTGAACCATAGAAACTTGTCCCATGCTTATTGGTTGCTCCATTCTCAAATTCACATGTGAATGCAAAATGTCCAATTTTCACCATTTCATTTTTCAAACCAAAACTCAAACCATATGCTTTGGCCACAAAGTGATGATTCAAACAAGCTCAAAATGCCATTCCTGAGGTGTTGGAAAAAGTCCCATTCAAAAATTCCAATTATTTTGAGAGTTGGACAATTTTGCCCCTGGTCCAATTCAGCTGTCCAGTTGAAAAGTGACTTTTTGCCTTGGCCATTTTTGAACAAATCCAATGATGCACCCTCAAAGTACATGTCAAATGGAGTTTGTGCATATAAAGAACTTGCAATTTGGACAAAGTATGTGGTAATTATGGCCTCCTGATTACGGGTCATTTTTGAAATTCACAGAGCCATAACTTTCCAACCATACATTGGATTTTCAAGTTCTTGGACTTTTTGGAAAGGTGAGAACAAGATCTACAACTTTAATGTTGAACAATTTTTCATTTGAAGCTTCCTTGGACACGTGGCTTTGAGGTCAAAAACTTTCCATTTTTGGAAACTTCAATTACAAGTCACTTGCTATTTTTGGCAGTTTTTGTCCTGACTTGATTTTCTTCATTCTTAAGCTTTGAGATGTCATATAACACTTGTTCCAACATGAATGAATTGTCTTCAACTCATTTCCACCTCCAAATCCATCAAATCATGTACAGTTGACCACAGTTGACTTTTTCAACTGATAGATGAATCTGGCAATGCATAGATCAATTTGCACCCCAATCTCCAACTGAAATGGCTCAAGCATGATACCCTAGCCTCAATAAGCACAATATAATCACAAAATGAACCCCATAATCATCACAAACCTCATCTCCTGATCCAGCCCTGATTGGCCCAATGCAGCTGATTAGGGTTGACTAGTGGTCAAAACCCTAATCTCAAGGAATCAGCTTCAATCTTCAGATGACATCCAACCCTGATGATGATGATGTATCACTTCAATCAAGATGAAGACCAATATCCATTGAGAATCATGAAACCCTAATTCACAGCCCAATCCTCAGATGGCCATGATCAATCAACAAACCCTAGGCTTGCACTTGGACTCTCCATCTCCTGATCAAGACTTGGGAGGATGGCTTGCACAATGTAACCACATGATGTGCAATATGCAATGCCTAATGACCTAAAATGATATGCAACATGTTAATGCTAGTCCCAAGAGAGGAGGGCAAATTTTGAGGTGTTACAGCTGCCCCTATTCAATCCACTGTGAACCTGTCGATACGAAATAGCCTCGGCTTTCGGATGATCAGGATGAAGAGTGATTGAATACCAAGAAACAGACGAACAATTTGCACTCTGATGGGAAAAATAATTAACGCCTGTCAGCATCGGCGAAGAAACAAACTTGAGGAACGTCGACCTGGATACCAAAATAAATGGTAACGTAGGGACAACCATGGTCTGAACACCACACATCCCCTCGGGATTATCATCTTTCTTCTTTTTTATTCTTTTCTTGAACCCCGAAATTTTCTTATCTCCTTTTTTCATTTTCTTGAACCCCGAAATTTTTCTCTGCGCAAACGATCCTCGGATCTCTGCATTTGAACCCCGGAAAATGCCTCAGCACTCCTTCTTTGCCAAAATAATGAACCCCGATCTCCAATTTGAACCCCAGTCGCCTGACGATAACTCGCGATCGCCAATATGAACCCCGTTCTCCAGAAAATGCCGCAACATCTCCTTTTCTCCATTTGAACCCCAGAACATGCCTCAGCATTTCTTTTCTCCATTTGAACCCCAGGAAATGCCTCAACATTTCCTTTTCTCCAATCTCTCGTGATAATTCCGCTGGCAACATCGGAAATAACACCAAACCACTCTGAGGGCGACATGTCAGAGGGTAAACCTTCATAAAAGAAGGTAACATGTGTATCTCTTCCTCAGAAGACACCTATAACGACCTCCATTGGCCTCAGCCTGAGTCTACGGTGACACATGAACAGAAGATAATCCTGCGGACCTCATCCTGGATATAATCTTCAACTCCAATCTCCATTTGAACCCCAGAAAATACCTCAGTATCTCCTTTTCTCCATTTGAACCCCGGAAAATGCCTCAGCATATACTCTTCTCTGATTGAACCCCGATCTCCAGAAAATGTCGCAACATCTCCTTTTCTCCATTTGAACCCCGGAATCGCGCTGATCGCGTAACGTCTTCTGATGTCATTCCCATCTCTGTCCGACGGAAACATTTCCTCCAATATCGCACTACTGGGGAACACTGCTGATCTGACGTCATGGTACCACACTCCTCAGAGTAACATTTTCAACCAGACACTGACTGATGACTGGGAGAAAACTCGACGTTTACTGGACATCGAACAATGATGTTGACAGGACATCGAACAATGATGTTTACAGGACATCGAACAATGATGTTGACAGGACATCAAACAAGGATGTTGACAGGACATCAAACAATGATGTTGACAGGACATCAAACAATGATGTTGACAGGACATCAAACAATGATGTTGACAGGACATCAAACAAGGATGTTGACAGGACATCAAACAATGATGTTGACAGGACATCAAACAAGGATGTTGACAGGACATCAAACAATGATGTTGACAGGACATCAAACAAGGATGTTGACAGGACATCAAACAAGGATGTTGACAGGACATCAAACAATGATGTTGACAGGACATCAAACAAGGATGTTGACAGGACATCAAACAATGATGTTGACAGGACATCAAACAATGATGTTGACAGGACATCAAACAATGATGTTGACAGGACATCAAACAAGGATGTTGACAGGACATCAAACAAGGATGTTGACAGGACATCAAACAAGGATGTTGACAGGACATCAAACAATGATGTTGACAGGACATCAAACAATGATGTTGACAGGACATCAAACAAGGATGTTGACAGGACATCAAACAATGATGTTGACAGGACATCAAACAATGATGTTGACAGGACATCAAACAAGGATGTTGACAGGACATCAAACAAGGATGTTGACAGGACATCAAACAAGGACCGACCAGACATTAAACAATGACTGGGAAATAACTCGACGTTTACTGGACATCGAATGATGATGTTTTACAGGACACCAAAGAAAACTCGACCAAACACTTACTGATGACTGGGAAATACTGCTGCTCGCAATGCTGAACTCCTCGGAGTATCGTCTTCATTGTCCGGCAAAACCAATCCTCAAGCGGTAACCACGGCTCGAATCGCGCTGATCGCGTAACATTCTCCAAACTCCATTCCCATCTCGGCCCGACGGAAAAGCACCCTCCAGTATCGCACTACTGGGGAAATACCTTGGATCAAATCATGAGGCTAAACTCCTCAGAGTAACACCTTCACTGTCTGGCCAAAACCACTTCTCAAACGGTAACCACGGCTTGAGACTAGCTTATGCTTACAATGATGAATGATTGATTTTTTCTGCGTAATGCTCCATAATTATGGAAATGCTACGCGATTATTTATTTTTCTATGCAATATGCCATGTTTATTTTTTTACATGATGAATGCATAAAAAGAAAAACATCCCCCTCAAGGGACTCCTCTGGGGAATACGAGACACTCCGCTGAGGAACTCGTCACCGCTCTCATTCCACCCTGCTGGGGAATAACTGCTGCTGGGAATAAGGCAACCCTTGCTGGGGAAGAACCTCTTTCGCACCCAATCCACTCGAGAAACTGCTGGGGATAAGCACCACCAACGCTCTGTGGGGATACAACAATCTTTGACTTGCTGGGGATATCAATCCTGACTCCGCTTCGGAAAAACCCTCACAGATACCTGCTGACTTCACTGGGGAAACACTCACAGAGACTCTGCTAAGGGAATAGCAATCTCCAGACTCAACTGGGGATGCCTCACTCTGTCGCCTGCTGAGGATAACCATCCTGGCCCTGCTAGGGAACCGCATACTACTCCGCTGGGGACAACCCATGCAATCCATAGGTAGAATCAACTCAGCTGGGGATGCAGATATCCGTCCGCTACGGAACCCTGTCCAATCCACAGGTAGGATGAACAATGCTGGAGATATATTTCTTTGAAAAAGACCCGCTCCACTCGGGGAATAGCAACCTTCTGGCCTGGCTGCTGAGGAAACACCGTTTTACACCTGCCGGGGACAACCATCCTGACTCGGCTGGGGAATTCACAGACCTTGGATCTGCTGGGGGAGCTAGTCCTATAACTCTGCTTGGGGACTTAGCTGGGAAATGAGAAAAGTTGGTACAGAACACCCGTCGACTCGTCGAACCACGGTATCTACCTTCCAGCCTCGCATCAGCCTTCCACTTTTGAGAATTCCCAGACTCGTCTGGACCTTTTCTGCTCCATCATCTTGCATTCCAAATCGCTCCGCGCTCGACGAGAGACGTACTCCTGGGATTTATACAGAAATTTCAATTTTCCGACTTTGAAGGGTCTTCTTGGTTAATTCCAAAGGTCGTCGGACGTCTCGTCGTCTCTCCGTCCTTTCTTCATGCACTCGTTCCTGATCGAACTCTGCGGGGAATTACATACTTTCCAATCTTCCGATTTTGAAGAGTCTTCTTGATTAACATCAAGGATCATCGTACGCCGCAACGTCACTTCGTCATTCTTTCACTGATTCGTCCCCGAGCGAACTCTCTGGGGATTTATTACAATGCTTCCACATCACAACCTGCAAGTGAGTGAAAATATCTAACAGTTCCTGCAAAACAGATCGTCAGATAAAACCCGTGCCCCAGGCGTGTCAAGATTTCAACACTTGGGTCACTCAACCCTCCAAATAAGATTTCAAATTTTCAATCTTATAAACATGCATTGGAAGGAACCTGAATGTATAAAATGCAAAATTCTTTATCAAAAATATCTGGATGTTTTTGCAATCAAAGCGGTAATGAAAAACAAAAACAAAATTATTTGACTGAATATGCATTTTATTGATTGAAAAAGTGTGGCTCAAATGAGCAATACAAAAGGAAGCAATTCCTGAAAAGAGGTAATTGCGCTCAAAAGGAAAAATCTATCCTAATGGCAAGGTGAAACCTGCGATCTCATCGAGTTCCAACTCGGTTACACCCCATATGTCCTCAGACTCTCCATGCTTTCTGCCTTCTGAACAAGACGCTTCCGATTGATCCCTACCGGGTATTATCCATGATGCCTTAACCAAAGCGCAAACAATCATGCCAGACGCAGTTGTTCGTTTCAATCCCTCTTTTGCCTGGACCGCCCTTTCGGGTTTTCAGTCCACCGGGATACCCATTTTTGCCCAAGTCGCCTTTTTAGGTTTTCGACTTGCCGGGTGTATATTTTTTCATTTTTATCCCTAATTTTTGCCCGAACCTTTTTCTGTTTTTGGTTCGCCAGGATGCCCATTTTTTGCCTGGACTATTTTGTTCTTTTCGTCCAGCGGGTCAATTATACGAAGTATTTTTTAACTGCGTCCGCACTCACAGGGGATGGAAAATCCTCACCATCCATGGTTGTCAACAACAAGGCTCCGCCAGAGAAAACCTTCTTGACCACGAATGGACCTTCATAATTCGGTGTTCATTTGCCCCTTCGATCGTTCTGAGGAGGAAGGATCCTTTTCAGCACCATATCACCCACGTGATATACCCGAGGTCGCACCTTCTTGTCAAAAGCACGCTTCATTCGCTGCTGGTACAACTGCCCATGACAGATGGCTGCTAGCCTCTTTTCCTCAATTAGGCTCTCCGAGCGAGATAGGCGTTTGCCCCAGTAGATGTACGCACCGAAGTACAGTACCCAAGATACCAGCTTCGTGTTCAGCCACTAACGTTGGCCCTTCAGACATTATCCGGGCAACAAAAGCTTATTCACCTTAACCTCCCCATCAGACATCAGAATCCGTTCGGATTCAGGGTCAGGCCCCTCCTCCGGGATCGGTCACTCTCAATCTTTCGATTTGAGTACCTCGAGATGTCCTCATTAGGGAACTCAAACTTCATCGGTTGATAACCTCAACAGGTTGCAGAGAGATGTAATCAGACAACACACCCCTTGATTGCTTTCTGAGAGTGTCACAAACCAGTCAACATTCTTTTGCTCTCCCGCAACCCGTCCGGTCGATGCTGGCTTCTCAAACCCATACTTGATCGGACCCATCTGGGAAATCCACAAAGTGGTATGAACCAGCATAAACTGTCTCAGTCGGCGAGCAGCCTATGCCAAAGTACATCAAGTTTTCACGAACAGTGAATGTATTGTTTCACAGTCGGTAAACTTTTTGCTAAGGTAAATTGCATGCTCTTTTCGACAAGACTTGTCATGCGGACCCAATTCACCTTGTAGACTCCTCGAAGGCCGTCAAGTACAGGTTAACAGTCTCTCCTCCACAGGAGGTATCAGAATCAGAGGTTCCTGCAACTTATTCTTTTTTATTCTTCAATGCCCCTTGGCAATCATTATTTCACCTGACCGTTTGATCTTCTTTTTTTTCTTTCAACATCTTGAATATGGGTTCCTACGTGGCTGTTAGATGAGATATGAACCATGACAGGTAGTTCAATCTATCTATGAAACCACGAACCTCTTTTCTTTATCCTCGGTTCAGGCGTTTTTTTTTTTTTTTTTTTTTTTTTTTTTAAGCCGGATGAACCTCGATTCCTCTTTTCCACTTATGATGAACCCCAACCTCTTACCGGATCGCACTCTGATAGTGCACTTGCTTGAATTCAACCTCAGTTTGAATTGTCTTAACTGGTTAACCGACTTGCCCCGGTCTGCCAGATGCCCCTCTCTTGTCTGGGACTTTGCTATCAAGTCATAGCATAGCATTCAATTTCATGATAAATCATATCATGAAACAAAGTCACCATGGCTCTCTGATACAGGCACTGGCGTTCTGCTTCTTTAGAGGACGGTCTTCTCTCCATGGTAGCTTGTGTACAACGACATCGGTGTTCAACCCTGGCATATTCTGACATGACCAGGCGAAAGTATCCACATACTCCTTCAACAAGGCTACCATTCTGCTCTCGACTTGCCTCTGAAGCGGCCTCATTTTCACTTCCTTTCTGACCTCGGTGCTTAGAATAACAATCTCAATCCGCTCTTCATGCGGCTGAATCACCTTCTCCTCTTGTTTCAACAACCTGGCTAATCTCCCAGCAGATCACAATCTTCTTCGCCTTCTTCTTCAACCCGATTGCTCGGATTGTCGAAGTCATATGAGGGGTAACCAAATTGTTATCAACGAGATCCGGAAACTTGTTTTTGAAGTTGGGACGAGACAAATCAAAAAGAAAAAATGAAATAAACATTGCCATTTTTATTTGTTTTTAAACTGTAAAAATAAATGAAAAACAGGGAACACCGCTTTTTGACTGAAAAACATCCATTTATTAATGATGCAGAAAATGCAAATTTAAACATGAGGTGGCCCTTACAATGAACCATTACGTGTCGGGCAACACATATGGCTTTCATGCAGATAAAGACTGAAAACAAGAAATATTACTCCTCCGGACGAGTGTCAGTGATGATCTTTTTAAGCCTTCCAGCTTCCTGGTACGCACGATTTTATCCATTGATCAATCTCCCAGTCACTGTCAGTTTCTTTACCCACTGTACAGGCGTGATCTGAATCTAGCATTCCGGCACTTACAAAGGTGAACGACGGACGACGTCCTCTGTTCTGCTCAGACGAGTCTTGACCTGGATGATAACCAATCCCAAACATATCCGCCTTTACTACAATGCCTATGATTTTTCCCCAGCCTGGGATCCCTCCATTTCTCAACATTTCCAGTGCCTGTTTGTAAGAAGACACAGACGGTTTTTTCTCTTTCCCAACACCATTGTCATTTTCCACCTTGACGGTTTCAGCTACCAGACTGGGTGTTTCAAATTCTCCACCGTCCATTTCCTTCACCTTCTGGATCATATCCCCCATCGGTACACCACCCTCTGTGGCGACGGCCATACAACAAGTATCAACACTAGGGAAAGCTCCCTCCTTCCTCCGAGGTTTTGGGACCACAGGCCTCGGCATTTTTAACCGATCCCCATTCACCAACCCAATCGTCTTCCTATCCCCATAAATTGCATTCATCTCCACCTCACCATGCGCGGGCATGTGATTAGCATTAATATTGGGAAATTGTGCAAAATTAATGGCCTTGGAATCCACCAGGTCTTGGACAGTATGCTTAAAAGCTCTACAACCCTCAAGGTTATGCCCAGACGCCCCCGAATGGAATTCGCACTTGGCATTCTCATCGTAGTTGGTTGGCCTCTGATCAGGTTCTAATGGAGCTAATGTCCTCAATTGTACCATTCCGAGATCTTTCAACTTCCTCAACAGAAGAGCATACGGTATGGGTGGCTTATCAAATTGACGATCAACCCCCTTTCCTCTTACCTGGTTCCCAGCTCTCTGTGCTCCCGGGCGAGGTGACGGATGTCTCGGTGGTACAGATGAACCACCAACAGGAATGGTTGCAGTGGCAGCATAAGGGTGATAACGATCCTTACCGCATTCTCTTTTAGTCCGCGCACCACCTGATTCAACCTTCTTCTTGGGCTGACCACTGTCAAGGGATTTCTTCACCACAGAGCTAGAGGGATTTGTTACTTCGGATGACGGAGCCTTTCCCTGAAATTTCTCTTTGATCATCCAACCCTCAATCCTTTCTAATCTCTTGGCCATGGCTTTCTGCCCCGAGGCAAGCCCTTGCACAACCCTGAACAAATCCCTCACCATCTCTTTCAGTTCGAGGATGTCGGCGTTGGGAGGATCCATCAGTCGAGGAGTATTGCGCCTGGTGTAATATCTGTGAGGGCGTGTTGAGTGCAAAGGTACGGTTCTGCGAGCACGAGCAATGATTCCTGCAAAACAGCAAACAGGTTAATATGCATGAATGCAACGTCTATCCATATGAGGGACACTTCTGTCTTGTGATTCTGGTTTCATCGAGACAGATAATATTTTGACATCCACATTCTGACATCCGGATGTCTCTCAACCAGATTCTCAATCCATAATATTCCCCATATGACTAGACGTGGGTTTGGTGCAGATGAATGCAAAATGAGAATGATGCAGATGTATGCAATGTACTGGGCCATCCTCCAAGTCATCTGATCATCAACTGTACAGAAGCCTCTGATCTTTGGACTGATCACAACCATCTGAGGGAACATGTAACCATACATCCATCTCAAGGGTTCCGAAATAAACGGAAGACGGATACACCATCATCATCATCATCAGTCTCTGAGCAGACACCCACAATCATCTGAAACGGCCCGGGGAATCCTGAAATAAACGGATCCCCACTGATAAATAACTCGGCCCGGGGAATCCTGAAATAAACGGATCCCCACTGATAAATCACGGACAGCACTCCGGCGTCTCAGAAATAAACGGCCATAAATCCGACTTATAAATAGGACTCTGAATCACAGATCAAAAAGTCACCATCTGAACATGCATCTGAAAGAATCACCCTCCCCTCACAGGTAAATTCTAAACGGGTCATCCTAAGGCAGATAATAGTCTCGACAATCGGGCAGAGATACTCAATGGGTTTGCCCTTTCGGGTGTGCCATTGTAGCTCTCCTGAGATCGTCTAAACCAAAGATCCGGGAAATGATCGGTCACCAGAGTCAATAGTTCAGATGAAGTAACTCAACCAAAGTGGAGTACCCCACAGAGGAAAGCACTATCACATGAACCTCGTCTGGCTTGTGGTATGTCACGTTGCAACAATATGCTGATCCAGCAAATGAGGAACATGAGACCACACTAGTCCTAGGTGTATACTCGGGCCTGGGTTTTAGCCCCACTCAGAACACCCACCCCAAACAACAGAACCACCTGCAAAGAGGACGGCAACAACATGATAGTATGATGCATGCAGACATTAATGCAAATATATACACACTGGTTAGAATAATAAATGCAATAAATCACACAACAAGCAACCTAAACTAATCCTAGAACGCTAGGAAGGACTCGCTTAGGGACGATGGACCAGCATAGGTCTACATCCAGATGTCCCAAGCAGAGTCGCCAGCTGTCGCATCCTGCGAAAAATCAACCGGCGAGACTCAAAATAAAACACACACAGAGCCGCCACTAAACGTTATTTATCCCAAGATAGGGAAAGGAAACGCTCAGAGAAACCTGGAAAGACATGGTCTCGCGACCAGAGAGAAAAGGTTCGGGAGTCGGTTACGCGAGGGGAAGGTATTAGCACCCCTCACGTCCTAGGTACTCCTAGGGATCCACGTTCTAAAATAAAGAAAAGGTTGCTAAACATCACACACACACACAGGGAACGCAGGTGGGGTTAAGAGAAACGGGCTCGATAAGGCGTCGCACCTTATGCCTACATATCTTGTCTGGAACAAGAATCAGAGCCACTGTAGTTCGGCTCACGCACGCCAAACAACACAAAACATACAAACAAGCAAGGGTGGCAAACATGGAGCCCGACAACCACTGGATGGAATTACGTCGGCATCCGAACCAAAACACACTTAAAAGGGCAAACATGGAGCCCGACAGCCAATCACTGGGCTTACGTCGGCATCCGAACCCAAACATACACAGTCAGATAACATGCAAACACACGCAAAAAAGAAAAAGGTTGCCCGGAGTGGTCTCGCACGACCACCTGCCTACATACCTCGTCTGGCACGAGGATCAGGGCGATGTAGTTCTTCTTAAAGGGACTAAATTGCTAACCAGAAACCGGGGAAAGACACGCGACTAGGGAGCTGAGACTCGAGCCTAATGTTGTCATGCATCGTTTACCCTAAGTTCGGTTTTCTGTCCTACTTGCATAAGCAAGCCTATCCTAACCAGGAAAGAAGCCAGCACACAAGCATACAAAATAATTCAAGCATACATCAAATGAGAACAAGCATCTCAACCAGATATCCACACAGCACGCACTATAACCAAACAAGTGGCTCACACAATAGGTTTGACTGCCGAAGCGAGTCGTCTGTACGGGCTGGGTTTGCTCTTAACCTTGCCATTACGAGGCTAAGGTGAAGCAGATGAAAGGATGAAGTGAGGATCAGACCTCACAGCTCTTATCCCTAACCAGGGAGAGCTTCTGACAAATGAGCATGGGTCCAGAATAGGGGAACCCTTTTATACTCGAAGACTCTGACACAACAGATCTTGGGCCTTTGATCTCAATGCTACAACCATGTAATGGGAGCAAGGAGAAGACTCAACTGAATAGTGGGGGGTAGGCTGCATACCCCTACCTTCCACCAATTGCCTTGATTAAGGACTTTCACCTGCTTGGGCTTAAAAATAAACAAACACAATCATCGCCTCTTAAGGAGGACTTCAGACATTTATTTGCCCGGCCCGGTAACAGCCGGGTCTCCAGACTACATGAAGTTAGGAAGTTATACCTCGATGCAAGTTGCTTAAGCAAAGCAAAGCAAAAGTTCACAAGGAACTGAGCGACTAAAGTACCTGGAAACAATCAAACACAGTTAGTACTCAGACAGACAACATAAACAGCCAGTGTTCAATCAATCAAACTATACAAAGCAATGCACAATAAAGCAAGCTCAAAGCTCAAGCCTAAGCTTCACCACCTACAAAACAATATTATGTTAGTGTACAAACATCAACAACATCAATTGCATTTAACTTGATTCATTCTCCATGTGCATTATGCTTTTGATCCTGAAAAATCAAGCAAATATTAGCAACTAGACCACTAGGCCAAGCCTAGGGTCCAAAGGCAAGAAAAATCCCTAAACAGCAAGGTATTCACCAACCAAACTCAAATTAATGTCAAACAAGAGCAAACACACTTGGTCTCATGTTTATATCATTCATCATGTTCATGTTATGCACAAAACAATTCAACTTATGTCAAATGGAACACAAAACATCCAAACAGAACTATTGCATTCAAATCCACACCAAAACACTCCCAAAAATTCTCAAATAAATTACACCTAAACAGGGGATATTCAAGGTCTACCATGTCAAATTTGAGCTCATTTGGGCAAATGGAACCATGTCAATGAAAATCGACAAAAACAGACACAATTACATGCTCCAATTCACACCATCAATACATGCTTCCACTTCAAAAATTCATAACTTGATGAAAACAACAAAGAAATGGATGAGACCAAAACAGGGGTGTCCTATCATGTATCTATTACAAGCATGTCAAATTTCATGATTATCCAGTACCACATGAGCATTTCCCATTCAATCTACCAACCTATGTCACATGAGCTTGCATAAATGATCACCAGAGATGAAAAATAGCAATCAATTTGAAAATGCCACATAAAATTCCACAAACATTCACATAGCATCTTGACATGTTAATCAACAATCATGCAAAATTTCACATTAATCCAACAAGTATAGGTCACTCAAAAAAATCCAGCAAGTTGACATAATGAGGTGTGACACAAATTGTCACACCTAAGTTCCAGAATTTGCTGCTCATTGACCAGGTATCAAAAATGCATGAAATTTACATATAAATGAACATCAATGAGTCCACAATCATCACAAAAATTTTCAAGAATTTATTTGCAAGCATGTGCATTTCACAATTAAAATGGTAAAGTGTGTCGAAATGTCATACATGTGAAAGAACCTTAGGTCAAACCAAAAATATACCATGCACAACTTTGACCAATAGGTCAAAAAAATTCTACACTCAACCACAAAGTCAACATAAAAATTTCCATATTTTTCTGAATTTTCTACTATTTTTTATGAATTATTAAACATGTTAATGAATTTTTATGATTTTCTAATGAATTAATATTAATTAAATTAAAACAATAATGGCAGAATTGTAATATTCAGTGGCGGGGGCGGTAAACGCGTTTTTTGAATTTTCAAAATGGAAATTGGATCAAACGAACACACATCATCATCTCCATCCATGAATTTTCCAGAAATATGAAGAACACTTCAAAACACCAAATCCGCAAATCCTAACCAAAATGCACAAACTCATAGTCGTTGGAACCGTATGAGCGAGTAGAACACGAATCTCAACTCCAATCAACCTAAAAATTCCTAAATCTCAAGAATCGTGTGATCTAGGGTTTTACATCTAAGTTTCGAGTCGCGATTTCTCAGCGCACAATCAACCATTTGCAATTCTAAAAGTAGCATGATAATCTACGTGACCTGCTCTACCACACGCACACAATGATTAGGCGAAAGCTTGAGATCGAATTTGGACCTACCTGCTATGGCAACAGCGAATTATGATGAGTTGGCGCGCGATTTGGCGAAACAGTGACAGTGCAAGCTCGTGGCAGCAGTATGTGATGCTCAGGTTTGGTCAATTGTGCTCCTGTTGCTCGAAATCCAATTTCACCATGAATGAAGCTTCTTAGCACAGCTGCGATTTCATACTCTTCTCCCTCCAAATTAGCAAAACAGTTTGAGAGGATGATTATAGTGGTTGAATGCAACAAGAATCGTGTAAATTGGTTAAAGTTTGGTGAAGAAACTTGGATTTGAAGATTTTTGAGTTCTTGATGATTTTGAGAGAATTGGAATGGTTTTGAGATCTGAACTTGGTAATTGTGCATTCTGTTATGATTATGGAGTGATTATGAATATATAGGTACCCTTAATCATAGCTTAATCCACTTAATTAACAATTTGGAAAGTTAGTGTAAATGGTAATTTTCAAAGTGGGGGCAAAATTGTAAATACACTATGCCAGCTCATGCCAGCTGTTTTGACAGCTCATGCAATCCCCAAATGACACATGTGAACCATAGAAACTTGTCCCATGCTTATTGGTTGCTCCATTCTCAAATTCACATGTGAATGCAAAATGTCCAATTTTCACCATTTCATTTTTCAAACCAAAACTCAAACCATATGCTTTGGCCACAAAGTGATGATTCAAACAAGCTCAAAATGCCATTCCTGAGGTGTTGGAAAAAGTCCCATTCAAAAATTCCAATTATTTTGAGAGTTGGACAATTTTGCCCCTGGTCCAATTCAGCTGTCCAGTTGAAAAGTGACTTTTTGCCTTGGCCATTTTTGAACAAATCCAATGATGCACCCTCAAAGTACATGTCAAATGGAGTTTGTGCATATAAAGAACTTGCAATTTGGACAAAGTATGTGGTAATTATGGCCTCCTGATTACGGGTCATTTTTGAAATTCACAGAGCCATAACTTTCCAACCATACATTGGATTTTCAAGTTCTTGGACTTTTTGGAAAGGTGAGAACAAGATCTACAACTTTCATGTTGAACAATTTTTCATTTGAAGCTTCCTTGGACACGTGGCTTTGAGGTCAAAAACTTTCCATTTTTGGAAACTTCAATTACAAGTCACTTGCTATTTTTGGCAGTTTTTGTCCTGACTTGATTTTCTTCATTCTTAAGCTTTGAGATGTCATATAACACTTGTTCCAACATGAATGAATTGTCTTCAACTCATTTCCACCTCCAAATCCATCAAATCATGTACAGTTGACCACAGTTGACTTTTTCAACTGATAGATGAATCTGGCAATGCATAGATCAATTTGCACCCCAATCTCCAACTGAAATGGCTCAAGCATGATACCCTAGCCTCAATAAGCACAATATAATCACAAAATGAACCCCATAATCATCACAAACCTCATCTCCTGATCCAGCCCTGATTGGCCCAATGCAGCTGATTAGGGTTGACTAGTGGTCAAAACCCTAATCTCAAGGAATCAGCTTCAATCTTCAGATGACATCCAACCCTGATGATGATGATGTATCACTTCAATCAAGATGAAGACCAATATCCATTGAGAATCATGAAACCCTAATTCACAGCCCAATCCTCAGATGGCCATGATCAATCAACAAACCCTAGGCTTGCACTTGGACTCTCCATCTTCTGATCAAGACTTGGGAGGATGGCTTGCACAATGTAACCACATGATGTGCAATATGCAATTCCTAATGACCTAAAATGATATGCAACATGTTAATGCTAGTCCCAAGAGAGGAGGGCAAATTTTGAGGTGTTACAAGACGGACCTACTATTCTGTTTTAGAACCATAAATGAAAAGGTATATGGCGGTGATGGCGGATAGTGGCTTCCGAGGTGGTGGAGTGGGGGGACCTGCAAGGTTAGCACTCAAACACTCAAATTAGTATATGAAAATGAAAAGTTAAACGAAATTGTGTTTGAAATTTTTTACCTGATTTTGGCACCATCTTTATATATAGTAGATGTGGAATAACTAACTTGATATTAGTTAGAAGTGATTTGAATGAAGCCGTTGGATGCTTTATGGTCGAGATCTTATATGATCATTAGAATGATAATCTTTGCATATTAGGAAGATTCTGGAAGGAGTTGGATCCTTATCTAATTGATTAGAGGGATTCGTATGGTCAGCGTGACCCATCCAGGGTCGATATAACCGGCCTAAAAACATACCAACTAATGTTTCTAAGGTATTGTCTGATGAAAAATGTAAGTAAGTCATGCATATCGAGATGGACACGTTGAAGAAGAGTGGAACTTGGAGTTAGTGACTATACTAGAAGGAAAAAGTTCAGTTAGATGAAAATAGGGTTACACAGTAAAATATAAAACTGGTGGATGGATTGAAAAATATAAAGCCAGGTTGGTTGCCAATGGGTTTACATAAACCTACGGAATTGATTATTCAGAGACATTTGTGTCGGTTGCAAAGATGAATATTATTAGAGTAATTTTGTCACTTGCTTCCAATTATGGTTGGTATTTACAACAATTTGATATGAAGAATGCCTTCTTACATGGGGAACTTGAGGAGGAGATTTATATGCAGGTACCACTAGGGTATAAAAAAGTACTAGACAATACAATTTGTAGGTTGAAAAAGGCATTATATGGCCTAAAACAATCACGTCGAGCATGATTTGAAAGATTCACTAAGGTTATGATATCTTTGAGGTACAAGCATAATCAAGGGGATCATATCATGTTCATCATAAACTTGCCACAATTGAGAGTAACATCTTTGTTACTATACGTGGACGATATTATAATGAAATGAGATGATTGAAAGGAGCAACAAATCTTGAGTCAATATTTGGATAAAGAATTTGAAATAAAAACTCTTGAAAAGCTGAAGTACTTTTTGGGAAGAAAGGCGATGAATTCCCCAAAAGGCATTTTTATATCTCAACAAGAATACATTACAAATTTTCTCAAGGAAATAATGATAACAACGTGTAAACATGTGAGTGTTCATATGGATCCAAATCTTAAATTGGGCAATACAAAAGAAGAAGAAGTTGCATTAGATAAAGAAATGTATCAACATCTAGTTAAGAGATTAATTTACTTGTCTCACACTATACCCAATATTGCATATGCTGTAAGCATAGTTAGTCAAGTCATGCATTGTCCAAAAGAGATCAATTTACAAGCAATTTATAGAATCCTGCAGTATTTCAAAGGAACTCAAGAGTTCAATAATTTTGTTCAAAAGCAATAGAAGTACAACCTTTGAGGCCTACATTGATGCAGACTATGCATGGTCAATAGTTGATAGAAGATCCACTACAGGGTAGTCACCTTTCTTGGAGCAAATCTTGTGACTTGGAGGAGTAAGAAACAAAATCTAGTAGCCGGTTCTATTGGTGAAACTGAATTTTGAGCCATGACACAAAGTTTTTGTGAATTACTTTGGCTCAAAATTACTTTAGAAGATTTAAAAATCAAATGGGAAGGACATAATAAGTCAACTATTAGAATATCACATAATCTGATTCAACATGATCGAACTAAGGATATTGAGGTTGATAAACACTTCATTAAGAAAAAACTTGATAGTGGACTGTAGGGATGACAAAAAAACTGAACCCGGACACCCCTGTCTCGAATCTAAAAGAGAAAAACTGATTTAACTAGGTGCTAGGGCGAGGACGGGAAAAACCTTATTTTTAAGTATGGGACGGAGATGCTAACATCTGCCCCACCCTACCTCGCCCTTGTCTATTAAATTTACTTGATTACTCTTATTTTTAATACATTTATTATCCATTTATCTTTCTTAATCATAAAATATCACGTTTATTAGATTTGATATTCATTTTTTAAAATACCGATTAAATAAAAATGACCAAGTATTATTATTATTATTATTATTATTATTATTATTAATATTATTATTATTATTATTATTATTATTAAAATGACCAAATATTTAATTTAGTTACTGATTTTTGTTGTTATGAAAAAAACTATTTTATTAAAAAAAATTACAATTTTTGTACGTGTGTGAGGCAGAAAAATCCATTCACTAAGGTAAGATGGGTGGTCAATTATTACTCCCGACTGAATTTAGCTCCCGACTGAATTTAGGAGTGGGAGCGGGGCTTGTATAAGAAGACATAGCGGAGGAGAGGCGGTACAAGAGGGGAGGGGTGGAGCTAATAATGCTTACAGTCACTCCCACCCCATCGCCATGCCTAATAGGTTGATTTGGAACCCATGTTTTCTCACAAGGCCAACATGCATGTATTCTGACTAAAGGAATGAAAACTCAAATTTTACACGAATTGCATCCAAACTGAAAATAGAGAATACTTATTCACTAATTTGAGGAAGTGTGTTGAAAATAATTAAGTTCATTATATATTTTTCTATTAAAAAATTTAAATTCATATATGTTTAGGTTCATACATTTAAGAAATTAAAATAGTATTCATTTTTTCTTGTAAACATAACATATAATTAATTATATGGTGTGTATAAATGTCTTGTCTGTTATCATGCATTTAAGGAATTAAAATAATATTCATTTTTTCTTATAAACATAAGATGTAATTAATTACATATAATTAATTATATAGTGTATAAATATCTTGCCAGTTATGTATACATTTCTTATTCTTATTTTTTACACATCAATCCTATACAAATAGGAAACAAAATATATGATTTAAAATTTTAGAGGCCTATTCACAAAGCTTGCAATGAAATTTTCCATTGCAAACGTTTTCCTCCCTCCTATCTATATGTGACAAAATGTTTGAAATGAACCAATAACCAATATTGAATCTGCATTTTAGTTTGGATATATGCTACCATCCTTCATTCATGGAAGGAACCAAAATAGGCCAAACCCTGAAATTAATCCAAATTCACATAGTTAGCTATAGACTCATATAATTAATTTGCACAATATTAATAATTATTCTGCATTGTCACATAACATATAACAAATATTTAACACTTACACCTCTAAACAAAAGTTTGTCTGGTGTCTGACACATGTCAATATCCAATACAAACATGTGTGATTAAGATCAATTTATTATTATTTTTTAAATTATTATTAATGTCAACATGTCAGTATCGAAGTAAGATGTCCATATCCATGTCACGCTTTATAGTATATAAACATACCTATTAGGCACTATGTAACTGAATCAATCCCTGATTTAAGAGTGTGAAATTCATTTGGGTCTGTGGAGAAAATGAGATGAAATTTTTTAGATATATGAATTTAAAATTCAGAATTTATACAATTCAGAATGGTATAAGTTTTGATAATTATATATATTTTACTTACAACTGGGAAATCTTTGTACAAAGAAGCAAGCACCAATGACAAAGTAGCAGAGTAGGAGAATAACACCTTTCATGTAGTGAGAAGTACCATCCTACAAATATGATATATGTTATGGTCAATACTATATAACATTTCATTAAGAGATTGATGAAAAAAAATTTAAAACTAAAATTTGGTGTTTTGTTCAATTGAATGTGAAATTTAGATACCTGTAAAGTGAATGATGTGACTATGATTGCCACAGCAAGAGAACCTGTCTCAAGGAGGTTGAAGTTTAGGTCCATATTCACACCCATTCCCCAAGCAACAGTAACACATAGTGGAACCTGAATTTTAATATTACACAAGTTTTCATTATTATTCAAATAATGGAAATTATATGACAATAGTTTTAAACTGCGGTCCGCAACAATAATTATAGGTGCGATGTAAAAGATTTTAAGGTCTCTGCAGCTATTATGCAGACGCAGTTTCGACCCCATTCGTATCAATATAAAAGTTGAGAGTATGTTTATTTACCACAAACATGGCAATTTGAGTTGCAGAGCCCAATGCAACACCTAAAGAAATGTCCTGCAGTCATGAAATTAGATCAGCTTCACTTGAATAATGTTTTTTTTTCTTCTTTCAATTCATCAACTTTATAGCTTGACAAATACACGAATTTAATCATATGTTAGATGAAAGGATTAAGTATGAAACTGATTAACACTATATAAATTCTTACGAGCTTGTTCTTGAAAGCGAAAATGATTGCTCCAGCGTGTTCAGCTGCATTACCAACTATTGGTAGCAAGATTATGCTGAGGAAGCTGACGGATAAACCCCACGAATCTGATGCATCCTGTTAAGAATTAAACTTGTGTTATCAGTTTCAATGATACAAAAACTTTACTGTTTTTTGTAAGCTTGGAAAATGCTTATTTCTAACTTATTTGGACTTTTGATATAAACACATTTTTAGTGCTCCGGAGAACTTATAAAGATAGTTTAAGACATGTATACAAAGTGTTTTAAGCTAATTTCAGTAAAATCTCTCTATAAGCTTAAAACAAGGATTTATAACTAATATAAAAACAGTTTAACCACATTGCATTTTTTATTATAGGATCTTGTTTGGACAAATAGTTTAACCACACATTTAAAGCATAAATGCTTATCTGATAAGTGTTTATGTATAAGTTACTTCTACGACAAGTCGACAACAGATAAAATAGTCAAACTATTTTTATATAAGCTATAAGCTGTTTTTTAAAGCTATCATGAAGAGCTTATAAAAATAAGCTGAAAACAGCTGATGGACATATTGTAAGTTCTATCAAACAGCCTTACAAATGCTTATATTAACTGATAAACTCAAATAAATCAATTCAAACATGCTAGTGTCTTATATATAACTGCTTATGTGATAAATACTCATCTAAAATGAGTGCTTAATTGAGCTGTTTATTCAAAAGAATTCCAAATTAGACCCAAACAATTTAGTTGAGTTACCTCAATTGTGTCCACCACATATTCAGACAACAAAGCAATGAACACAGTCATTCCAGCCAACCAAGCAAATCCACTCCAAAATCCAATCACAGCCTCTTCTTCTGCTTCATTGTTCACACCTTCACCTTCCTGCTCAACAATGTATCAGATTATAAATCCTTCTAATAAACAATAATTGCGACAATTAACAATTCAACATTTTCATATATGGTTCAATTAAGAAAACATACATCTACAGCTTCAAATAATTGTCTATGTGTCCATAGTTGAAAGATCAAGTAAGCAAAATATGCAGCCAACATCACAATGCTAGAAGCTCTTGACAAGTACAGTGAAGGCTCTACGGTGAGTTCAGGCGATGCAGCACTGTATGTGAATAGCATTGGAAGCGAAAGGCATAACAATGCCAATAGCAGCATCAGTGAGTTCACATCTGCTTGTCTCTGCGAAATTCAACACTTACCATTAGCATTATTCCACTAGAGAGAAATTAAAGAACTAAATTTTCTTTACTCATTAGATTCAACGGCGGAGCATGAAAATACTCTGCAACTGCAACTTAGGCTGCAATATCAATACTTTTTAGTCTTTCAACAGCTGAAGAATCGAAATTTATGGAGAAGGGCCCCTGGTAATTCAGAGTTTGTAAAGTCTAACCATAAATTGTTTCAGTTAAGATTTGAACTTAGATTCTCGCGAACGATTCTTTCTCAATTACATCTCATTAACCACTTGAGCCAAACAGATAGGTCAATAGAATCGCATTTGAGATTGCATCAATCACGTTTTATTGCTATTCTTCGTAATATTAAAGATCGCGATTTGTTTTTTTGGGATTAAACCTCGGTTCCAAAAGAAAATGGTCCTGATAAACCGAAGTTCGCCTAGAGGATAAGTAAAGTCAAATTAAAAATTGAACTGACCAAAATTCGAATTCAGTTTATCACAGGCAATTCGTCCTTAACTGAAGCTCACTAGGCACTTGAGTTCAAACAATTTGTTAAAGACCATGAATTAAAGCTATGAAAGCCTAAAATGGATTTTTAGGATCTTACTCTATCGTATTTTTGCTCCACTCTAAGATTTGCAATGCCACCACAAAGTAGAGAACTTCCAAGAACAAGAAGAAGGTTTGAAAGAATGGAACCCAAAAGAGAAAACTTGACAACAGCAATTTTGTTGGTGCTAAGAGCAAATATTGCAATTATGAGTTCTGTAGCATTCCCACATGTTGCATTAAGAAGTCCTCCAACTGTGTAACATTGGACAGTATATAAACTCTTTAACTAGTTCCAACAAACACACCATAATCAATTAAATTCCAAATTGAACACTAATTAATTACTCTAGTACTAATGAACAGTTTTATATACTATAAACCACCGATACGCAGTGTCTTACACACGTCGGTGTCCGACGCTTGAATGAAACCCGTACAACATGTGTCAAACAAATGTCCCCCCAAAAATGATTTTTTTTCTTTGTTTCAACACTTCGTATAACGCTCACACAACACGCTATATTTTTCAATTCAGATAAGTGTTTCAAAATAAAGTTCTTTTTTTCTTTGCTTCAACACTTCTTATACATTTTTCTTGACAAATCTCTTACACATCTAAAAAGGTTAACATGTATTACAACAATGTTATCAATGCAGAATTAAAGACATCAATTTTGATTATAATATTTTTAACTTTTGTAATAATAAATGGATAAATAAATGTTAGATACTAGTATCATATATATACAACTGTGTCTGTGTCCTATGTTTTTGACATAATAATAGTGTCCTATGTTGTGTCTGTGTCAGATTTTGTACTTTTATATACCTGTAGGACCGGTGAAGAAAGCAATTTGTCTGCAATATTTGAAGTAACATTCACCAAAACATAGAAATTTAAACAAGAATGAGCAATCAATCCATAAACAAATAATGAATTGAGAAAAAAATATATTTAATTTGTATGCAAAGAATGATTCAAATATAAATTGATTAGATTCCTTACTCTGTAAGAAAGCTCACACGTTCAGCAAGTGGAGTAAGCCCTAGTAAGCTCAATATGAAAATCCATGACTGTTAACAACAATTGAAAATACCTAGTTATAATCATCATGGATATAACACGGACACCTCTAAAAACAAGTGTGTTAGTGTCAGGGTTGGTTTCAAATTATTTAATTTTTTCATTTATTTCAAATTATTAACGCTGTCGAAGTGTCGGTGTTGGTGTTATGTCTGTAATGTTCGTGTTTCATACATCATCATCATTACTTCAAGACGACAAAATCAATAGACAAAAAAGTTTACAAAATTAAGAGGAATGAATGAATGAACTAACTCTTCCAACGCGAAAGTAATGAGCTAAGATTGCAGCAGGAATGGCGCAGAAGAGAATGGAAAGCTTTGTACCAAGAATAACCTCTTGGATGTTAGCCAAGACATTCCTAAGCGAATCCCAGCGAATATTGGAGACGAGAGTAAATTTGGATTTTTTTCGGAATGAAGCTGAAGAAATGTTGTGCGCTCTTCGGCTACGGCCATGTCCGTGTCTTGATTCCTTGTTCAAGATCTTTGGATTACCGTTCTCCAAAAGCCATGATCGTTCTTCTTCTTGTCTTTGGCCAGAAGCCATTTTCGTTGAAAAAAGAGGACAATCACCAATGTATTTTTCTATATTTATAAATTATATTTATACTTGTTTTTTTTTATATCATTTATAAGAGAAAAAAAAATTAACCACTATTTCCAATTTTTTTACCCAAATAACCCACTTTTTTAAGGAAATTCCCAAAATACCTCTGATTTAAAAAAAAATCCTAAAATACCCCACGTTTAGGAGGAGTCGCTAATTGAATTGGAGACTCCTCTTAAAACCTACACATAGGCGCCAATTGGATTGGCTATGCCCTAGCCAATCCAATTGGCGCCTATGTGTAGGTTTTAAGAGGAGTTGCCAGTTCAATTGGAGACTCCTCCTAAAATGCATTTTTTTTGTGTTTTATGGTATAAGTGAAAGATAAATTTGATATAATACGACTTGATATTAATAAAGTTTGGAGTTTACACAAAGAAACCTAATGGTGATGACCGGGATCACCTAACCGACCTCCGGTCCCACATCCTCTAGCTACCCTAACCCTTGGCCCTAACCCACGTTGACGATTCTGCACCAGTGTTTGATCATCTGAGGGGCCAGGAGCGTCACTACCAACTACATGAGAAGGTCTGTTGAGGTATTCAGACAAGTCAGCATAGTCTTCAGTATGCAATGATGGTGTACCGCCGTAGCTGAGCTCATGACCCATGCCAGAGAAGTTGGGATGTGGTTGACTCATGGATGGGCGACCGAGACGGTTGAAGGGAGACATGGGTGTGAATGATGCGTCGAGGAAAGGTTGGAAAGGTTGTTGGGGTGTTTGGTAGAGATAGGGTTGTGGGATGTTTTGGTTTTGTGATGTTTGGGCTTCTTGGCTACGGTAGGAGGAGGGGCGGTTGGTGTTTTGGCTAAGGCGACTTTGGTAGGGTGATGGTGTGGGTGCGAAGCGATGTTGGATCTCAGGTTGATGATCAATTTGTTGGTGGTGGTATGGGGTATGCTTTTGGTATTGGGGTTGGGTGAATGGCATGTTTTGGTTGTATGTTTGTGTGTTTGTGGAACGGGAAGTTTGACGGATAGGGGGTTGTGAGTAACCGGGCTGAGAATGTTGTTGGGGGTTAGATATTGATCCTTCTTGTGTGTAACTTGCCTGGCGTAGGTCGTATAGGTACATATCTTCGGCGATGAACTGAAAACCAACCGATTTGTACCAAGCCATATAAGTACGACTTGGTTTTACCTCAGTTGGCATGACTGTGTCAGTTAAGACATGGTCATGACGGTGCTTCCACTTGCGACACTCCGATCTTGTGAAGTTTTGCCATGGGTTGAAGTGCCATTGGTCGTTAACTTTACGCAAATGCCATTCTCCTAGGCTAGCTGGGGGATCTGGGATATTCTGGACCATACCGAACTGCAGCTTCACACGATCGGTGTTGTGCATCTCCACAGTTGTGAACCGTATTATCGGTGTGCATGCTGCCCATACGGCTGCGTCTTCAGCGTTGACCTCATGGTCATGATCCAAATTAAGGTATGGACGCCAAATGAACTGAAATGTTAAAGAAGATAGGATTACAATGAATGTAGAAAAAGTTAACAAAATATAACGAAATAATTAAGTTATTTTGCTTACGTCTGTCGGTCGAAGGTGATCCAACAGGTTGCGATACTGAGTAATACAGTGTCTCGGACATCTGTTGTAACTCATACCACGTGCCGACCATCTACATCAAAAAGTTTAAAAAAAAATAGTTTGAGGTAATAAACTTTAAGGAAGTAAGTAAAGATATAGCAATTTAAACAACTTACTTTTGTGCATATGGAAAAGTGAAAGGGTTGTTATTGACCGGTGCTAGAGACGGTAGTCTTGACCAACCCCATGCTTGTAGCAAAACAACACATTCAGAAAATGTAGATGTGTCTTTGTGGGAGTTTTTGCACAACGAGCTATAGAGATAGGCTAGACAAGCAGGCCCCCAACTGTAACTTCCTATTCTATCTACATGTCTAAGTAGAGGTAAGTACATAATATGCATGCTAGAACCACTACCTTCGGGAAATAAAAAGGATCCTATTAATAACATAATGTAACACCTAGTTTTTATTATTCGAGCATCTTCGGTAGAATGCTCATCTAAGTATAAACTATTATAATATGACTTTAGGCGTGAGAGTAGTATACCTTGACCTCTAGCATTATCATCTAACAAATCAGTGTCTAAGAGCTCCATGCAAATTGAATTTGCATAGTTGGTCTTACCATTAACAACCTTGCCTTCAATTGGTAGTCCTAAAAGCATGTAGACGTCTTATAACGTCACTGTACACTCACCAGTTAGGAACCAAAATGTGTGTGTCTCTGGTCTCCATCTTTCGCATAAGGCTAGAATGAATTTGTTATCTATAGACCAAGACAAAATCTTGCTAATATGACCAAAACCGACGAGTTCAACATAAGGTTGAATCATCGGGTCCATATGGACATATTCGTGGACCCGAGTTCGAAACCTTGATACATCCTATAAAAGAAAGAATAAAACACTTGACTAAGTTGGTATGTCAAAATAAAATGGGGTTGGTGAAGATGAAAGATAAAAAGTTAACAAAAGAAAAAACTTACATATGTTGCGATGTTTGCAACCGTTCCTCTATGTGCTTCGCCCATTGTGAGTAAAGACATTTTGTTGGGGGGTTGGTGTAGATGAAACTAGAAGATGTTGTTGAAGATGAAATTGTGAAAGAAGTATTGTAGAGGAAGTAGTGAGAGTGATGGTGTGGAAGAAGTGTTGATGGAGTGAATGTATTTATAGGCAAATGGATGGGAGCATGAAAAGTTGTGCTTGCATGGTGTCTCCAAATGAATTGGCGACCATGTACAAGCTTTAAGAGGGGTCGCCATTTAAATTGGCGCCTCCATAGGGACATGCATGCAAGGCCTAGGTCTGAATGCTTGGTTTCGAGGTCTGAATGCATGGTGTCTCCACTTGAATTGGCGACCATGTACAAGGAATAAGTGGAGGCGCCAATCCATTTGGAGTGTGTGTCTGCATGTCTAACACGTGGCTGTCTTGTCTCCTGCATGCTGAACAAGTCACTTCTTGATAGCTTGCATGGTTGACACATCATCTCAGACTATCCTGCATGTCCGACATGTGGCTGTCTTGTCTCCTGCATGCTGAACAAGTCACTTCTTGATAGCTTGCATGGTTGACACATCATCTCAGACTATCTTGCATGTCTGACACATCATCTCAGACTAGCTTGCATGCCCGACACATCATCTCAGACTAGCTTGCATGTCCGACACGTCATCTAAGACTATCTTGCATGTCCGAACTAGCTAGCATGTGAGACACTTCACTCATCTATTTAAGTGTCTTACTATCAACATCCAAGACACTTCACTCACATTCATCTTCAGTAAGAAAATTGTTTTCATCTGCACAATGTCATCTTCATTATTATACAGTGTCAACGTTCACTGCAACGGTGAAACTTTCGAGTCTGAGCTACATGGTTTTTGTTTTCGAAACACTGATACCATTAGAATCACGATCAAGAGAAATGCAACCTTCTTGCATTTGAAAAAAAGAATACAATCCTTTATAGGTTCGGGTATTGTGTCAAAGATCACATATCAAAATCCAATATTTTTTTAGAATGGTCAATGCAAGTATTTCCCCCTTAAGGTACGAGACGATGAAGATGTTGAATACATGTTTGTTAGTCATGAACATTCAGGCTGTAACTGTATCGAGTTGTACATTACTCTTCAACCATGTATACCATCTCAACAGTCTCAACTAACCGATCAGGATGAAGCTGGTGAAGATGATCCACAATGGTAAGATGAACTCAACCCAGAAGCAGAAGCAGAAGTGGACATTGTTGATGAAGAAGAAGAGGAGACCGAGATACAGGTTGATCACATGCTGAACAACGACGATGAAGATGATGATCAACCACCAGCAATACCTCCTAGTCATGTCTACAATCCGCCTCAACATATGACAAATATGGATCTTCACGACGATGAAACATCCAACAGTGTTTTCTATAATCTGTATCCGATATCGGAAGGCGAATTAAAGGTGGGAAACATGTTTCGTACCAAAGAATAATGTGTTATGGCAATCAAAAAATTCCACATGAACAACTCTGCTGACTTTACAGTGAAACACACTGATTCTAGAAGGTATGTTATCGAATGTCGTAACATGCTTTGTAAGTTTAGTTTGGTTGTGTCTTACAAGAAGAAAAACGACTCTTGGGAGATCGCTTCAATAGACCCACCGCACAGTTGCATTGCAACTAACGTTGAACAAGATCACCGTAAACTAAGCGCAGCTTTGATATGTCAAGACATTCTGCCGTTGGTTAATAAAGACCCATCAGTGAAGGTGAGTATAATTATATCCCATATCAGAACAACATATAATTATACTCCATCTTACAAGAAAGCCTGGATTACGAGGACAAAGGCTGTTCAACAGGTTTTCGACAACTGGGAGGATTCATTCAAGGAATTGCCACGGTTTTTATGGGCACTAAAAACATATGTCCCAGGAACTGTGGCAATTATGGAGACAGTGCCAACAATGATGCCAGACGGAACCTGTGCTACAGGTAATAGAATATTTCACCGTCTCTTTTGGGCATTTGACCCGTGCATCAAAGGTTTCGCATTCTGCAAACCTATTATTCAAATTGATGGCACTTGGTTATACGGAAAATACAAGGGTACTTTGCTCATGGCGGTTGCACAAGATGGTAACAACAATGTCTTTCCCATTGCCTTTGCTCTTGTTGAAGGTGAAACGGCCGGTGGATGGGGTTTCTTTCTTCGACATCTCAGAACGCATGTGGATCCACAAGCCAATCTCTGTTTGAATTCTGATAGACATGCTGTCATTGAGAGCGCCTACAACAACCATGACAACGGATGACATGATCCTCCTTCTACACATGTCTACTATATCAGACACATTGCATAAAACTTCATGCGTGCTATAAAATATAAGAATCTTCGCAAGAAGGTGGTGAATGCTGGGTATGCTTTAACTCAACCGTCATTTCAATATTATCGTGATGAAATTAGACTGTCTAATGAAGACGCAAGGAGATGGATAAATAACATACCAGTAGAGCAGTGGACAAGGGAATTTGACAGAGGTTGTCGATGGGGCCACATGACAACAAACATTGTGGAATACATGAACGGGGTTTTCAAAGGAATTCGAAATATGCCGATAACCGCCTTGGTAAGATCAACCTATTATAGGTTGGCTTCTATATTCGCAACTAGAGGTGAAAGATGGAGTGCAGTGTTAATGTCTGAGCAAGTATTCAGTGAGTGTTGCATGAAGGTCATGAAAGAGGAGAGCATCAAAGCTAGCACACACGCTGTAACAGTCTTTGACCGTCATAGACAAAATTTCAGCGTCCAGGAAACAATGGGCAACAACGAGGGGAGACCAAATTTAGCCTACGCTGTTAGACTAAACAGAAGTTGGTGCGATTGTGGAAAATTCCAGGCCTTCCGCATACCTTGCTCCCATGTCATAGCAGCATGCGCTTATACTCGTCAAGACGCTTACAACCATTTATCTGATGTGTAGGGCTGGAAATGAGTCGAGTCGAGTCAAACCCGTCGTCAGCTCGACTCGACTCGATAAGAATTGGTTTAGCTCGAAACTCGACTCGAGTTCGACACGAACTTTTTTTTAAGCTCGAACTCGACTCGTTTTAAGTTCTTGAACAACTCGGTTCAACTCGTTAGGTTCAGTTTGTTAGGTTCAGTTTGTTTACTTCACGGATTAAAAAGTCATTTTTTAAAGTTTAAATTTTTTATTATATTTGACATTTTAAATTATTCTTTTTAAAGAGAAAATATTAAAACAAAATAAAGCTTTCAAGAGATAAATTTAAAAGTCTAATTCAAAAACTATTCTTTTTGAGTTTAAGTTTGTCTCAAAAACTATTACAAATATAATAAAATAGTACAACAAAAACTATTAGAAATTGATACATTCTCATCACAAAATGATTATTCAACTTCAATCTTCATTACACCAACTGTCAACTGATTTACTGTCATAGCTAAAAAAACCACAAGTTCCATTAAAAAATCATTAAAATTTTTAAATAGAACATAATAAAAAAATTCTCATAACAGAGTTATATATTTGGTTTTTTTACCGAGATAACCCAGTTTTTCGAAAAAATTCCCAAAATACCCCACGTTTCAAAAAAATTCCCAAATTACCCCACTTTTAGGAGGTGTCGCCAATTGGATTGGCGACTCCTCTTAAAACTTAAAGGGAGGCGCCAATTGGATTGACTAGGGCAGGTGCCCTAGCCAATCCAATTGGCGCCTATGTGTAATTTTTAAGAGGAGGCGCCAATTCAATTGTCAACACCCTTAAAAAAGCCTCAAATGGCAAAATCTCTAACATGAAAGTTGTAGATCTTTTCAAGACAATGAATTTGGACATAAATTTTGCATCATTTGGATTTGTTTTGAGAAAGTTATGGGCAGTTGAAGTTGGACTACTGAGTTTTTCAACTGTTATCTGACCTATAATGTTTTGCATTATCCCATGTGTTTCTTTTAGAATTATGAAATTTTGTCCAACATAACAATTGAAGTAGACATACCAAATTTTTCAATGCACTTGGTCCCACCTTAAAATAATTAAAAATGAGTGAGTTAGATCCTTGCGAACTTGACCCAAAATTAGGGTTTCTGTTAAAATATGTGTATGTGAATTTTGCCAAAAGGGACCAACTTCAAGCCCTTTTGTTTGAATGATAAAAGCCTCAAATGACAAAACCTTAAACATAAAATTTGTATATCTTTTCAAGATAATGAATTTGAACTAAAATTTTGCATCATTTGCATTTTTGTTGAGAAAGGTATGGGCACCTGAACTTGGACTCTTTGACATTTCAATTGTTATGTGGCCTATAATGTTTTGTATTATCATATGTGTTTATTTTTGAATTATGAAATTTTGTCCAACATAAAAATTTAAGTAGACATCTCAAACTTTGCAATGCACTTTGTCCCACCTCAAAATCATAAAAAATGAGTGAGTTAGGTTCTTGGGTAGTTGACCAAAAATTAGGGTTTCAGTCAAAACATGTGTATGTGAATTTTGCCAAAATGGAGTTTAGACAAAGAAACCTAATGTTTGGAGTTTACACAAAGATAAATTTGATATAATACGACTTGATATTAATAAAATTTGGAGTTTACACAAAGAATCCTAATGGTGATGACCGGGATCACCTAACCGACCTCCGGTCCCACATCCCCTAGCTACCCTAACCCTTGGCCCTAACCCACGTTGACGATTCTGCACCGGTGTTTGTTCATCTGAGGGGCCAGAAGCGTCATTACCTCCTACAGGAGAAAATCCGTTGAGGTATTCAGCCAACTCAGCATAGTCTTCAGTATTCAATGATGGTGTACCAGCGTAGCTGAGCTCATGACCCATGCCAGAGAAGTTGGGGTGTGGTTGACTCATGGATGGGCGACCGGGACGGTTGAAGGGAGACATGGGTGTGAATGATGCGTCTAGGAAAGGTTGGAAAGGTTGTTGGGGTGTTTGGAAGACATAGGGTTGTGGGATGTTTTGGTTTTGTGATATTTGGGCTTCTTGGCTACGGTAGGAGGAGGGGCGGTTAGTGTTTTGGCTAAGGCGACTTTGGTAGGGTGATGGTGTGGGGGCGAAGCGATGTTCAGTCTGAGGTTGATGGTTCATTTGTTGGTGGTGGTATGGGGTATGTTCTTGGTATTGGGGTTGGGTGAATGACATGTTTTGACTGAATGTTTGTGTGTTTGTGGAACGGAAAGTTTGACGGATAGGTGGTTGTGAGAAACCGGGCTGAGAATGTTGTTGAGGGTTAGATGTTGATCCTTCTTGTGTGTAACTTGTCTGGCGTGGGTCGTAGAGGTACATATCATCGACGATGAATTGAAAACCAATCGATCTGTACCAAGCCATATAAGTACGACTTGGTTTTACCTCATTTGGCATGACTGCGTCAGTTAAGACATGGTCATGACGGTACTTCCACTTGCGACACTCTGATCTTGCGAAGGTTTGCCAAGGGTTGAAGTTCCATTGGTCGTTCACTTTACGCATATGCCATTCTCCTAGACTAGCTGGGGGATCTGGGATATTCTGGACCATACCGAACTGCAGCTTCACACGATCGGTGTTGTGCATCTCCACAGTTGTGAACCGTATTATCGGTGTGCATGCTGTCCATACGGCTGCGTCTTCTGCGTTGACCTCATGCTCATGATCCAGATTAAGGTATGGACGCCAAATGAACTGAAATGTTAAAGAATGTAGGATTATAATGAATGTAGAAAAAGTTAACATAATATGACGAAATAATGAAGTTATTTTGCTTACATCTGTCGGTCGAAGGTGATCCAACAGGATGCGATACTGAGTGGTACAGGTTGGCGACCATGTACAATCCTAAAGAGGGGTCGCCATTCAAATTGGCGACACCATAGGTACATGCATGCAAGGCTAGTTCTGAATGCTTGGTTTCGAGGTCTGATTGCCTGGGGTCGCCACTTGAATTGGCGACCATGTACAAGCATTAGGTGGAGGCGCCAAACCATTTGGCGACACCATCTGCATGTCTGACACATGGCAGTCTTGTCTCCTGCATGCTGAACAAATCACTTGTGGATGGCTTGCATGATTGACATATCATCTCTGACTATCTTACAAGTCCGACACGTGTCTGTCTTGTCTGCTGCATGCTGATGACTAACTTCTTGATAGCTTGCATGGTTGACACATCATCTCAGACTGTCTTGCATGACTGACACATCATCTCAGAACTAGCTTACATGTCAGACACGTGGCTGTCCTGTCTCCTGCATGCTGAAGAGTCACTTCTTGATAGCTTGCATGGTTGACACATCAACTCACACTGTCTTGCATGACTGGCACATCATCTCAGAACTAGCTAGCATGCTTGACACATCATCTCAGAGTAGCTTGCATGACAGACACATCATCTCAGAACTAGCTTGCATGCTTGACACATTATCTTAGAGTAGCTTCAATGTCCGACACATCATCTCAGAACTAGCTAGCATGTGAGACACTGATACCATCTATTTAAGTGTCTTACTATCAACATCCAAGACACTTCACTCACATTCATCTGCACTTGCAAAATAGTTTTCATCTCCACAATGTCATCTTCATCATTATACAGTGTCAACCTTCACTGCAACGATGAAACTTTTGAGTCTGAGCTTCATGGTTTTTGTTTTCGAAACACTGATAACATTAGAATCACGATCAAGAGAAATGCAACCTTTTTGCATTTGAAAAAAAGAATACAATCCTTTATAGGATCAGGTATTGTGTCAAAGATCACATATCAAAATCCAATATTTTTTGAGAATGGTCAATGCAAGTTTTTCCCCCTTAAGGTACGAGACGATGAAGATGTTGAAAACATGTTTGTTAATCATGAACATTCAGGCATGGATTGTATCGAGTTGTACATTAATCTACAACCATGTATACCGTCTCAACAGTCTCAACTAACCGATCAGGATGAAGCTGGTGAAGATGATGCAGATGATGCACAATGGTCAGATGAACTCAACCCAGAAGCAGAAGTAGAAGTCGACGTTGTTGATGAAGAAGAAGAGGAGACCGAGATACAGGTTGATCACATGCTGAACAACGACGATGAAGATGATGCTCAACCACCACCAATACCTCCTAGTCATGCCTACAATCCTCCTCAACATATGACAAATATGGATCTTCACGATGATGAAACATCCGACAGTGTCTTCTATAATCCGTATCCGAGACCAGTAGGCGAATTAAAGGTGGGAGACATGTTTCGTACCAAAGAAGAATGTGTCTTGGCAATTAAAAAATTCCACATGAACAACTTTGCTGACTTTACAGTGAAACACACTGATTCTAGAAGGTATGTTATCGAATGTCGTAACATGCTTTGTAAGTTTCGTTTGGCTGCGTCTTACAAGAAGAAAAATGACTCTTGGGAGATCGCTTCAATAGACCCACCGCACAGTTGCGTTGCAACTAACGTTGAACAAGATCACCGTAAACTGAGCACAACTTTGATATGTCAAGACATTCTGCCATTGGTAAATAAAGACCCGTCAGTGAAGGTGAGTATAATTATATCCCATATCCGAACAACATATAATTATTCTCCATCTTACAAGAAAGCATGGATTGCAAGGACAAAGGCTGTTGAACAGGTTTTCGGCAACTGGGAGGATTCATTCAAGGAATTGCCACGGTTTTTATGGGCACTAAAAACTTATGTCCCAGGAACTGTGGAAATTATGGAGACAGTGCCAGCAATGATGCCAGACGGAACTTATGCTACAGGTAATAGAATATTTCACCGTCTCTTTTGGGCATTTGACCCGTGCATCAAAGGTTTCGCTTTCTGCAAACCTCTCTTGCAAATTGATGGCACTTGGTTATATGGAAAATACAAGGGTACTTTGCTCATGGCGGTTGCACAAGACGGTAACAACAATGTCTTTCCCATTGCCTTTGCTCTTGTTGAAGGTGAAACGGCTGGTGGATGGGGTTTCTTTCTTCGACATCTCAGAACGCATGTCGCTCCACAAGCCAATCTATGTTTGATTTCTGATAGACATGTTGCCATTGAGAGTGCCTACAATAACCATGACAAAGGATGGCATGATCCTCCTTCTACACATGTCTACTGTATCAGACACATTGCACAAAACTTTATGCGTGCTATAAAAGATAAGAATCTTCGCAAGAAGGTGGTGAATGCTGGGTATGCTTTAACTCAACCGTCATTTCAATATTATCGTGATGAAATTAGACTGTCTAATGAAGACGCAAGGAGATGGATAAATAACATACCAGTAGAGCAGTGGACAAGAGCATTTGACGGTGGTTGTCGATGGGGCCACATGACAACAAAGATTGTGGAATGCATGAACGGGGTTTTCAAAGGAATTCGAAATCTGCCGATAACCGCCTTGGTAAGATCAACCTATTATAGGTTGGCTTCTATGTTCGCAACCAGAGGTGAAAGATGGAGTGCAGTGTTAATGTCCGAGCAAGTATTCAGTGAGTGTTGCATGAAGGTCATGAAAGAGGAGAGCATCAAAGCTAGCACACACGCTGTAACAGTCTTTGACCGTCATAGACAAAATTTCAGCATCCAGGAAACAATGGGCAACAACGAGGGGAGACCAAATTTAGCCTACGCTGTTAGACTACACAGAAGTTGGTGCGATTGTGGAAAATTTCAGGCCTTCCGCATACGTTGCTCCCATGTCATTGCAGCATGCGCTTATACTCGTCAAGACGCTTACATCCATTTATCTGATGTGTACAAGGCCAACACCATCATGAATGTATATAGTCAAAGCTTTTCAGTACTACCAATGGAGGATTACTGGCCTCCATATGAGGGAGATATTGTTTGGCACAATGAAGAGATGCGTAGAAAGAAGAAAGGAAGGCCAAACAGCACACGTATCAGAACAGAGATGGATTCCACATATAAAATGATAAGATTATGTAGTATCTGTCGTCAACCAGGACACAACAAAAACAACTGTCCCAATCAAGGAGCATCATCTAGATCTTAAGATTTTTATAACATTGTATTTCTGTAACAATCAATCATTATATATCATTAAGTTCTTGTTACAACGAGTTTCATAACAAACATCAGTACAAAACATCTGAAAACATAAATAATTCTAACTGATTACAACAATCAAATTAATGTCGTCTCGACCGAACATCATTTCCCTAGCATCCTTATCAGTCTTCATTCGCACCCAACCAAAGATACTGTCAAGTCTCTCAATACTTCTGATTTTTTCCCCTTCTGGTATTTTCCCGTCTAACCATCGAACCGGCTCCCTCTTCAGTTGATCTAACGTGGTGATGTTCCAAAACAGCATCAGCAATTGAGGTTTGTCTCTCGCATAAATTACCTTACCGTATCGACGACGAACACCAAACATGATAGCCAAATGATTCTATGAGTTGTAGAACAATTGGTCACACAACGCATCTATTTATAAGACAAAAAAGGCATTTTATGAGGGAGTCGCCAATTGAGTTGGCGTCTCCTCTTAAAACCTACACATAGGCGCCAATTGGATTGGCTAGGGCACCTGCCCTAGCCAATCCAATTGGCGCCTCCATTCAAGTTTTAAGAAGAGTCGCCATATGAACAACTTTCATGTTCATCAAAAATCCATTTGTTACTTGGAAGCTCATCATTCATTTCAAAACATTATAGGTCATTTTGACAGAAACCCTAATTTTGGGTCAAGTTCGCAGGGACCTAACTCACTCATTTTTAATTATTTTGAGGTGGGACCAAGTGCATTGAAAATTTTGATATGTCTACTTCAATTGTTATGTTGGACAAAATTTCATAATTCTAAAAGAAACACATGGGATAATACAAAACATTATAGGTCAGATAACAGTTGAAAAACTCAATAGTTCAACTTCAACTGCCCATAACTTTCTCAAAAAAGATCCAAATGATGCAAAATTTATGTCCAAATTCATTGTCTTGAAACGATCTACAACTTTCATGTTGGAGGTTTTTCCATTTGAGGCTTTTTTAAGGGTGTCGCCAATTGAATTGGCGACTCCTCTTAAAAATTACACATAGGCGTCAATTGGATTGGCTAGGGCACCTGCCATAGCCAATCCAATTGGCGTCTCCTTGCAATTTTTAAGAGGAGTCGCCAATTCAATTGGCACCTCCTCCTAAAAGTGGGGTAGATTGGGAATTTTGTTGAAAATTGGGGTATTTTGGGAATTTTTTCGAAAAACTGGGTTATCTCGGTAAAAAAACCTATATATTTAGTTCAAACCAAGAAAAATAGATTCAGAAAGAACATATACAAAACAAAGAAAATAAATAAAATCCTCATAACAGAGTTATAGTTCATTATATACAGGAAAAACATATTCAACATATTCAGAACATAGTAAAAAATGACAAAGCTACTAAAACAATCCGATGATGAGAATAATAATATTTACCTCTATTGAAAAAAATTGTTGAATCTGGAAGAAAGAGTTAAAGTTTTTTTCTTCAGAATAGAGAACAAAGACTGAAAATACGTAATATGAAGGATGAAGGAAGTTCTCTAAAACCTAAAATCTAAAAAGGAATACTAAAAGTTTTGCTTTTGGAAAATGCAATACTAATAAATGGGCATATTTAAAATCTTAAAAATAGTTAATAATAATAATAAAGTCAAAAATAATATAAAAGGATACAAATTAAATCATATAAATGGTACAATATTTAAAAAACATTATTTTTAAAGTGGTAGTTTAAAAAACAAATTTAGAAGTAGTTTAAAATGACACTTTAAAATTAAAAGTCACGGTGTATTATGTTTTTTTTTGAGTTAGAAGTATTTTACTTTGTATAAAAAAATGTCACAAGTATTTTTTAAAATATTTAATTTGATAAGTTAAAAGGTTAAAATCTATACATTATTTTTTAAATGATACTATTGAGATATATGATTTAAAAATATTATATATATATATATATATATATATATATATATATATATATATATATATATATATATATATATATATATATATATATATATATATATATATATATATATATATATATATATATATATATATATATATATATATATATATATATATATATATATATATATATATATATATATATATATATATATATATATATATATATATATATATATATATATATATATATATATATATATATATATATATATATATATATATATATATATATATATATATATATATATATATAACCGAGTCGACTCATGAACCTAACGAGTCGAACTATACATAGATCAAGTTCAGCTCATTTATTTTACGAACTTAGTTTTGAGCTCAAGTTCGACTCATTTGGTTCATGAACCAAGTCCAACGAATTAATTATCGAATCGAGTCTCGAACTATTTTCGAGTTGGTTTGGTTCATTTCCAGCCCTATGTACAAGGCCAACACCATCATGAATGTATATACTCAAAGCTTCTTAGTACTACCTATGGAGGATTACTGACCTCCATATGAAGGAGATATTGTTCGGCACAATGACGGGATGCGTAAAAAGAAGAAAGGAAGGCCAAACCGCACACGTATAAGAACAGAGATGGATTCCACAGATAAAATGATAAGATTATGTAGTATCTGTCGTCAACCAGGACACAACAAGAACAATTGTCCCAATCGAGGAGCATTTTCTAGGTCTTAAGCTTTTTGTAACATTGTATTTCTGTAACATTCAATCATTATATATCATTAAGTTCTTGTTACAACGAGGTTCACAACAAACATCAGTACAAAACATCTGAAAACATAAATATTTCTAACTGATTACAACAATCAAATTGATATCGTCTCGACCGAACATCATCTCCCTAGCATCCTTATTAGTCTTCATTCGCACCAAACCAAAGATACTGTCAAGTCTCTCAATACTTCTGATTTTTTCCCTTCTGGTATTTTCCCATATAACCAACGAACCAGCTCCCTCTTCAGTTGATCGAACGTGGTGATGTTCCAAAACAGCATCAGCATTTGAGGTTTGTCTCTCGCATAAATCACTTTCCTGTATCGACGACGAACACCAAACATGATAGCCAAATGATTATATGAGATGTGGAACAATTGGTCACACAAGGCATCTATTTATAAGACAAAAAATGCATTTTATGAGGAGTCTCCAATTGAATTGGCGACTCCTCTTAAAACCTACACATAGGCGCCAATTGGATTGGCTAGAGCACCTGCCCTAGCCAATCCAATTGGCGCCTCCATTCAAGTTTTAAGAGGAGTCGCCAATTCAATTGGAGACTCCTCCTAAAAGTGGGGTATTTTGGGAATTTCCTTAAAAAACTGGATTATTTTTGTAAAAAAACCACTATTTCTCGTATTTTATTATATTTATCCACCTCTTGTCCTTTATTTTTTTTATATCTTTTTATATTTATTTAAGATAAAAGTATTTGTGTATAAGATGAAGATGAAAAGAGAGAGAAAATAGAATAATAAATTTTCACTATTATGTTAAAACGGCTATAGTAAAATGATTGCGCACACACTATATTAAATATGCAGTGGATATAACTATTGACAGTTACACTACTATATATACAAAAATAATAATGCCGCGTAGGCAACATGCTAACTTACAATAGTTAGGTTAAGCATAACAAAACAAAAACTATTAATGTTAAAAATGAATTACTTCTAACACCATCCCTTAATTCATATTCAACTTATCAAAATTAATAACCCCAATTTCATCCCTCAAGTGGAGAAATTGATCAATCTTGATCGCTTTCATCGGGACATCTGGCAATTACTTCTGGGTGCTATAGTGCATAACTTCTAGCAGTCTATTCTGAACCTGACTTCTCAAAAAATGATACTTAGTCTCAATATGTTTGCTTCTCTCATGTAACATTGGATTCTTGGCAAGATTGATTGCAGACTTGTTATAAATCATCAACTTCAGAGACTTGTTTACCTTGATCTTCAGTTTCTGCAGTAAATTCAGAAGCCAAACAACTTGACATGCAGTCACAACACCTGCAATATATTCTGCTTCATAGGTTGACAAAGCAACAATTGGTTGCTTCTTGGAACACCAAAAAATAGGACTTCCTAGATACTTAAACACATATTCATAAGTACTTATTATGTCAACTTTGTCTCTACACCAATCAGAGTCTGAGTAACACATCAACTTTGAAATAACTTTTTCTCCAGAAGGGAACAAAACTCCACACTTCAGAGTCCACTTTATATACCTCAGAATCCTAACAACAACTTGGTAATGAGACCACTTTGGTTCACTCATGAACCTATTAATTATTCCAACTGCATAGCAAATGTCAGGTATGGTATTATATAAATACCTCAGAGAGCCAAGCAACTTCTTGAATGTTGTAGTATCAAAATCATCACCTTTAGAATCAAAATCCAATTTGTGATTTGTTTCTGCAGGTGTGACAACAATCTTACAATCCAACAACTCAAATCTCTTTAGAAGTTCAAGTTCTTCTTTCATGGGCTTCGGCCACACTTTCTTTTTGAGAGCTTCTTCAATACTCACTAGTTCAGAGTCTACTAACATGGCATACTGAACGACTTCTTCCTCAGAGTCTACTTCAATATCTTGCAACATGTCAAACTCTAGAAATCTTATTGGTATTTGTTTGATTCTTTGTGGCCTCTGAACTTGTTCAGAGTCTACTTCTAATTCTGGAACAATATCAAATGTTTGACCACCCTCAGAAGTTGGACCACCTTTAGAGGCCCCATTTTATTAAGCCCCGCCTCTAGAAGTTCCATATATAGAGATTAGATTACCTCCAGATTCTGGATCATCATCAGAATTTGGATCAAAATCAGATTCACCTTCAGAATCAGACTCTCCTTCAGAGTCTTCTTCATCTTCAGAGTCACGTTTAGACTCTGACTCATCTTCAGCTTCAGAGTCATCTTCTGACTCTGACTCATCTTCCGAACCACCAAAATTCGACTCTTCTTCAGAACCTTCAAATTCTGACTCATCTTCTGATTCTGACTCATATACAGAATGAGACTCGACTTCAGATTCAGAGTCATCTTCTGACTCTGACTCATATTCAGAGTCTCCTTTAGAATCAGAAATCGTCAACCGCACAGGTTCATCATCATCAGATTCATAAGCCATCAATAACACATGTTCATCATCATAATCTCCTCTGGTTATGTTTGCTTCTTGTGACTTCCTTTCCTTGTTTGACCAAAAGTCCTTAGCAAAGTGAACAAACTTATTACAACAGTAACATTTAACCATTCTCTTGTCAAGCTTTTCCATTCTCTTCTGATGTTTCTTCTCATCAGAATTGGAGGTTTCTGACTCCTGAGACCTACCATATCTTTTCTTGACCTCTGATCAAGACTGTTTCTGGTCCTTCTTGACAAAAGAAACTTTCAGAGCTTGCTCAACCTTTCTCTTAGAGGTTCTTTCAGTCAGACACAACTCTTGTGCCTCTAGACTGCTTTGCAACTCTTCTATCCTCATGGTGCTCAAATCCTTAGAATGTTCAATTGCTACTACAATGTAATTAAACTGAGGAGTAAAAGATCTAAGTACCTTCTCAATGATGCTTTCTTCAGAGAGAGTTTCTCCACACGATTTCATCTCATTTGTGATTAGAATCACTTTGAAGATGAGTTTCAATTTTAGCTTTATGAAAAGAATGAACTAATATATCAGTTTTGACAGTAAGATATGAGCTATCTACTACTATGTCATATACTTTTTTTTTTTGAGTTTCGATGGGGTGTTCCATGATATACTGATGACTTTGATTATAATATTGTAAGATATGGGAGATTATTAAGGTTATAATTGATTTTTCTTTGTCTGCACCTAGTATGTAAATTTTTTTCCAAATTAGTTTGAGAGTAAATCCACCATTTTTGGCTTCAATGGTTGAGAATAGGAACAAGAGAACTATAATAGATCAATTTTTCTGGGATAAATCATGTTTTCAATAAGAGAATTTCTATTTGAACATATGAAGAAATATTGGTTTTGGTTAATTGCATTGTGCTTTATATAGACTAATATGTGCATTTCAAAAATCATGTTTTAAATGAATAAATATTTTCAACTATTATATATTTGGTGTCATCTAAGGTGAGACACTAAATATATGCCTCACCCGTGGATCAATAAAAAAACACCATTAGATTTAATGAATGGTCTAGATCTATAAATAAAAAACAAGAATATAATACACATTCTCACACCGAATCATGTCTCAATGTCTTCCCAATTTGTTTCCTCTCTAATTCTTTAAAAAATGGTAAAAAATTATTTTTGGAAAATTAATGTTCTCAAACTTCTAATGATCATATACTAGATATGAAAAGAACTTAGTTTTTAACATCAAACACGCCTCTCTGACAGTGATAAACCACACACCTATAAGATTCATAGTTATAAATATTAGGGTTTTTATTTTTTTTCAAAACAATAGTAATAAGTAGGTGTTCTAAAAACCTTTGCAACTGTACTTTTCCATGATTTTATTTTAAATTTTGTTCACAAGTGTTTAAATGAGGATTTTTTTTTATCGGGGCACTGTTAGATCTTGGCATGGAAAATTTCAAAATGTTGCCACAGAACCAAGGGATGAGGATGAAGAGGAAAAATGTTAAAACTTATGGCCGGTTTGAAATACATTTTAAAAATTCTTTTAATTTTTAAAATTTAAAATTTAAATATTTGTTTGAATATAATATTTTGTATAAGTGTTTTTAAAAATTCTTTTTTATTTTTCAGTTTTAAAAAGTAAAAAAGTGAAATAACTTAGGTGTATTTTACTTTTTATTTTACAGTTTTTAGTATTTTTAAAATAAGATAGAAAAATATATTTGAAAGAGTATGATGTTTCTTTTATTTATGTATGTTTTTTCTATGCATAAGTAACATTTTTAAATATATTTATTTATTTTAGTTAATTTTTTTTTGTGTTTCTTAATTGTTTTTATTATATAACATTTTTTTCTATTAAACATGCAATCTTATTTTTTTACTTTTTTTGTTATTATTATATTTTTTAATTTTATTTTAAATTCTTAAAATAATAAAAATTCATTTTCAAATAAATTTATTTACTATTTTGAAAATCAGATTGGTCATCAAATCAATAAGAGTACTGAATCACTAATTTATTGGTCGAATCACTAGGTCATTGGTCGAACCGTATGATTAAACCAGATTAATCTAGGTAATTCGGTTGAATAAACTAGTCTCTGAAGAAAATATATAGTTCTTAAATTGGTTGAACCAAATGATCCGATCTCTAAAAAAATTACGGCACCCTATAAAATTTCAAGATTTTAAAATATCATAATTTAACAAATCCATTCTTTAAACTTAAATTCTAAACATAATCATCACACACAACAAAATAGTACATAATACAAATCTAAATAAGATAAACTCGAATAACAAAATAATGCATTGTCTAGACAAATTGGATTTAAGGGGTGAAAGGTGCTCCAATTAAGTTTTAAGCAAAATCTTATTATATTATATTATTTTTTTTAATTTTTTTTATCAAAACGGCGTCGTATTTTGTGAAAAAAAGCAAACAATTAATCAGTCGATTTTTAAAAATCGTCGGTTCTTTAATTTTTATCAATTTTGATCGGTTTGGCCAATTCTCACTGACTAATAGTTTATCTGATCCACCAATCGAACAATACGAATGACCCATCTGATTTTTTATTCAATCGATTCAATCGACAGGTCCAATGCGATTTCTAAAATAATGAATTTATCTCTTTGACTTTGAAATATTATATAGCTAAATCTTATTAATACTATTTTTTTTTGTAATGTTCTTATAGTTTATTTAAATTTAATTTTTTTTAACACAATGGTTTCTCCTCCATACTTTATATCAGATTCTTCATAGTCATTACAACTTTATATATTTTTAAAAATTTTAAACTATTAAAAATTATCAAAGTTATTGAAAATAATTAATTCCTATTTTGTTTAAGAGAAACGTTATTAAAAATAGTAATAAAAAAATAAAGAAAAATATTCATCAATTCTTTGTATTCGAACAAATATCAATTAATTTTCTTAAATTTGTAATATTTTATACAACAAAATAGATTTTAAAAATAGATGACAAAATATATATTTTTATTCTCTTCTTAAAATACTATTAAAAAATTAAACTATTAAACAAATTTTTTCATTTTCATATTTTTATAACAGTTTTTAAAAAACTAGTTTATCAAATAATTTTTTTTATAATTTTTTTCTTAAAAATAATTTTTTAAAATAGATTTAAAAAATAAATTTTAAGAACTAAAAATAAAAAAGTGTTTCAAACACATCCTCAACAAAATTTATTTTTCCTGCATAACCTTTGATTTCGTGGTAATTGAACTTGAACATAGACTAACATAGACTAGTGTTTTTCTTGAAGTATGGATAAATATTGTGAGGAAGAGAGAGAATTTGATCATGTGTCGTAAAAATATAGGAATTTGAGTGGTAAGTGGTGAGGGGTTTAATTAAATCCTCACCTTAGAAGTCACCTATAATTTATTTAGATTTTTATTTTATTTGATGAAGTCTAAAACAAGTATGTATATTCTCCTTTTCTGCTTTAATACAAATTATTTATATATTTTTTAAAATTATTTAATGATATTAATCAAGGAATACCATTTCATTAGTATTCGTATAACGTTTACATATTATTTAAATATAACAAATATCAACCATCTTATTAATTTATATTATGATTCTCTCATAATAAATAGATAAAAACAATTGTTATTATATATCAATGTAGCTATCACAATAAAGAGATTATCCCTTTTGAATATTAAGAAAGAGAACCTTTGAAAACCTTAATGTTTAGTAAAGATAAAAAATTTAACTGATATTTTCGTTCATTCTTTACTGTTTCAAATTCATTAGTTTTCATACTAAATTCTATATTTTTCATTTATTCTCATATTTTTATTTTTCTGGTTGATGTTTTATATAGTACGTAGAAATGATACTATGACACAAAATGCTACACTTACACCGTAATTTCTACCATAAATAATATTCATAATTTTTTAATAATTTTTCATCTCATTTTAAAATTTGTATCAAACTCAAGCAAGTGCATACATACGATGTAGATGTGTAGCAAAATGGTGTCATTATATTTAGGGGTGTTCATGAGTGTGTGTCGATCCACGAATTCGTTGAACTAATTCAATTAACCTATAAATTACCCGAACCTATTTATTTGCGGGTATATCCAACACAACCCATAACAATCTATATAATTTTGGTTCGGATATAGGTTTGAATTTTACAATCCACTAACCCGTTGACTCAACCCATTAATATGATTTTAGTAATTTCTTACTATTTTTATTATTATTTTAAATAAAAATATAAAAATAATATCTTACTAATAACCATAATTTTTTCAAAAAGATTTATTCTCCGTCAATAATACTACTAGATCAATGAATTTACGTAATTCTAAGATTAAATGTTGTTTTTTATTTTCTTTTGTATCATCTTTAATTTATTTATTTTATAGAAATAACGTGTCTTGTTGATTATAAAGTGTTACGTCGTGTTGATGAATTTTATTAGATATTATATGATGTGTTTCATTGAATTTGAGTGTTATAAATGAGTATAATTATATTGAGTTGTATTATATATATATTTTTTAAATCGACAAAAATAATCATAAAACATATATATTTTATTTGAAACCCAACCCGTGAATCCAATCTAACTCATTAATAAACGGATCGGTTTTGACAATGAAATTACAAGTTGGATGACGGATTCAATCCATTGAAATTTAAACATATTGGATAACGGACTAAATCAATCTCGATCCAACTCAACTCGCTTACGCTCCTAATAATAAGATACGTGATATATATATATATATATATATATATATATATATATATATATATATATATATATATATATATATATATATATATATATATATATATAATATATATATATATATATATATATATATATATATATATATATATATGATATATATATAGTAATGTATGCTTATGTGATTATATGTTCTTGTTGTGTAGATTGGAAAGAACATTCAATGCATGCTCTCGAAAGGATTTTTGGATGAGACAATAAATAATTTAACATTTTGATTTTTAATATATATCTTTGGTATGCAAAACTTTTTCACATTAATTAATATTTCTCCTCTAAATGCAACTATACTATTGCATGTGTTTTTAGCGTCATGGTTGACTGTCTGTATTTTTGCTGCTTTTGTTTGCGACATGGATCTAACAAAGGGTACTAATGAAGTTATATATTGTATTAACATGACAATATTCATTAGCATAGCCAAAGAATTATAATTGAGATTATTACTCTTGATATTTTTGAATTCATACTTTATCATTTACTATTAATATAGGTAAAGATGACTTATGACATAGACACAAACATCCTAATTTTTATTTTGTATTGTAATGACATTTTTATAGAATAAACCGCACGGATCTTCTATTAAAAATATCGTATGCATAATCAAAATTAAGTGAATTTGATCAATTCCTAACTCTCATATTTTATATTTATTAAATACAAATACTTATTATGTATTATTATATTATATTTATCTATGACAATTCTTTCGATCAGATACAATTTTATACTGTTTTTTCAAATTCAAATCGAATTGACCCAATCACATGTATATTTATTATTTATTTTTTATTAGTATAATATACTTCATTAATCTATTAATAGTTGGATTTTATTTTATTTTTTAAATAATATTGACAGTTTAATTAATCAGTTTTTTAAGATTTTTTTTCAATTTTTAGATAATAATGTTTATTTCATTTGTTATATGTTATATTATACATAATTATTATTTTTTGTGATTTTATATAATATTAATATTAAAAATTTATAATTGTAATTTGACTATTGAAAAACCGTTTAAACTAAGTCTATGTTAGGTTGCGTGTCTAAGGTCTTTTCACTGTGGTTTTGAGAAGTTAATATGTTTAATTTCGAAGTGTTTTTTCACCATGATTTTCAAACTTTCCATACACATTAAATAGCCCATTTTTTTATGATTCATCCAAATCGAATCACACATGATTTATTTTTTAATTGAATAATATTTTACGTCAACCAATCTCAATCACCACAACAGTGACAAACATTATCTCACTAAGTGAAGTCGATTTTCTCTCTAGCCTCGGCTTATCAAGTCATTCATGATCTTTGTGAGGCCTTTGACCATAGGTTAGTTAGGTATTTCCTATCTCTTCCACTCATTTGGGATAGTTGAACATCCTCTAAAATTGTGGTATTCTCTTGGCAACTTCTCTTGGATAGTTTTCTCTTTAGAGTGAATCCGTTCAAGAGGAGGGTCATCGTGGATCTGAAGGTTACCTCTTACATCCTTTGCGGGGATTGAATTGAATCCAACTCCCACTTGTTTGTTACACATGTTCTTAGTCCTCTAATGTCTGATATGAGATTTTTGGTGGTTAGGGGTTCAAGTGGCACTTCTTAGGGATCTTAAGACTCTCTTTGAATTTTTTGTATCTTTAGGAATTAAGTCTAAGTCTAAGAGAGTTTTTACCATAATTTGACATGCGGTCATTTGGTCTATTTGGTTTGAGCATAATGAGAAAAACTTTTCTTGTAAGATAGCAAACGTGAAAGAATTTAAAGAGAAGAGTATTTTTTGGCTTGGAGTTGATTTTATAATCGGGTTTCTATAAACTCCTTCTCTTTCTTTAACTGACTTCAGAATTATATCTAGTGTCTTAGCGTATAGAGGTTCAAGAAGTATGATCTACTTCGATGTGTTAAGTGGTTCTGTTGTAGCCTTGGTATTTTTGGTTTGTCATTGATGGATCTGATGGCCTAAGTTCTAGCCGATGTGTTATTGGGTGGAGATTCATAATGCAGTGATGTTTTAGGGCTTTTGGTTTTGTTTGGTCTTGTTGAGATTTTCTCGGTGTAGCTTGTTTTGGCTGCTTCCGTTTTGTTGATCTTTAGTTGGCTTTTGTATTTTGATACTTCATATGTCAAGTTGACTTTTATAGAGGTTCAAAAGATATAAAGAACATGAGATTCAGCTATTCAAAAGTGACTTTTGCTTAAGCAAACTCAAAATGATGAAAACAAATTCCATTTATTTGATAGACCCAATAAAATGCACGATAAAAAACAATCCCTTGAATCCTATACAAATAGGAAACAAAATATATGATTTAAAATCTTAGAGGCCTATTCACAAAGCACGCAATAAAATTCCCAAAGCCACTACAAACATTTTCTTCCCTCCTATCTGGATGTGACAAAATGATTGAAATGAACCAATAACCAATGTATTGAATCTGCATTTGAGTTTGAATATATGCTACCATCCTTCATTTATGGAAGGAACCAAAATAGGCCAAACCCTGAAAAATCAATCCAAATTCACATAGTTAGCTATAGAGTCATCATATAATTATTTTGCACAACATTAAATAATCAATATCTTCATTGTTACATACCTATTAGGCACTTAAAACTGAATCAGTGACAGTTTTAAGAGTGATGTTATGAACATCATTTGGGTCTGTGGAAAAATTGAAATACAAATTTTAGATATATCAAGTTAAAATTCAGAATTTATATATAATTAAGAATGGTATAAGTTTTTACAATTATACTTATTTTACTAACCATTGGGAATTCTTTGTACAAAGAAGCAAGCAGCAATAACAAAGTAGCAAAATAAGAGAACAAGGCCTTTCATGTAGTGAGAAGTACCATCCTACAAATAAGATATTGGTTATGTCATGTGAATAATATATGTAACATTTCATTCAGGGGGTAATGAAAAAATTTAGTGTTCGGTTAAGAAGTGTAATTTGACCTAATTCTATCTTATAAAATCGATTTCCAGAAGATGATTTCTTTCACTTTCAAACATGTTCCGACCATATATTAAATTAAATGTGAAATTTACATACCTGTAAAGTGAACGATGTCACTATAATTGCGACAGCAAGAGAACCTGTCTCAAGGAGGTTGAAGTTTAGATCCATATTCACACCCATTCCCCAAGAAACAGTAACACAGAGTGGAACCTGAATTTTAATATTACACAAGTTTTTATTATTATTCAAATAAAGAAAATTATATAAAAAGGTCACCGCAAGACGACACTGTTTCAATCGCAATCTTTATAAATATAAAAGTTGAGAGTATGTCTATTTACCACAAACATGGCAATTTGAGTGGAAGAGCCCAATGCAACACCTAAGGAAATGTCCTGCAATCATGAAATCAGTTTAGCTTCACTAGAATAATTTTTTTTCCTTTCAATTCAACAACTTTATAGCTTGGAAAATATGAATTTAATCCTATCTTAAATGAAAGGATTAAGCATAGAATTGATTATAAGTCTGTAAATTCTTACCAGCTTGTTCTTGAAAGCGAAAATGATTGCACCCGCATGTTCAGCCGCATTGCCAACTATCGGAAGCAAGATTATGCTGAGAAAGCTCACAGATAAACCCCATGAATCTGATGCATCCTGTTAACAATACTTTATAAGCTATTTTCATATAAGCTATAAGGTGTTATTATAAGCTATTCTGAAGAGTTTATGAAAATAAGTTGAAACATTACTATAAGCTCTGTCAAACAGTCTTACAAGTACTTATATCAGTAGATATAATCAATTCAAACAAATCCATAGTACATAACTGCTTATATAATAAACACTTATTCAACAAGTGCTTAATTGAGCTTTCAAAATTAGATCTAAACAATTTAGTTGAATTACCTCAATTGTATCCACCACATATTCAGACAACAAAGCAATGAACACAGTCATTCCAGCCAACCAAGCAAATCCACTCCAGAATCCAATCACAGCCTCTTCTTCCGCTCCATTGTTCTCACCTTCCCCTTCCTGTTCAACAAAGTGCATAACAAATTACAATCGCAACAATTTTAACAATTCAACATTCTCATATACACCTCAGTTAAGAAAACATACATCTTCCGCTTCAAATAATTGCCTATGCGTCCATAATTGAAAGATCAAGTAAGCAAAATACGCAACCAGCATAACAATGCTAGAAGCTCTCGACAAATACAGCGAAGGCTCTACGGTGAGTTCAGCCGAAGCAGCGCTGTACGTGAATAGCAACGGAAGCAAATGGCATAACAACGCCAATAACAACATCAACGAGTTCACATCCGCTTGTCTCTGCAAAATTATCAACATTCAAAATTTCCGTAATAGAAAACAAAAAAACTTCGAAATTGACTTCTAAGGACTTACTCTGTCGTACTTCTGCTCCTCTCCAATATTCGCAATTCCACCGCAAAGTAGAGAAGTTCCGAGAACAAGAAGAAGATTCGAAAGCACGGAACCTAAGAGAGAATACTTCACAACAGCAATTTTGTTGGTGGTAAGAGCAAATATTGCAATAATAAGCTCAGTAACATTCCCACATGTTGCATTAAGAAGTCCTCCAACTGTAAATTACACATTATATATAAAACTTTCAATTAGTTCCAATAATCAAACAGTAACTAAATTAGTACTAATGAAGAGTTTTATATACCTGTTGGACCAGTGAAAATGGCAATTTGTCTGCAACATTCACCAAAACATAGAAATTTAAACAAGAATTAGCAATTAATTAGTACTAATCAAACAGTTAAAGATGCAATGAAGTTGATTAGATTCCTTACTCTGTGAGAAAGCTCACACGTTCAGCGAGTGGAGTGAGGCCAAGTAAGCTCAATATGAAAACCCAGGACTGTTTTGCAAATAATTATAAAAAATAAAATTAGAGTTAATTATAAACTATAATCATCATTAATTTATTAATTAATATAATAAAAGCAAATAAAATAAGCAATTAACCGTGCAATAAAAATCATACTACACTTTACGGTTTACAATAAGAATATTCATCAACTTTCATTTCAGTCAACAAAAGCTTTAATAATCATAAACTCTTTATAAATGCTTTTTTAAAATCCCAAAAATAAAAAAAAAACTTAATAATCTTATTTTTTAAAAATTAATTAATTTTTGACTCAGCTCCAAAACTCTTAGTCATTTAAAACATTCCATTCATCGGATTCAAATCTAATATTAAATGCGTAATTATAATTATAAATTACTATCTGCAACTGCACCATGAACATAAAAGATTTAGATCTTCTATGAACAATATCGAAATCGCAATTAATAATTATACATAGAGATAAAAATTGTAGTGAGTAGAGGAATGAACTCACTCTTCCTAAGCCAAGATAATGAGCTACGATAGCAGCAGGAATGGCAGGAAAGAGAATGGAAAGCTTGGTCCCAAGAATAACCTCTTGGAGGTTAGCGACCACATTCCTAACCGAAGCGCATCGAATCTTCGACACGAGTGTCCGGTCGGACTTCTTTCGCAACGAAGAGGACGACATGTTATGCGCGGTTCGGCTCCGGCCATGTCCATGTCTAGACTCCTTGGTTAAGACCTTTGGATGACCATTCTCCAAAAGCCATGGTTGTTGCTCTTGTTGTATTTGGCGAGAAGCCATGACAAAATGTTAAAAATACAAACAAAAAGTGAAAGTGTGGTGTATAGTACTTGTTTTGCTTGCTATGGTCACTACTATATCTCTTTGTGCATGTAATGTTTTGTTCAACAATGTGTGTATTTATATATCGTATGTAGAATGTGGATTATGAAAACTTCCAAATTATGACACCTTCCGCGAAGTTTCCTCAAAATATATTTAAGGTATTTTTAGAAATTTCTATTTTAATTTTTTTGAGATATAAAAATTGGAAGAAAAAAAAAAGATTTTTTATTTTTTAAGGATGGGATTTTATACATTCCTTTCCAAAATAAAATATATATACTAGTTGATAAGGATATACTTTAAAACCTTTTTATTTATTTTATAAATTTACTACTATAATAATAATTATTATTATGCATTAAAAGTTATAAATTTACTATTATTCAACATGAACAAGAACAAATATGATTGGCGCCAACGGAATTGAGTAGTTGCCCACTTGTTAAACTATTTGTGGTGTGGCTTTAACGATAATTTTTACATAATTACAATGTGACATTTTAAATTTATTTATTTTTTTGACAAAAAAGATTCTTAAAATTTAAATAAAATTTCCATATCATCTTGATTTCGTGTAAATCCATAATAGAATAGTAGTATATAAAATCCCCCCCGAAAAAGAATAATAGTATCTACTATATATCAAACATAATTTATATTCATACAATAGTTTAAAAAAAAAAGGATAATGAGACTAAATTTCAAAGTTAGAACTTTTTATTTAAATAATCTAATATTTTAAATTAATTCTTAAAATAATTTATGTTTCAATTTTTTTCTAAAATATCTATTTTTAGATTTGGACCAAATGTTATTGTCAGATGAATCAGTGATAGTTCTGGATTGACGACGTCAATTGGATTTGCGACGTAAATTGGATTGGTGAATTCATATGGTGTTGCCAATTTAATTGGCACCGATGTACAACTTTAAAGGAGGGGTCAAATGGTCTGACAACAGTGTACAAATAGAATTTTTTAAGATAAATAGTAAACATTAATATTTAATTAAAAAAACTTTTACATAAGCCCTAACGATGACGACCGAGTTGGTTATATCGGCCACCGGTCCACACCCACTAGCTACCCTTACTCATTGTTCTCGTTGTTGATTCACTCCAGGTGTTTGAGGATTTAAGGTCTCAGGAACATCAGCAGAATCCCTAAGAAATTCTTCCATTTCTAAGAAGTCTTATGTATGGAGCGACACACTACCATAACTGAGTTCGCGACCCGTGCTTGAGTAGTTGGGATGTGTTGAAGGGACCATTGGTGTGCGGCATGGATGATTGAATGGGGACATTGGTGTGAACGACTCGTTGGAGAAAGGTTGGAATGGTTGTTCTGGTGTTTGAAAGCCATATAGTTGTTGTGATGTTTGTGTGTTTTGGCAATGGTGCGATGTTTGGACGTTTTGGCTATGGTATGATGTTTGGTCGTTATGTCTATGGTATGAGGATAGGTTGGTGTTATATGTTCCTTGGGTGTTTTGGCTATATCTTGATGTTGTATTAAGGCATATGCATTTTGGGCATCTTGATAATAGTCATTTTGTTGACGATGGTATGGGGGACGCTCTTGGTTTTGTGGTTGTGTGTCTGACATGTTTTGATTGTGGGTTTGTGAGTTTGTGGGTCAATAATTTGTTGGGTAGGGGTAGTGAGTAACCTGTATGATAATTTTCTGGGGGGTTAGACATTGAAGCTTCCTGTGTGTAAGTGGTTTGTTGTGGGTCTTATAGATACCTCTCTTTGGAAACAAACCCAGTTGCAACCGATCTGTACCAAGCCATGTAAGTATTAGTTGGTATAAACACGGTTGACATCACAGCATCAAGTAAGACATGGTCATGACGGTGCATCCATTTGTGACACTCAAGTTTAGCAAAGTCCTTCCAATTGGCAAAATTACATTATTCATTAATTTTTAGTTGGTGTTATTGACTGAGGTCAGTCGGGGGATCTGGGATATTTTGAAGCATTCTGAACATATGGCAAACTTGAACTTGGATGACGATGAGCCATCCTTTGATATTTTATGTAACCCGTATATGCGGTCAGATAATGAGTTAAAAGTGGGAGACCGTTTTCGCACTAAAGAAGATTGTGTGGGAGCAATCAAAAAATTTCACATGGAAAACTCTATTGATTATACCATACACCGTACAAATGCGAGAAGGCATGTCATTCATTGTCGTAATGTGTTTTACACGTTTCGACTGGCAGTTGTGAGTGCAACTCTCCATTTAGAAAAGACTTTTATGCATCAAATATTGAGTTTGTGTGTGAAAAACACTATATAGATCGACACATACGACTTTAGGTCGATCTATAAAAAATTTTCTTCAGCATAGGTCAAGACATAAATTGCATAGGTCGACACACATACTTCAATATTGAAGCCTGTAGGCCATGTCCATGTGCTGACCGTCTTAAGTCGACCTAAGACCTTTATAGGTCGACCTATGACATTTAGAGGTTGACACATAACTTTGATAGGTCGACCTATAAACCTAAAATCTTGAATTTTTGCATTCTTTTCAATTTCTTTTGCATTTCTTTTGCTTCATACTTGCATCCATATACATACTTAAGACATGCATCATTCTCTAGTAAGGTTTCTAGAGTGAGTAAAACCTACATGAATCCAGGATTTCAAAGCATTCTCATCATCTTCAACTCATCTATGCATACATACAATCAAACTACATATAATCATTTTTTGATTGGGTGCCATATAGATTAGGGTTGATAATATCCAATTAGGTTTATTGTACCGAGAATATTGGGTTGAGAACTTTGAGTGATTCAAATCAAAAAACCGAGTTGGGGTTTTCCTTCAAGATCTCTTAGGATTTGAAGGTTTTGGACAAGAATCTGCAATTCGGATCCGATCAAGTGAAAACCTTGGGACAAGGGGTGCCTTGCAAGGGAGTGGCGTGAGACGGTGGACCGTGTTGGAAAATCTTGGGTTTCAATAAGTGTGCGCTTGGGATTAATTCAATCGGGTGAAAGCTTTGGGACAAGGAGTGCCTTGTAAGGAAGTAGCAAGACCGGGTGAATTGAAGCGAAAATGTTGGTTACTTGATCAATCTTTGATCAAGGGTTTTGGAGGCAGTATAGTCAACATCAAACTTAGGGTTTGTAGGGTTTGATTTCTTCATCACTTGTATACACATGTTTTGCAAAGTAAGATTTATTATAATATCTCAATTTGAATTCGAATTAAGGGTAGACATACCCATAACGAGGTCGATTGGGGAACTTCCTAAACAAATTCTTGTGCTCTCTCTCTCTCTCTCTATATATATATATATATATATATATATATATATATATAGTTTTTCGGTTTGCAAATTATCGATTGCATTTATCGTTTGATCAATATTGTTTGGATCATAATTTTGAATTCATTTTGAAATTTGTGTTATTGTGTATATCAGAAACCATTTGATTATGATTGTATTTCTATAACAACAAATACCGCATCAAATTTCAAACATTGTTTATCGCACATTAAGTGTTCGACAAATTGCTTGACTTAATTTTTTGTGTATTTTTCAATGGAGATAGATTTGTCCTATTGTATTGTATTCAACTAGTAGTGATTAGTTGTTGTTTATTGACTCGTGGATTATTATCATTGCATTGATACCTCTATGCATATCCGAGCTTTTCGATAGTAGGTTTGGTTAGACGATTATTTGATCCGGGAAAATTTTGAAAGTTGCTTTTGCGCTATAAACTTTTTCAAAACCAATTTCCATTGAAGTTTTAACTTGTGATTTATTCACCCCCTCTATATTTTCTTATTATATAATGAATATCGAACTTAAAGGGGCGTATAATATAACACATATTTTTATCGATGAGAATTATGGCTATTGGAAAGCTTGTATGTGTATCCATATTAACTCCGTTGATAAGGGTGTATGGGACACTATCATTAATGGTCCTAACGAAATTACAATGACTAGTGGTGAAGGAGTCATCGTACCAAAAACGGAAGGTCAATGGAATGATAATGATAGAGAGCTATGGTCACATGATTGGAAGGCACGCAATATTCTCATATCCGCATTAGGTGTTGATGAGTATTATCGTGTTTTCCATCGTGAAATCGCGAAAGCTATATGGGACACATTAGAAGTTTCCCATGAGGGAACTAATGAGGCCACAAGCTTGGATCAACACATTGAATCAAGAGTTTGAACGCTTTCGTATGAAGCATGATGAAACCATTGCCGAAATGAAAAAGAGATTCACACATCTTATTGACCGTTTAGATTCTCTAGGTAAGTCTATTTTGAATGATATTGCTACTAATAAGGTGTTGAGGTTTCTTAATAGGGAATGGAAACCTAAGGTCACCACAATCAAACAGGCGAATGATCTTAAAGTACTTAATCTCACTACTTGGTTTGGAAAATTGTAAAACATGAGCAAGAACTCACTTGCTTGGAAAAAAATGAAAAGGAGTATGAAAAGAAGGTAAAAAAGGAGAAAGGTAAAGACACAGAGGAATATAATACTTTAAGCTCAAAGTCCTCAAACAATGAGCATAGTGATTGTGAAACTAAAGATGACAAGGACTCCAAATGAAGAAGATATGGGGTTTCTCATTAAAAGGTATAATAGATATATGTGGGAACAAGGAAATAAGTACTCTAAAAAGGACCATAGTAAATCTAGAAGGTTGTTAAACTCCTCAAAGGATGATGAGAATAAGAAAGGTAAGATTAGAAGTTCATACTACAACTATGGTCAAGCAGGTCATTATAGACCTAAGTGTCCTAAGATTAAGAAGGAAAAAGAGAAAGGTCATCACAAGATATCTAGCAAGTCTAGAAGAGCCTATGTTACTTGGGAGATTCTTGAAGTGATGAAATCTCAAGCTCAAGCATCGAATCGACAAAGATGTTCTACATGGCCAACCAAGGAAAGAAGAAGATTGTAAGTCACACTAAGCCTAAATTTACTCATGACTAATCTTATTCTCAATTACAAGAATATTTTGAAAATCTACAAAGACAAGCAATAGATGCTTTCAAAAATCTAGCTTCAAACAAAATAATTTTTTCTCATTTGGAAGCTAAAGTGTTAGAAAACGAAAATAATATGAAAGTACTAAGGTAACCTATGGTAGATATTCTAAAAGATAATAGTGAGGATAAAATACCTTCGTGGTTTGGTTATGAGACTTGCCATATTTGGAAAACAGAGGCAAGAACTCTTAAAGCTAAGGTGGACAAGGCTTTGCAACCTAGGGTCACTTTTGTTATTGACACGTAAAAATATGATATGCCTTCTCATAATATTTATAGAAGGTATAAATATGTTGAAAAGAGTTCAAATGGCAAAAGTATATTATCTCACAATGTTTATTATCATTATTGTTGCATGAAGGGTCATACTATTGCAAAGTGCAATTTTAGGAGACTCTTTGTCTCTAAAGGAACTTATCAAGGGTTGCCTAAATACAACTAAGGTTTCACTAATCATCAAGGACTCAATGAATATTGGGTACCTAGCACTATTCGTTGATCTTGCAGGATATATGTCTCGGCTCTATGAAGAGAGTATGGGACCTCTACTGTGGAAGCTCAAGGCGTAACATGGGTGACATCTCCTTATTGCTTTGACTATGTGGCATGAAAGATGGATTGTGTTACCAAGGAGGTTAACTTTTAGTGTTCTTTTAATTGGTAAAATTATGTTGATTATTACTAATGTTTTCTATCCAAGATGTGTCGAAAAAGGTATTGTTCTTAATGATGTAAATTATCTTTAACAAGACATACTCAAGTTCATCGAATTAGGGATTGATCAATCTAAGATGAGAAAAAATGAGGAGGAGAAAGATGATTGTCATGATTGAAAGTATAATTATTTGGATAACCATCAAGTCAATAAGACTCTTGAATTCATTAGTATTCACACTTTCAAGTACTTGTACAAAGAGAAAAGTGGTAAGAGCATTTTGGTATTGATTGTGTTTATGGCACGTTTTACATTCATTCCAGATTTATTTCAAGAGTTACTTGTGGAATTCATGTGCATCCTCCATCACTCGTACGGTGAGGTAATATAGTTTTAATCCTTTTCCTTGTTTTGTTAGTAAGTATTTCTTTTACCTGTTTATTTCTTAAAGGTATATGATGTGTTATGTGTATGATATATGTGATAAGTGTTCACTTCCAAAAATTCCATGTGTAACCATTGTGTGTTTTCAATTTACATGTTTATAGTGATCTTATTCTAATATCTTCACATTTGATATATATCCTTTACTATTTCATGCCTACATTTGCATGTTTGCATGATTTTAGCTATCAAACCATGAAAAATTATCATATGCATGTGTCTCTCATCTAATTATTCATGCATGAGTCAAATTGAGTCCTCTAATGTCCTTCCATGTTTACAAATGTCAATATTTACAAGTTTAGAATGTTATGTGCCGACACGAACTCGTATAGGTCGACACATAAAATTAAGGTTTTAAATATGTCAAAATTTCTTCAGTATGTGTCAACACATAAAATGGATAGGTCGACACATAAAATGATTTTTTGATTTCTTGGCTTTTCACTTTAGTATGTATCGGCCTGTGACATTGATAGGTCAAAGCATTTGTGTTGAGGTTGACTCATAAGTGCAGATTGAGTATCTATCTATCTATCTATCTATCTATCTATCTATCTATCTATCTATCTATCTATCTATCTATCTATCTATATCTCTTTAGTTTTTCAGCTTACAAATTGTCGATTCCATTGATCGTTTGATCAATATTGTGGATAAAAAATTTGAATTCATTTTGAAATTTATGTTATTGTGTAGATCGCAAACCATTTGGTTGTGATTGGATTTGTAGAACAACAAAGACCATATAAAATTACAAACATTGTTGATCGTACACTAAGTGTTCGATAAATTGCTTGACTTAATTTTGTTTGGGTATATTTCATTGGAGATAGACTTTTCCTATTATATTGTATTCAACTAGTTATGGTTAGTTGTTGTTGATTGACTTATGGATTATTATCATTGCATTGACACCTCTACACATATCTGAGCTTTTTGATAGTAGGTTCAATTAGACGATTATTTGATTCGAGAAAATTTTGAAACTTTCTTTCGCGCTATAAACTTTTTCAAAACCAATTTTAGTTCAAATCTTAACGTGTGATATATTCACCCCCTCTAGATCTTGGCATATCGTCTAACATCAGCATCTTATAGGAAGATGAGTGGTTCATGGTTGGTAAATTCCATACATTCACCTCATACCTGCATCGCCATAATATTTCACAAGATCACCATAAATTAATCTCTGAACTGATATGTCAAGATATTTTGCCTCTTGTCAGCAACAACCTGTCAGTGAAGGTGAGTATAATAATCTCTCATATCGTTACACAATATAATTATACTCCCTCATACAATAAAGCATGGATTGCAATAACAAAGGCTGTTGAAAAAGTATTCAGAAATTGGGAGGATCCGTACAAAGAACTTCCAAAACATTTGGTTGCACCTAAGACGTATGCTCTAGGAACTGTTACCATTTTTGAGTCACTTCCAGCATATACTCCGGACAAAACTTGTGTCAGTGGAAATAAAATATTACATCGACTCTTTTGGGAGTTTCAACCATGCATAAAAGGTTTTTCGTTTTGCAAACCTATTATTCAAATTGATGGGACATGGTTTTACGGGAAATACAAGGGAACATTAATTATGGCAGTGGCACAAGACGATAATAGTAACATCTTTCCAGTTTCCTTCGCTCTGGTTGAAGGTGAGACTCTTGGTGGTTGGAGTTTCTTCCTCAAGAATCTCAGAGCACATGTTGTCCCACAACTGTAGCGGTAAATTCATGACCATTAAGCTATGGATAAACTTAACGTCAATAAAACCAGAGTCGCTACTGCACTTTTATTATTTCCAAAGGAAAAGGGAAAAGTACGAACAAAACCCAAAGATAAGAAGTTTTCAAATCAAAACTAATAAAATGTCAGAGATTATAGGTAAGGGGGTTGGTTACACAGAAGGAAGGTGTTAGCATCCAAAGTGTCCTAGGTACTCCTAGGGAGCCCTTTTTTATGTGTGTATGTGTTTTTGGTATAAAATGATGTTTGCGATAAATAGAGTGTGGGGATGAGAAAAGAATTCATTGATTATATTTTTGTGTTTGACAAAACCTTCAGACTTGTGCCTACGTACCAACATAAAAATGAGGGACAAAACCTCGTAGTTTGTGGTATCAATTTCAAAGTGAGTGAATTGCTTTTAACAAAAATTTAAGTTTGAAAGAGGCACAAAATGCCTAAAAGAGTTTGAATGAGTGTTATTTCTTTTTGTCTTTTAAAATTTTAAGTCAAGTATGGTTAAGTTCGTTTATAAGTTTGATTAAGAAAGAGAAGTTAAAAAAATGCAATGGCATAAGGCCAAAGTTTCTAATTTGCAATAAAGAGTTTGAGTTTAAAAAATCACAAGCAAAAAAGATTTTGAAAGGGGGTGAGATTTGAAATTTAAGAAATGGGAGGAGATGAAGAGACTAATCTTAAGTAAGATTTTAAAAGTTAAGAGTTGAAAAGATCTGACCGGTGGGATGCAATCCAATAGACAAGAATGTCATATAGAAACCCACTTTTACTTTGGACTTTAAAATCAAGCAATATCAATAAACAAGTAAGATGAAGAGCAAGGCATCAAATAAAGATAGACACATCCAAGCTAGAAACTCCATAGTCTTCTTCATAATCTTCCCCGTGTATCAGATGACACACTCCTTGAATGGCTCAGAATAAGGCATTAGACACAGGTTCAAAGTAACATTTGCATCAAGACCATGTAGCAGATGAACTCAAAAAAGGATCTCAATACTTGCATCAGATGAAAGTTCAATTCACTATGGCTTGGCTTCAGAAAAGTTGGCATTGGCCAAGTCCTTTTCCATAGGGAGTGTTACCTAATTCTAAGTCCAAGTCTCAGGTCAAATCCAACAGTCCACACAAACATTTTTTAAGGGTTTTTGTTGTTATTATGTACATTAAGGTCCTAAGACCACAAACACAAACAAGGTACAAGACAAGTATATACAATCACAATATATTAACAACATATGGCTCAAGTGAGGAAAGTAAAAATGGAATTAAAATAAACAAGTTAAATGATATGTATAATGACAAATGATAAATGGCTTGAATTTAAAGTGCATAAGGTAAATGACTTGAAATTAAAAGTTAGTCAAATGTTAGTAGATTAGGTGTTAGTATTGTTTTTGCTTTTCAATTGTTTAAGTCATTCTTTGGAGAACACTCAACCCTCTATTCACAAGCATGTATCCTTGAACCAAAACATCTTACAAAGGAGGGAAAAAAGGCTAAGTTTATACATAATACCATGAAATGGGGGAGACTTACAATCTCACTTACTAGAATGCTATGCTTTTGGGTCAAAATTTAGCGCTATGTTAAGCAATCGTAATTGGACTTATGTAGAAGTCACAACTACCTGAGGCCGGGCAATAGAACTTTTAGTGTTAATGCATGTTAGAGATATGATATAGTGAACCATACTCCTAAAACATACCACACTTAAAAGAAAATGGCAAAATGATGGACCTAATATCATCCATATTTGTATTGGTTTATCAACCAATTAGCCTTAGGATATAGAGATATCATAGGTCTATGGAATGAATGGGATAGAAGGGGATTGAAGATGAAGAGGGAGGGGGAATGAGATAAACACAAATTGGACAAGGGAATGATTTTATAAAATTAAAATCATTCATTCATTTTGGGAGATGGAATGTACATTCCATCAATCCCCTAAATCCAATGATTTTAATCCAACAAAGTCAAATCAACCTTGACCAAGGCCCAAACACAATAGTCAAACTTCACAAGTCAATACAAATAGCTCAACATAATTTATTCACAATTAAACAATTAAAAATCAATTAAAAAATGCATTAAATTAAATTATGTTTGATCAAAAACCTAAAACCTCTTCAAAATACCAAATAAATATCCAAGAGATTTATCATAGGTCAAACAAGGTCAAAGGACCTTGGAGAAAAAATTTCATTATTTTTGGAAATGCAAAAGTATTTTTAAACAATTGAAATATGCACAAATATAATTAAATCATGAAAAATATTAATATTGATCCAAAAAATAATTTTAATTCAGAAAATGAAAGAGAAAAATATTTGATTTTTTTTGGTGAAAGTCCTATATTTTTGGGATCAATATTAAAATTAATATGAATTAATGAAAATAAGGCAATTAAAATGAAAATCAGAAATTACAAAAAAACGTGGACCATCTCATCTCCCTCATTAATTGAGGTGGCAGATCAGATGGACTACAACGCACATTCCCCCATACACCGAGTCAAGCGCGCTGCACGCGTGGTAATCAAAATCAACACCTAAGATTAAAACAAAATGAATGGATCATGTGGTTTAGAGGCACACCAACACATCGTCGGAGCCAGAGCTCCGGTCTTCTTCTCCGGTGGACCTCACCGGACTGGTCCACCTTCAACCATCACCAAAATGAAAAAGGAGGACATGAATTTAAAGAAAAAATGCTTAGGAGCTCGAATCTGGCCTCAATTTTGTCCAACTCCAAGTATATAGAAAGATACAGGGAGTTGAATTTTGAGGATCATGATCTAAGTTGCTTCGATTTGGCCTCAAAGCAACTCAATCTTCTTGATTATATTGGTAGGACTTCAGACAACCAAAAATCAACAAGAATAATGGAGAATTGAGTGATAATCGAAGAGATGAAAAATTCTGAAAATCACCTTCACTGCAGCTTCAGATTGGCACGATCTTGCTCTCAATTATGCTTGGCCTTGCTTCAAATGCTTGATGGAATGGAAATGGATCAAGGAAAGGGATGGACTCTTGGAGTTTCAATCTAAAAAATAGTAGGAGATTCAAACTCTATTTTCAAAGAAAATCTTCAAGCTTATCCTTTAATGGTGAGGTTTTAGGGTTGCTGATTCAAAGCTTGCGCACCAGGGTCCCCAATTCTGAGCAAGAGAGCTTCCATTTATAGCCAAGGAGATTGATAATTGCACACTTCCATTTTTGTTCAAAGTTGAAAATCTCACTTGCATGGGCGTGTGATAGGCCCATCAAATGATGCACTTAGATCCAAAATTGTGTGTAAGCAATGCTGAAATCATGTTGACAAGCCAAGTATTCGTGTATAAAAAGTGGAACTTCAAATTATCCAAATGGTCCTTCAACTTTAAGCCATGCGCAAGTCATTCATACTTTGTCCAAATGAGATGATTTTTGACTTTTTGTAAAGGCTGGATCAATAGGAACAACTTTCATGTTGAACACTTTTTTCATTTGAAGCTTATATCATGATGAATTTTGAGGTGGAAGTTTGGAAAATCAAACATATCAAAAAAAATTCTAAGTTCCAAGCCATATGTTCACTTCTTCCACCTTGAATAACCTTTTCTATGGGTTTCAAATGAGAAATGTTCCTTCATAAAAGTTGTATATATTTCAAATCCCTTCAATTTGATCACAAATTTGACCTTATTTGGATTTGGCATGAAGGAGTTATGCATTTTAGAAGTTGAGGAAAATCACTTGTTCAATGGTATTGGCCCAAAATGACCTATAATGTTTCCTCTTATCACATGTACTTGCAAGTTGAATTTGCTCTTACTCCAAAGATAAAAGTTGAAGTAGACATCTTGAAATTGATCATGCAATTTAAATGGATTTCATCTCATAAAAATTGAGCAAGATATGGTCTTGGGAATTTGATCTCTAAATTAGGGTTTAGACAAAATGACCTATAATCGTTCATCATAAAAATGACTTTCCAAGCAAAAATAGCTCTTGACCTCAACATGAAAGTTGTTTGGAATGTAATTTAGAGAAACTTTACTCTTGGAATAATTATCATATGACAAAAATTGTAGGAGATATGGTCTAGGGAACCCCAGTTTTAACTAGTTGAAATCCTCTGGTCAACCACCATGGACCAACTTGCTAGCCTGATATTCTCTTGACTTTTGGGACTCATGGAGGGTCATATATGCATAAGATGATGAAATGTGAAGCATAACTTAAAATATTTGACCAATTGGTGAAGAAACTTGTTCAAGAAGTCACACAAGATACCTAAATGAATTAGGGTTTCTAAGGCAAACAAACTCTAAACTCTTGATGATTTCTTGATCAAAATAACATGTGAAGATCACGGGGATTCATATATGACACTTAGAGCCAAAGTAAACCATTTATTGATTGAGCTCCTTGTATTGAGGGTCTTAAACCCTAGATATGAGCTTGATGAGGCCTTGGTGGATGCACATACTACCTACAAAAGAAGTAAAACTATACATAGACATATTTTTGGAATTTTGGTTAGTAAACAAAGAAAAATAAAGTATGATACAATCAAATGTGCTTGGTGACCTCTCCCAATGCAAACCCAATGAATGAGGGGGTAAGGAGAATGTCAAGGTGTGATCCCAATGCCAGTGCATATGATGAGATAGCATGAGGGATCTTAGGGTCAAAATTGAGGTCTTACAACAACCTAACCTCTATTTAATTTTTGATAGACATGCATCGATTGAGAGTTGTCATACGGTGAACTGACTTGGGGTATTTTACTTTTTATCGCAATGTCGCGGATAGCAAGAGTCGCCACCTACTTTTCTTTTATCCAATAAGGAAAGGTGGAAAAGAACAGGAAAGACCTCAATAGATTTTGGGTTCGGGAGGTACATTATACGAAGGGAAGGTATTAGCACCCTTTGTATCCATGGTTATCCATGGGCTCTTAATTGCTGGATCACTTATATTTTTGTCTGAAAAGTGTTGGTGAATTGTTTAAAAATATTTCGAAAAGAGAGTTTAACTTTGTAATGATTCTCATATGAATGTATACAAAGTATTTATCTCGTTTGATTTTGAAAAACAATTTAGAAAAATATAACTTGGTAATGATTCTAGTATGAATGTATACCAAGTGGTGATTTTCTAGGACTTGCAAAGTGTGAGGGGTGGAAAACGTTTTAGGTTATGATCCAGTAATTGAGAGTTATACCTTCCTAAGGTCGTTATGGGCATTTCCTATCCTTATGAGGGTAAAACTGTCCTTACTATTGAGAAGTAAGTAGTTTTATCCTTTGGATGTAAAAGGGTCATTGTAGGGTCATTGAAGGCAACAGTTGTAAGGATACCTTAGCATTCGAAGGGACGATCATCATTTAACCGTAGGCTACACCGAAGGGTCATCGAGGGACAAAATCGTATTTTCGAAGGCAACATCCGAGGGACCATGATTTATTTTATGATGATTTAACCGAAGGGTCTTTGCTAAGTGTATCCCTACATTCGCGGGACACGACCGTTATACCGTAATACCGTAGGGCAGCAAAGAGAGGTCCAAGATCACATATTTAAAGGCCGTATTTTACAATCAATTAGGCAATTAGGATGAATCTCCACATTAAAATCAATACATTAAAATCAGCTAAGTAATTGAGGGTGGATCTCCACATTAAAATTAATACATTAAAATTAATTAGGTAATTTAGGGTGAAACTCCACAAAGGGCATCCCACAAATAAAGTGGAATACCTATCTAGCTAGCTTTCCCGGCGATGTGTGAACCTTTGCAAAACTCAGCAAACATGTTAGAATACCAAATCAGGGTGCAATCGAGAATTACACCACAAAAGAAACCAGAACAGCAGTAGGGTCAGATAAACAATGCATGGCTATGATAAAAACATGACAGGTGGGCAAAAGTCAGAACAGAAAAGTCGGCTGCTGTTGCGTTCGCTCCTGCTTCGCCTAGCGAAGTCTTAGCGAACACTCGTTGCATGCTCGCTTAGCGATGTGCTAGCGAACGGCTGCGGATTCCGGTTTTAATAACGATATAATGGCAGCAAGCTTCACACCTTATAGCATTCATTACAGAGATTATGTGGTTAGACATTCAGATGTTCATGCATACTTAAATTCATATGTAAAACTTAAGATAGTTTCATAAATTCAATCATGATACCATGTGCAAATTAAGAACATAAGGTAGTAATAGCAATGCCAACCTGTTTGTAATCGAATTGTAACCTTGAATTGGCCGATCGGATCGAATTGAGCGGAAGTGACCTTGCTGCCGCCGGCTTTTCCTTCAGGGTTTCCTTTAGGGTTACTCGGAATTCTCAGGGTTAGCCTCCAGGGTTTTCCGTCTGTGAGCGCTAGGGTTTGCTTGCTAGGGTTCTCCTTTCGTCCTTTTCGTCCTCCCTTTTTCTGACTGGAGTTGTGGTATTTATAATGCCTTTTTTTCATGACCTAATGGGCTCAGAGTGAAGCCCAGAATTTTCTGTTATCTGCCAGCTTCGCTAGGCGAGCGTGTAACGAACATTCGCTAGGCGAGCGTGCAGCGAACGTTCGCTAGGCGAAGGATTTGCTCGCCTAGCGAGCAGGCCAGTTTGGGCCATTTTCTGGATTGGGCCACTCGTGAGCTGGGCCTTTGTTCCTTTAAGATCAGTGTCATAAAAATGAGTCGGAGTGCCCTGAAAAATGTCTTGAAATATTAATGGGCAAATTTTGGGGTATGACAGCTGCCCCTGTTCAATATTCTTGAACCGAGAGAGTCAGAATGGTATGTACGCCATTCGTGGTCTGGAGGTGGAAGATTATTGAACACTTAGGATGCCCCAAAAATTTGCACTTGTCAATTAGTTAGTCTTGATGGAGATGGGTTTAAAGATGCCATCTAGGAAGTTTGATGATGAGAGCCTCAGAGTACGTCGTACGTTAGAAGATATCTGAAGTCATGGGTGTCACTGGGTCATACGCTAGACCGTATAGTGAGTCATTCATTAGGCCGTCGACTTCACTGGGGAGTTAGAATGGGTCATACGCCGCTGGGGATAACAGATCAGAATGGATCATACGCTAGATCGTATCTGAGTTGCAGAATGGGCCGTCTGTTAGGCTGTATCTGACGAAAAGTAGTCGTACGCTAGACTACACCTCAGGATGTACCGTATGCTAGGTAGTATCTGAGGAATGAAGATCCGAATGGGTCGTACGCTAGACCATATTGTTGGAGGAGTAATATGTTGTGCCGAATCAAAATGAGATAAGAATCCGAATGAGTCATACACTGCTGGGGGTAAAGGATCAGAATGGATCGTACGCTAGATCGTATCTGAGTTGCGGAACGAGCCGTCCGTTAGGCTGTATCGTTACTGGGGGTGAAGGATCAGAATGGATCGTATGCTAGATCGTATCTGAGTTGTAGACTGAGCCGTCCGTTAGGCTGTACCTGATGATGAAGGGGGTAGTCATACGCCAGACTACACTTCAGAATGTACCGTACGCTAGGTAGCATTTGAGGCCTTGAAGGTCCAAATGGGTCGTATGCTAGACCGTATTGGAGTTGTTGAAGGTCGGAATGGATCGTACATTAGATCGCATCTGAGTTGAAAGAGTCATATGTTGAGCTGAATCAGAATGATTCGTGCGCTAGGCTATATCTGATAGTATTTGTATATGTTGTATTTGCAATAAATGTCTGGGATGGGCTTATAGATGCCATCGTTAGGAGGATGTCAGAATGAATGTTGACATGGAGTATATCTGAAAGATGTAGTTGAATCCTGAACGTAATTGATGTGGATGTCCGTCTGAACGGACCTTTGTTTTGACTGTATCAGGGGAATAATTATCCTGAAAAATAAAGTTAGCTTCATGCCATGTCATGATGCATGAGATGTTTTATGCTTTCGAAAATAACTGCGAACGATGTATGCATGCGTATGCTGTGAAATGATGTAATGAATGAATTATGCATCTGAAAAGTTCTTCCAGAGGACTCTACTGGGGAAAACAAATCTCAATCTTCTGGTTGGGAGATACTGGTATCAATGACCCTTTCTTAGCCGGGGATGCTTGATTTCTGTCTGATGGTAGAAATGTTCAACAGAAGCCTGGCTGGGGGTGGAAGAGATGACCCATTTGTCTAGTAATGCCACTCTCTTCTGGAAATGACTGGCTTTGCTGGGGGATAGGATTAGCAACAGATTCATTGGAAAGCATGATTAGACCTTCTCCTCGATCCTGAAGTCTAGTAATAATCGCTATTTCTATTTTATGCACGCATTTTTGGTAAACATCGATCATATCCAAATGCATATATTAATTCGAATTAAATCAATGGACGCTTATGCAAACAAAACAGAGAAAGTAAAACAAAAGCATTTTTTTTTGAAACTAAAATTATATTGATTTCGAAAGAGGGCCCATAAACAGGCAATTTGTGTACAAGGAGACAGAAATCCTAGTAAGAGGAAATTGTCAAGAAAACAAAGAGAAAGCTATGCCGAAAACGTCCTATTGAGTTTAATTCCCCTACTGCCATTATGTCTTCAAGCCTCTCATCTCCTGCTGTCGGATAGAAGTGATTAGCTTGTTCAGTCCTTTGAACTTGGATGAAGCTGTCTGAGAACGGGACATAGTCATACGCTTTGATCCCTAATTTTTGCCTGGACCGCCTTTTCAGGTTTTCAATCCACCAGGATACCCCTTTTTGCCCAAGCCGCCTTTTCAGGTTTTCGACTTGCCGGGTGTACATTTTATATGTTTATCCCTAATTTTTTCCCGAACCCTTTTGGTCCGTCGGGATGCCCTTACTTTTGCCTAGATGCGTCGACCTAGCGGGTCTCTTTTGTGCGTAGTATTTTTTAACTATGTCCGCGTTCACCGGATGCGGGAAATCTTCACCATCCATCGTAGCAAGTATCATGGCTCCACCGGAGAATACCTTCTTAACTACAAATGGCCCTTCGTATGTGGGAGTCCATTTGCCCCTGGGATCACCTTGTGGTAGAATGATACGCTTGATCACCAAGTCGCCAATTTGATACACCTGTCTCTTGACCTTTTTGTTGAATGCCTGGGTCATGCGCTTCTGATATATCTGCCCATGACAAACAGCCGCGAGTCTTTTTTCATCAATCAAATTTATCTGATCGAGTCGAGTCTGAATCCATTCATCCTCGTCTAAGCTTGTCTCTTTCATGATTCTTAGAGAGGGAATCTGAACCTCTACCGGTAGGACGGCTTCCATTCCATAGACTAAAGAGAAGGGAGTTGCCCCCGTCGAAGTGCGTACTGAAGTGCGATAACCATGAAGGGCAAATGGTAACATTTCATGCCAATCTTTGTACGTTACTGTCATCTTTTGTATGATCTTCTTGATATTCTTATTAGCAGCCTCTACGGCGCCGTTCATCTTTGGCCGGTACGGAGAAGAGTTATGGTGTTTTATTTTGAACTGCATGCAGAGTTCAGTAATCATCTTGTTGTTCAAATTAGTACCATTGTCAGTGATAACTCTTTCAGGAATGCCATATCGACAAATGAGATTACTCTTGATGAATCGTGCCACCACATTCTTGGTGACAGAAGCAAATGAGGCTGCCTCTACCCACTTTGTAAAGTAATCAATAGCAACAAGGATGAAACGATGTCCATTAGAAGCCGTAGGTTTGATCTCCCCAATCATATCAATGCCCCACATTGCAAAGGGCCAAGGTGCTGTCAACACGTTCAATGGAGCAGGAGGCACATGTACTTTATCCGCATATATCTGGCACTTGTGACAGGTTCTGGAGTGATGATGGCAATCAGCTTCCATGGTAGACCAATAATACCCTGATCTCAGAATCTTCTTGGCCATCGTATGCCCACTAGAATGAGTCCCAAAAATACCATCATGCATGTCTTCCATAATCTTTTCTGCTTCCTTTTTATCCACACAGCGAAGCAAAGTCGAACCATGATTACGTTTGTATAATAATCCATTACTCAAAAAGAATTTAGCGGAGAACTTCCTCAGAAATTTTCTGTCATTGATAGATGCCTCTTCAGGGTATTCCTGAGTTTCCAAATATCTTTTTACTTCGTGGAACCAAGGTTTCTCCTCTACTCCATCAGCGTTAAGTTCATAACAATACGCTGGTTCATCTAACCGTTCAATGGTGATCATGGGAGCTTCGCTGCCCCATCTGACTCTGAACATAGATGACATGGTAGCCAATGCGTCTGCCAACTGATTCTCTTCTCGTGGAATGTGTTCGAATGTAATCTCTTCGAAGTATGGGATTAATGTTAACACCCGCTCTCGATAAGGGATGAGATTCGGATGTTTAGTGTCCCATTCTCCTTTGATCTGACTGACTACTAGGGCCGAGTCTCCATACACCCTCAAAAACTTGATTCTTAGGTCTATAGCAGCCTTAAGTCCCAAAATACATGCTTCATACTCAGCCATATTGTTGGTGCAATCAAAGCATAGTCTGGCAGTGAAGGGCGTATGGCAACCCCGGGGAGATATAATTACAACACCAACACCGTTGCCCAATGCATTAGAAGATCCATCGAAAACCATAGTCCATCGGGATCCCGGTTCGGGTCCTTCATCCGGTCCAGGTTCTTCATAATCAGTAACAAGCATGACATCCTCATCTGGGAACTCAAAATTCATAGATTGGTAATCATCCACTGCTTGATGAGCCAAATGATCAGCTAGCACGCTTCCTTTGATTGCTTTCCGGGTAGTATACTGGATATCATACTCTGTTAAAATCATCTGCCATCTTGCTATTCTTCCGGAGAGGGCAGGTTTCTCAAATATGTATTTGATGGGATCCATCTTAGAAATCAACAAAGTGGTATGATTCAACATATACTGTCTTAGTCGGCGAGCAGCCCAAGCCAAAGCACAACAAGTTCTCTCGAGCAGTGAGTATCTTGTTTCACAGTCGGTAAACTTTTTGCTAAGGTAGTATATGGCATGCTCTTTTCGACCAGACTCGTCATGTTGCCCCAACACACACCCCATTGAATTTTCTAATACGGTCAAATACATGATTAGAGGTCTTCCTTCAACTGGTGGTATCAGGATCGGAGGTTCCTGGAGATACTTCTTGATTTTGTCAAAAGCTTCTTGACATTCGTCATTCCATATCATCTCTTGATTCTTCCTTAGTAGTTTGAAGAGGGGTTTGCAGGTAGCAGTCAAGTGGGAGATAAATCGGGCAATATAATTCAAACGTCCCAAGAAACCTCTGACCTCTTTATCTGTACGGGGAACTGGCATTTCTTGAATAGCCCTCACCTTAGCCGGGTCAACCTCAATCCCTTTACCACTGACAATAAAGCCCAAGAGTTTGCCGGATCTTACTCCAAAGGTGCATTTGTTCGGGTTCAACCTCAACTTGTATTTCTTCAACCTCTCGAACAGTTTGTATAAATGATCGAGATGCTCTCCCTTAGTATGAGATCTGGCTATCATGTCATCCACATACACTTCTATTTCATGATGGATCATATCATGGAACAAAACCACCATAGCACGCTGGTACGTTGCCCCTGCATTCTTTAAACCAAATGGCATTACTTTATAACAGAACGTGCCCCATTGCGTTACAAACGTAGTTTTCTCCATGTCCTCAAGCGCCATCTTAATCTGGTTATAACCTGAGAATCCATCCATGAATGAGAATACCTTGTGTTGAGCGGTGTTATCTACCAGAACATCAATGTGCGGAAGTGGAAAGTCGTCTTTGGGACTCGCTTTATTCAAATCTCTGTAGTCTAAACACATTCGCACCTTGCCATCCTTCTTCGGCACTGGTACCACATTAGCAACCCATTGAGGATAAGAAGTAACAGCCAGAAAACCTGCATCAAATTGTTTCATAACCTCGGCTTTGATTTTCTCAGACATTTCAGGACGCATGCGACGAACCTTTTGCTTAACAGGACGACAATCTTCCCTCGTTGGTAGCCGATGTACTACTATATCAGTATCCAGTCCTGGCATGTCGTCATAAGACCAAGCAAAAATCTCTACATAGTCATGTAACATCTGAATCAACCTTCTTTTGACACTGTTTTCCAAGCCTGCTCCTATTTTGACTTCTTTCTTGTCTACTTCGGTACCCAGATTTACAATCTCAACTGACTCCTCGTGCGGCTGTATAGTCCTCTCTTCCTGCAGTAACAGTTTGGCAAGTTCTCCAGGTACTTCACAATCTTCCACACTTCCATCCTCGGCTTGGTAGATCAGATTTTCAAAGTCATAATGAACAGTAGTAGAACTATTATCAACAGGATCCAGAGTGGGTATGGATCTGCAATTCGTTACGTGAGTGTGTGTAAGAAAACATAGCTTGTTTGGAAGATGACAGAAAAGACAAAGAGCGCAATATTTGAATGCAAAAAGTCCATTGATTTATTGAATATGAATATGCTTATGAAAATGACAAAACCCTTAACAAATTAGCTATTGTGCCCCGGGCATAGACACAACGCTTGGAGAAGTTCAATTGTAAAAAAACAAAAATTTGCAACACCAAAATAGACAATAACAATTACTCCTGACTAAAGGAAATCGGGATAGTGTCTTCAGCCTTCCAATTATTGAGTCCGTCGCCAATTGTTGGGAAAATCCAGCTATCCAGGTCGCAATCGCTGTCAGCGTCTTCTACAGCATTAATTTGACTCTTGGCTACCTTCTCAGAGCTAAACCCCAGGCCAAATTTGTCAGACTTGTACGATACGTCGATCAGTTGACCCCAGCCAGTACAACCACCATCTTCAACCACAGCTTGAGCGTCCTTCAGGGAAATCATAGCAGGAGGAGTCCGAATAACCTTGGGCACACCGGAAGTTGGCTTAAGGACAGGATTGGTCGGAGGAACTACTTCAAATGACTAACAAGGAGTCTCAATGAATTCACCATCCATCTCGACGTATCTGAAGGCATGCACACTACTGACAATGTACTCTTCTTCTCCACACACGGTGACAATTTTGCCCTCTGTGGGATACCTCAGCTTTTGATGGAGAGACGAAGCTACAACACCTGACCCATGAATCCAAGGGCGTCCCAGTAAGCAGGAATAGGCAGGACGAATGTTCATTACATGGAAGGTAGTATTGAAGACTTGAGGTCCTATCTTGATAGGGAGGACTACTTCGCCATGGACAACACTCTTCGCACCATCGTAAGCACGTACCACAATGTCACTAGGTTTCAGTTCGATGCTTTTACAGTCCAGCTTATCCAGCACAGCTATTGGCAGCACATTCAAGGAAGAGCCATTATCGATCAACACATGAGACAAAGTGATTCCCCTACACTCAATGGAGATATGCAGGGCTTTATTGTGATTCTTTCCCGCTGGTGTCAGGTCAGCATCGGAAAAGCCTAGGCCATTGTCAACAGCCAAGTGAGCAACATAATTTTCGAACTGATCGACAGATGTTTCCTGAGGCACATGAGCAGTCTTCAAGAATTTTATCAATGCATTGGCATGAGATTCAGAAGATAACAGCAAGGATAACATCGAGATCTTAGACGGGGTATGCCCCAACTGTTCTACCACATCGAAATCACTCTTGCAGATGATTTTCAGCACTTCTTCCATTTCCTGTTTGGCAACATCTTCCGGAGTAACTTCGACTGGTGTCTCTGACTGAGAAAGATTGACTGGTTCCTTTCCTCGAGTTTCAAGGACAGGAGGTGAGATTTCTGGAGAGAAGATCCTTCCACTTCGAGTAATTTTACTAGTCCCAACGATGCCATTAGGATTAGTAGAATTGTCAATTTGCTTTACGCCATGGACGTAAACATCACCGCCATAATTCCACGGAATAGCTTTGCTTGAGGAATACGGGATCGGGCCAGGTGCAGTAATGATTAGGGGAGCTACCCTGGGCTCAACAGTAATCTTCACAGGCGCCCTAGTAGCGGTAATCTTCACTGGAACTTTGGACCTAGCAATCACAGATATTTCTTCAATAGGGTTTTCCGCCTTAGGAATCTTTTCGAAGAGAACTGTACGATCATCCATCAGCCGTTGAATACCATTCTTCAATTCCCAACAATCATCTGGTTGGAATATACAGAGATTGCAATCTTCAGCACAACCTGGAAATAAACCAGCTTGCAATAAATTCCTCTTTATGATCGGGAGAGGAGATGTTAAGTCCGCCACATTGGAAACGTGACCGTCGTCATCCACGGCATTAACCGTCTTGTCATGATTAGGCATAGGAGCAGTGATGACATTAGGGGTCTCCGGAGGCTCAAACTCAATTTCTCCAGCTTCGATCATATCCTGAATCTTATTCTTCAATGACCAACAATCGTTTGTATCATGCCCGGGGCTATCGGAGTGATATGCACACCTGGCATTAGGGTTATAACGAGAAGAAGTAGTGTTGGGATTCGTAGGAGGATCTCTGAGGGTGATCAAATTTTCCTTTAGCATTCCCTGCAGTGCCTGTGCCAAGGTCATATTGATCCTGGTAAACTGCCTTCTTGGCCTGTCTTGTTTGGGCTGGAAGTTTTGAGATGGTGGTGCTGCAATCGTAACTGCTCCGATGTCATGGTCACGGTTTTTCTTGTTACGACCCTTTTGACCGTACACAACATTTGATTCATTCCTCCCCTGATAGGACCTTTTGGTGCTTGCAGAGGCAGCCGCCTGTATCTTTCCACTTCGAATGCCGCTTTCAACATGTTCACCTGTCAATATAAGTTCAGTGAAACCTGATGAAGAACTTCCCAGTAGATGGCTGTAGAATGGGCCGGTCAGTGTGCCCATGAACATATCCACCAATTCTCTGTCAGTCATAGGGGGTTTGACTCTGCCAGCCAAATCTCTCCATTTTTGAGCATATTCTTTAAAGCTTTCTTTAGATCCCATAGTCATATTCTGCAGCTGTAGCCGGGTAGGCGCTAGTTCAGAGTTATACTGGTACTGTTTATAGAAAGCTGTTGCTAAATCAGTCCAGGTGCGGATGTCAGAGCTCTCGAGCTGATAATACCATTCCAACTGTGTGCCAAACAGGCTCTCTTGGAAGAAATGGATCCATAGCTTCCTGTCAGTGGTATGCGGCTGAATCTTTCTCACATAAGCTCTCAGATGCATCTGAGGACAGGACGCACCATCGTACTTAGTGAAAGTGGGGATTTTGAATTTGCGAGGAATGGTCACATCGGAGACCAGACCCAAACTTTCGAAATCCAGACCGGGCGCCTTCTGACCCTCCATAGCTAGCATACGTTCTTCCAGCAACTTGTACTTATCATCTCTTGGAGAGTACTGTTCATTTTCATAATCTTCATCGTCGTCCTCAGGGTTGAAGAGATCAACATTCTCCTCTTCTGAATCATTCTCTGTCTCCTCTTCTGGACCATTCGGGATCCCAAACTTGACTCCTGCGGCCTGTCCTTTACGCCTTCTTCCCGGGTTAATGAAACTCACAGCTTTCTTGTCTTTCTTCTTTTCGAGCAAAAGAGCCTTCAGTTCCTCCTGCCCCTTGGATAAGCTTAGCATCATCTCCTTGAATTGAGCATTCTGAGTCTGGAGATCTTTGACAGTTTGTTCGAGATCCATTTTTCTGTTTGTAAGGAAGACCGTGAGAACATTGAACTTGTAGAATACCTGTTATGCAGTGTTATGTTATGCTATGCAATGTATGAAATGTTTTCAAGGACTTTTGGAATTTAACTTTGCGTAAATCACCAACAAGAGAGAAATGTTTATTGCTAATTTCTTTGACCAATGTTCATTACAAAAGGAATAATAATAAAAATACAATGAAAGCTCAAGTCTCCCAGGGGCGGCTTCTTTTTGGGTGAAGATACGCATTGAGTCTTCGTTCCTCATTAAGCTGACTGGTAAGTTCTAACACTTTCTTCCTTTCTGCGACGAACTGAGTCTCGAAAGTATCCCTTTCTTCTCTCAACTGGATCCAGGATCTCTTTAGTTCCTCAACATTGGTAAGCATATCTGGATAAGGAATGATCTGAGGAGCACCTCCTTCAGCTTCAGGTTCGACAATCTGAGGTCCGATTGCAAGATATGGCATGACAAGTTCACGAGCTTTGGCGCGTACCCATCTGAGATAAGGTTCCATAGGAATAGAATTTTTCTGTCCTAACGTACCTCTCTTCACCATGCCCCAAGCTCGTACAAATCTTTGACGGAGGCCTTGGGAATCGTTGTCATAGTCGAACACAATGCCTTCGATGATCATTTCATGTGGACCATCTCTTCGAGCACAACCAAACTGTCGCAGAGCTAAAGCAGGATTATAAGTAATACCTCCTCTTATTCCTAGGAGTGGTACATTAGGGAACTCGCCACAACGGTCAATGATGGTAACATTTTCCTTGAACTGAGGACACCAACAGATGTCTGGGTGGGAGAGCGACATTATCCTTTGAGACCATTTCAAATTCTGCTCGTTCTTCAAGATCGATTGAGGAAGGTGCGAAATAAACCACCTAGCCAACAAAGGTATGCAGCACATGAGAGTCCCTTGCTTCTTCATGGTACAAGTGTGGAGGGAATGCAAAATGTCTCCCAGCAAGGTAGGTACAGGGTTATGAGTGAGAAATATCTTAATAGCATTCATGTCTATGAATTGGTCTGGATTAGGGAATAACACCAAGCCATAGATTAGCAATGCCAGGATGTCTTCGAAAGCACGGACATTCATAACTTTTACGAATTCTCGGGCCTTATTTGTCAGGAATTTGGCAAGTAAACCCTTAACTCCACTCCTTGTTACCCAATTAGCTTTAATGTCGGACTTCGTCATGTGTAAAGCTGCGACAACTTCTTCAGACTTCGGAACCTTTTCTAAACCACTGAACGGTAGTTGATCAAGGATAGGTATCCCAAGCAGTCTGGAGAATTCTTCCAATGTGGGTACCAACTGATAATCTGGGAATGTGAAGCAATGATGTTTAGGGTCGAAGAACTGGAATAAAACTCTCATCATATCTTCTTTGAACCCAGTGGTAACTAAATTGAGAAGAGAACCATGTCTCTTGATGAACTGCGCATGATCGGAAAGTTCTGACACTAAGTTCTTGAGTTGAGGAGAGATTTCTACAAGATTAATCCGGATGGTCTTCCTGGGAGCCATAGCTTTACAAAACAGAGCAAAGTTAAATCCCTAAGTCCTTGAAATGGTTATAATGTCATGATGTTATGATGTTATGATGTTATGTAAACAAACACAAGCAAGTCACACAACAATCACTCCTAAGTTTTAAGGCTTGCATGAGTTCCATAGGTAAGTACCCTCCCTACTGAAGTTTGGTTGGTTCAACCTGTCCTAGAATAGTAACCGGGTTCTAAAAGGATCTCTAATCATTGACCTTCCTTCAAGTCCACTTCAGTGCAACACCAAGTGGTTGACCGAAGCTTCCCTAAAGTCCAATCTCAAGGAGTGTAGTATCGAGTCTCAACCAACCCCAGTCGGAACCGAAGTCAGTTATCTCACTACTTTCTAATGGCCAGGATGAGTCAATTAGGGTTCTAAAGGTCTGGTTAATGCTTTAATGACACCACGCAGATGCCAAATTTTTTCTCAAGTAAACATGAGGAACATCAGGACATCCAAAGTGTCACATTAACCGTAGCCATCATTTTAACCATTCCAGTATACGCCGGATAGTCGTGATGATCTATTGCTACTTACCTAAGGTACACTAGATCCGGGTGTAGGATCTTTCACTCAAGAATACCCAAGCAATCCCTTAAAAGTAAATCAGACAATTTTAAATAAGTGATCTTGTTTTTTAAGGTAACCTCTCTTGTAATCGTCCCCAGTGGAGTCGCCAGTTCTGTCATACGGTGAACTGACTTGGGGTATTTTGCTTTTTATCGCAATGTCGCGGATAGCAAGAGTCGCCACCGACTTTTCTTTTATCCAATAAGGAAAGGTGGAAAAGAACAGGAAAGACCTCAATAGATTTTGGGTTCGGGAGGTACATTATACGAAGGGAAGGTATTAGCACCCTTTGTATCCATGGTTATCCATGGGCTCTTAATTGCTGGATCACTTATATTTTTGTCTGAAAAGTGTTGGTGAATTGTTTAAAAATGTTTCGAAAAGAGAGTTTAACTTTGTAATGATTCTCGTATGAATGTATACAAAGTATTTATCTCGTTTGATTTTGAAAAACAGTTTAGAAAAATATAACTTGGTAATGATTCTAGTATGAATGTATACCAAGTGGTGATTTTCTAGGACTTGCAAAGTGTGAGGGGTGGAAAACGTTTTAGGTTATGATCCAGTAATTGAGAGTTATACCTTCCTAAGGTCGTTATGGGCATTTCCTATCCTTATGAGGGTAAAACTGTCCTTACTATTGAGAAGTAAGTAGTTTTATCCTTTGGATGTAAAAGGGTCATTGTAGGGTCATTGAAGGCAACAGTTGTAAGGATACCTTAGCATTCGAAGGGACGATCATCATTTAACCGTAGGCTACATCGAAGGGTCATCGAGGGACAAAATCGTATTTTCGAAGGCAACATCCGAGGGACCATGATTTATTTTATGATGATTTAACCGAAGGGTCTTTGCTAAGTGTATCCCTACATTCGCGAGACACGACCGTTATACCGTAATACCGTAGGGCAGCAAAGAGAGGTCCAAGATCACATATTTAAAGGCCGTATTTTACAATCAATTAGGCAATTAGGATGAATCTCCACATTAAAATCAATACATTAAAATCAGCTAAGTAATTGAGGGTGGATCTCCACATTAAAATTAATACATTAAAATTAATTAGGTAATTTAGGGTGAAACTCCACAAAGGGCATCCCACAAATAAAGTGGAATACCTATCTAGCTAGCTTTCCCGGCGATGTGTGAACCTTTGCAAAACTCAGCAAACATGTCAGAATACCAAATCAGGGTGCAATCGAGAATTACACCACAAAAGAAACCAGAACAGCAGTAGGGTCAGATAAACAATGCATGGCTATGATAAAAACATGACAGGTGGGCAAAAGTCAGAACAGAAAAGTCGGCTGCTGTCGCGTTCGCTCCTGCTTCGCCTAGCGAAGTCTTAGCGAACACTCGTTGCATGCTCGCTTAGCGATGTGCTAGCGAACGGCTGCGGATTCCGGTTTTAATAACGATATAATGGCAGCAAGCTTCACACCTTATAGCATTCATTACAGAGATTATGTGGTTAGACATTCAGATGTTCATGCATACTTAAATTCATATGTAAAACTTAAGATAGTTTCATAAATTCAATCATGATACCATGTGCAAATTAAGAACATAAGGTAGTAATAGCAATGCCAACCTGTTTGTAATCGAATTGTAACCTTGAATTGGCCGATCGGATCGAATTGAGCGGAAGTGACCTTGCTGCCGCCGGCTTTTCCTTCAGGGTTTCCTTTAGGGTTACTCGGAATTCTCAGGGTTAGCCTCCAGGGTTTTCCGTCTGTGAGCGCTAGGGTTTGCTTGCTAGGGTTCTCCTTTCGTCCTTTTTCGTCCTCCCTTTTTCTGACTGGAGTTGTGGTATTTATAATGCCTTTTTTTCATGACCTAATGGGCTCAGAGTGAAGCCCAGAATTTTCTGTTATCTGCCAGCTTCGCTAGGCGAGCGTGTAGCGAACGTTCGCTAGGCGAGCGTGCAGCGAACGTTCGCTAGGCGAAGGATTTGCTCGCCTAGCGAGCAGGCCAGTTTGGGCCATTTTCTGGATTGGGCCACTCGTGAGCTGGGCCTTTGTTCCTTTAAGATCAGTGTCATAAAAATGAGTCGGAGTGCCCTGAAAAATGTCTTGAAATATTAATGGGCAAATTTTGGGGTATGACAAGAGTGCATAATAATCCTGAGAACAAATGGTATAATCCTCCTTCTAGCCATGTCTATTGCATTAGACATATCTCACAAAATTTCACGCGGGCAATCAAAGATAAAAACCTTCGGAAAAAAATTGTGAATGGAGGGTATGCTTTAACTCAACCATCATATCGATACTATCGCGAGGAAATTAGATTGTAAAATATGGATGCATTAAGGTGGGTGGATAATATTCCATTGGAGAAGTGGACAAAGGCTTTTGACGAAAGACGCCAATGGATCCACATGACAACAAACCTTGTTGAATCCATGAACAACGTCTTCAAAGGCATTAGAAACCTACCAATAACCGCGTTGATGAAAACAACCTACTTTAGGTTGGGATCACTTTTTGCAACTATGGCGAAAAATGACATTCGATATTACATTCGGGGAAATTATTCAGTGAAAATTGCATGAAAGTGATGAAGGAGAAAAATCTCAAAGCTAAGGCACATGTCTTTTCAATCTTTGACCAACATAGACACACTTTTAGTGTAAAGGAAACACATGACCAGAACGAGGGGAGACCGATGGAGACTATCAGGTCAAACTAAATAGAGGTTGGTGCGATTGTGGAAAATTTCAGGCCCTCCATATGTCTTGCTCCCATGTCATTGCAGAATGTTCATATGCTCTCCAAGACGCTTCCATGTATCTCTCTGATGTTTACAAAGTCTGTTTTCAATGTGTACAACAATAACTTTCTGATCGTAGCATTGGAAGATTATTAGCATGCATATTAAGGGGGCATAATTTGGCACAACAAAAATATGCGACGGAAGAAAAAAGTCGCTCTAACAGCACGCAAATTAGAAAAGAAGTGGATACAACTGATAAAATAGTAAGATTATGTGGTTTATGCCGTCATCCCGAACACAATCGAACAAAATATCCCAATGTTGGAGCAAGTTATACATGAACATTTATTTGTTTTCTTTAAGTTACTTATAATATGGTAAAATTTTGTAACCTTGTTATTTATAATATATCAACTTTTGGTTACAACGTAAAATTTTCACACACGAACAACATAAGACACAATAAGAGATTACAACAACATATAAAAAACTTAACAACACAAACAACAGATAAAAAAATTAACACCACAACATGTCTAAGAGATTACAACAATCAAAACAATGTCATCCACTACATACATCATATCCCTAACATCATCGTCATCTATAACTCAGACCCACATACGCTGCATAGTATTATTGTCATCTGCAATTGAGATGTACGAAACAAGTCTCTCGATACTTCTAATTCGTTCCCCATCCTTAATATCTCAGTCTAACCCATTTTTTAAACTCCTCTCAAGATGCTCAAAATTTTGGATGTTCCAGAAAAGCATATTCAGAGGTTTTATTGCGGAATAACAAACATGCTCATATCTTTTAACAATTATGATAGAGCTAGTGATGAAAATGAAAGAAGAATTTAAAATGAGGTGTGAATTGTAGCAAATGGCAGGAGACACTTCTATTTATACTAAAAAAATTCTGATTGTACGTTGATGTCAGACCAATTAGCGTCTCCTTTATAAAGTTGTACATTAGGGCTAATTGAATTGGCAACACCATATGGAATCGTCAATCTAATTTGTGCCTCCTCTTAAGAATGTAGAACTGTCACAAATTCATCAAATAACATCACTTGATCTAGTTCTGAAAGTGGGGTATTTTAAAAAATTATTTGAAACATGAGTTATTTTAAAAATTAATTTGAAATAGTGGGTTATTTGGGTAAAAAATCCTCCAAATTAGTATAAAACTATGTTTCCTTAAAAGAATTGATACATTTTCTTATTTATTTTTTAATTAATATATTATATTGATTTGCATTTTTTTAGTTATCTTGTAAAGTAAAATCGATATTATTATTTGACTTTTAATAAAATAAATATTTGTTTGAAAATTTTAATTAATATATGTAAGATTGGGGGATTGAATGTATTCAAAGTAAAAAAAGTTGACACAAATAAAATCCTTAAAAATTAATCATCGTGACAACATGTAAGTCAGTTAAGGGCTCGTTTGTTTTAATTAAAAAAAACTTTTTGTATTTAAAAAAAATTATAAAATAAAATATTAATTTTGAAATTTTATAACATAAATATACATTATTAAAAATTAAAATATAATTAAAACCATAATATTTTTAAAAGATATATCTTAAAAATATTTTTTATGAAAAATTATTTACAATAACTTCAAATTTATGTGATCTTTTTCTTTAAATTTTAATATCCAAATTTTTTTATAATAAAAATATAAAATAATATTTTTGGAATAACTATTTAAACTAATTTTTATTTAAATTATAAATTTTATATAAATTAATATTTTTAGAAATAATTATTTAGACTAATTTTATAATGCTATATTTAAAAGAAACAAAATTTAAAAAATAAATAAATTATTTTTCATCAATTTTATTTTAAGAATTTTTATTTTATAATGATTTTTTTATATTTAAATTTTAAAAAATTATTTGAATTGTTTTTCATAAAAAATATTTTTTAGATATATATTTTAAAAAAATTATATGATTTATTTAAAATGTTTGACTTTTATTTTAACCATTTAAAAAAATAATACAAACGGATGATTGTGATACATTGATAGTGTAAAACTTTTTACACTGACGGTGCATAACAATTAATCTCATACTAAAATAATAAAATATACTTCAATTTAATATTTAATTTGATAATTCAAAAAATCTAGTTCTATATACTATTTCACTATTATAATTAAGAAAATAATTTTTTTATGTTCATTGAATAATTATATTTATTTTTGTTACAATGCAAAAACAAAAGAAAGGGTAAAAAAACTAGATTTTTAAAAATAAAGTTTCTGCAACATTAGCGGCAAGAATGTAATTTAATCTCAAAGGATGGGAGATGTGAATTATAAGATCTTTGTTAATAGACACGCTTAGTATATCACATAATTTGCACTTTGATTGTCTTCAGAGAGGATGTGAATAACTTTAGAATAGTTTTTTTAAGCAATATATCTTTAATACTTTGGATCAATACCACATTATTAGGATAATTGTTCAAGGTTGTCTTAATGAGGCTGATACTGACGGAAGAGTTTGAGTAACAAATAGAGTGAGTGATGCACAAACATTTGGCTAGTGAGAGCACTTTGTAAATGACTATAAGTTATGCGTGAAGTATATTTGGAGAGTTCAGAATGAAACTAGAGAAGTCGCATTGCCATGTCCTTAGATGAGGTGCAAAAGATACCTCCAAAGTCAATACGAATTGGCGTGCCATTACATCTTTCATCTATAATGATAATATTGTGTGAGTAGTTTAGAGAGTTTCATTTGAGAAAATAATTTTTTGTTTGTAATGTTTGAGATTTAGTTAATCAAATGTGAAAAAAGCCTTACATAAAGAGAGACGATACTTATGGACGGTTTCATGAGATATGCATATAAAGTTACGATTTCTTCAAGCCCATCAGACTCATGTGACAAAATTTTGATAGTGGGTACTGATAACCATGAAACACATCACGTTTCTGACTCGACGCACATGATATTTTAGTTTGTTTTGTCTCCTTTTTATGGTGTTATGCTAGTATATTGTGTTTGTTTCAGATAATTGCCAGGTAGGAGCACCCATGCGATAAATCGGGACAAAATGGCAAAAAATAGAGAGTTTGTACTCATGACGTTCACCATGGCGTTCACCATGGCGCTTGACATGACATGGCAACCATGGACGCCACCTAGTAAGCAAGAAAGTCAAAGGACTAGGTTTCTGTACTCATTGCGTTCATTCATGTACTTAAAACCCCACGTTCTGCATACTTTGCACTCATGGCGTTCGCCATGAGGCCATGGTTTCCGTCATGGACTTTGAGGTCTCAAAAATAGCAACAGAAAGACCCAGTTCTCTCCCACTTCAACATATATTTCTACCACTCCTTCAACACAAATTGCACACGCTTTCTACCAGTCTTTACCTCTATAAATAGGTTTAGGATTCTGTTTTTCACCATCCAAATTTTTCCTATAGTAATTGTAAACATAAATTCACTTTAGTAAAGTAGTTGTTTCTCACACTGAGGAACTGCTGCACTTTGCATCAGATTTTAGAGAGTTTTTGTGCTCACTTGGATCATTCGCACTGTAAACTTGTCGGAATAATTTTTTCAGAGTTCAATTTCAGAATTACATTATTTCCAATTTTTATTGAAGGTTCAAATTTCTTTATCTTTTTTTAATTTCTGTTTTCATTATGAATTATTATTATTGCTATTATTACTATTTCATATTCTTATTTATTATATTGTTCAGTTATATATATATATATATATTATATATATATATATATATATATATATATATATATATATATATATATATATATATATATATATATAAGTCAAGATCAAACGACACGAAGATGTCAAACTTAGTAAAAAATGACACATCCGATAACTCTTTATCGCATAGTATAACAAAATTCACCGTTGGATTGAAAGTTACTATCATATAGATAATGTTTATTCAATTTAATATCAATTGAAAATTATTTGACATGTCAACGAGATACATAAAAACTAACGTCTTACAAAACTTAATGAAAACCGTTAATTTTTATCATTCTCTTTAACATATAGAATGGTTTTTGATTGATGTGAACTTTTTTATGTGTGATCTATATGATAATAACTTTCAATCCAATGATGAATTTTGTTGTACGGACATAGAGTGAAGATATATCGTGGGTGTCATGTTATTAAGTTTGACGCATAGAGTGATATATATATATATATATATATATATATATATATATATATATATATATATATATATATATATATATATATATATATATATATATATATATATATATATATATATATATATATATATATATATATATATATATATAACCACTATTTTTATCCTAAAATCAATTAATATTTTGTTCGGCTTAATTTATTTGGAATTCAATAATAGTATGTCAACCAAAATAGATATGTACGACTAAGCTGTTAAAGTCCAAAATGTGAGAACCATCATTCTGACAGGTCTCGTTAAAATAAATAGCACTGGATTTTTATATTATAATAATTTTCTGATTATGAATTTTGTTTCAAAAAGTTAAAACCTTTGCGCGACAATGAAAGTTATTTAGATACTAGTTTAAGCGAGATAGTGTGAAAGCAGTATTCAGTCGTTAAAATTTGAATTTTTAATTTCTAAAAATAGTGACTGCGCTTTATTACTTAATTAAGACTTATTGATTTTTAAAAATTATTTCGAAATTGTAACTTGTACGTGTAACAACAGGCAACTACGGTTCCAAAATCCAATACGAGTTGCACGAAAGTGAGCAATATTTTAAATTAATAACTCTTCCAAAAATGATTTTTAAAATGAAATAAAGTGTTGAATTTTATCTAAGTCCTGAAGGTATATGGAAATTACATTCCGATCTCCGTTTCATTTAATTCATAAACTAGTTATTTTAAATCCATTTTCAAACAAGACTTTTACCGATAACCTTAGATTTCCAAAGCAACAATAAATAACGGTAGGTTGACATTGGTCTCTGTGGGTTCGACATTTTTTATACTATAACTGATTTTTTCGTGCACTTGCAGGATACCCATCAAGTTTTTGGCGCTGTTGTCTGGGACCAACAGTCAATATTGTGATTCTGTTGTAGCATCATATAGACTAAGACAAATTTTCTTTTCTTTTCCTATTGGTTCTATGCCCAATACTCTCTCAATCGGAGACGAGTTAGAACAAGTGATTAACGAAATTGAGCGTTTCATTCATATCAAACGTCAATTATAAGAACTTCGAGCCATATTTATTCCTATGGTTGAACCGGATAATTGTCCTCTTAAGGACTACGTTATTCCATCCAAAGACGAGCTACACTCAAGCATTGTTCCACCTACATTCCAGGCGAACACTTTCGAATTAAAACCTTCTCTGCTGCAGATAGTGCAACAAAACCAGTTCTCTGCAAATCCCACAGAGGACCCCAATCTTCATTTGTTAGTGTTTGTGTAGTATACAAACATGTTAAAGAGTAATGGAATCGATCCTGAAGCAATTCACTCACATTTATTTCCTTTTTCCCTGAGAGATATAGTCAGGGCTTGGCTATAGTATTTATCTGCAAACTCCATCACTACTTGGAACGAACATAAGAAGACATCTTTAGTCAGATACTTCCCACCAAGCAAAACAGTTGTGCTGACAAATCATGTAACTATGTATAGACAACCAGAAGGAGAATCACTCTTCAAAGTGTGGGAACGATATATGACATGATGAGACTATGTTCTCATCACGGTCTAAAAAAATGGCTTATCATTCATACCTTCTATAATGGTCTGCTTTACAACACAAGAATGACCATAAACGCTGTAGCTGGTGGAGCCTTAATGGATAAACCCTTCAATGAAGCTTACCAGCTTATCAGAAACATGGCCCATAACCATTATCAAGGGGGAATCGAATATGCTCAACCAGAGAAAGCACGACAAAAAGGAGGCATGTTTGAAGTAAATGGCTTAAACCATGTAAGTACTAAGGTTGATGCACTTACTCAAAAGATCAACAACTTAACTATTACCCCTCCAGCTACCGTAGCTGCCGTGACTCCAACTACGAGATCTGTGGATTCCAAGGGAATCTCACTACTGATTGTTAGCTTTTGACAGGAACTGTACCAAACCAAGTTAACTATGCATAAGAAAATCCTTACTCGAACACTTATAATCATGGATGGAGAAATAATCCAAACTTTCCCTACAAGAACAACAACGCATTATTTTTTCCTAGTCCACCACCACCACCACCTCCATGTTTCCGAAAGGGAGCTAATGTCGCTCCTTATGCTCCTGGAAAATCAAATTTGGAATTAATGATGGAGAACTTCATCGCAACTCAGACCCAACAAAACAAAGAATTCATGAATCAAAATGTTCACACAAACGAGCTGTTGAAACAATTGGTGAACAAGGTTAACGCTATGGTTACACATAACAAGATGCTTGAGACACAAACCTACAAGGTATCCCAACAACAAGCGGCTACTACTGCTCCTACTGTCACATTTCCAAGCCAACCTCAACCCAATCCAAAGGGCCATGCTAACACCATCACACTATGAAATGGGACAGAACTAGATGGACCCGTTGATCCAAGAGTCTTAGGACCTATGATGTATAGGAGAGTTGAGAAAGTACCAGAAAAAGTGACTGATAAGAGCCAAGTAGGAACACCAATAACTAATAACGAGGAGACGACCATAACCAAAGAAATTGTTAAGAAAGAAAAGTTATACGTTCCTCCACCACCGTATAAGCCACAAATACCATACCCTTAAAGACTTGCTAAATCTTAGAATGAGAGCCAGTTTAAGAAATTCATCGAGCTCTCAAAGAAACTTCACATTACTATACCTTTCACATAGACCATTACAAAAATTCCCTCCTTGTTAGCTGACAAATTTCTACCAAAGAAGGCAAAGCATGGTCGATTAGAAAGTCCGTTGGAGGGTTAGGTAGACGTGGAAATTTGGCAACCCAGGGTCGATGCATAAAGGGCCAGTCGAAGTCGAAGGTTATCACTATGATGAGGAGCGATCGTGGGTGTCAGATACGTGGGTAGTTACCTACAAACGTGGGAGAAGTGGGGTGACACGTGTCATCTTGAGACATATTTGCAACCTCCCAACGATTGATTTTTACTAGTATTTAAGCAAGTTTTAGGGATCATTTCAAAGATGGCATTTTTAGCATTTGCAGTAGGAGTACATTTGAAGTACCAAAGCGTTTACGAGAAAAAGTCATCTCCCTACGAAAAATGTACTTTTGCCTCCATTTATATTCATCAATCATTTAACTTATCAAATTGTTTTTATTTTGTTGCCTTTACTTTCACCAGACTTTCATCTTTTATTGCATTTACTTTACTGTATTTCCAACTCACCAAGAGTTATATTCACCCCTTTTGAACATTCTAAAGAATTTGCCTACTAAACCATCATACACTCAACACAAAGTCTAGGACTCTGTAGTCGGTCCTGCAAGTAACCCTCTGATAGAAAGGCTAGAGGTTATTGGTGAAAAACAAATTGGCACACCTGGTGGGACCCTTAAGTGTTTAGTGTATGCGACTACACAGTGGAAAAATGACGTTGCCTCGACCAAACAAAGAGACGTCTTCGGCGGGAAACACGGAGACGTCCCAGACGATCGATGTCGGTTCCAGTGTGGCGTCGGCGGTTTCGACAACGTTTGTGGGACCAATTCTGACACCGTGTCAGCCACCAACATCGATACCAACAACAATGGGAACTTCTGGGCAATACATGCCTAACTTTACATTCCTCATGCACAAGATGTTGGGAATGTCGATTGAGTTTATGGCAAGTATGCAAAATCTCGGTTCGACTTATGGCGAAACAACATCATTGCCATTCCCACGTTACCAGGGGTTAGGACCTTTGGCAACCCCATTCGGTCGACCCCCAGGTTTTGGACTGGCGTCCCAATCGGTCCCAACCTTTACATCGAGTTCTGTCGCCATCATGAGACAGTAGATGGGTGAGAGTAACCATGAAATAGTACATATTCTAACTCAGCAAATGGGCACCATCCTAAGACCTCTGATCCAAGATTTGATGCAGAGTTACCAGTAATTGGCAACTAAAATGACAAGGATATGAGACTTTTTAGGGGCTCAAAGGGCGCCGGTTCGCCAGAATCCAACGCCTCCTCCTCGACCGGAAACCCCAGTCCGACAAGAGGAAATGACGGACGATACGGTCGAACAAGAATATCAGGAGTTCAAACAGATCCTAAGGGTGGCACGAAGGCCTCTTATAGTTATGGTCAGCAAAAACCAGGATCCGAACCATGTGGTCAGGCAGATTCGACACAAGGCAGCCGTTAGGGAGCAAAACCTAGAGGCTATCGTCGAACTGATCATAGTACGAAATGGAATAATCCCAGGCCTACAACGGCCGACTTACTCGTCACCCTTGCCAGACTTTATCTTACAGACAGAACTGCCAATGGGATGGAAAATCCCAAAATTTACCAAGTTAACTGGGGATACTGAGGAGTCCACCATCGAACATGTTGCCAGGTATCAGACTGAGGTTGGTGACATAGATAATAATGAGGATTTGAAGTTAAAGTACTTCCCAAGTTCACTTATAAAAAACGCATTTACATGGTTCACAACGCTACCTCCACTGTCGATCCATACGTGGACACATTTTGAGAGATTATTCCATGAACAATTTTACATGGGGAAGTCAAAAATTAACCTTAAAGAACTGACCAATATCAAATGAAAGGTTGCTGAGTCGGTTGATCAGTACCTGAACAAGTTTAGACTATTGAAAGCGCGATGCTTTACTCAAGTCCCTGAGTATGAGCTAGTCGAGGTAGCAGCCAGGGGTTTAAATTATTCTATAAGGAAAAAGATGGATACTCAGTATCTTAGAGATATGGCCCAATTGGCTGACAGAGTTCGACGCATCGAACTCCTGAAAGCTGAGAAGACCAAAACGAGTCAATATCATAAGAAAGAAAAAATATCCTATATTGCAGTCGAAGGGTGTTCTTCCGAAGATGAAGATTTAATCGATAGAAGCGAGGTTAACGTGGCGGAACTTAAGCCCGGACCTCCATACGCGTGTAAGGTTTTAAAGCCTTTGAATGGAAAAGACCTCATCGAAGCTGAGAAAATAGATAAATACGTAGCTAAGACTTATACGTTCGACGTGTCTAAGTGCGACGAGATCTTTGATCTATTAGTAAAACACAATCAAATTATTGTCCCTCAGGGTTTAAAAGACCCCCCTAGAACAAAAGAAGAAAATGGGATTCTATAAATTTCATAATTTCCTTGGTCATAAAACTCACCAATGTCTTCTTTTCAGGGATTTGGTGTAAAAGGCTTTGAAAAGAAGGAAGGCTTCAATTTGGCGAAAGGCAAAAAATGCAGGTGGACTCCAACCCTCTGAAGGTGGAAGAAGCTTTATACCCGGAGCCTCTCGAATGCGTGGTGGTCGAGACTGTTGGTGTAAGCCCTAGAGGCCAATACTTTTGGTACTTGTATCGAATTATTTATTAATAATAAAAGGCTTTTTCTTTATTACGTTTGTTTAATAAAGTCCCTAGAATAGCTAGTCTGTTTAATGTATCAAGTATGACTTAATCATGAGATCACATTAAACATAAGGACACTATTCTTAAAGTATCCGTAGTCGAGCTTTAGTGTGAAGTGGGATAACATTAAAGCATTAAGACTATTATGTTTGTAGACTGATGATCACATCTCATGGATCATGGATAAAGAGTTATCAAGTCTTAAACATAGGTATGAATATTAGGAGTAATATTTATACCGGATTGACCCGCTATGAGAATACTATATAGAAAGTTATGCAAAGTGTCATAAGCTATTCTCATGGTGATAATGGTGTATACCACTCTTCGACCTGAAACCACTATGGACCCTAGATGTATAGTCGAGTGCTTTATTGCTGATCCAACGTTGTCCGTAACTGGATAACCATAAAGACAGTTGATGGGTACTCCACGAAGCATGCTAAGGGACATGAGTGACCTAGATGGAATTTGCCCATCCTGCGTAACAGGATAAATGTCTATGGGCCCAATATTGAACTGGACAAGGATGACACGGTCTATGCCTTGTGTTCAATATAGACATAAGGGCAAAAGGGTAATTATACACATAATTATTATCACAGATGGTTTTGTCAGATCACATGACATTTTCGTGTCTTGGGTAGCAGTGATGTGTTGCTAGATACCGCTCACTGTTTATTATATTAAACGCGTGATTTAATGTAATTGCCAACGTCGCGAAAACCTACAGGGTCACACACAAAGGACGGATTGATGAGAGATAGAGTAACTAAGGAATACCGTAAGGTACGGTGCCCTTAAGTGAATTATAGAACATCGTAAGGTACGGTGTACTTGAGTAGAATACGAAATATGGTAAGGTACCATGGGCTTAAGTGATTTTGGGCATATTATAAGATATGGGCCAAAATACACTTAAGTGGGCTTTTAGCTTGAAGCCCACACAAGTGGTTCTATAAATAGAACCCTTGTGCAGAAGCATTCATTGCGGTTGCATTCTTTTCGTTTTCACTCTCTCTCTCTCTCTCACTCAAAGCCTTCATTCGTACCAGCTAGCACTGAGATTGAAGGAACCCGTTCGTGTGGACTGAGTAGAGACGTTGTCATCGTTCAACGTTCGTGATCGCTTCGTGGATTTGCATCAAAGGTTTTGATCGTCACAAGAGATCTGCACCAAAGGTTTCAGTCGTCACAAGAGGTAAATATTCTATCACTGATCATGACCATTCGTAAGGATCTCTAAAGGAGAAAATTTTAATTTCCGCTGCGTTTTGGACCGCAATTCTCCTTCAGTGGTATCAGAGCCACTTACGAAACCATGAATCGGATAGCTGTTTAATTTCTGTATTAATATGATTAAAAGACAGAATGAATCAATTAATTAAACGAGTAATTAAATTTGGCATCATGAGTGTACGAGTTGGATGATTGATGTTGACTATGCTTCGGAATCCGACATTAGTATGGTGAAGCAGCGATACATCGATCGTCCATAGGTTACGCAATTGAGACCGATCAACTTATATATGATATAAGTAATCCTAATGCAAAATACGGTATATGTGATATACTGTTTCTGTTTCGTTCATTCGAACACTAAATGATTGTTTTCCTTTGAGCGATCAATGGTCATTTGCTTCGGAATCCGACATTAGTATGGTGAAGCAATGACCTGTTGATCAATCATACTGAATCAACAATCGAGGTGTGTTTGATGATCTGAAATTGGCGCATTAGGGTTGGTGACGGCGCAAGGGTTGTGCCGTCAAGGAGTTGTGAATTTAGGGCTTTTTGGAAGAGGTCCGTAGACTGTTTCAAAGTTCTATTAGTTTGGCCGCGTGAAGCTCGTGTGACGAGCGTAACAGGCGTAACAAACTGAATGCGTGACGGTCGTAACACGCCCATGACGGTCGTCACACTCACATTGCCTGTGACGGTCGTCACACGCCTGTGACGGTCGTCACACTCCCAGAGTCAAAATTTTGGGGTTCCTGTTTTGTGACTACGCAAGGGTTGTGTTCATGCAAAACAATGTCCATTTCAAATGAATTGTTCATTAAAATTTTGGACAGGGGCGCTGCGTAGTGTGATCGGTCGCCGAAATTTAATTTGGTTTTAATTAATTAAAGGAATTAAAATTTAATAATAACAATGTGTTTATTATTATTGCCTTGTGGTGATCAGTTATGGCCTTAGTTGTCCTTTATTTTGTTTTGGGTTTTTAAATACGACCTGCGTGTCGTGCCTCTCCTTTTGATCTCTTAATGTAACTTCTTTTCTCATCTCAAACCCTCGTATGTAAAACGAGTTTCTTCTGGAATGTAATGTTATGAATAAAGAGAAGAAGACAATGTTATGAAGAAAGAGAAGATTTCAATATCAAAGGAGGACAATCTTGAAGATCTTGCTTGGAGAAGCTTAGAGAAAAATTCAATATTAAAGGAGGACAACCTTGAAGATCTTGCTTGGAGAAGCTTAGATCGTTGTAGGTTAGCTTAGGTTCTCTCATTGGCTTGGGAGAACAATTGCGCTAGGGGCCATAACTGTTTCATTTTGTTTGTATGTATGTTGATGCATGTGAATATATGTTGATGCACGTGAGAGACGATTTATATGATAAATAAGCCGGTGAGATCAGAACAATTGCAATTCCCTCAAACTAAAATATTAAGTTTATGCTTTCCAAGTCTTAGCACTCATCAAGACTAGTATCGAATAATGTAGGTTTCGCCAACGCGAGGTGCATGTTCTATATTAGTAAGGTGCGATGGGATAATAGTAATATCCAATTGCTAAAACAATGGGTCAAACTTAACTAAATAAATATATAATAAGATTATATATGTTTAGAAGCAAGAGTTGGGAATGATCCATATGATGGATTGGAATAAGGAGTTATTCACCCAACTGAAATTTTCGAGAGTTGTATGAGATACAATTGGAAGGAGTTCCTACCTAAATAACCTAGTTTTGTGTAATCCGCCTACGCAGACTTAGAACGAAGTGAAATATGGATCTCGACCCACTAGAAAATCTTCCAACGGGATTTTCCGAATCAAATGATGAGGGTCATTTGTTTTGAGTAAAATAGTGGGAGCATATTTGATTAAAGGCCTAATTAAATATGTCAATGATACTTATATTTCCATTAATTCTTATGTAGATTACCATGACAACAAACACCTCTAACAACATCTTGCGATCAATCCTTGACAAGGAAAAATTGTCTGAGACAAATTTCCTGGATTGGCACCGAAACCTGAGGATTGTCCTTAAACATGATAAAAAGCTGTATGTCTTGGAGACTCCTGTTCCTGAAGAGGAACCTCCTAGTTCTGCACCTAAGGCAGAAAGAGATGCTTATAAGAAGCATGTCGATGATGCCAATGAAACTGCTTGTCTCATGCTAGCTACCATGAACTCAGAATTGCAAAAGCAACATGAGAACATGTCAGCGTTTGATATGATCGAACACCTGAAGTTGCTCTATCAAGAGCAAGCAAGGCATGAGAGGTTTGAGGTTTCAAAAGCCCTTTTTCAAAGCAAGTTAGCTGAGGGAGCCCCTGTAAGTCCCCATGTGCTCAAGATGATTGGGTATGTGGAAAACCTTGAAAGGTTGGGTTTTCCCCTCGGAAAGGAACTTGCGACTGATTTGATCTTGCAATCGTTGCCAGAAAGATTCAGTCAATTTGTCCTAAATTTCAATATGAATGATATGGATAAATCTCTTCCTGAACTGCTAGGTATGTTGAGAACAGCTGAGCAGAATCTGAAGACAAAAGGGAAGTCCATTCTGATGATCGGAAATGGAAAGAGACAGAACAAAAGGCCTACCAAGCAGGGTGATAAAGGGAAAGGCAAGGAAGTTGCCAAACCCAGACCCACTGTTGCTGCTTTGAAGCCTAGAGGAGGCATAGCAAAGGCAGGCACCTGCTTCCATTGCGGTAAGACCGGACACTGGAAGAGAAACTGCCCAAAGTACCTGGAAGATACGAAGAATGGAGTAGAGACTTCAACTTCAGGTATTTTTGTTATTGAAATAAATTTATCTACTTCTGCATCATGGGTATTAGATACTGGATGTGGTTCTCACATTTGTACAAATGTGCAGGGGCTAAAAAGAAGTAGAGATTTGGCAAAAGGTGAAGTTGACCTACGAGTTGGCAATGGAGCAAAGGTTGCTGCTTTAGCCGTAGGAACTTATGTATTAACTTTACCTAGTGGTTTAATAATTCAGTTAGAGAACTGCTATTATGTACCTGCAATTAGCAGGAATATTATTTCCATTTCTTGTTTGGACAAGTTTGGTTTTTCATTTATAATAAAGAACAATTGTTGCTCAATTTATTTGAATGATATATTCTATGCTACTACACAAATGAGCAATGGACTATATGTCCTTGATCTCGAAATGCCTATATATAACATTAATACTAAAAGGATGAAACCTAATGAGTTAAATCCAACTTACCTTTGGCATTGTCGATTAGGCCACATAAATGAGAAACGCATTTCCAAACTCCATAAAGATGGACTCTTGGACTCTTTTGATTATGAATCATATGAGACATGCAAATCTTGTTTAATTGGAAAGATGACAAAGTCTCCATTCACAGGAAAAGGTGAAAGAGCGAATGATCTTTTGGGCCTAATACATACTGATGTATGTGGACCATTGAACATACCAGCCAGAGGAGGTTTTCAGTACTTCATCACATTTACTGATGATTTCAGTAGATATGGTTATGTGTATTTAATGAAACACAAATCAGAGTCCTTTGAAAAGTTCAAGGAATTCAAGAATGAAGTACAAAACCAACTAGGTAAGAATATTAAAACTCTTCGATCAGATCGAGGTGGTGAGTATTTAAGCCTAGAGTTTGATGACCATCTGAAAGAGTGTGGGATCCTATCCCAACTTACTCCTCCTGGAACACCCCAATGGAATGGTGTATCTGAGAGAAGAAATCGAACCCTGTTAGACATGGTCCGATCCATGATGAGTCACGCCGATCTTCCAAACTCCTTTTGGGGACATGCACTATTGACAGCAGCTTACACACTTAACCGTGTTCCATCCAAAAAGGTTGAGAAGACACCATATGAGATATGGAGTGGTAAGAAACCACATATGTCTTACATGAAGATTTGGGGTTGTGAGGTTTATGTGAAACGACAAATTTCAACTAAGCTTGAGCCCAAATATGACAAATGCTTATTTGTGGGGTATCCTAAAGAAACAAAAGGGTATTACTTCTACAATCCTTCTGAGGGCAAAATGTTTGTCGCTCGAACTGGAGTTTTCCTAGAAAAGGATTTTATTTCCAAAGGAACCAGTGGGAGGAAAGTAGAGCTTGAAGAAATTCAAGAATCACAAAGCACAGATACACCTATGGAGGAATTAGAGCAGGAAACACAAGAAGTTGTGGAAGAGCAACCTGCTCAAGTAGAACAAAACCAGCGTAGGTCAAGCAGGATACGTCAACTACCTGAGAGATATGGATATCTCATAACTGATCAAGGTGATGTATTACTCATGGATCAAGATGAGCCTGTGACCTACCAAGAGGCCATATCTGGTCCCGAGTCTGAGAAATGGCTAGAAGCCATGAAATCTGAAATGGATTCCATGTACACAAACCAAGTTTGGACCTTGGTAGAGCCTCCTGTAGGAGTTAACCCTATAGGATGCAAGTGGGTCTTTAAAAAGAAGACTGACATGGATGGTGAGGTACATACCTATAAGGCAAGACTGGTTGCAAAAGGATATAAACAAATTCATGGGATTGACTATGATGAAACCTTTTCACCAGTTGCAATGCTTAAATCTGTTCGGATTTTACTTGCTATCGCTGCATATCATGATTATGAAATATGGCAGATGGATGTCAAAACTGCTTTCCTTAATGGAAATCTTCTTGAGGATGTGTACATGACACAGCCTGAAGGATTTGACATATCAGAGGAAGCCCAAAAGATATGTAAGTTACAAAGATCAATCTATGGATTGAAGCAAGCTTCCAGAAGCTGGAATCTTTGTTTTGATGAAACAGTAAAACAATATGGATTCATCAAGAACGAAGATGAGTCTTGTGTCTACAAGAAGGTTAGCGGGAGCATGATCGTTTTCCTGGTATTATATGTAGATGACATATTACTCATTGGAAACGATATCCCTACCCTACAACAAGTAAAGTCTTGGTTGGGGAAATGCTTTTCTATGAAGGACCTAGGTGAAGCAACCTATATATTAGGAATCAGAATCTATAGAGATAGATCACAAAAACTGCTTGGCCTAAGTCAGAGTACATACATAGACAAAGTGTTGAGACGCTTTAATATGTATGATTCCAAGAAAGGATTCATACCTATGCAACATGGCCTGTGTCTATCAAAAACACAATCCCCTTTAACTAAGGAAGAAAGGGATCGCATGAATAAGATTCCATATGCATCTGCAATAGGATCTATCATGTATGCCATGTTATGTACTCGACCAGATGTCTCGTATGCTTTAAGTGCAACGAGTAGGTACCAATCTGATCCTGGTGATGCTCACTGGGTAGCTGTCAAGAATATCCTTAAGTATTTAAGAAGGACTAAGGAATCATTCTTGATATATGGAGGTCAGGAAGAGTTGGCTGTAATTGGATACACCGAAGCTAGCTTCCAGACAGATAAGGATGACTTTAGATCGCAATCTGGTTATGTGTTTTGCTTAAACGGTGGCGCTGTGAGCTGGAAAAGTTCAAAGCAAGATACAGTTGCTGATTCTACAATCGAGGCCGAGTATATTGCTGCCTCAAGTGCAGCAAAGGAAGCTGTTTGGATTAAAAAGTTCATTAGTGAACTTGGCATAGTTCCTAGCATTGTGGATCCCATTGGTCTCTACTGTGATAACAATGGTGCTATCGCACAAGCCAAGGAGCCTAGATCTCACCAACGATCCAAACACATACTTAGGCGTTATCATCTCATTCGAGAGATAATAGATAGAGGAGATGTGAAAATATGCAGAGTACCTACACTTGACAATATTGCTGACCCACTGACAAAGCCTCTTGCGCAGCAGAAGCATGATGGCCATACTAGATCTATGGGTATTAAGGGTATGCCTGATTGGCTCTAGTGCTAGTGGGAGATTGTTGGTGTAAGCCCTAGAGGCCAATACTTTTGGTACTTGTATCGAATTATTTATTAATAATAAAAGGCTTTTTCTTTATTACGTTTGTTTAATAAAGTCCCTAGAATAGCTAGTCTGTTTAATGTATCAAGTATGACTTAATCATGAGATCACATTACACATAAGGACACTATTCTTAAAGTATCCGTAGTCGAGCTTTAGTGTGAAGTGGGATAACATTAAAGCATTAAGACTATTATGTTTGTAGACTGATGATCACATCTCATGGATCATGGATAAAGAGTTATCAAGTCTTAAACATAGGTATGAATATTAGGAGTAATATTTATACCGGATTGACCCGCTATGAGAATACTATATAGAAAGTTATGCAAAGTGTCATAAGCTGTTCTCATGGTGATAATGGTGTATACCACTCTTCGACCTGAAACCACTATGGACCCTAGATGTAGAGTCGAGTGCTTTATTGCTGATCCAACGTTGTCCGTAACTGGATAACCATAAAGACAGTTGATGGGTACTCCACGAAGCATGCTAAGGGACATGAGTGACCTAGATGGAATTTGCCCATCCTGCGTAACAGGATAAATGTCTATGGGCCCAATATTGAACTGGACAAGGATGACACGGTCTATGCCTTGTGTTCAATATAGACATAAGGGAAAAAGGGTAATTATACACATAATTATTATCACAGATGGTTTTGTCAGATCACATGACATTTTCGTGTCTTGGGTAGCAGTGATGTGCTGCTAGATACCGCTCACTGTTTATTATATTAAACGCGTGATTTAATGTAATTGCCAACGTCGCGAAAACCTACAGGGTCACACACAAAGGACGGATTGATGAGAGATAGAGTAACTAAGGAATACCGTAAGGTACGGTGCCCTTAAGTGAATTATAGAACATCGTAAGGTACGGTGTACTTGAGTAGAATACGAAATATGGTAAGGTACCATGGGCTTAAGTGATTTTGGGCATATTATAAGATATGGGCCAAAATACACTTAAGTGGGCTTTTAGCTTGAAGCCCACACAAGTGGTTCTATAAATAGAACCCTTGTGCAGAATCATTCATTGCGGTTGCATTCTTTTCGTTTTCACTCTCTCTCTCTCTCTCTCTCTCTCTCTCTCTCTCTCTCTCTCACTCAAAGCCTTCATTCGTACCAGCTAGCACTGAGATTGAAGGAACCCGTTCGTGTGGACTGAGTAGATACGTTGTCATCGTTTAACGTTCGTGATCGCTTCGTGGATTTGCATCAAAGGTTTTGATCGTCACAAGAGATCTGCACCAAAGGTTTCAGTCGTCACAAGAGGTAAATATTCTAACACTGATCATGACCATTCGTAAGGATCTCTAAAGGAGAAAATTTTAATTTCCGCTGCGTTTTGGACCGCAATTCTCCTTCAGAGACTACATATGGTCTCGTGGAGGCTTCCGATGTGGCATCCTTAGCTGAATCTTTTGAAGTGTTGATGGTCGAAACTACTGAGGGTTTCAACAATAAGGCCGAAAATCAATCGGAGTCGGTCTATCCCCAACCAGGCGACAATTTATCAGAGTTCCAAGAGAAGCGTAGACTAAATGGGTCAAAAGCTCTGCTATGTCCTAAGTGCAGTGCGGTGTTCGACGGGAAAACCACCGAAAGATTGGAGGCTGGCAACAAGGCTTTGAAGGAAGAGAAACCTGTCATCCCATGGTTCGTGTTCGACAAGCACGGAGCACCTCGACGGAACGAAGAATATAGGAGGCAGTTTCAACGTCCCCGACCAAAGAATTTCGTCCCGCCGACCGATGTTCCACAAGAGAAGTGGATAGAGTCAGTCAGCCAGAAAGGGGGCAAGAAACCAAAGTGGAGAGTGTTGGAGAAAGAAACAACATCTCTAGAGAAGAAAAGGGGTTGCGTGGTATCTCCTAACTACAAAGGGAAGAATCCAATGACCAGGACACAATGGAGGCGTTTCCAGCGAAACAAAAAAGCTGGGAAGGATGTCACCACTCCACATTTGAAACCTGTGGAAACCTCTGGAAAAAAGAAACAGATACCAAAGGTATTGGGGCTAGGACAAGGAAAAATGGTGTCCGACCAAAAATGGCCATGACTGTCGACTCGACGAGGAAGAAAGCAGTGGTATCTTCCCAAAGTGTGAAATGTTAGTCAGAGGTTGAAGAACAACCAAGGGACGCGGGTGAATCGAAGGAGGAGAAACCTGAATATTCCCCTCAACCAGAGGAAAGAGATCCTGAATACTCCCCCCAGTCCGACGAGGATTTTGACGAAGACATGTACGACGAAACCAATGATGATATCTATGGTGATGACTTTGTTATAAACTGTGAAATTGTATCAGTATTGCCGGCTGAATACGACATGGTATCCAAAGTCTCTGAAATGGAGGAAGACTTTGTGCCAGATGAAACAGTTGGAGGGAAACCACTGTGTTACCACGTCATGAATAGCGACGTATGGAGGAACAGAAGGCCACATTCGAAAGACCCAACCCAGGGATGATGTATCATCTAAAGCCTTTGTTCATAAGGGCGAAGGTTGATGGAATAACGGTAAACAAGGTATTTGTCGATGGATGTGTTGTGGTCAATCTAATGCCCCATACTCTATTTAGTCGATCGCTCCGTTAAGTTCCCCGTAGGCATGCTGGAAAATGTTCCAGTGCGTATTGGCCAATTTTACAGTCCCATGAAATTTATAGTGATGGGTATAAAGGAGGATTCAAACATCCCTATCATCTTAGGAATACCCTTCTTAGCCACAACCGGTGCGATCAAAGATGTGAAATGAGGGAAACTAAACTTTGAAGTTGGTGAGGAGGAAATTGAGTTTATTCTTTCCTAATTTCTAAAAGATCCATCTATTGATGATACCTGTTATTTTATAGACATTATTGATGAATGCATAAAAGAGCTAGCATCATAAACACCATCAATTACATAACTGGTTGAACTTCCAGCCACTGACATGGTAGAGGAAGATAAGGCTGAATACTATCGCCTAAATGTAGAGGATAGCCTAAGAGAATATCTTACACTTACTCCTAATCATATGCCTAGCCCTATGCAACCATCCGTAGAACTTAAGGAATTACCCAAAAACCTGAGATATGAGTTTCTAGATGAGCAACTTGATCGTCCAATTGTAGTTAATTTTGATCTTGATAGAGATGAAATTGAGAAACTCTTGGTTGTGTTAAGGAAGTACCTTATAACTTTAGGCTACAACATCTCTGATCTAAAAGGAATTAGCCCCTATGCGTGCATGCATAAAATTATGCTCGAGGAGGACTCTAAAACCTCTAGAGAACATCAGAGGAGGATTAATCCTATTATGAGTGAAGTGGTTAGAAAGAAAGTGTTAAAGTTTCTTGAAGCTGGAATGATTTAACTGATATCATATAGTCAATGGGTCAGCCCAGTACATGTAGTACTAAAGAAAGGAGGAGTAACAGTAGTTAAGAATGAAAAAGGTGAATCTGTAGCTAAGCGTGTGGATACAGGATGGAAAATGTGTATTGACTATAGAAAATTAAACAAGGCCACCAGAAAAGACCATTTCACTATCCCTTTCATTGATCATATGCTTGAACATTTGGCTAGGCACTCATATTTTCGCTACTTAGACGAATATTCAGGATTTTTCCAAATCCCAATCCATCCCGATGACTAGGATAAGACTACCTTCACTTTCCCTTATGGCACATTCGCGTATTGTTGAATGTCGTTTGGACTATGTAATGCCCCTACGACTTTCCAAAGATGTATGATGGAAATATTTGCAGACTTCCTAGATGATATGATTCATGGATGACTTTTTCGTATGTGGATCGAGTTTAGAAGGATGCCTTGCTAATTTAGAGAAGGTACTAGAGAGGTGCGTGAAATTCAACTTAGTGCTTAATTGGGAGAAATGTCACTTCATGGTGAAAGAGGGCATAGTCTTAGGACATATAATGTCTGAAAGGAGAATATCAGTTGATAAAGATAAGATGTAGGTTATTGATAACCTCCAACCACCTAATTCTATCATAGAAGTCCAAAGTTTTCTGGGACACGCCGGTTTCTACTGACGTTTTATTAAGGATTTCTCTAAAATCACAAAACCCCTAACTAGTCTCTTGATGAAGGACATCTAGTTTGTCTTTGATGAAAAATGCCTTGAATCATTTCAACTCCTTAAACAAGCCCTGATCTCTGCACCTACTATCCAACCTCCTGATTGGAGTCAACCACTCGAGATCATGTGCAATGCGAGCGACTAGCAGTAGGCGCTATCTTAGGACAACGAAAAGATAAAAAATTACATGTCATCTATTATGCAATCAGAACCCTAGATGGAGCTCAAACAAACGATGCCACAACTGAAAAAGAGCTCATGGTTGTAGTATTCACAATTGATAAATTTTGTTCTTACTTAGTAGGAGCTAAAATCATTATCTACACAAATCAGGTAGCTATAATGTATCTATTGAGCAAGAAAGATGTGAAGCCAAGGTTACTTCGATGGATCATACTGTTGCAGGAATTCGACTTAGAAATTCGACACAAAAAAGGAATCGAAAACATGGCAACTGACCACTTGTCTAGACTAGATAATATTAATCCTGAACATGTTCCCATTAATGATGATTTTCCCTATGATAGACTAGTAGCACTAGTTGGAACCGAATAACCTATCTATGCTCACCTTACTGATTATTTTGAGAAAGGAAGCTACAACATTAAAAATGAAACAGAAGAAGAAGCTGCTCTAGCGCAAACTATAAATCCATGGTATGTTGTTCGTAAACTACCTAGCAGTCGGAGTCCTAACTCCAGATATGACTTTCCAATAGAAGAAGAAATTCTTCCATGACCTGAAACAATTCTATTGGGATGAACCTCTCCTTTTTAAAAGAGGAACCGACATTATTTATTGTTGTTGTGTTCCAGAGGAGGAGATTGAAAGCATCATAGACCATTTCCACACCTCTCCCTATGGGGGGCATGCAAGTACATCAAAGACACGCGCAAAAATTCTCTAAGCATACCTTTATTGGCCTAATATATGGCGTGATGTCCATGCTATGGTCGTCATATGTGACCACTGGCAACACACTAGAAACATTTTCTAACGAGATGAGGTGTCGTTGCAAAATATTTTAAAAGTGGAAGTCTTTGATGTTTGGGGGATTGATTTCATGGGTCTTTTTCCATCCTCAATGGGAAACAAGTACATACTCGTGGCAGTAGATTATGTATCCAAATAGATAGAGGCCATCACCTGCCCTATTAATGATGCACGAGTGGTAATTAAAATGTTCAAAAATAATATTTTTCCTAGATTCAGTGTTCCTAGATTAGTCATAAGTGACGAAGGATGTCACTTCATATCTAGAACATTTGAAAAACTTTTACAAAATTATAGAGTGTGACACCGAAAAGCTACCCCTTACCATCCACAAACTAGTGGCCAAGTAGAAATCTCCAACAAAGAGATTAAACATATACTAGAGAAAATAGTTGCCACTTCTAGAAAAGACTGGTCAACAAAGCTTCAAGAAGCACTATGGGCCTATAGGACAACCAACAAAACACCCATAGGAACTACACTATTCAAACTTGTGTATTAAAAATCTTGTCATCTGCCAGTTGAGCTTGAGCCCAAATCCTATTAGGCCGTTAAGACACTTAATATGGATTATAAAGTCGTTAAGACCATTTTGTTGTGGAGTTCTAGGAGTGTTGAAGTTATGTTCAACGCCATGTTTGTCACAATACTTCTAAAAGAGATGATTCTCAAATTCACCTCCGTGATCACTTTGGATAGCAAGAATTTTCAAATTCATTTTATTTTGGAGTACTTTAGCAAATTGCTTGAAAGCTGACAAAATCTCATCTTTACTCTACAAAAACATGACCCAACAAAATCTTAAGTAATCATCTACAATCACAAAACCATAATAGTTACCACCTATGGTTTTGGTCTGTGAGGGACCAACTATATCCATATGAAGAAGCTCAAGAGGTCTCAATGTGGAAACAATGTTTTACGATTTAAATTAGACTCTCATTTGCTTCCCCATTTGGCATGTATCACATAAATGATCTATTGAAAATTTCATTTTTGGTAGACTGATTACTAAGTCTTTTTGAGGTCACTTTGTTTAGTAAATCAATGTTAATGTGAGCTAGGCGTCTATGCCAGAACCAAGAGTTTTCACTCATGGTAGCAAGACACTTAGTTCCAACCAAGGACACATCGTCTAAGTTAAGCATATAAGTATTATTAACCCTCAAGCCCTTAAACATATAATTCTTCTTCTAGTTATGTTAAAACAAGCAACAAGATTTGGTAAAAGTAACTTTAAATCCCTTGTCACATAGTTGACTAATGTTAAGTAGGTTATGTTTAAGACCTTCAACTAACATAACATCGGAGATAATAGTAGATGAGGGGTTACATACACTACCTTTTCCAAGTATAACTCCTGTGTTGTTATCTCCTTAAGTAACATAGCCTTTCTTCTTTGGCATAAAATCAATGAATAGAGATATGTCACTAGTCATATGTCTTGAGCATCCACTATCGAAAAACCACATCTTCTCTGTCGACTCAACACATTTAACATGTAGAATAAAACAAGGGAGATAGGTACCCAATTTTTATTGGGTCCTTGAGAGTGAGTGAAATCAAGGTTGTATTTAGGAAACCATTGAAAATCTCCTTTAGGAATCAAAAGCTTCCTAAATTTGCAAATTTCAATAGTGTGACCTTTCTTGCAACAATAGAGACACAACAAGTTTTGATGAGATGTAATTTTTCTATTGGACTCCTCTTTGACAAATTTATGCTTCTTATATGAATGAATTAAAGACCTTTAATACTTTTATGGATCAATAAAAAATGAAATCTTTGGTTGTAAGGCTTTGTCTATTTTTACTTGAAGAGAATTTATCTCTTTTTGCTAGTCATGACAAGATTCACAACCAAACCTAGAAGGTTTTTCATCCTAATTCTTGTCACTTTGAATATCTATCATAAATATCTTTATAGCTTCCAACTTCCTTTCATATTCTAACACTTTTGCTTCTAAGTGTAAAAAGACTTTTTCATGTAAAGCTAATTTTTATAGGCATTTAAGGCCTCTCTATGAAGATCTTCAAAAGTTTTTTGTAATTGAAGATAAGATAAGTCATTAATAGTTTCAAGCTTAGAAATACTTACATGTTTCTTCTTCTTTCTATTTGCCATAAGGCAGATTCGGGCCGATTCCATACTTGAAGTAGATATTTAATCACTTGAGGAATCACTTGCGCTCTCCCAAGAAACATATGCTTTTCTAGATCTCTTGTGATGACCTTTGTCTTTGTCTTTCTTAATCATAGGGCATTCCGGTCTATAGTGACCAAATTCTCCATAATCATAGCAAGAACTTCTAAACTTACCTTTCTTGTTCTCATATTCCCTTGAGGCTTTTGCTACCCTTCTAAACTTGGTCAAGTTCTTGTCAAAGTGCTTGACTTCATTGTTTCTTATGTACCATTGGTATCTTTTGACAAAAAATCCCATGTCCTCATCACCGAATTTCTTATCATCCCTTATTTCACAATCACTTTGCTCAATATATGAGGGGTTTGAGCTTGAAGTCTTTAGAGAAATATAATTCTTCTATTCAACCTTGTCTTTTCATTTCTCCTTCTTTACCATCTTCTCATGCTCTTTTTCGTGTTTATCTAAGCAAGAGAGTTCTTGCTCATGTTCTTCCAATTTCCCAAACAAAGTAGTGAGATTAAGTACTTTAAGATCATTCTCCTCTTTGATTATAGTGACTTTGGGTTGCCATTCCCTATTAAGACATCTGAAAACCTTATTATTAGCAATATCATTGGAAATAGGCTTACCTAGAGCATTAAACCGATTAATAAGATGTGTGAACCTCTTTTGCATTTCGGCAATGGTTTCATCATTCTTCATACGAAAGAGTTCAAACTCTTGATTCAATTTGTTGATCCTAGCTTGTTTGACCTTATTAGTTCCCTCATGGATAACTTCTAACGCGTCCCACATAGCCTTGGTGATTTCACAATAGGAAACACGATAAAATTCATCAACACCGAGTGCGGATATGAGAATTTTTTGTGGTTTCCAATTGTAAGACCATAATTTCTTATCATTATCATTCCATTGATTTTCTGGTTTTGGTACGACGACGCCTTCACCATTGGTCATAATGATTTAATGAGGACCATTGATGATGACGTCCTATACACCCTTATCAATGAGTTGATATGGATACATATACAAGCTTTCCAATAGCCATAATTTTTGCCGGTGAAAATTGGTGCTCTATTGTATGCCCCTTTAGGTTCGATAGCCATTATCTAATAAGAAAATATTAAGCACAGAATTAACTGGAGCTTGTGATACCACTTGTTAGACAATAGGCCTAGATCTAGAGAGGGGGTGAATAAATCCCTAGTTAAAAAATTGACAAAAAATAGTTTGAAAAATTTATGGTGCGAAAGCAAGTTACTGTAGCGGTGTATTCGTCACTTTATGATTTATTGATTAAATCAAAAGCAAAGCATACAAAGAATCGAGTCGCCACCACACTTTTATTTATCCAAAGGAATGGCTAAAAAGCGAACAAAAGCCTAAGAAGTTTTACACATAGAAAACTAATGAAAAGGTCAGAGATCTGGGTAAGGGGTTAATTACGCAATGGGAAGGTGTTAGGCACCCAAAACGTCCTAGGTACTCCTAGGGAGCCCTTTTCACACTTGTTGTACGGAATGTTATTTGTTTATGAAAATATTTATTGTGCAAACATGGATGAAGAGATGAGAAAAGAATATACAAGTTATTACTTTTGTGTTTGAACGGATGAACCCGTTGCCTACGTACCTTCCATGAAAGGTAAGGATCAAAACGCCGTAGTTCTGCTAAAAGATTTCCAAAATATGAGTGGGTTCATTTTAAAACAAAATCCCTAAGGTCTTTCGTTATCCACGGGAGAAAACTCAACCTTATACACACAACAAGTCCACCATGTGAGAAAAGCTTCAACTTGCTAGTGAGGGGTTAACCCTATAATAAGCAAGAAAGTCTTACAATTCAATCACTAAGGACAAAAGGTGAGATTAACATCAACCAACTAGGATAAATCAAACCTATGGCTAATGTATGAAAACTTATCAAGAATGGACAAAGCCACAAAACAATTGAATGAGTGAAATTAACCAATTAGGATTTATTCACAAAAGATGGTCAAAGTATGATTAGGATTCAATTCAAAAGAAGTAATATGAAAATGAAGTTTGAAAAATCAAAGGCCTAAAGCCTAGGTTTCTAATTCGAAAACAAGTGAGAATGTTTGCACAATAGTTTTCAAGTTTGGATTAACATGCAAATGGAGGTTTAAAAAAACAAAAGGTGGAAGGTGAGGGATGTAAAACTTCTTAGATGCTCACCTCTTGAGATCATATGTAGATGATCCAAGTGATTCCTTTGGAATAGGCAATGAGCAATAAGCAAATAAACAAAGCAAATGGATACCGGATGCCAATCAATGGACTTACACCAATCTCACAAACAAACATGGATATCAGATGCCAATAAATGGACTTATACCAATCTCCTAAAACAAAGAAACAATGATACCAGATGCCAATCAATGGACTTACACTAGTCTCACAGAACAAAAATGGATACCGGAGGCCAATCAATGGATTTACACCAATCTCCTAAAACAACACAAACATAGATACCAGATGCCAATCAATGGAATTATACTAGTCTCCTACCATATCATAGGAACAATTGCCAAGTAATGAACTTATGCTTGTCTCCTCCATGGACAAAGTAAAATGCTACAAAGCAAAGCTTATGAAATGATATACAAATGATGATGATAAATGCACAAAGGCACCCTCAAGCAAATATGCACAGATGAGTCAAGTAAGTAATCAATCAAAGTCAATTAGCATACACTATATACAATCAATTAGGCTCAAGCAAGGTTAGACTTTACAGTCAACTGGAATGGGGTAATATGAGCTCTTAACTCTAACATTGAGAGTTAGGGTGAAGCAGATGAAAAGGAGATGAGGGGTGTGCCTCATAGCTCTTATCCCTGGCATGGGAGAGCTTTTGAATAATAGAATGTGTGGGAGTTTAGAAAGTAGGAACTCTTCTCCACAAATGAATGACTCTATAAGATCTTGGGTTAATATCCACAATGCATCAACACATTGTGTGAGCAAAGTGGATGACACACTGAATAGTAGGAGATGGATTACACATCTCTTTTATCTACCAATTTCCTCATAAGAGGACTTTTCCTGCTTGGCACCAAAGATAAACAATCACAAGCATTGCCTCTTAAGGAGGACTTTAGACAGGTGCCTACCAATAACAGTAGGTCTTCCAGACTACATGAAGAAGAGAGGTTATACCTAAGTGGTTAAGCAACCAAGCAAAGCAAAGTTCAAATGAACTTAAGCAACTAATGTACCTGTGGAAACATCAAACAAATCAGTACAACTATACAAACAAACAACCAACAGTTAATATCAGACAAACAAATAAGGTTCACAATGTGCAAGTCAAAGGTCAAACTCAAATGAGTCAACATCAACCTACAAAACACACAAAGATTAGTAATCAAAGGCAAACATCAATGCTCAAATGATGGAGCATCAACAACTATGGAACTTGGATGTTCAACCTGAAATCAAAGTTTCAAACATGAGAGGCAAACCACTAGGTCAAAGCCTAGGGTCAAAGATGAATAAAAAATTCAAAACAGAAGCTGAAAATTAACATGAATCAACTTCAAACACATCTTGAAACATTCCAAAAGGTCTCACATCAATATCATTAACCAAAAGCATTTCATGATCAATTGAAGTTCAAGGCAATTTAAAAGCTAAAATGTGACCAACCAGAATGAAAAATCTCAATAAAATCAGAAGTCACTCAAATAATTCCAAGAAAATTCATGCTCATTCACAACATCCATATCAAGCATCACACAACAAATCAGGACAATTGGAGATCATTAGGCAAGGCAAACACATCACATAAGTTGGACAAGCAAAGGTGTGACACAAATTGTCACACCATCTTAACATGATCATAAAACAGAAATGACAAATGGTAAAAATATCAAATCAACACCAAAATGTCCAGCAATGAGTCTAGTTTTATCATGCAAATTTTCAGATTCATTGGATTAACAACCAGCATTTCACAAATGATATAGCAAGGCAAGGTACAAAATTGATACATGTTCACAAACCCTAGCACAAAATGAAATCCAGCCAAGCACAATTTATGGAAAAATGATCAAAAAATAATAGACAAAATAAGGAATGCAATGCAAAAAACCTCATAATTTTTAGAGCAATTTTCAAATTAATATGAATTTTGTAAGATGATGAAAAATAAAAAATGATATGTGAAGCATGTACATGAACACATGGAGGGAAAAGGAAAATCAAAGATGCATTTGAAATATGGAACCGCGGGGAATTGAACTGGGAAGCAATTCAAGTGACTCAGCGCGCCAAGCCTTGAAACTCTGCATTTCATTTATGACGTGGCTTGGTCAACACCGGTCAACAAGCATGGACCAATGGGAGCGCTGCATGGGATTTGCATGGACCAATCACAATCCAGCCCTAATCTAACATACTGGAACGGTTTTATGTTGCCAAAACGAATTAAAAGCGTGGCCTAAGACTGAATCATCTTCCTCCTCGCGCGCACTCAATGAACAGTAGATATTCATCAATCATCAAGAACAAAAATCCCAGAAATCATGATTAAGGACATCATCGCGTTGCATATCTCATGTAGATCACAAATCAATTAACAACTAAGCCTAAATCATCATGTTAAGATCAAATCGAGCAAAACTAATTTCATGCATGGAATTTTAAATCAACCTAACTCAGTGAATATTGCATGGAATTTCATGATCTAAAGCTCAGAGTAACCAGCATCACAAGATCTACAACAATAGCATAATAATTTTGAGAAAAAGAGAGATCGATTTGGAACCTCTTTGAAGTGCAGAACTGGAATTCGCTTGATTCACGCTTTGTAATGCTCAACAGTTCTTCTATGCAGCTTGTAGAGTTGATTGGATGAAAGATCGAAGTTCAATTGCTCTTGATTCAACCAGAATTTCAAATCACCATTGATGCTTCATGCTTTGAATATGCTTCCATGTGCCACGATTTTCTTGAATTCTACCTCCAAACTTGCTCAATGATGCTTCAGAAAGATGAATTGATCAAGATAAATGCAATTTGTTTGAAGAAATTGAAAGAAAATTTGAGAGAAAAAGTTTGAGAAATTTTCTAGATCTGAAATTGTGATTGTTGTTATGCTGAAACAGTTAGGGTTTTTGCTTTATACCTCCTACTAATCATGTTTAATTAAGGTTAAACCAAGTGCAAATGAATTTGATTAAGTTTCAAGGTGTTTTGGCAAATTTGGTTTTCACCTTCATGCATGAAATGCATGTGTTAACAGTGCACGAAATCAATTGAATTTCACTTAAAATGCATTTTTAAAATCATTGGTGAAAGCAAAATGTTCAACTAGTTCACCAAATTTGAATATTGAAATTTCCCTCCAAAAATCCAAGAACTTGCAAATGATTATGTGATGACAATTTGTGCAATGCAATGTATGTTTTGGAAACTAGAGGTCATAATAAGAACAATGCAAAAAGAGCCATCCAATTTGGAGCTTTGGTTGAGAAGTTATGCCCATTTGAATCTTCATACACACTTTGCCATGTTTTGATCATATCTCCTTAACCACACATGAGAAATATCTACAACTTTCATGTTCAACAAAATTTCATTTGAAGCTTTCTTGATGATGTAATTTGAAGTTGAAGTTAGGTTAAAACCTTTCCATTTTTGGCAAATTCAAATTATAGGTCACTTTCTATTTTTGGAAAGTTTTGACCTGACTTTAAATTCTTCAATGTTGATGTTTGAAATGTCAAATGAGACTTGTTTGAACATGAATGAGGTATTTCTAATCACTTCCCACCTCCAAATCCAACTGTTGACTTGGCTGTTGACTTTCTAGGCCTTCAGTTGACCTGGCAATGTTCTGATGAAATTCCAGCCTCTACCACTTGGGATTTTGATTCAAAATGATATCATGGTTCATATGAACTCTTGTGAATGATTATGGGGTCCAAATTCTCAAGAATGACCACCACTTATTGCTCAATGAATGCCTTTGATTGCTTTGTCCTGTGATTGCTTCATCTGCAAGACAAAGGTTAGATGACATATTTTTGTACTTTTGGTTAGTGGTAAAAGGAAAAGCAATGATATACAAAATGCAAACATGCTTGGTGATCAAGAATCACTCTCAAAAGATAACCAACCCACAGGGAAGGAGGCAAGGTGCACAATGATCCTTGAGGCAATGTGATGATATGATGTGATGCCATGAGGGATCTTAGGGACAAAATTGGGGTCTTACAGATGCCCCTATTTAAGGTCATTCTAATCGGAGAAGTGAAGTTTAGAAATCTTCATCTCGACGCGGTAGAATGGGCTTAAATAACAGTAATGAGACAAATTTTGGTCCCTAAGAGACCTCATGATGCAAATGTATGCATGCAAAAGAAACAACCTCTGTGGGGAATACGGTCCACAAAGAACAGACGATCCATCGGAGTAATACACTCACCAGGAACAGAGATTCTAACAAGACTCTCATGGGGATAAGAAAAAGAAAAAGAAATGCGTGAGCAGGACACGACTCTGAATTAGGGAAAAAAGAACTAGACACTGCGTGAACAGGACACGACTGGTCTGGAGACATCACTGGGGAGTGAAAGACTCAAACAGGGAAAGAAGAATTCCAAAGGAGGACACATCCATTGGAAAGACTCAAGCTGACTCAAACTATCCACGAAGGATACTTCGGATAAAAATTCGGACTCGGACTGGGGAAAGATTCACACAGAACCTCCCTGCCGGGGAAAAATTGCATATATTGGGAAAACGCCAATATAGCAAAAGGGTAAAATCACAGCAGAAACTCCACTGGAGAAGCAACAAAGAATGAGGTGTTACCGGTATAAGGGTAACAAACTCAGGAAGAAAGACTATCTAAGACCGATATAAGGGTGAGAGATATCAATCAACCAAACATCTGAGAAAGACCTAAAAAAGGTACATCAACTCAGGAAAATCTGACTCCACAGGGGACCAAGGTCATAATAGGGAGCAGAAAGGAAGGAACACCAGGGATACCGGTTACTGGGTATATAATAGGTGACCGACCGAAGCGTGAATTGGTATATATGCCAAAACACTCATCATCCGAAAGGAGGGCTTGAAAAAGCAAATCGACTTACAGGATGGACATTCGAATCCACAACGGGAAAACGAATCTTGCTCAGCTGGGGACACAAACCCAAAGAGCGCATGAGATATAATACCCATTACCGTCAGAACGTGGATAGTATACTCGCATGAGATATATTATCTATTACCGTCAGAACGTAGACAATATACTCGCATGGAAGGAAACACCAGGGATACCGATTACTGGGTATATAATAGGTGACCGACCGAAGCGTGAATTGGTATATATGCCAAAACACTCATCATCCAAAACATAAACTTGTTAAAGGATGGATATTCGATTCTGCAAAGAATACAAATCTTACTCCGCTGGGGAAAATCAACAAAGGATTCCAACCAAAGAGTGAAAGAGATATATTATTCATTACCGTCAGAACGTGAATAATATACTCGAAAAGGAAGAGACACCAGAGATACTGGTTACTGGGTATATAATAGGTGACCAACCAAAAAGAGAGACAATCGTTACCAACAACAACAGGGCAAACGAAAGATAACTCACAGGGGATAAATTGCAAGCATCCGACAATCATCCAAGAGACATATCAAACATTCGATTCCACAAAGGAAAAACGAATCTTACTCGACTGGGGAAACACCAAAGGCTTCGACTGAAGAGTGCATGAGATATATTATCCATTACTGTCAGAACGTGGATGACATACTCGCATGGAAGATTATCCACAACCGGTTACTGGGTTAATAAAGGATAAATCAACCGAAAAGGAAAGGCATCGGGATACCAAAACTAGGTATATAAAGATGACCAATCAAAGGGAGTAACAATCATTACCAACAAAAGGGAAAATGAAAGACGACCCGCTAGGGATGAATTGCATAAACAACAATTATCCACAAGGACTTGCTGGGGATGAATTGCTAGCAACCGGCAATTATACAGGAGCAAGGAGGGAAAATCAACATCGAACATTGAATGAAGATAACCACAAAGAGTAACCATCATTGGTTAGGATGAATCAACAAGTTAAACTCTGCAAAGGAGAGAAATTAGGGTTTACAACTACCGAATACGGGGTAGAAGACCAAAACTCTGGCTAAGGATAAAATTGCTGGCAACCGGCAATTATCCACAAGAAAGCACAGACTCCGTTAGGGGATAAAACCACAACACAAAATCCACCATCAATCAGACCGAACCACAAAGGTTACCTCTGCTAGGGGAAAAGAGATAGGACTTACAACTACCGAATACGGGGTAGTAGCCAACAACTCTGATGAGGATAAAAAGTAGGGTTTACATCTACCGAATACGGGGTAGAAAACCAACAAATCTCTGCGTGGGGAAGGAAAGAATCACAACTCCGCACGAAAAAACACAAATAGGGTTTATAACAAACCACCAACTGCTGGAGAGCAAGCAAAAACTAGGATTTACGACTACCGACTACTGGGTAGAAAACCAACGACTCTTGCTGAGGAATAAAAGGTATATAACCACAAATTCCGCCAAGAGGAAAGGAACATAGGACTTATAACTACCGGTATAAGGGTAGAGGCCCAAAAGATTCCGCTGGGGATAAAAGAATTATTGCCGGTTACTGGGCAATTCATTCATTTATTCCACAGGGAAGCACAAGAAACAGTTGAAAAATTCCAATTCAGGATCAAACCAAAAAGGCAAATTGAATCAAGACTCGTCCTAAAGAGGATATAACTCCATAGGAAGATCCATCCCAATATATGTGTTGGGAGGAAACGGAAGAAACCGTCATCCACGAGGATATATCTCAGTGGGGAATTGCAGAAGGAAAGACAGACACTTTCTGCTTATGGGGCTGACTCTATATTGAGAGATTAAACACCCGACATCTGCTTGGAAAAGATCTATAGGAGAGATCTATATTACCCATAGCAGGAGGAAACAAACAAGAGATATATGGCAAAAAAATGCAACATGAATATCTGAATGTTGAAAATATGCATGAATATGTGTAATCTATGTTTGATGAATGCTGACAAAACAGACATATCTAACACAAACAGGGTCCAGGAATCAAACGCCCGGTACTACACTTCCAGAGAAAAATCCAACTGGAAAGCCAATCTGCTGAAGATCTATATGCGGAAAAGCAAAGATCTGCGGGGAGCAAACAAAACCAGAGATAATCAGGGAAACCACAAAATCTCTGAGCGATGAATCAACAATCAACCCAACCAGGGGAACGGAAAGTCCACAACAGGCAGAAACAGCTACAAAGACAAATCTGTTGGGAAAAAGGAGAAATCCCGAGATATCTGCAGGGGGATTCTCAGTATCAATTGGGAAACAAAAGTTCACTGCACAGGCGAGAACTGCCACGAAAGCAACTCCAAATGACTCTGCTGGGGAACAACCCACAAAGGGAGAACAGATCATCCATGTAGAATCTAACTGCACAAGTAACTCTACTAGGCATACTGTCAGCCACTCCATTGGGGAATAAACCCACGGATGGAAAATAGATCACATAAAAGTAGATTCTGCAATAAGCCACTCTACTAGGGATCAAAAGCATCAGGGAATCAACCAAATCTCTGGATGATAGATCACCAACCGACCCTACTGGGGAAACAGAGATTTCAATAGGCAGGAAATGCCACAAAAGCAACTCTGTTGAGAATGCCAACTCTTGGCGGGGATCCTGACTCTGTTGGGGATACCAACTCTATTGAGGAATCACATAGATATAATCCACCATACCACAAATCTACTGGCGGCTTTACTGGGGATGAGAATGAGAGCTGGGGATCAACCACCAAATGCCGAACCTTCCAAGAGAAACCCAACAACTGCGGAGGAGGAAAATAATCACTGCTCTGCTGAAGGGATAAGGGGTGAAAACCTCAACAAGCGCTCCGATGGGGAGGAATATAGCATATATGCAGTATATCATATCAACAACTCCGCCAGCGACTGTGCTGAGGAAAGTGATGAAGTACCGGGACGTCAACCCACCAACCACTGAATCTTTCAAAAGAAAGCAACCATGTTGGGGAGAGAATACTGTTGGAGAGGACTGTGAAGTCTATAACCAACACTCTGCTTGGGGAACAACCCCAACAAAAGCTCTGCTTGGGGAGCAACCCCAACAACAAAATCTGGAGAAAAAGGATACAACCATGCCAGGAATATGAACAAATGTCTTACCTGTTGGAAATCATGCCACCCTTGGGAGAGCACTGAGAGATTCTTAAGTATCCTTTCATCATTGTGAATGTTCACTTTGTTTAAAACAACAAAAATTTGAAAATTTTTATTTGTTTAAAACAATGAAATTTTATCAATTAAAACATGCAAAACATTTGTTGAATTGAAACAAATAAGAGTGCAAATAATTGGATAAAAGCTCAAATTGATTTGATGGAATGGTAGCCTGCAAATGGCAAGACTCCATAGATCTGTACAAATTTGAAATCAGTGATATATATTGGAAGAGGGCTACATTGAACATAATGATCCTTTCTCTACCAATTTGAATCTCGGTGTATTCGAAGCTTCAGTCGACGACGAATCGAGTATCTCTGACGAACAGACGGCTGCGGAACAGAAAGTCTTGTTAGGATGCAGTTACTTGCCAAATCCCTAATTTTTGCCTAGATTGCCCCAGGGTGAGGTACTCAATCTAGCAGGATGCAAATTCATTTTTCATGTCTCTAACTTTTGCCTGGATCGCCCTTTCGGGTTCTCCACCGAGACGCTCATTTTTGCCTAAGCCGCCCTTTCGGGTTTTCAACTTAGCGAGCTACTCTATTTTTCTTTTGCATACTCTTTTTTTTTTAGGCAAAGTATTTCTTGACTGCATCTGAATTCACAGGACGAGTGAAATCCTCCCCATCCATTGTTGTAAGCATCAAAGCACCGCCTGAAAAGGCTCTCTTAACAACATATGGACCTTCATAGTTTGGAGTCCACTTGCCCCTGGAATCGGGCGCGAAAGACAAGACTTTCTTGAGCACGAGGTCACCTTCTCGGAACACACGAGGCTTGACCTTCTTATCGAATGCTTTCTTCATTCTCTGCTGATATAACTGACCATGGCACATGGCAGTCAATCGCTTCTCTTCAATCAAATTCAACTGGTCGTAGCGACTCTGAATCCATTCAGCATCAGTCAACTTGGCTTCCATCAAGACTCTCATTGATGGGATCTCCACCTCTACTGGGAGAACAACCTCCATGCCGTAAACAAGAGAAAAAGGGGTTGCCCCTGTTGAAGTGCGGACAGATGTACGATATCCATGCAAAGCAAATGGCAGCATCTCATGCCAATCTTTGTACGTAACTGTCATTTTCTGAATAATCTTCTTGATATTCTTATTTGCAGCTTCAACAACCCCATTCATCTTTGGTCTGTAAGGAGAGGAATTATGGTGTGCAATTTTGAACTCAGCGCATAACTCGTCCATCATCTTATTATTCAGATTAGATCCATTATCAGTAATGATCTTATCTGGCACACCATAACGGCAAATCAGCTGGTTTTTGATAAACTTCACAACCACCTGTCTGGTCACATTCGCATACGATGCGGCCTCAACCCATTTGGTGAAGTAATCAATTGCTACGAGAATAAACCTGTGCCCATTGGACGCTTTCGGTTCAATCATGCCGATCATGTCGATTCCCCACATAGAGAAAGGCCATGGTGATGAAATCACATTCAGAAGTGTCGGAGGAATATGAATCTTATCCGCGTAAATCTGACACTTGTGGCATTTCTTCACATATTTGCAGCAGTCAGACTCCATTGTTAGCCAATAGTAGCCTGCTCTCAACATCTTTCTAGCCATGGCATGTCCATTGGAATGAGTACCAAATGAACCCTCATGGACCTCAGTCATTAACAGGTTTGCTTCGTGTCTATCCACGCATCTGAGCAAAACCATGTCAAAATTTCTCTCATATAGCACTTCACCACTGAGGTAGAAACTGCCTGACAACCTTCTCAAAGTTTTCCTATCTTTCACAGATGCCCCAGGCGGGTAGGCCTGGTTCTGGAGGAAATTCTTGATATCAAAATACCAGGGCTTGTCATCATTCACTTCTTCAACTGCAAACACGTGAGCTGGTCTATCCAAGCGCATCACAGCAATATTGGGAACTTCATTCCAATACTTCACCACAATCATCGAAGCAAGCGTAGCAAGCGCATCTGCCATCCGATTATCCTCTCGAGGAATATGATGAAAGTCAACTTCTGTAAAGAACGTTGAAATTCTCCTCGCATAATCTCTATACGGAATGAGACCTGGCTGATCCGTCTCCCATTCACCCTTGATCTGATTGACAACCAGGGCCGAATCACCATACACATCAAGATGTTTGATTCTCAAATCAATACATTCTTCCAGTCCCATAATACAGGCTTCATACTCAGCCATATTATTCGTGCATTTGAAAGTTAGCCTTGCTATAAACGGAATATGCGTGCCATGAGGAGTAATGATTACTGCCCCAATTCCATTTCCATACTGATTCACAACGCCATCAAACACCATCGTCCATCTGGAACCAGGTTCCGGACCTTCATCAAGTGTAGGCTCATCACAATCTTTCATTTTCAAATACAGAATCTCCTCATCTGGGAAGTCGTACTGAACAGACTGATGATCTTCAATTGGCTGGTGCGCTAAATGGTCAGCCAAGATACTACCTTTGATAGCCTTCTGAGCTCGATACTCGATATCATACTCAGATAACAACATCTGCCAACGGGCAATCCTCCCGGTTAAAGCAGGCTTCTCGAAAATATACTTGATTGGATCCATTCGGGATATCAACCAAGTTGTATGATTTATCATGTACTGGCGCAAACGCTTAGCAGCCCAAGCCAAAGCACAACACGTCTTCTCAAGCATAGAGTATCGAGACTCACAATCAGTAAACTTCTTACTGAGGTAGTAGTTAGAAGATTCTTTCTTCCCTGATTCATCTTGTTGACCGAGTACACAACCCATAGAGTCTTCAAGAACAGTCAAATACATGATCAGAGGTCTTCCTTCTACAGGCGGAGACAAGATCGGAGGTTCAGACATATACTCTTTGATACTGTCGAAAGCTTTCTGGCAATCCTCAGTCCAGTCATGAGATTGATCTTTCCGGAGGAGTTTGAATATCGGCGCACATGTGGCAGTCATGTGGGATATAAATCTAGAAATATAGTTCAAGCGGCCAAGAAAACCTCGGACTTGCTTTTCAGTTTTGGGTGCAGGCATCTCTTGTATTGCTTTGACCTTTGCAGGATCAACCTCAATACCTCTCTCGCTGACAACAAAACCCAACAACTTGCCAGAACGGACTCCAAATGTACATTTGTTCGGATTCAAGCGAAGTCTAAACTTCCTCAAACGCTGAAAAAGCTTCAACAAATGCTCAACATGTTCAACTTTCGTTCGGGACTTAGCAATCATATCATCAACATAGACCTCTATCTCCTTGTGCATCATATCATGAAACAAGGTAGTCATAGCACGTTGATACGTGGCTCCGACGTTCTTCAAACCGAAGGGCATCACTCGATAACAGAATGTTCCCCAAGGTGTGATGAATGTTGTCTTCTCCATATCTTCGGGTGCCATCTTGATCTGATTATAACCAGAAAACCCGTCCATAAATGAAAAGACTTTGAATTTAGCTGTATTATCTACCAACATATCAATGTGTGGTAGAGGGAAATCATCTTTCGGACTAGCTTTGTTCAAATCTCTGTAATCAACACACATACGGACTTTTCCGTCCTTCTTAGGCACAAGCACAATATTGGCCACCCATTGAGGATATGTAGAAGTCACCAGAAACCCCGCATCAATTTGCTTCTGAACTTCCTCTTTGATCTTCACTGCCATATCTGGATGGGTTCTTCTGAGCTTCTGCTTCACAGGCACGCACTCAGGCTTCAAAGGCAGGAAATGTTGCACAATATCTGTATCTAGACCCGACATGTCTTCATATGACCAAGCAAAGATATCGGAATATTCTCGTAGCAAACTGATCAACCCCTTCTTGACAGACTCTTCAAGAAGTGCTTCAATCTTCACCATACGAACACAATCTTCAGACCCCAAGTTGACTGTTTCCAGATCTTCGAGGTGCGGCTGAATGATCTCCTTCTCGTGCTCAAGGAGACGGGTAATCTCATCGGGAATCCCTTCAACATCATCTTCCTCTGCTTTGAATACATGGAATTCAAAATTGGGAGATGGCGTTGGATCATTATGTTCAATGGGTTTTAGAATCAACATGCATAATGATTTTGGTTAATAAAAACTTTAGAATTCAAACAAGCAAACCATTATGCAGATGAAAAGATTGCTTTTATTATTGTTTTTTAGGGTTTTTTGTGATCACTGATTTCATGCAAAAGCAAAAAGTGAAAACAAATGGAAAAACAAATGTTCAACAATGCATTAATTGAATGAAATATCATTGTATAAATGCTGCCAACAATGTCATCACTTCTCCTTTTGGCATGGGAGAAGGGTTTTGAAACAAAGTGAACCATTACTCTGATCTATGAGTGACTGTAGGAACATCTACAGCGACCCAATTGTGGCAAACACCACCAGGTATGATGAAATTGCTCAAATCCTCTGCGTCCTCTTCCAGAATAGCAGCAGCTTCCTCAGCCTGATCAGCATGGATGAAACCTCCACTCTTGAACAACCCATGCTCGTTGAATGCCCCAGAAGAATAGCCAATGCCAGCCCGGGATTTATTGTCTTCAAGCTCAATCATCTTCCCTAAACCAGCAACTGCACCACATTCAATGGCCAGTTTCGCATCACGGTAGGAAGCAAATGAAGGAGACTTCTTCTCAATCGGCTCAACTACAGATAAAGCTTGGAAAGGAGTTCCAACTTCATCCTCAGCATCAATATATGAGAAAGAAGACAAGTGGCTAACCAGGAGAGCCTTTTCTCCCCCTACCACAACCAATTTCTTATTCTTAACAAATTTCAGCTTCTGGTGTAGGGTGGATGTCACGGCGCCAGCCTCGTGAATCCATGGTCTACCAAGGAGACAGCTATAAGATGAGTGGATATCCATAACCTGGAAGGTAACTTGGAAATCACTTGGTCCAATCTTGATTGGGAGATCAACTTCCCCAATCACGGTCTTACGCGACCCATCAAAAGCTTTCACAACGACACCACTCTGCCTCATGGGAGACCCCTGATATGACAATCTCGAAAGAGTGGTTTTTGGCAATACATTCAACGATGACCCAGTGTCCACCAGCACGTTGGACATGGCGTCAGTCTTGCAATTCATGGAAATATGTAAAGCCATGTTGTGGTCTCTTCCCTCCTCAGGGAGATCAGCGTCACAGAAACTCAAAGTGTTGCAAGCAGTAATGTTTGCAACTATACTGTCAAATTGTTCAATAGTGATGTCATGATCAACATAATCCAGGTCCAATACTTTCTGCAGAGCCTCCCTATGGGGTTCTGAATTCAGAAGTAAAGATAGCACGGAGATTTTGGACGGCGTTTGTAGAAGCTGGTCTACAACGTTGTACTCACTCTTCTTGATGAGCCTCAGCATCTCATCACATTCTTCACTCACAGTGCCACTCGGGCCAACAGAAGAAACAGGAGTCTTTTGTATAGAGGAGGGTTTAGCAACAGCAAGTGCCGGGTTCAGAACATTCACTGCAGTCCCAACCGGACGCTCAGCAGAATCAGAAACAACAGCTCTAGCCTGAGGCTTAGGTGCTGAAAACACGCGACCACTACGGGTCAACCCGCTCACGTCAGCAATATTAACAACAGAAGTCGAAGGCAACGACACTTCTTTCCCATTTCAACAGCAACGGGATTATATCGGAATGGAATAGCTCTATCCGAAGAGTAAGGCACAGGGCCTGCAGGCTTGATCACCAACGAAGGAGAAACCTTCGGCTTGCTACCATCATAACGGATGACAACAGGCTCGGGCAATTTGAACACAGGAGAAATCACATTCACCTCTGGTTCATCTTCATCAACATTTCGATTCTGCAGAATCTCAATGGTACCTTCATCCAACAGCTCTTGAAGCTCTCTTCGCACTTGGCGACAACCCAATCTGTTAACAGAGCAGATGCGGCATCTGTCATGGTCATGCTCCATATGACTGTACTGACACAGCAGACGATGCAACTCGACCAATGACTGTCGAATATGGCTCACATATTTGACTTTATACTTGCCAGGGCAACCCTGGACCATGTTAACCGACTTCCCATGCTCGGGCAATGGGTTCTTCGTAACATTGGGGCCTGAGTCCTCAAAGCTCAATATGCCGCATCTCATAAGGTCTTGAACCTTGGTTTTCAACGGATAGCAGTTCTCAATATTGTGACCCGGAGCACCGGAATGATAAACACAATGTTGATCTGGCTTGTACCACCACTGCGGGTTAGCAGGCACAGCCGGAGGCTCTCTCGGAGTAACCAGTTTCCGCTCTATCAAAGAGGGATATAACTCCGCATATGACATAGGAATGGGATCGAAACTGATCTTCTTCCTATCATAATTCAAATTGGCCTGATTACTGGTGCTGCCACGAGGCTGGTAAGCCTGTTGCTGTGGACGATGTTGCTGTTGATACTGAGGTTGTTGCTGATGCTGGTTGTTGTCTTTGAAGACAGGTGCTATATGAGCCACCTGATGCTGATGACGCACCGGCTTCCTCTTGTCAGAGGGTCTTCTAGGTTTAGCATGGGATTGCACAGCATGTGCCTCCCCATCTTTCTTCTTAAACGCCCCATATCGTTTAGAAGAGCTCTCATCTTTGGACAACCGTCCTTCACGGACACCTTCCTCCAAACGCATCCCCATGTTCACCATCTCGGTGAAATCAGAGGGAGCACTCGCAACCATCCGCTCATAATAAAATGAACTAAGAGTCTTCAAAAAGATCTTAGTCATCTCCTTCTCTTCCAGCGGAGGAGTGATCCGAGCTGCCAGCTCTCGCCACCTCTGGGCGTACTCTTTAAATGTCTCTTTATCCTTCTGAGACATGGCCCTGAGTTGATCACGGTCAGGAGCCATATCAACATTGTACTTGTACTGCTTGACGAAGGCTTCGCCAAGATCGTTGAAGGATCGGATGTTTGCGCTATCAAGGCTCATATACCAACGAAGAGCTGCACCGGACAAACTATCCTGAAAGTAATGAATCAGAAGTTGATCATTATCGGTTTGAGTAGACATTTTCCTGGCGTACATAACCAGGTGAGCGAGAGGGCAGGTGTTCCCTTTATATTTTTCAAAGTCAGGAACTTTGAACTTGACCGGAATCTTCACACCGGGAACCAGGCAAAGTTCAGCAGCAGACTTGCCAAACAAATCTTTCCCTCTGAGGGTCTTCAATTCCTTACGGAGCTCGAGGAATTGGTCATTCATAGCTTCCATCTTTTCATTAACATCTGGGCCCTCAAACGGCTCAGAATGATAGATGGTGTCGTCTACCCTGGGAGTGGTATGCACGACAGGAGGAGGCATAGCAAGGACCGGGCTAGATGCCGGCATAGAAGCGAAAGTAGGAGCTGGAATATCTGGGATGAAACCAGGAGGCGTACCCCACGGAAACCCGGCTGGCATGGCTGGCACGAAGTGGGCACTGGCAGCTGGCACAGTTGAAGAAACCACTTCAGATATAACAGTCCTCTGGGGAGGAGTTGCAGGAGGTGGAGAAGGTTGATTCTGAGCAGCTAGAAATTGCTCCATCAAAGCAGTGAGCCTGGCGACTTCATCCTTCAGCTCTCTGTTCTCTTGTTCCAATTGATCCATCACTCTTGCAGAATTGGCTCTGGTATAGTACCGGTGAGTCAGCTTGTCTTCAAAATAAATGAAGAGCACAGAGTTAGGCCACAGACAAGAAGACCAGAACAACCTGCTTATGCAAATGATGCATGCAATGCTTGTGCATATGCTTTATTTTTTATTTCAAGGAACTTTTAGGGTTCTATTTGCAAATTTTGAATTTTTAAGCATTTAATTTTATATGGAAAATATCTCATCAAATATATTCGAAACAAAGAAGTACAACATCTTTGATCATTACAAGGGAAAAGGAAAATAAACATCCTATGGATCCCTAGAAGCTCGAGATGCTGGAAGACGAGATACACAAAGCTTCTTGATCTCTCTCTCATAGGCCGCTTCCATATCCGCTTTCTCTTTAGCAAGTCGATCATACTTCCTCTTCCAGAATTTGGAAGACTGAGGAAGTAGAGAAGTCCAGGTATCATTCAGATCATCTATCACCTGATGCTCGAGGAACTCAATCAGAGCGTCCTTCTCCTTGATTTGCTGAAGCAACTCTTCTCTTTCACGGATCCAGGCACGTGAAAGGTCTTCTTCTCTCAACTCCTCTACACCTTGGTTGGGGAGGGTTGAAGGCCCAGCCACAACCAATGGTGTAGGTCTCGGATAATCATATGGCATAAGATACTCAGAAGCTCTCTGTCTGACCCAAGAAGTATACGGCTCCAAAGCAATGCAGTTCTTCGGACCCAACTCATTTCTACCCTTCTTGTGAATCTTGCGCCAAGCGCGGACCATCCTGGCTTTCAGGCCTTGGGGATCTTTACCCTCCTGAAAGAACACACCTTCTAACAGAATGTTATGAGGTTTATCCTTTAGGGGGAACCCAAGCTGACGACGTGCTAAGATAGGATTGTAGCTGATCCCACCACATGTACCAAGAAGAGGCACATTAGGGAATTCACCACAATAATCAATGATCTGAACAGTATCATACACGCGATCATACCAAGAGATATCATCATTAGTGAGAGACATAAGTCTCGTAGACCATCGTAGACATCCCTTGTTCTCCTTGAAAGCGACCGTCTGCGGTAAGTGAGAAATAAACCACTTATACAACAGAGGCAAACAACACATAATAACTCCTCCACCCTTTGCATTCCTCAGATGCAAAGAGAAATAGGTATCACCCAAAGAGTCGGAATGGGATTAAGAACAGAAAAGATCCTAATGGCGTTCACATCCACAAATTTGCCGATGTTGGGGAACAATACCAAACCATAGATGAGCAGCACAAATAAAGCCTCAAAGGCATCCTCACTCATGGCCTTCCCATAAACGATAGCTTGAGCGATGAGGAAATCAGAAGGAAGACCCTGAATTCCACCTTTGGTGGTCATATGCGCTTCAATAAGGGATTCATCTATGTGCAATAAGTCTGCAATCTCTCGAGAAGTCGGAATACTCTCCAAGCCACTGAACGACACCTGATCCAGAATAGGAATACCCACAAGATGAGCATACTCCTTGAGCGTAGGCAACAGCTGAAAGTCCAGAAAAGAGAAGCAGTGATACAGAGGATCATAAAACTGAGCCAAAGTACTCATCAACCCTTCGTCAACCTGAGTAGTCAACAAAGGCAGAAGCTTCCCATACCGAGCTTTGAAACCCAAGGGATCTAGTACATAGGATGTCAGATTCCTTAACTCTTTCACATCGGGCTGTCTAAAGCTGTACTTCTTTGTATGCCTTTTTGGTCTTTCCATGTCTGAAAATTTTGCAAATAAACCCTTTAAGTTCCTTGAAAATTTTCTGATTTTTCTGATGACATGAATGCAGATGAATGCATGAATGCATGAATGCAACAATCACACTCAAGGATCAAGCAAAGCACACTAGACAAAGGTCATGGGAAAGCTCATAGTATCCTTAATATCAATCATCCATTTTGGTGGATTATGGTTTACACCTTATCAACACCCAAGTTCCATTGATATTAAGGATGTCTGAACGACTCAACCATGAATCACAGGTTTGTTAAGAGTCACGAGCATGGAGTCTCGGTTAAGAACCACCCAGAGAGAGTGTACTAGGGTTTAAACCTGCCGAACATGTTCTACAAGAGGTTCCCATAGTCATCATCCCATCTTTCGAATATTATTGGAGGAACGAATACTCGTATTCCAAAAATATTCTTAAGAGAGACTCTTATGAGTGTAGTATCACGTAACAATCGCATCAGATCTTACATCTGAACGACCTCCGCACTACGTCTTAAAAATAGGCCAAGATGGGCTTGGTAAACTAAGGTCCTTGGCTTCTAAGGCACATGATTGAAAGAATAATGCCTAACCACAAATAACTTGTGTGACATTATTAATCCAACATGACCTCCACCAAGTGAATGGACTCGCAAGTCAACTTGTTAAGGAATACTCCACACAAGTCGACAAGACTACGCCATTCTCCTATACTAAGGTGCACTCGAGTTCGGGTATAGAACTCATCTCACAGAGATAACCAAGCAAACAACAATTGTATATCAAGCAATTCAAACATTACAATCAATACAGTTATCCCAAATTGTACAAAAATATGTCAAATAACAAATAAACAATATCATACAACAAGGGTGAAAAGTAGGCAAAACCACCAAGGATTATATTTTTCCCCAGCAGAGTCGCCACTTTTCTTTAGCGGTGTATTCGTCACTTTATGATTTATTGATTAAATCAAAAGCAAAGCATACAAAGAATCGAGTTGCCACCGCACTTTTATTTATCCAAAGGAATGGCTAAAAAGCGAACAAAAGCCTAAGAAGTTTTACACATAGAAAACTAATGAAAAGGTCAGAGATCTGGGTAAGGGGTTAATTACGCAATGGGAAGGTGTTAGGCACCCAAAACGTCATAGGTACTCCTAGGGAGCCCTTTTCACACTTGTTGTACGGAATGTTATTTGTTTATGAAAATATTTATTGTGCAAACATGGATGAAGAGATGAGAAAAGAATATACAAGTTATTATTTTTGTGTTTGAACGGATGAACCCGTTGCCTACGTACCTTCCATGAAAGGTAAGGATCAAAACGCCGTAGTTCGGCTAAAAGATTTCCAAAATATGAGTGGGTTCATTTTAAAACAAAAGTCCTAAGGTCTTTCGTTATCCACGGGAGAAAACTCAACCTTATACACATAACAAGTCCACCATGTGAGAAAAGCTTCAACTTGCTAGTGAGGGGTTAACCCTATAATAAGCAAGGAAGTCTTACAATTCAATCACTAAGGACAAAAGGTGAGATTAACATCAACCAACTAGGATAAATCAAACCTATGGCTAATGTATGAAAACTTATCAAGAATGGACAAAGCCACAAAACAATTGAATGAGTGAAATTAACCAATTAGGATTTATTCACAAAAGATGGTCAAAGTATGATTAGGATTCAATTCAAAAGAAGTAATATGAAAATGAAGTTTGAAAAATCAAAGGCCTAAAGCCTAGGTTTCTAATTCGAAAATAAGTGAGAATGTTTGCACAATAGTTTTCAAGTTTGGATTAACATGCAAATGGAGGTTTAAAAAAACAAAAGGTGGAAGGTGAGGGATGTAAAACTTCTTAGATGCTCACCTCTTGAGATCATATGTAGATGATCCAAGTGATTCCTTTGGAATAGGCAATGAGCAATAAGCAAATAAACAAAGCAAATGGATACCGGATGCCAATCAATGGACTTACACCAATCTCACAAACAAACATGGATATCAGATGCCAATAAATGGACTTATACCAATCTCCTAAAACAAAGAAACAATGATACCAGATGCCAATCAATGGACTTACACTAGTCTCACAGAACAAAAATGGATACCGGAGGCCAATCAATGGATTTACACCAATCTCCTAAAACAACACAAACATAGATACCAGATGCCAATCAATGGACTTTGAAATTCTAGTTATCAGACTTTGGATGTCACACTGGTTGTTATGACATCCAATTCTGCACAGACAGGGATTATGCAGAACTTAACAGTAAGTGCAGTAAATAACACAAGTAATTGTTCACCCAGTTCAGTCCAACATGACCTACATCTGGGGGCTACCAAGCCAGGGAGGAAATCCACTATTAGTAGTATCAATTCAAAGCTAAACTCACCCGTTTACAACTTATCACTTAATCCCTACCCAATGCAATTTCAATCTTAATCTAAGATCAGAGTTCCTACTCACTCCCCCTCAATCACCTCAGTGATATTAAAAACACTTTGAAGTCACACTTCAAAAACAACTCTTGGTTATGCTTCACAGCTTAAACCAAGATACACAGCACTCACGCTTAAAAGCTTCGAGTGACACAACACTTACAACTCAATGAACACCCTATGCCAAAGCAATCATCTACTTGATAATGACTTGGCTTACAAGATACGTCTAATTCTAGACTCACAAAAATACAGCAGTGAAGTAAGATGGACACACTAAATCTTCACGCCTCAAAATCCCTGAAACTGAATGGAGGAATGCCTTCCTTTTTATATTGCAGCACCTGGGCTTTTGCACCTGTATTTTCCTGAATTTTAGGTCACATAAGTTCCCACCAATTCAATATTTAGGTTGCTAACAAATAGGCTATTTGTTAGGTTCATTGAATGTAGCTTGGTTGTTGATTTCCTGAATTTTCTCTAAGCTGTTGACTTCCTAAAGAATAGCCTGAGAAAGCTGTAACAGAAAACTGAACAACCTACAATTTAGCATATGCTGTCAGGAATGAATGTCGCGACATTCAGCTTGACATCAAGGTCCATATGCTGAGTCTGTTTTTCCAGAAAACAGACTGTACAAATCTGCTGACCTGTACATGATCAAAATGACCATACTACAGTACCAGCTTACATTAGTAAATGTCAAAGTGTCCAACTTAACATTTACACAGTTGGCCTTAAGTTAGTTCTTTTATTCTCTTGAAGAACAAACTAAGTAAAATGCTGAAGTATAGCAGAACACCACTCTGCCCAATCTTCAGTAGCTGCTGTCAATGATGAATGTCACAACATCCAGTTTGACATTCAATCAGTAGGCCTTATGCCAGGTCTGGTTCTTCCTTGATAACCAGACTGCAAGTGAATACTAAGTTCTAACAGAACTCCTGATGTTCTATTCCTTAGTATCTGTTGACAGGTATGAATGTCACAACGTCCAGTTTGACATTCAATAAATCCTGTGTTAGCTAGTCCTGCAGTAACTACAATGTAGTCACATATGCATGTCATGACATCAGTCAAGACATTTGTGTTTTACCATATAATGCAGCCAATTAAACACCTACAAACTCCCCCTTTGGCAAATTTTTGGCTAAAACACTTTGATCCCCATAACAGAGTTCATAGCAGCGGAAACACTCACCTAGCAGGAAATAATACTAGCTAAAAACACTCAGAGTGGCAGCACACTCACACACATGGAAGTTAAATAAAAACTTCACATAGCAGCACCCACATATTAGAAGTTGCACCTAAACTTCAATATCTGCTGCAGGGGGGGGTCTTCAGATCTGTCATGAGAGTCTGTTGTAGAGACTTACTCTGTTTGTCAGGGGATTGATGGGTATTACTCCCCCTTTTTGTCACAAATGTTGCCAAAGCCAACAACATTATCAGAGCACAATGACAGAGCCCCAGACTTGGTTTTACTTCACAGTTTCAACCAAGTTAACATCCACTTGATCTTGCTTCACAGCTTCGATCAAGTGATCACCCACTTTTGCTTAACAGTAGGTACCACCATATCAGATGCCATGATTTTGTTTCTGACATCCAGAACCACTCCTGCATGAACAGCATCCTTGAACTCCTGCAGGTACAGTGGCCTTCTCACTGTAGGGTGTCTCCTTACCCTCTTGTATACACCCTTGTTGCAAGCAGCATAGCTATGATCTGTTGACCAATCATAGCCTAGTACAAATTGTTTAATAGGCAGAGATATTAAACAATTTATCCCAAACATCAGTGGTTGCTATAAGGTCTCAGAGAGACATATTCCCAGTTTGCTCCTTAAGTTTTCAAACTGAGTAGCATCCAGAGCCTTTGTAAATATGTCAGCCAGTTGAAGATCCGTGGCTACATGTTCCAAAGTGATCACCTTGTCTTTCACCAGATCTCTGATGAAGTGGTGCCTAATGTCAATATGTTTGGTCCTGCTGTGTTGGATGGGATTCTTGGAGATGTTGATGGCACTGAGATTATCACAGAACAATGTCATGACATTTTGAGTGACATTGTACTCAGTGAGCATTTGTTTCATCCAAACCAGTTGGGAGCAACTGCTTCCAGCAGCTATGTATTCAGCCTCTGCAGTGGACAGAGAGACACAGTTCTGCTTCTTGCTGAACCACGATATGAGGTTTTCTCCTAAGAAGAAACATCCACCTGATGTGCTTTTTCTGTCGTCAGCACTTCCAGCCCAATCAGCATCACAGTACCCAGATAGGACAGGCTCAGACCCATGTGAGTACAGCATCCCATAGTCACATGTCCCATTGATGTACTTGAGAATCCTTTTGACTTGATTCAAGTGACTCACCTTGGGCTCTGCTTGGTATCTGGCACATACTCCAACTGCATAAGAAATGTCAGGTCTACTTGCAGTTAGATACAGCAGACTACCTATCATGCTCTTGTACAGGCATTGATCAACACTAGGCCCTCCATCATCTTTGGTTAACTTCAGATGAGTAGGAGCTGGAGTCCTCTTGTGCCTGGCATGATCCATACCAAACTTCTTGACTATGTTCTTGGCATACTTGCTTTGGGAGAGAAACATAGAGTCCTCCATTTGGTTTACTTGCATTCCAAGGAAATAGGTCAGTTCTCCCACTAGACTCATTTCAAACTCAGACTGCATCTGGTGAACAAATTTTTAACCATTTGTTCTGACATTCCACCAAAGACTATATCATCAACATAGATTTGAGCTATCATGATTTTGCCTTCTTCATCCTTCACAAACAAGGTTTTATCTATGCCACCCTTTCTGTATCCATTTGAGGTCAGAAATTCGGTTAACCTTTCATACCAAGCTCTGGGTGCTTGCTTCAACCCATACAAGGCTTTCTTCAACTTGTATACATGCTCAGGTTGGTTAGGATCACAGAACCCTTTGGGTTGTTCCACATAGACTTCTTCATTCAGGTAGCCATTCAAGAATGCACTCTTCACATCCATTTGGAATAGCTTAAACTTTAGGATGCAAGCTACCCCCAACAGCAATCTGATGGACTCAAGTCTAGCCACAGGAGCAAATGTCTCATCAAATTCTACTCCTTCAACTTGAGTGTATCCTTGAGCTACTAGTCTTGCTTTATTTCTAGTAATTACTCCTTTCTCATCAGATTTGTTTTTGTAGATCCACTTGGTACCAATGATGTTGGACCCTTCAGGTCTTGGAACCAGCTCCCATACTTCATGCCTTGTGAACTGCTCGAGTTCCTCTTGCATGGCACTGATCCAGTATTCATCTGTCAGGGCTTCTTTCACATTCTTTGGTTCAACCTTGGAAACAAAGCAGGAATTTGAGTTTATTCCTCTTGACCTGGTGGTTACACCACTGGTGGGATCCCCTATGATGAGATCCTTAGGGTGGTCTTTCTGAATTCTGATAGATGGCACTTTGGTGGTTGCCTCTATTTCACATTCAGGAGGAGGTTCCTGTACTTCTTCAGACTTGACTGGACTGTCAGTTTGACTGTCGAGGAATGTTTCAACATCCTCCATGACATCGGTTCCTTCCTCTTTATCATCCACAATGACATTTATGGACTCCATCAGGACATTGGTCCTGTAGTTGAGCACTCTATAGGCTCTGCTGTTTGTGGAGTATCCCAGAAATACGCCTTCATCACTTTTGGGATCTAGCTTCCTTCTCTGTTCACGATCTGTGAGGATGTAGCATTTACTTCCAAAAATATGAAAGTACTTCACAGTGGGTTTTCTACCCTTCCATATTTCATACAGAGTGGAGGAGGTTCCTTTTCTCAAGGTGACTCTGTTGTGAACATAGCACGCGGTATTCATTGCTTCAGCCCAAAAGTGCATAGGGAGCTTCTTTGCATGAATCATTGCTCTGGCAGATTCTTGAATAGTTCTATTTTTTCTTTCAACTATTCCATTCTGCTGAGGAGTTATAGGTGAGGAGAACTCATGGCTTATTCCTTCAGACGAGCAGAACTCATCAAACTTGGAATTCTTGAATTCAGTACCATGATCACTTCTAATCCGGACCACACTACTGTCCTTTTCCCTTTGAAGTCTTAGGCACAGATCTTTGAAGACATCAAATGCATCTGACTTCTCTCTGATGAAGCTTATCCACGTGTATCTGGAATGGTCATCAACCACCACGTAGGCATACTTCTTCCCACCAAGACTTTCAACCTGCATAGGTCCCATTAGGTCCATGTGCAGCAGTTCCAGAACTCTGGAGGTTGTGGAATGTCCCAGCTTTGGGTGTGACATCTTGGTTTGCTTGCCCACTTGGCATTCTCCACAGACTCTTCCTTCATCAATCAGAAGCTTTGGCATTCCTCTGACTGCTTCCTTGGATATAATCTTCTTCATTCCCCGTAAGTGGAGATGTCCGAGTCTTCTATGCCACAACTTCACCTCCTGTTCTTCCTTGGCTGAGGAGCATGTTGTGGAAAAGTTAGAGAGATCAGGTTCCCACAGGTAGCAGTTGTCTTTGGACCTGGTTCCTCTCATAACTTCCTGATTGTCACCATTTGTCACAATGCACAGCTCCTTAGTAAACTGAACATCAAAACCTTGATCACACAGCTGACTTATGCTTATAAGGTTTGCAGTTAGTCCTCTTACTAACAGCACATTGTTCAGTTTTGGCACTCCAGAACAGTCCAGTTTGCCCACACCTCTTATTTTTCCTTTGGCTCCATCACCAAAAGTCACATAGCTGGTGGTGTGAGGTTGAATGTCTACCAGTAGATTTTCCATACCAGTCATATGTCTTGAGCATCCACTGTCAAAGTACCAGTCTTCTCTGGAAGAGGCCCTTAGGGCAGTGTGTGCTATCCTAGCATACCATTGTTGCTTCTTAATGGGAACACATCGCTTACGTGTGTTATGCTTAGGTCTGACATGTGAGGCTCTGTTAGGGAAGCCATGAATCCAGTAGCAGAAGGCTTTTATATGCCCAAGCCTGCCACAGTGGTGACACCTCCAATTCTGGTATATTCTCTTCTGAAGATCATTCATCCTAGCTCCTCGATGTTGAGACATTGGCTTTGACATCTGCTTGAACTTCTGAACTCTAGCCTTTGGGCGTTTGTGTTCAGCTCTTTTTCCAAATCCTAGCCCAGATTTGGTTCCAGACTGCTGTCCCACCTTTAGTATTTCTTCCAAGGTGTCAGTTCCCTTATTCATCATTCTGATGGATTTGGTCATCTGGTTCAGCTTGGAGGTCAGCAGGGCTATCTCCTCATTTAGCCCCTCTATGGCAGACATTTGTTTCTGTCTCTCATCTTCCAGTTCCTTGATGAGTTTCTTCTGTTTTTCTCCTTGTGCACGCACATCTGCACTGGTGGTACACAGCTTCTTGTATGCTGCAGAAAGTTCATCAAATGTCAGCTCATCTGCACTTGTGTCATCTTCAGAGACACACACACTGGTTAGTGCAGTGACATGTTTGGCAGATTCTCCTTCAGATTCACTTTCAGAATCTCCTTCAGACCATGTGATAGCTAGCCCCTTACTTTGCAATTTGAGGTAAGTAGGGCATTCAGCTCTGACGTGTCCATACCCTTCACAGCCATGACACTGGATTCCCTTCCCATGGTTGAACTTCTCATCATAAGTTGATCTTTTCTTAATGTCAGACGGGATGTTCTTGACATTAGGTCTACCTCTTTGATCAATCTTCTTCATGACCTTGTTGAATTGCCTCCCAAGCATGGCTAAGGCTTCTGATATACTTTCATCACCTCCTGTATATCCTTCTTCTGACTCTTCTTCAGCATTTGTTATAAAGGCTATGCTTTTCTTCTTCTCAGCATACTCACCTAAGCCCATTTCAAAGGTTTGGAGAGAACCAATGAGCTCATCTACCTTCATATTGCTGATGTCCTGAGCCTCCTCTATGGCAGTGACCTTCATAGCAAACCTCTTAGGCAAGGACCTGAGAATCTTTCTTACAAGTTTCTCTTCAGTCATTTTCTCACCTAGTCCACCAGAGGTGTTTGCAATTTCAAGAATATTCATGTGAAATTCATGAATAGTCTCTTCCTCTTTCATCCTCAGATTTTCAAACTTGGTTGTCAACATCTGAAGTTTGGACATCTTCACCTTGGAAGTACCTTCATGAGTTACCTTGAGGGTATCCCAAACTTCCTTAGCTAATTCACAATGGTGCACTAGTCTGAAGATGTTCTTGCTGATTCCATTGAACAATGCATTCAAGGCCTTGGAATTTCCAAGAGCTAGTGCCTCTTGCTCCTTGTCCCACTCTTCTTCAGGAATCTGCACACTGACTCCATCTTCACCTGTCCTCATTGGATGTTCCCATCCTTTGTTGACAGCTCTCCAGACTTTGCTGTCTAGAGACCTTAAGAAGGCTATCATACGAGGCTTCCAGTCATCATAATTAGAGCCATCCAACATGGGTGGTCTATTTGAGTGTCCTAAATCCTTGTCCATGGTACTAGAAAGTAACTTCCCTAGATCTCACCCAGAACTTCACAGGCAGGGTGCCTGCTCTGATGCCAATTGAAATTCTAGTTATCAGACTTTGGATGTCACACTGGTTGTTATGACATCCAATTCTGCACAGACAGGGATTATGCAGAACTTAATAGTAAGTGCAGTAAATAACACAAGTAATTGTTCACCCAGTTCAGTCCAACATGACCTACATCTGGGGGCTACCAAGCCAGGGAGGAAATCCACTATTAGTAGTATCAATTCAAAGCTAAACTCACCCGTTTACAACTTATCACTTAATCCCTACCCAATGCAATTTCAATCTTAATCTAAGATCAGAGTTCCTACTCACTCCCCCTCAATCACCTCAGTGATATTAAAAACACTTTGAAGTCACACTTCAAAAACAACTCTTGGTTATGCTTCACAGCTTAAACCAAGATACACAGCACTCACGCTTAAAAGCTTCGAGTGACACAACACTTACAACTCAATGAACACCCTATGCCAAAGCAATCATCTACTTGATAATGACTTGGCTTACAAGATACGTCTAATTCTAGACTCACAAAAATACAGCAGTGAAGTAAGATGGACACACTAAATCTTCACGCCTCAAAATCCCTGAAACTGAATGGAGGAATGCCTTCCTTTTTATATTGCAGCACCTGGGCTTTTGCACCTGTATTTTCCTGAATTTTAGGTCACATAAGTTCCCACCAATTCAATATTTAGGTTGCTAACAAATAGGCTATTTGTTAGGTTCATTGAATGTAGCTTGGTTGTTGATTTCCTGAATTTTCTCTAAGCTGTTGACTTCCTAAAGAATAGCCTGAGAAAGCTGTAACAGAAAACTGAACAACCTACAATTTAGCATATGCTGTCAGGAATGAATGTCGCGACATTCAGCTTGACATCAAGGTCCATATGCTGAGTCTGTTTTTCCAGAAAACAGACTGTACAAATCTGCTGACCTGTACATGATCAAAATGACCATACTACAGTACCAGCTTACATTAGTAAATGTCAAAGTGTCCAACTTAACATTTACACAGTTGGCCTTAAGTTAGTTCTTTTATTCTCTTGAAGAACAAACTAAGTAAAATGCTGAAGTATAGCAGAACACCACTCTGCCCAATCTTCAGTAGCTGCTGTCAATGATGAATGTCACAACATCCAGTTTGACATTCAATCAGTAGGCCTTATGCCAGGTCTGGTTCTTCCTTGATAACCAGACTGCAAGTGAATACTAAGTTCTAACAGAACTCCTGATGTTCTATTCCTTAGTATCTGTTGACAGGTATGAATGTCACAACGTCCAGTTTGACATTCAATAAATCCTGTGTTAGCTAGTCCTGCAGTAACTACAATGTAGTCACATATGCATGTCATGACATCAGTCAAGACATTTGTGTTTTACCATATAATGCAGCCAATTAAACACCTACAGACTTATACTAGTCTCCTACCATATCATAGGAACAATTGCCAAGTAATGGACTTATGCTTGTCTCCTCCATGGACAAAGTAAAATGCTACAAAGCAAAGCTTATGAAATGATATACAAATGATGATGATAAATGCACAAAGGCACACTCAAGCAAATATGCACAGATGAGTCAAGTAAGTAATCAATCAAAGTCAATTAGCACACACTATATACAATCAATTAGGCTCAAGCAAGGTTAGACTTTACAGTCAACTGGAATGGGGTAATATGAGCTCTTAACCCTAACATTGAGAGTTAGGGTGAAGCAGATGAAAAGGAGATGAGGGGTGTGCCTCATAGCTCTTATCCCTGGCATGGGAGAGCTTTTGAATAATAGAATGTGTGGGAGTTTAGAAAGTAGGAACTCTTCTCCACAAATGAATGACTCTATAAGATCTTGGGTTAATATCCACAATGCATCAACACATTGTGTGAGCAAAGTGGATGACACACTGAATAGTAGGAGATGGATTGCACATCTCTTTTATCTACCAATTTCCTCATAAGAGGACTTTTCCTGATTGGCACCAAAGATAAACAATCACAAGCATTGCCTCTTAAGGAGGACTTTAGACAGGTGCCTACCAATAACAGTAGGTCTTCCAGACTACATGAAGAAGAGAGGTTATACCTAAGTGGTTAAGCAACCAAGCAAAGCAAAGTTCAAATGAACTTAAGCAACTAATGTACCTGTGGAAACATCAAACAAATCAGTACAACTATACAGACAAACAACCAACAGTTAATATCAGACAAACAGATAAGGTTCACAATGTGCAAGTCAAAGGTCAAACTCAAATGAGTCAACATCAACCTACAAAACACACAAAGATTAGTAATCAAAGGCAAACATCAATGCTCAAATGATGGAGCATCAACAACTATGGAACTTGGATGTTCAACCTGAAATCAAAGTTTCAAACATGAGAGGCAAACCACTAGGTCAAAGCCTAGGGTCAAAGATGGATAAAAAATTCAAAACAGAAGCTGAAAATTAACATGAATCAACTTCAAACACATCTTGAAACATTCTAAAAAGGTCTCACATCAATATCATTAACCAAAAGCATTTCATGATCAATTGAAGTTCAAGGCAATTTAAAAGCTCAAATGTGACCAACCAGAATGAAAAATCTCAATAAAATCAGAAATCATTCAAATAATTCCAAGGAAATTGACGCTCATTCACAACATCCATATCAAGCATCACACAACAAATCAGGACAATTGGAGATCATTAGGCAAGGCAAACACATCACATAAGTTGGACAAGCAAAGGTGTGACACAAATTGTCACACCATCTTAACATGATCATAAAACAGAAATGAGAAATGGTAAAAATATCAAATCAACACCAAAATGTCCAGCAATGAGTCTAGTTTTATCATGCAAATTTCAGATTCATTGGATTAACAACCAGCATTTCACAAATGATATAGCAAGGCAAGGTACAAAGTGGATACATGTTCACAAACCCTAGCACAAAATGAAATCCAGCCAAGCCCAATTTATGGAAAAATGATCAAAAAATAATAGACAAAATAAGGAATGCAATGCAAAAAACCTCATAATTTTTAGAGCAATTTTCAAATTAATATGAATTTTGTAAGATGATGAAAAAATAAAAAATGATATGTGAAGCATGTACATGAACACATGGAGGGAAAAGGAAAATCAAAGATGCATTTGAAATATGGAACCGCAGGGAATCAAACTGGGAAGCAATTCAAGTGACTCAGCGCGCCAAGCCTTGAAACTCTGCATTTCATTTATGACGTGGCTTGGTCAACACCGGTCAACAAGCATGGACCAATGGGAGCGCTGCATGGGATTTGCATGGACCAATCACAATCCAGCCCTAATCTAACATACTGGAACGGTTTTATGTTGCCAAAACGAATCAAAAGCGTGGCCTAAGACTGAATCATCTTCCTCCTCGCGCGCACTCAATGAACAGTAGATATTCATCAATCATCAAGAACAAAAATCCCAGAAATCATGATTAAGGACATCATCGCGTTGCATATCTCATGTAGATTACAAATCAATTAACAACTAAGCCTAAATCATCATGTTAAGATCAAATCGAGCAAAACTAATTTCATGCATGGAATTTTAAATCAACCTAACTCAGTGAATATTGCATGGAATTTCATGATCTAAAGCTCAGAGTAACCAACATCACAAGATCTACAACAATAGCATAATAATTTTGAGAAAAAGAGAGATCGATTTGGAACCTCTTTGAAGTGCAGAACTGGAATTCACTTGATTCAGGCTTTGTAATGCTCAACAGTTCTTCTATGCAGCTTGTAGAGTTGATTGGATGAAAGATCGAAGCTCAATTGCTCTTGATTCAACCAGAATTTCAAATCACCATTGATGCTTCATGCTTTGAATATGCTTCCATGTGCCACGATTTTCTTGAATTCTACCTCCAAACTTGCTCAATGATGCTTCAGAAAGATGAATTGATAAAGATAAATGCAATTTGTTTGAAGAAATTGAAAGAAAATTTGAGAGAAAAAGTTTGAGAAATTTTCTAGATCTGAAATTGTGATTGTTGTTATGCTGAAACAGTTAGGGTTTTTGCTTTATACCTCCTACTAATCATGTTTAATTAAGCTTAAACCAAGTGCAAATGAATTTGATTAAGTTTCAAGGTGTTTTGGAAAATTTGGTTTTCACCTCCATGCATGAAATGCATGTGTTAACAGTGCACGAAATCAATTGAATTTCACTTAAAATGCATTTTTAAAATCATTGGTGAAAGCAAAATGTTCAAATAGTTCACCAAATTTGAATATTGAAATTTCCCTCCAAAAATCCAAGAACTTGCAAATGATTATGTGATGACAATTTGTGCAATGCAATGTATGTTTTGGAAACTAGAGGTCATAATAAGAACAATGCAAAAAGAGCCATCCAATTTGGAGCTTTGGTTGAGAAGTTATGCCCATTTGAATCTTCATACACACTTTTCCATGTTTTGATCATATCTCCTTAACCACACATGAGAAATTGATGATCTTGGACTTTTTGGAAATGGGAGAGAAAGATCTACAACTTTCATGTTCAACAAAATTTCATTTGAAGCTTTCTTGATGATGTAATTTGAAGTTGAAGTTAGGTTAAAACCTTTCCATTTTTGGCAAATTCAAATTATAGGTCACTTTCTATTTTTGGAAAGTTTTGACCTGACTTTAAATTCTTCAATGTTGATGTTTGAAATGTCAAATGAGACTTGTTTGAACATGAATGAGGTATTTTTAATCACTTCCCACCTCCAAATCCAACTGTTGACTTTCTAGGCCTTCAGTTGACCTGACAATGTTCTGATGAAATTCCAGCCTCTACCACTTGGGATTTTGATTCAAAATGATATCATGGTTCATATGAACTCCTGTGAATGATTATGGGGTCCAAGTTCTCAAGAATGACCACCACTTATTGCTCAATGAATGCCTTTGATTGCTTTGACCTGTGATTGCTTCATCTGCAAGACAAAGGTTAGATGACATATTTTTGTATTTTTGGTTAGTGGTAAAAGGAAAAGCAATGATATACAAAATGAAAACATGCTTGGTGATCAAGAATCACTCTAAAAAAGATAACCAACCCACAGGGAAGGAGGCAAGGTGCACAATGATCCTTGAGGCAATGTGATGATATGATGTGATGCCATGAGGGATCTTAGGGACAAAATTGGGGTCTTACAGTTACAAATATCCCAGATCAAAAAATCATCTAACCGAACCCCCAATCAAAAAGCTCGGATATGCGTATAAAAGGCAACAGTATGATAATGATTCACAAATCGATTAACAACAACTAATCACAACTATTTGAATCCAAAGTTATACGGATAAGTCTATCTCCAATGATATTTCACACAAAAACACAAGAGAGGCAATTTCTCGAACACTTAGTGTACGATCAATAATGTTTGGAACTCTATGTGGTTTTTTTTTGTCCTAGAAATCCAATCATAACCAAATGGTTTATGATCTACACAACAACACCAATTTCAAAGTGTGTTCAAAATTATGATCCAAACAATATTGATCAAATGATCAATGTAATCGACAATTTGCGAACCAAAAATAAAAGATATACACCTTGCTATGGGTATGTATGCCCTAAATTCGAATTCAAATTGAGATATTATATTATCTCTTACTTTGCAAATGTATGAATACTAGAGATGGAGAATTTTAACCCTATAAACCCTAGGTTTGTTGTTGATTCTACCACCTCCGAGAACCTTGATCAAAGAATTATCAAGTAACCCATAATGTTGCTTTAATTCACCATTCTCATGTTACTTCTTTGAACGAAACCCCTTGCTCTTCAAAGCTTTCACTAGGTCGAATTAATTCCAAGCGAACACTTGTTGAAACCCAAGATTTGCCAACACGATCCACTATCTCACGCTACTCCTTTGCAAGGCACCCCTTGTCCTAAGGCTTTCACTCGATCGGATCCAGATTGCACAATCTTGTCCAAAACCTTCAAACCCTAACGATCTTGAAGGAAAACCCCACCTTGGTTTTTTGATTTGAAATCCTCAAAGTTCTCAAGCCAATATCAACGGTATAAACAACCTAATTGGATGCTATCAACCCTAATCTGGATGGCACCCAATCAAAAAATGATTATGTGTAGTTTGATTATGTGTATGCATATAAGAGAGGTTGAAGATGATGAGAATGCTCTGAAATCCCGATTTTGTATAGGTTTTACTCACTAGAAACCTTACTATACAATGATGCATGTATGATATATTTATATGCATGCATGTTTTGAGACAAAAGGAATGCATAAGACTTCGAAAAATCATGAATTTTTGAAAAATTTCGTCGCATAGGTTGACCTATGAAAGTCATGTACCAACCTGTTCGACACACAGGTCGACCTATGTAAAGTCATGTGTCGACCTATGTATACAATGCACTGCCTATGTGTCGGCCTGAATTGGCTACACATGAGCCAAAACCTACAAGCTTCAATACTGCATCATGGGTGTCTACCTATGGAATGAATGTGTCGACCTATAGCAATTTTTTCCTTTATAGGTCGACCTGTAGACGTATGTGTCGACCTATAGCAGGAAACACTTTTCTATAGGTCGACCTGTAGACGTATGTGTTGACGTATGCAGTAACTTTTCACCAAAAAAAGTTTTTCATGCAGTTTTGATGCATGAGACTTTTTCGAAATTGTTCCTAAATTCTTTTATGAATCCTAATGCAAAGATGCACATAGAGAATAAGAGGATACTATCCAATATACATTAACACTAAAGTATCATAGTTTTGACATCATGCAAAATATATCTAATAGAAGTTGCACTCACAGGTGAGTCTAACTCTGAAGGTGAGTCTAACTATGATAGTGGAGTTGACTCTGAAGGTGATCCAACCTCTGAAGTTGATCCTGCCTCTGAAGGCGGAGCTTCTGAAGGTGGATATTTTTAAGGTGAACTTGCACAGTTCTAGAGGCCACATAGAGTTAGATAGATACCAATGAGAGTTACAGACTTTGAATTACTATATGATATAGAGATTGACTCTAAAGGGGAAGTCATATAAAGTGCCATGATGGTGGACTTTAAACTTGTCAGCATCAATGAGGCTCTCAAGAAGAAGGTGTGGGCGAATGCCATAAAGGAAGAAATTGACGAAATTGAAAGAAACAAGACATGTGAATTAACTATTCTACCTCAAAATAAGAAATCCGTCAGTGTGAGATAGGTTTTCAAGATAAAGCTGAAGCCAGATGGTTTAGTTGCCAAGCATAAAGTAAGGTTAGTATCTAGAGGATTCCTATTTCCATACCCCTAAAATTTGCCCTACCTATTTTTCATTTTTATATGGCTTATGTTCTCCAATTCATATGCATAGTCCTCTTAACATTCATTTAGAAATCATTCATTTCCATTCATTTGCATAAGGTAACATCATTGGTACAAAAGGTTCATGATTTCAACTGGTTTATCTCAACATTTGGGATATTGAGGATTTTGTTAGATGAATATGAATGGTGCTCTTATTGTTACATATGAGACAAGATGTTGTGAATTTCAAGTGAATGTTATTGGTCTCATGAACTAGGTTTTGTTGTGCTTACTTATGAATCAAGTCATTTTGGACTATTACTTGAAAAATAAGAGATAATGTGCTTTAGTTAATTTTGGTTAAAAACAACTATGAGAGGTTGACTTTTATTGACATATTTATTGGGACTTTATTATTCAAGAGGGGTCATGGCTACATTTTGGATCCATTTATTGAAGATATTTTGGATGCACCATTGATGACTTCTCGACAAGTTTACCGATACCGTCGAAGTAATAAAAAGATCGAATCCCCATGGACGGCCTCCAAGCAAGACAAAATATGCGCAATTTGGAAAAAATAGTCAAAGGGGGGGGGGGATTCAAGATTCAGTGTGAAAAGTAAATAAATGAGTAAACAATGTCACGAATCCGATCAGATTATGTTGTAGAATCCCATATTCCTCTCTTGTTGATGTTTGATACGATATATGAATTATCTAATCATTATAACCTCACGACGAATTAACAAAACCGTTATAGCCGATCCCTCACAAAATAACTCACAAACCACTATCGGGAGCTTCTCTTCCTAGTCCGCCAATGTAAGAAGGGTTAGGCCATGTATAGAACATTAATTCTCTATGCCACTACTCGGGGTCTCGTATCCCTATTCAACCAGTGTAAGTACAACAATTGCCCTAGGTCCAACACATAAACTAATGGTCAGTATTTCCTATGTGCCCAAAATCAGATTAAAAGAGTATATCATATAAAAAGCATTACAAACAAGAAGAAATTGAATAAAATTATAGATCAATAGGTTCATACAGTGGTCAAATCAACATAGAATCCAACAATTGAAAAACAGGTTCATCATAACATAACCTAACTTAGAAGAATTTAGATACTCATAATGTAATTAAAAATACCATAATTGATAAACAATGATAACATAAGAAGTTCCTTGAAGAGATGACCACCAATGGCTTTAAATGATACATAAATCACCACATGTGTTATGTAATTCATGCTTCAATCTCCAAAATCATAATCCTTGTGAAAGTGTTGAAAAACCTCTTTTAAAGGCGTTAGAATGGACCAGAATACATCAAAAAAAGGCCCAGAAAAGTGACCATTACGTGCACGATACCCTGCATTACGTGCACGATGCAACTTTTAATGCCATATTGCGTGCACGATGCTGCGCGATGATGCATGTTATTATTTCCGAAGCTTCACTCTTTTTTGCTCCCTTTTCACTCAATTTTTCACAAAGTCCATAATTTGCATACTTATCTATTTTTCCTTTATTCTTCCTTAAATTTGCTCGATTCTTACTTGTTTTGCTCCGATTCTTCGACTAAATATATGCAATGACAGGCTGTCATCACAACCCCAAACTTAGATCGTTGTTTGTCCTCAAGTAACTTTCCTACAACTACACATTTCAATAGACAACAAGTCGCACAATAACAATCGAACATCACTAAATTAAATATTTCTTTTACCTGACCATGGTTCTAGCTCCCAACTTCTATCCGACGAATTCGGAAAACATCCTCAATGTTGACGAGTACTCAACCTGTCTCTCTGCTCACTATAACTCACTCAATCAACATGCAAAATCAATTAAACTTATCTTGATCATGTTCTAATCGAGTTCATCATAGAAATCACAACACACACATTAGAGGACTTTTTAGGTTGTAACTTGACTTATGTTAGAGTGAGATATTTTTAGGAAAGTAGGTTTACACCTTTGGAGTTATTTTCCTAGTTATCCTTCATTCATCAACCTTTTTTTTTGTTCCTTTTTTATAGTACTAGAAAGTTTTGATCCTTCCTCTTCTTTTCTCATTCATTTTTTTTGAAGAAGTGTCTTTCTAGTACCCCAATCCTAAACTTAAAAATTTGCTCACTTCCAAGAGCAACCCCATACTTAATCTTTTTCATATATGTTAATAACTATACTTATACCTAACTCCAAAGAGAGGATGTAAAGAAAAGATCTTTCAAGTAATATGGCTTAAGAATTTAAGGCTACGTCACCGAAAGAAAGGCTTAGGCTCAAAGTGGCTAGCAATGGATAAATCTATTACTAAAGGGTGGTTTACAAAGGATTATAGTCATAAACAAAAAAATTGCCTTAGTGTGTGATGTTCAAACCAGATAACTTAATCAGAAATAAATCAAACCAGATAAAAGAATAATGCGTGGGTACACTCATAAAGAAAGAAAAGTGAACAATGAAAATATTTAACTCAAACCTTACTAGATGAGGTATCTGTAGGTTAAGTACAAGTCCGTTGATTCTTTTCTCATCATTCTCCTTCAAGTTGCTAGTTACTATTGTGATGATCAAGTTTATTTTGGATCATTTGTTCAATGCTAAAGTGCTAAACTTGCAATTTGAAAAAAAAAAACACAAACAACTACAAACTTGTTTATTAAAGAAAATTTAGATCTTCATGGAAAGTTTATGCTTGAGTAGCTACTTCCTCTTGACATGGTCTTGAATAGAACCAAAATAAATTCTGCCAAACAAAAACTAAAAAAAAAATTGATGGGTTGCCTCCCATCCAACGCTTCTTTTTCTTTAATAGCTTGATGCTTCATGCTCAAAACACATCAGGCGCAAGGGATACCCTCACACCGGTGAAAAATACATTTTTTTTATCCTCTTGTGAACTTAAATACATTTCTCTTTCAATTGATAGAAAATCTCTAGATCCTCCACATATGGTGTCCATTGATATGCATTAAATACCACTTTCTCCTTATTAAACTTCAAAATTAACTCACATGTCTCCACATTTATTTTTGTCTTCCCGGTTGCCAAGAATGGGGCACTGAGAATCACATACCATTTCGACTCATTTTTCATGTTGATCACCACAAAGTATGCGGGGAAGGTAAAACCATCAACATGAACTAACACATCTTGTACAATACCTAGCGGACGAGTCACAAGTGAATCTACCAAAGTGAGCGTCATGTTGCTTGGTATGATCTCTATCATCTCCAATTCCTTAAACTTTTTCAGTGGCATGTGTAGCGGGAAATTCATGATCATCAAGCTATTGACAAGCTAGAGATCAAATAACAAGAGTCGCCACCGCGCTTTTATTGTTTCCAATGGAAAAGGGAAAAAGTACGAACAAAACCCAAAAGTAAGAAGTTTTCAAATCAAAACTAATAAAAAGTCAGAGATCACAGGTAAGGGGGTTGGTTACACAAAGGGAAGGTGTTAGCACTCAAAGTGTCCTAGGTACTCCTAGGGAGCCCTTTTTGTGTGCATATATATTTTTTACAAAGTGATGTTTACAAACAAGTAGAATAGGGGGATGAGAAAAGAATTCATTAATTATATTTTTGTGTTTGACAAGATCTTCGGTTTTGTGCCTACGTACCAACATAAAAATGAGGGATCAAAACCTCGTAGTTCGTGATACAAATTTCAAAGTGGATGCATTGTTTTTATCAAAAATTAAGTTTGAAAGGCATAAAGGCCTAAAAATGGTTTGAATGTGTTAGTTCTTTTTGCTTTTTGAAAGTTTAAGTCAAGTATAGTTAAGTTTATTTACAAGTTTGATTTAAGAAAAGAAGTTTGAAAATGCAATGGCATAAGGCCAAAGTTTCTATCTTTTTTGCAAAAGTGGTCAAAGTTTAGAACAAAAGTAGTTCACACAAAGAAGATTTTGAAAAATGGAGGGAGAGATTTTGAAATTAAAGGTATGGGGAGAAGATGAAGAGACTATCCTATGTACCAAATTAAAAGTTAAGAGTTGGAAAGATCTGACCAAGTGGGTAGCAATCCAATAGACAAGAATGTCAATAGAAACCCAGAATTACCTTGGACTTTTTAGAATCAAGCAACACACAAATGTACATATTATATTATCTTGAAGAGAAATGCATCAAATAAAGATGGCCACATCCAAGCTTATCCATTCCATGATCTTCTTCAAAAATAGCCTATGTAACAGATGATCTTCTTCAAAAATAGCCTATATTAACATAAACAATTGGAATGATATGAACAATGGCAAATGAAATAGAGTGCTAAAAGTAAATTACATTAAAGTAAAAGCTTGAAATTAAAAGTTACTAGTTAATTGGTTAGAAGTTAGTATTGTTTTGATTTTGCTTTTCATTTCAAGATATTCTTTGGAGAACACTCAACCCACTTATCACAAGCATGAACCCTTGAGCCAAAACATCTTCCAAATGAAGGAAAGAAGGCCAAGTTTCCATACAATACCATGAAAAAGGGGAGACTTACAATCTCACTAACTAGAATGCTTATGCCTTTTATGTGACAAATTTAGCGCTATGTTAAGCAATCATAATTGAACTTATGTAGAAGTCACAACTATTTGAGGTCGGGCAATAGAATTTTGGTGTTAATGCATGTTAGAGACATAGTATAATGGACTATGCTCATGAAACATACCACACACAAAAAAGAATATGCAAAAGGTGTGGGCTAATCTCATCCATACTCATGTCAATTTTTCAATCAACTAGCATTAGGACTTTGAGATGTCATAGGCCAAATGAAATGAATGAATGAAGAAGAGGAATGAGATAAAGTGGGAGGGGAATGGATCAAAACACAAATTGGTCAAAGGAGGACTTTTAATATCATCCATTCATTTTGGGAGATGGAATGTACATTCCATCAATCCCCTAAATCCAATGATATTAATTTGACAAAGTCAAATCAACCTTGACCAAGGCCCAACAACAAGAGTCAAACATAAACAAGTCATCACAATTGGTCAACAAATTTATTTGGCATTTATTCAAATTAAAACACTAAAATAGTGCATTTAAATTAAAAATGGTTTGTCCAATTCCTAAAATCTCATCAAAACACCAAAGAAATGGCCATGAGATTTATCATAGGTCAAACAAGGTCAAAGGACCTTGGAGAAAAAAATTCATAATTTTTGGACATTTAAAAATATTTTTAAACAATTAAAAACAAATGCAAAATCAATTAATTCATGAAAAATATTAATAATGATCCAAAAAATAATTTTAATTCTGAATATGAAAGAGAAAAATATTTGAATTTTGTTGGTGAAAGTCCCATATTTTTTGGATCAATATTGAATTTAATATGAATTATTGAAAATAATGCAATTAAAATATCAGAAAAAACGTGGACCACTTGATCTCCCTCGTTAATTGAGGTGGCATATCAAGTGGCCAGAAACGCACTATCCACCATGCACTCAAGTCAGCTCGCAACAGGCATGATATTCAAAATGAACGCATGAGATTAAAACAAATTACATGGATCATATGGCTATGAGACATGCCAGCGCATGGCCGGAGCTGTAGCTCCAGTCTACTTCTCCGGTGGACCTCACCGGACTGGTCCACCATCAACCATCACCAAAATTAAAAACAAGGACATGATTTCAAAGTAAAAATGACACTGAGCTCGAATCTGGCCTCAATTCACTCTAACTCCAAGTATATTGAGAGATACATGGAGTTGAAATTTTAGGTACATGAACTGAGTTGCTTCGATTTGGCCTCAAAGCAACTCAATCTTCTTGCCTACATTGGTAGGACTTCAGACAACCAGAGAATCAATAGAATTGAGCAAGAATTTGAGAGAATCGAAGAGATTAAAATTTCTGGAAAATACCTTCAATGGAGGTCTGGATTCAATTGATCTTGATCTTGCTTGTGCTTGATCTCACTCCACTTGCTTGCAGAAGAATGATTGGATTCTTACAAGACTGTGGATTCCCGGAGATTTGAATTTCAAAACAGTGGAAATTCAACCTCAAATTCAAATGAATTTATCAGGTTTATCCTTTGCAAAGTGAGGGTTTGAGATGGGGGACCAAAGTTGGCGCAAATGTGTGTTGATTGCTGAGCATATGAGGCTCTATTTATAGCTGAAACCATTGATATTTTCACTCTTGAAATCACTTTCCAAATTTGGTCATTGATGATGCATGGATGCATGGGCGCGCATAGGCCCATAAAATCATTGCCATAAGTCCACAAATGAATGTTAGATAGTCTGAATTCAGCTTGGATTGCAAGGCAAGTGTGCATTTGGATTTGAAGTTTGATCTTTGCCAAGTGATGTCACCATGTTCATGCCATGCGCATCCTATTCATTCCTTGTTCAAAATGAATGAATTTGAGCTCTTTGGAAAGGTGAGATCAAGAGTAACAACTTTCATGTTCAACACTTTTTCATTTGGAGCTTGTAACTTGGAGAAATTTGAGTAGGAAGTTTGGATATTTTTGACATATCAAAAATTTTCTAAGTGTCAAGTCATATGTCTCAATGTTCCACCTTACTTAACTTTTTATATGAGTTTCAAATGAGAAAAGTGTCTTCATCAAAAAAAGTTGATGAAGTTTTTTTAAGTTTGGAAAAATCACTTGATTAATGGTATAGGTCACCAATTTAATGTCATTTGGATTTGAAATGATAGAGTTATGCATTTTTTAAGTTTGGAAAAATCACTTGATTAATGGTATAGGTCAAAAGTGACCTATAATGTAACCTCATATCACATGCTCAAAAAAAATTGAATTAGCTCCCACTCCAAACATTAAAGTTGAATTATACACATTGAATTTAATTGTGCAACTTGGAAATCTTTCATCTCATAAAAATTGAGCAAGTTATGGCCTTGGGAAGTTGACTTTCAAATTAAGATTTAGACAAAATGACCTATAATGTTTCAACATAGAAAATGATTTTCCAAGAAAAACTAGACCTAGGTCTCAACATGAAAGTTGTTTGGAATGTAATTTAGAGTAAGTTTTATTTTGGAATCATTTTCATATGGTGAAAATTATAGGAGATAGGGTCTAGAGAGACCCAGTTTTGATCAGATGAATCCATCTGGCCAACCACCATCAACCAACTTGCTAACTTCCAATCCTCTTGACTTTATTGGCTCATGGTAGATAATATATGCATAAGATGATGAATTTTGAAGTTTCCCTTTAGAAATTTGATTAATTGGTGAGATAGCTTATTGGAGAAGTTACCCAAGATACCCAGTCAAACTAGGGTTTCCAAGGAAAATCACCTTCAAACTCTTGAAGAAAACTTGATCAAAATAACATGTAGAGGTCATTGGGACTCATATATGATGTTCATGACCATTCTTGAATCAATTCTTGGTTATGCTCTTTGTTCATGAGGGTCTCAAATCCTAGATGTGAACTTGATGAATAAATGGAATCATGCCCTTCCTACAAAAGAGTTAGACAAATGCAAAGACATATTTTTGGTATTTTGGTTAGTGAAATGATAAAATACAAGTATGATACAATCACAAAGTTCTTATTGATCTCTCCCAAAACAAACCCAATGAAAGAGGGGTAAGGAGGATGCCAAGGTATGATCCTAATGCTAATGCTTATGATAGAATTGCATGAGGGATCTTAGGGTCAAAATTGGGGTCTTACAGCATGTCATTGATGCTTCATCCTAAGTTACATAAAGAATGTGGGATTTTCATCCCCCCAATGGTGCAAGTGATGTTAAACTCCCCTGGGTCCTTCATTATTGGTGGAACTTCCGACAATTCTATCGTCTCCTCTTTTTCAGCCATGTTGACATGTTCTTGTGTCAACTTGTGCTTTCCATCTTTCATCAATACCTGCATAAACTTAGCAAACTTGAGAATTAATTCTAAAATTTCATGAAAAGAGAGACTTACCCGAAGTTCTTTCAACATATCTTTAAAATTTTCAAATATTCCAGCCTCATTCTTATGTACCAGTTTCTTCTTAGTGATGGGATATGGTAATTTTATTTAATTCGGTAAAGGTGGGTTATGTTCATTCAGAATTTGATCCTTAGTTCTCTTCTAAGGATAATTCTTATCAATGAAGTGATCAAGGGTTACTCCTATTTCCTTTTATTCACCTTGATTTCCACTCTTATCCTTTCCGATTTCACCGTCCTTTTCCTTAGTTTTTCTCTCTTTAATCTTTTCAACTTCCTCCTTTCTAGTAACCACCCGATAAACTGTTTCCACAACCTTGCATATTTCATTCTTGGGATTATCAATGATGTTACCGGTGAATCCTCCACTTGAGCTTGGCAAAGCATCTATTTATCTTGATAATTGATCAATCTGAGTCTCCAAATTTTTTATTGACGCATCATGGTTTCTGCTTAAAATTTCATGGTTCCGGGTTACCTTCTCAAATCTACTTTCAGTAGCCTTAATGAAATTACGCAAAGTCTCCTCCAACTGTGATGAATTCCTTTGAAATCATGGCCATTTCTTTGGTTTTTTGATGAGATTTTAGGAATTGGAAAAACCATATTTAATTTAAATGCATTATTTTAGTATTTTTAATTTGAATAAATGACAAATAAATTTGTTGACCAATTGTGATGACTTTTTTATGTTTGACTCTTGTTGTTGGGCCTTGGTCAAGGTTGATTTGACTTTGTCAAATTAATATCATTGGATTTAGGGGACTGATGGAATGTACATTCCATCTCCCAAAATGAATGGATGATATTAATTTGGTAAAAGTCCTCCTTTGACCAATTTGTGTTTTGATCCATTTCCCTCCCACTTCATATTATTCCATTTCTTCATTCATTCATTCCATTTGGCCTATGATATCTCAAAATCCTAAGGCTAGTTGATTGAAAAATTGACATGAGTATGGATGAGATTAGGCCACCCCTTTTGCATATTCTTTTTGTGTGTGGCATGTTTCATGAGCATAGTCTACTATACTATGTCTCTAACATGCATTAACACCAAAATTTTATTGCCTGACCTCAAATAGTTGTGACTTCTACATAAGTCCAATTACGATTGCTTAACATAGCGCTAAATTTGTGACATAAAATGCATAAGAATTCTAGTTAGTGAGATTGTAAGTCTCCCCTCTTTCATGGTATTGTGTGGAAACTTGGCCTTTTTTCCTTCCTTTGGAATATGTCTTGGTTCAAGGATCCATGCTTGTGATAAGTGGGTTGAGTGTTCTCCAAAGAATAACTTCAATTATAAAGCAAAAGCAAAGCAAATACTAACTTCTAACCTATTAACTACTAACTTTTAATTTCAAGCCCTTTACTTTAATGCCATTTAATTTTTACTTTTATTCATTTGCCATTGTTCATATCATCCTATTTGTTTATGTTAATGCAATTTTCACTTTGTCCACTTGGACCATATTGTGTGATATATTTTGTTTGTGTATACTTTGTTTGTTTGTGTGGTCTTTGACCATTAATATACATAATAACAACAAAAAACCCTAAAAAATTTTGTGTGGACTGTTGGTTTGATCTTAGGACAAATGGACTTAGAATCTAGGCAACATTCCTATGCTAAAGGACTTGGCCAATTCCAACTTATTGAGAAACCAAGTGCTTGCAATTTGAAACTTCGTCTGATACATCAGTCAAGATCCTTTTGAGTTCATCTGCAACATGATCATTGTGAAGCTGTTATTTTGAACCCGTGACTTGTGGAATTCATCTGTTACATGGGCTATTTTGGAGAAGATCATGGAATGGATAAGCTTGGATGTGGCTATCTTTATTTGATGCCTTGCTCTTCAAGATAATATAATTGTGCATTGTGTTGTTTGATTTTAAAAGTCCAAGGGAATTCTGGGTTTCTATTGACATTCTTGTCTATTGGATTGCTACCCACTTGGTCAGATCTTTTCAACTCTAAACTTTTAAATTTTGTACATAGGGTAGTCTCTTCATCTTCTCCCCATTTATTTAAGTTCAAGATCTCTTTCTCCATTTTTTAAAATCTTCTTTGTGTGAACTACTTTTGTTCTAAACTTTGACCACTTTGCAAAAAAATAGAAACTTTGGCCTTATGCCATTGCATTTTCAAACTTCTTTTCTTAAATCAAACTTGTAAATAAACTTAACTATACTTGACCTAAACTTTCAAAAAGCCAAAAATAACTAACTCATTCAAACCATTTTAGGCCTTTGTGCCTTTCAAACTTAAATTTTGTTAAAAGTAATGCATTCACTTTGAAATTTGTATCACGAACTACGAGGTTTTGATCCCTCATTTTTATGTTGGTACGTAGGCACAAGACCGAAGGTCTTGTCAAACACAAAAATATAATCAAAGAATTCTTTTCTCATCCCCCCATTCTATTTGTTTGTAAACATCACTTTATACCAATTACATATGCACACAAAAAGGGCTCCCTAGGAGTACCTAGGACACTTTGAGTGCTAACACCTTCCCTTTGTGTAACCAACCCCTTACCTGTGATCTCTGACTTTTTATTAGTTTTGATTTGAAAACTTATTACTTTTGGGTTTTGTTCGTACTTTTTCCCTTTTCCCTTGGAAACAATAAACAATAAAAGCGCGGTGGAGACTCTTGTTATATGATCTCTAGCTTATCCATAGCTTGATGATCATGAATTTACCGTTACAGAAATTAAGTGGTGACTCTGCTGGGGAGTAGTCTCCAGTGGGTTTAGCCTACTTTTTGTGTGTATATATTTGTATATATGTGATGTTTGTATATATGTATGTGTGATATAATCTGCTTGTTGTGCTTGGTGATCTTTGAGTGGTGAGATAAGTTCTAACCCGAACTTGAGTGCAATTAAGATAAGAGGATGATATAGTCATGTTCGACTTGTGTGGAGTAGTCCTTAACATGTTGGCTTGAGATCCATCCGCTCAGTGGAGACTCCTTTTGATTTGGAAATGTCACACAAGTATTTGTGGTTAGGCATTACTATTTCTAATTGGGTCCGAGAAGATGAGGACCTTAGAACATTTAACCCATCTTGGCCTATTTAGGACGTAGTGTGGAGACTGTTTAAGTGTAGACTTGATAATAGTTGTTATGTGATACTACACTCAGACGAGTTTCTCTTGAGAATATTATGGGTCGATGAGTCAGTCATCTTAACCTGTAATATCCGATAGATGGAATTAAGACTCTGGGAACTTTTTAGAACATGATCTACAGGTTTTTATCCTAAGTTCACTCCTTTGGGATGGTTCTTACCCAGACTACATGCTCGTGACTTACAACAAACCCTTGATTCTTGGTTGATCCAATCAAGTCTTGTCAATATCAATGGAACTTGGGTGTCGATAAGGTGTAAACCATAATCCACCAAAATGGATGATTGACCTTGACAATGGGTTGATTCATCCCTTGACCTTTGCTTGTCTTGTGTGTGATCCCTTATTTGTGATTGTTGCATTCATGCATTCATGCGCATCATAAGATTCATCACACAAAAATTTCAAGGAACTAAGGTATCATTTGCAAATATTTTCAGACCATGGGTTATGGACGAAGGAACACTAAGAAGTACAATTTCAGATGTCCAGACTTGAAAGAGTTAAGGAAGCTAGAATCTTTTGTATTAGATCCCTTGGACTTCAAACAACGTCTTGGGAAGCTTCTGTCCATCTTGTATGCTAATGTGGTTGAAGGACTCTTGAGTGTGCTAGTGCAGTTCTATGATCCTCTCTACCATTGTTTCACTTTCCCAAATTTTCAGCTTGTACCTGATCACACTGAATTACACCGTGTTTTTGAATCGGATTTCACATGTTTATTAGGACTTTATTATCATTTTGTTTGTATTATGCTCTCTTTTATGTTGTTTTCAGATATTTATCACTTTCGGACCCTTTTGGAAGAAACGAAGAAAAAAGACCTAAAATTACGATTTTTCGGCGAAAATTGTACACATGGCGTTGCACATGGCGGCCGCTATAGGAGAAGCCATGACTCACCAGCCCTCAACCAGGAGGTAACCGCCACGTTCCCATGATCTTTCCCATTTACACATATGGCGGGCGCCATGAAGGGATGGAGGGCGCCACCTTTGGAAATCACGTTCCCACTAAGGAGAAGTTGTAGGACACCATGGTCTTTGCAAGATGCTGAAATCCTCTATAAATAGTTTGTTCCATTTCATTTTCAAATCATCCAACTTAGTTTACAACACTAAGCCTATATTTATCATTTGTAAAAGCGGTAATCCGTCACATAGGGGGGTTATCACACCTTAGTGAGATTGAGTTGGGTCACTTCGAGTTGCTGTCGTCTTTAGCTTCAGGAGCCGGAGGTTTATTTTTCTTGTACCAGATCTAAAGCCCTCCGTTAGGAGAAGGTTCTTATTTACGCTTTTATTTACTTTCTGTCTACGCTTTTATTTTATTTATTTTCTGCACTCGCTTTACTTTATTTATTTTCCGCACTCACTTTACTTTATTTATTTTCCCCACTCGCTTTACTTTATTTATTTTCCGCACTCGCTTTACTTTATTTATTTTCCGCACTCGCTTTACTTTATTTATTTTCCGCACTCGATTTATTTTATTTACTTTACGCACTTTACTCGCTCTTTACGCCTCACATTCTAAAACAAACTTTTCATCATAATCAATACCGTTGTGTTTGTTTGTGTTACCATGTCTGGCTAAATCTTTTAAAGGTTAGAATGTAAGGATCGCGGTTAAAGTAATGTTTCACATATTGAATTTGTAGAAATACTTTAAAGGCTAAGTTTATGCAGTATTTTTCAAGGAGTGCGAAAGCACCCTGGCTTAGTTAACTAGGAATTTTTATCACTTTAAGAAAACAGTATTTTTGAAACTATTTTCGGATGCGTTGATAGATCTAAAATCAGGAAACTCCTTGGGTAAAACATTCCAAATCAAAATCACTTTTCAACTAAGTTTATGAGTCTTATTTCTTAAAAATAAGTTTACTACTTTAATGTTCCGCGCACCTTTTATAAGTGACAATAAAAGGCCTTAATTTAAGGGTAAACTCGGTTCTGAATACGCGAAAGCAACAATTCCTGTTAAATGGATTCTTTTCAAGAGTAGAAAATATTGCCTCATAAGTAGTTCTATTTAGACAATCGAAACATCACTTAACTGACGTGAAATACATTCAACATGTCTTTACCTGCATTTATTATTTACCGTCATTTTGCAAACCCAATATCTCTTTTATACCGCCTTAGATAAACACCGTAACGATAGTGATCGATAGATTGACGATTGGTCTCTGTGGGATCGATATTCTTTTATATTACTTTGACGCGATTCGTGCACTTGCGAATTCACACGATCAAGTTTTTGGCGCCGTTGTCGGGGACCAACTTCGTCAAATTTCGTACCCTGTTGTTACACCGTCTAGACTAAGGCATTATTAGCCGGTAAATGCGAAGAACCCGTAGTACCGGAAATTTAGTAGATCCATTAGCGGAACCCAAACGTTATACTCGTACACACCTCTTACTCATCCGAACTAAGAAAGCTATGGCCGAGAATCGCGACCGGAGACCTCTTAAGTAATTTGCCCAACCCTTTGACGAGGAACCTAGTTCGAGTATAGTAAACCCCCTCATTCCTGCTAACAATTTTGAACTAAAACCGTCTTTGTTGCAATTAGTGCAACAAAACCAATACGCGGGTCTCGCTACTGAGAACCCGAATCAACATTTAAAAGTTTTTATCCAACTAGGCGACACCTTTAAATCTAACGGCGCTTCACCCGATGCGTCAGTTTAAGATTATTCCCTTTCTCCCTCAGGGATAAAGCACGTTCATGGTTAGATTCACTTCTAGCTAATTCAATAACTACTTGGGAAGACCTTATGAGAGTATTCCTTGCTAAATATTTCCCCCTAGTAAGACTGTTGTTCTTCGAAACCAAATAACTAGATTTACTCAAAACCAAGGAGAATCGCTTTTCGAAGCTTGGGAGAGATATAAAGAGCTATTAAGAGTCTGCCCACACCATGGCCTAGAACAATGGCCGATCGTTCATACCTTCTACAATGGACTCCATTATAACATTAAGATGAGCATCGACACTGCCGCAGGTGGCGCGCTGATAAACAAACCTTACCCTGAAGCTTGTGACCTAATTGAGGATATGGACCAAAACCATTACCAATGGGGAACTGAACGAGCATCAATAGAGAAAAAGGAGACCCAAGGTGGAATACATGAGGTAAGCTCTCTAGACATGATGCAGGCAAAAATGGACGCTTTAGCCCTTAGGATCGAACATATGTCTACAAACACTAACACCGCAGCAGTAGTCCATATAGAGTGCGAACTCTGTGGATCTAAAGGACACGAACCGGCGGAGTGTAACCTTTTGAACGACCTGAACACCGACCAAGTGAATTACGCCCAAGGTAACCCATTTTCAAACACTTACAACCCTGGATGGAAGAATCATTTGAATTTTTCCTATAAAAACCAGAACCCTGTCCAAAATCATGCACCTTTGAGACCGCAAGGTTATCAAGCCCAAAAATCAAACCAACCTATGCAAGTTGTGCCCTAGAAGTCTAACCTTGAGAAGATCATGGAGAGCTTTATATCAGGCCAAACTCAACAAAATAAAGAATTCCTAAACCAGAACATTCATGTAAACGAACTTATAACACAATTAGGAACTAAGGTTGATCAGATAATCACTCACTACAAGATGCTTGAAACCCAGATCTCACATGTAGCACAAAACTAAGCCCTACAAACTACACCTGGAGACCAATTTCCTGGACAACCTCAACCAAACCCTTGAGGGCAAGCTAACGATATCTCGTTACGAAGTGGGACCACTTACGAAGGGCCTAATAACCCAATAATGAGCGAGTCCAAAACTTCTAAAGGAAATGTACCGACCAACCAAGAAGAGGAACCGGTGGAACCCGAGAAACAAACGAACCAAGAAGGTGAAGCCAAGGATAAAACTTGCAAACCACCACCCCCGTACAAACCACCAATCCCATATCCGCAAAGACTTAAACAAACCAAAGTCAACAACCAATATCAAAAATTTATAAAAGTAATAGAAAAGCTTCATGTAGAGATTCCTTTCACCGAAAGTATCACCCAAATTCCGTCTTACGCCAAATTTCTCAAAGACATCTTAACCAACAAGTGTAGGCTTGATGATCCAAAACCCTTGGAATGCAACTTTATTTCCGAGGATAAACTCGCTAAGAAGGAGAAAGACCCTGGTAGTTTTTCTATACCTTGCATTTTAGGGAGTCATGTGATCGACAAAGCCTTCCTAGACTTAGGCGCTAGTGTGAGTTTAATTCCCTTAGCTGTATGTAAAAGGTTAAACTTAGGAGAGTTACAACCAACTAAGATGTCCCTTCAATTAGCCGATAGGTCTGTTAAGTATCTTGTAGGCGTTTTAGAAGACATCCCAGTTAGGATCGGTCAACTTTATATTCCAACAGACTTTGTGGTCATGGATATCAAGGAAGACGAAGATATCCCTATCCTTTTAGGTAGACCATTCTTATCAACAGCCGGAGCTATAATAGATGTTAAAAGAGGGAAATTAACCTTCGAAGTAGGGGATGAAAAGATCGAGTTCATTCTTTCAAAATTCCTGATGGCACCAATTCTAGGAGACGCATGTTATGCGATCGATATCATAGATGAGTGCATAAGAGAATTTGATCAAGGAGAACCTAAGATCAAACCATTTTCAAACCCGAATAAAAGGATGACGAGCTAGAGGAAACAGAACCTCACGAATTTCTGGACCTTACTCCAGACCCTTCACCAAATTCTCAAAAACCAGCCCAAGAACTTAAGGAACTACCCAAGAACCTAAGATATGAGTTTTTGGATGAAGAAATGAACCACCCAGTAATAGTTAGTGCCACCTTAAACCAAGACGAGACGAATCGACTCTTGAATGTTTTAAGAAGATACCCTTTTGCCTTAGGGTACAACATCTTTGATCTAACAGGTATTAGCCCATCTGTGTGTATGCACATGATCTCGCTAGAGGAAGATTCAAAACCTTCCAGGGAACATCAGAGAAGAATCAACCCTATAATGAGCGAGGTAGTAAAGAAAGAAGTCCTTAAACTGCTGGAAGCTGGTATAATCTATCAGATCTCTGATAGTAAATGGGTAAGTCCTGCACATGTGGTACCCAAGAAGGGAGGCATCACAGTCGTGCAGAACGATAAGGGAGAGCATGTCGCTAAATGCATAGAAGGAGGATGGCGTATGTGCATAGATTATAGGAAGCTAAATAAGGCAACTAGGAAAGACCATTTCCCCCTTCTATTCATAGATCAAATGCTTGAGTGTCTTGCCAGACACTCTTACTTTTGTTATCTAGATGGATATTCTGGATTTTTCCAAATACCCATACACCCCTAGGATCAAGAGAAAACAACCTTTACTTGTCCTTACGGAACGTTTGCTTACAGACGAATGCCGTCTGGACTCTGTAATGCACCGACTACTTTCCAACATTGTATGATGTCAATCTTCGCAGATTTTCTCAATGGAATCATGGAAGTATTCATGGACGACTTCTTGGTGTGTGGGTTCGACTTTGAGAATTGCCTCATTAACCTTGAGAAAATCCTAGAGAGATGCGTAGAAGTTAACCTTGTGTTAAACCGGGAGAAGTTCCACTTTATGGTTAAAGAAGGCATAGTGTTAGGACATATAATATCTGAAAGAGGCATTGAGGTCGACAAAGCAAAGATAGAAGTTATAGAAAACCTTAACCCTCCTAAGATAGTTAGAGAAGTCCGTAGTTTTCTTGGACACGCCAGTTTCTACCGACGCTTCATCAAAGATTTCTCTAAAATAACAAAACCCCTGACCGGCCTTCTGATGAAGGACATTGAATTCATTTTTGATGAAAAATGTCTCGAAGCCTTTAATCAGTTAAAACAAGCGCTAACTTCAGCACCCATTTTACAAACTCCGGATTGGACTAAACCCTTCGAAATAATGTGTGATGCTAGCGATTTCGCTATAGGAGCTGTTTTAGGGCAAAGAAAAGATAAGAAATTACATGTAATATATTACGCTAGTAGAACCCTAGATGCCGCTAAACTAAATTATACAACAACAGAGAAGGAACTCAGTGGTTTTCACCTCATGATCCATGGTGTAGCTATACCCAATATTGTTTTACCTTGCTCTCAGCATACGGATGTGCGACATGCAAGGAACTGGACGTATGATCTTGATGCTCCACCCTTTACCGGTCCTTTGCCACCTAACGTTCCTATGGATGATGGGAAAGGGACCGAAGATGAGTATGACCGGCGCGACCAGTCACCTACTCATGATATTCCTGCTGCATCACCTGCAAACACTGCACCTTCTTCCTCTAACCCTTTTGCAGGTACCACTCCCAGTTTCTACATCACCGAGGAGATGTGGCGCGAACACCTGGCTCGTGAGGAAAGGCGTGACACCCTCCTGAATACCATAAATCAACAACTGGCAGATAATATGAGTTTTATGGTAGCTTCCCAGCAGCGTGGTGAGAAAGCACATCGGACTGTCAGTGAGTCCTTACTTGCGATCACTAATGAGCAGCAATGCCAGCGACAGGTTAATGAGCGTCACTTCGCTCTTATCGAGGCCACCCAAGGATCTCTCCTAGGTCGCTCTCAGCAGCTGCAGGAAGGACTTAGTACTCGTAGAAGACGTCGTCGACCCATGCATCCTGACCAGGGCGGTGAAGGTGACGGTACCGGTGCTCACCCCTAGTTCTCTACCTCTCTCTTCCAGGTTACTCCTACCCTATCTCATATCAAAACATTGAGGACAATGCTCGGTTTAAGTGTGGGAGGAGATTTTATCGCTTTTTTATCTTTCCTATATTTTTATCGCTTTTTATCGATTTCCTTTACTTTTATCGCTTTTTAGTGTTTTCTTTTATTTTTAGTATGCTTTATATGTTTTAGTTGTTTGCTTTCCCTTTCAATAAAATAACATGTGTCTGATGAGTCATCTCTGTAGTGTATCCTTATTTCCCCCATTTCTTTAACCTTACCAAAAAGATTTTTGAGCAAAGAAAACAGTACATCTTGAATATTCAGGCTATAAGACAGATTTATATCAGGATGTAAAAGACTTGGGAAAACTTTTTCTAAAAATCGGTATTGTCTTAACACCTTAGGCCTCATGATTATAAGAGTCGATCCCGATACCCCATTTGCTGTAGCCCCAATTTTTGTTCCAAATAAGTCCTTAAGTAGTTTATCCTTGCAGTCAGCTCCGGCTTAAGCATGCTCTACATAGGGGACCGATGAAAATAAGTGAATGATCACAAAAATTCCTGCTTTATTCTCAAATCGCATGAAAATCCGGGCTAGGTGACTCTCACACGGTCATTTAACCCAGCAAAATAAAGACATATGCGGAACGTGCAGAAGAAAATTAAAAAATAATAAGCCTATTTGTTGGTTGGTTCAGAGGTATCTGGTGCTGAACTTGGTAGGGTGGATTACAATCCAATCCCCCACAACTTCAAATTGGGTTAAATAAAGGGGTTACACCAACTTATGTACCGGAGCCCCATGCTTAGAAAAATAAAAAAATAATAAGCCTATTTGTTTGTTGGTTCAGAGGTATCTGGTGCTGAACTTGGTAGGATGGATTACGATCCAATCCCCCACAACTGCAAATTGGTTTGAATAAAGGGGTTACACCAACTTATGTACCAGAGCCCCATGCTCAAGATCATAATCACTAACCGGTCACTTTACTATGAGTATGTATGGATAACGGGCTTAATGTGATTGCACATGAATGAAAAGGACTTTAAGAAAATGAAAAGAAGGCTTAGGTATGGTGGGGTAATGTGGATTGATTTGTATAGGAACGAAGCCTACGACCGCATTTGCGGGAAATGTCATTACAATATCCTTAGTTCAATTTGTTAGTACCTATCGATACATTTCTTGAATGAGCTCATAAGTCTTTTTGCCTTGAATTAACTCTAGTTGATACTGTTTTTCTTGCATAAACTATAAAGAGTTTTACTTGAGGACAAGCAAAGGTTTAAGTGTGGGAGAATTTGATCACACTGAATTACACCGTGTTTTTGACTCGGATTTCACATGTTTATTAGGACTTTATTATCATTTTGTTTGTATTATCCTCTCTTTTATGTTGTTTTCACATATTTAGCACTTTCGGACCCTTTTGGAAGAAACGAAGCAAAAAGACCTAAAATTGGGGTTTTTCGGCGAAAATTGTACACATGGCATTGCACATGGCGGCCGCTATAGGAGAAGCCATGACTCACCAGCCCTCAACCAGGAGGTAACCGCCATGTTCCCATGATCTTTCCCATTTACACACATGGCGGGCGCCAGGAAGGGATGGCGGGCACCATCTTTGGAAATCACGTTCCCACTAAGGAGAAGTTGGAGGGCACCATGGTCTTTGCAAGCTGCTGAAATCCTCTATAAATAGTTCGTTCCATTTCATTTTCAAATCATCCAACTTAGTTTACAACACTAAGCCTATATTTATCATTTGTAAAAGCGGTAATCCGTCACATCGGGGGGGGGGGGGGGGGGGGGGGGGCTCGCACCTTAGTGAGATTGAGTTGGGTCACTTCAAGTTGCAGTCGTCTTTAGCTTCAGGAGCCTGAGGTTTATTTTTCTTGTACCAGATCTAAAGCCCTCCGTTAGGAGAAGGTTCTTATTTACGCTTTTATTTACTTTCTGTCTACGCTTTTATTTTATTTATTTTCTGCACTCGCTTTACTTTATTTATTTTCCGCACTCACTTTACTTTATTTATTTTCTCCACTCGCTTTACTTTATTTATTTTCCGCACTCGCTTTACTTTATTTATTTTCCGCACTCGCTTTACTTTATTTATTTTCCGCACTCACTTTATTTTATTTACTTTACGCACTTTACTCACTCTTTACGTCTCACATTCTAAAACAAACTTTTCATCATAATGAATACCGTTGTGTTTGTTTGTGTTACCATGTCTGGCTAAATCTTTTAAAGGTTAGAATGTAAGGATCGCGGTTAAAGTAATGTTTCACATATTGAATCTGTAGAAATACTTTAAAGGCTGTTTTGATTTTTAACTTGAGTTTTCTAAAAACAAACTTGGTTAGTTTTAATTATTCAAGGAGTGCGAAAGCACCCTGGCTTAGTTAACTAGGAATTTTTATCACTTTAAGGAAAAACTATTTTTGAAACTATTTTTGGACACGTTGATAGATCTAAAATCAGGAAACTCCTCGGGTAAAACTATCCAAATCAAAATCACTTTTCAACTAAGTTTGTGAGTCTTATTTCTTAAAAATAAGTTTACTACTTTAACTGGGAGGATTTCCCGTTGGCAGATGTTGTTATTAGAGTATGATATCGAATACCGATCTCAAAAAACGATCAAAGGTAGTATCTTGGCTGACCATTTGACTCACCAACCAATTGAAGATTATTAGTCAGTGCAGTATGATTTTCCTGATGAAGATATTTTGTACTTGAAAATGAAATATTGTGATGAACCATTGCTTGGAGAAGGGCCAGAACCTGGTTTCCGTTGGGGCATTTTATTTGATGGAGCTGTTAATCAATATGGAAATGCCATTGGGGCAGTGATTATTACTCCTCAAGGAACACATCTACCATTTACAGCTAGGTTGACTTTCAAGCATACAAACAACATGGCAGAGTATGAAGCTTGCATTATGGGGCTTGAAGAGGCCATGAATCTCAGAATCAAGTATTTGGATGTCTTCGGTGATTCAACTTTGGTTGTGAATCAAATCAAAGGAGAATGGAAGACAAATCAACCCGGTTTGATACCATATAGAGATTATGCGAGGAGGATTTCAACTTTCTTTACAAAGGTTGAGTTTCATCATATTCCTCGAGATGAAAACCGAATGGCAGATGCTCTTGCAACGTTGGCATCAATGATTGTAGTGAAGTATTGGAAGTGTGGATGCTTTTGAAGCTATCTTGGTATTTCTCCTTTATGGATTAGCTATGTTCCCTAACATTGACGGTTTTGTTGATGTTAACGCCATTAAACTGTTCTTGATTGGGAATCCTGTGCCTACTTTGTTGGGTGATATGTATTTCTCTTTGCATCTAAGGAATTCTAAAGGTGGTGGAACTATTGTCTGTTGTATCCCTCTTCTGTACAAGTGGTTTATTTCGCACTTGCCTAAGACGCCTGCTTTTGTGGAGAACAAACAATGTCTAAGGTGGTCTCAGAGACTTATGTCTCTCACTAATGATGATATAGTTTGGTATGATCCATCTTTGAGCAGTTTGGAGATTATTTATAATTGTGGTGAATTCTCTAATGTGCCTCTCATTGGTACACAAGGAGGAATTAACTACAACCCTGCTTTGGGTCGTCGTCAACTTGGGTCCCCCTTGAGAGACAAACATAATAACACTTTGTTAGAAGGTCTTTTCTATAAAGAGGGTAAAGATCCCCAACATTTGAAGCAGAAGATTGTGCATGCTTGGCATAATGTGTATAGGAAAGGAAGATCCGAGCTTTGTCCGCGCAATTGTGTAGCTTTGGAAGCTTACACTCTTTGGGTGAAGAAGAGAGCTATGGAGTTGAAGATGCATTATCCTTGTGAAAGATCTATGTCTATGGTTGTGGTTGAGCCATTAACTCTCCCTAACCAAGATATAGAGGAGTTGAAAGACGTGCTCGCCAAGATGAAGAAAGAGAAGGACATGTGGGAAGAGTGTTTCCATGCTTTGAGCAAGAAGCATGAAGAGTTACAGTTGGAGTCTCAGGACAAAGATGCACTTATTGAGCTACTTGAAGACCGAGTGACGAAGAGACAGAGAGAGCCAGAGGTTTCATCTTCTAGCATGCCTCAGCCTTCCGTTGCTTGGAAGAAGATTATTGATCAGCTTGTCCTCAGAAAGACTCAGACGAAGGCTTCTTTTGAGACCGAGATCCGTCGCATTCGAAGGAAGTACGCGCCTACAACCAGATCTTCTGACGATGTTTGGGATCCTTAGGACGACTAGTCTCCTTTTCTCTTGTATTTTTTATTTTGGTTTCTGAAATTGTACTCAGTGTAATCCTTCCAATTTATATAAATAAAAAGAGATTTTTGGTCATATAAAATTGTTGCAATTGCCATTTAAATATTATATATTTGCAAATGATATAGTAAGTTCCTTGAAAATAAAAATAATCAAGCATTGCATTTCATGCATCATTTGCATAAGCAGGTTTTTGCCAGATGTATGATTGGTATTTCTTCTGTGCTGAAGCCAAGCTGACTCACTGGTATAATACCCGAGCCAATCATCTGAGAATCATGGAACATTTGGAGCAAGAGAACAGAGAGCTGAAGGACGAGATCGCTCGCCTGACTGCCATGATGGAGTTAGTTCTTGCTGCTCAGAACCAAGCTTCTCCAACGCCTACAACTCCTCCCACGAGGATTGTTACTTCAGAGGTGACTACCTCTACCATGCCTGCTACTACCACTCACTTCACACCGAATATGTCTGCCGGATTCCCGTGGGGAATGCCGCCCAACTTTGTGCCCGAAGGCTCTGCGCCTACATTTGCTTCCATGCCGACCTCTAGCCCGGTCATGTCCGTGCCACCTCCCGTTGTGCACACCTTGCCTCGCGTAGAGGATACCATCTATCATTCCGAGCCGTTTGAGGGTCCGGATGTGTATGAGAAGATGGAAGAGATGAAAGATCAGTTTCTTGAGCTATGCAGGGAATTGAAGACGCTAAGAGGTAAAGACTTGTTTGGAAAGAGTGCTGCTGAGTTGTGCTTAGTGTCCAACGTCAAGATCCCGGTGAAGTTCAAAGTGCCAGACTTTGAAAAGTATAAGGGGAACTCTTGCCCGCTCAGTCATCTTGTGATGTATACCCGCAAGATGTCTACTCAGACCGACAATGATCAATTGCTTATTCAGTACTTCCAAGATAGTATGACTGGTGCTGCACTCCATTGGTACATGGGGTTGGATGGTGCAAGCATTCGCACTTTCAACGACTTGGGAGAGGCTTTTGTGAAGCAATACAAGTATAATATGGACATGGCGCCTGATAGAGACCAGCTGAGGTCTATGTCTCAGAAGGACAAAGAGACATTTAAAGAATACGCACAAAGATGAAGGAGTTGGCTGTCAAGAGATGAGGCGTCAACAACAAGAAATATGGCAGCAACTTTGGTAAGAAGAAAGACAGTGATACGAACGCAGTAATCAGTGGGAGGTAGAGCAGGCCTCAGATCAGAGGGAATCCACCACCCTGTCAACATCATCATCATCAAGTGTCATCAGTAATTCCGGTATTTTCTAATCAACAAGCAACACCAATTCAACACCACCAACAACAACAACATCAACAACCGCAACAAAGAACGAACACCTACAACAACAACAACAACACCAACAACAATCATCATCAGCAGAACTTTAAGAGGAAGAAGGTCTTTTTTGACCCGATTCCTATGTCATATGTAGAGTTGTATCCTTCGTTAGTTCTCAAGAACTTAATTCAATCGAGGAACCCACCGCAGATCCCAGAACCATTTCCCTGGTGGTATAAACCTGAGCTCCATTGTGCTTATTGTCAAGGAGCACCCGGACACGACATTGAAAACTACTATCCATTGAAGTATGAGGTTCAAAAGCTTATGAAGAGTGGTATGGTGTCCTTTGAGGACTGCGCGCCAAATGTGAAAGCAAACCCTTTGCCCACTCATGGGAATTCTTCAGTGAATATGGTGGACGGTTGTCCTGGGGAATATAAGATTTATGACGTCCGTTTTATCCGAAGATCCTTGGTGCAGATGCACAAGGATATCTGTTTGGTGAGTGACTGTGAACATGACCATGATGGTTGTGTTGTTTGCAGTGTGAACCCAAGAGGGTGTGTTGTAGTGAAAAGGGACATCCAATGTCTGATGGATGAAGGCATGATCCAAATTGTTCAATCCCGTCATGTAGATGACGACGTCAATGTCATAGTGCATGTTTTCAAACAACAAGAGCGGTTGGTAATTTAATTTGACAGCAACAACAATAATAATGTCAGTCGAAGATCAGTATCGCCATTGGTAATACGGTTAGCGGGCCCAGTACCGTATTAATTTGATAAGGTTGTACCGTACCAATACAATGCTACAATGATAAAGAATGGTCAAGAGGTCCCGTTACCTACGACTAGTTCAGTAGTGAGCATTGCTGATGTAACGAAGGTGACCCGTAGTGGTCGAGTGTTTGGGTCGGTGTTCCCAGAAAACAAAGAAGAAACGATTGTTGGTAAGAAGGCGGAGGTGCCTAATGTAGATGTGATTGGTGTCTTAAAAGATAAGTCTGGTGAATCTAGCAACTTGAAAGCCAATAATGATGATGAGGTACTCCGAATGATAAAGAGGAGCGAGTTTAATGTGGTGGAGCAGCTGCTCCAAACCCCCTCAAAAATCTCAGTGTTGTCTCGACTGGTGAATTCCGAAGCGCACAGAGAAGCACTACAGAGAGTTCTTGAACAAGCATACATAGAGCATGATGTTACTGTGGATCAATTTGATCACATTATGGCTAACATCACTTCTTGCAACAATCTTAGCTTTTGCGATGAAGAACTCCCTGAGGAGGGAAGAAATCATAATTTGGATTTGCACATTTCTATGAATTACAAAGAAGACGCTTTGTCAAACATGCTAGTTGACACCGGGTCGTCACTGAATGTGCTTCCGAAGTCAACTCTGTCAAAGTTATCTTACCAAGGAGCACCTATGAGGTATAACGGTGTAATTGTCAAGGCTTTTGATGGTTCAGGCAAAACAGTAATTGGTGAAGTGGACCTTCCAATCAAGATAGGTCCGAGTGATTTTCAGATTACTTTTCAAGTAATGGATATCCACCTGGCCTACAGTTGTTTATTGGCAAGGCCATGGATTCATGAGGCGGGAGCTGTTACCTCCACTCTGCATCAGAAATTGAAATTTGTCAAGAATGGCAAGCTTGTGATTGTTGGAGGAGAGAAGGCGTTGTTGGTTAGCCAGCTGTCATCTTTCTCTTATGTTGAAGCTGAGGATGAGGTTGGAACTCCGTTCCAAGCCTTGTCTATTGCTACTAAAAAGAGAGTTGGGGAACCCATGTCCTCATTAAAAGATGCTCAGAAGATTGTTGAAGAAGGTACTATTGATCAGTGGGGGCCCATGGTAGAAGTCTCCGACAACAAGGGCCGAACCGGTTTGGGGTTCCAAAAAGGCTCATCAATTGCAAGATCTGAAGATATGCAACTCAGCTTCCGTAGCGGAGGGTTCATTCATGGCAATGAACAACACTTAGCTGCTGTGCAAGAGGATGACGAAGAGGAAGACTGCACCAACTTTGTAACGCATGGAAAGACGTACAACAATTGGACTGCTGTTGATATTCCTATTATTTTGCATCAATCTAAGTAATTGATTTTATATATTTTAAAATCCTCCTCCTATGCCTAAGGGAGAAGTGAACATTGTTTGGGCATTTTCAAATTGATCATCAATAAAATTAATTCTATTCATCCACATCTTTGATGTTTGTTTTTACTTTTTGCTTTATTCTGAAAATGGTAATCACAAAAAACATAAATAAATGATATAATTGTCCATCTGCATAATATTTGGTCACAAATTCACTTCTCTATAATCAAAATATTAAATCATTATGCAGGTTGGTTTCTAACCCCATTGAATACAATGATCCTTCTCCTTCTCCAAATTTTGAATTCCCTGTGTTTGAGGCCGAAGAGGAAAGTGATGTAGAAGTAAGTGATGAATTGACTCGTCTTCTTGAGCAAGATGAAAAGATTATTCAGTCGTTTGAAGAGCAGATTGAGCTAGTCAATTTGGGTTCCGAAGATGATGTGAAGGAAGTTAAGATTGGGTCTCGATTGTGTCTAGAAGTCAAGAAGGGGTTGATTGGTCTTCTTCGAGAGTATTCAGATGTGTTTGCTTGGTCCTATCAAGACATGCGTGGTTTGGATTCTGAGATTGTGGAGCATAGATTCCTGTTGAAGCTAGAATGCCCGCCAATATAGTAGAAATTGAGAAGAACGCATCCTGACATGGCTGTTAAGATCAAAGAGGAGGTGCATAAGCAGATTGATGTCGGTTTCCTTGTAACAGCTGAGTATCCGCAATGGGTGGCCAATATTGTGCCTGTGCCGAAGAAAGATGGAAAAGTCCGCATGTGTGTTGACTATCGAGATTTGAATAAAGCCAGTCTGAAAGATGATTTCCCTCTGCCACACATTGATATGTTGGTAGACAATACTGCGAAATTCAAAGTCTTTTCGTTTATGGATGGATTTTCCGGATATAATCAGATCAAGATGGCACCCGAAGATATGGAGAAGACCACATTCATACCACCCTGGGGAACATTCTGTTATAGAGTGATGCCTTTCGGTCTAAAGAATGCTGGTGCGACTTACCAGAGAGCAATGACTACTCTTTTTCATGATATGATGCATAAAGAGATAGAAGTTTATGTTGATGACATGATTGCTAAATCAATTGATGAAGAGGAACATGTTGAGCATTTGTTGAAGCTATTCCAGCGTTTGAGGAAGTATAAACTTCGTTTGAATCCCAATAAGTGTAATTTTGGTGTTTGTTCTGATAAGTTGTTGGGCTTTATTGTCAGCGAGAAGGGTATTGAAGTTGATCCTGCCAAGGTCAAAGCAATACAAGAGATGCATGCGCCCAAAACTGAGAAGCAAGTCAGAGGTTTTCTCGGCCGCTTGAATTATATTTCCAGATTCATTTCCCACATGACTGCCACATGTGCACCCATATTCACGCTTCTTCGAAAAGACCAGTCTTGTGATTCGACCGAAGACTGCCAGAAAGCTTTTGACAGTATAAAAGAATATTTGCTTGAACCTCCGATTTTGTCTCCCCCTGTTGAAGGAAGACCGTTGATCATGTATTTGACTGTACTCGAAGATAGTATAGGTTGTGTTCTTGGTCAGCAAGATGAGACTGGAAAGAAAGAATTTGCAATCTACTACCTCAGTAAGAAGTTCTCCGAGTGTTAGACTCTGTATTCGATGCTTGAGAAGACTTATTGCGTATTGGCTTGGGCTGCTAAGCGTCTGCGCCAGTATATGTGGAATCATACCACTTGGTTGATATCCAAAATGGATCCAATCAAGTATATATTTGAGAAGCCTGCTTTAACTGGGAGGATTGTCTGTTGGCAGATGTTGTTATTAGAGTATGATATCGATAACGATCTCAGAAAGCGATCAAAGGTAGTATCTTGGCTGACCATTTGGCTCACCAACCAATTGAAGATTATTAGTCAGCGCAGTATGATTTTCCTGATGAAGATATTTTGTACTTGAAAATGAAAGATTGTGATGAACCATTGCTTGGAGAAGGGCCAGGACCTGGTTCCCGTTGGAGCATGGTATTTGATGAAGCTGTTAATCAATATGGAAATGGCATTGGGGCAGTGATTATTACTCCTCAAGGAACGCATCTACTATTTACAGCTAGGTTGACTTTCAAGCGTACAAACAACATGGCAGAGTATGAAGCTTGAATTATGCGGCTTGAAGAGGCCATGAATCTCAGAATCAAGTATTTGGATGTCTTCGGTGATTCGGCTTTGGTTGTGAATCAAATCAAAGGAGAATGGGAGAAAAATTAACCCGGTTTGATACCATATAGAGATTATGCGAGGATGATTTCAACTTGCTTTACAAAGGTTGAGTTTCATCATATTCCTCGAGATGAAAACCGAATGGCAGATGCTCTTGCAACGTTGGCATCAATGATTGTAGTGAAGTATTGGAAGTGTGGATGCTTTTGAAGCTATCTTGGTATTTCGCCTTTATGGATTAGCTTTGTTCCCTAACATTGACGGTTTTGTTGATGTTAATGCCATTAAACTGTTCTTTATTGGGAATCTTGTGCCTACTTTGTTGGGTGATATGTATTTCTCTTTGCATCTAAGGAATTCTAAAGGTGGTGAAACTATTGTCTGTTGTATCCCTCTTTTGTACAAGTGGTTTATTTCGCACTTGCCTCAGACGCCTGCTTTTATGGAGAACAAACAATGTCTAAGGTGGTCTCAGAGACTCATGTCTCTCACTAATGATGATATAGTTTGGTATGATCCATCTTTGAGCAGTTTGGAGATTATTGATAGTTGTGGTGAATTCTCTAATGTGCCTCTCATTGGTACACAAGGAGGAATTAACTACAACCCTGCTTTGGCTCGTCGTCAACTTGGGTTCCCCTTGAGAGACAAACCTAATAACACTTTGTTAGAAGGTCTTTTCTATAAAGAGGGTAAAGATCCCCAACATTTGAAGCAGAAGATTATGCATGCTTGGCATAATGTGCATAGGAAAGGAAGATCCGAGCTTGGTCCGTGCAATTGTGTAGCTTTGGAAGCTTACACTCTTTGGGTGTAGAAGAGAGCTATGGAGTTGAAGATTCATTATCCTTGTGAAAGACCTATGTCTATGTGTAGCGGTATATTCATCACTTTATGATTTATTGGCTAAATCAAAAGCAAAGCATACAAAGATAGAGTCGCCACCGCACTTCTATTTATCCAAAGGAATGGCTAGAAAGCGAACAAAAGCCTAAGAAGTTTTACGCAGAGAAAACTAATAAAAGGTCCGAGATCTGGGTAAGGGGGTAATTATGCAAAGGGAAGGTGTTAGGCACCCAATGCATCCTAGGTACTCCTAGGGAACCCTTTTCACAACTTATTGTATCAGATGATTGTTTATGAAAATATTTATTGTGCAAACATTGATTGGGAGGATGAGAGAAGAATATATAATTTTTATTATTTTTGTGTTTGGATGGATGAATCCATTGCCTACGTACCTTTACAGGATCAAAACCTCGTAGTTCGGCTAAAAGATTTCCAAAAAGTAAGTGGATTGATTTTAAACAAAAGCCTTAAGGTCTTTCATTATCCACGGGAGAAAACTCAACCTATACAACCACAAGTCCACCATGTGAGAACAACTTCAACTTGCTAGTGAGGGATTATGCCATATAATAAGCAAGGAAGTCTTACAATTCAATCACTAAGGATAAAAGGTGAGATTCACATCAACCACTAAGATAACTAAGATCTATGGCTAATGTATGAAAATTTATCAAAAAGTGGATAAAGCCACAAAAACAATTGAATGAGTGAAATTAACCAATTATGAGTATTCACAAAAAAATGGTCAAAGTTGACATTAGATTCAATTCTGAAGAAGTATTGTGAAAATGAAGTTTGAAAATCAGAGGCTTAAGGCCTAGGTTTCTAGTTTGAAAACAGATGAAAATGTTTGCACAAATTTTCTGGTTTGGGTTACAAATGCAAATGGAGGTTTAAAGATCAAGAAGGTGGGGATGATGAGTAAAACTTCTTAGGAGTTCCTCTCTTGAGATCATATGTAGATAATCCAAGTGATTCCTTTGGAATAGTCAACAAGCACAAAGCAAAGCAAATGAGCAAAGTTCAAAGAGAACAAAACTGGAAATGGAATGCCAATAAATGGTCTTACATCCAACTCCGAAAACAAATGGGAAACGGAATGCCAATAGATGGTCTTACGTCCAACTCCACAAAAGAAACAAAATAGGAAACAAGTTGCCAATCAATGGTCTTATACCTGACTCCACAAAATGATCACAGGAAACAGATAGCCAATCAGTGGTCTTACATCTGACTCCTCACAAGACAAAATGAAATAGGAAATGGAGTGCCAATCAATGGTCTTATGTCCACCTCCACAAAACAAAGATGGAAACCAGATGCCAATCAATGGACTTACACTAGCCTCACAAAGCAAAGAAAACAAATGAAATAAGCAAGAGGAAACAAGTTGCCAATAAATGGTCTTACACTCGACTCCCAGGAAATGGAATTCCAATCAATGGTCTTAGTTCCAACTCCTACCAGATCACAGGAAACAAATGCCAATAGCTGGACTTACAATTGACTCCTCAATGGACAAAACAAAATGTCACGAAGTAATGAACAATGATCATGAAATGATATACAATTAATGCCCAAAGATGAAAACAATGCACAGAGGCACACACAAACAATTATGCACAGATGGACAAATAAGCAAACAAGCAGTCAATTATCACACACTATACACAATCAATAGGCTCAAGCAAGGTTGGGCTTTAGTCAAGGGGTCATATCGACCTTGACAAACAAGCCAAATACTGGAATGGGTAGTCAGGCTCTTAACCTCTAACATTGAGAGTTAGGGTGAGCAGATGAAATGGAGATGAGGGTTATGCCTCATAGCTCTTAACCCAGGCCGGGGTGAGCTTGAATCAAAGAATGTGTGGGAGTCTAGAATGAGGAACTCTATTCCACAATGACTGACTCTATATACAAGATTTTGGGCTTTTATTCAAAGTGCATCAACACATGGTGTGAGCAAGATGAAAGACACAACTGAATAGCAGGGGATGGATTGCACATCCCTTTTATCTGCCAATTGCCTCTTAAGAGGACTTAACCTGCTTGGCACAAAATTAAACACACAAAGACATGGCCTCTTAAGGAGGGCTTCAGACAGGTGCCTGCCAATAACAGCAGGTCTTCCAGACTACATGGAGATCAAGGAAAATACCTAAGTGGTATGCCAACCACAAGCAAAGCAAAGCAACTCAAACAATGAGTTAAAGCTACTAAAGTACATGTGCAAACAATCAAACAGTCAGTATAGTGTTCAGACAAACAGACAACAGTTAACAACAAACAGACAATCCCAATATACAACATGTAAGCCAAACAACTCAAGTGAGCTATCATCAAATCCTACAAAACAACCAAATGTTAGCAATCAATAGCAAATATCAACACTCAAATGATGAGGCAACCTCAATCATGGAAATTGGATGCTTGAACCTGAAATTCAAAGCTCAAATGTGAGTTCCAACCCCTAAGTCAAAGCCTAGGGTCAAAGGTGGAGAAAAAAGTCAAAACAGCAACCAATATTCAACACAAAGCATGTTTATTCAATCATGAACATGTCCTAAAAAGGACCAAATCAAAAGCATTGAGCAAATCCATTTCATGTGCAAGAGAAGACAAAGGCAAATTCAAAGCTCACAAATGATCATCATGAATCAAAATTCCATATTAAAACAGAAAGGACTCAAACAATTCTGGAAATTTTTATGAGCATATAACACATCCAATACAATCATCATACCAAAAATTAGAATCAACAGAGGTCATTTGATATGGAAATAAAATTGCACAAGCAAGGCATCCAATTGTGTGACACACATTGTCACACCATACAAACATGTGTATGAAACAGAAATGAAAAATGAGAAAAATGCACAATCAAGCCTCAAACATCCATCAACATGTTAAGAATCATCACGCAAAATTTCATGGCATTTGGATCAATATCAAGCATTTCACAATGGAAAGAACAAGGCAATGTCACATAAGCATACATGTTTACATAGTCTAACACAATTCAAAATCCAGCCAGGCACAATTCCATAAATTTGCATCAAAAAATAGAAGACATTGCAAGGATCATGTAGCAAAAAACCTGGAATTATTTGGATCATTTTTCAATTTAATATGAATTTTCAAAGTTGACAAAAAAATTTGAATTAAAATGAACAAGTACATGGAATCATGGAGGGAAAGGTTAAATGATGCATCAATTTGAAAAATGGCGCCAGGGAGATTCGAACTATGTAGCATTTCAAAATAGGCGCTGAAAATAAAAGAATTCCAAAACGCAAGCCCCAGGATTCGAAGCGTGTTCACATGAAACGCTGTAGTTTCATTTATTTGCTGGCACGTCCAACTCATCAGGTCCATGTACATGTGGCAACAGTCAAACGAATACTGGCGAATAGAATAGACACATGGACGCACACGCAAGCAATGAATAGGACAAAACCCAAGGCCAACCATGCACGAACCAGACGGCGGCGCTGGGTGTAACACCCCGATAAAATAAGATAATTATTTAATTTAAGTTAATAATATATTTATTAATTTAATTAAATAATTGGATTATTATTGGAATTATTATTATTGGGTTATTATTTTATTGGAATAAAAGTTGGAATTAGAAAAGGTCCCATTTAGTAAAAAGGTTTATTTTTCACGTGAAAAGGAAAAAGGGGCAGAAAAGTGGAAAAAGGGCAAAGAGAACCAGAGAACAAGGGTTGAAGAGAGGAAGAACTTGAAGCTGCAGGATTTGCCGGATTAACTCAGGTAAGGGGGGTTTATCGTCGATTAATGGGTATTATGGGATAACATGTAATGGGTAGTGATAGACTATTGATTTCCCTCTGATTGGAATGATGTATGATGAAATTTGTGAAATATTGGATGAACGAAATTTGGATTATAAATGGAGGAAATTCGTAGGAATTAGATGTAATAATGTTAGATTTTGTGAAATCGAATAGGGTATGAATTGTGTTAGAAGATATGAACGAATAATATGTAAAATTGGACTGTGGAAGGTTGGATTGGATAGATCTCGTAGCAGAGAAAGCCATAGCAGATCTGGAAGTCTGGTTTCTGGTCATACGCGTATGGCACTAGGCAATACGCGTATGATATGGTCTGGTACGCGTATGGCACTAGGCAATACGCGTATGGATGAGGAAGATGATGTTTTGAACGTAGTTTGGTCTCTGTTGGTACGCGTATGGGGAAGTGATACGCGTAGCATACGCGTATGAGATGGTGTTACGCGTATGGGATTTGGCTGAGAAATGGGCCATACGCGTATGGGACTAGGCAGTACGCGTATGGGCAGGATTGTGATTTTCTGTGCTGTCGTTGTGCAGTTTTTGGTTGTTCAGCTGAGTAATGTGATTTAGCTAATGTACGATATATTAGGGATCATTTCCCGTTGTTTTGAGTAGTATAGGTATTAGTAGAGTGTGCTAATACTGTGGTTATTCTTTGGCATGATCTGATATGCTTATGTGATAAAATACTGATTGATGTGTGATGGTATGCATGATCTTGTGAATGTATCAGTTATGTGTGCATTTGTGAATAGACTGTTTTATGGCTTAGAGTGTGAGCATATGTCTATTCTTGAATTGTGGTTGATGATTTAGCATTGCTAGGTGATTAGCATGCATATTGTGGCCTTTATGGTGGTAGCTAATTCCCATGGTGAGGAATTAGTGAGTTAGTCATTATGGACTGTTGTTGATGTTTGCATGCTAGGTGAATTAGCGTGCATAGCATGGCCCTTGGGGTGGTAGCTAATTCCCATGGTGAGGAATTAGTGAGTGAGTCACTAGGTCTCAAATGAGTGGGACTAGTGGGCTTGGTAGCCGTGCCTGGATTTGGACGGTGAGGTGAACTATATGTTCACAAATAGTCGGTACCGCATGCATGGAGTCTCATTGCATAATATGTGTATGGCGTATAATATGAATAGATGTATTCCAATATTATACGTGGGTTTGTGTTGATATTGAGTATGAGCATGAATTGTATTGGTATTGAGTATGATATTTGAATTGATGTGCCGTTACTGAATGTGTGATGTGATTAGGGTGATTAATGTGTTAAATTACTTAACATGACATGATATTTTATAATGTTCATTATATTGATTGAGGAACTCACCCTTACAACTATTTTTCAGGTAACGAGCAGTGATTGAGTAGAAGCTAGTGCTTGGAGTCTAGTGTAGTCTCCTTAGTGGGTCATGCTCTGATAGATGTAACATCGGGATGGGATGTTTTACCTTGTTGAATAATTTTACATGTAATTGTGTTACATGTTCCGCATGATTGATTTAATTTCTATCCGCTGCGTACTATGCAAACGTTTTATTTGATAAATAAATGAGCATGACAATCTACTTTGAGGAATGGTGTGAAGTTGTTTGTGTGACACCCTTAACTGCATAATTACTCTGATTTATATGTTGCTATTTTAATTAAATATTTGGGGTATTTTAGAAGGGTGTTACACTGGGGCTAAAACAACCGTCTTCCTCGCGAAGACGGCGGTTGCACAGTATGAAGCTCAAAAAATATTTCCAGAAATCACTAAAAATGATACCAAACGAAAGCTCATGTTATGGAGATTACAGATCAAGCATCATTTCGTCCTAAAACATCATGAACAGAGAGAATCGAGCAAAATAAGTTTGATGCACAAAACTTTAATCACACGTATCTCACTCAATAATGCACCAAATCACATGAATTTTAGCTCAGATTAACCAGCATGGAAGGATCTACATTATCATACACATAAAACAGAGAATTAAGATGATCGAAAATGTGACCTCTTGAAGATCAACTTCTGGAATCTACAGTTTCAAGGCCTGGCAAGCTTCCAATACACTCCTGATCACTTGCTATGAAGTTTGATGAAGAAATTGAGGCTTGGAACTGTTTAAATCTTGCTTAAATCTGAACTGCCATTGCTATGTTCTTGAGCTTGCACCACACGATTCTGGTCCAAATTTGATGATCCAAGGCTTGATCTGTACTAAATCCACACCAGAGAACAAGAATATGGAAGAATAATTCAATGTTATGTGGAAGAATTTTGAATTTCAATGGAGAGAAAATTTTGGAGGGAGATGAAAACTAGATCTAGAAATGGTGAATCCTTCAAATTCTGTTAGGATTTAGTATTTATATGAAGTCTTAATCCTACTGAAAATGTTAATTAAGCTTGGTTAATGGGAATTAGCAAAAATAAGGTGTTTTGCAAAAATATGAAAATTGGTGGTGCATGGAGTAATCCCACGTGAACAGTGCCATGTGCCTGATCAATTTCACTTAAAAACTTCTAATGAACACAATGGCAATGGTGATTTGTTCCCATGATGCACCAATTTCAAATTTGCCATTTTCCCTCCAAAATAAGCATGAATATGCAAAGGATCAAATGATGAAATTTTATGCAATGTGATGAATGATTTGGAAACTTCATGTCATGAGAAGAAATATGCAAAAAGAGGCACTAAATTTGGAGTTATGAATCAAAAGTTATGGCCTTTTGAAGTTCCATGCACACTTGGCAATGATTTGATCATATCTCCTCAACCATTCATCAGATGCTCATGATCTTGGACTTTTTAGAAATGGGAGAGAGAGATATTCAACTTTCATGTTGGACAAAATTTCATTTGAAGCTTCTTTGATGTTGGAAAGTTGAGTTGAAGTTGGTCCAAAAACTTTCCATTTTTAGAAACTTGAAATTATAGGTCACTTTCCATTTTTGGAAACTTTTGACTTGGCTTCAAATTCTTCAATGTTGATGTTTGACATGATGAATAAGCATGATTTGGACATGAATGGGATGAAGAAACTCAATTTCCACACTCAAAAACCATAGTTGACTTTCAGTTGACTGACATAGGCCTTCAGATGACCTGAAAATGTTCTGATGAACTTGGGCTTCAACCACTTGGGGATTTTGCTCCAAGATGAAACTCTAGCTCACATAAGCTCAAAATAATTATCACATGATCCACATCTCAATGGAAACCTCATTTCTTGCACAAAGGATTCACTTGAATTGCCTTGACCTGTTGTCTGCTTAAGCTGCAAGACAAATGTTAAATGACATATTTTTGTACATTTTTGGTTAGTGATTAAAAGAAAAACAATGATATACAAATGCAATCAATGCTTGGTGATCAAGAACCACTCTCAAGAAAGATCCCACCCACAGGGAAGGAAGCAAGGTGTCCAATGATCCTTGAGGCAATGCAATGTTATGATATGATGCCATGGGGGATCTTAGGGACAAAAATTGGGGTCTTACACTATGGTTGTGGTTGAGCCATTAACTCTCCCTAACCAAGATATAGAGGAGTTAAAAGACGTGCTCGCCAAGATGAAGCAAGATAAGGACATGTGGGAAGAGCGTTTCCATGCTTTGAGCAAGAAGCATGAAGAGTTGCAGTTGGAGTCTAAGGACAAAGATGCACTTATTGAGCTACTTGAAGACCGAGTGATGAAGAGACAGAGAGAGCCAGAGGTTTCATCTTCTAGCATGCCTCAGCCTTCCGTTGCTTGGAAGAAGATTGTTGATCAGCTTGTCCTCGAGAAGACTCAGACGAAGGCTTCTTTTGAGACCGAGATCCGTCGCATTCGAAGGAAGTACGCACCTACAACCTGATCTTCTGACGATGTTAGGGGTCCTTAGGATGACTAGTCTCCTTTTCTCTTGTATTTTTTATTTTGGTTTCTGAAATTGTTCTCAGTGTAATCCTTCCAATTTATATAAATAAAAAGAGATTTTTGGTCATATAAAATTGTTGCAATTGCCAATATTATATATTTGCAAATGATATAGTAAGTTCCTTGAAAATAAAAATAATCAAGCATTGCATTTCATGCATCATTTGCACAAGCAGGTTTTCGCCAGATGTATGATTGGTATTTCTTCTGTGCTAAAGCCAAGCTAACTCACCGGTACAATACCCGAGCCAATCATCTGAGAATCATGGAACATTTGGAGCAAGAGAACAAAGAGCTGAAGGACGAGATCGCCCGCCTGACTGCCATGATGGAGTTAGTTCTTGTTGCTCATAATCAAGCTTCTCCAACGCCTGCAACTCCTCCCACGAGGACTGTTACTTCAGAGGTGACTACCTCTACCATGCATGCTGCTACCACTCACTTCACGCCGAATATGCATGCCGGATTCCCGTGGGGAATGCCGCCCAACTTTGTTCCCGAAGGCTTTGCGCCTACATTTGCTTCCATGCCGACATCTAGCCTGGTCATGTCCGTGCCACCTCCCGTTGTGCACACCTTGCCTTGCGTAGAGGATACCATCTATCATTTCGAGCCGTCTGAGGGTCCGGATGTGTATGAGAAGATGGACGAGATGAAAGATCAGTTTCTTGAGCTGCACAGGGAATTGAAGACGCTAAGAGGTAAAGACTTGTTTGGAAGGAGTGCTGCTGAGTTGTGCTTAGTGCCCAACATCAAGATCCCGGTGAAGTTCAAAGTGCCTGACTTTGAAAAGTATAAGGGGAACTCTTGCCCGCTCAGTCATCTTGTGATGTATGCCCGCAAGATGTCTACTCAGACCGACAATGATCAATTGCTTATTCACTACTTCCAAGATAGTATGACTGGTGCTGCACTCCGTTGGTACATGGGGTTAGATAGTGCAAGCATTCGCACTTTCAACGACTTGGGAGAGGCTTTTGTGAAGTAATACAAGTATAATATGGACATGGCGCATAGAGACCAGCTGAGGTCTATGTCTCAGAAGGACAAAGAGACATTTAAAGAATACGCACAAAGATGGAGGGAGTTGGCTGCCCAGATCACTCCTCCTTTGGAGGAGAAAGAGATGACAAAAATCTTCTTAAAAACTCTGAGTTCATTTTATTATGAAGGCATGATCGCTAGTGCCCCCAGTGACTTTACCGAAATGGTAAACATGGGGATGAGACTTGAGGAAGGAGTCCCTGAGGGACGGTTGTCAAGAGATGAGGCGTCAACAAGCAAGAAATATGGCAGCAACTTTGGTAAGAAGAAAGACAGTGAGACGAACGCAATAATCAGTGGGAGGCAGAGGAGGCCTCAGATCAGAAGGAATCCACCACCCCATCAACATCATCATCATCAAGTGTCATCAGTAATTCCGATATTTTCTAATCGACAAGCAACACCACCACCAACAACAACATCAACGTCAACAACAACAACCGCAACAAAGAACGAACACCTACAACAACAACAACACCAACAACACCAACAACAATCATCATCAACAGAACTTTAAGAGGAAGAAGGTCTTTTTTGACCCGATTCCTATGTCATATGCAGAGTTGTATCCTTCGTTAGTTCTCAAGAACTTAATTCAACCGAGGAACCCACCGCAGATCCCAGAACCACTTCCCTGGTGGTATAAACCTGAGCTCCGTTGTGCTTATTGTCAAGGAGCACCCAGACATGACATTGAAAACTGCTATCCATTGAAGTATGAGGTTCAAAAGCTTATGAAGAGTGGTATGGTGTCCTTTGAGGACTGCGCGCCAAATGTGAAAGCAAACCCTTTGCCCACTCATGGGAATTCTTCAGTGAATATGGTGGACGGTTGTCCTGGGGAATATAAGATTTATGACGTCCGGTTTATCCGAAGATCCTTGGTGCAGATGCACAAGGATATCTGTTTGGTGAGTGACTGTGAACATGACCATGATGGTTGTGTTGTTTGTACTGTGAACCCAAGAGGGTGTGTTGTAGTGAAAAGGGACATCCAATGTCTGATGGATGAAGGCATGATCCAAATTATTCAATCCCGTCATGTAGATGACGACGTCAATGTCATAGCGCCTGCTTTCAAACAACAAGAGCGGTTGGTAATTCAATTTGACAACAGCAACAATAATAATGTCAGTCAAAGATCAGTATCGCCGTTGGTAATACGGTTAGTGGGCCCAGTCTCATATTCATTTGATAAGGCTGTATCGTACCAGTACAATGCTACAATGATAAAGAATGGTCAAGAGGTCGCGTTACATACGACTAGTTCAGTAGTGAGCATTGCTGATGTAACGAAGGTGACCCGTAGTGGTCAAGTGTTTGGGCCGGTGTTCCCAAAAAACAAAGAAGAAATGATTGTTCGTAAGAAGGCGAAGGTGCCTAATGTAGATGTGATTGGCGTTTCAAAAGATAAGTTTGGTGAATCTAGCAACTTGAAAGCCAATAATGATGATGAGGTACTCCGATTGATAAAGAGGAGCGAGTTTAATGTGGTGGAGCAGCTGCTCCAAACCCCCTCAAAAATCTCAGTGTTGTCTCGGCTGGTGAATTCCGAAGCGCACAGAGAAGCACTACAGAGAGTTCTTGAACAAGAATACATAGAGCATAATGTTACTGTGGATCAATTTGATCACATTATGGCTAACATCACTTCTTGCAACAATCTCAGCTTTTGCGATGAAGAACTCCCTGAGGAGGGAAGAAATCATAATTTGGCTTTGCACATTTCTATGAATTGCAAAGAAGATGCTTTATTAAACGTGCTAGTTGACACCGGGTCGTCACTGAATGTGCTTCCGAAGTCAACTCTGTCAAATTTATCTTACCAAGGAGTGCCTATGAGGTATAGCGGTGTAATTGTCAAGGCTTTTGATGGTTCACGCAAAACAGTAATTGGTGAAGTGGACCTTCTAGTCAAGATAGGTCCGAGTGATTTTCAGATTACTTTTCAAGTAATGGATATCCACCCGGCCTACAGCTATTTATTGGGAAGGCCATGGATTCATGAGGCGGTTGCTGTTACCTCCACTCTGCATCAGAAATTGAAATTTGTCAAGAATGGCAAGCTTGTGATTGTTGGAGGAGAGAAGGCGTTGTTGGTTAGCCAGCTGTCATCTTTCTCTTATGTTGAAGCTGAGGATGAGGCTGGAACTTCGTTCCAAGCCTTGTCTATTACTACTAAAAAGAGAGTTGGGGCACCCATGTCCTCATTAAAAGATGCTCAGAAGATTGTTGAAGAAGGTACTGTTGATCAGTGGGGGCCCATGGTAAAAGTCTCTGACAACAAGGGCAGAACCGGTTTGGGGTTCCAGAAAGGCTCATCAATTGCAAGATTTGAAGATATGCAACTCAGCTTTCGTAACGGAGGGTTCATTCATGGCAATGAACAACACTTAGCTGCTGTGCTAGAGGATGACGAAGAGGAAGACTGCACCAACTTTGTAACGCATGGAAAGACGTGCAACAATTGGACTGTTGTTAATATTCCTATTATTTTGCATCAATCTAAGTAATTGCTTTTATATATTTTAAAATCCTCCTCCTATGCCTAAGGGAGAAGTGAACATTGTTTGGGCATTTTCAAATTGATCATAAATAAAATTAATTCTATTCATCCACATCTTTGATGTTTGTTTTTACTTTTTGCTTTATTCTGAAAATGGTAATCACAAAAAACATAAATAAATGATATAATTGTCCATCTGCATAATATTTGGTCACAAATTCACTTCTCTATAATCAAAATATCAAATCATTATGCAGATTGGTTTCTAACCCCATTGAATACAATGATCCTTCTCCTTCTCCAAATTTTGAATTCCCTGTGTTTGAGGCCGAAGAGGAAAGTGATGAATTGACTCGTCTTCTTGAGCAAGATGAAAAGATTATTCAGCCGTTTGAAGAGTAGATTGAGCTAGTCAATTTGGGTTCCGAAGATGATGTGAAGGAAGTCAAGATTGGGTCTCGATTGTGTCTAGAAGTCAAGAAGGGGTTGATTGGTCTTCTTCGAGAGTATTCAGATGTGTTTGCTTGGTCCTATCAAGACATGCCTGGTTTGGATTCTGAGATTGTGGAGCATAGATTCCCGTTAAAGCCAGAATGCTCGCCAGTCAAGCAGAAATTGAGAAGAACGCATCCTGACATGGCTGTGAAGATCAAATAGGAGGTGCATAAGCAGATTGATGCCGGTTTCTTTGTAACAACTGAGTATCCGCAATGGGTGGCCAATATTATGCCTGTGCCGAAGAAAGATGGAAAAGTCCGCATGTGTGTTGACTATCGAGATTTGAATAAAGCCAGTCCGAAAGATGATTTCCCTCTGCCACACATTGATATGTTGGTAGACAATACTGCTAAATTCAAAGTCTTTTCGTTTATGGATGGATTTTCCGGATATAATTAGATCAAGATGGCACCCAAAGATATGGAGAAGACCACATTCATTACACCCTGGGGAACATTCTGTTATAGAGTGATGCCTTTCGGTCTAAAGAATGTTGGTGCGACTTACCAGAGAGCAATGACTACTCTTTTTCATGATATGATGCATAAAGAGATAGAAGTTTATGTCGATGACATGATTGCTAAATCAATTGATGAAGAGGAACATGTTGAGCATTTGTTGAAGCTATTCCAGCGTCTGAGGAAGTATAAACTCCGCTTGAATCCCAATAAGTGTAATTTTGGTGTTCGTTTTGGTAAGTTGTTGGGCTTTATTGTCAGCGAGAAGGGTATTGAAGTTGATCCTACCAAGGTCAAAGCAATACAAGATATGCATGCGCCCAAAACTGAGAAGCAAGTCAGAGGTTTTCTCGGCCGCTTGAATTATATTTCCAGATTCATTTCCCACATGACTGCCACATATGCACCCATATTCAAGCTTCTTCGAAAAGACCAGTCTTGTGATTCGACCGAAGACTTCCAGAAAGCTTTTGACAGTATTAAAGAATATTTGCTTGAACCTCCGATTTTGTCTCCCCCTGTTGAAGGAAGAACGTTGATCATGTATTTGACTGTACTCGAAGATAGTATAGGTTGTGTTCTTGGTCAGCAAGATGAGACTGGAAAGACAGAATTTGCAATCTACTACCTCAGTAAGAAGTTCACCGAGTGTTAGACTCGGTATTCGATGCTTGAGAAGACTTGTTGCGCATTGGCTTGGGCTGCTAAGCGTCTGCGCCAGTATATGTGGAATCATACCACTTGGTTGATATCCAAAATGGATCCAATCAAGTATATATTTGAGAAGCCTGTTTTAACTGGGAGGATTGCCCGTTGGCAGATGTTGTTATTAGAGTATGATATTGAATACCGATCTCAGAAAGCGATTAAAGGTAGTATCTTGGCTGACCATTTGGCTCACCAACCAATTGAAGATTATTAGTCAGTGCAGTATGATTTTCCGGATGAAGATATTTTGTACTTGAAAATGAAAGATTGTGATGAACCATTGCTTGGAGAAGGGCCAGAACCTGGTTCCCGTTGGGGCATGGTATTTGATGGAATTGTTAATTAATATGGAAATGCCATTGGGGCAGTGATTATTACTCCTCAAGGAACGCATCTACCATTTATAGCTAGGTTGACTTTCAAGCGTACAAACAACATGGCAGAGTATGAAGCTTGGATTATGGGGCTTGAAGAGGCCATGAATCTTAGAATCAAGTATTTGGATGTCTTCGGTGATTCGACTTTGGTTGTGAATCAAATCAAAGGAGAATGGGAGACAAATCAACCCGGTTTGATACCATATAGAGATTATGCGAGGAGGATTTCAACTTTTTTTACAAAGGTTGAGTTTCATCATATTCCTCGAGATGAAAACCGAATGGCAGATGCTCTTGCAACGTTGACATCAATGATTGTAGTGAAGTATTGGAATGACGTTCCCAATTTTTCTGTGATGCGTCTTAATAGGCCAACTCATGTGTTTGCTGTTGAAGGAATCAAAGACGAGAAGCTGTGGTATTACGACATCAAATGTTTCCTGCAAAGTCAGATTTACCCGCCCGGGGCATCTTTGAAAGATAAGAAGACTTTGAGAAGATTAGCTGGTAATTTTTACTTGAATGATGATATACTGTACAAAATAAACTTCGACATGGTTTTGCTCAGATGCATGGATAGACACGAAGTAGACTTATTGATGACGGAAGTGCATGAAGGTTCCTTTGGTACTCATTCCAATGGACATGCAATGGCGAAGAAGATGTTGCGAGCAGGTTACTATTGGTTGACAATGGAATCTGACTGTTGCAAATTTGTGAAGAAGTGCCACAAGTGTTAAATTTATGTTGATAAGATTCATGTTCCTCCGACACTATTGAATGTTATCTCTTCTCCATGGCCCTTCTCCATGTGGGGAATTAATATGATTGGGATGATTGAGCCCAAAGCTTCGAGTGGACGTCGTTTCATTTTGGTGGCAATTGACTACTTCACAAAATGGGTTGAAGCGGCATCGTATGCAAATGTAACCAAGCAAGTTGTTATGAGGTTTATCAAGAATCAGATCATATGCCGTTATGGAATGCCAAGTAAGATCATTACTGATAATGGATGAAACTTGAATAACAATATGGTGGAAGCTCTTTGTAAAGACTTCAAGATTGCATATAATAATTCTTCTCCCTACAGGCCTAAGATGAATGGGGCTGTTGAAGTTGCAAATAAGAACATTAAGAAGATTATCCAGAAGATGGTTGTCACATATAAGGATTGGCATGAGATGCTCCCTTTTGCTTTGCATGGGTATCGTACATCCATCCACACTTCAATAGGGGAAACCCCTTTCTCTCTTGTTTATGGTATGGAAGTAGTGCTCCCCGTAGAAGTTGAGATTCCTTCATTACATGTGCTCATGGAAGCCAAGTTAACTGAGGCTGAATGGTGTCAGACCAGGTTTGATCAGTTGAATTTGATTCAAGAGAAGAGATTGACTGCCATGTGTCATGGTCAGTTGTATCAGCAAATGATGAAGAAAGCTTTTGATAAAAAGGTCAGACCTCGAGTGTTCAGAGAAGGTGATCTTGTGCTCAAGAAAATTTTGACGTTCAAGCCAGATTCCAGAGGAAAATGGACTCCTAATTATAAAGGCCCATATGTTGTTAAGAGAGCCTTTTCAGGCGGCACATTGATTCTTACAACAATGGATGGTGAAGAGTTCACTCGTCCTGTGAACGCAGATGCAGTCAAGAAATACTTCACCTAAAAAATAAAAGAACAACTCGCTAAGTTGAAAACCCGAAAGGGCGTCTTAGGCAAAAATGAGCATCTCGGTGGATTGAAAACCCGAGAGGCGATCCAGGCAAAAATTAGAGACATAAAATAGAAAGAATTTCCCGATAAGTTGAGTACCCCACCTTGGGGAAACTTATGCAAAAATGAGGGATTATGGCAAGTAACTGCATTTTGCTGATCTTCAGATTTTGAAGACTTATTTGAGCACAAGGGTTGACATCAGTTCATCCTGAGTAGCGGTCAAGAGCACAGTGGATATCAATAGTTGGTAGAAGGATTAAGGATCATTTGTATTCAATGTACCCCTTTTTCCATGTAAATTACCATTTTCAACTTTGTAAAAATCCATGGAGTCTTGTCATTTACAAACTACCATTCCATTAAATAAAGTTGAGCTTTTATCCAAATTGTTTATACTCTTATTTAATTCAGCCAATAGTTTTAAATTTTATTATGATCATTTTGAAATTAAATTTTTAAATCAAAATCAGGTTTTTTCTTAAATATATAAAAGCAAGAATTTTTCCAAAGCAAGCAAAAGGAATATCAACAACATTTCAATGGATAATAAGTCCTTAAGTGCGAAACATCAGAGGTTCCCCAAGCAGTTAATCCTTCGGGTATCCCTAGACGTTTGTGTTGATTCAGTCCCTCGGTGGAGTGTTTGATTCTCAGTGGAATTCCTTTCCTCGCCCCCAGCTAAGTTGTTTGATTCAGATACTCTATGGCGTGTTGTTTTCTCTGACAGAGTTTCTGCCTTCCCCAGCGGAGTTTGTACATCCACAACGAAGTTTGTATTTCTTCAGCAGGGTTGATCTTCAGAGATGGTTGATCTTCCCCAGTAGATCACATTGGTTTCCCCACCAATCGCCATCCAACTTGCTCCCAGTCAGAGTTTTCTCCTTGTTTCTGAGCAGCTTTTGTTATGATTATTCTCTGTAGGGTTGTCTCCCATTTTTATGGTGTTAACCTAAAATTCCCCACAGATTGGATGTTCTATCCTCAACAGATCTCCTCCTTCCCCAGCTGGGTTTGAACCTTTGGGATGTTGATCTCTTCGTTCTCCAGCAGTTGTCTCCATATTTTGTGGATTGACCGAGGATTGTACCAATGGTTCAAATTCTTTGCGACACCTTTGTATCCTTTGTGATCGTTTTGTTAGCATAATCATCATATATACATATACATATACAATCATATAATTTCATAATTGCATTCATATTTTATTTGTTTGAGATTCTTATGGCGGTATTTTATCCCCATACCAAATCTGGTGTTTGTCCTCCTTCAATTGTAGAGTGTCAGCGCCCCTTAAGCAGAAAGACTTTAACCTTTCTCCTTTTCTCCACTGAGTTTGTTTCCTCATGGATGATTGTTATTTCAGTTTTCTCCCAAGTTGATTATCTGGATGGAATTACTCCCCTTGAGTTATGTCCTCATTGGGTTGAGTCTTGATTAACCGTTTTCTTTCTAGCTCTTACCTAGATAGATGCTTTGGTCCCGTAAGAGTCTATTACCCAGTAAATGGTAATATTCTTCTTAGTTTACAGTTTGTTACTTCTTGCCCACTACCCGACAAAAGTACCCTTTTTTTTCTCCTTAGTAGAGTCCCTAGTGGATCTATTCCCCAAGAAGTATATCCTTGATATGTTCATCCTAACCGGTGACAGATATCTTTCTTTCTCCTGCCCGAGTCTATCCTTGATATGTTCACTTTAACCAATGACGGGTATTCTCATTCTTTTGGTATTCTACCTAGTAAAAAGGTAGTTGTAATCCCTATTTTGTTCCCCAGAGAGTTAATCCTTGATATGTTCATCTTAACCGATGACGGGTTTTCTTCTCCTTGTGGTTTTCTACCCAGTAACCGGTAGTTGTAAATCCTACTTTTTCCCTGTGCGGAGTCTATCCTTGATATGTTCATCCTAACCGGTGACAAATATCTTTCTTTCCCCTGCCCGAGTCTATCCTTGATATGTTCACTTTAACCAGTGACGGGTATTCTCATTCTTTTGGTATTCTACCCAGTAAAAAGGTAGTTGTAATCCCTATTTTGTTCTCCAGAGAGTTAATCCTTGATATGTTCATCTTAACCGATGACAGGTTTTCTTCTCCTTGTGGTTTTCTACCCAGTAACCGGTAGTTGTAAATCCTACTTTTTCCCTGTGCGGAGTCTATCCTTGATATGTTCATCCTAACCGATGACATATTTTCTCTTCTATGGTATTCTATCCAGTAACTGATAGATATAATCCCTATTTTTGCTCCTTATCAGAGTCGATCCTTGATATGTTCATCCTAACCGATGACGGGTCTTCTCTTTGATTGGTTTTCTACCCAGTAACGGGTAGTTGTAAATCCTACTTTGTCCCCTATTCATAGTCTATCCTTGATATGTTCATCCTAACCGGTGACGGATTTTCTCTCCGACGATTTTCTATCCAGCTTTCAATAGATGTAATTCCTACCCTTTTTGTTCAGTTGGTATATCCTTGATATGTTCATCCTAACCGATGACGGGTATCCTCCTTGACATTTCCAGGAAAGTCTATCCTTGATATGTTCATCTTAACCGGTGACGGATTTTCTTCCCTGTCGAGTTTATCCTTGATATGTTCATCATAACCGATGATAGATACTCTCACCCTTGGTCTTCTGCCCAATAACTGGTAGTTGTAAATCCTATCTTTTCTACAGTTTCCCCAGCGAGGTTATTCTTACCTAGTAACCGATAATGAATACTCCCTCCTGGAATCCTCAGCGAGTCATCCTTGATATGTTCATCCTAACCGATGACGGATGTTCTCTCTGTCAAATCTTTATTATCTCCTTACCCAGTAACAGGTAGTAGATAATAGATTTATGCTCCTCTTGTGTTGGAATTTATTTCTCCCCAGTTGAGTTGAGTGCGCATTTCCTTAGTGAAATCATTTCCCCCTACATGATTCGAGTACCTCAGTTTTATCCTGACTTACTCATGTTCCCTGCAGATGTTGTTTGTTCCCTGGCTGAGTCTTTCCATTTTATATGGATGTCCTCAAGTCCCCCGACAGTTTTAAGTCGTAGCCTGGCCTACGCATAAACCCTTTTACCCCCCCCCCCCAGAATCTATGTCTCCCCAGTGAGTTTTCCTTACGGATTTCCGGTCTCTCTGATTTCTTTTCCTTTGTGGCAATATTTCCTCACAGAGCATTAACTTTTGCATTCATGTCATATGCATCATGAGGTCTCTTAGGGACCAAAATTTGTTTCTCTATGTCGTTATTTAAGCCCATTCTACTGAGTCGAGCCGAAGATTTTAACCTTCACCTCCTCAGTTAGAATGTCCATAAATAGGGGCAGCTGTAAGACCCCAATTTTGACCCTAAGATCCCTCATGTAACTTCATCATAGGCATTAGCAGGGGATCATACCTTGGCATCCTCCTTCCCCCTTTTTCATTAGGTTTGTTTTAGGAGAGACATATTTTGTGATTGTATCATACTTGTATTTTATCATTTCACTAACCAAAATACCCAAAATATGTCTTTGTATTTGCCTAACTCTTTTGTAGGAAAGGCATGATCTCATTGATTCATCAAGTTCACATCTAGGGTTTGAGACCCTAATGAACAAAGAGCACAACCAAGAATTGATCCAAGAATGGTTATGAGCATCATATATGAGTCCCAATGTTCTCTACATGTTATATTGATCAAGTTTTCTTCAAGAGTTTGAGGGTAATTTTCCTTGGAAATCCTAGTTTGACTGGGTATCTTGAGTAACTTCTCCAACAAGCTATCTCACCAATTGATCAATTTTCTCAAGGGACACTTCAAAATTCATCATCTTATGCATATATGATCTACCATGAACCAAGAAAGTCTAGAGAATTGGAAGTTAGCAAGTTGGTTGATGGTGGTTGGCCAGATGAATTCATCTGATCAAAACTGGGTCTCGCTAGACCCCATCTCCTACAATTTTCACCATATGAAAATGATTCCAAGATAAAACTTACTCTAAATTACATTCCAAACAACTTTCATGTTGATACCTAGAGCTAGTTTTGCTTTGAAAATCATTTTCTATGTTGAAATATTATAGGTCATTTTGTCTAAACCCTAATTTGAAAGTCAATTTCCCAAGGCCATAACTTGCTCAATTTTTATGACATCAAAGGTTTCCAAGTTGAAAAATAAACTTCAATGTGTTTACTTCAACTTTTATGTTTAGAGTGAGAGCTAATTCAACTTTTTTAAGCATGTGATATGAGGTTACATTATAGGTCACTTTTGACGTATACCATTGATCAAGTGATTTTTCCAAACTTCAAAAATGCATAACTCTATCATTTCAAATCCAAATGACATGAAATTGGTGACCATTTTAAAGGTATTTGAAATAACTACAACTTTTATGAATACACTTTTCTCATTTGAAGCTCATATAAAAAGTTAAGCAAGGTGGAACATTGAGACATATTTCTTCATGATACAAACTCCAAATGGAAATATTTTTGAACATGAAAGTTATTCCTCTCAATCTCACTTTCCAAAGAGCTTAAATTCATTCATTTTGGACAAGGAATGCATATGCTGCAAATGGCATGAACATGGTGTCATCACTTGGCAAGGATCAAATTTCAAATCTTCATGAACACTTGCCTTGCAATCCAAGTTCAATTCAGACTATCTCACTTGGCAATGATTTTATGGGCCTATGCGCTCCCATGCACCCATGCATCATCAATACCAAATTTGGAAAGTGGATTTCAAGTGTGAAAAAAGTAATGGTTTCAGCTATAAATAGAGCCTCATATGCTCAACATTTGACACATTGGCGCCAGCTTTGATCCCCTAACTCTAACCCTCACATTGCAAAGGATAATCCTGAGAAATTCACTTGAATTTGAGTTTGAATTTCCACTCATTTGATATTCAAATCTCTAGGGATCCACAACATTTTGAGCATTCAATCCTTCTTCTGCAAGCATTTGGAGTGAGATCAAGCACGAGCAAGAGCAAGATCAGTTGAATCCAGACCTCCATTGAAGGTATTTTCCAGAAATTTTGATCTCTTCGATTCTCTTTAATTCTTGCTCAATTCTATTGATTGTTTGGTTATCTGAAGTCCTACCAATGTATGCAAGAAGATTGAGTTGCTTTGAGGCCAAATCGAAGCAACTCAGTTCATGTACCTCAAATTTCAACTCCATGTATCTCTCAATATACTTGGAGTTAGAGTGAATTGAGGCTAGATTCGAACGCAGTGCCATTTTTACTTTGAAATCATGTCTTTGTTTTTAATTTCGGTGATGGTTATGACTGAACCAGTCCGGCGAGGTTCGCCGGAGAAGACAGCTGGTCCTTGGCCGCCGGTGGTGTGCTGGATGGTTCTGAGCCATAAGATCCATCTAATATGATCTAATCATGAGCGTTCCTTTTGAATACCAATTGTGTGGTGCGCTGACTTAAGTGCACGGTGGAACACGTGTTTTGAACCACTTGATCTGCCACCTCAATTAATGAGGGAGATCAAGTGGCCCACGTTTTTTCAGATATTTTAATTTTCATTTTAATTGCTTTATTTTCAATAATTCATATTAAATTTAATATTGATCCAAAAAATATGGGACTTTCACCAAAAAATTTCAAATATTTTCCTCTTTCATATTCTGAATTAAAATTATTTTTTGGATCATTATTAATATTTTCATGAATTAATTGATTTTGCATTTGTTTTTAATTGTTTAAAAATATTTTTAAATGTCCAAAAATTATGAAAAATTTTCTCCAAGGTCCTTTGACCTTGTTTGACCTATGATAAATCTCATGGCCATTTCTTTGGTGTGTTGATGAGATTTTAGGAATTGGAAAAACCATATTTAATTTAAATGCACTATTTTAGTATTTTTAATTTGAATAAATGCAAAATAAATTTGTTGACCAATTTTGATGACTTGTTTATGTTTGACTCTTGTTGTTGGGCCTTGGTCAAGGTTGATTTGACTTTGTCAAATTAATATCATTGGATTTAGGGGATTGATGGACTGTACATTCCATCTCCCAAAATGAATGGATGATATTAATTTGGTAAAAGTACTCCTTTGACCAATTTGTATTTTGATTCATTTCCCTCCCACTTCATCTTATTCCCTTTCTTCATTCATTCATTCCATTCGGCCTATGATATCTCAAAATCCTAAGGCTAGTTGATTGAAAAATTGACATGAGTATGGATGAGATTAGGCCACCCCTTTTGCATATTATTTTTGTGTATGGCATGTTTCATGAGCATAGTTTACTATACTATGTCTCAAACATGCATTAACACCAAAATTTTATTGCCCGTCCTCAAATAGTTGTGACTTATACATAAGTCCAATTACAATTGCTTAACATAGCGCTAAATTTGTGACATAAAAGGCATAAGCATTCTAGTTAGTGAGATTGTAAGTCTCCCCTCTTTCATGGTATTGTGTGGAAACTCGGCCTTTTTTCCTTCCTTTGGAAGATTTCTTGGTTCAAGGATCTATGCTTGTGATAAGTGGGTTGAGTGTTCTCCAAAGAATGACTTCAATTAAAAAGAAAAAGCAAAGCAATACTAATTTCTAACCTATTAACTACTAAATTTTAATTTCAAGCCTTTTACTTTAATGCCATTTAATTTTTACTTTTATTCATTTGCCATTATTCATATCATCCTATTTGTTTATGTTAATGCAATTTTCACTTTGTCCATTTGGACAATATTGTGTGATATATTTTGTTTGTGTATACTTTGTTTGATTGTGTGGTCTTTGACCATTAATGTACATAATAACAACAAAAAACCCTAAAAATTTTGTGTGGGCTGTTCGTTTGATCTTGGGACAAATGAACTTAGAATCTAGGCAATATTCCTATGCTAAAGGACTTGGCCAATGCCAACTTATTGAGAAACCAAGTGCTTGCAATTTGAAACTTCATCTGATACATCAATCAAGATCCTTTTGAGTTCATATGCAACATGATCATTGTGAAGCTGTTATTTTGAACCTGTGACTTATGGATTCATATGTTACATGGGCTATTTTGGAGAAGATCATGGAATGGATAAGCTTGGTTGTGGCTATATTTATTTGATACCTTGATCTTCAAGATAATATAATTGTGCATTGTGTTGTTTGATTCTAAAAGTCCAAGGGAATTCTGGGTTTCTATTGACATTCTTGTCTATTGGATTGCTACCCACTTGGTAAGATCTTTTCAACTCTAAACTTTTAAATTTTGTACATAGGATAGTCTCTTCATCTTCTCCCCATTTCTTTAATTTCAAAATCTCTTTCTCCATTTTTCAAAATCTTCTTTGTGTGAACTACTTTTGTTCTAAACTTTGACCACTTTGCAAAAAAATAGAAACTTTGGCCTTATGCCATTGCATTTTCAAACTTCTTTTCTTAAATCAAACTTGTAAATAAACTTAACTATACTTGACCTAAACTTTCAAAAAGCCAAAAAGAACTAACTCATTCAAACCATTTTAGGCCTTTGTGCCTTTCAAACTTAAATTTTGTTAAAAGTAATGCATCCACTTTGAAATTTGTATCACGTACTACGAGGTTTTGATCCCTAATTTTTATGTTGGTATGTACGCACAAGACCGAAGGTCTTGTCAAACACAAAAATATAATCAATGAGTTCTTTTCTCATCCCCCCATTCTATTTGTTTGTAAACATCACTTTATACCAAGTACATATGCATACAAAAAGGGCTTCCTAGGAGTACCTAGAACACTCTGGGTGCTAACACCTTCCCTCTGTGTAACCAACCCCCGTACCTATAATCTCTGACATTTTATTAGTTTTGATTTGAAAACTTCTTACTTTTGGGTTTTGTCCGTACTTTTTCCCTTTTCCCTTGGAAACAATAAAAGCGTGGTGGCGACTCTTGTTATTTGATCTCTAGCTTATCCATAGCTTGATGATCATGAATTTACCGCTACTAAAGGGTTGGTGACTCCTAGATCTTTTGGTGCTCCACCAAATCCTTTGCCTTTATGGTACAATCAAGATGCCCATTGTTCTTTCCATGAGGACGCCCCTGGGCATGATCTGGAAGGATGTTATGCTTTTAAGCATATAGTGGGAGAGTTGGTTGAGAAAAAGATCCTTTCATTTCTAGATGTTGGACCCAATGTAAAAGGTAACCCTTTGCCGGCGCATGGTGCTGTTAACGCCATTGAGGATGTATCTGATGTTTGTAAAATAAAAAATGTTAAAGATGTTAAAACTCCATTGCTAACACTCCATGCAAGATTAATGGGAGTTAGTTTGATTAATACCTGTCACAATAACACTGAAGAATGTGTCGTTTATCCAAGAGGGTGTAAATTGGTACGAGCTGATATTCAAAACTTGATGGATCAAGGTGTTTTATAGGTTTGTGGTCCTACAACAAATGAGGAAATTTTAGTAATTGAACCATTTTTCAATCTACCAGAACCTGTTGAGATAACTTATCAAAGAAAATATGTTGTTCATCCATCACCGTGGTAGTCTATATGCCTACCCTCTTTCCCTTCGAAAGCACCAAGGTCGTGCCTTGGAAATATGATATAACTATGGTAGATGGAGTGGTAGATGAAGAACCCAAAGATGTTGAAGGTGAGAAAAACTTGGAGGATGTTGATGCTAATATCATCAACATCGTAGGGACGAGCAGAATGAACCGCAATGGTCGGATTTATACTCCAAATTTCAATATAATCCCTCAAGAACCGACAAACGAAGCTACAACTACGGTTCCTGCCCCAGAATCTGGAGGGGTACAGTCAATGGTGCAATCAAGTGAAGGGATTGAATTTCTGAAAATGATAAAGAAAAGCGACTACAAGATAGTCGATCAGATACATCAAAGACCGTCAAAAATATCTATCTTATCCTTACGTCTAAACTTCTAAGCTCATAGGGAGGCTTTACTGAAAGTGCTTGCTCAAGCTCACGTTACTCAGGATATAATGGTTAGCCAATTCGATGGGGTGGTCGCCAATATCACAACTTGCACACTCTAAGTTTCAGCAATGAGGAGCTACCCAAGGAAGGACAAAATCACAACCGTGCCTTGCATGTATCCATAAAGTGCCAAGAAGATGCTCTGGCTAGGGTCTAAGTTGACACTGAATCATCCCTCAATGTCTTGCCAAAAAGAGCGTTTACTAAATTATCTTACCAAGGTTCGGAGATGAAACCCAGCGTTCTCATGGTAAAAGCATTTGATGGTTCCCGGAGGACAGTAGTTGGGGAGGTAGAGCTACCAATCCAAATCAGAACGCATGTATTCCCCATCACTTTCCAAGTCATGGACATCAATACCACTTATAGCTACCTTTTGGGACGTCTGTGGATACATGCTGTTGGGGAAGTAACTTCTACTTTGCACCAGAAAATGAAGTTTGTCGTCAATAACAAGCTCGTCATTGTCTCAGGTGAAAAAGATTTCATCATTAGTCAACTCTCCTCTTTTCGTTATATCAACGCTGATGAAGATGCCTTGGAGACTTCTTTCCAAGCACTTGAAATAGCCAATGCCACACTTGCATAAGTGAAGAATCCTGTTGAGAAAGCCTTTTTATCGTTCGCCTCTTTGAAGAGTGCGAAGTTAGCAGTTGAAAGGGGAGGCCTGCAGGATGGGGGCAAGTCATCAATATTAGAGAGAAAAAGGATCGTTTTGGTTTGGGGTACAAGCCTTATACTAAAGAAGGAGCCTTGGTCCCTGCAAAGGACCGCATATAGAGCATTCAAGAAGTTTTCCTAAGCACATGTTTTGTCCATGGGGATCAAGTTGGTGCAGTTGAAGATGACACTGAAGTTAGAGAAGCATCAAATCTTATATACCATTGTGAAGCAGCCTTAACAAATTGGGAGGCAGTTGAGATTCCAGAAGTTTTTCCCGTGTCAAAGTAATTGTTTTTTCCTTTGTTTTTTAAAAATCCTTATCTCTACCCAAGGCTAACAGATCATTTGTAGGACCACTTTAAATTTCAAAATCATTATGACAAATAAAAAGCATTTCGTTCATATTCTTATCGTTCATTTATTTGTTTTTCTTTCCTTAAAATGACAATCCTTTCAAAAAAAAACTACAAAGATGTTTTTTCTTTCTTTTTTTTAATTTTATTCCCACTTTTCTAAAAACCATCATTTAAAAAATATGCAGAAGAACCAATAAACTAGTTGAATTTGGTGACCCCACTACTTTCTATAACTTCGAATTCCCCATCTACCAAGCAGAAGAGGATATTAAGGAAGATTGCGATTTCCCTGAAGAAATAGCAAGGTCGCTAGAGCACGATTCAAAGGACCTTCATCCGCATCAAGAACCGGTGGAGACAATCAACCTTGGCACTGAGGAAGAGAAGAAAGAGGTCAAAGTTGGGACTACACTTGGGGCAAGCATCAAAGAAAGATTGATGTAGTTGCTACAAAAATATGTAGCTGTATTTGCATAGTCGTACTAGGATATGCTAGGTTTAGATACTAATATTGTTATCCACAAGCTGCCACTACAGCCAGATTTCCCGCCGGTGAAGCAGAAGCTCCGAAGAGCAAGACTCGACATGGCTCTAAAGATTTGTGATGAGGTGAAACGCCAATTTGATGCCGGTTTTCTAGAAGTTGTGAAGTACCCTAAATGGGTAGCTAATATCGTAGCAGTACCCAAAAAGGATGGTAAAGTTAGGATGTGTGTTGATTACAGGGATCTAAATAAAGCTAGTCCAAAGGACGATTTTCCCTTACCGCGTATTGACACTATGGTAGACAATACTGCTAAGTTCGTAGTCTTCTCCTTCATGGATGGATTCTTCGGTTATAATCAAATTAAGATGGCTCCATAAGACATGGAAAAGACCACATTCATCACCCCTTGGGGAACATTTTGCTACAAGGTAATGCCATTCGGTCTAAAAAATGTTGGGGCAACTTACCAAAGAGCAATAGTCACACTTTTCCATGATATGATGCACAAGGAAATTGAGGTTTATACTGATGATATGATTGCAAAATCCCAAAGTGAAGAGGATTATATAGATCACTTGTAGAAGCTATTTGAGTATCTTCGAAAATTCCGACTACGGCTGAATCCCGCTAAATGCACCTTTGGTGTTTGATTTGGAAAGTTGCTTAGTTTCATTGTTAGTCAACAAGGAATTGAGGTAGATCCAGAAAAGGTTAGAGAAATACAAGAAATGCTTGCTCCCCGTACTGAGAAAGAAATTAGAGGATTCCTTGGACGATTGAACTATATCTCTAGGTTTATATCTCATATGATTGCTACGTGTGAACCTATATTCAAGCTGCTTAGAAAAGATCAAGCAGTTGAATGGAACTCTGTCTGTCAAAGAGCTTTTGAGAATATTGGACAATACCATCAAGAGCCTCCTATTCTAATTCCACCTATTCAGGGGAAGCCACTCTTTATGTATTTGATTGTGCTTGAAAAGTCAATGGGATGCGTACTGGGGAAACATGATGAAACCGGAAGAAAAGAACATGCCATCTACTATTTGAGCAAGAAGTTTACCGATTGTGAAACTCGATATTCACTATTGGAGAAAACTTATTATGCTTTAGCATGGTCCGCTCACCGTCTAAGGCAGTACATGATTTGTCACACTACTTTATTGATCTTAAAAATGGATCCAATAAAGTATATATTTGAAAAGCCTGCTTTAACGGGAAGACTCACTCGTTGGCATATGTTACTATCTGAGTATGACATCCGATATGTATCCCAGAAAGCCATTAAAGGAAGTGTGTTGTCTGATTACCTGGCACACCATCCTGTTGAAGACTACCAGCCGTTGAAATTTGACTTCTTGATGAAGACATTATGGTAGTAAAAGATTTTGAAATTCCAAGACCTGATGAAGGACCTAAACCCGGATCTCAGTGGAAGCTCATGTTCGATGGTTCCTCCAATTACACTGGACATGGCGTAGGAGATGTTATGTTGAATTCGAATGGTGGGTACACTCCTTTCACAACAAGGTTGTATTTTGATTGCACAAATAATATAGCAGAAAATGAGGCGTGCATCCTAGGCATTAAAGCAACGATCGACCTCCGAATCAAAATCCTTGAAGTATATGAAGACTCAGCCTTGGTGATGTACCAAGTCAAAGGAGAATGGGAAACCCGTGATACCAAGTTAATCCCATATTGTGCCTTTGTCATGGAGCTGATAAAATACTTTGATGAAATCACTTTCCTTCACATCCCGAGAGTTGAGAATCAAATAGCTGATGCTTTGGCTATGTTAGCTTCAAGGTACCAAGTCAAATTCCTTAATGAAGCGCCTCTGATTCAGATAGAGCAGAAAGTTGAGCTTGCCTACTGTCAGTTGGTTGAAGAGGAATCTGATGGTAAACCTTGGTTTCACAACATCAAATGCTTTTTGCAAAACCAAGAATATCCGGAAGATGCAACAACCCTTGACAAGAAAACATTGAGGAAGTTGGCATCCAAATTCTTCTTAAGCAATTGCGTGTTATACAAGAGAAACCACGACATGATTCTTCTCAAATGCGTGGATGGACACGAATCGGATCTGCTGATCAAAGAGATTCATGACGGATCCTTTGGAACTCATGCCAATGGGCATGCCATGGCCAAGAAAATTTTGAGAGTTGGTTACTATTGATTGACCATGGAATCCGACTGCTTCAATTATGCTAGAAAATGTCATAAATACCAAATATATGTTGAAAAGGTACACATGCCTCTAAAACTACTAAATGTTTTGACATCCCCTTGGTTGTTCTCAATGTGGGGCATCGACATGATTGGCACCATCGATCCTAAGGCTTCTAATGGTCACCATTTCATCCTGGTTGCCATTGATTACTTCACCAAATGGTTAGAAGCCGCCTCTTACGCTAATGTGACAAAACAAGTGGTCAGACGGTCCCTCAAGAAGGATATTATTTGCCGCTATGGAGTTCCAAGCCGGATCGTCACAGACAATGGGACGGATTTGAATATTAAGACAATGAAAGAATTATGTGAAAGCTTCAAGATTGAGCACCATAAGTCTTCACCATATCGTCCAAATATGAGTGGCGCTGTTGAAGCCGCTAATAAAAACATCAAGAAGATCCTGTAGAAAATGGTGGAAACCTATAAGGATTGGCATGAAATGCTACCCTTTGCACTGCACCTATACCAGACTTTTGTCCGCACTTCAATAGGGGCAACCCCATTCTCTTTGGTATATGGGACGAAAGTTGTTCTTCCAATTGAAATGGAAATAATTTCAATGAGAATCTTGATGGAGACCAAGCTAGAAGAGGCCGAATGGATCCAAAACAGATTTGATCAGTGAAACCTCATAGATGAGAAGCGATTTACCTCTTTGTGCCACAAACAATTGTACCAGAAACATTTCAAGAGGGTGTAGCGGTAAATTCATGATCATCAAGCTATGGATAAGCAACACATCAAGTAACAAGAGTCGCCACCGCGCTTTTATTGTTTCCAAGGGAAAAGGGGAAAAGTACGAACAAAACCCAAAAATAAGAAGTTTTCAAATCAAAACTAATAAAATTCCAGAGATTATAGGTAAGGGGATTGGTTACCCAGAGGGAAGGTGTTAGCACCCAAAGTGTCCTAGGTACTCCTAGAGAGCCCTTTCTTGTGTGCATATGTATTTTGTACAAATGATGTTTGAAAGCAAATAGAATGGGGGGATGAGAAAAGAATTTATTAATTATATTTTTGTGTTTGAGAAGACCTTCGGACTTGTGCTTACGTACCAACATAAAAATTAGGGATCAAAACCTAGTAGTTCGTGATACAAATTTCAAAGTGGATGCATTGCTTTTAACAAAAATTAAGTTTGAAAGGCACAAAGGCTTAGAAAATGGTTTGAATGAGTTAGTTCTTTTTGGCTTTTGAAAATTTTAAGTCAAGTATAGTTAAGTTTATTTACAGGTTTGATTTAAGAAAAGAAGTTTGAAAATGCAATGGTATAAGGCCAAAGTTTCTACTTTGCAAAGGGTCTAAGTTTAGAAAAAAAGTACAAATAAAGAAGTTTTTAAAAGGAGGGAGAGATTTTAAAATTAAAGAGATGGGGAGGAGATGAAGAGACTAATCCTAAGCATAAATTTAAAAGTTAAGAGTTGAAAAGATCTGACCAATGGGCTGCAATCCAATAGACAAGAATGTCATATAGACACCCAAATTCCCTCGGACATTAGAATCAAGCAAAAAACAAGGCACACAATATTAGCTTGAATATCAAGGCATCAAATAAAGATAGCCATATCCAAGCTTAGCCATTCCATGATCTTCTTCAAATTTGCCCATGTAGCAGATGAATTCCATAATACCATAAGTCACAGATTCAAAATAACAGCTTCATAATGATCATGTTGTAGATGAGCTCAAATGGCTTTTTCAAGGATATATCAGATGAAGTTTCAGATTACAGGCACTTAGTTACATGAAAGTTGGCATTGGCCAAGCCCTTTGCATATGAAGTGTTGCCTAAATTCTAAGTCCAATTGTCTCAGATCAAACCAACAGTCCACACAAGATGTTTTTTAGGGGTTTTGTTCTTATTATGTACATTAATGGCCAAAGACCACACAAACACACACAATATACATAAGCAAAATATATCACAAATATGGTCCAAATGGACAAAGTGAAAAGGACATTAACATAAAAAATTAGAATGGTATGAATAATGACAAATGAATAGAGCTTAAAAATAAAGTGCATTAAAGTAAATAACTTGAAAGTAAATGTTAGTTGTTAATGAGTTAGAAGTTAGTATTGCTTTTTCTTTTTTGTTTTAAGTCATTCTTTGGAGAACAATCAACCCACTTATCACAAGTATGGATCCTTGAACCAAGACATCTTCCAAAGGAAGGAAAAAATGTCAAGTTTCCATACAATACCATGAAAGACGGGAGACTTACAATCTCACTAACTAGAATGTTATTCCTTTTGTGTCAAAAATTTAGCAATATATTAAGCAATTGTAATTGGACTCATGTAGAAGTCACAACTTTTTGAGACCGAGCAATAAAATTTTGGTGTTAATGCATGTTAGAGACAAACTATAATGGACTATGCTCATGAAACATACCACACACAAAAAGAATATGCAAAAGAGGTGGCCTAATCTCATCCATACTTATGTTGATTTCCTATCAACTAGCCTTAGGACATTGAGATATCATAGGACCATGACATGAATGCATAAAGAAGAGGAATAAGATGAAGAGGGAGGGGAAATGGATATAACTCAAATTGGATAAAGGAGGACTTTTACCAAATTAAGATCATTAATTCATTTTGGGAGATGGAATGTACATTCCATCAATCCCCTAAATCCAATGATCTTAACCTAGCAAAGTCAAATCAACCTTGACCAAGACCCAACAACACAAGTCAAACTCATACAAACAATCAAAATGGCTCAACACAATTATTTGGCATTTATTCAATTTAAAAATACTAAAAATAATGCATTAAATTAAATATGGTTTGACAAATTCCTAAAACCTCACCAAAACACCAAAGAAATGGCCATGAGATTTATCATAGGTCAAACAAGGTCAAAGGATCTTGGAGAAAAAATTTCAAAATTTTTAGAGACTTAAAAGTATTTTTATTTAAAATCATTAATTTGAAAAATATTAATAATGATCCAAAAAATAATTTTAATTCAAAATATGAAAGAGGATTTTATTTAAAATTTGTTGGTGAAACTCTCATATTTTTTGAGTCAATATTAAAATTAATATGAATTAATGAGAATAAAACAAATAAAATGAAATTCAAATATTCAGAAAAAACGTGGACCACTTGATCTCCCTCATTAATTGAGGTGGCAGATCAAGTGGCCATCAACGCGCTTTCTACCATAGTCACTAGTCAACGCGTAACACAAGTGGTAATTACAAGCAACACATGAGATTAAAACATTTTGGACAAGATCAATGTCTCTGAACCTATCCAGCACATCATCGGCGCTAAACCTCCGGTCACCTTCTCAGGCGAGCCTCACCGGACTGGTTCAGTCATCACCATCACATAAATGAAAAAAAGGACATGATCTGAAAGAAAAAATGTCGTAGAGCACGAATCTGACCTCAATTTTAACTAACTCCACATATATAGAAAGATATGAGGAGTTGAATTTTGAGGTATGTCAACTGAGTTGCTTTGATTTGACCTCAAAGCAACTCAATCTTCTTTCCTACATTGGTAGGACTTCAGACAACCAAAGATCCAAGTGAATTGGTGAGAATTGAGTGAGAATCAAAGAGAAGAAAATTTCTGGAAAATACCTTCAATGTTGTGCAGAACTTGATCTTGCTTGCTTCAATCCTTGCTTGATCACACTCAGGGAGCTTGCAGAAGTGGTTTGGAAATGCAACACTGCTTTGGATCCTGGAGTTTTTAAATCTCCAAACAATGATATTCAAACTCAATTTTCAAAATGCAAATTCTCAGGTTTTCCTTTGAATTGTGAGGTTTGAAAAGAGGGGGCAAAGCTGGCGCGCAAGGATCCTCTCAAATGAGCTCAGAGGGCTTGTATTTATAGCAATTGGGAATGTTATTTGCACACTTCAAGTTTCTTCCAAATTTGGCAATGTCATGCACAAGCTTGCATGGGCGTGTACAGGCCCATGAAGCAATCCAATTAGGTCCAAATGCATCTTAAATGAGATTGAAATGAAGCTTGAATGTCAAGGCAATGTGAAATGGTCATTTGCATTTTTTATTTTTCCACTTGAAGCAGGCTTGTTAAAACCATGTGCAGCCCTAGCAAGCCTTGTCCAAAATAAATGAAATAGGACTCTTTGGAAAGCTTAGATTTAGAGGAACAACTCTTATGTTGAACACTTTTCCATTTGGAACTCGGATCAAAGTGAATTTTGAGGTGGGAGTTTGGAAATTTCAACATGTTAAAAGTTTTTCTAAGTGTCAAGCCATATACCTCAATGTTCCACCTTACTAAATTTTTTATGTGAGCTCCAAATGAGAAACATGTCTTCATATAAGTTGTAGATCTTTAAAAGTCATTCAAAATTATCACCAATTTGACATCATTTGGATTTAGAATGAGAGAGTTATGCATTTTTGAAGTTGAGGAAAATCACTTGTTCAATGGTATTGGTCCAAATGACCTATAATGTATCCTCATATGACATGCTCATAAAAGTTGATTTAGCTTTCACTCCAAACATAAACGTTGAATTAGAAATATTTAATTTGATTGTGCAACTTGGAAATCTTTCATCTCATAAAAATTGAGCAAGTTATGGCCTTGCGAAGTTGACTGTCAAATTAGGGTTTAGACAAAATGACCTATAATGTTTCAACATGGAAAATGACTTTCCAAGCAAAATTAGCTCTAGACTTCAACATTAAAGTTGGTTGGAATGTTATTTAGAGTAATGTTTATCTTGGAATAATTTTCATATGATGAAAAATGTAGGAGATAGGGTCTAGGGGGACCTAGTTTTGATCAAATGAATTCATCTGGCCAACCACCATCAACCAACTTGCTAACTTGCAATTCTCTTGAATTTTTAGGCTCATGGTAGATCATATATGCATAATATGATGAATTTCGAAGTTCCCCTTGAGAAATTTGATCAATTGATGAGGAATCTTATTGAAGAAGTTACTCAAGATACCCAGACAAACTTGGGTTTTCAAGGCAAACCAACTCCAAACTCTTGAAGAAATCTTGATAAAAATAACATGCAAAGGTCATTGGGACTCATATATGATGCTTAGAGACATTTTGGATCATTCCTTAGTTGTGCTCTCAGCTTTGAGGGTCTCAAACCCTAGATGTGCACTTGATAGATCAATGGTGATCATGCCCTACCTACAAAAAGAGTTAGGCAAAAGCAAAGACATATTTTTGGTATTTTGGTTAGTAAAATGATAATATACAAGTATGATACAATCACATGGTGCTTGGTGATCTCTCCCAAACAAACCCAATGAAAGAGGGGTAAGGAGGATGCCAAGATATGATCCCAATGCTAATGCATATGATGAGATTGCATGAGGGATCTTAGGGTCAAAATTAGGGTCTTACAATTGCCTCTATTTAAGAACATTCTAACTTAGGAGGTGAAGGTTAAAATCTTCATATCGACTCAGTAGAATGGGCTTCAATAACAACATATAGAAACAAATTTTGGTCCCTAAGAGACCTCATGATGCATATGACATGATTGTAAAAGCAAATTCTCTGTGGGGAAATGTTGTCACAAAGGAAAAGAAATCAGAGTGACCGAAAGTCCGCAGGAGCACAATGCATTTCGTAAGGAAAGCTCATTGGGGAAAGAGAGACTCTGGGAGGAATGAAAGGGTTATGCATAGGCCAGGCTATGACTTAAAAACTGCTGGGGGACTAGAAGAATTCCATAAAAATGGAAGGACTCAGCCGGGGAAATAAAAACATCTGCATGGGAAACGAGTAGATCAGAATAAAACTGACATACTTGAATCATGCAAGAGCGATTTCACTACGGGAATACGTACTCAACTCAACGGGGAAGAAATAGACTTCAACACAGGAGGAGCGGAAATTTATTATCCACTACCGGTTACTGGGTAAGGAGATAATAAAGATCTCACAAAGAGGACATTCGTCATCGGTTAGGATGAACATATCACGGATGACTCGCTGGGAACCACCAGGCGAGTGTATTCGTTATCGGTTACTGGGTAAGAATAGCATTGCTGGGGAGAACTGCAGAAATAAGATTTACAACTACCAGTTACTGGGCAGAAGACCAAAGATGAGAATATCCATCACTAGTTAAAGTGAACATATCAAGGATAAACTCAAAGGAAAGAAAATTCGTCATCGGTTAGGATGAACATATCAAGGATAGATTTGCCTTGGGATTTTAAGGAGGATATCCGTCATCGGTCAAGATGAACATATCAAGGATAAACCAACTAAACAAAAAGTAGGAATTACATCTATTGAATGCTGGATAGAATACCACAAGAGAAATATCTGTCACCGGTTGTAGCGGGGTATTCGTTACCTTTAGATTTATTGACTAAATCAAAAGTAAATCATAGAATTCGAGTCGCCACCGCACTTCTATTTATCCAAAGGAAATGTTAGAAAGCGAACAAAAATTGAGAAGTTTTATCAAATTAAAAACTAATAAAACTGTCAGAGAGCTGGGTAAGGGGGTTGGTTATGCAATGGGAAGTTTTTAAGCACCCAAAACATCCTTAGTACTCTAAGGGAGCCCTTTTCACTAATGTTGTAAGGTAGATTGATATTTGTGAAAATTATTTGTGCAAACATGATTGGGGAGATGAGAAAAGAATATACAAGTTATTTACAATTTTTGTGTTTGAATGGATAAACCCATTGCCTATGTACCATCTTAAAAAGGTAGGATCAAAACCTCGTAATTCGGGGTAAAAATCTCAAAAGAAGTTGGTGAATTGATTGGTCAAAATCCTTAAGGTCTTTTGTTATCAAAGGGAGAAAACTCAACCTAAAACCACAAATCCACCATGTGAGGAGAGCTTCAACATGCTAGTGAGGGGTTAACCCTATAATAAGCATGGAAAACTTATTGTCCATCACTAAGGATACAGGTGAGTATTATATCATCCACTAAGATAACTCAAACCTAATAGCTAATGTTTATAAAAAGCTTTGGCAAGAAGTGGCCATTGAAACCACAAAAACAATTGAGTGAGTTGTATTTACCAATGAAAAGTATTTACAAATTAAGGTCAATGTTGACTTAGAATTCAATTCAAAATAAGTGTTATGAAAAGAATTTAAAAAAATCAAAAGCATAGTGCTTAGGTTTCTAATTTTGAAAACAAATGTTAATGTTTGCACAAAAGTTTGGCTTGGGTTAGAGTGGAGGGAAGAAGAAGAATGGCTAGATCCTACACATATAAAGATGAAGGAAGAGAAAAAAAAACCATAATGGAGTTCCCTTCTTGAGATCATAGTGATGATCCAAGTTGTTCCATTTCCTTTGGATTAGCAAGCGATAAGCAAATAACTCAAGCAATCAAGCAAACAAGCAAGCTCCTAGGAATCTTCCCATTGGCTTTTGTATCTCTTACTTTGGATGCTCATGACAATGGTTCTTTTACTTGGCTCAAGTTAATATCCCTAGCACACAAGAACACACAAATCAAAAAGTTCCACAATGCAATAGAAAGAATGGACAAGAGTGAGTTTAGAATTAGGTCCTTTTGATTCATCTTCAACATTAAGCACTCTAAAGGCATGAGGCCTAGTTGCTCTTTGACATTTTATAGCATTCTAAAGGCATGAGGCCTAGTTGTTCTTCAAACTCCATTAGCATAGGTAAGGTCCTAAAAACTAAGTCCTTTGTCCATTTGCATTGGGTTCACACAATCAAAACAAAACAAGCACAATAATATATACACAATAATGTGCTCAAGTGAGCAAAAGACAAATTGCATTAACATAAACATGAGCTCAAGTGAGCAAAGGGCAAAAGAAAATGAAATAATGTACAAGAATATTAAATTTCATTAAAGTAAATTGCAAGAATTAAATGACTTGAATTAAAAGTTAATGATTAGTAGTTAGTGTTAGTGTGCCATAAGGCAATTTAGCGCTATGTTAAGCAATCGTAAGTGGACTAATGTAGTAGTCACACCTATCTGAGGCCGGTCAATAAAACTATAGGCAACAAACACAAGTTAGAGACCATGACTAGTAAGCCAAGCTCCTACAACTTGGCATGCCAAAAGAAAAGAAGGATGATCTTGTATTGATTTAGGTTTTTTGCTTGATCAAGAAGCAACATATCCTTAATGCAAAGCCATTCACTTGATCTTTGATCAAGATGAATTAGATTTGAATCAAGGAAGGTTAAGCCTCTCGCATGTCAAGGCTAACCACTAATCTTTAACTCATTGATCAAAAAGAAAAAGAAGAAGAAGAAGAAGAATGTACATAAATTGAAATCCAAATGAAATATCCAACACACATTGATCAAACATCAATAGAATCAAAGTTAATCAATGGTAAACAGAAGCAAGATGAAGCTTAGAAGTCAAGAAACAAATAAAATATTTTTGGTATTTTTGAGAATTAAAATAATACTTGAATTAAAATAAACAATTAAAGGTCAAACTTCAAATCCATTTCAAATCAACTTGGAAAAGTCCAAATGGATCATCCTAAGTTCAACAAGGTCAAACAAGGTTTGACAAAAAATTTCAGCATTTTTGGAAATCAGAAACTAATTTTAAATAATTAAAAATGAATAAAAATAACCTAATTGAACTAAAATCTCAAGTAAATCTAAAATAAATTAAGAAATTGATGAGAATATTTTTCATAGATTCATCATCATTCAAAGAGGTTAAGAAAATATTTTTGCATTTTTTGAATATTGGAAACTATTTAAAATGAATTGAAAATGACCAGAAAAAAGAAAACTCATAAAAAATATTAAATGGCAAAATAAAAAATATAAAAAATCATTTTCAGAAACTAGAATTAAAAATAAAAATAATGCAATTGGTCCCATATTTTTTGGATTTAAAATGAAGAAGATATGAATTTTTGAAATAAAATGAAATAAAAGAAAATAGAATACAAAAATCAGAAAATAGAAAAATCATGGTGCATTAGATCTGATCTCATTAAATGACATGGCACATCAGATGGCTCTCAAGCACGCGCTCACCAAAGGCATTGGTCAAAGGAGACACACGCAACATTTAAAATGGTCATAACATTGGATGGCATAGATTAGATCTGGAAATAGCAATCAATGGTCCATATTCAATCTGGCATGGTGGACAGTGGTGTACACCACCGTTTTCTCCGGCGAGCATGCTAGCTCCGGTGATATTTTTCAGGTTATGAAAACTTAATGAAAATGCACGATCCTCATATCATTGGAAAGCTGGGGTGATGTACATCACCCCTGTGCCATTGGCTTCCACTCAAGATCCCTACATTAAAAGAAATCTGAGATGGAAGTTTATGGTGTTCAATCTGAACTTGATGAATTCGTGAAATAAAGTACACCAATCAATTGCCTCTTATGAGAGGACTTCAGAGGAGCCAACAAACACAAGAAATGAGCAAGATCCAGTGAGATTCGAATGGAAAAAGTTTGAACAACAACCTTTGAAGTGCAACTCTACAAGGCACGATCTCTTCCAATTCTTGATAGCAGTGTGTTCTTGAGATGGAAATAGAGCTAGGCTAAGGAATTAGAGTTCAATAATCAACCAAGGAAGTTGAAAATTGAAACTGAAAAATTGAAACTGAAATGCAAAATTCCATTAGGTGAAGGGTGAGGATTCAGTTCTGCAGCATATTAGGCGCCTTAAGGTTGGTTCTTGATAAAGCTGAGCATCTCTATTTATAGCAAATGATGAGCCAAGCAATGCAAAGTTCATGTGCATGTGGAATGAGGGCCTCCATGCATGGGCCTGTACAGGCTCATGGGAGGCCCAAATGCAATGGCAATTGAGTGTTCAGATGTAAGCAAGATGAATTGGACGTGCAATTTTGGTGGAATTGGCTTGTGCACAAATATTTGACATGGTTTTCATAAATACACATAAACTTTCACCTCTTCGAAAATGCACTTTGCAAAAATGAAACATGGCCTTGTGGGTAGTGGTTGGAAAGGTGTTGGCATGAGGAACAATTGTTATGTTGAACAAAAATCCATTTGGAGTTGGGAAATTAATGAAAACTGATCATAAAGTTCAAGGTGCAAATCATGTGTATGAGAAGTTTGCCAAAATGGACCAACTTCAAGCCTTTCCATTTCAATGATGCAAGCCTCAACTGACAAAAACTTCAACATAAAAGTTGTATATCTTTTCAAGAAAATCAATTTGGACTAAATTTTTGTATCATTTGGATTTTTTATGCGAAAGTTATGGGCACTTGAAGTTGGACTTTTTCACATTTCAATGACTTTGGTCCAAAGTGACCTATAATGTTTTTAAATGGATGGTGACCTTCCAAGCTTCAAATAAATTTATGATGAACATGCAAGTTGTTCATATGGTTCTTAAGAACATTTTTTCTCTTGGGATCATCTTCATTTGACAAACACATCAAAAGTTAGGTCTCAGTGGATTTCAAAATAGTCAAATGAATTGACTGATCAACTTCTCAAGTCCAAACTTCAAATCTTGATGAATTGATGATTGAGGATACTCAAATAAGCTCAAATATGCATGAAATGGTGAATTAAATAACTTCCCTTGATTGTATTTGATCATGGGTTGAGGTTGCTTCATGAGCAAGGCACAGTCAATGCACAGATGAATTAGGGTTTCCTTGGGAAACAATCCTCAAGCCCTTTGGTTTATCTTGATCAAATTGAAATACTTGGGAGGAATATATTATGATTGAGAGCTTTGTGAACCATTTTCATGCTTGCTTTCACTTTCACCTGGCCATTCTTTGAGCATAGGGGCCTTCTAGGAGCCTTGGATCTTATGATTGCTCAAGCTACAAAATAAAAGATGTTAGTGACATATTTTTGTGCTTTTGGTTAGTAAACAAAATAAGAAAACAAATAATATACAATTCAAGCATGCTTGATGGTCTCAAACCAACTTACACAAGTCCCACCCTAGGGTTAAGGAGCCAAGATGCTATGATCCTTGAGGCAAATGCAATATGCAAATGATATGATGCCATGAGGGATATTAGGGTCATACACCGGTTAAGATGAACATATCAAGGATACACTCTGTGAGGAAGAAATAGGAATTACATCTATCAGTTACTGGATAGAATACCAAACAAGAGAGTATCCGTCACCGGTTAAAGTGAACATATCAAGGAAAAACTCTGCAAGGGGAAAGAAAAGCAGGATTTACAACTACCGGTTAATGGGTAGAAGACCGCAAAGAGAAGGAAACCCATTATCGGTTAAGATGAACATATCAAGGATTAACTCTCTGGGAGTGGGATAGGGATTACAACTTCCTTTTACTGGGTAGAATACCAAAGATGAGAATATCTGTCACCGATTAGGATGAACATATCAAGGATAAGCTCAAACAAGGGAAGAAAAATATCCGTCATCGTTTAGGATGAACATATCAAGGATATACTTCCCGGGGAATCAAAAAAATGAATCTGATGGGGACTCCACTGAGAAGAAAACAAGGGTACTTTTGTCGGGTATCGGGCAAGAAGTAGCAAACTGCAAACTAAGAAGAAATATTACCAGTTACGAGGTAATAAATTCTTAGGGGACCCAAAGCATCTATCTAGGTAAGATCTAGAAAGAAACGGTCAATCAAGACTCAACCCAATGAGGATATAACTCAAGGGGAATGATTCCATCTAGATAATCAACAGGGGAGGACACTGAAATAATAATTATCCACGAGGAAATAACTCAGTGGGGAGACGAGAAAGGTTAAAATCTTTCTGCTTAAGGGGTTGACTCTCTACAATTAAAGGAGGACAGACATCAAACTTGTATGGGGATAAAGTATCGCCATAACGGAGAACAACAATCTCATTAGTGAATCAATAAAAAATGATGAAGAAATATATGAGTATATATACGTACATGTATATGTATATGTATATGTATATGTATATGTATATGTATATATATATATATATATATATATATATATATATATATATATATATATATATATATATATATATATATATATATATATATATATGTATATGTATATATGATGATCATGCTGACAAAACGATCGCAAAGGATACAAAAGTGTCGCAATTTGAATCATCGATACAATTCTTGGTCAATCCACAAAAGAGGGAGACGACTTGCTGGAGAAAAGATAAATCATCATCCCAAAGGCTCAAACCTAGCCGGGGAAAGAAGAGATCTACTGAGAAAAACCATTATCGAGTCTGCGGGGAATTTTAGGTCAACACCATATCAAATGGGAGACAGCCATGTAGAGGATAAACACAAATAGTTGCTCAGAAACCAGGAGGAAACTCTGACTAGGAGCAAATCTGATGGTGATTGGTGGGGAAACTAAAGTTCTACCGCTGCTACGTGAACCGCTGAGGAAAACCAGTTTTCAGCTAGGGAATAAACACAAATTCTATTGAGGAATAAACATTCCGCAGGGGACTGAATCAACCCACTCTGTTGGCTACCCTACCGGGGAATAGCGGAAAATAATGGATGAATGCTAAAAATGTTGTTGAGGATGAAAGAGGAATTGCGCCTACTGCTCGGGGAGGACTAATGTTGCTCCACACTTAGGGTTTACTGCTTTCGAACCATTGATGATACTTCTTTTAAATGAAATCGATTGCTTAAAATTCATGCTTTTATATGCTTTAAGAAAAATAGTTTTGATTTAAAATTTAAAAAATGATCATAATAAAATTTAAAACTATTTGTTGAAATAAACACGAGTAGAAACAATTGGATAAAAGCTTAACTTTATTTAATGGAATGGTAGCTTGTAAATGACAAGACTCCATAGATTTTTACAAAGTTGAAAATGGTAATTTACATGGAAAAAGGTTACATTGAATACAAATGATCACTAATCCTTCCACCAAATTTTGATGTCCACTGTGCTTTTGGCCGCTACTGGGGATGATGAACCACCGTTGACTGTTGTGCTCAACAAAATCTTCAAAATCTGATGATCAGCAGGATGCAGTTACTTGCCATAATCCCTTATTTTTGCATAAATTTCCCCAAGGTGGGGTAATCAATTTATCGGGGTAATCTTTCTGTTTTACGTCTCTAACTTTTGCCTGGATCGCCCTTTCGGGTTTCAATCCACCGAGACGCTCATTTTTGCCTAAGCCACCCTTTCAGGTTTTCAAGTTAGAGAGATGTTCTTTTCTTTTTTAGGCGAAGTACTTCTTGACCGCATCTGCGTTCACAGGACGAGTGAACTCTTCACCATCCATAGTTGTAAGAATCAAAGCACCGCCTGAAAAGGCTCTCTTAACAACATATGGGCCTTCATAATTAGGAGTCCATTTTCCCCTAGAGTCTGGTTTGAACGATAAAGTCTTCTTGAGCATAAGGTCACCTTCTCTGAACACACGAGGTCTGACCTTCTTATCAAAAGCTTTCTTCATCCTCTGTTGATATAACTGACCATGACACATGGAAATCAATCTCTTCTCTTTGATTAAATTCAACTGATCATACCTGGTTTGACACCATTCAACCTCAGTTAACTTGGCTTCCATGAGCACACGTAATGAAGGAATCTTAACCTCTACAGGGAGCACTGCTTCCATACCATATACAAGAGAAAAAGGGGTTGCCCCTGTTGAAGTGAGGATGGATGTACAATAATCGTGCAAATCAAACGGGAGCATTTCATGCCAATCTTTATATGTTGCAACCATCTTCTGAATAATCTTCTTGATGTTCTTGTTCGTAGCTTCAACAACCTCATTCATCTTAGGTTTGTAGGGAGAAGAATTATGATGTGCAATCTTGAAGTCTTTGCAAAGAGCTTCCATCATATTATTATTCAAGTTCAATCCATTATCAGTAATGATCTTACTTGGCACACCATAACGTCATATGATCTGATTCGTGAGAAACCTTACAACAACTTGCTTGGTTACATTCGCATATGATGCCTCTTCAACACATTTTGTGAAGTAATCAATGGCCACTAAAATGAAACGATGTCCATTCGAAGCTGTTGAAAAGTATATTTTCGGCAAATATTTTAATATCGTATCCACAGAGATTGGTTGTTATTACCGCCGTTCTATAATCCAAATTGTTATAAGTTTAGAATGTAACCAAGTTGTTTTGTTTGAAAAGTTATCTTTTGAGTAAAATGTCACTAAAACAATAAAATAGTTTTAATCAAATGTAAAAGGCTTGGCAAGATTGGAGTTCACTATTCAAATTGCTTATGATTCGTTATGACAACTATATAGATTTAAGATTATTGATGATGTTCAAGTATCCTCTCAATATCATTTATGTCTAAATGATATTGTGATAATCACTATATTAATCTTTAGACGATTTCTCCACCTAACTATCAATATAGCAATCTTTAATGGTTGATACAAAAGAAGAGTAGTGAATAAATCTATTTCTACAACTTATTCACTACTTGAAAATATATTTTATATCAAGACTTAAATAATCTCTTTCAACAACTACTCAAATCTAATATTCAACTTAGGGCAAAAATATCATTCAATACATCAACAATCTTTTATCATATATAAGAGTCAAATGAAATACATAAACAAATAGGAATAGCTACTACCTCCAATCTTGACAAAATGGGGTTTAGCTCCTCATCATCATTTTGGAAAGCAAAAGGCAATGGTAAGAACTCTGCTTTTCTCTTACAAAATATCAAACTATGAATGAATGAATGACTATTTTCCATTCTATTTTCTTAAAGGGTTGACCTTTTCTAAAATGCACATTTTCATCTAAAACTGAAAAGCCCCCTAAAACAGATACAAAACTGTCATACACAGATGGCATTGAAAATAGAACACTTGGCCAAAACAGCTTGCTGGATTCGCAAGGTTCGCGCTGCGAAGGGAGATCGCGGCGCGATCTGAAGCTACTTCAGCTTCCTTGCCTTGCAAGCTTCATGCAATGATTCTTCCAAATGTTAAATCTTCAAAAATAGGCCTCCAAATTGCATTCAACACTTCTTCCAAATTATGATTATGCATTATGAAGCTCTCTTGTCCAAAAATTCTACAAAACTAACAAATACGTGAAATAACCACTCAAAACAACATCAATTAAACCTAATTTCATTTATACAAAATTGTGAGAATAAAAGTGTGTAATTACATCAAAAATTGGTAAAAGACACCAATAAAATTATATAAAAAGTAGTACTAATTGGTCCCTAACAGAAGCTTTGGGCTCAATCATGCAAATCATATCGATTCCCCACATGGAGAAGGGCCATGGGGAGGAAATAATGTTCAATAGTGTCGGAGGAACATGAATCTTATCTGCATATATTTGACACTTGTGGCACTTCTTCACAAACTTGCAACAGTCAGATTCCATTGCCAGCCAATAGTAATCTGCTCGCAACATCTTCTTTGCCATTGCATGTCCATTGGAATGAGTACCAAAGGAACCTTCATGGACTTTAGTCATCAACAGGTATGCTTCGTGTCTATCCATGCGTGAGCAAAACCATATCGAAGTTTCTTTTGTACAATACCTCTCCATTAAGGTAGAAATTGCCGGTTAATCTTCTCAAAGTCTTCTTATCTTTCAAAGATGTCCCAGATGGGTAAATCTGACTTTGGAGGAAACACTTGATGTCATAATACCACGGCTTTTCATCTTTGACCTCTTCAACAACAAACACATGAGCTGGCCTATCAAGACGCATCACAGTCAAATTGGGAACCTCATTCCAGTACTTCACTACAATCATTGATGCCAATGTTGCAAGAGCCTCTGCCATCCGGTTTTCATCTCGAGGGATATGATGAAACTCAACCTTTGTAAAGAAAGTTGAAATCCTCCTCGCATAGTCTCTATATGGTATCAAACCGGGTTGATTCGTCTCCCATTCACCTTTGATCTGATTCACCACCAAGGTTGAATCTCCAAAGACATCTAAATGCTTGATTATGAGATCAATGGCCTCTTCGAGACCCATAATGCAAGCTTCATATTCTGCCATATTATTTGTGCACTTGAAAGTTAACCTAGCTGTAAACGAAAAATGTGTGCCTTGAGGAGTAATGATTACTTCCCTAATGCCATTACCATACTGATTAACAGCTCCATCAAATACCATGCCCCAACACGAACCAGGTTCTGGCCCTTCTTCAAGCAATGGTTCATCACAATCCTTCATCTTCAAGTACAAGATCTCTTCATCAGGAAAATCATACTGCACTGACTGGTAATCTTCAATTGGTTGGTGAGCCAAATGGTCAGCCAAGACACTACCTTTGATTGCCTTCTGAGATCGGTATTCAATATCATACTCTGATAACAACATCTGCCAACGGGCAATCCTCCCAGTTAAAGTAAGCTTCTCAAATATATACTTGATTGGATCCATTTTGGATATCAACCAAGTGGTATGATTCAACATATACTGGCGCAAACGCTTAGCAGCCTAAGCCAATGCGCAACAAGTTTTCTCAAGCATAGAATACTGAGTCTCACAGTCGGTGAACTTTTTACTCAGGTAGTAAACTGTAAATTCTTTCTTTCCAGTCTCATCTTACTGGCCAAGAACACAACCCATACTATCTTCAAGCACAATTAAGTACATGATCAATGGTCTTCCTTCAACAGGTGGAGACAAAGTTGGAGGTTCAAGCAAATATTCTTTGATACTATCAAAAGCTTTCTGGTAGTCTTCGGTCCAATCACAAGACTGATCTTTCCGAAGAAGCTTGAATATAGGCGCACATGTGGCAGTCATGTGTGAAATGAATCTTGGGGTATAGTTCAAGCGGTCGAGAAAACCTCTGACTTGCTTCTCAGTTTTGGGGGCAAGCATCTCTTGTATTTCTTTGACCTTGGCAGGATCAACTTCAATACCCTTCTCGCTGACAATAAAGCCAAACAACTTACCAGATCGAACACCAAAAGTACACTTATTGGGATTCAAGCGGAGTTTATACTTCCTCAAACGCTGGAATAGCTTCAACAAATGCTCAACACGTTCCTCTTCATCAATTGATTTAGCAATCATGTCATCGACATAAACTTCAATATCTTTATGCATCATATCATGAAAAAGAGTAGTCATTGCTCTTTGGTAAGTTGTACCAACATTCTTTAAACCGAAAGGCATCACTCTATAACAGAATGTTCCCCAAGGTGTATTGAATATGGTCTTCTCCATATCTTCGGACGCCATCTTGATCTGATTATATCCGGAAAATCCGTCCATAAACGAAAAGACTTTGAATTTAGCAGTATTGTCTACCAACATATCAATGTGTGGCAGAGGGAAATCATCTTTCGGACTGGCTTTATTCAAATCTCTATAATCAACACACATGCAGACTTTTCTATCCTTCTTTGGAACATACACAATATTGGCCACCCATTGCGGATACTCAACGGTCATAAGGAAACCGACATCAATCTGTTTCTGCACTTCTTCTTTGATCTTCACTGCCATATCAGAATGTATTGTTGTCAACTTCTGCTTGACTGGCGGGCACTCTGGCTTCAATAGCAATTTATGCTCTACAACTTCAGAATCCAAACCAGGCATGTCTTGATAGGACCAAGCAAACACATCTGAATATTATCGGAGAAGATCAATAAATCCCTTCTTAACGTCTTAACAAAAGTCGAGATCCAATCTTGACTTCCTTCACATCATCCTCGGAACCTAAGTTGACTATCTCAATCTGTTCTTCAAATGGATGAATGGCTTTTCCTTCATGCTCAAGAAGACGAGACAATTCATCACTCACTTCTTCATCACTTTCCTCCTCAGCCTCAAACACAGGGAATTCAAAATTTGGAGAAGAAGAAGGATCATTGTATTCAATGGGGTTAGAAACCAACCTGCATAATGATTTGATATTTTGATTTTAGAGAAGTGAAATTGTGGCCAAATATTATGCAGGTGGACAATTATATTATTTATTTATGTTTTTTTGTGATCACCATTTTCAGAATAAAGCAAAAAGTAAAAACAAACATCATAGATGTGGATGAATAGAATTAATTTTATTGATGATCAAATTTGAAATGCCCAATAATGTTCACTTTCCCCTTAGGCATAAGAGAAGGATTTTTAAAACAAATAAAATCAATTACTTAGATAAGGCCCAGGCCGGTTCTATCCTTGTTATTGAAGACCTCTACCGCTCGCCCCCACTGATAAAAAATGCACTCTTCAACAATCTTCCTTGCATCTTTCAATGATGACATGGGTGCCCCAATTCTCTTTTCAACAGCAATAGATAAGGCTTGGAACGGAGTTCCAACCTCATCCTCAGCTTCAACATAAGAGAAAGATGACAGGTGGCTAACCAACAATGCCTTTTCCCCACCAACAATGACCAATTTTCCATTCTTAACAAATTTGAGTTTCTGATGCAATATGAAGGTAACAGCTCCTTCCTCGTGAATCCATGGCCTTCCCAACAGACAAATGTAGGCCGGGTGGATATCCATTACTTGAAAAGTAATCTGGAAGTCACTCGGACCTATCTTCACTGGAAGGTCCACTTCACCTATCACTGTTTTGCATGAACCGTCAAAAGCTTTGACGATTACACCACTATACCTCATATGCGCTCCTTGATATGACAACTTTGATAATGTTAACTTCGGCAGCATATTCAACGATGATCCGGTGTCAACAAGAACATTGGATAAAGCGTCATCCTTGCAATTCATGGAGATATGCAAAGCCAAATTATGGTTCCTACCCTCCGTAGGGAGTTCTTCATTACAGAAGCTGAGAATATTACAGGAAGTGATATTAGCCACAATATGATCAAACTGATCCACCGTAACATCATATTCCACGAACGCTTGGTCTAGAACTCTTTGTAGTGCTTCTCTGTGCACTTCTGAATTCATAAGCAGAGACAATATTGAAATTTTTGAGGGGGTTTGGAGCAACTGCTCCACCATATTAAACTCACTTTTCTTTATCAACTGAAGTACCTCATCATCATCATCATTAGTCTTCAAATTGCTGGATTCACCAGACTGACGCTTTGAAGCACTAACTGGATCTACTGCAGGCATTTCCACTTTCTTACTAGCTATTGAATCTTCTACATCTTTTGGGAACACCGGCCCAAACACTTGACCATTGCGTGTCACCTTAGTAACATCAGCAATGCTCACGACAGAATTGGTCGTAGGTAACAAAACCTCTTGACCATCCTTCACCATAGTTGCATTATACCGATAAGGAACAACCTTATCAGATGCGTACGGGACTGGACCCGCCAACCGTATAACTAACGGTGATACCGATCTTTGTCTGATGCTGTCACTGTTGCTGATATCATATTGGATTACCACCCTTTCTGGGTTCTTAAACACAGGAACAATCACATTCACATCGTCATCTACATGACATGATTGAATAATCTGAATCATACCTTCATCCATTAACCGCTGGATGTCTCTTTTCACAATCTCACAACCTCTTGGACTAACACTTAGACAACACAAACATCATGGTCATGCTCACATTCACTAACCAAAAAAATATCCTTATGCATCGCCACTAAGGACCTTCGAATAAAACAGACATCAAATACTTTGAACTCCCTAGGGTAGCCGTCTACCATGTTAACAAATGAATTTCCATGAGCGGGCAGTGGGTTAGCTTTCATGTTGGATGCACGGTCCTCAAAGGACACCATTCCACTCTTCACTAGCTTCTGGACTTCATATTTGAGAGGGTAGCAGTTCTCAATGTCATGTCTGAGTGCTCCTTGATGAAAAGCACATTGGAGATCAGGCTTGTACCACCATGGAAGTGGTTCAGGAATTTGTGGCTGATTTCTTGGTTGTAACAGGTTCTTGAGAACCAGTGATGGATAGAGCTCTGCATATTCCATAGGAATCGGGTCAAAAGAGACCTTTTTCCTCTTGAAAGTTTGTTATTGATGATTGTTGGTATTGTTGTTGTTGTAGGTATTTGTTCGTTGTTGTGTGTCACTTCTCGAAAAATACGATTCCTCGCGATGGTCACGGAAAAAAATAGTTCGAATAGAGTCGCCACCGAACTTTATTTATCCCAATGAAGGAATAGGAAAATATCGATAAAACCTTTGAAAAGTGGAATAATGGTCGTCGCAACCATATTCGGGTTCGGGAGTCGATTACGCAAGGGGAAGGTATTAGCACCCCTCACGTCCTTTCTACTCAACGGGAACCTTTTAGCTTGATTTGTGATTTGAATGTTAACTTATGTTGTCTATTTTCTTCGTGTAATAAAAATATTGAAAAGAGATGGATGGAAACCTCAGAAGGGGGAAAAGGGAGGTTTTTTATTAGTGTGCTCGCCAAGATCTCGCAATCTCGTGCCTACATATCCTTATGGTGCAATAAGGAAATACGAGCATTCGTAGTTCGGGGAACTATGGTTGGTTGGTGTCTTTTACCAAACAGTTGTTTAGGTCGCGTTCTAAAGGTTAAACGTTGGCTTGTCTACTCTCGGCGGAGGCTTAAGCATTAGTTTGTTGTGCACATTAGAAAGGATTAAAAAATGTTCTTTCTGAAAAGAGTTTTGGTCACACGAGGGTGACAAGTTGGATTAATATGTTTGACGCTTTGTTTGATTGGTTTTGATCACACGAGGGCGAGAAAAGATGGACTTGATGTGTTAAGATATTTTGTTGGATGACGATTACCCGGATAGTCGAGTAAGACAACTCGTATCTTAATAGTCGTAAAAGACAATAGAAGACTCTAGACCACTTTATTTTTCATCCTTAATTATAAAAGCTTTTAATGATGATTAAGGTGTTTTGAATGGATGATGAATACTCGGATAGCCGAGTAAAATAACTCGTATCCTAATAGTCGGGAAAAGGAATAGAAGACTCTAGACCACTTTCTTTTTCATCTTAGTGATTGTGAAAATAAGTTTATGTATGATTGATGTATTTTAGATAAACGACAAGTGCTCAGATGGCTGAGTAAGACAACTCATATCCAAGCATTTGAGGAGAGGAATCGAAGACTCAAGATCATCTCCCTTTTGGGATAGTTTATTGTGAAAATGATTTGATTAAGATATTAATTTGTGAAAAAATGACAATTGTTCGACTAACCGAGTAAGAGAATTCGTATTCAAACAATTGAGGAGAGAAGTTGAAGGCTCAAAGTCATCTCCTTTTTCATTTCGTTGTTATGAAAAGTAATTTGATTTCATTGTGTTTAGGTGGATAGGAATGACATCTATTTGACTAACCGAGTAAGAGAACTCGTATTCAAATAGTCAAGGAGAGGAGTTGAAAACTCAAAACCATCCCCTTTTTTCATTTCTAAATGAAATAGTATTTGATTGTAATTAGGTATCTTAATTTTTATTTGCATAAAAATACTCGACGTTGGGTCGAGGTTTGAATTTGTATTTATGGATAAATTGAATTTATAATTAGTGTATCAATCATCTACTCGATCAAATAAAGTCGAATAGGTCTCATTGTAAGAAAGCCCAAGAGTAAGCTATGTGAGGTTATTGGCGATGCTAAAAGATATCGACTTATGAGGGTATTTGGAAAATGGGCTCGATTGAATCGAGAATTGTGTGATATTTCTTTTGAAATTGGTTGAAGTGGTTTTGAATCGGTGGTATGGAAATGGTTTGTCATAAATGTAACACACCACACATATGAAATCAAGCACTCATACATACGACTAAACAAGTATCAATATAAATAAATCTCAAAAATCCCAAAAAAAGAATGAATAATTATCTAATTTAAATAATTAATGATGATGATAATAATAATAATTAAACAAATAGTAGTAAATTATATAATTAATATTACACATTAATAATAATGATATTAGGTTTTTATATTGATAAGTAAAACTCTACTTAAAATAAAAAAACAAATAAATAAGTGCTAAAAAAAAATAAAGAAAACAACCAAAACAGATGGGCCTGACACTCCCAGGGCCCATCAGGGCGTGCAACAATAAATTGCTAGGAGAGTGGGCCGAACAGGACAAAAAACAATAAGCCCAAATTGTCCAACACTAGCCCGGTCCGAACGAGAATTCGGATTGAGTCCCAAAGGACTCTTCCCTAAGTCTTGCAGGAAAACAAAAGGGAGAAGGAATCTTGAGGTTTCCAACGGTCACATGACTTATGGTTTTCCCAAGGTAGTGGATATTAATGTGTGAGGGAGTACCGAAAAAGGCATCAGACCTTGGGCAGTGAGGAAATTATTCTCCATAATGATATTTAACTCACATTTAAAATAAAAGAAACTCAACATTATGTAAACGAGCCTTCGTTCCCGTTTCATTCCCTCTTACCTTTGTTTCTTTTTATTTTTCTTTTCCTCCGTTCTAAACCCAACTCGACATTTGGAACGAACGCGGCAACACTGGTGGAGCTCTACGACGGTGCCTCTAAACTGCTACGGCGGCACCGTCGCGAGACCCGGAAATCAAATTGAACTCCTAACCCACAAACATTCATAAACCCGGATTTAAACCAATAAATTTCAAAACAGAAAGATCTGAAGAGTCAAATCGAAAAAACGACTACAACCGGAAACTTTAGGTTTTCAACCCAAAATCAAAACCATGGTAATAGCAATTTCAAGCGATAATCATATGGTTTACACTCTATGAGGCGATATGAACAAGGTGGTAACATCAAATCATGCAAAGGGAAGTGTTAAATACCAAATCGGAGCTAGCTCGACGTTTGACTCTGGTCAAGGCGAGGTAAACGATTTCTTTAGCATCTCTCGAGATTCTCTCTTCTTCCTTCTGAACTTTCCGTCTTCTTCGCTTCCTCTCCCTCATCGTTCTTCTTTACTGATGTGGTATATCTTGGTTTGGCAGGGGCTTAGCTCGGTTTACTCAAAGCTCTGATGATGAGCTTTGAGTAATCTTTTGATGTGTCGAGCTTTGGTGATCAGGTGTGGGTAAAATCTCGTCAGAGTAACGGCGCTAGCAAAAAAAAAAGATCCCTCTTCAATGGTTCAACACTCCTTCTTATAGAGTCCAGTACGAGGTTCAATCATCCTCATCTCTTATGAGCTGGAAAAAATCTGCGGATGAATCAATTCGTTAAAAAAAATCTCTTCCAGATTTGGTGGTCCTTCCTGTTGACGTGGTCCCAAAATTCAGGTGTTAAGGTTTTGTTTTTGTTTTGTCCGTAGTGAAATCTTCAAAATCAAGGTCCTGTGTTGAGTTTCCCATTCACCGCCGTGAAAGATCTACGTGTCATGGTAAGAGTATTATTTTCACTGTTTTATGCAACGTTCTTCTTTTAATCGACATACTAGCTCGTTCTTTCACTCAAAACAGAAATGTGAAATGGATTGTTCCCTCAATTAGGTGGTCTTAATTGCAAAGTTTTAATTAAATCGGTCAAACGTGCGAATTCTATTTCAATTGAATTCATGTTGTAGTGAATGATAGGCTCTGACCTTTCGTCATAATATCAAAGATTTTTAACCATGATTATAATTTGGTAGATCTTTTGTTGTAGCAGGTAATCTCAAGGCCGGTTTCACATCTATGCATTGCTTCAACATCTATGACGGTATGCATCCTGCAGCAGGTTAGGTGCACCTTAGTTTGAAGTGTCGTAACGTTTTGGTCTTCTTGCATTTGGACGCTTTCTGTGGTTTCTGTTTTGGCAGTCTAAGTCTTGTGACAACATCTCTTCCCGCGTTCTCAAATTGCACTATGACTTACGGATCCATGATCTTGTGAGTTTTTGTCTCCTACTAGAAGGTGCCCTGCGTGAGAAAGCACTTGAAAGGTTCATTGAAGTCTTTCTAGTATTTCATTCTTATTCATTTCGGTTTCAAAATGTCGATTGCTTCATGCTCTTCTTTTTTGTAGCTTCTGCCTTGCAATTGAACCTAAAGACCCTACACTACTTAGAATTTGAAGGACTAGAAGAAGAAGGTTTATTAGTTCTTCCAGATCTCACCAAAGGACTTGGTAACTTCGTTTTCCTCAACCCTTTTAGACTTTCTTTTAGCTGGTAGTATTCTCTTCTCTACCTGCTTGGGCTTTTGAGTAATTGAAATGCTTGCAATTACCTTCTTCAAACGTGTTTCTCTGATACCAGTTGTACCATTTGCTTAGAAGAAAGTTTGGACTTTAGAAATCTTGATCATTGAGTCAAGCAACATGGATTGTTTTGGTTAATTGTGTGTTTTTTCTGTGTGCAGGAGTTTTGCAAGCCTTTGGAAATCACTTATGCTTGGTATGCTCAGAGAGAAAAGAGTTACGGTTCAGGCTTAGCTGCGATAATTTAGTTGCTCCAAGCTTGCCATAGCTTGTGCACCTTATCCGAAAGCCTTCCACGACCAGAAAAATACCCAATTAATTGCTTTTTACGATTGTGTAAAGAAAACTTGGCCTGGACAAACTTTGTATTCCAACTTTTGTAAACATTTGTATGAGATCAGCAAGTCTCTCACAGACTACTATTTTCTTAATCAAACTTGTAAATGAACTTAATTATATTTGACTTAAAATTTCAAAAGATAAAGAGAACTAACACTCATTCAAACCTCTTTAGGTCTTTTGTGCCTTTGTTAAACTTAATTTTTTGTTAAAAGCAATGCACTCACTTTGAAATTGTTACCACGAACTACGAGGTTTTGATCCCTCATTTTTATGTTGGTACGTAGGCACAAGTCCGAAGGTCTTGTCAAACACAAAAATATAATTAATGAATTCTTTTCTCATCCCTCCACTCTATTTATTGCAAACATCATTTTATACAAAAACACATATGTACACAAAAAAGGGCTCCCTAGGAGTACCTAGGACACTTTGGGTGCTAACACCTTCCCTCTGTGTAACCAACCCCCTTACCTATAAATCTCTGGCATTTTATTATTTTTGATTTGAAAACTTCTTATTATTGGATTTTATTCGTACTTTTCCCTTTTCCCTTGGAAATAATAAAAGCACGGTGGCGACTCTGGTTTTATTAACGCCTAACTTGTCCATAGCTCGATGGTCATGAATTTACCGCTACACACCCATTGATTACAAGTTAAGCAATTAATCATAAGTATTAGAAGGTTAGTGGTTTATGGAAATAACCATAAATAAAAGGATTACCAAGTTAAGATCACAAGTGTGGTTTCATCTATGCATCAAATGGACTAAGTATGGTTAAATAGAGGCAACATATCAATTCCTCAAAGTATCATGAATCGTCCATTGATCATTCATTAATAGGTTTGAAGCATTGAAAGTTTTATAAACCCTAGAAAACTAACGTCATGACCAAATAGACTTCATCAACCAACATCAATTAAGGCATAAAAAGTCAACAAAATAGGTCAAAATAAAATGAACAAAGTGTGACATAAAATAAAAGGGGAAAAAATAAGTCAAGTATGTTCACAAAATAGTTTGATTCAAGTAAATATAAATGGTGAAAAAAATAAAATGAAAATGAAAAAAATGGTTAAAAAAAATAAAAGGGTGAAAGAAAAAAAGAAGTAAAAAAAACATGGGGGCGCTGGGGGTTTAATCCCTGACCTTGGGGTCATGGGGTAAACCTCCATCCACTAGGCCAAGCGCCCTTTGGTGATGACAAACACGCTCAGTAAATAAAATAATAAGATCAAACATTAAAAACAAAACGCGCGCAGAGCAACCAATCAGAACAAGCCAACAAATATTTTCGAATTTGAACTAGAAAGAACACGCACGAACGGACTATCGTCTTCAACCTTGGAACCTTGGATTTCAACTTCTGCAACTCGTGTTTTTAAAAGGAATCAACCATGGATTCAACTCCCATACACCTCATCATTGTCTTCTCCACACTCATGAGCCATTGATTGGCTCTGAGTGTGGAGTATTTCACATGAATTCTAAAATGAACCTTAATATAAAAATAAAATAAAATGTTGGATAATGGACAGTTGAAGCTTAAACCATATGGCTTAGCATCAGAGAGGAAATTCGAGCAATATGGTAACTTGTTTGAGTGAAAATGGTGAGTGCAACTACCTTATTAGAATCCGTTTCTGATGAAGATTCCGACGAGTGTGGATAGCTCAGGGAAGGTAGTTGCAGGTGGTTTCAATGTTTCAGAAAGCTTGAAGGAGGTTGGGTGAAGGTTTCTAGGTGGTTAAGTGAATTTGAAATGCCTTCAAACTTAGAAATCGAAACTCTGTTTTGAGGGAGGAAACTCGGGTTTGCAGTATGGATTTTTTGGCTTTAAAAGCTTAGTTTTATGATGGAATACCTTCCCCTATTTAAAGGGAAGGTGTTGCGATTGTTTATAGGGATAGTGGAATAGGTTTGCTCAGAAAAGTGGAAAGCTAGAAACATGCTCAAAAGTGAAACTTATGGGACAAGTGTGGTTTGTCTTTGACCTGATATTCTCTTCAATCTCAGTTGGTTTTGCAACTTACATCCAACAGGTGAAGCAAGGGACCTCAAATCAAGCTGATGTGGTTTTTTTATTTTTGCCAATTTGGAAAAAAAAAGATTATTTTTGACTTTGGATCGGTTTGGCTTCATGTGACCTTGGTTACACTCAAAATTGCTTTCATTCTTGTCACACAATGTTATGTAACATGTCTTGGGTCAAATGGAATCAGATCAAGGTGATTTTAGGACCTAAAGCGCCAATATGCAAAATCTGACTAAAGTTGGTCTGAGGTGTGCATCTTAATGAATCACAAACTTTGAACTTGGGCCAAATAAAATTGGCTTGTGCATTTTGTCTGAAACTTGTGCTAATTGTTCTTTTCCATTCCCTTGATCATTTTCAAAAAGAACCAGGTCAAAAGGAGTTATGATTTGGAAATAGCATTGAGGTAAAGTGGAGGTCATGGGCATGATTCAAGGTCTGGCTAGGCATCTTCACCAGTTTGGCCAATCCAAGAACTAAGGTCCTTGCACAATGAATTAGGTCTTGGACCTTGAAACAAAGTTGAAGAGGGATTTAATTAGGATAATTGACTCAAAGAAGATATTGAAAATCTCTAAAGGTGAAAGTGTTATGGGGTTTGGATCAAATGGTAGGCCAAACTTGCCTAAATGTGACCAACCATCATGCCCTAGAAATTCCACTTTGAGATTTCTTGATTTTCAAGGAACCATGATGGATTTTTGAAGCTCATATGATTATATCTTGATTGAAAATGAAGCTTGGTACTTGGTGGGATGATTATAGGTCATGTCCATGGATGAAACCAATGAATTGAATGTGATGAATCAAGACCAAAATAAGGGCATTGTTCCATGGTGAAATGGATGTTTGTTTAAGGAGAAAATGGTTGAAAATGACTTGAATTAAAGTTGAATGGAGTGATGAGTCATGGGATGATCAAGTTAGGCAAGGCATAGAATCAAAGGATTGCACAAATTATGGTTTCTTGGATCACAAGTTCCATCAAGAGCCATAGTCAAGCCAAATAGGGTTTTGGGGTGTAAGAGATATTTTGAGATGATTCACAAGGTTATGGTATAAACAAAGTTTGGATATTGGGGATCCTTAAAGGTATGGACAAGACACAAAGTGAATCATGACTTGTACAAGCCACTGAGGATCAAGAACTAGGGTTGAGGTCCTTGGATGACCAGATAAATCTTCACATGTCTTCAATAAGGACTCACCATCCAATTAGGGTTTTGAAGGTGAGTGAGATGTGTTGAGTGTTCTTCCAAGGTCCAAGAATGTTCGAAGGTGAAGATTAGGGTTAAGGTGGCTTAGGCACACCTCAATGTGATCAAAGGATCTTGATGCTTCTTAGATGAACCCCATGCTTTGAGTTTGTGGATCATTATAGGTGTAGATGCACACGAGATTATGTATGAGGGATGTATGCTTATGAATTATGGTTATGGATGGTGATATAAATGTAGGGTAAATTTGAGGGTATGACGATATATATATATATATATATATATATATATATATATATATATATATATATATATATATATATATATATATATATATATATATATATATATATATATATATATATCGTTGCTACTATTTGTATTCATTATTACTATCATATCCATGTTTCTATTTTGCATGCATAATAATAATAATATGAGTTTTGTTTCAATTATGTCCTGTTAAAATTCCTAGAGCCCGGATGTGAGGACTTTCGTTTCGACGAGACTCATTTAATCAAATTTGCGTATAATTTTAATATTAATTTATTTTTTCGATTCTGATTTTTAGTTTTTAAAGTCAAAAAGTTTTGCGTGAAAGCGAAAACACTCAGTTGTTGGTCAACAACGCGATAGTGTGAGATGGGTCACCCGATCGTAAAAATTGGATTTAATTTCTAAAAATGGTGACAACGCTTTAGTCATTAATTATGATTTATTTATTTTCAAACTTTGTTTCGAAGTTGTAATTTATGGAGCGACATCATGACTTTTACGATTTCGAAACATAACACGGGCGCGCGAAAGTTGGTAGTGTTTTTAAATTAATAATTTATTCCAAAAAATATTTTAAAAAACAAAATAAACGCCAAAGATTTATTGAGTCCTAGAGGAGGGATTGGAAAATACATTCCAGACACGCTTTTAATTGTTTTCATAAACAAACTTTAATTTTATTCCCCTTCTCAAACAAAAATCGATTAGCCTCCGATTTACACAACAACAAGAGATACTGATAGGGTGACAATAATTATATGTAGGTTCGAGAAACATTTATACTACCCCGATACATTTCGTGCACTTGCGGAAAGCATCGAATAAAACGAAAACTTCACATCATAAACGCCTCTCTATGTACCATTTCCTTTGTTTCTTTGACGCTTCCCCAAAAAGCACGATGTCGTCGACGAAAGCCAAACTTTCCATAAGGCCCTTAATTTCCTCTCCATATAGGTATCCTCATGGGATTAGTCGTCCAAAATGTAGACGTATGGACCATCCTTAACTAGGAAATGGCTCTGATGCCACAATTTTGGAAATCTATCTGAACATTTGAAGGGTTCTCGGGCAAGAGTTATTCATCTTAGATTTACTATTAATACAAAAAAAAAATAATGACTATAAGTATAAGCACGAGATTTGGATTCCAACCACCACCTTACTTAATTGTTAGAGGGTTTACAACCAAAAGTGTGATGATGCATTCTGATGTAAGTCTCGGTCTTGCGTTCCTACTTAAAATCATCTACGTCAATAGGATTCATCAAGGGAAAAACAAGAAAAGTGAAACCTCCGGAAACCTCCCTAGAGGGCGAAACTACCAACTACATTTCCACTCTCGACTATAGTTTCTTCCTTCAAATCCTTCATCACCACCTTCTCAAGAAACCTTTGTGAAGGAAAAATAAATATAGAAAATAAAGGGACTTCGAGTCATTACCTTGAAAGAGATGAGCTTGATGGTTCACGCAAAGTAAAGTTTGCTAGAATAGAGGGTACAAAGACGTTAGAATAATTTCCAATGGGAAAACATTAATGAAGACGAGAGAAAACTACATAAACATGGGAAAGATTCTTGAGTCTCACAAATGGCAAAAGAGGGATGGTTACAAAAAAAAATCTTTATATATTCTTCAAACAACTACACGATCCATAACACTAGGTGTTGGGAAGTGTGACCATGCTACAAATAGTCATGATCTCACATCGAATTATTCAGAATACTCGAGTACCCTAAGATAAGAAGTCGTCATTATTGTCAGACCTAGGGCTACACGCTGAAACCCTCTAGAAAAAAATTGTAAGTTACGAGAAAGACATCCAATGCTCTTGTTCCTAATGCTATCAACATCGAGGCTTTCTTATTCCCTTCGACCAGGGGTCGGGCTGAAAATCGACACAGCAAAATCCTCGTTCCAGAAGTAGAAACAAGGGCTTGAGAAGCAACTATTTTGGGTCACTCACAAGGTCCACACATAAAGGCCCAATTGCAAGCGCCACAATGAAAGACACGAGGATTAGGTGTGACATCGCTTAAGAACCTAAAATGGAGTTTCGACCTCCTACCAACTTCCCACTATTAAATCTAATCGGACGGTAATCCACGTGAAGCGTCAAATTAAGCGGAAGCAACTTTAACTGCTTAATAAATTATATAAATGATATGTTTAATTGGAGTGAAAGAGGTGGAAAAAAAGTTTAAGGAAGGAAAGCTCAAATTTTAAGATCTTTCCATTATTTGGTTTGCACAAAATAGAGAAATAAAAAAATATTTTTATTTGGACCCAACATAAAATATTTCCAATCAAAAATGGAGAGAAAGTTGAATGGATGAGTGATAAAGTGGAGAAGGGCAACAAAAAAAAACCCTAATATCTCATGCTTCATGCGTGGATATTTATGTAATTTTGAAATAAATATTTTCATTTCCTCCCCATTTCTATTCATTTTCACTCACATCAAACAACTTAAAAACCATCTTGCTTTTCATCTTTCTACTCACTTTCACTTCTTCAACATTCTTTTCTCTTACATCCTATCATTCTTCTTTCTCTTCGCATCCAAACAAAGTCTTTGTCTTACACAACTTCTTATTCAATGTCTAACTTAATTATTGGAATGGTAACCACGTAAATCTACTCTTCTCCACTGTATCAATAACATACTGCATCGTGTTTAAACTTTATTTCACTCAATCATTAACTATGAACAATTACAAATAAACTAGTCAAAAGTACTAGTACCTCTATTATTAGTTTTGGCCTTTTCCTACTAAATTGGCCGTACATCTATTTGTACTTATTTAGTACCATAATAAAGTACGTAACTATATTCAAACAAAAGATGGAAAATAAAGATACGTGTTTATTGCATGAACCACTATTATTCTGCTCAAAAAAATTCTTGAGTATATTCTTCCTCATTATTGGATTTCCAGCTAGACATAATTTAATTTAGAAGGTGACCACTTGATTTTGATTTTGATTTTTCGGAGATTATGAATCCGTACCAAAAACTGAGTTGTGGCTTTCAAATTTTCTTTTGCTTGTAGAAACTGATAATATACCTTCCATTTCAATCGCAATCGAACACATTTCTTGGTCAAATTAAACTGCAATTATCTAATAAAATCATTATGATATTTTAGAATAGTGTTATTTAATTATTTAAAAATTAATATCGAACTTCAACACAAATATTAAAATATAAATTTAAATTTAATTAAAATACTAAAATACACTAACAGCGTAAATATATGTTAATTACAACCATTAATTTGTTAGAGAAGTTTGATTTTTATTATAATCACATATAAAATAACACGAACGGATGATTGTAATGTATTGACGGTGTAAATTTTTGTACACTGACAATGTATAAAAATTAATCTCTTAAAATATAATATTTATCAAAACCCATGTAACAAGAAAAAAAGAAAATATAATTAAAACAACATTTCTCTTATTTTATTAGTGTAAAAATTTAATCAATATTTTTACCTATTACCTATATATAATAGTGATCACATGATTACAACAAAACAAAAAGAAAAGAAATGATCACATGCATATAATGTACCTAGTTTGCTGAATTGTCATTGTCAGTTATTATATGTACAGTTCGTAGTGGAAATGGAATATGTTTACTGAGCGAGACTATATTGGTTTAAGTACAATTTATTTTCTATATTTTACCGCATTCACAAGATTAATTTTTTTATTTTAGATTTAAATAATTTTTATTTTTTAATTATTATTGTTACACTTAAAATTATTGATATATTTATTCTTGGATAAAATATCATTTATAAACATACAAATTATTATATATAAACTTTTGTATAATTTTATATATAAAAAATATAAATATATAATATAAAAAATAAAAACATCATCAATTTTTAGGGAAAAATAATAATAATAATATATATATATATATATATATATATATATATATATATATATATATATATATATATATATATATATATATATATATATATATATATATATATATATATATATATATATATATATATATATATATATATATATATATATATATATATATATATATATATATATATATATATATATATATATATATATATATGCATGTGTGTCTCACATAATTTTTAGTATTATAATATGAGATAAATGGCCAAAGTTATTTAAAATTTAAAATAAAGAAAATAATTCTATTAAAATAAAATAGAAAGATCGAAACTAGTAACTACTCTATTGTATATTTAGAATGAACTATTTTCTAACTAGACAGAGAAATCTCCCAATTAATAGAGTCATATATTTATTCTTAACATGTTTGAGATAAATTTGACATGTGTAATAGAATACATCTCAAAAGAGATATTTATTCGACTTTATCTAAACTAGACTTGTCATTATATGACTTTTGTTTTCTAAATTGAGTCAAAGGACATGAAAGAAGTTTTCATTATCAAATATCTTGATATGCAAGAAGCGTTATACAAATTTAAAAGAAATAATGTATCAGACTTTCATCAGGAATTTTAAACTCTTTTAAATAGGTGTGAAAAGTGCATTCATGAACGGTTATATCCAAGAGGAAGTTTATGTTCATCAACCTTCTCTTTTAAAAAAATATCTTCCCCTAATCATGTCTTCAAGTTGAAAAATATTCATTACATTTTGAAACAAGCCCATCGCTCTTGGTATGACAATTTTTACTTAAAAGAAATTTTCAAAGAGGAAAGTTGATACAACTCTATTTATAAAAAAAAAATCTACACATGATATTCTTCTTATTCAAATTTACGTAGATGATATTATATTTGAAGCTAATGATGAATATCAATATAAGAAATTCTCTAATATAATGAAAAGTGAATTTTAAATGTCAATGATGGATGAACTTTAAAATTTTCTTGCACTACAAATACATCAAAGAAAGAAGGAACATTTATAAATCAATCAAAATATTGCAAAGAACTTCTAAAAGTATTTGGACAGGAAAATGACATAGGAATATCAATTCTCATGAGCACATCAAGTTACTTAGATAAAGATGATGAAGGAAAACCAGTGGAAGAAAGAAAACATACATGTATGATAGGTTCCCTTTTTATCTTATTATTAGTTGTCTTGATATTATATTTTTTGTCTATATGTATTGTCTATATGTGTGTACGTTTTCAAGTAAATTTCAAAGAATCGCCCCTCATTTCAGTCAAACGCATTATAAGGTATCTTTCTAAAACACCACAAATGAGTTTATGATAACCTAAAGAGAAAATTTTCACTTTGGTTAGGTACTCTGATTCAGATTTTGCATGATGTAAAATGGATCAAAAAAATCTCCATTGGAACATGTCACTCACTTGGAAATTCACTTTTCTATTAGCATAATAAGAAAAAAGCAAGTGTCGTGTTATCCATAAGTGAAGCAAAATACACTGCTAAAGGTAGTTGTTATGCGCAGATAATTTGGACGAAGCAACAACTAAGTGATTATTGTAAGACCACAATTTTGTCCCTAAGATCCCTCATGGCATCATATCATACCATAGCATTGCCTCAAGGATCATTGTGTACCTTTGCTTCCCTCCTAGTGGATGGGTATCTTTTGAGTGTGATTCTTGATCACCAAGCATGTATTGCATTTGTATATCATTGCTTTTCATTTGTTTACTAACCAAAAGTACAAAAATATGTCATCTAACCTTGTTACTTGCAGCTGAAGCAACATTAGGTCAAGACAGTCAAATGTAGCCATTGAGCAATTGATGGTGGCCATTCTTGAGAATTTGGGCACCATGATCATTCATCAAGAGTTCATATGAGTTGTGACATCATTTTGAATCAAGATCTCAAATGGTAGAGGCTTGAAATTCATCAGAACATTCTTCAGTCAACCAAAACCCTAGCAAAGTCAACTGTGGTCAACTGTGCATAAAATCGGGGATTTGATGGTGGGAGATGGTTGGAGAGGTCTCATTCATGTCCATATAAGCCTCATATAACATTTCAAACATCATCATTGGAGAATTTGAGGTCAGACAAAAAGTTTCCAAAAATAGTAAGTGACCTGTAATTTCAAACTGCCAAAAATGGAAAGGTCTTCTCCTCAAGATTACATGTCCAAGGAAGCTTCAAATGAAATTTTGTCCAACATGAAAGTTGAAGATCTTGCTCTCACCTTTCCAAAAAGTCCAGGAACATCCATTTCTCATTTGTGGTTGGCAAGTTATGATCAAATTATTATCAAGAAATTTTGAACTTCAAAGTGGGATAACTTTCACACCAAAAGGCCAATTCATGTGGTTCTTTTTGGAGCAATCTCCATTTGACATGCTCTATCATAATTATTCATTACATTTCATCAAAAATCATCACACAAAAAGTGCATTTTTCAAGTGAATTCATTTTGAATTTTGGTGGGAAAAGGTGATTTTGAAAAATGGGCATTATTTTCACTCCAAACCAATTGCCATTGCCTCAAAACAGAAATTGCAACTTGCTGCAAGTGAATTTACACTGTTCCATTGGTCACATAAGCATGAGGGCATTTTGGCCAAGTTACATAACATGATCATTGTCGCATCCTGCGAAAAATCAACCGGCGAGACTCAAAATAAAACACACACAGAGCCGCCACTAAACGTTATTTATCCCAAGATAGGGAAAGGAAACGCTCAGAAAAACCTGGAAAGGAAATGGTCTTGCGACCAAAGAGAATGGGTAAGGGAGTCGGTTACGCGAGGGGAAGGTATTAGCACCCCTCACGTCCGTCGTACTCGACGGGATCCACGTCCTAGAATAAAGAATAGGTTGCTAAACATCACACACACACACGGGGAACGCAGGTGGGGTTAGGAGGAACGAGCTCGATAAGGTATCGCACCTTATGCCTACATATCTTGTCTGGAACAAGAATCAGAGCCACTGTAGTTCGGCTTACGCACGCCAAACAACACAAAACAAACAAACAAGCAAGGGTGGCAAACATGGAGCCCGACAACCACTGGATGGAATTACGTCGGCATCCGAACCAAAACACACTCAAAACACACTCAAAACGGCAAACGTGGAGCCCGACTGCCAATCACTGGGCTTACGTCGGCATCCGAGCCAAACATGCAATCAGATAACAAGTAAACGCACGCAAAAAAGAAAAAGGTTGCCCGGAGTGGTCTCGCACGACCACCTGCCTACATACCTCGTCTGGAACAAGGATCAGGGCAATGTAGTTCCCCTGAAAGGGAAGAAATAACATGCAAACTAGTAGGGAGTCTGGAACTCGAGCCTACAAGTCATCAAGCAAGCCAGAAGAGACGCCGAGACGTCAGAAGAAATGGCACACACAGACTAACAGGGAGTCGGGAACTCGAGCCTGATAGTTGCCAAACAAAACACACGCAAAAAAGAAAAAGGTTGCCCGGAGTGGTCTCGCACGACCACCTGCCTACATACCTCGTCTGGCACGAGGATCAGGGCGATGTAGTTCCCCTGAAAGGGACTAAATTGCTAACCAGAAACCGGGGAAAGATACACAACTAGGGAGCTGAGACTCGAGCCTAATGTTGTCATGCATCGTTAACCCTAAGTTCGGTTTTCTATCCTACTTGCATAAGCGATCTAATCCTAACCAGGAAAGAAGAAAGCATACAAGCATACATCATATATCAAATGAGAACAGGCATCTCAAACAAGCATGTCAATCAGAGATTCACAGAGCACCCGCTATAACCAAACAAGAGGCTCAATCAAAGGGGTTTGACCGCCGAAGCGAGTCGTCTGTACATGGTTTTGATTTGCTCTTAACCTTGCCATTACGAGGCTAAGGTGAAGCAGATGAAGAGGTGAAGTGAGGATCAGACCTCACAGCTCATATCCCTAACCAGGGAGAGCGTCTGACAAATGAGCATGGGTCCAGAATGGGGGGACCCTTCTATACTCGGAGACTCTGACTCAATGTGCACTGCACAGGATCTTGGGTTAGGATCTCAATGCTTCAACCATGTAATGGGAGCAAGGAGAAGACTCAACTGAATAGTGGGGGGTAGACTGCATACCCCTACCTTCCACCAATTGCCTTATTTAAAGGACTTTCACCTGCTTGGGCTTAAAAATAAACAACCACAATCATTGCCTCTTAAGGAGGACTTCAGACATTTATTTGCCCGGCCCGGTAACAGCCGGGTCTCCAGACTACATGAAGTCAAGAGGACCTACCTCAATGCAAGTTGCTTAAGCAACGCAAAGCAAAAGTTCACAAGGAACTGAGCAACTAAAGTACCTGGAAACAATCCAACACAGTTAGTAATCAGACAGACAAAACCAAACAGCAAGTGTTCAATCAATCAAACTATACAAAGCAATGCACAATAAAGCAAGCTCAAAGCTTAAGCCTAAGCTTCATCACCTACAAAACAATGTTATGTTAGTGTACAAACAACAACAACATCAATTAAAATTGATTTGGATCATTCTCCATGTGCATTATGCTTTTGATCCTGAAAAATCAAGCAAACATTAGCAACTAGACCACTAGGCTAAGCCTAGGGTCCAAAGGCAATAAAAATTCCTAAACAGCAAGGCATTCACAAACCAATCTCAAATTAAAGTCAAACAAGAGCAAACATCATTGGTCTCATGTTTATATCATTCATCATGCTCATGTTATGCACAAAATAAGGCAAACTAGTTCAAATGAAGCACCAAGCATACAAACAGAACTATTGCATTCAAATCCACATCAAAACAAATCCAAAAATTCTCAAATTAATTACACCTAAACAGGGGATAATCAAGGTCTACCATGTCAAATTTGAGCTCATTTGGGCAAATGGAACCATGTCAATGAAAATCAACAAAAACAGACACAATTTCATGCTTCAAATCACAACATCAATACATGCAGCCACTTCAAAAATTCATAACTCAATGAAAACAACAAAGAAATGGATGAGACCAAAACAGGGGTGTCCTATCATGTGTCTATTACAAGCATGTCAAATTTCATGATTATCCAGTACCACATGAGCATTTCCCATTCAATCTACCAACCTATGTCACATGAGCTTGCATAAATGATCACCAGAGATGAAAAATAGCAATCAATTTGAAAATGCCACATAAAATTCCATAAAAATTCACATAGCATCTTGACATGTTAATCAACCATCATGCAAACTTTCACATTAATCCAACAAGTATAGGTCACTCAAAAAAATCCAGCAAGTTGACATAATGAGGTGTGACACAAATTGTCACACCTAAGTTCCAGAATTTGCTGCTCAATGACCAGGTATCAAAAATGCATGAAATTTACATGTAAACGAGCATCAATGAGTCCACAACCATCACAAAAATTTTCAAGAATTTATTTAACACTATGAGCATTTCATGAACCAAATGGTAAAATGTGTCAAAAATGGATACATGTGAAACAAGCCTAGGTCAAATAATATTTTTGCCAAGCACAACTTTGACCAATAGGTCAAAAAGATCCTAAAGTCAACAACAAAGTCATAGAAAAAATTTCCATATTTTTCTGAATTTTTTACTATTTTTTATGAATTATTCAATGTGTTAATGAATTTTTGTGAATTAAACAAATTAATTAAAATTGCCAATGGCAGTTTTGTAATTAGTGATGGCGCGGGAGGGAAACACTAAATTCGAATTTTCAAACCAAAATGAAGATCAAACAGTGAAAATGACAGAAAATATCGTCTTCTTCGCGCGGTACCTACTCCACCATCTCAAAACCGGTTTCAATCAAACCTCAACCAAAATCAACAAATGGATATGCGTTGGAATCGTCTCACCGCGTGGAGTATGAATATGAACTTGATTTCAATTAATTCTTCCTAAATATTCCGGATCGAGCGTTTTAAGTTTTGCATTCAAAGCTTCGAGTTAACATAACTTTCTCTACACTAATCCGTTTCACAAACCAGAAGCATCGTTGAAATCTACACGAAACAAGCTACAAAAAGCATACAACAATTTGGAAAACCGTGACATTCGAGTTTTTGGAATACCTGAAGTGCAGCGCTGTTCTTGGTGATCTTTGCGCTCAATTTAATGAAACAGATGAAGCATAGGCTTGTGGAAGTAGGATGCAAAGCTTAGATTCGATGGAAATCGCTTCTACCGCGCCAAATCACAATTCACCATTGATGATGCTTCACTTGGACAGTCGTGTTCATGGCTCTTTATGCTCCAATAACCGAAAACAGTTGGTGAAGAGGATGAAACAAGATCAATCCAAAAAGAAATTCGAAAATTGGTTGAGATTCGATGAAGTTTGATGAAGTTTTGTGTTTATGGTGTTCTTGAGATTTTGAGAGAAAACTTGAGAATTTGGAAAGTTTTAGATCCAATCTTGGTAAAAGTGATTTTCTCCATTCTTAAGCTTTGAGATGTCAAATAACACTTGTTCCAACATGAATGAAGTGTATCCAACTCATTTCCACCTCCAAATCCATCAGATCATGTACAGTTGACCACAGTTGACTTTTCTGCTGATAGATGAATCTGGCAATGCATAGATCAAATTAAGCCCCAATTTCCAACTGAAATAGCTCAAGGGTGAAACCCTAGACTCAATAAGCACAAAATAATCATATAATGAACCCCATAACCATCATAAACCCCATCTCCTGATCATGCCCTGAATGGCCCAATGCAACTGATTAGGGTTGACCAGTGGTCAAAACCCTAATCTCAAGGAATAAGCTTTAACACCTGATCCTTCTGATGATAACCAACCATGATGATGATGATGTATCATTGTAGTCAAGATGAAGACCAATATCCATTGAGAATCATAAAACCCTAATTCACAGCCCAATCCTCAGATGACCCATGATCAGTCAATAAACCCTAGGCTTGCACCCTCTGACTTCCTATCTCCTGATTAAGACTTGGGAAGATGGCTTGCACAATGTAACCACATGATATGCAATATGCAATGCCTAATGACCTAAAATGATATGCAACATGTTAATGCTAGTCCCAAGAGAGGAGGGCAAATTTTGAGGTGTTACAGCTGCCCCTATTCAATCCACTGTGAACCTGTCGATACGAAATAGCCTCGGCTTTCGGATGATCAGGATGAAGAGTGATTGAATACCAAGAACAGACGAACAATTTGCACTCTGATGGGATATAATTAACAACGCCTGTCAGCATCGGCGAAGAACACAATCTCTGAAAAATCCGTCTGGTACGGAGAAAGTCGGCCTGAATACCGAAAAATGTCGACCTGGATACCAAAATAAATGGTAACACAGGGATAACTATGGCCTGAACACCACTCATCCACTCGGGATTGTTATTCTCTTCTTTTTTCATGCTTTTCTTGAACCCCGCAAATTTTTCTCTGCGCAAACGATCCTCAGATCTCTGCATTTGAACCCCAGAAAATGCCTCAGCACTCCTTTTTGCCAAAACAATGAACCCCGATCTCCAATCTGAACCCCAGTCGCCTGACGATAACTCTCGATCGCCAGAATGAACCCCGTTCTCCAGAAAATGTCGCAACATCTCCCTTTCTCCATTTGAACCCCGGAAAATGCCTCAACATATCCTTTCTCCATTTGAACCCCAGGAAAATGCCTCAGCATATCCTTTTCTCCATTCTCCCGTGATAATTCCGCTGGCAACGTCGGAAATAACACCAAACCACTCTGAGGGCGACATGTCAGAGGGTAAACCTTCTCAAAAGGAAGGTAGCATGTGTAACTCTTCCTCAGAAGACACCTATAGCGACCTCCATTGGCCTCAGCCAGAGTCTAAGGTAACACATGAACAGAAGATAATCCTAAGGACCTCATCCCGGATATAATCTTCAACTCCATCTTCATTTGAACCCCAGAAAATACCTCAGTATCTCCTTTTCTCCGTTTGAACCCCAGAATCGCGCTGATCGCGTAACGTCTTCTGATTTTATCTCCATCTCTGTCCGACGGAAACATCTCCTCCAATATCGCACTACTGGGGAACACTGCTGATCTGACGTCATGGTACCACACTCCTCAGAGTAACATTTTCAACCAGACACTGACTGATGACTGGGAGAAAACTCGACGTTTACTGGACATCGAACAATGATGTTGACAGGACATCGAACAATGATGTTTACAGGACATCGAACAATGATGTTGACAGGACATCAAACAATGATGTTGACAGGACATCAAACAAGGATGTTGACAGGACATCAAACAATGATGTTGACAGGACATCAAACAATGATGTTGACAGGACATCAAACAAGGATGTTGACAGGACATCAAACAATGATGTTGACAGGACATCAAACAAGGATGTTGACAGGACATCAAACAATGATGTTGACAGGACATCAAACAAGGATGTTGACAGGACATCAAACAATGATGTTGACAGGACATCAAACAAGGACCGACCAGACATTAAACAATGACTGGGAAATAACTCGACGTTTACTGGACATCGAATGATGATGTTTACAGGACACCAAAGAAGGACCGACCAGACATTAAACAATGACTGGGAAATAACTCGACGTTTACTGGACATCGAATGATGATGTTTACAGGACACCAAAGAAGGACCGACCAGACATTAAACAATGACTGGGAAATAACTCGACGTTTACTGGACATCGAATGATGATGTTTACAGGACACCAAAGAAGGATGTTGACAGGACATCAAACAATGACCGACCAGACATTAAACAATGACTGGGAAATAACTTGACGTTTACTGGACATCGAAGGATGATGTTTACAGGACACCAAAGAAAGCTCGACCAGACACTTACTGATGACTGGGAAATACTGTTGTTCCAAACTCACAATGCTGAACTCCTCGGAGTATCGTCTTCATTGTCCGGCAAAACCAAATCCCAAGCGGTAACCACGGCTTGAATCGCGTTGATCGCGTATCGTCCTTTGATTTTATTTCCATCTCTGTCCGACGGAAACATTTCCTCCAATATCGCACTACTGGGGAACATTGCTGATCCAATCATGAGGCTAAACTCTTCGGAGTAACACCTTCACTGTCTGACACAACCACTTCTCAAACGGTAACCACGGCTTGAGACTAGCTCTATGCTTGCAACAATGATGCATGGTCTTTTTCTGCGTAATGCTCCATAATTATGGAAATGCTACGCGATTTATTATTTTTTCTATGCAATATGCTATGCTTATTTACATGATGAATGCATAAAAAGTATCCCTCTCAGGGACTCTTCTGGGGAGCACGAGACACTCTGCTGAGGAACCCGCCAATACTCCAATTCCACCCTGCTGGGGAATAGCACTGCTGCTGGGAAAAGGTAACCCTTGCTGGGGAAGAACCTCCTTTGCACCCAATCCGCTCGAGGAAATGCTGGGGATAAGAACCACCAACACTCTGTGGGGATACAGTCTTTTGACTTGCTGGGGATATACATCCACCTCTGCTTCGGGAAACCCTCACAGATACCTGACGACTTCACTGGGGAAATGCTCACAGATACTCCGCTGGGGAAATAGCAATCTCCAGACTCATCTGGGGATGCATCACTCTATCACCTGCTGGGCAACCATCCTGACCCTGCTAGGGAAACGAATACTACTCCGCTGGGGACAACCCGCGCAACCCATAGGTAGAATCAACTCAGCTGGTGATGCAAAAATCCGTCCGCTACGGGACTTTGTTCAATCCACTGGTAGGATGAACACTGCTGGAGATATATTTCTTTGAAAAAGACCCGCTCCACTCGGGGAATAGCAACCTTCGGGCCTGGCTGCTGAGGAAACACCGTTATAAACCTGCCGGGTATAACCATACTGACTCGGCTGGAGAAGTCACAGATCTCAGATCTGCTGGGGAGTTGGTCCTACGATTCTGCTTGGGGACCACGCTGGGAAATGAGAAAAGTTGGTACAGAACACCCGTCGACTCGTCGAACCATGGTATCCACCTCCCAAACTCGTACCAGCTTTCCACTTTTGAGAATTCCCAGACTCGTCTGGACCTTTTCTGCTCCATCATCTTATATTCCAAATCGCCCCGCGCTCGACGAGAGAGCATACTCCTGGGAGTTATACAGAAATTTCAATTTTCCGACTTTGAAGAGTCTTCTTGGTTAATTTCAAGGATCGTCGGACGTCCCTCCGTCGTCTCTCCGTTCCTCCTTCGTCCTTGATCGAACTCTGCGGGGAACTACAAACTTTTAAACCTTCCGATTTTGAAGAGTCTTCTTGATTATCACCAAGGATCGTCGTACGTCGCAACGTCTTCGTCGTTTCTTTCATATATTAGTTCCTGAGCGAACTCTCTGGGGATCTATCTTGTCAATGCTTCCACATCACAACCTGCAAGTGAGTGAAAATATCTAACAATTCCTGCAAAACAGACCGTCAGATAAAACCGTGCCCCAGGCGTGTCAAGATTTCAACACTTGGGTCACTCAACCTTCCAAATAAGATCTCCAGCTTTCAATCTTATAAACATGCATTGGAAGGAACCTGTATGTCTTAAAATGCAAAGATTCCTTATCAAAATATCTGGATGTTTTTGCAATCAAAGCGGTAATGAAAAACAAAAACAAAATTTTTTTGACTGAACATGCATTTTATTGATTGGAAAAAGTGTGGCTCAAATGAGCAATACAAAGGAAGCAATTCCTGAAAAGAGGTAATTGCACAAAAGGAAAAATCTATCCTAACGGCAATGCGAAACTCGTGATCTCATCAAGTTCCAACTCGGTTACACCCCATATGTCCTCAGACTCTCCATGCTTTCTGCCTTCTGAACAAGACGTTTCTGACTGATCCCTACCGGGTATTCTCCATGATGCTTTAACCAAAGCGCGAACGATTATGCTAGACGCAGTTGTTCGTTTCAATCCCTCTTTTGCCTGGACCGCCCTTTCGGGTTTTCAGTCCACCGGGATACCCTTTTTTGCCCAAGTCGCCTTCTCAGGTTCTCGACTTGCCGGGTGTACATTTTCTCATTTTATCCCTAATTTTTGCCCGAACCTTTTTCTGTTTTTGGTTCGCCGGGATGCCCATTTTTGCCTGGACTATTTTATTCTTTTCGTCCAGCGGGTCTTTTTACACGAAGTATTTTTTAACTGCGTCCGCATTCACAGGGGATGGAAAATCCTCACCATCCATGGTCGCTAACAACAAGGCTCCGCCAGAGAAAACCTTCTTGACCACGAATGGACCTTCATAATTCGGTGTCCATTTGCCCCTTCGATCGTGTTGAGGAGGAAGGATCCTTTTCAGCACCATATCACCTACGTGATACACCCGAGTGTCGTACCTTTCTGTCAAAAGCACGTTTCATCCGCTGCTGGCACAACTGCCCATGACAGATGGCTGCAAGCCTCTTTTCCTCTATCAGGCTCAACTCTTCGTACCGGGTCCTTACCCATTCAGCCTCTTGCAATTTCACGTCCATCAGGACTCTCGAAGAGGGAATCTGAACCTCAACCGGTAATACGGCTCCCATTCCATATACCAATGAGAAAGGACTTTGCCCCAGTAGCCGTGCGTACCGCGGTACGGTACCCAGGATACCAGCTTCGTATTCAGCCACCAACGTTGGTCCTTCAGATGCTATCCGGGCAACAAAAGGAATGTGGGATCCTTTTGGCATAACCACAGCAACACTAACTCTTTCACCTTAACCTCCCCATCAGACATCAGAATCCGTTCGGATTCAGGGTCATGCCCCTCCTCCGGGATCGGCTACTCTCAATCTTTCGATCAGAGCACCTCGAGATGTCATCATCAGGGAACTCAAACCTCATCGGTTGACAATTCTCAATAGGTTGTTGAGCGAGGTAATCAGACAATACCCCTTCATTGCTTTCTGAGAACCCGTCCGGTCAATACTGGATTTTCAAACCCATACTTGATCGGATCCTTTCTGGAAATCCACAAAGTGGCATGAACCAGCATACACTGTCTCAGTCGGCGAGCAGCCTATGCCAAAGTACATCAAGTTTTCTCGAACAGTGAATGTACTGTTTCACAGTCGGTAAACTTTTTGCTCAGGTAAATTGCATGCTCTTTTCGACAAGACGCGTCATGCTGACCCAATACACCTCATAGACCCCTCGAGGGCCGTCAAGTACAGATTGACAATTGCTCCTTCCACAGGAGGTATCAGAATCAGAGGTTCCTGCAACTCATTCTTTTATTCCTTCAATGCCCCTTGGCAATCATTATTTCACCTGACCGTTCGATTTTTTTTTTCAACAACTTGAATATAGGTTCGCCCGTGGCCGTTAGATGAGATGTGAACCATGACAGGTAGTTCAATCTTTCTAAGAAACCACGAACCTACCCCTTTCCTTTTTCTTGGTTCAGGCATTTTTTTTTTTTTTTTTTTTTTTAGCAGGAACCCTCGATTCCTCTCTGACACTTATAATGAACCCCAACGATTTACCGGACCACACTCTGATAGTGCACTTACTCGAATTCAACCTCAGTTTGAATTGTCTCAACCAGTTAACCAACTTGGCCAAATCTACCAAATGCCCCTCTTCTGTTTGGGACTTTGCTATCATGTCATAGCATTCGATTTCATGATGAATCATATCATGAAACAAAGTCACCATGGCTCTCTGATACAGGCACTGGCGTTTCGCTTCTCTAGAGGACAGTCTCCTTTCTATGGGAGCTTGTGCACAACGACACCGGTATTCGACCTTGGCATATCCTGACATGACCAAGTGAATGCGTCCACCTGCTCCTTCAACAAGGCTACCATTCTGCTCTCGATTCGCCTCTGAAGCGGCTCTAATTTTCATCTCCTTCCTGACCTCGGCGGTGCGTGGAATAACAATCTCAACCCGCTCCTCGGGCGGCTGAATCACCTTCTCCTCTTGTCTCAACAACCTGGTTAATTCCAGTAGATCACAATCTTCTTTGCCTTCTTCTTCAGCCTGATTGCTCGGATTGTCGAAGTCATATGAGGGGTAACCAAATTGTTATCAACGAGATCCGGAGAATTATTTTTCGACTTTGGGACGAGACAAATCAAAAAGGAAAAATGAAAATAAACATTGCCATTTTTATTTGTTTTTAAACTGCAAAAATAAATGAAAGACAGGGAACACCGTTTTTTGACTGAAAAACATCCATTTATTAATGATGCAGAAATGCAAATTATGAACATGAGGTGGCCCTTACAATGGACCATTACGTGTCGGGCAACACGTATGGCTTTCATGCAAATAAAACTGAAAACAAGAAATATTACTCTTCCGGACGAGTGACAGTGATGATCCTTTCAGGCCTTGCAGTTCTGGATTCCCATCCCTAATACGCACGGCTTTATCCAACCACTGAACTTGCAGTCACTGTTGTTCTCTCCACCCATTGCACAGGCGTGATCCGAATCTTCACCAATTGCACTCACCATCGCCTGACCATGTGCCGGCATGGGATTGGCATTAACATTCGGAGATGGTGCGAAGTTAATAGCCTTGGAATCCACCAGGTCTTGGACTACGTGCTTAAAAGCTTTGCAGTCCTCTACACTGTGCCCGGGAGCACCCGAATGGAATTCACATTTGACATTTTCATCAAAATTGGCTGGCCTCTGATCAGGTTTCAACGGAGTCAACATCCTTGGCCGTACCAATCCAAGGTCCATCAACTTTTTAAACAGAGAGGTGTAAGTCACGGGCGGCTTGTCAAAGTGGCGATCAATCCCTTTTCCCCTTACTTGATACCCAGCTCTCTGTTGAGGTGGCCGACGTTGCTGTCGGACTGATTGATTACCAGCAGGAATGGTTACAGCAGCAGTGTGCTGGTAGTAACGATCCCTACCGTGTCCTCCCTGGGCATACACAGCACTTGATTCGCCCTCATTCTTGCGCTGACCATTCCCGAATGGCTTCTTCGATCCTGATGATGAAGCAATACCACCCTGGATTTTCCCCATTTTCAGCCAACTTTCAATTCTCTCCCCTGCCACCACAATGTCAGCAAAGTTGGTTACCGGACAACCCACCATCCTTTCAGCAAAAACCCCTTGCAGGGTACCCATGAAGAGATCGGACATCTCTCTGTCCACTAGCGGAGGTTGAACTCGGGCAGCCAACTCCCTCCATCTCTGAGCATACTCTTTAAACCCCTCGTTGTTTTTCTGAGACATACCCTGCAGCTGGGTACGACTCGGAGCCATATCAGCATTGAACTGATACTGTTTAAAGAATGCATCTCCCAGATCCTGCCAACTCTTGATGTCAGCAGATTTCAACTTGGTGTACCATTCCAAGGATCCTCCAGACAGACTGTCTTGGAAGAAGTACATCCATAGCTTCTGATCTGTTGTGTACGCAGAGATCTTGCGGACAAAGGCTTGAAGGTGAGTCTCCGGGCAGGAACTCCCATTATATTTGTCAAATGCGGGCGCTTTGAACTTCTGTGGGATCACAATCCCCTCAACCAGCCCCATGTTGGACATGTTGACAAACCCCGGAGTAGCATGGTTTTCAAGCACTTTAATTTTCTCAGCCAGCAGCTGAATTTCTTTACTTTGTGGCTGAGCAGCATATTGACCGAATGGCTCGTTGTGCATGGAGAATTGATCAGCTTCTCGGTCTTCCTCCTGGTCTTCATCAAACCCATAGAACGGAGGCAAAAGATTGTCTTTCTGATTCCGCCCCGGTTGGCCACCAACACCAGCACTATTCACCACACCAACTGTTGCTCTTTTTTCAGCGTCTCTGGATCCACCCAGCCCCTGATTGGAGACACCATCCAGGTTAACTACACTGTTAGCAGCTGAAGCCCGCTCGAGCTTTTCGACCTTATCTTCCAGAGCTTTCTGACCAACTGCAAAGCCTCGCATGATGTTGATCAGCTCATTCATTTTCTCTTTCAGCTCGAGCATATCTGCGCTAGGAAGTTCCATGAGTCTGGGAGTATTTCTTCTGGTATAATATCTGTGAGGGCGTGTTGAGTGCAAAGGTACGGTTCTACGAGCGCGAGCAATGATTCCTGCAAAACAGCAAACAGGTTAATATGCATGAATGCAACGTCTGTCCATATGAGGAAGATTCTGTCTTTTGATTCTGGTTTCATCGAGACAGATAATATTTCACCAATAACATTCTGACATTCAGATGTCTCTCAACCAGATTCTCAATCCATCATACTCCCCATATGGCTAGACGTAAGTTTGGTGCAGATGAATGCAAAATGAGAATGATGCAAATGTATGCAATGCATAGTGCCATCCTCCAAGTCCTCTGCTCATCAACTGCACAGAAGCCTTTGATCTCTGAACTGATCACAACCATCTGAGGGAACATGTAACCACAAATCCAACTCAAGGGTTCCGAAATAAACGGAAGACAGATACATCATCATCATCAACCTCTGAGCAGACATACCATCATCTGAATCGGCCCGGGGAATCCTGAAATAAACGGATCCCCACTGATAAATATCTCGGCCCAGGGAATCCTGAAATAAACGGATCCCCACTGATAAATATCGGACAGCACTCCGGCGTCACAGCAATAACTGGCCATAAATCCGACTTATAAATAGGACTCTGATCCACGGAACAATTAGTCACCATCAAAGTCACCATCTGAACATGCATCTGTAAGAATCACCCTCCCCTCACAGGTAAATTCTAAACAGGTCATCCTAAGGCGGACAATAGTCTCGACAATCGGGCAGAGATACTCAATGGGTTTGCCCTTTCGGGTGTGCCATTGCAGCTCTCCTGAGATCGTCTAAACCAAAGATCCGGGAAATGATCGGTCACCAGAGTCAATAGTTCAAATGAAGTAACTCAACCAAAGCGGAATACCCACAGAGGCAAGCACTATCAAATGAACCTCGTCCGGCTTGTGGTACATCATGCCGCCAGGTACATATTGACCTAACATGAAGGAGGCGACATGAGACCACACTAGTCCTAGGTGTATACTCGGGCCTGGGTTTTAGCCCCACTCAGAACACCCACCCCAAACAGAGGAACCACCTGCATAGAGGACGGCAACGACATGATAGTATGATGCATGCAAACATTAATGCAAATATATACACAGGTTAGAATAATAAATGCAATAAATAACACACAACAAGCAACCCAAACTATCCTAGAACGCTAGGAAGGACTCGCTTAGGGACCATGGACCAGCATAGGTCTACACGTGCTCCCCAGCAGAGTCGCCAGCTGTCGCATCCTGCGAAAAATCAACCGGCGAGACTCAAAATAAAACACACACAGAGCCGCCACTAAACGTTATTTATCCCAAGATAGGGAAAGGAAACGCTCAGAAAAACCTGGAAAGGAAATGGTCTTGCGACCAAAGAGAATGGGTAAGGGAGTCGGTTACGCGAGGGGAAGGTATTAGCACCCCTCACGTCCGTCGTACTCGACGGGATCCACGTCCTAGAATAAAGAATAGGTTGCTAAACATCACACACACACACGGGGAACGCAGGTGGGGTTAGGAGGAACGAGCTCGATAAGGTATCGCACCTTATGCCTACATATCTTGTCTGGAACAAGAATCAGAGCCACTGTAGTTCGGCTTACGTACGCCAAACAACACAAAACAAACAAACAAGCAAGGGTGGCAAACATGGAGCCCGACAACCACTGGATGGAATTACGTCGGCATCCGAACCAAAACACACTCAAAACACACTCAAAACGGCAAACGTGGAGCCCGACTGCCAATCACTGGGCTTACGTCGGCATCCGAGCCAAACATGCAATCAGATAACAAGTAAACGCACGCAAAAAAGAAAAAGGTTGCCCGGAGTGGTCTCGCACGACCACCTGCCTACATACCTCGTCTGGAACAAGGATCAGGGCAATGTAGTTCCCCTGAAAGGGAAGAAATAACATGCAAACTAGTAGGGAGTCTGGAACTCGAGCCTACAAGTCATCAAGCAAGCCAGAAGAGACGCCGAGACGTCAAAAGAAATGGCACACACAGACTAACAGGGAGTCGGGAACTCGAGCCTAATAGCTGCCAAACAAAACACACGCAAAAAAGAAAAAGGTTGCCCGGAGTGGCCTCGCACGACCACCTGCCTACATACCTCGTCTGGCACGAGGATCAGGGCGATGTAGTTCCTCTGAAAGGGACTAAATTGCTAACCAGAAACCGGGGAAAGATACACAACTAGGGAGCTGAGACTCGAGCCTAATGTTGTCATGCATCGTTAACCCTAAGTTCGGTTTTCTATCCTACTTGCATAAGCGATCTAATCCTAACCAGGAAAGAAGAAAGCATACAAGCATACATCATATATCAAATGAGAACAGGCATCTCAAACAAGCATGTCAATCAGAGATTCACAGAGCACCCGCTATAACCAAACAAGAGGCTCAATCAAAGGGGTTTGACCGCCGAAGCGAGTCGTCTGTACATGGTTTTGATTTGCTCTTAACCTTGCCATTACGAGGCTAAGGTGAAGCAGATGAAGAGGTGAAGTGAGGATCAGACCTCACAGCTCATATCCCTAACCAGGGAGAGCGTCTGACAAATGAGCATGGGTCCAGAATGGGGGGACCCTTCTATACTCGGAGACTCTGACTCAATGTGCACTGCACAGGATCTTGGGTTAGGATCTCAATGCTTCAACCATGTAATGGGAGCAAGGAGAAGACTCAACTGAATAGTGGGGGGTAGACTGCATACCCCTACCTTCCACCAATTGCCTTATTTAAAGGACTTTCACCTGCTTGGGCTTAAAAATAAACAACCACAATCATTGCCTCTTAAGGAGGACTTCAGACATTTATTTGCCCGGCCCGGTAACAGCCGGGTCTCCAGACTACATGAAGTCAAGAGGACCTACCTCAATGCAAGTTGCTTAAGCAACGCAAAGCAAAAGTTCACAAGGAACTGAGCAACTAAAGTACCTGGAAACAATCCAACACAGTTAGTAATCAGACAGACAAAACCAAACAGCAAGTGTTCAATCAATCAAACTATACAAAGCAATGCACAATAAAGCAAGCTCAAAGCTTAAGCCTAAGCTTCATCACCTACAAAACAATGTTATGTTAGTGTACAAACAACAACAACATCAATTAAAATTGATTTGGATCATTCTCCATGTGCATTATGCTTTTGATCCTGAAAAATCAAGCAAACATTAGCAACTAGACCACTAGGCTAAGCCTAGGGTCCAAAGGCAATAAAAATTCCTAAACAGCAAGGCATTCACAAACCAATCTCAAATTAAAGTCAAACAAGAGCAAACATCATTGGTCTCATGTTTATATCATTAATCATGCTCATGTTATGCACAAAATAAGGCAAACTAGTTCAAATGAAGCACCAAGCATACAAACAGAACTATTGCATTCAAATCCACATCAAAACAAATCCAAAAATTCTCAAATTAATTACACCTAAACAGGGGATAATCAAGGTCTACCATGTCAAATTTGAGCTCATTTGGGCAAATGGAACCATGTCAATGAAAATCAACAAAAACAGACACAATTTCATGCTTCAAATCACAACATCAATACATGCAGCCACTTCAAAAATTCATAACTCAATGAAAACAACAAAGAAATGGATGAGACCAAAACAGGGGTGTCCTATCATGTGTCTATTACAAGCATGTCAAATTTCATGATTATCCAGTACCACATGAGCATTTCCCATTCAATCTACCAACCTATGTCACATGAGCTTGCATAAATGATCACCAGAGATGAAAAATAGCAATCAATTTGAAAATGCCACATAAAATTCCATAAAAATTCACATAGCATCTTGACATGTTAATCAACCATCATGCAAACTTTCACATTAATCCAACAAGTATAGGTCACTCAAAAAAATCCAGCAAGTTGACATAATGAGGTGTGACACAAATTGTCACACCTAAGTTCCAGAATTTGCTGCTCAATGACCAGGTATCAAAAATGCATGAAATTTACATGTAAACGAGCATAAATGAGTCCACAACCATCACAAAATTTTTCAAGAATTTATTTAACACTATGAGCATTTCATGAACCAAATGGTAAAATGTGTCAAAAATGGATACATGTGAAACAAGCCTAGGTCAAATAATATTTTTGCCAAGCACAACTTTGACCAATAGGTCAAAAAGATCCTAAAGTCAACAACAAAGTCATAGAAAAAATTTCCATATTTTTCTGAATTTTTTACTATTTTTTATGAATTATTCAATGTGTTAATGAATTTTTGTGAATTAAACAAATTAATTAAAATTGCCAATGGCAGTTTTGTAATTAGTGATGGCGCGGGAGGGAAACACTAAATTCGAATTTTCAAACCAAAATGAAGATCAAACAGTGAAAATGACAGAAAATATCGTCTTCTTCGCGCGGTACCTACTCCACCATCTCAAAACCGGTTTCAATCAAACCTCAACCAAAATCAACAAATGGATATGCGTTGGAATCGTCTCACCGCGTGGAGTATGAATATGAACTTGATTTCAATTAATTCTTCCTAAATATTCCGGATCGAGCGTTTTAAGTTTTGCATTCAAAGCTTCGAGTTAACATAACTTTCTCTACACTAATCCGTTTCACAAACCAGAAGCATCGTTGAAATCTACACGAAACAAGCTACAAAAAGCATACAACAATTTGGAAAACCGTGACATTCGAGTTTTTGGAATACCTGAAGTGCAGCGCTGTTCTTGGTGATCTTTGCGCTCAATTTAATGAAACAGATGAAGCATAGGCTTGTGGAAGTAGGATGCAAAGCTTAGATTCGATGGAAATCGCTTCTACCGCGCCAAATCACAATTCACCATTGATGATGCTTCACTTGGACAGTCGTGTTCATGGCTCTTTATGCTCCAATAACCGAAAACAGTTGGTGAAGAGGATGAAACAAGATCAATCCAAAAAGAAATTCGAAAATTGGTTGAGATTCGATGAAGTTTGATGAAGTTTTGTGTTTATGGTGTTCTTGAGATTTTGAGAGAAAACTTGAGAATTTGGAAAGTTTTAGATCCAATCTTGGTAAAAGTGATTTTCTCCATTCTTAAGCTTTGAGATGTCAAATAACACTTGTTCCAACATGAATGAAGTGTATCCAACTCATTTCCACCTCCAAATCCATCAGATCATGTACAGTTGACCACAGTTGACTTTTCTGCTGATAGATGAATCTGGCAATGCATAGATCAAATTAAGCCCCAATTTCCAACTGAAATAGCTCAAGGGTGAAACCCTAGACTCAATAAGCACAAAATAATCATATAATGAACCCCATAACCATCATAAACCCCATCTCCTGATCATGCCCTGAATGGCCCAATGCAACTGATTAGGGTTGACCAGTGGTCAAAACCCTAATCTCAAGGAATAAGCTTTAACACCTGATCCTTCTGATGATAACCAACCATGATGATGATGATGTATCATTGTAGTCAAGATGAAGACCAATATCCATTGAGAATCATAAAACCCTAATTCACAGCCCAATCCTCAGATGACCCATGATCAGTCAATAAACCCTAGGCTTGCACCCTCTGACTTCCTATCTCCTGATTAAGACTTGGGAAGATGGCTTGCACAATGTAACCACATGATATGCAATATGCAATGCCTAATGACCTAAAATGATATGCAACATGTTAATGCTAGTCCCAAGAGAGGAGGGCAAATTTTGAGGTGTTACAGCTGCCCCTATTCAATCCACTGTGAACCTGTCGATACGAAATAGCCTCGGCTTTCGGATGATCAGGATGAAGAGTGATTGAATACCAAGAACAGACGAACAATTTGCACTCTGATGGGATATAATTAACAACGCCTGTCAGCATCGGCGAAGAACACAATCTCTGAAAAATCCGTCTGGTACGGAGAAAGTCGGCCTGAATACCGAAAAATGTCGACCTGGATACCAAAATAAATGGTAACACAGGGATAACTATGGCCTGAACACCACTCATCCACTCGGGATTGTTATTCTCTTCTTTTTTCATGCTTTTCTTGAACCCCGCAAATTTTTCTCTGCGCAAACGATCCTCAGATCTCTGCATTTGAACCCCAGAAAATGCCTCAGCACTCCTTTTTGCCAAAACAATGAACCCCGATCTCCAATCTGAACCCCAGTCGCCTGACGATAACTCTCGATCGCCAGAATGAACCCCGTTCTCCAGAAAATGTCGCAACATCTCCCTTTCTCCATTTGAACCCCGGAAAATGCCTCAGCATATCCTTTCTCCATTTGAACCCCAGGAAAATGCCTCAGCATATCCTTTTCTCCATTCTCCCGTGATAATTCCGCTGGCAACGTCGGAAATAACACCAAACCACTCTGAGGGCGACATGTCAGAGGGTAAACCTTCTCAAAAGGAAGGTAGCATGTGTAACTCTTCCTCAGAAGACACCTATAGCGACCTCCATTGGCCTCAGCCAGAGTCTAAGGTAACACATGAACAGAAGATAATCCTAAGGACCTCATCCCGGATATAATCTTCAACTCCATCTTCATTTGAACCCCAGAAAATACCTCAGTATCTCCTTTTCTCCGTTTGAACCCCAGAATCGCGCTGATCGCGTAACGTCTTCTGATTTTATCTCCATCTCTGTCCGACGGAAACATCTCCTCCAATATCGCACTACTGGGGAACACTGCTGATCTGACGTCATGGTACCACACTCCTCAGAGTAACATTTTCAACCAGACACTGACTGATGACTGGGAGAAAACTCGACGTTTACTGGACATCGAACAATGATGTTGACAGGACATCGAACAATGATGTTTACAGGACATCGAACAATGATGTTGACAGGACATCAAACAATGATGTTGACAGGACATCAAACAAGGATGTTGACAGGACATCAAACAATGATGTTGACAGGACATCAAACAATGATGTTGACAGGACATCAAACAAGGATGTTGACAGGACATCAAACAATGATGTTGACAGGACATCAAACAAGGATGTTGACAGGACATCAAACAATGATGTTGACAGGACATCAAACAAGGATGTTGACAGGACATCAAACAATGATGTTGACAGGACATCAAACAAGGACCGACCAGACATTAAACAATGACTGGGAAATAACTCGACGTTTACTGGACATCGAATGATGATGTTTACAGGACACCAAAGAAGGACCGACCAGACATTAAACAATGACTGGGAAATAACTCGACGTTTACTGGACATCGAATGATGATGTTTACAGGACACCAAAGAAGGACCGACCAGACATTAAACAATGACTGGGAAATAACTCGACGTTTACTGGACATCGAATGATGATGTTTACAGGACACCAAAGAAGGATGTTGACAGGACATCAAACAATGACCGACCAGACATTAAACAATGACTGGGAAATAACTTGACGTTTACTGGACATCGAAGGATGATGTTTACAGGACACCAAAGAAAGCTCGACCAGACACTTACTGATGACTGGGAAATACTGTTGTTCCAAACTCACAATGCTGAACTCCTCGGAGTATCGTCTTCATTATCCGGCAAAACCAAATCCCAAGCGGTAACCACGGCTTGAATCGCGTTGATCGCGTATCGTCCTTTGATTTTATTTCCATCTCTGTCCGACGGAAACATTTCCTCCAATATCGCACTACTGGGGAACATTGCTGATCCAATCATGAGGCTAAACTCTTCGGAGTAACACCTTCACTGTCTGACACAACCACTTCTCAAACGGTAACCACGGCTTGAGACTAGCTCTATGCTTGCAACAATGATGCATGGTCTTTTTCTGCGTAATGCTCCATAATTATGGAAATGCTACGCGATTTATTATTTTTTCTATGCAATATGCTATGCTTATTTACATGATGAATGCATAAAAAGTATCCCTCTCAGGGACTCTTCTGGGGAGCACGAGACACTCTGCTGAGGAACCCGCCAATACTCCAATTCCACCCTGCTGGGGAATAGCACTGCTGCTGGGAAAAGGTAACCCTTGCTGGGGAAGAACCTCCTTTGCACCCAATCCGCTCGAGGAAATGCTGGGGATAAGAACCACCAACACTCTGTGGGGATACAGTCTTTTGACTTGCTGGGGATATACATCCACCTCTGCTTCGGGAAACCCTCACAGATACCTGACGACTTCACTGGGGAAATGCTCACAGATACTCCGCTGGGGAAATAGCAATCTCCAGACTCATCTGGGGATGCATCACTCTATCACCTGCTGGGCAACCATCCTGACCCTGCTAGGGAAACGAATACTACTCCGCTGGGGACAACCCGCGCAACCCATAGGTAGAATCAACTCAGCTGGTGATGCAAAAATCCGTCCGCTACGGGACTTTGTTCAATCCACTGGTAGGATGAACACTGCTGGAGATATATTTCTTTGAAAAAGACCCGCTCCACTCGGGGAATAGCAACCTTCGGGCCTGGCTGCTGAGGAAACACCGTTATAAACCTGCCGGGTATAACCATACTGACTCGGCTGGAGAAGTCACAGATCTCAGATCTGCTGGGGAGTTGGTCCTACGATTCTGCTTGGGGACCACGCTGGGAAATGAGAAAAGTTGGTACAGAACACCCGTCGACTCGTCGAACCATGGTATCCACCTCCCAAACTCGTACCAGCTTTCCACTTTTGAGAATTCCCAGACTCGTCTGGACCTTTTCTGCTCCATCATCTTATATTCCAAATCGCCCCGCGCTCGACGAGAGAGCATACTCCTGGGAGTTATACAGAAATTTCAATTTTCCGACTTTGAAGAGTCTTCTTGGTTAATTTCAAGGATCGTCGGACGTCCCTCCGTCGTCTCTCCGTTCCTCCTTCGTCCTTGATCGAACTCTGCGGGGAACTACAAACTTTTAAACCTTCCGATTTTGAAGAGTCTTCTTGATTATCACCAAGGATCGTCGTACGTCGCAACGTCTTCGTCGTTTCTTTCATATATTAGTTCCTGAGCGAACTCTCTGGGGATCTATCTTGTCAATGCTTCCACATCACAACCTGCAAGTGAGTGAAAATATCTAACAATTCCTGCAAAACAGACCGTCAGATAAAACCGTGCCCCAGGCGTGTCAAGATTTCAACACTTGGGTCACTCAACCTTCCAAATAAGATCTCCAGCTTTCAATCTTATAAACATGCATTGGAAGGAACCTGTATGTCTTAAAATGCAAAGATTCCTTATCAAAATATCTGGATGTTTTTGCAATCAAAGCGGTAATGAAAAACAAAAACAAAATTTTTTTGACTGAACATGCATTTTATTGATTGGAAAAAGTGTGGCTCAAATGAGCAATACAAAGGAAGCAATTTCTGAAAAGAGGTAATTGCACAAAAGGAAAAATCTATCCTAACGGCAATGCGAAACTCGTGATCTCATCAAGTTCCAACTCGGTTACACCCCATATGTCCTCAGACTCTCCATGCTTTCTGCCTTCTGAACAAGACGTTTCTGACTGATCCCTACCGGGTATTCTCCATGATGCTTTAACCAAAGCGCGAACGATTATGCTAGACGCAGTTGTTCGTTTCAATCCCTCTTTTGCCTGGACCGCCCTTTCGGGTTTTCAGTCCACCGGGATACCCTTTTTTGCCCAAGTCGCCTTCTCAGGTTCTCGACTTGCCGGGTGTACATTTTCTCATTTTATCCCTAATTTTTGCCCGAACCTTTTTCTGTTTTTGGTTCGCCGGGATGCCCATTTTTGCCTGGACTATTTTATTCTTTTCGTCCAGCGGGTCTTTTTACACGAAGTATTTTTTAACTGCGTCCGCATTCACAGGGGATGGAAAATCCTCACCATCCATGGTCGCTAACAACAAGGCTCCGCCAGAGAAAACCTTCTTGACCACGAATGGACCTTCATAATTCGGTGTCCATTTGCCCCTTCGATCGTGTTGAGGAGGAAGGATCCTTTTCAGCACCATATCACCTACGTGATACACCCGAGTGTCGTACCTTTCTGTCAAAAGCACGTTTCATCCGCTGCTGGCACAACTGCCCATGACAGATGGCTGCAAGCCTCTTTTCCTCTATCAGGCTCAACTCTTCGTACCGGGTCCTTACCCATTCAGCCTCTTGCAATTTCACGTCCATCAGGACTCTCGAAGAGGGAATCTGAACCTCAACCGGTAATACGGCTCCCATTCCATATACCAATGAGAAAGGACTTTGCCCCAGTAGCCGTGCGTACCGCGGTACGGTACCCAGGATACCAGCTTCGTATTCAGCCACCAACGTTGGTCCTTCAGATGCTATCCGGGCAACAAAAGGAATGTGGGATCCTTTTGGCATAACCACAGCAACACTAACTCTTTCACCTTAACCTCCCCATCAGACATCAGAATCCGTTCGGATTCAGGGTCATGCCCCTCCTCCGGGATCGGCTACTCTCAATCTTTCGATCAGAGCACCTCGAGATGTCCTCATCAGGGAACTCAAACCTCATCGGTTGACAATTCTCAATAGGTTGTTGAGCGAGGTAATCAGACAATACCCCTTCATTGCTTTCTGAGAACCCGTCCGGTCAATACTGGATTTTCAAACCCATACTTGATCGGATCCTTTCTGGAAATCCACAAAGTGGCATGAACCAGCATACACTGTCTCAGTCGGCGAGCAGCCTATGCCAAAGTACATCAAGTTTTCTCGAACAGTGAATGTACTGTTTCACAGTCGGTAAACTTTTTGCTCAGGTAAATTGCATGCTCTTTTCGACAAGACGCGTCATGCTGACCCAATACACCTCATAGACCCCTCGAGGGCCGTCAAGTACAGATTGACAATTGCTCCTTCCACAGGAGGTATCAGAATCAGAGGTTCCTGCAACTCATTCTTTTATTCCTTCAATGCCCCTTGGCAATCATTATTTCACCTGACCGTTCGATTTTTTTTTTCAACAACTTGAATATAGGTTCGCCCGTGGCCGTTAGATGAGATGTGAACCATGACAGGTAGTTCAATCTTTCTAAGAAACCACGAACCTACCCCTTTCCTTTTTCTTGGTTCAGGCATTTTTTTTTTTTTTTTTTTTTTTTAGCAGGAACCCTCGATTCCTCTCTGACACTTATAATGAACCCCAACGATTTACCGGACCACACTCTGATAGTGCACTTACTCGAATTCAACCTCAGTTTGAATTGTCTCAACCAGTTAACCAACTTGGCCAAATCTACCAAATGCCCCTCTTCTGTTTGGGACTTTGCTATCATGTCATAGCATTCGATTTCATGATGAATCATATCATGAAACAAAGTCACCATGGCTCTCTGATACAGGCACTGGCGTTTCGCTTCTCTAGAGGACAGTCTCCTTTCTATGGGAGCTTGTGCACAACGACACCGGTATTCGACCTTGGCATATCCTGACATGACCAAGTGAATGCGTCCACCTGCTCCTTCAACAAGGCTACCATTCTGCTCTCGATTCGCCTCTGAAGCGGCTCTAATTTTCATCTCCTTCCTGACCTCGGCGGTGCGTGGAATAACAATCTCAACCCGCTCCTCGGGCGGCTGAATCACCTTCTCCTCTTGTCTCAACAACCTGGTTAATTCCAGTAGATCACAATCTTCTTTGCCTTCTTCTTCAGCCTGATTGCTCGGATTGTCGAAGTCATATGAGGGGTAACCAAATTGTTATCAACGAGATCCGGAGAATTATTTTTCGACTTTGGGACGAGACAAATCAAAAAGGAAAAATGAAAATAAACATTGCCATTTTTATTTGTTTTTAAACTGCAAAAATAAATGAAAGACAGGGAACACCGTTTTTTGACTGAAAAACATCCATTTATTAATGATGCAGAAATGCAAATTATGAACATGAGGTGGCCCTTACAATGGACCATTACGTGTCGGGCAACACGTATGGCTTTCATGCAAATAAAACTGAAAACAAGAAATATTACTCTTCCGGACGAGTGACAGTGATGATCCTTTCAGGCCTTGCAGTTCTGGATTCCCATCCCTAATACGCACGGCTTTATCCAACCACTGAACTTGCAGTCACTGTTGTTCTCTCCACCCATTGCACAGGCGTGATCCGAATCTTCACCAATTGCACTCACCATCGCCTGACCATGTGCCGGCATGGGATTGGCATTAACATTCGGAGATGGTGCGAAGTTAATAGCCTTGGAATCCACCAGGTCTTGGACTACGTGCTTAAAAGCTTTGCAGTCCTCTACACTGTGCCCGGGAGCACCCGAATGGAATTCACATTTGACATTTTCATCAAAATTGGCTGGCCTCTGATCAGGTTTCAACGGAGTCAACATCCTTGGCCGTACCAATCCAAGGTCCATCAACTTTTTAAACAGAGAGGTGTAAGTCACGGGCGGCTTGTCAAAGTGGCGATCAATCCCTTTTCCCCTTACTTGATACCCAGCTCTCTGTTGAGGTGGCCGACGTTGCTGTCGGACTGATTGATTACCAGCAGGAATGGTTACAGCAGCAGTGTGCTGGTAGTAACGATCCCTACCGTGTCCTCCCTGGGCATACACAGCACTTGATTCGCCCTCATTCTTGCGCTGACCATTCCCGAATGGCTTCTTCGATCCTGATGATGAAGCAATACCACCCTGGATTTTCCCCATTTTCAGCCAACTTTCAATTCTCTCCCCTGCCACCACAATGTCAGCAAAGTTGGTTACCGGACAACCCACCATCCTTTCAGCAAAAACCCCTTGCAGGGTACCCATGAAGAGATCGGACATCTCTCTGTCCACTAGCGGAGGTTGAACTCGGGCAGCCAACTCCCTCCATCTCTGAGCATACTCTTTAAACCCCTCGTTGTTTTTCTGAGACATACCCTGCAGCTGGGTACGACTCGGAGCCATATCAGCATTGAACTGATACTGTTTAAAGAATGCATCTCCCAGATCCTGCCAACTCTTGATGTCAGCAGATTTCAACTTGGTGTACCATTCCAAGGATCCTCCAGACAGACTGTCTTGGAAGAAGTACATCCATAGCTTCTGATCTGTTGTGTACGCAGAGATCTTGCGGACAAAGGCTTGAAGGTGAGTCTCCGGGCAGGAACTCCCATTATATTTGTCAAATGCGGGCGCTTTGAACTTCTGTGGGATCACAATCCCCTCAACCAGCCCCATGTTGGACATGTTGACAAACCCCGGAGTAGCATGGTTTTCAAGCACTTTAATTTTCTCAGCCAGCAGCTGAATTTCTTTACTTTGTGGCTGAGCAGCATATTGACCGAATGGCTCGTTGTGCATGGAGAATTGATCAGCTTCTCGGTCTTCCTCCTGGTCTTCATCAAACCCATAGAACGGAGGCAAAAGATTGTCTTTCTGATTCCGCCCCGGTTGGCCACCAACACCAGCATTATTCACCACACCAACTGTTGCTCTTTTTTCAGCGTCTCTGGATCCACCCAGCCCCTGATTGGAGACACCATCCAGGTTAACTACACTGTTAGCAGCTGAAGCCCGCTCGAGCTTTTCGACCTTATCTTCCAGAGCTTTCTGACCAACTGCAAAGCCTCGCATGATGTTGATCAGCTCATTCATTTTCTCTTTCAGCTCGAGCATATCTGCGCTAGGAAGTTCCATGAGTCTGGGAGTATTTCTTCTGGTATAATATCTGTGAGGGCGTGTTGAGTGCAAAGGTACGGTTCTACGAGCGCGAGCAATGATTCCTGCAAAACAGCAAACAGGTTAATATGCATGAATGCAACGTCTGTCCATATGAGGAAGATTCTGTCTTTTGATTCTGGTTTCATCGAGACAGATAATATTTCACCAATAACATTCTGACATTCAGATGTCTCTCAACCAGATTCTCAATCCATCATACTCCCCATATGGCTAGACGTAAGTTTGGTGCAGATGAATGCAAAATGAGAATGATGCAAATGTATGCAATGCATAGTGCCATCCTCCAAGTCCTCTGCTCATCAACTGCACAGAAGCCTTTGATCTCTGAACTGATCACAACCATCTGAGGGAACATGTAACCACAAATCCAACTCAAGGGTTCCGAAATAAACGGAAGACAGATACATCATCATCATCATCAACCTCTGAGCAGACATACCATCATCTGAATCGGCCCGGGGAATCCTGAAATAAACGGATCCCCACTGATAAATATCTCGGCCCAGGGAATCCTGAAATAAACGGATCCCCACTGATAAATATCGGACAGCACTCCGGCGTCACAGCAATAACTGGCCATAAATCCGACTTATAAATAGGACTCTGATCCACGGAACAATTAGTCACCATCAAAGTCACCATCTGAACATGCATCTGTAAGAATCACCCTCCCCTCACAGGTAAATTCTAAACAGGTCATCCTAAGGCGGACAATAGTCTCGACAATCGGGCAGAGATACTCAATGGGTTTGCCCTTTCGGGTGTGCCATTGCAGCTCTCCTGAGATCGTCTAAACCAAAGATCCGGGAAATGATCGGTCACCAGAGTCAATAGTTCAAATGAAGTAACTCAACCAAAGCGGAATACCCACAGAGGCAAGCACTATCAAATGAACCTCGTCCGGCTTGTGGTACATCATGCCGCCAGGTACATATTGACCTAACATGAAGGAGGCGACATGAGACCACACTAGTCCTAGGTGTATACTCGGGCCTGGGTTTTAGCCCCACTCAGAACACCCACCCCAAACAGAGGAACCACCTGCATAGAGGACGGCAACGACATGATAGTATGATGCATGCAAACATTAATGCAAATATATACACAGGTTAGAATAATAAATGCAATAAATAACACACAACAAGCAACCCAAACTATCCTAGAACGCTAGGAAGGACTCGCTTAGGGACCATGGACCAGCATAGGTCTACACGTGCTCCCCAGCAGAGTCGCCAGCTGTCGCATCCTGCGAAAAATCAACCGGCGAGACTCAAAATAAAACACACACAGAGCCGCCACTAAACGTTATTTATCCCAAGATAGGGAAAGGAAACGCTCAGAAAAACCTGGAAAGGAAATGGTCTTGCGACCAAAGAGAATGGGTAAGGGAGTCGGTTATGCGAGGGGAAGGTATTAGCACCCCTCACGTCCGTCGTACTCGACGGGATCCACGTCCTAGAATAAAGAATAGGTTGCTAAACATCACACACACACACGGGGAACGCAGGTGGGGTTAGGAGGAACGAGCTCGATAAGGTATCGCACCTTATGCCTACATATCTTGTCTGGAACAAGAATCAGAGCCACTGTAGTTCGGCTTACGTACGCCAAACAACACAAAACAAACAAACAAGCAAGGGTGGCAAACATGGAGCCCGACAACCACTGGATGGAATTACGTCGGCATCCGAACCAAAACACACTCAAAACACACTCAAAACGGCAAACGTGGAGCCCGACTGCCAATCACTGGGCTTACGTCGGCATCCGAGCCAAACATGCAATCAGATAACAAGTAAACGCACGCAAAAAAGAAAAAGGTTGCCCGGAGTGGTCTCGCACGACCACCTGCCTACATACCTCGTCTGGAACAAGGATCAGGGCAATGTAGTTCCCCTGAAAGGGAAGAAATAACATGCAAACTAGTAGGGAGTCTGGAACTCGAGCCTACAAGTCATCAAGCAAGCCAGAAGAGACGCCGAGACGTCAAAAGAAATGGCACACACAGACTAACAGGGAGTCGGGAACTCGAGCCTAATAGCTGCCAAACAAAACACACGCAAAAAAGAAAAAGGTTGCCCGGAGTGGCCTCGCACGACCACCTGCCTACATACCTCGTCTGGCACGAGGATCAGGGCGATGTAGTTCCTCTGAAAGGGACTAAATTGCTAACCAGAAACCGGGGAAAGATACACAACTAGGGAGCTGAGACTCGAGCCTAATGTTGTCATGCATCGTTAACCCTAAGTTCGGTTTTCTATCCTACTTGCATAAGCGATCTAATCCTAACCAGGAAAGAAGAAAGCATACAAGCATACATCATATATCAAATGAGAACAGGCATCTCAAACAAGCATGTCAATCAGAGATTCACAGAGCACCCGCTATAACCAAACAAGAGGCTCAATCAAAGGGGTTTGACCGCCGAAGCGAGTCGTCTGTACATGGTTTTGATTTGCTCTTAACCTTGCCATTACGAGGCTAAGGTGAAGCAGATGAAGAGGTGAAGTGAGGATCAGACCTCACAGCTCATATCCCTAACCAGGGAGAGCGTCTGACAAATGAGCATGGGTCCAGAATGGGGGGACCCTTCTATACTCGGAGACTCTGACTCAATGTGCACTGCACAGGATCTTGGGTTAGGATCTCAATGCTTCAACCATGTAATGGGAGCAAGGAGAAGACTCAACTGAATAGTGGGGGGTAGACTGCATACCCCTACCTTCCACCAATTGCCTTATTTAAAGGACTTTCACCTGCTTGGGCTTAAAAATAAACAACCACAATCATTGCCTCTTAAGGAGGACTTCAGACATTTATTTGCCCGGCCCGGTAACAGCCGGGTCTCCAGACTACATGAAGTCAAGAGGACCTACCTCAATGCAAGTTGCTTAAGCAACGCAAAGCAAAAGTTCACAAGGAACTGAGCAACTAAAGTACCTGGAAACAATCCAACACAGTTAGTAATCAGACAGACAAAACCAAACAGCAAGTGTTCAATCAATCAAACTATACAAAGCAATGCACAATAAAGCAAGCTCAAAGCTTAAGCCTAAGCTTCATCACCTACAAAACAATGTTATGTTAGTGTACAAACAACAACAACATCAATTAAAATTGATTTGGATCATTCTCCATGTGCATTATGCTTTTGATCCTGAAAAATCAAGCAAACATTAGCAACTAGACCACTAGGCTAAGCCTAGGGTCCAAAGGCAATAAAAATTCCTAAACAGCAAGGCATTCACAAACCAATCTCAAATTAAAGTCAAACAAGAGCAAACATCATTGGTCTCATGTTTATATCATTAATCATGCTCATGTTATGCACAAAATAAGGCAAACTAGTTCAAATGAAGCACCAAGCATACAAACAGAACTATTGCATTCAAATCCACATCAAAACAAATCCAAAAATTCTCAAATTAATTACACCTAAACAGGGGATAATCAAGGTCTACCATGTCAAATTTGAGCTCATTTGGGCAAATGGAACCATGTCAATGAAAATCAACAAAAACAGACACAATTTCATGCTTCAAATCACAACATCAATACATGCAGCCACTTCAAAAATTCATAACTCAATGAAAACAACAAAGAAATGGATGAGACCAAAACAGGGGTGTCCTATCATGTGTCTATTACAAGCATGTCAAATTTCATGATTATCCAGTACCACATGAGCATTTCCCATTCAATCTACCAACCTATGTCACATGAGCTTGCATAAATGATCACCAGAGATGAAAAATAGCAATCAATTTGAAAATGCCACATAAAATTCCATAAAAATTCACATAGCATCTTGACATGTTAATCAACCATCATGCAAACTTTCACATTAATCCAACAAGTATAGGTCACTCAAAAAAATCCAGCAAGTTGACATAATGAGGTGTGACACAAATTGTCACACCTAAGTTCCAGAATTTGCTGCTCAATGACCAGGTATCAAAAATGCATGAAATTTACATGTAAACGAGCATAAATGAGTCCACAACCATCACAAAATTTTTCAAGAATTTATTTAACACTATGAGCATTTCATGAACCAAATGGTAAAATGTGTCAAAAATGGATACATGTGAAACAAGCCTAGGTCAAATAATATTTTTGCCAAGCACAACTTTGACCAATAGGTCAAAAAGATCCTAAAGTCAACAACAAAGTCATAGAAAAAATTTCCATATTTTTCTGAATTTTTTACTATTTTTTATGAATTATTCAATGTGTTAATGAATTTTTGTGAATTAAACAAATTAATTAAAATTGCCAATGGCAGTTTTGTAATTAGTGATGGCGCGGGAGGGAAACACTAAATTCGAATTTTCAAACCAAAATGAAGATCAAACAGTGAAAATGACAGAAAATATCGTCTTCTTCGCGCGGTACCTACTCCACCATCTCAAAACCGGTTTCAATCAAACCTCAACCAAAATCAACAAATGGATATGCGTTGGAATCGTCTCACCGCGTGGAGTATGAATATGAACTTGATTTCAATTAATTCTTCCTAAATATTCCGGATCGAGCGTTTTAAGTTTTGCATTCAAAGCTTCGAGTTAACATAACTTTCTCTACACTAATCCGTTTCACAAACCAGAAGCATCGTTGAAATCTACACGAAACAAGCTACAAAAAGCATACAACAATTTGGAAAACCGTGACATTCGAGTTTTTGGAATACCTGAAGTGCAGCGCTGTTCTTGGTGATCTTTGTGCTCAATTTAATGAAACAGATGAAGCATAGGCTTGTGGAAGTAGGATGCAAAGCTTAGATTCGATGGAAATCGCTTCTACCGCGCCAAATCACAATTCACCATTGATGATGCTTCACTTGGACAGTCGTGTTCATGGCTCTTTATGCTCCAATAACCGAAAACAGTTGGTGAAGAGGATGAAACAAGATCAATCCAAAAAGAAATTCGAAAATTGGTTGAGATTCGATGAAGTTTGATGAAGTTTTGTGTTTATGGTGTTCTTGAGATTTTGAGAGAAAACTTGAGAATTTGGAAAGTTTTAGATCCAATCTTGGTAAAAGTGATTTTCTCCATTCTTAAGCTTTGAGATGTCAAATAACACTTGTTCCAACATGAATGAAGTGTATCCAACTCATTTCCACCTCCAAATCCATCAGATCATGTACAGTTGACCACAGTTGACTTTTCTACTGATAGATGAATCTGGCAATGCATAGATCAAATTAAGCCCCAATTTCCAACTGAAATAGCTCAAGGGTGAAACCCTAGACTCAATAAGCACAAAATAATCATATAATGAACCCCATAACCATCATAAACCCCATCTCCTGATCATGCCCTGAATGGCCCAATGCAACTGATTAGGGTTGACCAGTGGTCAAAACCCTAATCTCAAGGAATAAGCTTTAACACCTGATCCTTCTGATGATAACCAACCATGATGATGATGATGTATCATTGTAGTCAAGATGAAGACCAATATCCATTGAGAATCATAAAACCCTAATTCACAGCCCAATCCTCAGATGACCCATGATCAGTCAATAAACCCTAGGCTTGCACCCTCTGACTTCCTATCTCCTGATTAAGACTTGGGAAGATGGCTTGCACAATGTAACCACATGATATGCAATATGCAATGCCTAATGACCTAAAATGATATGCAACATGTTAATGCTAGTCCCAAGAGAGGAGGGCAAATTTTGAGGTGTTACAATCATTTCACTAATCCATTGCATTTTGCCTAATCATGTTTAACAAGCTTGATTAACAGTTGGTATAAAGCACTAATCATAACAGAAAATTAGAAAACACATCACAATTTCATATCTGAAACTTTTTCATCTCAATTTCTCTCAAATTCTCTCAAACTTTTTTCAACTTTTTCCATCGAATTTCTTGATTCCTTTTGCTTGCTTCTTGTTCTAATCATCATTTGCAGGCATGGTGAAGATCTGTTGAAGCAAAATCGTGGATAATTCATGCTGAATCTTGACTGTTGAAACTTGCATATTCACATGGCAGTTGGAAATTTCTTCGAATTCAAGTTGTGTTGAGCTGAAGTCTTGCTTCCATACATTCATCCAAACATTATTGAGCACCTGTTTCACACTTCCAGGCTTTGAATCCAACAGATCAGCTGCTGCATCTTCATAGAGGTAAGAACTCGATTGCTCCAATTCTCACAATTATCATGTGGTTCTTGTAGATCTTAACATGTAGATCATTCTACAATTTAGATCCTGAAATTTCATTAAGTTTTGAGCAAGTTATGTGGATTTGAATCTTGGATGTTGAAACTTCTTTGGATCGATTCTTTTGCCATTCGTAAAATTAGAACAAATCCATGCTATATTGTTGATGTATGATGAAGGCTGAGTCGATTCATGTAATTTTTATGCATTTCTGTGGAGTTTGGATTTTGATGATGAAGAACAGTATGAACACGCATGAGTTCTTAGGTTTTCCAATTTCCAGAATGTTTTTGATCCGCCTGGCTTTGTTTTGCATGTTTTCTGGTGTTTGTGAGCCATGCCACCATTCGCAGCGTGACACCTCACTTAATGAAACGGTGCGTTTCATTAAGTGAGCGCCAATTTTAAACTCATACGCGGTTCGATTCCGCTCCACAGCATTTTCATGGCTTGGCTTTTGGCATTTTCTCTTGTATGCTTATCACATTCATATGCTTCCTTCCATGCATTTTTATTTTTTTCATCACATTAAAAAATCCATAACTCATGAAATAATAATCCAAATCACCTGGAATTTTTTGCATAATGTTCATCATCATGTCTACTTTTTTATGGATATTTTTTCAAGAATTGTGCACGGTTGAATTTAATATTTGCCTAGGGTTTGTTCTTGTATGTCAATTCTTGCACATTGCTTACCATTTTGTTTGTGAAATCATGATGCTTGATCCAATGGAGCTGAAATTTTGCATGCATAAACTAGAGATCTTAATGAACATTTTGGTATATAGTTTGTGATTTTTGCCTTTCTGGATGTTGAGATATGGTGTGATCAATGTAGGTGTGACAATGTGTGTCACACCATTTCTTGTCCAACTTCTTGATTTTATTTGCCATGCCATTTGATTGCCAATTGCTCTGAATTTTTGCATGATGATACTTCTGGATGTCTAGTTTGAGCATGATGTTTTGTAGAATTTTGGAATGCATTTTCAATTTGTTTGAGAATTTCTCCCCTGTTTGACCAATTGTGAACCTTTTGTGAGTCATGATATCATATGATTTGTGAAATTCTTGGTGTTTATTGGATGGACTTGAAATTTTTCATGTGCATTATAGACATCTTGAAGGTTGCCATGGCTTTGGTTTCATTCATTTATCATGTTTGGTTTCTGTTTTATGTTTGCTTGAAGTTGATGCATGATTTAGTGCCTTGTATGAGCTTGTTTGAACATGCTTTGACTTAGGGATTTTAATTGACTTGCTTCCCTTTATCCAAATGCCATGATTTTTGGTGTGTTGCTCATTGAATGTGTTCTGTTTAAGCATGATTTTTCTTGGAATTTATTGAGCCATTTTGGTATTGATATGCTTGTGTTCATTCTGTTTACATCATTGTGATTCCAACTTGCACACTTTGACATGTTTTGCTTATGAAATGATTTTGGTGCATAGTTTTGATATGAGACCAATTAGACTTTGTTCTTATTTGATTAATCTTGATTTTGATCAATTTTCATGTTCTGTTTTGGTTTATTGCTCCTCCTTTGACCCTAGGCCTTGTCCTAGTGGTCTACTTCTCATGTTTGAGTTTGATTTTCAGGTTAAGAAGCAATTGCTTTAAGGAGATTAATTCAAGTTGATTGAGTTTGGTTTATTTGATTGTTATGGACTAACTTGGTTTGTTTTGTAGGATGCTCTAGCTCATTTGTTTGAGTTTGTGCTTTACACATGTGTTTGATTGTGTTGACTGTTGGTTCTTATCCTATCTGTTTGACTTTTGTGACTTGAGTACTAATTGAATTGGATTGATTTCAGGTACATTAGTTGCTTAAGTTCATTTTGAACTTGTTGTTGCTTGGTTGCTTAACCAATTAGGTATACTTTCTCTTCTTCATGTAGTCTGGAAGACCTGGCTTGTTACTTAGCCAGGCACCTGTCTGAAGTCCTCCTTAAGAGGCAATGTTTGTGATTATTTATCTTTGTCCCCAAGCAGGAAAAGTCCTTTGATAAGGCAATTGGTAGATAAAAGAGATGTGTAGTCCATCTCCTACTATTCTGTGTGTCATCCCTTTGCTCACATTACATGTTGTAGCATGGTGGATCTTAACCCAAGATCTATAGAGTCATTACCTTGTGGAGAGAGTTCCAACTTTCTGAACTCCCACACCTTCTATCATTTGAAGCTCTCCCTGACCAAGGGTAAGAGCATGAGGCACACCCCTCATATCCTTTCATCTGCTTCACCTTAACTCTCAATGTTAAGGTTAAGAGCACCATTCACCTCATTCCAGTTGACTTTAAAGTCTAACCCTTGCTTGAGCCTAATTACTTGTATATAGTGGGTGCTATTTGACTTGATTGGTTGATTCATCTGTACATGTTTGTTTGCATATCTCTGTGCATTTATCATCATTAATTGCTCATTATTGCATGATCATCATTTCATATCTTTGTGGATTAGTTTGAGTTTGCCCATTGAGGAATCAGCTGTAAGGCCATTCATTGGCCATTGTTCCTATGATTTGGAAGGGATTGAGTGTAAGACCATTTTATTGGCCACTCATGTCCTCTTAGCTTAATGCTTTTGTTTGGTTATATGTGAGGATTCAATTGTAAGTCCATGTTGTTGGCATTTGCATTCCTATGATCATCCTGTGGAGATTGGTATAAGTCTAGATAGATTGGCATCTGATATCTATGTTTTGTTTTGTTTTGTGAGATTGGAATAAGACCATTTATTGGCATCCGGTATCATCGTTTTGTTTTAGGAGATTGGTGTAAATCCATTTATTGGTATCCGATATCCGCTTTTGTTTGTGAGATTGGAGTAAGACCATTTATTGGCATCCGGTATCACTGTTTTGTTTTAGGAGATTGGTGTAAATCCATTGATTGGTATCCGGTATCCGCCTTTGTGTGTGAGATTGGTGTAAGTCCATTGAGTGGCATCCGGTATCACCTTGCTCTTTATTTGCTAACTTGCTTTGTTGCCTCATTCCAAAGGACACACTTGAATCATCTTCTATATGATCTCAAGAGGTGAATTTCTAGGAAGTTTTACACTCCTTCACCCACATTCTTTTGTTTCCAAAAACCCCTTCTCACTTGTTGACTTTCAAAACTTGTGAATACTATTGTGCAAACATCTACATGTCTTTTCAAATTAGAAACCTGGACCTTAAGTCCTTGATTTTCAAACTTCACTTTTGATAACACTTCTTTTTGAATTGAATCTTAATCATACTTTGACCATATTTTGTGAGTACTCCTAATTAATTAACTTCACCCATTCAATTGCTTTGTGGCTTTGTCCATTGTTAATATGTTTTCATACACTAGCCATAGGTTTCAATTCTCATAGTGGTTGATGTAAATCTCACCACATCCTTAGTGAGTTGATTGTAAGTCTTCCATACTTATTATAGGGTTAACCCCTCACTAGTATGTTGAAGCTATCCTTGCATGGTGGATTGTTGGTATTGGTTGAGTTTTCTCCCGTTGAGAATGAAAAGCCTTAGTGCTCTTGTTTTAAAATGAACCCACTGATAATTTGGAAATCTTTTAGCCGAACTACGGCGTTTTGATCCTTTACCTTTTCATGGAAAGGTACGTAGGCAACGGGTTCATCCGTTCAAACACAAAAATAATAACTTGTACATTCTTTTCTCATCATCCCAATCATGTTTGCACAATATGTCATAAACAAATAAATTTTTCATTCAACAAGTGGGAAAAGGGCTCCCTAGGAGTACCTAGGACGTTTTGGGTGCCTAACACCTTCCCATTGCGTAATTTACCCCTTACCCAGATTCTCTGATCTTTTCATTAGTTTTCTATGTGTAAAACTTCTTAGGCTTTTGTTCGCTTTTTAGCCATTCCTTTGGATAAATAAAAGTGCGGTGGCGACTCGATTTCTTTGTATACTTTGCTTATGGTTTAACCAATAAATCATAAAGTGACGAATACACCGCTACAATTATGATATTAATATTGGATCTCTCATGAATAAGTGTGATAAACTAACATCTAAAATAAGTTTTAAGGATAGCAAATTATATAGTAAACCCTCACAAATATAATCATTTTTATGAGCATATACTTTTAAATCTAACATCTTAAGACATACTCATTCAAGCATTCCTTGATAAAGAAATTCAAACTAAAACATGTTGGAACATGTATGAATAAAAAGATCAAATGAACCAAATGACTCAATTTCAAAATACAAAGTTAGAGGACTCAATTATACAAGAAAGAGTTAGAGGACTCACTTGCACTAAAAGACAAATCTCAGTTTCCAAAAGTAACACGTGATGTCAGCATTAAACTATTGATTTGACACAAAACTTATGGACAAGACTAAGAGCTATCAAGCCTTCATCATGATATTACAATGATGACTCATACCATCTAAACTCACACTAAGTGGAAAAATTTAATTACTCAACACTTATACTTCTTGCCTATAAATACAAGTCATTTCTTCAAGAACAAGTGTGGGAATAGTCATGATAAAAACGTAAAAAAGGTTCATAAGCATTATAAGCGAAAGCATTACTTTCATCCAAATACAACATACTCATATTATCAAAGATACCAAACTAACATCTCACTACCAAATGATAAAGTTGTAAGAAATCTTTGAAAGAGTCACTTTCTATACTAATTGAATATTTGCAAGTGGTATAAAAAGCTGGGTGTTTTGTATAAGCTTACTTAAAGCTATATCAATCAATTTTGTATGCTTGGAGAGGCTAATAAAATACATAGTTGAAAGGTTATCATTTGGAAAAACATATCCTCTTTCAAACATCAATAAAAACACTCACACAACATGAGAACTAGATTAACCACATTGGGGAACCACTACAAATTTCTTGTGTATCTCCTCTAAACTCTTACCCTTTAATTACACTTTAATTTTACACTGATCAACATAATATAAACACATACTAATTTGTTACACTAACCATTGTTCTTTAATAAATTCTTAAGACACTACTTAACATTATTAGGGAGAAGGATAATAATTTTTTAAGAGGTCACAATTCGAACCCCCCCCCTCTTTATCGTGACATCTTTAGTTACTTTAATTGGTAATAGAGCTAGGGCTCTGAACAAAAATACTTAAAAATATTAGAGTAAAAGATCCAGAAAAGATGTTTAAACAAACAAAGTTCATAGCTGGAGGAGGATCATCCCACAAACCTCCATTTTTCAACGGATCAGACTACTACTACTAGAAAGGAAAAATGAAATTGTTCCTTATATCTTAAGATAGCAATATATGGTCAGTTGTGGAGAATGGTAATTTTATACATATGACTACTTCAACAGAAACAACATATTCAGTCCCAAAATCTCAAGCTGAATGGAACAAAGATGAAAGTGATAGGTATTGTTAAAATCTAAAGTTAAATTTATTTTATCATGTCCCTTGAGAAAGGAAGAATACGACATAATAGAATAGTTTACTAGTGCAAAAAAATATAGGATGCTCTCAAAATACACCACGAAGGAACCTGTTATGTCAAAGAATAGATTAGACATGAATCTCACTAAAAATTTGGCATTTCATTCTCGAACCAAACACATTGATTAATTGAGTTTGTAAATTCATATAATCAATTCGTATATATTTTTACCTAACCTCTTTCTAAAGAAAACTTCTTTTTATAAAAACCGAATTAGAAACATTGAATCAGTCATGCATTGAATAAATGGTTCTATGTACGTCTACTACTTGGCTTCTTGTTTATATGCTTCTCGATTTTTAATAATTTCAAAGGCAGATATGTATAATCTAAAGGGGAGTATGCTTGCTTTATTTTCTAGGGGGAGTTAAAACTTCAAATTCCTCTTTATCTTATCATCTCTTCTAAACCACCTCCCTGACATATGTTATGTCATTATCAAAAAGGGAAAGAATGTGATTATATATGTGTTATCTCATATTTTCGACATCAACATTAAATTACAAGAATATGATAAATATTTTGTGATAATGGTTTTTGTTAACAAGTAAAAATGGTAAGTGATGGCCATGAGGATTTTGACGAATTCGATTTGTTGACAAAGAGTTCTAACTTTGATCGAAAATTGTGATTAGGCAGAAACCAATTAGGTTTATTCATTTTTAGAGACTCAGTGAAATTCAGAGTTCCCAAGATGTTCTCTACACAGTCAAATGAGGTGAAAATGGATAAGAGCAAACAATTATTGAAGGACACGTGGAAGGTTGTCAAAGAGTTCCCTAGATGTTTTCGAGTTGAATCCCTCAAGTAAATTGAAACTTGTTTTTGTTTACTAAATTTCACAGTAAACAAATTAGCACGTCTAATGGGACCCTTTTGTGTGAATTTATACTTTTTATTTTTGAAAAAAATTTATTTTAAAGTTATTCATCTAAGAAACTTCTCATATTTCCAGTGTGCATGACATTGAGGAGTGGTAGGTGTTAGTTGTAATTTTGAAGCTAAAAAAGATATAAGAAGTCAAGTATAAAACTTAAGGAAATATTTGGAAGAAATCCATGCTGACTTCAGCGGGAGTTAGGCAAAGCCTTTTCGACTGGAATTTGGTAAGGAAATTGCTATATTGTCGAAATAGCATTATAGGATTTAGAAGTTTTTGAAACGGTTTGAAGATGAGTTCGGAGAAGATAATCCAAAATGAGGTTAATAACCATATTTTGGCCTTATCTGTTCCTTTAAAGGACACGTGAAGGCATATGAAAGGCGAAATATATGCAAGAAAGAACGTGTCATTTTCTGGAGAAAAGACTGTTTATTACCGTTACTGTCGAAGTAGTATAAATATGAGTCTTAGCATTAGGATTCAGTGTGTTCGATATTGTATCAAACTCAAAACCACTTGAAGTATCTAAGTGTTATTGAGAAAAGAGTTTTCTGAGAATATGTACGTATGAAACACCATATTTTCATTCAATGTCAATCTATTTACATTAAAGTCATTTTCATTCCACTTACATTCCTGTCGAAATTATGTTCTTTCTTCATACTTTCTAGAAATCTTCTTTGCATTATTTTTAATTGCAACATTATCATGGAAGAACTTACTAGTAAAACAAACTTTAAACAAATACTATACACATATGTCTTAGGATCAATATAGTCGATCCTGTAAGTAAGCAAAGTATCAATTTTGGAAGACTAGCGTTTGTTTACCAAAATCCAAGGTAAACAATAGGATAACCAAAAAAGAAATTCGAAGCCCAGTGAGGAAATACGTTAGGAAAACGGTTACTCCTAGAAACAACAATAATGGAGAACAACCATCAAATAGTACCTGAGCAGGCACAATCACTGCATATGATTTTGTCATGTGAAGATGAGGAATGGTAATAGGTCCATGATTGTGAGAAAATAATATGATAGCCTAGAAACAAACACCGGTTGTCACCTAACATTGAAAAATGAGAGACATGCTCATGACTTGGGTCTCAATCTAATACATACGGGACTACTAGATGAATAAGGCTATACTAGTGTATTTGGGGACATAAAATGGAATCTAACAAAAATTTCCTTGGTAATATCCATAGGAAAGAAATCAATCACTCTCTATGGGATTGAAGACAAAGTCAATAATAGGTTTGTTAATGCTTTCAAAGAAGACTACTCGATCGAGCTATGGCATAAATGACTCAAACATATGAGTGAGAAATGAGTTCAAATTTGAGCCAAAAGAGGTACTTTGAAATGTATGAAAGGATTGAAAATGTATCTTAATCCTTTTACACATTACTTGGATGGAAAACAACATAAAACTTAATTTTAACATAACGCCCTACATAGAAGACCAAATGTTTTAGATTTGGTACATTTGAATGTTTTTTGTCCAATGACCACTAGTGCTCATGAAGGTGCAAGTTATTTTGTTACCTTTATTGATAACCACTCCATAAAGGTTTTTACGTATAACCTTAAAACAAAAGACTAGGTGTTTGTAGTATTCAAACATTATCATGCTAGTGTTTAGTGAGAAACTGGAAAGAAGTTAAAATGTCTTCGCACTAACAATGAAGGAGCATTTACATGACCTTTCAAACATTATTGTATAAGTAATGTTGTTAGGCATGATATAATTATTTCGAAGACACCTCAACATAATGGAGTGGTTGAGATAACGAACAAAACTATTATTGAAAGATTTAGAATAATGTTTTCTCATGCCAAGTTACCTAAGATTTTTCGGAACGCGGCTTTGATGATTATAGTTGATTTAATCAACCTATCCATTTCAGCTCCATTCAACGGTGGTGTTCTAAATAGGTTTTGAACAGGTACAACTATGTCTTCCAACCTTTTAAATGTGTTCAGATGTAGAGAGTTTGTTCATGTTCTAAAATATCTGAGATCAAAACTCGACTCAAAGTTGAAGGAGCTTCTTAGGATATGGAGCTAAATATTTCAAGTAGAAGTTACGGGATTGTGTAGAGAAAAAGATTATTATAAGTAGAGATGTTTGTTGGTGTAAGCCCTAGAGGCCAATACTTTTGGTACTTGTATCGAATTATTTATTAATAATGAAAGGCTTTTTCTTTATTATGTTTGTCTAATAAAGTCCCTAGAATAGATAATCCGTTTAATGTATCAAGTGTGACTTAATCATGAGATCACATTAAGCATAAGGACATTATTCTTAAAGTATCCATAGTCGAGCTTTATTGTGAAGTGGGATAACATTAAAGCATTAAGATTATTATGTATATAGACTGATGATCACATCTCATGGATCATGGATAAGGAGTTATCAAGTCTTAAACATAGGTATGAATATTAAGAGTAATATTTATACTGGATTGACCCGCTATGAGAAAACTATATAGAATGTTATACAAAGTGTCATAAGTTATTCTCATGGTGATAATGGTGTATACCACCCTTCGACCTGAAACCACTATGGACCCTAGATGTAGAGTCGAGTGCCTTATTGCGGATCAAACATTGTCCGTAACTGGATGACCATAAAGACAGTTGATGGGTACTCCACGAAGCGTGCTAAGGGACATGAGTGACCTAGATGGAATTTTCCCATCCCGCGTAACAGGATAAATGTCTATGGGCCCAATATTGAACTGGACAAGGATGACACGGTCTATGCCTTGTGTTTAATATAAACATAAGGGCAAAAGGGTAATTGTACATATATGTATTATCATAAAAGGATTTGTCAGATCACATGACATTTTCGTGTCTTGGGTAGCAGTGATGTGTTGCTAGATACCGCTTACTGTTTATTATGTTAAATACGTGATTTAATATAATTGTCAATGCCGCGAAAACCTACAGGGTCACACACAAAAGGACGGATTAATGAGAGATAGAGTAACTAAGGAATACCATAATGTACAGTGCCCTTAAGTGAATTGTAGAACATCGTAAGGTACGGTGTACTTAAGTAGAATATGAAATATGGTAAGGTACCACGCGCTTAAGTGATTTTGGCATATTATAAGACATGGGCCACATACACTTGAGTGGGCTTTTTAGCTTGCAGCCCACACAAGTGGTTCTATAAATAGGTTGTGTAGAAGCATTTGTGCAGTTGCCTTTTCGTTTCTCTCTCTCTCTCACTCAAAGCCTTCATTCGTAGCAGCTAGCACTGAGATTGAAGGAATCCGTTCGTGTGGATTGAGTAGAGACGTTGTCATCTTTCAACGTTCGTGATCGCTCCGTAGATCTGCATCAAAGGTTACAATCGCCACAAGAGGTAACAATTCTATCACTGATCATGCCCATTCGTAAGGATCACTAAAGGAGAAATTTTAAATTCCGTTGCGTTTTGGATCACCTTTCTCCTTCAATGTTGTCTTCTTTGAAGACCATAATATTAAATATATTTATAAGGGAATCAAGCTTGTTCTTATTAGAGAACATTCAATCAACTTAGATCTAATTCCTCCTCTAGAGCATTACGGGGGAGTTGAAATAGAAGATATTGGAGTTGTGAAAAAAAAACCTCCAATGGATAACGATCTAACTAAAAAAGTAACTTATGGTAATAAAAGTAGTGTTGATAATGAAGATATGATTGAAGACTATGAGGATGAAGAAGAACAACCCCCAATTAAGAAGGTCATCCTGGATACCTGAACCGCAAACTAAATATCCAACAACATTGTTTGTGTTACTCACTGATGAGGGAGAAACAAAGTCGTATGAAGAAGCTATTATGGATAAACTTAGAAGGAAATGGTTGAAGTCCATTCAAGAAGAAATGCAATCCCTGCATGAGAACTTGACTTATAAGCTGGTAGATTTATTGAAAGGTAAAATAGCCCTGAAAAGTAAATGGGTGTACAAGTTAAATATTGAGGAGAACGACTCACGATCTAGATACAATGGGATGCACACAAGTAGATATAACACACACAGTTGGTGTTGTTAGCATATTTTTAGGAAATCCAGGAAATGAGCATTGGAATGTTGTGAAATAGATTTTACGATATCTTGTCGAGTGTAGTTTTTAGCAACACAAGTAAGTATTTACGTTATCGTCTTTGAAGGGACTTATGTGGTATTTAAAATCCGTTTAATAATCTTTATAATTTTAAGAAAAGTATTTTAAAAATTTATTTTGTTTATAGAACTAAATTGAAATAACAGTAAATGAAAATAAGTTTAAGAGATGAAATGAGATTGCTAGGGTTAGATTTCATTATCCTATCCTCATGTATCCTCGTGATCAGTTATATATATATTCTTAGCTAGTAGAGAATATTATCATATATTGCTCTGCGTATGTTATTTATGTCTAAACAACAACGTGAGATCAATCATATTGCTTAATAGACAATTTCTCGGTCGGTTAATCAATACAATATCATTAAGTTTTGATAGTATGTGTGAATGCTATATTTAAATCCGTCTCCATAAATTTAGCAAATAACGAACGTAAATACTTGATCTAGATAAGAAAATTATTTCTCAATATCAATTAAAAACCATTATAACAAGTTATAAGTAGCTAATTTAAGACGGGCATTAAAAACAAATATAATCATCAATATTAATGAATAATTAATATATATATATGACGTACCACCACCAACAAGAAGATCATTATCAAGACACCCAACATCGATATGCCCCCAAGACATCACCCTACCATATCCACCAAAGCCAAAAGACTCAGCGATCATTTAACACCAATCGCCCCTCCTACTATAGCAAAGAAACTCAAACATCACAAAACCAAAATATGCAACAACCAGATGCCTACCAAACACCACTGCCCACATTTCAACATTTTCCCAACTAATCATTCACACCAATGTCACCCTTCAATCGGCCCGGTCACACCCCAATTACTCAAACACACCCCAACTACTCTGGCATGGATCACAAACTCAACTATGGAGGTAGCCCTTCATTGCATACACATGACTACGTGGAATTGTCTGAACTTCTTAGGGAATCTGTTACAGATGATGGTGTTGTTCCTGGGTCCTCAAATCCTGAAACACCTGGGGTGAATCAACAACGTGGACTATGGCCGCACGTTAGGGTAGATAGGGGATATGGAACCGAAGGTCAACTGGGTCATCCATGTCAATGACAGTAGTATTTTTTATTTTCGTATGTAAATGCAACCTATTATAAACATTACTATTTCCGATTTCAACTTTTATATATCATGTCAATTATTAATAAAAAACAATTACACAATACACACTGGTGTCAATCCAATCGACGACTACATTTAAAAATAACACATAGACGCCAATTGGATTGACAACATTAGATGTAGAAGTCAATCCAATTGACATCACCTCTTTAACTTAGAGAACAATCGTCAATTCATCTGACATCGGTTCTTCAAAGTGGATTATTTTGAAAAATTATTTGTTGGTGATTTTAGAATTTTTTTAAAAATATAAGTCTTCATTGATATATTTCTCAATAATATTATTATATAAAAGTTTAAATGTTCACTAAATCTATATATAAAAAAAAACATAAAGAGGGTGGGTAGAAAGAGACTAGATGCAAGAGCATTCTTGTCTTTTTAAAAAGCTTTTAGCTTTTTGATTTTTTCTTTTTGTTCTATTTTATCGGGGGCTTAGTCCCTTTTCCTTATCAATGCTGGAAAGTACCCCAACATAGAAAGTGGTCAAAATTTTCCAAAATAACTTTTTTTTTAAAGTACTATTCATCTTCTCTATATACTGCATATATATAACACCATTTTGCAAAACAAAGCAAGAGTTTTTAAGTGAGGAGACTAAGCAAGTTGAAGTTTTACTTCACTTCACAACAAAGTATGAGAGAGACAAATCTCTTAACTATGGTACTGTCCTACACTTCTCTATTCACGGGCTTTGTTAAATTCATCACTGTCTAACATAATGTAAGCAACAAATTTTATATATAATAAGTATTTTTAATTTTATTTTATTTTTGTGTGAGGTAAAATCAAGTTTTTTTTAATACTTTGGATATGGCCACAAATTTGAAATTTCATTTTCGGTAGAATTTAATTTTTGGGAGTAGCTATATAATTGATAGCTTGCTTATATTTGAGTTTTAATAATTTTCTATTCTGCAAGTGCATAATTCACAACTCAATCATTGATGTGATGGCAGTTGTATTTAAATATATTTTCTTGTTATTTTATGTTACTAAAATCAACGAATATAATCCCTACAAGATAAGGAATTTCTACAGACATGTTTGCTGATGATTCATTGCCATAGAATAAATGTTTGTTAAATAAAATATATTGAAAATTACATGTATAGATAAATATGAAAAAATTGGGCTCTATTATTGTTGCATGTATCTTCTAAAGATTCATCCATCATGCTCTAACACTCCACAGATTTAAGAAATCATAGGAAACTACATATATTCCAAAAAATTGTGGTCCCACTTCCATGTCCAAGAAGATTGCAGAATATTGTAATTGAGACTCTGTTAGTAACTATATATATTCATAATTAAATTTGTCATATGCACAAGTCTCGCTTTCATATAAGTCTCATCACCTATAGAGGATCACATGCTTCAAGTAGCAACAAGCTCATTCACCTTAATTTGTACGGTTTAGAGTTTAATTCTATCTAACTGCAATTTAACAGTAAAAAAATTGTTATAAGATTATGCTAAATCATGAAAGAATTTGAACCATATACAATATTTCATCTTGGACACTATAGTTTTGAGAACAATGAATGAGAAAAATGATAATTCAGAAATTCCAAAATGTTGAAAACTCTACATATGTTAGCATGGTCACATTCCATCACTTGCCTCCAAATATACACTGATTGGTGTCAGTCCCATCCATATCTCGTAAATCTCAACCCTTTGACATAGCCAATAGTCACTAACTATGTATGAATATGTTTGCATCTCTCCATACATCCATGCATATGCATTACCCCACATGCATTTGTTTTCTTATTATTTATACACAGTTTCTAGGAAGCTTCCTCCTTTCCTTTCAAATATAATTTCATCCCAACATCATCATATATACATGTCCCTCTTGCCGATCTATGCAAGTAACTTGTTCTCTTTATTTATAAACATATACATGTGTCACGTTAAAAAATGGAGTATAATATATTGTTTAGAGTTTAAATAACATACAGATAGTCCCCAAAACACGAGGTCTATAGAGGAGATGTGATTGACTAAAATGTACGATGGTTCACAATCCCTCAAGCGCGAGGTTTATAAAGACGAATTGATTTATAAAAATATATGATGATTCGTAGCCCCTAAAGTACAAGGCCTTTAGGGCAAAGTCATTAACAAAATTATATGATGATTCCCAGTCTCTGAAACACGAAGCAAGTAGGGGCGAAGTGATTTTAGTAGGCAAGTTTGCAACACAGTTGGCGTTATAGGGATTGAGGAAATGGTCACTCTAAACTGTTTGATCCAAAAGATACCGTTCAATTTACTAAGAGAAGAGAAAGACAATTCAAAGTGGTATAAAACTGGATTCTTGATTCAATTACACATTAAGTAACAATGTTTATAATTGAATCTCAACCACACTACTTTCTTCCTCTGATTAGAATTATCAGGGGATGATGAAGTGATGACTAATATGTTATTTATAAGAAAATTAAACTCCAACTTTCAACTAACATACTAAACAATTGGTCCAACAAACTTGTCAAATTCGACATGTTAACTTAAACAATAAGCTAACATATTTCGACAGCTACACTAGCTCTTCGACATCGACAAAGCTCTACGACTTCGACAGAGTTTGTTACAACACTAGCTTATAATCCATAAACTATAAATCTCCACCTTGGAACAAACTTTGAACCACGAATCCAACTAGTTGTCATCATGCAGTCCTATCAGTTGCATATAATGGATAAACTTGCAACTTGGCAATGTCTTGGTGATCATATCAGCAACATTGTCATCATTCGAAACCTCTAGCACTTGGGCTTCTCCACGCTTGATTATTTCTCTGACGAAACGGAGCCTCACATCGATGTACTTGGTTCGCTCATGATATGTTGAATTCTTCAACGTGTATTGCACTTTGACTATCACATTTAACCGTGATGATTCGACCTTGAAGTTTCATCTCCTTAGCAAAACCTTCAAGCCACAATGCTTCTTTGATAGCTTTAGTGAGAATAATATATTCCACTTCAGTGGTTGATAACGCAACAACCTTCTGAAGTGTTGCTTTTTGTTTACCAGTGTTCTTGGTAAACAATCACTTAGTTTTAGGTTAATTACTTGAATGACAAAACTAGTAAATCCTAGGGCAAGTTTATGCTAATTTATAAGAAGAGAAAGTATACATTCAATATTGTCAGATTGCTTGCAATGAATGTTGAGTATTTTTAGTAAAATAACTATGTTATAAAAGTGGACTAAATAACTGATTTCGACATAATCGAAATTAGTCTTTGAATGTTAAAGAAAACAAGTAAATAACACCTTTAAATAGAAAAGGGATTGATTTGCATAAATATAAAAGTGGTAGAAAAGTACATTTTCTTCAGGAAAAACTCGTTTCTCTTTTGTGTGCGGGTACTTTTAGTGTATATCAAAGTTTACAATATTTTTTTCACCCCTGATCCTACCACTAAAACCTCTATTTATAATGATATGAGTTAACGGTCTTCTAGTGTTCAAATTCTTCTCCGTCATATTTGCATGTGTGGCTGACTATCGATTGATCTCCACAAATCCTTTACTATTTGGATAACACCAAAAAGCAGTTACTTTAGTTTGAATTTGCCTCCAACCGAACGTCTTTGACCTGCCGAACTTGGCGCATCACTGAACTTCCTGAAATTTTACTAATTCCTCAACTAGACTCTTCGACTTCAAAATATTGTTGTTCCCTAGGTAGGTCTTTTGGTCGAAAAGCACCTTGACCTTACCTTATGTCTGGAGAAATTCCAGCTGGTTTCTCCGTTGAATTTCCTCTTTGGAATTTCTTGACTAACAAATCGCCCCCAAAAAATATCACTTTTGATTTTATTTTTAAAGATTCAGATGACGTTTTAGAAGTTCCAATACTATTCGAAGTTGTGCGTTGATGTCACTGTCATCATGGTTACCCCCTATAACGTCTCTTCGAGACACGTGGGTTCAGAATAGCCCTCATGGCTTCGAGTTCCCAGGAAACTATGGGCCATACTGGAGATCCAACTTCCACTTCATCACGTTTTAGTGGGACATTTGTCAAAAAAGTTCATTTTTGTTTTCTTTTTAAAGAAAAATAAAACTGAACCTTTTCTTTTTCTAAAATTATAAATAATTTCCTTTCTTTCTTCTAATATTTTCTTCTAAGTTTATTCATTTCTCATGAAGCCTCACTACGCCAAATAAGGGAAAAGAGGGCGCTTATTTTGGCCTATAACAGCGCTTTTAAGCGCCCTCTAAAGTGGCGCTGACATAGGTAAAGACAGCGCTTTGTTTTCCTGGAGAAAGCGCTGTCTAAAGTGGCCCTTTAAGGGCCACATTATAGTGCGCTTTAAGAAAAAAGCGCCCTCTGGAGTGGTCCATAAAGAGACACCTTAGAGGGCGCTTTCAGGAAAAAGCGCCCTCTAAAGTTGTCAATGTAAAGTGTTTAGAGGGCGCTTTCAGGAAAAAGCGCCCTCTAAAGTTGTCAATGTAAAGTGTTTAGAGGGCGCTTTCAGGAAAAAGCGCCCTCTAAAGTTGTCAATGTAAAGTGTTTAGAGGGCGCTTTCAGGAAAAAGCGCCCTCTAAAGTTGACAATGTAAAGTGTTTAGAGGGGGCTTTCAGGAAAAAGCGCCCTCTAAAGTTGACAATGTAAAGTGTTTAGAGGGCGCTTTCAGGACAAAGCGCCCTCTAAAGTGTTAGTTATTTTAAAAAAAAATTGTTTGAAAAACAGTGGATATTTAATTGGTAACCTGTTCGCATGCTGCAAAAGTGTAAAATTCATATTGATTTCATCCTTTAATCCAATGTTATACACCATTAATCCATTGATATATACAACATGAATCCATTTATATACAACATTAATCCTCCATATATACAACATTAATATATGATTCTTTGATCAAAAATATACAACAACATATTCATGATTTAGTAAAATTACAACAACAATATACAACATATATACAACAACAGCATACAACAACAACATTCCATACATATATGTACAACAATATACAACCTAGCTATATGATTCTTTGATCAACAATGAATTGACACAATTCATCCTTGATTTCATCCAAATGAGCTCTTGAGTAAGATTTGTATTCCTCAAAGTACTACAATTAAGAGAATAAAACATATTCATGATTTAGTAACAAATTAGATGAAATATCCGATAATATTAAAATAAACCCTAAGTTATTATTCCATACCATTTTTGGGATGTCTATACGATTCAACGCAATGATGTCTCTCATAAATCTCATTACAAAAAATCCGCAATCGACCGAATTATTTTGCTGAGGACACTACACAGAAAAACAAACAATATATATATAGTTAATTTCTTACAAACACTATTATAAGCAAAAAAACAAACACTATTATAAGCAAAAATAAGATACTTAATATATACCTGAACTCTGATCCAGGTAATGTCCTTCCTATTGCGGTATTTCTTTTTCAATCTAAATTTTATTATTGCCCTAACAAAATAAAAACGTATATTGAGATCAATCTGACAGACATAATTAAATATACAAATACACACGAATATTTAGGGGAATTTCACTTACGCGTCAACCGTCTTCTTCATACTCGGATATTTACTCCAATCACCCGATAACGAATCCAGATAATACACTATGAGTCTCGAAAGATCCATAGCAACCAACACCCAGTGACCACTGTAAAATAAAACAAAAATTTAGATGAATGCAAATTTTCGTCGTAAAAGATATACATAGATTAGAATGAAATTATTAGAAAGAAAATCTAACCCGTTGCCAGAATTAAACGGTAAAAAATACAAACTGGGTGTAGTATTATCGCCGGCCGCCATGAATCTATCGACTAGATCATTCTTTACGGATGTTGGATTATTCGTTATTAACGTTGCATTGATACGGGAAGCAGCAATAAAATTGAAACGGTTACACAATTCAGTTCCCCGCATCAATGTTACATACATATACCTTAAATAGAAACATAATAAACATTAGACTACTCATTGAAATGTGTAAATAAATTGTTCAACTAAGTAAATTATAGATTGATCGGAGTACCATATGTATGTATGAATGACAGCGATGCCCAATTCGGTGTGTTCAAAAAGTTGTTGGAAGTCCTCCTTTCCAATTATTTCGAAATGAGCAGCTCCGAAAACACCTTCATCAAAATTTATAGTACGAATGGCCCCCCCATGCATAATATCGGACTCCTCCACCATTTTCTCAAGACGCATCAAAATTTGAGATTTTGTCCCGGACGTCGTTGGAATATCCTTAGCAGCGCTTTTCAACTCTCGACCGGGAACCTAAAAATTCATACAAAATAAATCATGACTTTTTGTGATGCAACAGAATCGTTGCGTATATAATTCAATGGGTATATATATTTGTACCTCTTTTTGAGATGCAACCGACTCGATGCGTCTTGAAATCCCTTTACCAACTTTATATGTGGGTCTTGTAGGAGTCTAACATTACCATATAATTGATTAAATATCATAATTGTAGCTGAATTGAAATGTGAATACTAAATATTCATAATCATTTAGAACATATATACCTCGGCATCAGGGAAAATTAGCTCTGACGGCCAACCAACAAAGGATCCGACTGCATCTCGCATCAACGTTGTCTCTGAAACAACGTCAGGTAATGGTAGACGGGCGTCCGTATCGAATACGAGGTCAACCGAAACTTTCATAAATCCCACCGGGAGGGGATTATGGTGAAGTAATTCACCCGAAGTATTGTGCACTTTTCCCTTGCCAACCATGCGATAAGTTGGTGACGATAGATACAGCTGACAAGGTGAAATGCCCTAAACCAATAATAAATGTTATTGTTAACTTGTATATGTGTCAAGTAAAAAAGTGCTATTTTAATTTCATAATAACATATATAATTACCTCGGGAAATTTCGGTTGATGATTGATACTAGCTCGGTCACTAGTATCTTTTGCCTCGGAAGCGCACCTTTCCTCTCTATACCTTGCATTCTCGTTTTGCAGTTGGAGTACTTGTGCCCTTAACTCCGCCAAGGTCTCCATCACCTCTTTGTTGGTAGGATTTTTTGTTTTTGTTTTTTTATAAAATGACGACGGAGTCACACCAAAACCCTTACCCCTCACACGACCGGAATACTCAGGAACATTTAGTACTCGACTAAGTACGCTCCTGCAATCCTGGACCTCGGTTGAAGGTACGGTTTGGGATAAAGTCTCCTGAAATATTATTAGAGGAGATTAAAAATGAATTATATGTCTAACAAAATTTTCGATATAATTAAAGAAATAATGTTACATATACTTACACATTCGTCATAAACATTTTGGACCGCTTCAACGACAGCCCCATCCTTCCCAACCCGAGCAGCCTTCCATAAAACGTGATCCGGAAGAGATGTTGCGTCACTTTTCTCCTCGGCTAGCTACACATTGAATTAGATTATAAGATCATCAATTATAACATATTGTGACAATGTATAAGCTCATAGTATTTGAATATACTCACAATTCTTTGTTGTAACCGTGCATAACCCATACGCCCTTTTTTGTACGGATACGCGGGTTTTGATGCCCTTTTCCTATTTATGTCGCTTACTTCCTGGATAAAAAAGTTTAAGGCATATTAGAACTTAGTAACTTAACAATTGTATAATAGCATAATTAATAGACATTACATGGAATTTTTCGTTTCTTCGTTTGGCGACAAAGTTATTCCATTCATCGGCTGAAATAATCTCGGCATACTTCATTGGCCGTTCTCCTTCAACAAATTTTCCTTCCTCATCCTTGAGAAATTTGTTGCACAAAAAGGATCGAAATCCTCGGAGTCTTTTTCCGGCCAATTGAATACAATATTTTTGCCGGCTTTCATCGATGTGAAAGGATCTCTATAAAACATACAAATGGAGTGTGTTATTATAAAGTAATATTATAACAATATATGGTTAACAAATAGTCAACAAAAAAACATATAACAATATATGGTAAGTACCTTTATCTCCGACCATATTTTTTCCTTGCCAACCTTCAAGTCCGGACTTCTCCAATTATCACATGTAATCGGAATATGTTGGCGAACAAGGAAACCAATGTAACTTGCCAACATTGAACCGTTAGGCTCAATTAGTTGGTCTTCAGCACTCCAATGTACTTCAAATTTTACACCCTTGTCTCTTGCACGAATGATTGACTTCATAACAGTCAATCCTCGTTTGATTTCTTTTTCAACATTATTACGTGATTCATTCGCGGCATTGGTATCGTCTTGGTTAGCCATTTTATCTGTAATATAGAAATGATTCAATAAGACCCAAGTAAGACAATGATTCAATACGTGAACACATTCATATACCTTCCATTTCTCTCATGTTACAACAATCTAAACTCTTTTTTTTTTATCATTATTGAATACAAACTCACACACACCTACTGCATGCAAAAGACCAATGCAAACTTATGGTATTTGGAACATGAACAAACTTGTATCCATAATCATCAAACTTCCAAAAACAAGCTCAAACACACTTCAAATATATCAGTTTTCAATCAGAAATAAAAAACTCAGTTTGCCCTAAACAACATTAATCAACATAATGCACAAAATGAAAAACTAAGTTTAGAAAATGCCATAATCAAACACATGAAGAAAGTGAACGGTAACGATGGAGAAGAGAAATACCTTAAAGGTGACGGTAACGATGGAGAAGAAAGTGAACAGTGACGGTGGAAGAGGATAACGCAGTGAACGTGAACGGTGAGGGAGGGAGAACGAACGGCGACGATGACGGTGAGGGAGGGAGAACGAACGATGAACGGTGAGGGAGTAATCGCAGTAGAGAGTAATCACAGTTGAGAGAAAACGAAATAGCTTATAGAGAGGGAAAATAAAGAGACATGCAGTATACGTTATATTTTTAATGTTTACTAAAGGGGACCTTAGAGGGCGCTTTTTAAAAAAAGCGCCCTCTAAAGGGGGCCTAAGAGGGCGCTTCTGAAAGCGCTCTCTAAGGCTTTCCAAAAGCGCCTTCTAAACTGGAAATGTACATGGACTTAGAGGGCGCTTTTTCAAAAGCGCCCTCTAAGGGTAACCTTAGAGGGCGCTTTCACAAAAGCGCCCTCTATTGTTGTCCCTCCATTTTTTTTTGGCTTCACTTTAGAGGGCGCTTTGTTACAAAAGCGCCCTCTAAAGGGGGTCTAAGAGGGCGCTTCTAAAAGCGCTCTCTAAGGCTTTCCAAATGCGCCTTATAAACTGGAAATGTACATGGACATAGAGAGCGCTTTTTTAGAAGCGCCCTCTAAGGTTACCCTTAGAGGGCGCTTTCAATAAAGCGTCCTCTATTGGTGTCCCTTCATTTCCTCATTATTTTTTCGCTTCACTTTAGAGGGCGCTTTGTTACAAAAGCGCCCTCTAAAGTGCGCTGTCTATTCAAGTTGTTCGCTCCTTATTTTTTCTCTTCACTTTAGAGTGCGCTTTTGTAATAAAGCGCCCTCTAAGGTGCGCTGTCTATTCCAGTTTTTGGCGTAGTGCCTTCAAACTCTTTTTCTTGTGAAACACAACTTTTTTTCACACATATGGCTCCCAATCAACTTCTAAACCAGAGATTCATGTGGTTGCGTCCATCATCACGCCCATTTTCACTAGGAACCAGCTATATGTTCCTGAGCCTCTTCTTCAAGAGGAAAAAACACTTATTTGGAAATCACAAGTATTGATTCCTTTCACCATTACTAGAATTACACATGCTTTCTCTGGTCCTTTTCCTGATTTAAACACCAATGTGGCAAGGGTTATTGAATATTTTCCTTGTTATCATCAGAAAAAACCCTTAGCGGCCATGATAAAACCTTTAGGTTTTACTTATATGGCCACTCGTGTTTTTCTTTCTGCCCCTTATATTAACCCGTCGAATTACCTCAATTGATTGAATAAGGTAGAGTCCTAGATAGAGAAACCTTGTAAGGATCAAGGTCTTTTCGACCCGATTCAATTATCTAGGGTAGGCCCCACGTATAACCAAAACATGTTGCTAGCTTCACTCCACTTTTGGAAGGGTTCGACGAACACCTTCCAACTGTATTGTGGTGTGCTTACACCAACCTTGTTCGAAGTGGCCGCCAGCACTAGTCTTCGACCAACGAGCGAAATGTTTGACCCTTTCGTCGACACAAATGACATTATTTGATTCAATTCGAAACGGGATAGCTTCACCAACTTTATTGTGATCACTTTGATGAAGCCACCATTGAAGTCTCTGACGAAGAGCATGTGGCATTTTTATCTTTATGATTTTCACATTTTATTTTCTATTCGAGTTCTCAACAAGTGGAGAAATATTTTGTCTCTCTTGCCAATCAACTTCATGCTGGGAGAAATGTCTGCCTCACCCAATTAATTTTGGCCTCACTTTATAAGTCTTCAAGCTTAGCATCCAATTCCATGAAAACGTTCAGCTCGACCAGAAATCCCAAAGGTACGCTTCTGGTAGAAGGCCCCTTATGGCTTCTTCAACTCTGGCTGAATGCCACTTTCGAGCCATCTTTGACGGCTAACAATACTAATCACCCTACTGGAAATCCTTTCACACACCAAAGATGCTTTTGACTAGGACTTCCTCTAAGAGGACTTAAGTAGGTTTCTTTGGATATCAACTCAATCTTGTGGCTTGACAGTTTGGCTATTACCAATTCAAACTTAAATTTTATTCCAATGCAAGAAAGATTTATGCTTGAATGTCGTCAGAATGACCGAGAAGACGTATCTTGAAATCTTAGTTGACCAAGCTGGAAATAATTTGGAGCTTACCCCCTTCCAGTTACATAGATATTTCTACTGCACCCAGGATTTGACACTTGGTGGAAAGATTACCAAGCTGACAACTTTGTTGATGTGATGACCAAGGCGACTCATCTACTACAACTTTCCTTTCCTTGCAGACAAAATTTAAAAAAGATACGAGCATACACATTAAAGAAATTTGTGCTTTCCAATGCTACTTCGAGACTACCAAAGTAGCATTGTATCTACTTTGGTAGTCTCGAAGTAGCATTGGAAAGCATAAATTAAACTACCAAAGTTAAAGATCCCTTCCTATGTGAAGGATATGTATCTTTTTGCTTTGTTGTTCTACAAGCCAAAAATTTCACCCTTACCTTCATGTGAAATGGCCCTGGCATTTTCGCCTGCATTTCCAAGATGGTTCATTTGTGGAAGTTCTTTGAACGACTTGAAAAATTCATACAAAAAATCTCACACAGATATTGGTTCCGACCAAGTTTGACGTACAGAGCTATCAGGGGCACCTTCATGTCGACATCAATCACGTTGAAGTCCTATGCGACATTGTTGATGTTGAGGCATCTAGGTTCATTGGATTATACTTTCCTTCTCTTTGTATTTTTACTTAACTATATATTTTTTTTCTTTTGCAGCTCTCCCGTCAAGAAAAACACCAAGTATGCACCTGTTAGCGGCTAAACCGGTTTGATGTCACAAGTAATATCAACACTCCTCCTTATACCTTTACTTGATAACAAACAATCTAACTTTTTCTTCTTAAAGTGTCAAAAGAATGATACCACTTTGATTGTTGCTGCCCCCAAAGGGAAAGCAAAGAAAAGGATAGACGTCGCTATCAAAGAAGAAGTAGCAACACAAGTATGCTTAACATTTTCTCCTCTCTACAGTCGAAGTATATATTTTCACTTTACTTACACTTTCCTCTCTAGGGGAAGAAGCATGCAATGACTACAACCGCTCCTCCTCCATCGAAGAAAACCAAGAAGGAAGTGCTTGCCGAAGCGCTGAAGAAACCTCAGGTTTGAGACCTCATCTCTATGTTCTTCCTTCAATTATTGCTTATCCAACATGGTATTGACTTATTTCCCTCCTTCTTCTAGTAAACCCAAATAATGGAGGAAGATGATAACGTCGAGTCGTCACTAAAATCTACCCCACAAGAAGCTCCTACACCCAAACATTCTTCTGATGTCCCTTCTGAATCTCGGCCGACTGAGAAGAAGAAGAAAAAATCCAAAAGGTCTTTCCTTCAAGTTTTGCCACTATCTCTCAACCAAAAGCTCATGATAAGGGTGTTATTCATATTGGAGGAAGGAGCGTCAAAGTTCAACCCAATATTTTTCCTACACCGGTGGTGAATGCTACTTCAGAAAAACAAACTTCTGATGATTCCTTTGCTCTAACCAAGGTACGTTAAGGATTCCCTAAGGTATATTTTATACTACCCTTTCGTCTATCTTGAATTAGATAATTTCTTTCTTGCTTCATATGGATCCTCCTCTCGATAAGGATCTTGAAACCTCTACCCTTTCTGTTTTCGATTGGACAACGCCTCCCAATACCAGCTCATTTGTGCATCTGAATATGATTGGGACCATGACCCTGAAGCCAAGAAGGACGGAAAGGATGACGCTGCAAGTGAAGATGGTGACCACATGACTTATCTACCAACCAACAACCCTGTACAACCTCATAAAGAAGACCAAGACTCTGAAAAATCTGATGATAATGAAGATTTGACTAGAGGTCCAGTTGTTTATGAGTGGGAGAAAACAAATGTTATCTCTGAGGATTCTGAAGATTCTGGAGATTCATAAGACACTCCCTCAAAATATGATGAAACGCTCGAAGAGGCGATGCCTGAGTCGAAGGAAGAAACTAGCAATGCAGCGAATGCCCTAGGTACCAAATCACAGCCTGGTGCGACCAAGTCATTTGAGGCTGCAGCCATCACTCGTCCTCCCCTAAGATACTCTTCATCTAACACCTCCCTTAGTCGAGAAGAGATCATCTCCAGTAAAGCACAAACCCTGCAGAGGCTTTGAGAAGACTAGTTAAGAGTTATAGCATGAGTGATGCCAGTTGCACCTCAAGCTCTTTTACTACTGACAACAATCTCAATGCAGACTTCACGCGTCTATTAGTCGAACAACTAAAGGCTTATGCCCTTGAGACGACCTTTTCCAACTCCTTGAACAAGATTCTTCCATAGAGTCTGACTTCAGAAAACTACCGAAGACACTTAGTGGTAAAAAATCACCTGAGTCTGCATTCCCCTTTATGCTATACTTCAAACCCCTCTTCAACCAAGTTTGTCATTCCATTGCAGAAAAGCGATAATCTGTGAATAGTCTCCGCCAGAAAGCTGATAATTCGACCAAGGAATGGGACCTTAGTGTGGCATTACAAAAAAAGATGGATGCTCTAGAGGAAAAAGTTCAAAAGGATCAAGACCAACTGTCATCCTATACAGGGAAAATTGTTGTATATGAAACACAAATTGCTCAGCTGACAAAGCAAGTCGAAGACCTTAGGAAGAAAGAAATAAAGCTGGATGTTTTAGTGCTAGCCTCGACCAAGGACCAAATTGATCGAGAGGCATATGTTGGCAATCAACATATGGAAGTTGCCATTCAACTAGACCAAGAGATCGAAGAATTGAAGTTGGAGGGTTCTCTGATCGATGATAAAATCACCCTCCTGAAAGCACGCCTCGAGAATGTCAAGAATACTTTTGTTTTAAACCATTTATCTTTATCCGTTTTGTATGAATCTCTTTGTAATGTCTATGAATTTTTATGTAATGATATTTTCCATTTTGGCATCCTTTTTTATGAATACCATGTTGGCTTATTTTTTGTTAATTTAATTATTCCGTTATTCAAATCTCATGCAACATAGGTTTGTACCCTTTTAGGTACTTCCCATATATCCTCAAGGTTTGACGCTTTGGGTTAGTTTCTTTGATCTCATAGGCATTTTTTGAAAATAAGAGGATGATTCAAAAGGTACCTTCCCAATTGGGTGACCACTTTCCAAGGACTCTATGTTTTTTATCCGTATGCAAAATAACTTTCTAGACTAAGTCATTAACCAAAAAAGCCTTAGGTTTCACTTTCTTGTTGTAGATTTTGGCCACCATTTCCTTTTTCCTTATGAGCATGTCCAACACACTCAACCTTTCCTCATCCAAATCTAGTAACTCATCCAACATCATATTCCAGAAGTTTTCAGAAGGTATCTCAATTTGCCTTTGAATTCTTGCTGACTACAAATAAATTTCAGCAAGCAACATAACATCATGCCCAAACGTTAGTCGAAAGGGAGTTGCATTTATTGTATTTTTGGGAGACGTCCTACAATCCCACAATGCTTGATATATTGTCTTGTTCCAATTATTAGGTTTTGACCCACATGTCTCTTGATCAAACCAATTATTATTTTGTTGGCCACTTCGACCTGTCCATTCGCCTGAGCATAATAAGGTTTTGATGTGTGGACTTTGATCCCCACTTCTAAAGAAAATTCAACCATCTTTCGCCCAGTGAAAACATAACCTTGGTATGTGGTCAGTGTTGGTGTAAGCCCTAGAGGCCAATACTTTTGGTACTTGTATCGAATTATTTATTAATAATAAAAGGCTTTTTCTTTATTATGTTTGTTTAATAAAGTCCCTATAATAGCTAGTCCGTTTAATGTATCGAGTATGACTTAATCATGAGATCACATTAAACATAAGGACACTATTCTTAAAGTATCCGTAGTCGAGCTTTATTGTGAAGTGGGATAACATTAAAATATGAAGACTATTATATTTATAGACTGATGATCATATCTCATGGATCATGGATAAGGAGTTATCAAGTCTTAAACATAGGTATGAATATTAAGATTAATATTTATACTGGATTGACCCTCTATGAGAATACTATATAGAATGTTATGAAAAGTGTCATAAGTTATTCTCATGGTGATAATGGTGTATACCACCCTTCGACCTGAAACCACTAGGGACCCTAGATGTAGAGTCGAGTGCCTTATTGCTGATCAAACGTTATCCGTAACTGGATGACCATAAAGACAGTTGATGGGTACTCCACGAAGCATGCTAAGGGACATGAGTGACCTAGATGGAATTTGCCCATCATGCGTAACAGGATAAATGTCTATGGGCCCAATATTGAACTGGACAAGGATGACACGGTCTATGCCTTGTGTTCAATATAGACATAAGGGAAAAAGGGTAATTATACACATAAGTATTATCACAGAAGGATTTGTCAGATCACATGACATTTTCGTGTCTTGGGTAGCAGTGATGTGTTGCTAGATACCGCTCACTATTTTTTATGTTAAATGCGTGATTTAATATAATTGTCAATGCCGCGAAAACCTACAGGGTCACACACAAAGGATGGATTGATGAGAGATAAAGTAACTAAGGAACATCGTAAGGTACAGTGCACTTAAGTGAATTGTAGAACATCGTAAGGTACGATGTACTTAAGTAGAATACGAAATATGGTAAGGTACCACGCGCTTAAGTGATTTTGGCATATTATAAGATATGGGCCACATACACTTAAGTGAGCTTTTTAGCCTATAGCCTACACAAGTGGTTCTATAAATAGAACCCTTGCGCAGAAGCATTAGTGTAGTTGCAATTTCGTTTCTCTCTCTCTCTCTCTCTATCTCTCTCTCTCTCTCTCTCACTCGAAGCCTTCATTCGTATCAGCTAGCACTAAGATTGAAGGAATCCGTTCGTGTGGACTGAGTAGAGGCGTTGTCATCGTTCAACGTTCGTGATCGCTCCGCAGATCTGCATCAAAGGTTACAATCGCCACAAGAGGTGACGATTCTATCACTGATCATGCCCATTCTAAGGATCATTAAAGGAGAAGTTTTAAATTCCGCTGCATTTTGGATCGCCCTTCTCCTTCAGTGGTATCAGAGCCACTTACGAAACCATGCATCTGATAGCTGTTTATTTTCTGTATTTTCTGTATTAATACGATTAAAAGACAGAATGAATCAAAGAATAAACGAGTAATTAAATTGAGATCGATCAAGTTATATATATGATATAAGTAATCCTGATGCAAAATACGGTAAATATGATATACTGTTTTTGTTTCATTCATTCAAACACTTAATGGTAGTTTTCCTTTGAGCGATCAATGGTCGTTTGCTTCTTGATCCGACATTAGTATGGTGAAGCAATGACGTATTGATAAATCATACTGAATCAACAATCGAGATGTGTTTGACGGTCTGAAATTGGTGGATTAGGGTTAATGACGGCACAAGGGTTGTGTTGTCAAAGAGTTATGCGATTAGGGTTGTGACTGCGCAAGAGTTCTGCTTTAAAGTATCAAGTGTTGATGCGAAAAATGACGTCGATTTCAAATGAATTGTTCATTAAAATTTTCGGCCAGGGGCGCTGCCCCCTTGACCACCGTCCGTTGACCGGGCAGCGGACCCCAGGCCAACTCTGCGTAGTGTGATCAGTCGCCGAAATTTAATTTGGTTTTAATTAATTAAAAGAATTAAAATTAATAATAATAATGTGTTTATTATTATTGTCTTGTGGTGATCGGTTATGGCCTTAGTTTTCCTTTATGTTGTTTTGAGTTTTTAAAATACGACTGTAGCGGTGTATTCGTCACTTTATGATTTATTGATTAAATCAAAAGCAAAGTATATAAAGAATCGAGTCGCCACCGCACTTTTATTTATCCCAAGGAATGGCTAAAAAGCGAACAAAAGCCTAAGAAGTTTTACACATAGAAAACTAATGAAAAGATCAGAGATCTGGGTAAGGGGTTAATTACGCAATGGGAAGGTGTTAGGCACCCAAAACGTCCTAGGTACTCCTAGGGAACCTCTTTTCACAACTTGTTGTACGAATTTTATTTGTTTATGAAATATTTATTGTGCAAACATTGATTGAAGGGATGAGAAAAGAATGTACAAGTTATGTTATTTTTGTGTTTGAACGGATGAACCCGTTGCCTACGTACCTTTCCATGGAAGGTAAGGATCAAAACTCCGTAGTTCGGCTAAAAGATTTCCAAAATATGAGTGGGTTGATTTTAAACAAAATTCCTAAGGTCTTTCGTTATCCACGGGAGAAAACTCAACCTATACAACCACAGGTCCACCATGTGAGAAAAGCTTCAACTTTCTAGTGAGGGGTTAACCCTATAATAAGCAAGGAAGTCTTACAATTCAATCACTAAGGACAAAAGGTGAGATTAACATCAACCAACTGGGATAAATCAAACCTATGGCTAATGTATGAAAGCTTATCAAGAAAGTGGACTTGAGCCACAAAACAATTGAATGAGTGGAATTAACCAATTGGGATTATTCACAAAAAGTGGTCAAGATATGATTAGGATTCAATTCAAAAGAAGTATTGTGAAAATGAAGTTTGAAAAAATCAGAGGCTTAAGGCCTAGGTTTCTAATTTGAAAAGAAGTGAAAATGTTTGCACAAAAGTTTTCAAGTTTTGGATTATCATGCAAATGAAGGTTTAAAGAAACAAAAGGTGGGAGGGTGAGGGATGTAAAACTTCTTAGGTGTTCACCTCTTGAAATCATATGTAGATGATTCAAGTGATTCCTTTGGAATAGGCAACACAAAGAAAAAAAAGCAAATAAAGCAAGATGGATACCGGATGCCAATCAATGGGCTTATACTAGTCTCACAAAGCAAAGAAACAAGGATACCAGATGCCAATCTATGGACTTATACTAGTCTCACAAAGCAAAGAAACAAGGATACCAGATGCCAATCTATGGACTTATACTAGTCTCACAAAACAAACAAAACATGGATACCAAAGGCCAATCAATGGACTTATACTAGTCTCCCAAAACAAACAAAACATGGATACCAGAGGCCAATCAATGGACTTATACTAGTCTCACAAAGGAAACAAAACATGGATACCAGATGCCAATCTATGGACTTATACTAGTCTCCCAAAGGAAACAAAACATGGATACCAGATGCCAATCTATGGACTTATACTAGTCTCCTACCATATCACAGGAAACAACTGCCACTCAATGGACTTATGCTTGCCTCCTCCATGGACAAGAACAAAATGTCACAAAGTAATGAACAATGTTTATGAAATGATATACAATTAATGATGATAAATGCACAAAGGCACACATAAGCAAACATGTACAGATGAATCAAGTAAGCAAACAAACAAGTCAATTAGCACACACTATACACAATCAATTAGGCTCAAGCAAGGTTAGGCTTTACAGCCAACTAGAATGGGGTGATTTGAGCTCTTAACCCTAACATTGAGAGTTAGGGTGAAGCAGATGAAATGGAGATGAGGGGTGTGCCTCATAGCTCTTATCCCTAGTCAGGGAGAGCTTTGATCAATGGAAAGTGTGGGAGTTCAGAAAGTAGGAACTCTTCTCCACAAGTGATTGACTCTATAAGATCTTGGGTACTTATTCACAATGCATCAACACATGGTGTGAGCAAGGTGAATGACACACTGAATAGCAGGAGATGGATTACACATCTCTTTTATCTGCCAATTGCCTCTTAGGAGGACTTTACCTGCTTGGCACAAAATTAAACAATCACAAGCATTGCCTCTTAAGGAGGACTTCAGACAGGTGCCTACCAATAATAGTAGGTCTTCCAGACTACATGAAGATTAGAGATCATACCTAAGTGGTTAATCAACCAAGCAAAAGCAAAGTTCAAATGAACTTAAAGCAACTTATGTACCTGTGGAAACACTAAACAAATCAGTACAAGACTCAGATAAACAGTCACAGTCAATAAGCAACAAATATTCCCAATGTACAAAATAAGTAAACCATAAGGCAAAACTCAAATGAGTTAGCATCAACCTACAAAACACACAAGTGTTAGTAATCAAAAGCAAACAACGATATTCACATGAAGAAGCATCATCAACTATGGCATTTGGATGTTTAAACCTGAAATCAAAACTCAACTGTGAGCAACAAACCACTAGGTCAAAGCCTAGGGTCAAAGATGAAGAAAAAATCCAAAACAGGGGCTGAAATTTAACACAAAGTAACTTCAAACACATATTGACATATTCCAAAAGGTCTCACATCAAAATCAATCACCAAAAGCATTTCATGATCAAAAGAAGTTCAAGGCAATTTCAAAGCTCATATGTGATCATCATGAATGAAAAATTCAAATCAAAACAGAAATAATTCAAATACATCTGAAAAAATTCATGCACATTCAAGACATCTAACATGATCCACATACAAAAAATCAGAAATATTGGAGATCAATTGGCATCGCAATCACATGGTACAAGTTGGACAAGCAAAGGTGTGACACAAATTGTCACACCAAGTTAGCACATGCATAAAACAGAAATGGTAATTGATAAAAATGTCAAACCAAAACCAAAATGTCAAGCAATGTGTCTAGTTTCATCATGCAAAATTTCACATTCATTGGATTAAAGACAAGCATTTCATGATAGGATAAGCAAGGCAAGGTCAAATATGGATACATGCTCACATAACCTAGCACCAAATAATATCCAGCCAAGCACAACTTTGGAAATTATGATCATTAAAAACTAGACAGAAAAAGGAGCAAGATGCAAAAAATTGGAGTGAAATTGATGCATTTTCCTATTTTATATGATTTTTTTAAGTTCATGAAAATTTTTGAAATCAAAATGTGAACTAGCATGGCCAAAGGAGGGAAAATGAGAAAATATGAAAGCAATTGAAACAAATTGCCATCGCCCGGAATCGAAGTCAGTATGCATTTGAATGAAGCGCGCCAAGGTGCAAAACTCACCGTTTCATTTATTGAGGTGGCACGGTCAATGCTTGCGTGTTCCAGTCAAAGCGGTATGGACCAACGAATAAGCCAAGCGTGCAAATACATGGACCAATGATAACAAAGCCCTAAGCCAACGTGGAAAACACAGGAAAGCGTGGCCAACGGTGAAAACCGTGGCTGAAAGATGATCTTCATCTTCTTCCTCACGTAGCCAATGAACAGTGCACGATGTTCATACCAATTCCAGAAAATTCTCCCAGAAATCACAATCAAGCACACTAACATGTAGTACATTCAATGGAGATCATGAATCAATGCATAGCTAAGCCTAATTTCACTTATCAAGATCAAATCGAACGAAGTAAGATTCATGCATGAAACTTTAATCTACTATAACTCAGCATGCTTAGATCTACAATAATATGGCCATGGATTTCAAAATTAAGAGATAAGAATTATGACCTCTTGAAGTGCAGATTCGGATTTGGCTTGTTTCAAGGCTTGTGATAGCTCCAATGTTCCTCTATGATGCTTAGTGAGATGATTAATGGAGAGAATGAAGTTCAAACACACTTGAATTCAGCAGATTTTGAAATCACCATGGATGCTTCAAGCTTCGAGTATGCTTCAATATGGCACCAATTGCTTCAATTCCACGTTCATACTTGTTCAACAAAGCTTCATGATCATGAATCTAGCACTAGAAAAGGCTTGGATGTGAAGAATTTGGAAGAAATTTTGAGAGAAATTTTTTGGTGATTTTGGATCTAGATCTGAAAAATGGTAGTTAATGATGAATGCAGTTGAGATTATCCTTATATATGCCATGCTAATGATGCTGAAATCCTGTTTAAGCCAAAGCTAATTGAAATTAATCAAGTTTTAAGGTGTATGCACAAATTGGATTTTCACCCCCATGCATGGAATGCATGTGTGAACAGTACACGAATCTGATCCAAATTCTCTTAAACAAGGCCCATGCACATTTTTGAATTGGTTTTGTATGCATACAATCATCCAAAATGGTTTTATGAAATTTCTCTCAAAAATCTTCATGAGTTAACACATGATAATGCAAATGGAATTCAAGCCATGTAATGAGATGTTAAGATACTACAAGTCATGAGGAGAATATAGCAAAAAGAACCATTCATTTTGGAGTTTTGGTTGAAAAGTTATGCTCATTTGAAGTCCCATGCACACTTTGCCATGATTTGATTATATCTCCTCAACCACACATCATATGCTCATGATCTTGGACATTTTGGAAATGGGAGAGAAAGATCTACAACTTTCATGTTCAACAAAATTTCATTTGAAGCCTTCTTGATGATGTAATATTGAGTTGAAGTTGGTCCAAAATCTTTCCATTTTTGGAAATTCCAAATTATAGGTCACTTGCTATTTTTGGAAATTTTTGACTGGACCTCAAATTCTTCAATGTGAGTGTTTGAAATGTCAAATGAGACTTGTTTGAACATGAATGAAGTATTTCTAATCACTTCCCACCTCCAAATCCACAGTTGACTTTGCAGTTGACTTTCTAAGTCTTCAGATGACTTGACAATGTTCTAATGAAATTCAAGCCTCTACCACTTGGGATTTTACTTCAAAATGACATCATAGCTCATATGAACTCTTGTGAATGATTGTGGGGTCCAAATCTCAAGAATGACCACCATCTATTGCTCAATGAATGCCTTGAATTGCTTTGACCTGTTAATGCTTCATCTGCAAGACAAAGGTTAGATGACATATTTTTGTACTTTTGGTTAGTGATTAAAAGAAAAGCAATGACATATAAATGCAAGGAATGCTTGGTGATCCAGAACCATTCTCAAGAAGATGACCCACCCACAGGGAAGGAAGCAAGGTGCACAATGATCCTTGAGGCAATGCAATGTTATGATATGATGCCATGAGGGATCTTAGGGACAAAATTGGGGTCTTACAGATGCCCCTATTTAAGGTCATTCTAGCCGGAGAAGTGAAGGTTAAAATCTTCATCTAGACGCGGTAGAATGGGCTTAAATAACAGTAATGAGACAAATTTTGGTCCCTAAGAGACCTCATGATGCAAATGTATGCATGCAAAAGAAACAACCTCTGTGGTGAATACTGGTCCACAAAGAAAAGACGATCCATCAGAGTAATACACTCACCAGGAACAGAGACTCTAACAGGACTCTCATGGGGATAATAACAAGAAAAGAATGCGTGAGCAGGACACGACTCTGAATTAGGGGAAACTGACGCGGCGCGAGCAGGACACGACTGGATTAGAGACCTTACCGGGGAGTAAAGGACTCAAACCGGGGAAAAAAGTTCCAAAGGAAGACACATCCATTGGAAAGACTCAAGATGACTCAAACTATCCACGAAGGATACTTCGGATGAAAATCCGGACTTGGACTGGGGAAAGATCCACATAGAACCTCCCTGCCGGGGAAAACTGCATATATTGGGAAAAACGCCAATACAGCAAAAGGGCAAAATCACAACGGAAACTCCCCTGGGGAATGTCTAACAAAGAGACTCTCCTGGAGAAAAAACTGCAAGATGAGGTGTTACCGGATACTGGGTAACAAACTCAAAGAGACATGTGATCTAAACACCGATTACTGGGTGAAAGAACAACAAGCTCAGGAAGAATGAACATCTAAGACCGGTATAAGGGTGAGAGATATCAAACAACCAAATATCTGAGAAAGACCTTAAAAAGTTACATCAACTCAGGAAAATATGACTCCACAGGGGACCAAAGTCATAATAGGGAGCAGAAAGGAAGGAACACCAGGGATACCGGTTACTGGGTATATAATAGGTGACCGACCAAAGCGTGAATTGGTATATATGCCAAAACACTCATCATCCGAAAGGAGGGCTTGAAAAAGCAACTTGACTTACGAGATGGACATTCGACTCCGTAACGGGAAAACGAATCTTACTCAGCTGGAAAAAAAACCAAAGAGCGCATGAGATATAATATCCATTACCGTCAGAACGTGGATAGTATACTCGCATGAGATATATTATCTATTACCGTCAGAACATAGATAGTATACTCTCATGGAAGGAAACACCAGGGATACCGGTTACTGGGTATATAATAGGTGGCCCACCGAAAAGAGAGACAATCATTACCAACACCAATAGGGTAAACGAAAGATAACTCACAGGGGATAAATTGCAAGCATCCGGCAATCATCCAGGAGACATATCACCAGTTACTGGGAGATACACTCAAAAGGGGAAGAAACAAATGAACATTCGATTCCACAAAGGAATACGAATCTTACTCGACTGGGGAAATACAACAGGCTTCGACCGAAGAGTGCATGAGATATATTATCCATTACCGTCAGAACGTGGATAACATACTCGCATGGAAGATTATCCACAACCGGTTACTGGGTTAATAAAGGATAAATCAACCGAAAAGAAAGGCATCGGCATACCAAAATTAGGTATATAAAGATGACCGATCAAAGGGAGCAACAATCATTACCAAGCAAAAAGGGTAAATGAAAGAGAACTCACAGGGGATGCATTGATAAACATCAATGACCCGGGGAACAAATCACTGGCATACGGTGAAAGGACCCACTGAGGATAAAATTGCTAGCATACGGCAATTATCCACAAGAAGACTTGCTGGGAATACGATTGCTTACTCAGAGCAGTTACCCAGAAAAAGAGAGGGAATATCAACATCGAATACTGGATGAAGATAACCACAAAGAGTAACCATCATCGGTTAGGATGAATCAACAAGGTTAACTCTGCAAAAGGGAGAAATTAGGATTTACAACTACCGAATACGGGGTAGAAGACCAAAAACTCTGGCTGAGGATAAAATTGCTAGCATACGGCAATTATCCACAAGAAAGCACAGACTCCGCTAGGGAGACAACAACAACATAGGATTTACAACTATCGAATACGGGGTAGAAGACCACAAAATCCACCATCAACCAGAATGAACCACAAAGGTTACCTCTGCTAGGGGATAAAAGTAGGATTTATAACTACCGAATACATGGTAGAAAACCAACAACTCCCTGCGTGGGGAATGAAAGAATCACAACTCCGCACGGAGAAACAAAATAGGGTTTATAACAAACCACCAACTGCTGGAGAGCAAGAAAAATGATAGGGTTTACGACTACCGAATATTGGGTAGAAAACCAACGACTCTTGCTGAGGAACAAAGACGTTCACATACACCTATTCCACAAAAGGGGAAAAAAAGGTATACAGGATTTACAACTACCGGGTACTGGGTAGAAAACCAACAACTCTTCTGAGGAATAAAAGGTATATAACCACAAATTCCGCCAAGAAAAGGGAACATAGGACTTACAACTACCGGTTATTGGGTAGAGGCCCAAACTCCGCTGGGGATAAGATGAACTATTACCGGTTACTGGGCAATTCATTCATTTATTCCACAGGGAAGCACAAAAGACAGTTGAAAAAATGCCAATTCAGGATCAAACCAAAAAGGCAAACTGAATCAAGACTCGTCCTAATGAGGATATAACTCAATAGGAAGATCCATCCCAATATATGTGTTGGGAGGAAACGGAAACAACCGTCATCCACGAGGATATATCTCAGTGGGGAATTGCAGAAGGAAAGACAGACACTTTCTGCTTATGGGGCTGACTCTATGTTGAGAGATTGGACACCCGACATCTGCTTGGGAAGATCTACTGGAGAGATCCATGTCACCATTAGCAGGAGACAACAAACAAAAGATATATGGCAAAAAATGCAATCATGAATATCTGAATGTTGAAAGTATGCATGAATATGCGTAATTTATGTTTGATGAATGCTGACAAAACAAACATATCTAACACAAACAAACCCAGGAATCAAACGCCCGATACTACACTTCCAGAGGAAAATCCAAGGAAATCCAACTGGAAAGCCAATCTACTGGAGATCTGAATGCTAAAGAGCAAAGATCTGTGGGGAAAATCAGAGATATCAAAGGAATCACAAAATCTCTGAGTGATGGATCATCAAGCAAACCCAACTAGGGAACAGAAGTTCACAGCAGGCAGAAACTGCCACAAAGACAAATCTGTTGGGGAAATGAAGAAATCCCGAGATTTCTGCAGGGGATCCTCAGTATCAACTGGGAAACAAGAGTTCACTGCACAAGCAAGAACCGCTGAAGAGAACAGAACACACAAGTAGAATCTAGCCACACAAACAACTCTACTGGGGATACTGTAAGCCAATCCATTGGGGATAAACCCACTGAGGGAGAATAGATCACATAAGTAGATTCCGCCACACAAGCAACTCTACTGGGGATCAAAACATCAGGAAATCACCCAAATCTATGAAGGGGAGAAAACCATCACAGATACAATCTACCACACCACAAATCTACTGGCAAAATATCTGAGGAAGAGAAGGAGAGCTGGGGATCAACCTCCAAATGCTGAACCTTCTAAGAGGAAACCAACAACTGCCGAGGAGGAAATAATCACTGCTCTGCTGAAGGGAAAAAAGGTGAAAACCTCAACAAAACACTCTGATCGGGAGAGATAGCTGTAGCGGTGTATTCATCACTTTATGATTTATTGATTAAACCAAAAGCAAAGCATACAAAGATAGAGTCGCCACCGCACTTTTATTTATCCAAAGGATTGGCTAAAAAGCGAACAAAAGCCTAAGAAGTTTTACACATAGAAAACTAATGAAAAGGTCAGAGATCTGGATAAGGGGTTAATTACGCAATGGGAAGGTGTTAGGCACCCATCACGTCCTAGGTACTCCTAGGGAACCTCTTTTCACACTTGTTGTACAAAAAAGTTTATTTGTTTATGACATATATTGTGCAAACAATGATTGAAGGGATGAGAAAAGAATATACAATTTTTATTGTTTTTGTGTTTGAACGGATGAACCCGTTGCCTACGTACCTTCCATGAAAGGTAAGGATCAAAACGCCGTAGTTCGGCTAAAAGATTTCCAAAATATGAGTGAATTCATTTTAAAACAAAAGCCCTGAGGTCTTTCGTTATCCACGGGAGAAAACTCAACCTTATACAAACAACAAGTCCACCATGTGAGAAAAGCTTCGACGTGCTAGAGGGGTTAACCCTGTTTTCAGCACGGAAGTCTTACAGTTCGATCACTAAGGACAAAAGGTGAGATTAACATCAACCAACTAGGATAAATCAAACCTATGGCTAATGCATGAAAACATGAGTGAGAAGTGGGCTTGGGCCACAAAAGCAATTGAGTGAGTGAGATTAATTGATTTGAGTATTCATGAAAAGTATGGTCAAAGTATGATTAGAATTGATTCAAAAAAAGTATTGAGAAAATGAAGTTTGAAAAGTCAAAGGCTTAAAGCCTAGGTTTCTAATTTGAAAAGAGATGTCAAAATGTTTGCACAATAGATGCCAAAGTTTTTGAATTAGCATGTGAAAAGAGGGTTTTAAAAAAACACACACAAAATGGAAGGGTGAGGAAGTAAAACTTCTTAGATGTTCACCTCTTGAAATCATATGGAAGATGATTCAAGTGTTTGCTTTGGAATAGGCAACAATGCAAGTAACATATAAACAAAGTATCAGGCAAGGTTAACAAAAGCGAATACCGGATGCCAATTACTGGACTTATACCAATCTCCTAAAACAAACATGGATACCAGATGCCACTAAATGGACTTATACTAGTCTCCTAAAGCAAAACAAAGAAATGATACCGGATGCCAATCAACTGGACTTACACTAATCTCACAAAACAAACTGGATATCGGATACCAATAAATGGATTTACACCAATCTCCTAAAACAAACAAACATGGATATCAGATGCCAATCTATCTGGGCTTACTCTAATCTCCACAGAAATGATCATGGGAGTACAAATGCCAACAACATGGACTTACAATTGCATCCTCACATACAACAAACAAACAAAAGCTCTAAGCAAAGAGGACATAAGTGGCCAATGGAATGGTCTTACACTCAATCCTTTCCAAATCATAGGAACAATGGCCAATGAATGGACTTACAGTTGATTCCTCAATGGACAAACAAAGATGTGTCACAAAGATATGAAATGATGATCATGCAATAATGAACAATTAATGATGATAAATGCACAATGGCAAACAAGCAAACATGTACAGATGAATCAAGCAATCAGAAAAACAAGTCAAATAGCACACACTATATACAAGCAATTAGGCTCAAGCAAGGGTTAGACTTTACAGTCGACTGGAATGGGGTAAGTTGTGCTCTTAACCTTAACATTGAGAGTTAAGGTGAAGCAGATGAAAAGGAGATGAGGGGTGTGCCTCATAGCTCTTATCTCTGGTCAGAGAGAGCATTGAATAATAGAAGGTGTGGGAGTTCAGAAAGTTGGAACTCTCTCCACAAGTTAGACTCTATAGATCTTGAGCTTTTACTCACTATGCATCAACACATGTGGTGTGAGCAAGGTGAGTGACACACTGAGTAGCAGGAGATGGATTACACATCTCTTTTGTCTGCCAATTGCCTTATCAAAGGACTTTTCCTGCTTAGCACAAAATTAAACACACAAAGACATTGCCTCTTAAGGAGGACTTCAGACAGGTGCCTGGCCAAATAACAAGCCAGGTCTTCCAGACTACATGAAGAAGAGAAGTTATACCTAATTGGTTAAGCAACCAAGCAAAAGCAAGTTCAAAGTGAACTTAAGCAACTAAATGTACCTGTGGAAACATCACACAAATCAGTACACAGTTTAGACAAACCAACAACAGTTAATATCAACAGTCAAACCCAATAAGCAAAGGCATAAGCCACAAATCAAGCTCAAATGAGTTAACAGCCCTATAAAACACACAATGTTAGTAGACAATGGTAAACATCAAGTGCTCTAATGATGGAGCATCAACAACTATTTAGCTTGGATGTTCAACCTGAAAACAAAGCTCAAAGATGAGAAGCAAACCCTTAGGCCAAAGCCTAGGGTCAAATAAGGAGAAATAAACCAAAACAGAACATGAAAATTTACATAAATCAACTTCAATCAAATGAGAACACAATCCAAAAGGTCTCATGTTAGTAGCATCAACCAAATTCATTTCACAAAGCACATAAAGCAAAGCATGCAAATTGAAAGCTCATTGAAGCAACAGAATGAACAAATGCATATTAATTCAAAAATGGTTCAATAAATCTCAAGAAAAATCATGGCTAAATAGAACACATCAAAGGATCATCATACCAAAAATCAATGCATTTGGACAAGTATAAGCATGTCAAATAAAATCATCAAGTCAAGGTAAGCACTAACAAGCTCAAAGGAGGCACAAATTGATACATCAACTTAAGGCAATCCTAAAACAGAGATGACAAGTGATAAATGACCCAAACCAAAGCCAAGACACACTTCAATGTGTCTAGAATCAATGCACAAAATTTCAAGTTCATATGATAAACATCAAGCATTTCACAAATCATGAAACTTCAACACTATTCAAAAGTTCACAAATGGCAATCCAAAAAGAAAAATATCAAACAAATCAGAAATGAACCCTAAAATTCTACAAAAATTCAGGATCAAACTTAACATCCAGAAGGAGCATCATGCAAAAAATCAAATCATTTGGCATTTAATTGGCATGGTAAATAAAATCAGCAAATCAAGCAAGCCAAGGTGTGACACACATTGTCACACCTACATTAATCACATCATAACTCATCAACCAGAAATGCTAAAAATACAAAATCTATACCAAAATGTCAATTAGGATGTCTAGTTTAAGCATGTCAATTTTCACATTCATTGGATCAACCATCATCATTTCACAAAGAAAAAGGCAAGCAAGGTACAACATAGCATATGCATGAACAATCCCTAAGCAAATTAAAAATCGAACCGAGCACAAATTCTGGAAAAATCACCAAAAAATAGTAGACATCATAAGGAACATTGTGCAAAAAATCTCATGTGATTTGGATCATTATTTTTGGAGTTATGGATTTTTAAATGAAGAGAAAAAATAAAATGAACATGATAAAGCAATGCATGAACATGTGAGATAAATGGAAATAACATGAAATGGTAATTATTGGAAATGTCTACAACCAGAATCGAACCGCGCATGCATTTAAAAGTGGCGCTCAACTTAGTGAAACGCTCCGTTTCACTAATCTCACGTGGCAAGGCAAATAATTCACAACCAATCAAACAGCCACGCAGTACATGACATGGACCAATGCATGAATTCTAACACCAAAGTACATGCAGGCAAGCGCGCAAGAAGATCAAAACGATTCTGGAAAGCAAAAACCTAAGTTCTTCAACATGTTCATCGTGTTCATCATCATCAAGATTCAACATGCACAGAAATTCATGAGACGCATACCAATAGATTCATCTTGCATCACACATCAACAATCCAGCATTAATTTAACCTAATTCTAACTATATCAAAAGAATCGAGCAGAGAAAGTTTCATCTATCAAACTTCAAATCATCATAACTAACTCAATACAGTATGAAATTAAGAGATCTAAAGCTCAACATAACCTATGTTCAAAGATATACAAGATGCACATGATTATTTCAAGAATTAGAGCATTCGAAATCTAACCTCAATGATGCAACAAAGTTGGATTTGTGCAATTCTGGTCCTGGAAATGTGAAACAGATGCTCTACCAAGCTTGAATGAATGAATGAATGCAAGAGAACAGCTCAACAATGCTCGATATCTCTTGAAACTTCAACTGCCATGGTTATGCACAAGCTCCAACAGTCCATGATTCTTGCAGAATTCTTCAAGATCCAGCTTCAATATTCTTCAACAGTGCTTGCAGATGATGAACAACTCAAGAAACAAGCAAAAGAGATGAAGAACTCGATGAAAAAAGTTGAGAGAATTTTGAGATGAAATTTTCAGATCTGGATTTGTGAAGTTGTTGTTATGCTTTTCTGTTAGGATTAGGGTTATATACCATCTGTTAATGAAGTTCACTAATCACAATTAAGCAATGCAATTAGATTAAGTGAAATGGAAGTGTTTATGCAAATGGCCAAAACACCCTTTATGCATGCATGGCGATGCTACAGTGCACGATTTGCACTTGGAATGAGCTTAAAATGTGACTTGGAAGCAAATGCAATTGGTTGGAAGTGAATGTAATGCATAATTTTCAAATTGATACTTTCCCTCCAAAAATTCAAATGAAATCAAGTGAAAAATCCAATATTTTTATGATGAGAATTGATAAAATGTAATGCATGAATTGGATAGAGCATATCAAGATGGAAATGTTGCAAAAAGAACCATATGATTTGGCCTCATGGTTCAAAAGTTATGCCTTCTTGAAGTTCAAATTTGCTTGGCAATCTTTTGATCATATCTCTTAACCACACATGAGAAATGCATGTTCTTGGACTTTTTGGAAAGGTGAGAGCAAGATCTTCAACTTTCATGTTGGGCAAAATTTCATTTGAAGCTTGCTTGATGATGTAAACTTGAGGAGAAAACCTTTCCATTTTTAGCAGTTTGAAATTACAGGTCACTTACTATTTTTGGAAAAATTTCATCTGACCTTAAATTCTTCATTGTTGATGTTTGAAATGTCAAATGAGACTTGTATGTACATGAATGAGGTCTCTCTAACCATCTCCCACCTTCAAATCCATGATTGAATGCACAGTTGACTTGTGTTGACTTTTCTAGGGTTTCAATTGACCTGGCTATGCTCAGATGAAGTTCAAACCTCTACCACTTGAGATTTTGATTCCAAATGACATCATGGTTCATATGAACTCTTGTGAATGATCATGGTGCCCAACTTCTTCAGAATGGCCACCATCTATTGCTCAATGAATGCCTTGACTGGCTTGACCTATGGTTGCTTCATCTGCAAGTAACAAGGTTAGATGACATATTTTTGTACTTTTGGTTAGTGGACAAATGAAAAGCAATGATATACAAAGGCAACATATGCTTGGTGATCAAGAAACCACTCAAAAAGGTAACCCACCCACAGGGAAGCAGGCAAGGTGCACAATGATCCTTGAGGCAATGATATGATATGATATGAGCCCATGAGGGATCTTAGGGACAAAATTGGGGTCTTACAATAGCATAGATGAAGTACATCATACCAACAACTCTGTTGGCGACTACACTGAGGAGAGTGACAAGGTACTGGGATGTCAACCCAATCAACTACCAAATCTTCCAAAAAGGAAAGCACCCATGCTGGGAAGAGAATGCTGCAAGAGAGGAAAACTGAAGTTTCCAACAAGCACTCTGATCTGGGAACACAAAATCTCAACAGAAGCTCTACTTGGGGAACAACCCCCACAACCACCTGGATAAAGAGGATACAACCAAAGCCAGGAATATGAATAAATGTCTTACCATGTTGGAAATCATGCCACCCTAGGGAGAGCACTGAGAAATTCTTAAGTATCCTTTTATCATTATGAATGTTCACTTTGTTTAAAACAATTTTGAAAAATTTATTTGTTTAAAACAATGACATTTTATCAATTAAAACATGCAAAACATTTGTTGAATTGAAACAAATAAGAGTGCAAATAATTGGATAAAAGCTCAAATTGATTTGATGGAATGGTAGTCTGCGAATGGCAGGACTCCATAGATCTGTACAAGTTTGAAATCAGTGATATATATTGGAAGAGGGCTACATTGAACATAATGATCCTTTCTCTACCAATTTGAATCTCGATGTATTAGAAGCTTCAGTCGACGACGAATCGAGAATCTCTGGCGAAAAGACAGTTGCGGAACAGAAAGTCTTGTCAGGATGCAGTTACTTGCCAAATCCCTAATTTTTGCCTAGATTTCCCCAGGGTGAGGTATTCAATCTAGCGGGATACAAGTTCATTTTTTTCAAGTCTCTAATTTTTGCCTGGATCGCCCTTTCGGGTTTTCCACCGAGACACTCATTTTTGCCTATGCCGCCCCTTCGGGTTTTCAACTTAGCGAGCTATTATGTTTTTCTTATACCTTTTTTTTATTTCTCTTTTTTTTTAGGCAAAGTATTTCTTGACTGCATCTGAATTCACAGGACGAGTGAAATCCTCCCCATCCATAGTTGTGAGCATCAAAGCTCCGCCTGAAAAGGCTCTCTTGACAACATATGGACCCTCGTAGTTTGGAGTCCACTTGCCCCTGGAATCGGGCGCGAAAGACAAGACTTTCTTGAGCACGAGGTCACCTTCTCGGAACACACGAGGTTTGACCTTCTTATCGAATGCTTTCTTCATTCTCTGCTGATATAACTGACCACGGCACATGGCAGTCAATCGCTTCTCTTCAATCAAATTCAGTTGGTCGTAACGACTCTGAATCCATTCAGCATCAGTCAACTTGGCTTCCATCAAGACTCTCATTGATGGGATCTCCACCTCTACTGGGAGAACAACCTCCATGCCGTAAACAAGAGAAAAAGGGGTTGCCCCTGTTGAAGTATGGACAGATGTACGATAACCATGCAAAGCAAATGGCAGCATCTCATGCCAATCTTTGTACGTAACAACCATCTTCTGGATAATCTTCTTGATATTCTTATTAGCAGCTTCAACAGCCCCATTCATCTTGGGCCTGTAAGGAGAGGAATTATGGTGTGTAATCTTGAATTCAGCGCACAACTCTTCCATCATCTTATTATTCAGATTAGATCCATTATCAGTAATGATCTTATCTGGCACACCATAACGGCAAATGAGTTGATTCTTGATAAACTTTACGACCACCTGCCTGGTCACATTCGCATACGAAGCGGCTTCAACCCATTTGGTGAAGTAATCAATTGCTACGAGAATAAACCTGTGTCCATTGGACGCTTTCGGTTCAATCATGCCAATCATGTCGATTCCCCACATAGAGAAAGGCCATGGTGATGAAATCACATTCAGAAGTGTTAGAGGAATATGAATCTTATCCGCATAAATCTGACATTTGTGGCATTTCTTCACATATTTGCAGCAGTCAGACTCCATTGTCAGCCAATACTAGCCTGCTCTCAATATCTTTCTAGCCATGGCATGTCCATTGGAATGAGTACCAAATAAACCCTCATGGACCTCAGTCATCAACAGGTCTGCTTCGTGTCTATCCACGCATCTGAGCAAAACCATGTCAAAATTTCTCTTGTAAAGCACTTCACCACTGAGGTAGAAACTGCCTGATAACCTTCTCAAAGTTTTCCTGTCTTTCACAGATGCCCCAGGTGGGTAAACCTGGTTCTGGAGGAAATTCTTGATATCAAAATACCAAGGCTTATCATCATTCACTTCTTCGACTGCAAACACGTGAGCTGGTCTATCCAAGCGCATCACGGTGATGTTGGGAACTTCATTCCAATACTTCACCACAATCATTGAAGCAAGCATAGCAAGTGCATCTGCCATCCGATTATCTTCTCGAGGAATATGATGAAAGTCAACTTCAGTAAAGAACGTTGAAATCCTCCTCGCATAATCTCTATACGGAATGAGACCAGGCTGATTCGTCTCCCATTCACCCTTGATCTGATTGACAACTAGGGCCGAATCACCATACACATCAAGATGCTTGATTCTCAAATCAATACATTCTTCCAGTCCCATAATACAAGCTTCGTACTCAGCCATATTATTCGTGCATTTGAAAGTTAGCCTTGCTGTAAACGGAATATGTGTGCCATGAGGAGTAATGATTACTGCCCCAATTCCATTTCCGTACTGATTTACAGCGCCATCAAACACCATCGTCCATCTGGAACCAGGTTCTGGACCTTCATCAAGTGTTGGCTCGTCGCAATCTTTCATTTTCAAATACAGAATCTCCTCATCTGGGAAGTCGTACTGAACAGACTGATGATCTTCAATCGGCTGATGTGCCAAATGGTCAGCCAAGATACTACCTTTGATAGCTTTCTGAGCTCGATACTCGATATCATACTCAGACAACAACATCTGCCAACGGGAAATCCTCCCAGTTAAAGCAGGCTTCTCGAAAATATACTTGATTGAATCCATTCGGGATATCAACCAAGTTGTATGATTTATCATGTACTGGCGCAAACACTTAGCAGCCCAAGCCAAAGCACAGCACGTCTTCTCAAGCATAGAGTATCGAGACTCACACTCAGTGAACTTCTTACTGAGGTAATAAATAGCAGATTCTTTCTTCCCTGATTCATCTTGTTGACCGAATACACAACCCATCGAGTCTTCAAGAACAGTTAGATACATGATCAGAGGTCTTCCTTCTACAGGCAGAGACAAGATTGGAGGTTCAGACAGATACTCTTTGATACTGTCGAAAGCTCTTTGGCAATCCTCGGTCCAATCAAGAGACTGATCTTTCTGGAGGAGCTTGAATATCGGCGCACATGTGGCAGTCATGTGGGATATAAATCTGGAAATATAGTTCAAGCGGCCAAGAAAACCTCGGACTTGCTTCTCAGTTTTGGGCGCAGGCATCTCCTATATTGCTTTGACCTTTGCAGGATCAACTTCAATACCTCTCTCGCTGACAACAAAACCCAACAACTTGCTAGAACGGACTCCAAATGTACATTTGTTCGGATTGAGCCGAAGCTTGTACTTCCTCAAACACTGAAAAAGCTTCAACAAATGCTCAACATGTTCAACTTCCGTTTGAGATTTAGCAATCATGTCATCGACATAGACATCTATCTCCTTGTGCATCATATCATGAAACAAGGTAGTCATAGCACGTTGATACGTGGCTCCGGCGTTCTTCAAAACCGAAGGGCATCACTCGATAACAGAATGTTCCCCAAGGTGTGATGAATGTTGTCTTCTCCATATCCTCGGGTGCCATCTTGATCTGGTTATATCCGGAAAATCCGTCCATAAACGAGAAGACTTTGAATTTAGCTGTGTTGTCTACCAACATGTCAATGTGTGGTAGAGGGAAATCATCTTTCGGACTAGCTTTGTTCAAATCTCTGTAATCAACACACATACGGACTTTTCCGTCTTTCTTAGGCACAGGCACAATATTGGCCACCCATAGAGGATATGTAGAAGTCACCAGAAACCCCGCATCAATTTGCTTATGAACTTCCTCTTTGATCTTCACTGCCATATCTGGATGAGTTCTTCTGAGCTTCTGCTTCACTGGCACGCACTCAGGCTTCAAAGGCAGGAGATGTTGCACAATATCTGTATCTAGACCCGACATGTCTTCATATGACCAAGCAAAGATATCTGAATATTCTCGTAGCGAACTGATCAACCCCTTCTTGACAGACTCTTCAAGGAGCGCCCCAATCTTCACCATACGAACACAATCTTCAGACCCCAAGTTGACTGTTTCCAGATCTTCGAGATGCGGATGAATGATCTTTTTCTCGTGCTCAAGGAGACGGGTAATCTCATCAGGAATCCCTTCAACATCATCTTCCTCTGCCTCAAATACAGGGAATTCAAAATTGGGAGATGGCGTTGGATCATTATGTTCAATGGGTTTTAGAATCAACCTGCATAATGATTTTGGATAACAAAACTTTAGAAAACAAGCAAACCATTATGCAGATGAAAAAGATTGCTTTTATTCTTGTTTTTAGGGTTTTTTTGTGATCACTGATTTTATGCAAAAGCAAAAAGTGAAAACAAATGGAAAACAAATGTTTAACAATGCATTAATTGAATGAAATATCATTGCATATATGAGGCCAACAATGTCATCACTTCTCCTTTTGAAATGGGAGAAGGGTTTTTTGAACAAAGTGAACATATTACGCTGACTTATGAATGACCGTAGGAACATCCACAGCGACCCAATTATGGCAGACACCACCAGGGATGACAAAGTTGCTCAAATCCTCTGCATCCTCTTCCAAGATAACAGCAGCTTGATCAGCATGGATGAAACCTCCACTCTTGAATAGTCCTTTCTCATTGAATGCCCCAGAAGAAAAGCCAATGCCAGCCTGGGACTTATTATCTTCAAGCTCAATCATCTTCCCTAAACCAGCAACTGCACCATATTCAATGGCCAGTTTCGCATCACGATAGGAAGCAAATGAAGGAGACTTCTTCTCAATTGGCTCAGCAATAGACAAAGCTTGGAAAGGCGTTCCAACTTCATCCTCAGCATCAATATATGAGAAAGAAGACAGGTGGCTAACCAGGAGAGCCTTTTCTCCCCCTACCACAACCAATTTCTTATTCTTAACGAATTTCAGCTTCTGGTGTAGGGTGGATGTCACGGCGCCAGCCTCGTGAATCCATGGTCTGCCAAGGAGACAGCTATAAGATGGGTGGATATCCATAACCTGAAAGGTGATCTGGAAATCACTTGGTCCAATCTTGATTGGGAGATCAACTTCCCCAATCACGGTCTTGCGCGACCCATCGAAAGCTTTCACAACAACACCACTCTGCCTCATGGGAGGCCCCTGATATGACAATCTCGAAAGAGTGGTCTTCGGCAATACATTCAGAGATGACCCAGTGTCCACCAGCACGTTGGACATGGCGTCGTTCTTGCAGTCCATAGAAATATGTAAAGCCATGTTGTGGTCTCTTCCCTCCACAGGGAGATCAGCGTCACAGAAACTCAAAGTGTTGCAAGCAGTAATGTTTGCAACTATACTGTCAAACTGTTCTATAGTGACGTCATGATCGACATAAGCCACGTCCAATACTTTCTGCAGAGCCTCCCTATGGGGTTCTGAATTCAGAAGCAAAGATAGCACGGAGATCTTGGACGGCGTTTGTAGAAGCTGGTCTACAACGTTGCACTCACTCTTCTTGATGAGCCTCAGCATCTCATCATAGTCTTCATTCATAATGCCACTCGGGCCAACAGAAGATGCAGGAGTCTTTTGTACAGAGGAGGGTTTGGCAACAGGTGCCGGATTCGGAACATTCACTGCAGTCCCGACCGGACGCTCAGCATAATCAGAAACAACATGAGGCTTCGGGGGTGCAGAAAACACACGACCACTACGGGTCAGCCCGCTCACATCAGCAATATTTACCACAGAAGTTGAAGGCAAAGGCACTTCTTTCCCATCTTCAACAGCAACCGGATTATATCGGAAGGGAATTGCTCTATCTGAAGCATAAGGCACAGGGCCTGCAGGTTTGATCACCAAGGAAGGAGAGACCCTCGGCTTGCTACCATCATAACGGATGACAACAGGCTCAGGAATCTTGAACACAGGAGAAATCACATTCACCTCTGGTTCATCTTCATCAACATTTCTGTTTTGAAGAATCTCAATGGTACCATCATCTAGCAGCTCTTGCAGCTCTCTGCGCACTTGGCGACAACCCAGACGATTGACAGAGCAGATACGGCATTTGTCATGGTCATGCTCCATATGACTATAATCACACAGCAGACGATGCAACTCAACCAATGACTATCGAATATGGCTTACATATTTGACCTTATACTTGCCAGGGCAACCCTGGACCATGTTAACCGACTTCCCATGCTCGGGCAATGGGTTCTTCGTAACATTGGGGCCTGAGTCCTCAAAGCTCAGAATACCGCATCTCATAAGGTCTTGCACCTTAGTCTTCAATGGATAGCAGTTCTCTATATTGTGGCCGGGAGCACCGGAATGATAAACACAATACTGGTCGGGCTTGTACCACCACTGCGGGTTGGCAGGTACAACCGGAGGATCCCTCGGGGTAATCAGTTTCCGCTCTATTAAAGAGGGATACAGCTCAGCGTATGACATAGGAATAGGATCGAAAGTGATCTTCTTCCTATCAAAATTCAAATTAGCCTGATTACTGTTGCCACGAGGCTGGTAAGCCTGTTGCTGTGGGCGATGTTGCTGTTGATACTAAGGTTGTTGCTGATTATGCTGATTGTTGTCTCTGAAGACAGGTGCTATATGAGCCACCTGATGCTGATTGTTGGCATGACGCACAGGCTTCCTCTTGGAAGAGGGTCTTCTGGGTTTAGCATGGGACTGCACAGCATGTGCCTCCCCATCTTTCTTCATAAACGCCCCATATCATTTAGAAGAGCCTTTATCTTTAGATAACCGTCCTTCCCGGACTCCTTCCTCCAATCGCATCCCCATGTTCACCATTTCGGTGAAATCAGAGGGAGCACTAGCGACCATCCGCTCGTAGTAAAATGAACTAAGAGTTTTCAGAAAGATCTTAGTCATCTCCTTCTCTTCCAGCGGAGGAGTAATCTGAGCTGCCAGCTCTCGCCACCTCTGGGCGTACTCTTTGAATGTCTCTTTGTCCTTCTGGGACATAGCTCTGAGTTGATCACGGTCAGGAGCCATATCCACATTATACTTGTACTGCTTGACGAAAGCTTTGCCAAGATCGTTGAAGGAACGGATGTTTGCACTATCAAGGCTCATATACCAACGAAGAGCTGCACCAGACAAACTATCCTGGAAATAATGAATCAGCAACTGATCATTATCCGTCTGAGTAGACATTTTCCTGGCATACATAACCAGGTGACTGAGAGGGCAGGTGTTCCCCTTATACTTCTCAAAGTCTGGGACTTTGAATTTGACGGGTATCTTCACACCGGGAACCAAGCACAGTTTAGCAGCAGACTTGCCGAACAAATCTTTCCCTCAAAGGGTCTTCAGTTCCTTGCGGAGTTCAAGGAATTGGTCATTCATAGCTTCCATCTTTTCATTAACATCTGGGCCCTCAGACGGCTCAGAATGATAGATGGTGTCGTCTACCCTGGGAATGGTATGCACGACAGGAGGAGGCATTGCAAGGACCGGGCTAGATGCCGGCATGGAAGCAAAGGTAGGAGCAGGAAGATCTGGCATAAAACCAGGAGGCATACCCCACGGAAACCCGGCTGGCATGGCTGGCATGAAATGGGCACTGGCAGCTGGCACTGTTGACGCGACTACTTCAGAAATGACAGTCCTCTGGGGAAGAGTTGCAGGTGGTGGAGATGGTTGATTCTGGGCAGCCAAGAATTGCTTCATCAGAGCACTCAGTCTAGCGACCTCTTCCTTCAGCTCACGGTTCTCTTGTTCAAGTTGATCCATCACTCTTGCAGAATTAGCTCGGGTGTAGTACCAATGAGTCAGCTTGTCTTCAAAATAAATGAAGAGCACAGAGTTAGGCCACAGACAAGAAGACCAGAACAACACCTGCTTATGCAAAATGATGCATGCAATGCTTGTGCATATGCTTTGTTTTTATTTCAAGGAACTTTTTAGGGTATTATTTGCAGTTTTGAAATATTAAACATTTAATCGCGTATGGAAAACATCTCATCAAATATATTCAAGACAAAGAAGTACAACATTGTTGATTATTACAAGGGAAAAGGAAAATAAACATCCTATGGATCCCTAGAAGCTCGAGATGCCGGAAGACGAGATGCACAAAGCCTCTTGATCTCTCTCTCATATGCTGCTTCCATATCCGCTTTCTCTTTAGCAAGTCGATCATACTTCCTCTTCCAGAATTTGGAAGACTGAGGAAGTAGAGAAGTCCAGGTATCATTAGGATCATCTATCACCTGATGCTCGAGGAATTCGATCAGAGCGTCTTTCTCCTTAAGTTGTTGAAGCAACTCTTCTCTTTCACGGATCCAGGCACGTGAAAGGTCTTCGTCTCTCAACTCCTCTACGCCTTGGTTAGGGAGGGTTGAAGGCCCAACCACATCCAACGGTGTAGGTCTCGGATACTCATAAGGCATAAGATACTCTGATGCTCTCTGTCTGACCCAAGAAGTATACGGCTCCAAAGCTATGCAGTTGTTCGGACCTAAATCACTTCTACCCTTCTTGTGAATCTTGCGCCAAGTGCGGACCATCCTGGCTTTCAGACCTTGGGGATCTTTACCCTCCTGAAAGAACACACCTTCTAACAGAATGTTATGAGGTTTATCCTTTAGGGGGAACCCAAGCTGACGACGTGCTAAGATAGGGTTGTAGCTGATCCCACCACATGTACCAAGAAGAGGCACATTAGGGAATTCACCACAATAATCAATGATCTGAACTGTGTCATACACACGATCATACCAAGAGATATCGTCATTAGTGAGAGACATAAGTCTCGTAGACCACCGTAGACATCCCTTGTTCTCCTTGAAAGCGACCGTCTGCGGTAAGTGAGAAATAAACCACTTATACAACAGAGGCAAACAACACACAATAACTCCTCCACCCTTTGCATTCCTCAGATGCAAAGAGAAATAGGCATCACCCAACAGAGTAGGAACGGGATTAAGAACAGAAAAGATCCTAATGGCGTTCACATCCACAAATTTGTCGATGTTGGGGAACAATACCAAACCATAGATGAGCAGCACGAATATGGCCTCAAAGGCATCCTCACTCATGGCCTTCCCATAAACGGTAGCTTGAGCGACGAGGAACTCAGAAGGAAGACCCTGAATTCCACCTTTGGTGGTCATATGAGCTTCAATAAGGGATTCATCTATGTGCAACAAGTCTGCGATCTCTCGAGAAGTCGGAATACTCTCCAAGCCACTGAACGGCACCTGATCCAGAATAGGAATACCCACAAGAGGAGCATACTCCTCAAGCGTAGGCAACAGCTGAAAGTCCGGAAAAGAGAAGCAGTGATACAGCGGATCATAGAACTGCGCCAAAGTATTCATCAACCCTTCATCAACCTGAGTAGTCAATAGAGGCAGAAGCTTCCCATAACGAGCTTTGAAACCCAAGGGATCTAATACATAAGATGTCAGATTCCTTAACTCTTTCGGATCGGGTTGTCTAAAGCTGTACTTCTTTGTATGCCTTTTTGGTCTTTCCATGTCTGAAAATTTTGCAAATAAACCCCTTAAGTTCCTTGAATTTTTTTTGATTTTTCTGATGACATGAATGCGGATGAATGCATGAATGTATGAATGCAACAATCACACTCAAGGATCAAGCAAAACACACCAGACAAAGGTCATGGGAAAGCTCATAGCATCCTTAATATCAATCATCCATTTTGGTGGATTATGGTTTTCACCTTATCAACACCCAAGTTCCATTGATATTAACGATACATGAACCGGCTCAATCATCCTTAATATCAATCATCCATTTTGGTGGATTATGGTGTTCACCTTATCGACACCCAAGTTCCATTGATATTAAGGATGTCTGAACGACTCAACCATGAATCACGGGTTTGTTGAGAGTCACGAGCATGGAGTCTCGGTTAAGAACCACCCAAAGGGAGTGTACTAGGGTTTAAACCTGCCGAACATGTTCTACAAGAGGTTCCCATAGTCATCATCCCATCTTTCGAATATTATCGGAGGAACGAATACTCGTATTCCAAAAATATTCTCAAGAGAGACTCTTATGAGTGTAGTATCGCGTAACAATCGCATCAGATCTTACATCTGAACGACCTCCGCATTACATCCTAAAATAGGCCAAGATGGGCTTGGTAAACTAAGGTCCTTGGCTTCTAAGGCACATGATTGAAAGAATAATGCCTAACCACAAATAACTTGTGTGACATTATTAATCCAACATGACCTCCACCAAGTGAATGGACTCGCAAGTCAACTTGCTAAGGAACACTCCACACAAGTCGACGAGACTATGCCATTCTCCTATCCAAAGGTGCACTCGAGTTCGGGTACAGAACTCATCTCACAGAGATCACCAAGCAAATAAGCAATTGTATATCAAGCAATTCAATCATTACAATCAATACAGTAATCCCAAATTGTACAAAAATATGTCAAATAACAAATAAACAATATCATACAACAAGGGTGAAAAGTAGGCAAAACCACCAAGGAATTCTCTCCCCAGCAGAGTCGCCACTTTTCTGTAGCGGTGTATTCGTCACTTTATGATTTATTGGTTAAATCAAAAGCAAAGTATATAAAGAATCGAGTCTCTACCGCACTTTTATTTATCCCAAGGAATGGCTAAAAAGCGAACAAAAGCCTAAGAAGTTTTACACATAGAAAACTAATGAAAAGATCAGAGATCTGGGTAAGGGGTTAATTACGCAATGGGAAGGTGTTAGGCACCCAAAACGTCCTAGGTACTCCTAGGGAACCTCTTTTCACAACTTGTTGTACGAATTTTATTTGTTTATGAAATATTTATTGTGCAAACATTGATTGAAGGGATGAGAAAAGAATGTACAAGTTATGTTATTTTTGTGTTTGAACGGATGAACCCGTTGCCTACGTACCTTTCCATGGAAGGTAAGGATCAAAACTCCGTAGTTCGGCTAAAAGATTTCCAAAATATGAGTGGGTTGATTTTAAACAAAAGCCCTAAGGTCTTTCGTTATCCACGGGAGAAAACTCAACCTATACAACCACAAGTCCACCATGTGAGAAAAGCTTCAACTTGCTAGTGAGGGGTTAACCCTATAATAAGCAAGGAAGTCTTACAATTCAATCACTAAGGACAAAACGTGAGATTAACATCAACCAACTGGGATAAATCAAACCTATGGCTAATGTATGAAAGCTTATCAAGAAAGTGGACTTGAGCCACAAAACAATTGAATGGGTGGAATTAACCAATTGGGATTATTCACAAAAAGTGGTCAAGATATGATTAGGATTCAATTCAAAAGAAGTATTGTGAAAATGAAGTTTGAAAAAATCAGAGGCTTAAGGCCTAGGTTTCTAATTTGAAAAGAAGTGAAAATGTTTGCACAAAAGTTTTCAAGTTTTGGATTATCATGCAAATTGAGGTTTAAAGAAACAAAAGGTGGGAGGGTGAGGGATGTAAAACTTCTTAGGTGTTTACCTCTTGAAATCATATGTAGATGATTCAAGTGATTCCTTTGGAATAGGCAACACAAAGCAAAAAAAGCCAATAAAGCAAGATGGATACCAGATGCCAATCAATGGGCTTATACTAGTCTCACAAAGCAAAGAAACAAGGATACCAGATGCAAATCTATGGACTTATACTAGTCTCACAAAGCAAAGAAACAAGGATACCAGATGCCAATCTATGGACTTATACTAGTCTCACAAAACAAACAAAACATGGATACCAGAGGCCAATCAATGGACTTATACTAGTCTCCCAAAACAAACAAAACATGGATACTAGAGGCCAATCAATGGACTTATACTAGTCTCACAAAGGAAACAAAACATGGATACCAGATGCCAATCTATGGACTTATACTAGTCTCCCAAAGGAAACAAAACATGGATACCAAATGCCAATCTATGGACTTATACTAGTCTCCTACCATATCACAGGAAACAACTGCCACTCAATGGACTTATGCTTGCCTCCTCCATGGACAAGAACAAAATGTCACAAAGTAATGAACAATGTTTATGAAATGATATACAATTAATGATGATAAATGCACAAAGGCACACACAAGCAAACATGTACAGATGAATCAAGTAGGCAAACAAACAAGTCAATTAGCACACACTATACACAATCAATTAGGCTCAAGCAAGGTTAGGCTTTACAGCCAACTGGAATGGGGTGATTTGAGCTCTTAACCCTAACATTGAGAGTTAGGGTGAAGCAGATGAAATGGAGATGAGGGGTGTGCCTCATAGCTCTTATCCCTAGTCAGGGAGAGCTTTGATCAATGGAAAGTGTGGGAGTTCAGAAAGTAGGAACTCTTCTCCACAAGTGATTGACTCTATAAGATCTTGGGTACTTATTCACAATGCATCAACACATGGTGTGAGCAAGGTGAATGACACACTGAATAGCAGGAGATGGATTACACATCTCTTTTATCTGCCAATTGCCTCTTAAGAGGACTTTACCTGCTTGGCACAAAATTAAACAATCACAAGCATTGCCTCTTAAGGAGGACTTCAGATAGGTGCTTACCAATAATAGTAGGTCTTCCAGACTACATGAAGATTAGAGATCATACCTAAGTGGTTAATCAACCAAGCAAAAGCAAAGTTCAAATGAACTTAAAGCAACTTATGTACCTGTGGAAACACTAAACAAATCAGTACAAGACTCAGATAAACAGTCACAGTTAATAAGCAACAAATATTCCCAATGTACAAAATAAGTAAACCATAAGGCAAAACTCAAATGAGTTAGCATCAACCTACAAAACACACAAGTGTTAGTAATCAAAAGCAAACAACGATATTCACATGAAGAAGCATCATCAACTATGGCATTTGGATGTTTAAACCTGAAATCAAAACTCAACTGTGAGCAACAAACCACTAGGTCAAAGCCTAGGGTCAAAGATGAAGAAAAAATCCAAAACAGGGGCTGAAATTTAACACAAAGTAACTTCAAACACATATTGACATATTCCAAAAGGTCTCACATCAAAATCAATCACCAAAAGCATTTCATGATCAAAAGAAGTTCAAGGCAATTTCAAAGCTCATATGTGATCATCATGAATGAAAAATTCAAATCAAAACAGAAATAATTCAAATACATCTGAAAAAATTCATGCACATTCAAGACATCTAACATGATCCACATACAAAAAATCAGAAATATTGGAGATCAATTGGCATGGCAATCACATGGTACAAGTTGGACAAGCAAAGGTGTGACACAAATTGTCACACCAAGTTAGCACATGCATAAAACAGAAATGGTAATTGATAAAAATGTCAAACCAAAACCAAAATGTCAAGCAATGTGTCTAGTTTCATCATGCAAAATTTCACATTCATTGGATTAAAGACAAGCATTTCATGATAGGATAAGCAAGGCAAGGTCAAATATGGATACATGCTCACATAACCTAGCACCAAATAATATCCAGCCAAGCACAACTTTGGAAATTATGATCATTAAAAACTAGACAGAAAAAGGAGCAAGATGCAAAAAATTGGAGTGAAATTGATGCATTTTCCTATTTTATATGATTTTTTAAGTTCATGAAAATTTTTGAAATCAAAATGTGAACTAGCATGGCCAAAGGAGGGAAAATGAGAAAATATGAAAGCAATTGAAACAAATTGCCATCGCCCGGAATCGAAGTCAGTATGCATTTGAATGAAGCGCGCCAAGGTGCAAAACTCACCGTTTCATTTATTGAGGTGGCACGGTCAATGCTTGCGTGTTCCAGTCAAAGCGGTATGGACCAACGAATAAGCCAAGCGTGCAAATACATGGACCAATGATAACAAAGCCCTAAGCCAACGTGGAAAACACAGGAAAGCGTGGCCAATGGTGAAAACCGTGGCTGAAAGATGATCTTCATCTTCTTCCTCACGCAGCCAATGAACAGTGCACGATGTTCATACCAATTCCAGAAAATTCTCCCAGAAATCACAATCAAGCACACTAACATGTAGTACATTCAATGGAGATCATGAATCAATGCATAGCTAAGCCTAATTTCACTTATCAAGATCAAATCGAACGAAGTAAGATTCATGCATGAAACTTTAATCTACTATAACTCAGTCAATAGGTCATGAAAATTCACGATTCAAAGCTCAGAATCATCAACATGCTTAGATCTACAATAATATGGCCATGGATTTCAAAATTAAGAGATAAGAATTATGACCTCTTGAAGTACAGATTCAGATTTGGCTTGTTTCAAGGCTTGTGATAGCTCCAATGTTCCTCTATGATGCTTAGTGAGATGATTAATGGAGAGAATGAAGTTCAAACACACTTGAATTCAGCAGATTTTGAAATCACCATGGATGCTTCAAGCTTCGAGTATGCTTCAATATGGCACCAATTGCTTCAATTCCACGTTCAAACTTGTTCAACAAAGCTTCATGATCATGAATCTAGCACTAGAAAAGGCTTGGATGTGAAGAATTTGGAAGAAATTTTGAGAGAAATTTTTTGGTGATTTTGGATCTAGATCTGAAAAATGGTAGTTAATGATGAATGCAGTTGAGATTATCCTTATATATGCCATGCTAATGATGCTGAAATCCTGTTTAAGCCAAAGCTAATTGAAATTAATCAAGTTTTAAGGTGTATGCACAAATTGGATTTTCACCCCCATGCATGGAATGCATGTGTGAACAGTACACAAATCTGATCCAAATTCTCTTAAACAAGGCCCATGCACATTTTTGAATTGGTTTTGTATGCATACAATCATCCAAAATGGTTTTATGAAATTTCTCTCAAAAATCTTCATGAGTGAACACATGATAATGCAAATGGAATTCAAGCCATGTAGTGAGATGTTAAGATACTACAAGTCATGAGGATAATATAGCAAAAAGAACCACTCATTTTGGAGTTTTGGTTGAAAAGTTATGCTCATTTGAAGTCCCATGCACACTTTGCCATGATTTGATCATATCTCCTCAACCACACATCATATGCTCATGATCTTGGACATTTTGGAAATGGGAGAGAAAGATCTACAACTTTCATGTTCAACAAAATTTCATTTGAATCCTTCTTGATGATGTAATATTAAGTTGAAGTTGGTCCAAAATCTTTCCATTTTTGGAAATTCCAAATTATAGGTCACTTGCTATTTTTGGAAATTTTTGACTGGACCTCAAATTCTTCAATGTGAGTGTTTGAAATGTCAAATGAGACTTGTTTGAACATGAATGAAGTATTTCTAATCACTTCCCACCTCCAAATCCACAGTTGACTTTGCAGTTGACTTTCTAAGTCTTCAGATGACTTGACAATGTTTTGATGAAATTCAAGCCTCTACCACTTGGGATTTTACTTCAAAATGACATCATAGCTCATATGAACTCTTGTGAATGATTGTGGGGTCCACATCTCAAGAATGACCACCATCTATTGCTCAATGAATGCCTTGAATTGCTTTGACCTGTTAATGCTTCATCTGCAAGACAAAGGTTAGATGACATATTTTTGTACTTTTGGTTAGTGATTAAAAGAAAAGCAATGACATATAAATGCAAGGAATGCTTGGTGATCCAGAACCATTCTCAAGAAGATGACCCACCCACAGGGAAGGAAGCAAGGTGCACAATGATCCTTGAGGCAATGCAATGTTATGATATGATGCCATGAGGGATCTTAGGGACAAAATTGGGGTCTTACAACGACCTGCGTATCGTGCCTCTCTTTTAATCTCATAATGTAGCTTCTTTTCTCATCTCACTCCCTCGTATGTAAAACGAGTTTCTTTTATGTAATGTAATGTTATGAAGAAAGAAAAGAATTCAATATCAAAGGAGGACAACCTTGAAGATCTTGCTTGGAGAAGCTTAGATCGTTATTAGGTTAACTTAGGTTCTCTCATTGGCTTGGGAGAACAATTACGCTAGGGGCCATAACTGTTTCATTATGTATATATGTTGATGCATGTGAATGTATGTTGATGCATGTGAGAGACGATTTATATGATAAATAAGCCGGTGAGATCAGAATAATTGCAAATTCCCTCAAATTAAATATTAAGTTTATGCTTTTCAAGTTTTAGCACTCATCAAGACTAGTATCGGATAATGTAGGTTTCACCTACGCGAGGTGCATATTCTATATTAGTAAGGTGTGATGGGATAGTTATAATATCCAATTGTTAAAACAATGGGTCAAACTTAACTAAACAAATTATAATAAGATTATATATGTTTAGAAGCAAGAGTTGGAAATGATCCATGTGATGGATTGGAATAAGGAGTTATTCACCCAACTAAAATATTCGAGAGTTGTATTAGATACAATTGGAAGGAGTTCCTACCTAAATAACCTAGTTTTGTGTAATCCGCCTACGCGGACTTAAAACAAAGTGAAATATGGATCTCGACCCACTAGAAAATCTTCCAACGGGATTTTCCGAATCAAATGGTGAGGGTAATTTGTTTTGAGTAAAATAGTGGGAGCATATTTAATTAAAGGCCTAATTAAATATGTTATTGATACTTATATTTTCATTATTTTCATGTATATTACCATGACAACAAACACCTCTAATAACATTTTGCGATCAATCCTTGACAAGGAAAAATTGTCTGGGACAAATTTTCTGGATTGGCACCGAAATCTGAGGATTGTCCTCAAACATGATAGAAAGCTGTATGTCTTGGAGAAACCTGTTCCTGAAGAGGAACCTCCTAGTTCTGCACCTAAGGCAGAAAGAGATGCTTATAAGAAGCATGTCGATGATGCCAATGAAATTGCTTGTCTCATGCTAGCTACCATGAACTCAGAGTTGCAAAAGCAACATGAGAACATGGCAGCGTTCGATATGATCGAACACCTCAAGATGCTCTATCAAGAGCAAGCAAGGCATGAAAGGTTTGAAGTTTCAAAAGCCCTTTTTCAAGGCAAGTTAGTTGAGGGAGCCCCTGTAGGTCCCAATGTGCTCAAGATGATTGGGTATGTGGAAAACCTTGAGAGGTTGGGTTTTCCCCTCGGAAAGGAACTTGCGACTGATTTAATCTTGCAATCATTTCCAGATAGATTCAGTCAATTTGTCCTAAATTTCAATATGAATGATATGGACAAATCTCTTCCTGAACTGCTACCCATGTTAAGAACTGCTAAGCAGAATCTGAAGTCAAAAGAGAAGTCCATTCTGATGATCGAAAATGGAAAGAGACAGAACAAAAGGCCCACCAAGCAGGGTGCGAAAGGGAAAGGCAAGGAAGTTGCCAAACCCAAACCCAGTGTTGCTGCTTTGAAGCCTAGTGGAGGCATAGCAAAAGGAGGCACCTGGTTCCATTGCAGTAAGAACGGACACTGGAAGAGAAACTGCCCAAAGTACCTGGAAGATAAGAAGAATGGAGTAGAGACTTCAACTTCAGGTATTTTTGTTATTGAAATTAATTTATCTACTTCTGCATCATGGGTATTAGATACTGGATGCGGTTCTCACATTTGTACCAATGTGCAGGGACTAAAAAGGAGTAGAGATTTGGCAAAAGGTGAAGTTGACCTACGATTTGGCAATGGAGCAAAGGTTGCTGCTTTAGCCGTAGGAACTTATGTATTGACTTTACCTAGTGGTTTAATAATTCAGTTAGAGAACTGTTATTATGTACCTGCAATTAGCAGGAATATTATTTCTGTTTCTTGTTTGGACAAGTTTGGTTTTTCATTTATAATAAAGAACAATTGTTGCTCAATTTATTTGAATGATATATTCTATGCTACTACACAAATGAATAATGGACTATATGTCCTTGATCTTGAAATGCCTATTTATAACATTAATACTAAAAGGATGAAACCTAATGAGTTAAATCCAACTTACCTTTGGCATTGTCGATTAGGCCACATAAATGAGAAACGCATTTCCAAACTCCATAAAGATGTACTGTTGGACTCTTTTGATTATGAATCATATGAGACATGCATATCTTGTTTAATTGGAAAGATGACAAAGTCTCCATTCACAGGAAAAGGTGAAAGAGCTAATGATCTTTTGGCCCTCATACATACTGATGTATGTGGACCACTGAACATACCAGCCAGAGGAGGTTTTCAATACTTCATCACATTTACTGATGATTTCAGTAGATATGGTTATGTGTATTTAATGAAACACAAATCAGAGTCCTTTGAAAAGTTCAAGGAATTCAAGAATGAAGTACAAAACCAACTAGGTAAGAATATTAAAACTCTTCGATCAGATCGAGGTGGTGAGTATTTAAGCCTAGAGTTTTATGACCATCTGAAAGAGTGTGGGATCCTATCCTAACTTACTCCTCCTGGAACACCCCAATGGAATGGTGTATCTGAGAGAAGAAATCGAATCTTGTTAGACATGGTCCGATCCATGATGAGTCACGCCGATCTTCCAAACTCCTTTTGGGGACATGCACTATTGACAGCAGCTTACACACTTAACCGTGTTCCATCCAAAAAGGTTGAGAAGACACCATATGAGATATGGAGTGGTAAGAAACCACATATGTCTTACATGAAGATTTGGGGTTGCGAAGTTTATGTGAAACGACAAATTTCAACTAAGCTGGAGCCCAAATTCGACAAATGCTTATTTGTGGGGTATCCTAAAGAAACAAGAGGGTATTACTTCTACAATCCTTCTGAGGGCAAACTGTTTGTCACTCGAACTGGAGTTTTCCTAGAAAAGGATTTTATTTCCAAAGGAATCAGTGGGAGGAAAGTAGAGCTTGAAGAAATTCAAGAATCACAAAGCATCGATACACCTGTGGAGGAATTAGAGCAGGAAACACAAGTAGTTGTTGAAGAGCAACCTGCTCAAGTAGAACAAGACCAGCGTAGGTCAAGCAGGATACATCACCAACCTGAGAGATATGGATATCTCATAACTGATCAAGGTGATGTATTAATCATGGATCAAGATGAGACTGTGACCTACCAAGAGGCCATAACTGGTCCCGAGTCTGAGAAGTGTCTAGAAGCCATGAAATCTGAAATGGATTCCATGTACACAAACCAAGTTTGGACCTTGGTAGAGCCTCCTGTAGGAGTTAACCCTATAGGATGCAAGTGGGTCTTCAAAAAGAATACTGACATGGATGGTAAGGTACATACCTATAAGGCAAGACTGGTTGCAAAAGGATATAAACAAATTCATGGGGTTGACTATGATGAAACCTTTTCACCAGTTGCAATGCTCAAATCTGTTCGGATTTTACTTGCTATCGATGCATATCATGATTATGAAATATGACATATGGATGTCAAAACTGCTTTCCTTAATGGGAATCTTCTTGAGGATGTGTACATGACACAGCCTGAAGGATTTGACATACCAGAAGAAGCCCAAAAGATATGTAAGTTACAAAGATCAATCTATGGATTGAAGCAAGCTTCCAGAAGCTGGAATCTTCGTTTTGATGAAATGGTAAAACAATATGGATACATCAAGAACGAAGATGAGCCTTGTGTCTACAAGAAGGTTAGTGGGAGCATGATCGTTTTCCTGGTATTATATGTAGATGACATATTACTCATTGGAAACGATGTCCCTACCCTACAACAAGTAAAGTCTTGGTTGGGGAAATGCTTTTCTATGAAGGACCTAGGTGAAGCAGCCTATATATTAGAAATCAGAATCTATAGAGATAGATCACAAAAACTGCTTGGCCTAAGTCAGTGTACATACATAGACAAAGTGCTGAGACGCTTTAATATGCATGATTACAAGAAAGGATTCATACCTATGCAACATGGCATGTGTCTATCAAAAACACAATCCCCTTCAACTAAGGAAGAAAGGGATCGCATGAATAAGATTCCATATGCATCTGCAATAGGATCTATCATGCATGCCATGTTATGTACTCGACCAGATGTCTCGTATGCTTTAAGTGCAGCGAGTAGGTACCAATCTGATCCTGGTGATGCTCATTGGGTAGCTGTCAAGAATATCCTTAAGTATTTGAGAAGGACTAAGGACTCATTCTTGATATATGGAGGTCAGGAAGAGTTGGCTGTAATTGGATACACCAATGCTAGCTTCCAAACAGATAAGGATGACTTTAGATCGCAATCTGGTTATGTGTTTTGCTTAAACGGTGGCGCTGTGAGCTGGAAAAGTTCAAGGCAAGATACTGTTGTTGATTCTACAACCGAGGCCGAGTATATTGTTGCCTCAAGTACAGCAAAGGAAGATAATTGGATCAAAAAGTTCATTAGTGAACTTGGCATAGTTCCTAGCATTGTGGATCCCATTGGTCTCTATTGTGATAACAATGGTGCTATCGCACAAGCTAAGGAGCCTAGATCTCACCAACGATCCAAACACATACTTAGGCGTTATCACCTCATTCGAGAGATAATAGATAGAGGAGATGTGAAAATATGCAGAGTATCTACACTTGACAATATTGCAGACCCACTAACAAAGCCTCTTGCGCAGCAGAAGCATGATGGCCATACTAGATCTATGGGCATTAGGGGTATGCCTGATTGGCTCTAGTGCTAGTGGGAGATTGTTGGTGTAAGCCCTAGAGGCCAATACTTTTGGTACTTGTATCGAATTATTTATTAATAATAAAAGGCTTTTTCTTTATTATGTTTGTTTAATAAAGTCCCTAGAATAGCTAGTCCGTTTAATGTATCGAGTATGACTTAATCATGAGATCACATTAAACATAAGGACACTATTCTTAAAGTATCCGTAGTCGAGCTTTATTGTGAAGTGGGATAACATTAAAGCATGAAGACTCTTATGTTTATAGACTGATGATCACATCTCATGGATCATGGATAAGGAGTTATCAAGTCTTAAACATAGGTATGAATATTAAGAGTAATATTTATACTGGATTGACCCGCTATGAGAATACTATATAGAATGTTATGCAAAGTGTCATAAGTTATTCTCATGGTGATAATGGTGTATACCACCCTTCGACTTGAAACCACTATGGACCCTAGATGTAGAGTCGAGTGCCTTATTGCTGATCAAACATTGTCCGTAACTGGATGACCATAAAGACAGTTGATGGGTACTCCACGAAGCATGCTAAGGGACATGAGTGACCTAGATGGAATTTGCCCATCCTGCGTAACAGGATAAATGTCTATGGGCCCAATATTGAACTGGACAAGGATGACACGGTCTATGCCTTGTGTTCAATATAGACATAAGGGCAAAAGGGTAATTATACACATAAGTATTATCACAGAAGGATTTGTCAAATCACATGAAATTTTCGTGTCTTGGGTAGCAGTGATGTGTTGCTAGATACCGCTCACTGCTTATTATGTTAAATGCGTGATTTAATATAATTGTCAATGCCGCGAAAACCTACAGGGTCACACATAAAGGACAGATTGATGAGAGATAGAGTAACTAAGGAACAATTTAATTAAGTAGAATACGAAATATGGTAAGGTATCACGTGCTTAAGTGATTTTGGCATATTATAAGATATGGGTAACATACACTTAAGTGGGCTTTTTAGCTTATAGCCCACACAATTGATTCTATAAATAGAACCCTTGTGCAGAAGCATTAGTGCAGTTGCAATTTCATTTCTCTCTCTCTCTCTCTCTCACTCAAAGCCTTCATTCGTAGCAGCTAGCACTGAGATTGAAGGAATCCATTCGTGTGGACTGAGTAGAGGCGTTGTCATCGTTCAACGTTCGTGATCGCTCCGTAGATCTGCATCAAAGGTTACAATCGCCACAAGAGGTAACGATTCTATCACTGATCATGCCTATTCGTAAGGATCATTAAAGGAGAAATTTTAAATTCCGCTGCATTTTGGATCACCCTTCTCCTTCAGTCAGAGTCTTAGGTAGTCAAAACCAGTAAATGATATGACTTTGTATGAAACTTATTAATGCATCCTGGTTGACTTTTGTCAATGGAATCTCTTCGACCCATTTGGTAAAGTAATAAATAACCACTAACATGTATTTGTGACCTTTTGGAGATGATGGTTGAATCTCACCAACCAGTTCTAACACCCATCCCCTGAAGAGCCCTGGTTTCACCACTGAATGCAACTTCTTTGCAGGGACGTGTTGGATTTCAACATGTTTTTGACATTCTTGACATCCTTTGGGGAACTCTATGAAATTCTTCAACATGGTTGGCCAATAGACCCATTGTCGAAACAAAATCCACTTCACTTTGTGGCCATCCTGATGTGCATCACATGATCCACTATGGACGTCAAAAATTGCCAAATATGCCTTGTTTTCACTAATGCATTTCAAAAAGACCCCCTTTGGGATCTTCTTGAACAATTTGTTACTCATGATGATTTAACTTAGTGCCCTATATTTTAGTTTTTGGTTTTTTGTCCTCGTAGGGTTTTCTAAGTACTCTACGATTGGTCTACACCAAACTCCACATGACATGTTATCGATGGCCAAAACATCATATTCCTTAGCTTTCACGTACTTCATTTCCCCCCAGTCCTGAAGCCTTTGTAAATGTGGGAATTAGTTTCTTTGATGAAGGGATATTAGTAGGGATCAATTCCTTATGACCTTAATTAGTGCCTCTAGTTTCTCCTTGGGAACTTTGTATCCAGAAGAAATTTGATCCATCATATTTGCTTCTTGGTTTTGTAATTGGGGTATGTAAATGACATCAATCGAGTCAAACTTTTCTAGTAAGGATCTAGCTAAGATGAAATATGATATTAAGTTTTCCTTGGTACATTTGTACTCTTCGGTTAACTATTTTAACACTAACTTTGAGTCACATTTGATTACAACTCTTTTTTCCCCCGTGTTGAGTAGAATTTTAAGGTCGAGTATTAATGCTTCGTATTTGGCCTCATTGTTAAAACAATGGTCCATGACTCTATACTTGAACTTGGTTGGAATTCCTTTGGGTGAAACTATCAAGACTCTGATCCCAGTTCCTTCCCAATGACTTAAACCTTCGAAGTACAAGTCCCAAGGCTTCGAACCTACGTAGTTCTACGTCATTTCAACAACTGCGTTATCGACTATAAAGTCAGCCACAATTTGTTCTTTTATGTCCTTCAGAGGCGTATATGTTAGGGAATATTCAGTTAAGGCTAAGTCCCACTTCTCGATTCGACTGTGTAGAATGGGTTTAGAGAGCATATGTTTGATAATTTCGAAATGAGAGTAAATGTAAACATCAACTGACTTTATATAATGTTTCAATTTTGTATAGGATAAATACAAACATAGATATATTTTTTTCTATTTCACTATATCTAGGTTTTACGTCATTCAGAACTCTACTAAGATAGTAAATGGCGCTTTCAACGCCATTCTCGTCCACTTGAGCCAACATACTACCCATTGTCAACTCTAGTGCAGATATGTCAATTTCATATGCTTCTATTTTGCATGAGGCATTAGGATCGGAGGTTGTGTTAGGTAGGATTTTATCTCATTTAATTCCTTTTGATGCTCCAATTCCCATATGAATTTTCTCCGCCTTTCAGTCAAAGTAGTGGCGAGAATGCTTGAGTTTTTCCATTTAGGTTGGAAATAAATCTTCTTCGAAAGATGATTTCCCTAGTAATGAATGCAATTGCTTTTTGATTGAAGGGGCCTCGTCTCTAATATTTCCTTAGTCTTTTTTTGATTTATTTCAATTCCTTTTTTATGGACTAAAAATCCAATAAAATATCACGCACTAACAAAAAAGTCACACTTCAGGGGATTCATCTTTAGACCATGTTTCCTCATCCTTTTGAAGAATTGTTGAAGGTGGTCGATGTGACCATCTTTGGATGATGATTTAACAACAATTTAATCTTATAGACCTGCATAAAAGCCTCTATGAAATCATGGAAAATAAGATTCATTTCCATTTGGTACGTTGTGCCAACATTTTTCAATCCAAAGGGTATTAACGACCCATTTGTAGGTCCCAAAAGCGCCTGAGCACCTGAATGTTATTTTAGGCACATCATCTTCAGCGATGACAATCTGATTGTACCCAGAATAGCCATCTAACATGTTTAAATATATATGGCCAGTTTCCAAGTCGACAAGCATCTTTGTGATTGGCATGGGATACTCATCTTTAGGGGTAGCTTTGTTCAGATCTCTGAAATCTATGCATAACCTTAAAGTCTCATTCTTCTTAACTACTGGAACTTTATTAGCAAGCCAGTCGACATACCTACTGTCCATATGAATTTTCTTTTCATCAACCTTTCAATTTCTTCTTTTATCTTTGACATAACCGATGCATTGAATCTTCTTGGTAACTGCTTCACAAGTTTCTTTCCCGGCTGAATGGGCAACGTCAACTCCACTAATTTGCGACTAAGGCCTGACATTTCGTCTTACTCCCATGAAAAGAAATCTTTGTAGTTCTTGAATAGTCACACTACCTGGTTCTTCGAACCCGGATATATCTTGGCACTGATGTATGTAAGCCTCTTAATCGACCCATCTCCCATGTCGATTTCTTCCAAAGAATCATGTGCTTTAATTTTTTCATTCAAAATTGTTGGGTATTTTTCAAAGCCCAAAATCTCATTGTCATAGATGCAATCGATCCTCTAGTCGAGCGTGTATTCTACAACCCTTACCATGTTGGCCTCACCAGCCAATTCATGGTGTAACTTAGCTTCCAGGGCCATCTTTTCTTGTTGGCTGACTAGGTAGGTTGTGATTCGAGACCATGTGTATGACTTAGCTCTATATTTGGATATTCTAGACAACTCATTTTTCATTTTTACCTCTTGGCCCATTTTTATGCGGGTTTCGACCACATAGGTCGTAATCTTGGTCCAAGCATTCAACTCAGACATAGTAAGGTTCATTGTCGTCCCATCCTGTTAGGGATATTTCACCATCTTTAGAGGGCTCTTCTCCCCTGATTTCTCTTTCCCACATGAAACCATGGGTTGGGTGTAGTCTTACTGAATGGGACACATTATCCTGAGGCCTGAAACCTGGTCCTTTGGTGGACATGGTGCTATGTTCGCTAGGTTCTTGTCGAAGGTCCTCCTACTAACATGATTTACTTTTGCCATGTAGTAGCTTTGGTCTGCCTCCACATTCTCCACTATGCCATCTTCTTTCCATATAGATATCTTTTGATGAAGATACAATGGTACATCATCGATACCATGTATCCATTCATTTCCTAGCATTATATTATAATTAACTTTGGAAGGTACAACCATAAATAGGGTAGGTCGGATTGTAGTCCTGACAACTAAGTCCACCTAAATTGCCCTCATAATTTGAGAGTACCATATTATGAGGCATGAGGTCTGTGTCAAATTTACATATCCTTCTCAGTAGGGAAGGTAGCAGTGGATTGACTATTGTGCTACTATCGATCAAGACAATATTGACACCATAATTGTCAGCTTTGGCATTGATGAAGAGTGGTTTTAAGTGTCTCTTCATTTCTAAATCAATATTCTCAAAAATGGAATTATGATCTTCCATGCTATCACTATTGAGGTTTCGGAAACAACCGAACCGACCGAACAGAAGAAATGCTCTTCTAAGAAAAGGAAGAAAAGGACTTATAGAAGAGTCGCCACCAAATTTTATTTAATTTCCTCGTAAGAGGGGAGAGGGAAAATAGTCAATAAAACCCTCAAAGAGAAAAAAATAAAGGATAAAGAATTGGTCTCGCAACCAAGATTGGGTTCAGAATTCGATTATGCAAGGGGAAGGTATTATCACCCCTCATGTCCATGGTACTCCATGGGAACCAATTAAGTTGTCTGCATGTGTGGGTTTTTATCTATAAATTTGCTTTATTTTCAAAAGAGTGTGAAAGAATGATATTTGTGGTTTTTTATTATTGTGCTCGCCAAGGATTGTGGCCCTTGTGCCTACGTATCATTCATCGAGTGATGAGGAATCAGAGCTCCGTAGTTCAAAGTAGAAAAATATTTGTGGGTTACTTGATTTTACATTTGACAAAATAGTTTTTGGTGTGATTCCCTGAGGCACAAAAATGATTTTTATGGGTTGATGTTGATTTTACCTTCAAAAAGGGTTTATGAAAAAAGAGTGTTTGTGATTATATTGCATTAAAGACTTATGGGTGGTGGCGAATATTTCAGACAAACAAGTCAAACTTCTTGTGTCCAAAATAATTAGAGTAAGGGTAGGAGAGTTCCATCCTTGCTAATTCTCCACCACTTAAGGTTCGTGGCGCACAATACTAATCATATTTTTATTCTTTTTTGAGTTTGATTATGAAAATACCTCTTGATGTTGGATCAATGGTTTATTGCTTTTGATTATGAAATGGTGATGTACATGAATATATTCAAAGTAACCAAGAAAGAAATTAAGGGTCTCATTGTAAGGTAGCCCAAGAGAAAGCCTTGTGTGTGCAAAAATGACCTAAGATAATAAGTGGATAATGGTATTATAGTCATGTCTCCCTAAGGTAGTGCCATGATGCCATTCTTACAATAAAAGATTGCAAGTTACATATGAAAATAAAAGTTAGGGCAAACTGTCAAGGGATTAGGGAAAGGTCTCCAAGCAAGGGTCCTAAATGAAATCTTCTAAGTCCAATGGTTGATTACATATGAAATACATCATTTTGATCTTATAATTTTATCATGTTTTGGTTGTTTTTGATTGTATGATGACATTAAATAGAAAATGATAAAGATGCATGAGGATACATATACAATAATGATGATGGTGAGTACTTGAAAATTAATTTCAATGCAATAAAGTTGACATAAAAGTAAATCATAAGATGATAAACAAGATTAACAATAATAATGGTTAGTGATGAATATTTAGTGGTTAGTTAAATGTACAAAGTAACCAATTATGGATTATCTATCGATAGATCAAAGGACTCAAAATATGGCGCATCAAGGGGTAAGTTAGCATTGATGCAAAGTATTGGAGATGATCCATGATCATATCTAACAATAGATTTGAACCAAAGAAAGTTATACAACCCCAAGTCCATCTATCAATGGTTTTACTAATGGAGTATTATATCACTCCAATGATTACAAGTTGAAGATTGATTTAATGTACAAATCAAGCATTAAAGCACAAGTGTTAGATGGTTAGTGGTTAATGGAAGTAAGCACAATCAAATGGATCAACAAGATAGGATCACAAGTATGGTTTCAACTATGCATGAAATGGTTTAAGTATGGTTAAATAGAGGTAACCTATCAATGCCCTAAAGTATCATGGATGATCGATTGCTCATTGACTGATAGGTTTGAAGTATTGAAGGTTTTATCAACCCTAAAAACCAAAGCCATGACCAATAGACTTCATCAACCATTATCAACAACAAAGGGTAAAAAAGTCAAAATAAAATAAATGAAAAGGGAAATAAAATATATGGTTGAAAAATAATCAAGGTGTATTTACAAAATATTTTGATTAAAAATAAAATAAGGGGTGAAATAAATGTAAAGAAAATGAATAAAATGAGAAAATAAGAAAAAGAAAGGGAAAAAAAGAAAGAAAAATAACATGGGGTGTTGGGGGTTGAACCCCTGGCCTTGAGGTCATGGGGTCAACCCCCATCCACTGAGCCACACACCCTTGGTGATAAACAAACACGTTCAGAGAATAAAATAATAAACAAGTAATTAAAAAAACACGCGTGCAAAGCTCAACTTATCAGAACGTGACAACAAATATTTTTAAATTCAAAACAGATGAATCATGTGCTAACCAACATACACAAAGGTCATTTTCAACCTTGGAACTCAGGATTTGGACTTCTACAACTCGTGTTTTTTTAGGAATCAAACATGGATTCAATTCCCAACACATCAGTGCTGCCTTCTCCACATTCATGAGCCATTGATTGGTTCTGAGTGTGGAGTATTTTACATGAACTTAGACGTGAACATAACCCTAAAAATGAAATTAAATGTTGGATATTAATCAATCGAGGCTTAGACCATAGGGCTTAGCATTAGAGAGAGAAATAAAGTAAGATGGTAACTTGTTTGAGGTGAAATGATGAAGGTAACTACCTTATCAAAACCGGTTTCTGATGAAGGTTCCAACGGGTATGAGTATCTAAGGTGAGGTGTTTTCAAGTGGTTTTGATGATTCAGAAAGCTTGAAGGATGTTTGGTGAAGGTTTCTGGATGGTTAAATGAGGTTGAAGTTGCTTAAAACTCAGAAATCGAAACTCTATTTTGGGGGATGAAAGTTGGATTTGAAGTAGAGGATTCTTGGCTTTGGAAGCTTGGTTCAATAGTGGAACATCATTCCCTATTTATAGGGAAAGTGTTTGAGTGTTTTGGAGAAGAAAAAAGGTGATTTCTTCAGAAAATGGTGAAGCCCGAAAATGCCAAAAAATGAAGCTTGTTAGAGAAGTGTTCCTAATGCTTTTTCCTGCTAATCCTCTCTACTCAGTCTTTGCAACTTGAACCAATTAAGTGAAGCAATGTAGCTTTAATCAGTGTTGTTGTCCCTTTGGATTTTATCCATTTTTGGCAAAATTCTCCTTTTTGAACATGAATCAGATTTGCCTCCATGTGACTTGATTTCGACAAAGTTGACTTGAAAACTTGTCACATAATGATATACTATGCATTAGGTATCATAAGAGATCAAAACAAAAAGGTTTAAGGAATTAATGCATGACATTTGCAAAATCTTGCTGATGTGTACTGATGTGTGCACCATGATGAATCACCAACTTTGAACTTGGGCCAAATAAAATTGGCTCGTGCATTTTGCATGAAACTTAGGCTAATTACTCTTTGACATTCCCTTGAAAGTTTTAAAAAATAAGCAGATCAAAAGGATTTGTGATATCGAAATGGCGTTGAGGTAAGGTGGAGGTCATGGACATGTTTCTAGGGCTGACTAGGCACCTTGACCAATCCAAAATTTGAGGTCATTTCTCAATGAATTAGGTCTTGGACCTTGAAACAAAGTTGAAAAGGGATTTAATTAGGACATTTGGATCAAAGAATATATCCAAAAGTTTGAAAGGTGAAAGGGTTATGGGGTTTGGAACAAATGATAGGCCAAACTTGCCAAAACATGACGAACCAACATGCCCTAAAAATGCCATTTTGAGATTTATTGAATTACAAGGCACCCACATGAATGTTTGAAGCTCAAATGATAATATCTTGATGGAAAACAAGCCTTGATATCTTGTGGGATGATTGTTGGTCAAGTTAATGGATGAAACCAATGCATTCAAGTTGAAAGTTCAAGACCAAAATAAGAACTTGTACCATGGATGAAATGGATGTTTAATTGATGGATTATGGTTGAAAATGACTTGAATTAAATGTGAATGTGATGATGGATGATGAGGTGATCAAGTGAGGTAAGGCATAAGAACAAAGGATTGCACAAATTAGGGTTTCTTGGATCACAAGTTTCATCAAAGGCCATAGTCATACAAATTAGGGTTTGGGGCGTAAAAGGTCTCTTGGAATGATTCACAAGGTTATGGTATGAACAAAGGTTGGATATTAGGGGTCCTCAAAGATAAGGTCATGGCACAAGGTGAATGATGACTTGTACAAGCAACTTTGGATCAAGAACTAAGGTTGAGGTTCATGGATGACCTAGATAAATATTCAAAGTCTTCCATGAGGACTCACCATCTAATTAGGGTTTTGGAGGTGAGTGAGATCTCTTGAGTGATCCTCCAAGTTCAAAGGATTCTTGAGGATGAAGATTAGGGTTAAGGTGGCTTTGGCACACCTAACCATGACCCAAGGGTCTTGATGTTTCTAAGATGAACATCATTCCTTGAGTTTGAGCTTGTTTACTATGAGTGTAGATGCACATGAAATAATGTATAATTGATGCATGCTTATGCATTAGGGTTATGGAGGTTGTATGAAGGTAGGGTGGATCTGAGGGCATGACAACTGCGCTTATTTAATCTTCTATACCTGAATGGATGGATAGCAATGGCTTCCAAACCTTCAAGGTAGGAGAGGATTAAATACAAATAAATAGTATCCAAAAATTTGCCTTACTGGGGATGAAAGTGATATGAAATGATATGCTGGAGATTATATGGAGGAAAATGTTTACGGAAAGGAAAATAACCTTGTTATGAGTTTATCTGTTGGGGAAATGAATATGACATCGTTTGCTTCACTAGGGAGGAAATGGCTATGATGACTATGTATGATATGCAATACATGTTATGTTATACAACATAAGTGTCTCTTCAAAGAGGAAAATTTAACGACTAAAGTTATAGGAAGAAAGGTGGGAAAAGAAACTCCGTTAGGGATAATTTTCTTATGTAAAAAGTGGTGTAAAATCCCTAGCAAAGGCTGGGAAGATCTAAAAACGAGTGATAACCATCCCTAGAAATGACTGGGAAGGCTAAAAAAAGTGGGGACTGCCCCTAGCAACGGCTGGGGAGGAAGAAGTTTAATGATGATCCCTAGCAATGGCTGGAATACCTGACTTCTGTTGGGGAGATAAAATAGTTCAGCGATGATTCCTAGCAATGGCTGGAATACCTGACTCTATTGGGGAAAATCCCTAGCGACTGGTGGGAAGTTCCAAAATCTGAAAAGGACAATTCCCTAACAACGATTGGGAAGGTCGGAAGTTTGAAATACAGTCCCTAGCAACTGTTGGGAAGGAAGATTTGAATTTTGTGATGAACATCCCTAGCAACGGCTGAGGAGAAATGAGAAATTTCTTGAGTAAGATCTGGATGCAGTTTTAAAGAGTATACTTATGATGCAATGTTATGTATGCTAAATGGCGATGTGTGTTCAGGCTGCTGGGGAATATGCAAATGCAAGGTTTATGAATTGTGCCAAGTATGATTGGGCTCTGAGGGGGATAATCAGTTGGGGGTGCCAATAATAATTGGGCTTTGAGTTTGCTTGGGGAGAGTGGAACTGACTTCCCGACATCGGAATTTGGATCTTCAAATGCCCAAGCTGCGTCAGGTGCAAGTTGCTAGTTGTTGATTATCCTACTGAGGATTTTTTTGATTGGGCCAAGTCCAAGGGAGTTTGTGGCTTTGCGGTGTTGGGTATACCGAGCATATTGGACTATGGTTACCCTTAGGTACTTTGAAAGAAAAGTAACTTCGATATTTCCGTTTGAAATATGTTTTAGTAAAAATTATTTACCCAAAATTTTCAATGCAATGTTAATTAAAGATAATCACACTTCACAAATAAAGCAGGAAAAATAAAAATATTGAGCATATTTGGTGGAAATGGTTTTATTGATATAGAATGATCTCGAAAGTGGGTAAGTTAATACAAGAAAGCAATTCCTAAAAGACGTGATTGTGAAAATAAATTGAAAAACTAATAATGGCAATGTAAATAAGTCGAATTTCCACTAAGTTTCGATTATGCTATAATCCTTATATCCTCGAAGGTCCTCGAATCTTGCTTCGGAAGAAAGTGATTGGATTGACTTTGATGGGGAATGCGAAAGATTCTTTATGGACTACAACCTCTCTCTTTTATGAATCCCTATTTTTTTCCTAGACCGTCCTTTCGGGTTTTCAGTCTACCAGGATACCCATTTTTGCATAAGCCGCCCTTTGGGTTTTCAACTTATCGGGATCTTTTTTTTAAGCGTAGTAATTTTTAACTGCGTCCGTATTCACAGGGGATGGAATATCTTCACCATTCATAGTTGAAAGCATTAAGGCTCCTCCAGATAAGACCTTTCTTACAACATATGTGCCTTCATAGTTTGGTGTCCATTTTCCCCTTGGGTCAGTGTGAATTAGAAGAATATTCTTCAAGACTAGGTCTCTAACCTTGAGGCTTCAGGCAAAGACCTTCTTGTCAAAAGCCCTCTTGAGACGCTTTTGGTATAGTTGGCCATGGCAAATGGATGCCAAGTGGTTTTCGTCAATGAGGTTCAGTTGGTCGAATTTGGCTTGTACCCACTCAGCTTCGTTAAGCTTGATGTTGATCAAGATCCTTAAGGAGGGAGTCTCTACTTCAACGAGAAGGACCGCATCCATGCCATACATGAGAGAGAAGGGGGTTAGAGGTTCGTACGGAAGTACGGTTTCCATGCAACGCAAATGGGAGCATCTCATTCCAATCCCTTATAGCTTTCTACCATCTTTTGCACGATTTTCTTGATGTTTTTATTAGCTGCCTCAACATCACCATTCATCTTTTGTCGATACGGTGATGAGTTATGATGTTCTATCTTAAAGCTCTTGCATAACTCTTTCATTATCTTGTTATTGAGGTTAGAACCATTATTAGTAATGATCTTATTTGGGACCCCATAACGACAAATGATTTCTTTCTTCAAGAAACGAGCCACTACTTGTCTTGTGACATTTGCGTATTAGATTGCTTCCACCCATTTAGGGAAATAGTCTATGGCAACCAAGATAAAGTGATGTTCGTTTGAGACAGTTGACTCGATGCACCCAATCACATCAATTACCCACATGGAGAAAGGCCAAGGGGATGTTAAGGCATTGAGTGGAGCTGGTGACACATGTATCTTATCGGCGTAAATCAGACATTTATGGCATGTTTGCACATGGAGGTAGAAATCAACCTCCATGGTCATTCATCAATAGCCCTCCCTCAATATTTTCTTGACCATCATGTGTCCACTGTCATGCATCCCAAAGGAGCCTTCATGAATTTCCATTATAATATGGTTTGCTTCGCTTTTGTCTATGCATCTAAGCAAGACCGAATCATAATTCCTTTTGTATAGTACATTTCTCCTTAAGAAGAATTTGGCCGAGAGCTTTTGAAGGTACTTCTTATCTGTGATGGATGCATTCTCAGGATATTCTTGGTGGTCCAAGTACCTCATGAGGTCATAGAACTAGGGATGGCCATCAGACTCGTCTTCGGTTGCCAAACAGTAGCCTAATTCGTACAAGTAGTCCAGGTGGAAAGTTGGTGCTTCATTTTTCTACTTAACCTTAAATATGGATGAAAGAGTAGTTAGGGCGTTAGCCAAATGATTCACCTCTCGAGGGATATGATGGAAGGTGATCTCATCAAAGTACGAGATTAACTTCAAGACATGCTCCTTATACGAGATCATCTTGTGATCTCGAGCTTCCCAATCCCATTTTACTTGGCTGATTACTTGGGCTGAATCTCCATAGACTTCAAGAATTTTGATCATTAGGTCAATAGCAGCTTCAATGCTGAAGATACATGCCTCGTATTCCACTATATTGTTGGTGCAAGCAAAGCACAACCTTGCGGTGAAGGGTATATGAAAACCAGTCGGGGATGTGATGATTGCCCCAATTCCATTTTCTTAGGCGTTAGAATCTCCATCAAACACAAGTTTCCAACGTGATCCAGGTTCTGGTACTTCCTCGGGACCGGGAGTGTTACAATCCTTTATCAACATGATATCCTCGTCATGGAATTCAAAGCGCATGGACTGATAGTCCTCCAAAGGTTGGTGAGTAAGATAGTCTGATAAGACACTTCCTTTAACCGCTTTCTAGGTAGCATATTAAATGTCGTACTCGATTAGGGACATATGCAAACGGGCGACTCTACCAGTTAGAGCAGGATTCTCAAAGATGTACTTGACATGGTCCATCTTGGATATTAGGAGTGTTATATGCATAAGCATGTATTTCCTTAGGCGTTTAGCATCCCAAGCAATTGCACAACATGTCTTTTCAAGCATCGAATATCTACTCTAGCAATCGGTGAACTTCTTGCTCAAGTAGTATATGGCGTGCTCTTTCCTTCTAGTTTCATCATGTTGACCGAGGACACACCCCATGGATCCCTTGAGAAACATTAGGTACATGATGAGAGGCCTGTCTGGCACATGAGGCATTAGAATTGGAGGTTCTTACAAATACTCCTTGATCTTCTCAAAGGAATTTTAGCAATTTTCATTCCACACAACTGCCTGGTCGTTGCGAAGTAGCTGGAAGATTGGCTCACAGGTGGCCATGAGGTGAGATATGAATATGGAGATGTAATCCACAGACCTCTTTCTCAGTTTTCGGTGTAGGCATAACTTAGATGGACTTAACCTTTTCGGGATCAACCTCAATTCCTCGTTGGCTGACAATGAACCCTAGCAGTTTTCTGGATCGTACCCCAAAGGTGCATTTGCTAGGGTTTAGCCTCAACTTGAATTTTCTTAGCCTTGCAAATAGTTTCTCCATATTGACTAGATGTTGCTCTTCGGTTTGATATTTGGAAATCATGTCGTCAATGTAGACCTCAATCTCTTTATGAATCATATCATGAAAGAGCGTGATCATTACACGTTGGTATGTTGCATCCATATTCTTTAGGCCGAAAGGCATCTCTTTATAGCAAAAGGTTCCCCATGGGGTGATGAAAGTTGTTTTCTCTATGTCATCCAGGGTTATATTAATCTGGTTGTAGCTGGAGAAGCCGTCCATGAAAGAGAAGACAGAGAATTGAGTTGTATTGTCTACTAGCACATCAATGTGCGACAGTGGGAAATCGTCTTTTGGACTAGCTCTAATCAAGTTTCTATGGTCAACATACATTCTCACTTTCCTATCCTTCTTGGGCACAAGCACAATATTTTATATCCACTGAGGGTAGTTTTCTACTGCTAAAAAACCTACTTCAAGCTGTTTTTGCACTTCCTCCTTCTCAATTTTTACTTTACAAACGAACATTCTTCCTTGAGGGGTAACCGATGGACCACGATGTCAGTGTCAATATAGGGCATGTCTTGGTAGGACCAAGCGAACACATCCATATGCTCTTGTAGAAGCTTGACCAATTTTTCTTTCACATTATCTTGCAGGTTAGAGCCTATTCTGACCTCTTTCACTTGCTCCTCGGTTCCAAGATTTACAACTTCTACTGATTTTTCATGTGGTTGGATGACCTTTGACTCTTGCCTTATCCGACAAGCTAACTCCTCGGGGAGTTCACAATCTTCCTCATAGTCTTCGTCAGCGTGATTGATTGGATTGTCAAAGTCATATGGGACCATAACATTACTGTTATTGGTGGAAATCGAGGGGAATCTGCATGATTAAGGGTTCATGCTTTTATTTTTATGAGGGAGAGTAAAAAATGAGTGAAAACTTAAAAATAAAATAATAAAACATTGCCATTTTTTGTTTGTTAAATGAAAATAAAAAATAAATGAAAGACAAGGAATACAATTTGAATGCAAAGGATGATTTCATTGATTAATTTGATTGAAAATTAAAGGGGCCCTACAAATGGTTCCCCATGCCTTGGGCATAACATGGTTCTTTTTCTTAAAGAAAAACAAAAGAAATGGGAAATTACTTTTCAACCATGGTAACTTCGGGTATCTCAGTTGATGTCCACTTTGTTAGCTCTTGACCTTCCAATCTTTGATAAACCAGTCCAACATTGTCAATTACACCGCCTTCTTCTTCTTCCACTGCACAAAATTTTCTATCCACAAGGTGTCTGGAGCTTGTGAAAATATCGGGTAACGGGAGCACTTGTCCCTCCACAACATTTGTTGTTGTCTTCTTCACAGTTGATGGTTGGGAATGGTGTCCCAAATCGAAGCGGTCCTTGTTCACGGGAAAATCCAACACTCTTCCCCAACCTTTAGGGTAACCAACTTCAATGACAGTTATAGCATCCTTCCAAGATACCATCGGGAATTCATCATTCTTCACCTCTTTCACGGGGGAACCATTTCCATATTAACTACTTCAAAGGATTGAAACGGGGTTTCATGCACTTCACCTCCAACCTATACGTAGCAAAAAGATGCTATATTGATTACCATGATATCCTCTTCACCTTCACCCAGCACTAGCTTATTATTGACTACGAATTTCAAACTTTGGTGGAGATTCAATGTGACGGCTCCGACTGAATGAATCCATGGTTGTACGATAAGACAATTATAAGCATGGTATATGTCCATGACATAAAATGTTATGAAAAAGGTGTGAGGTCCAATTTTGATTGGTAGGTCCACTTCTCCTATCACCGTACTTCTTGTGCCATCAAATGCTCTAACAACCAACTCACTAGGTTTCATCAACAACCCTTCAATAGTTAACTTTGACAATGAACTTTTTGGCAACATGTTCAGAGATGAACCGATATCCACCAAGACCCTAGTCAAAATAGTGTCTACACATTCAATGGAAATGTTTGGGGCCTTAATATGGTTCCTTCCTTCGGAAGGAAGTTCATTGTTAATGAATCCCAAGCTAACACTGGCAGATATGTTATTAACCACTCTTTCGAATTGACATACAAAAATTTCTTGCGGAGCATGGGCAACCCTCAAGAACTTTACTATGGCATCTATATTCCCTTCGGAGCATATCAGGAAAGACAACATTGAGATTTTCGATGGTGTTTGGTTGAGTTGATCAACCACTTTGTAGTTGCTCTTCTTAATGATGTGCATAAACTCCTCCACCTCACTGATTGGTGTGGAATCTTGCCTTTGATGATTACCTTCAATTTTTCCCTTATCTTGGTTAGATGTTCCACAATTGTCAAAAACAGGAGGCACGAGTGCAAATATCTTTCCACTTCTTGTCACTCCACTAGTGTAGGTTATGTTCATTGGTCGCTCATTGGGTGTTATTGGCTCATCTTGTACTTTCTATCCATGAGTATAGACTGTGGAGTCGTATATCCAAGGCATTGCCTTTGTATCTTCGAAAGGGAACGGAGTAGGCACAGTTATCACTAAGGGAACAACTAGATTGACAGAAATGGTCATTTGTGACAAATCATATGGATTTTTAGTGGTTGCACTTGGTCATACGGTATTTCCAAGGTTGCCACATCTTCACTAGTGGAAAGATGCTCCACCACTAAGGTTCCTTGGTCTATAAAATCTTGAACAACGGTCTTCAAAACTTCACAATTTTGAGGGTTGATTAAACAATGCTCACAGACATCATCACAAAGCGAAGACTAATTACTCTTCATCAAAAGATTCTCGATGTCAATCAGGGGGTCTTTAACTCATCCACTCGGGACACCAACTTCTTCTTCTCTTCTACTTCTGACATGTTTACAGCCAGCTTGTTGTATGGCGGCATGGGGTTGTTGTTCATGTTCGGCCCATTCAGAGAAAATGTGATGGCTTTTGATTCAATTAGTTCTTGAACTTTATACTTCAAAGCCTTGCAGTTTTCTATTGAGTGATCGGGAGCGCCAGAGTGGAACTTGCACCGGCCATTTGCATCATAACCGGGAGGAAGGACTATAGGTGGAGGTCCTAACTCCCTCAAATGCACTAGTGATCCACGGAACAAGTATGGTAGTAAACAACTATAAGGCATAGGAACTGGGTTGAACCTTCTTTCGGGCCTTCTTTTTCTTTGTTGTTGTTAAGGGTAATAATGTTGTTGTTATTGTTGTTGTGGTTAATATGGAGTAGATTGTTGGTTAGCTCGTTGATCAACTGGGATGGCATATGGTTGTTGATTCTGAATTGGTGCCACGATGGAAACTTGTTGGTATGGTGCATGATACATCGACGCCTTTCCTCTAACAACACCAGTTGCATTGGTTTCACCCTGTCTCTTCTTACCATAGGCAACAAACAACCTTTTCACCGCACCGAATGTACTAGCAGCATTCTGAATTTTACGCATCTTGCTCATGTTTTCTATCCGCTCGTTGGCGAGGACCAAATAAGAAAAACTTGAAGACGTGATTCCTACCATTCTATCCAAATAGGGGCCCTGAAGGTTTCCCATAAACATGTCTACCAACTCCCTCTCCAACAATGGAGCTTTTACCCCTGCGACTAGGTCTCTCCAACACTGTGCATACTCTTTGAAAGTCTCATCGTACTTTTGAGTAAGTTTTTCAATTGAGTGAGATTAGGGGCCATGTCGATATTATATTGGTAGTGTTTTAGGAAAGCCTCAACCATATCTCTCCACGACCAGCTGTGAGTTCCCTCCAACTGCATATACTCATCTATCAATGATCCACTCAAACTGTCTTGGAAGAAGTGCATAAGCAATCTATCATCATCAGAATAGGCAGCCGTATTTCGGTAATAGGCTCTGATATGTGTCATAGGGTCGCTTGCTCCCTTGTATTTTTCAAAGTCGGGGACTTTGAACTTGGCTGGTATGATTACATCGGGGACCAAACATATTTCAGCAGCGCCGAGACCTATAGCCTTCCAGGGCTTTCAACTTCTCTTCAATAGCTAGGACCTTCTTCTCTACTTCGTTAGCAGGTGGGCCAAAAGCGTCGTAAATGGAAGCAACTCTTGGGCTAAAGAATTCATCTTGCTGGTTGTCGATTTCAATAACTGGAGGGTTGATAATTGGTGGAGGAACACCACCGGGTTCCCCTAGAGTAATTTGGACTGGAGTGTTTCCTTGTGGAAGCACAAGATTCTCCACAGTAGTAGGAATGATGGTAGGAGTGGCAGCAGCAGCATGAGACCTTTAGTTCATCTCCTCTTTGATTTTGGCCATGATTTCTTTCCCATGGACGACAACTTGAATAGTTTCCATCAATTTCCCCATTTACGCACGCACTTGGGACACCTCTTCACGTAGGGCAACCTGATTTTGCTCAAATTGATCCATAATAGCTCTTTGATTGTTGTGTTTGTAGTAGTGATGCTGAGAAGTCATCTTGATGTAGTGGTTTCTATTAAGAAAGGTTGATGATGAGTTTTTGGTTTTTGTTTTGAAAAAGAGAAATGATGCATCTATATGTTTTTTTCTTTTATGTTTTTTTTATTAATGCAAAGCCTTTAGTTATCGCGTTGTTTATTGCGAGAAACACTTAACAATTTGTTATTGCAATTAAGAATAAAGAAGTACACAAAGTGGATCACAAAGAAGCTTCATTCATCCACAGTAGGGAAATAAGTACAAGTACAAAGGAATTGCAAATACAAGTTTTGAAATGGAAACAAACATGTAAACTAGATGTCAACCCTAAAAGTAACCCCTTGAGACTTGCGGAGATCTTCGATATCAGTGATAAGTTGCGCCATAGTCCTCTTGCATAATTTGACAAAGTTGAACACTTCAAGAGGGGTGTTTTCGGGGCATATGATCAAATCCGTTTCCTTTAATTTCTCGGGAAAGTCTTGGAGAGCGTACTTGGTCAAAACAACCATGTTATCATAGTTGTATTTCCATTCATCATAGAGAGTTTGGAGGTTTTGGATAATATCGTCCGTTTGAGCCATTGTGGCTTCTTCCCCAAGGCATCTCTCTTCCCAATATCGACGATCATTTTGCAACTCCAAGTATGCTTGGTCGTAGATCCCCATCTTCAAGTTCTTGATTTGCTCACAAGCTCTTTCAAGTCAGAATTGCTCGTACAAGAAGCTTCGATAGACCTTCTCCCTTTATAACTACTCTTGGGCCAAAAGATCCTTGCACTTTTTAAGAATGGTCCTCAGCTCTAGGATTTGGGCCCCATAGTCCTCTCGGGCCGATTTCTTCATCGCATTTGACAGCTCAACAGTTTTCTTAAGGTCCTTGATAGTGCGATAGGCTTGATCCAACTTGCTATTGTAGAAGTCTTGCTCATAATTAGCTCCTAACAGAGCACCACCAACCTATTCTCTTTTTCCTTCAACCTACCTCAATCTCTTCTTGTTGACCTCGAACTCCTCTTTGACTAGCTTACCCTTGTCTTCCAAGAATTCATTTCGTTGCTTGGTACGGATGAGTTGGACTTGTAATTGAGTGTTCTCCAACTCAAGCTCTCGGATTTTATGGGTAAGTTTGTCAACATATTCATGCAAGATGGGATTAGGTTCATGCATCAAAGGAAGTGATGAAGAGTCAAAAAGGAAAGGCATCTTGACTACTCGAGCTCGCTCTTTCACCTACAAAAATTAGGGTTCCTATGCTTGCCCAAGCTCTCTTCACTCTTTTCACATCCGAAATGAGTAGGTCCACATTGTTGACAACGAAAGGCATAATGTCTCGGTGTTCGGGAGGACTCAACATAACATATCCCAATTGTCTTTTAACTAGCACGGGGTTGTAGTTGATGCAACCACGTGTACCTATTAGAGGGACATTAGGGAATCCTCCATATCTGAATATGACGTCCTTAGTCTCCCACTCTCTCTTGTACCATAGGATAGAACTGGCAGAGAGAGAGGTAAATATTTGGGTCCACGAAAGATTGTTATAGGAAAACGGTCCTCTTTAAGGCAGTGAGTCCTCGTCCACAAATGTAAGAAGGGGCGCAAAAAAGGAAGATTCCTACTCTTTTCTCATGCCTTGTATGGAAGTTATGATAGAAATCCGTAACCAAGAAGGGCACTTGATTGTTGGTTAAGGAAACCTCCACTGCCAAATGATTTACAAAATTATCCATGTTTGGGAATAAAACAATACCATGGATCAATAATGTCGAGGTTGTGCTACATAATTCTGCATTGTCTTCTTTGATCATTTTCCAAGCATGGTCTTCTAAGAATTTATTTGTAATCCCTTTGACAGTACCTTTGGGTCCCCAATTAGCCACTAACTCATTCGCATTAATACCCAAGACTGTTGATAGCTCGGGCAAGGTAAAGCCTTCTTCTAACTTGGAGAAAGGGTTGTATTCTTTGATTAATCGGTTGAGAAGCCTCTCAATTTCCTCCAAGGTTGGGGACAATTGAAAATCCGGGAAAGTAAAACATCTTAGTTGGATGTCGTAGTATTGAGCTAGGGTTGTGAGCACTCCATAGTTAACTTTTTCATTTAGGAGGTCCAAGATGTTGCCATAAGTTGCTCAGAATCTTTTGTCTTTGACAGACGTAACCCTAGAGCTTAGAATCTTTAAGCTAACTATTTGTGGCTCTTTATATCTGAAGGAGAAAGTATTATTTCTTGGTGGAGGATTCATGATTTCTTTGTAAAATGTCTTGTATTCTTGCATTAAACAATGAGATGCTAAGAGCTTTGTTTATTGTAATTATTATGTAAGAATATTTATGAATTCATAAATTGATGGATTACTCGTTTGACGATTCTCAAGAATGGTTTCAATATCTGAGACCACTGTGACGAAGAATGTAGTTTAATAATGACTACTTTCAAACCAAGGTTCTCACTTTGCAAGATCTAGAGCTTTTAAGAAATTGGGTTTAGACACGGCTCTCAGAGTCATGGACTCCCTTGACTGTCCTCCACTTATGTCAATTTACTTTCCAGGAGACAACTCCATCAAGGAAATCTACTCTAAGAGAGATCTTCGTACCGACCCTCACGAGGAAAGCTCCTCTGGGACCTGTACTACGCGACCATCGGTCTAGGTTGGCCAAGGTTAATTATTCTACAAAAGGTTCTTAGAATCAGAGACTCTAATGAAAATAAGGATGCTTACACCAAAAGATCGACGGTCATCAATACCTTTTAAAAAGTATACTCTAAGCGAGTTTTTTCACATGATCCATACGAGAAAAGCTTCTCGGTGGCTAATACTACTTAACCTTTCATATCCCAAGCTTACTCTCAGACTCAGGTGGAGATTCTTTCACACAGGGCTTTTTTGCAATCATTATCAACCATTTGTATCCATCGTCATAGAGCCAAGGTCACAAGTGAGATAAATATTTACAAGCATAAGAAATCAATAAAAGAATAACGACAGAAAAATTAATAAATGGATAAACCCCCATACATGTGTAGCGGGGTTTTCGTTACTTTTAGGTTTATTGACTAAACCAAAAGTCAACATACAATTCGAGTCGCCACCACACTTTTATTTGTCCAAAGGAAAGGCTAAAAAGCGAATAAAAGCCAAGTAAGAAGTTTTTCAAATCAAAAACTAATAAAAATGTCAGAGATCTAGGTAAGTGGTTTGGTTATGAAACGGGAAGGTTTTACGCACCCAAAACATCCTTAGTACTCTAAGGGAACCTTTTTTGCAAAATATGTGTTGTAGGTTGGTATTTTTGAAAAGATTTGTGCAAAAGATTGGTGGGATGAGAAGAGAATAAATTATATTTACAAATTTTGTTGTTTGAATGGATGAACCCATTCCCTACGTACCATCACAAAGGAGGATCAAAACCTCGTAGTTCGGGGTAAAAAATCTCAAAGATTGGTGAATTGATTTTAACCAAAAGCCTTAAGGTCTTTTGTTATCAAAGGGAGAAAACTCAACCTAAACCAACAATCCACCATGTGAGGAAGGATTCAACATGCTAGTGAGGGGTTAACCCTATAATAAGCATGGAAGGCTTATAATCCAACACTAAGGATGAAGTGAGATTTACATCAACCACTATGATAACTCAAACCTATGGCTAATGTGTCTGAAAAGGTTTTAACAAGTGGCCATTGGAACCACAAAAACAACTTGAAATGGGTTATATTTACAAGTTAGGTTTATTTACAAAATGAGGTCAAAGTTGGATTAAAGTTTATTCACAATGAGTATTTATGAAAATGGTTTTGAAAAGTCAAAGGCCTAAGGCATAGGTTTCCAATTTGAAATAGAGTCAAAGTTTAAAAAGAAATTTTGGCTTGGTTAGAGTGGGGAGAAGAGAGAAGGGCTAGTCCTAAAGCATACAAGGATAAGAGGGGAAAGAAAAACCCTTGGAGTTCCTTTTCTTTGAGTCATATAGATGACTCAAGATGCTCCTTTCCTTTGGACTTAGCACACAAAACAAGCAATCAATAGTTTGAATTCAAGCTCCTAGGATCTCCATTTGGCTTGGCTCTTAACTTGGCTACTCATGACAATGGTCCTCTTTTCACAATCTTAAGATGGGATCCCTATCACACAAAAGCACACATCAAAAAAATTCACAACACAATAAAAGGAATGGACAAAGAATAAGTTTGAGGAGAAGTCCTTTGAGGTCAACCTTGAATTTTAACATTCTAAAGGCATGAGGCCTAGTTGCTCTTCAATACATTTTGAATTCTAAAGGCATGAGGCCTAGTTTCTCTTCAATACATTTTGCATTCTAAAGGCATGAGGCCTAGTTGCTCTTGAACTCCTTTGAGCATGGGTAAATCCTAATTATAAGTGTAGGTGTTTAATTGGCTGCATTATATGGTAAAACACTAATGTCTTGACTGATGTCATGACATGTATATGTGACTACATTGTAGTTACTGCAGGACTAGCTAACACAGGATTATTGAATGCTGTGACATTCATACCTGTCAACAGATACTAAGGAACAGAAGTTCTGTTAGAACTTAGTATTCATTTGCAGTCTGGTTATCAAGGAAGAACCAGACCTGGCATAAGGCCTACTGACTGAATGTCAAACTGGATGTTGTGACATTCATCATTGACAGCAGCTACTGAAGATTAGGCAGAGTGGTGTTCTGCTATACTTCAGCATAAAACTTAGTTTGTTCTTCAAGAGAATAACAGAACTAACTTAAGGCCAAATGTATAAATGTTAAGTTGGACACTTTGACATTTATTAATGTAAGCTGTTACTGTAGTATGGTCATTTTGATCATGTACAGGTCAGCAAATTGTACAGTCTGTTTTCTGGAAAAACAGACTCAGCATATGGACCTTGATGTCAAGCTGAATGTCGTGACATTCGTGCCTGACAGCATATGCTAAATTGTAGGTTGTTCAGTTTTCTGTTTCAGCTTTTTCTCAGGCTATTCTTTAGGGATTCAACAGCTGAGAGAAAATCCAGGAAATCAACAACCAAGCTACATTCAATGAACCTAACAAATAGCCTATTTGTTAGCAACCTAAATGTTGAATTTGAGGGAACTTGTGTGACCTAAAATTTAGGAAAATACAGGTGCAAAAGCCCAGGTGCTGCAATATAAAAAGGAAGGCATTCCTTCATTCAGTTTCGGGGATTTTGAAGCGTGAAGAGTCAGTGTGTCCATCATACTTCACTGCTGTATTTTGTGAGTCTTGTATTAGACGTATCTTGTAAGCCAAGCCATTATCAAGTAGATGATTGCTTTGGCATAGGGTGTTCATTGAGTTGTAAGTGTTGTGTCACTCAAAGCTTTTAAGCGTGAGTGCTGTGTATCTTGATTTAAGCTGTGAAGCATAATCAAGAGTTGTTTTTGAAGTGTGACTTCAAAGTGTCTTTAATATCACTGAGGTGATTGAGGGGGAGTGAGTAGGAACTCTGATCTTAGGTTAAGATTGAAATTGCATTGGGTAGGGATTAAGTGATAAGTTGTAAACGGGTGAGTTTAGCTTTGAATTGATACTACTAATAGTGGATTTCCTCCCTGGCTTGGTAGCCCCCAGATGTAGGTCATGTTGGACTGAACTGGGTGAACAATTACTTGTGTTATTTACTGCACTTACTGTTAAGTTCTGCATAATCCCTGTCTGTGCAGAATTGGATGTCATAACAACCAGTGTGACATCCAAAGTCTGATAACTAGAATTTCAATTGGTATCAGAGCAGGCACCCTGCCTTTGAAGTTCTGGGTGAGATCTAGGGAAGTTACTTTCTAGTACCATGGACAAGGATTTAGGACACTCAAACAGACCACCCATGTTGGATGGATCTAATTATGATGACTGGAAGCCTCGCATGATAGCCTTCTTAAGGTCTCTAGACAGCAAAGTCTGGAGAGCTGTCAACAAGGGATGGGAACATCCAACGAGGACTGATGAAGATGGAGTCAGTGTGCAGATTCCTGAAGAAGATTGGGACAAGGAACAAGAGGCATTAGCTCTTGGAAACTCCAAAGCCTTGAATGCACTGTTCAATGGAATCACTAAGAACATCTTCAGGCTGGTGCACCATTGTGAACTAGCTAAGGAAGTTTGGGATACCCTCAAGGTAACTCATGAAGGTACTTCCAAGGTGAAGATGTCCAAACTTCAGATGTTGACAACCAAGTTTGAAAATCTGAGGATGAAAGAGGATGAGACTATTCATGACTTTCACATGAATATTCTTGAAATTGCAAACACCTCTGGTGGACTAGGTGAGAAAATGACTGAAGAGAAACTTGTAAGAAAGATTCTCAGGTCCTTGCCTAAGAGGTTTGCTATGAAGGTCACTGCCATAGAGGAGGCTCAGGACATCAGCAATATGAAGGTAGATGAGCTCATTGGTTCTCTCCAAACCTTTGAAATGGGCTTAGGTGAGTATGCTGAGAAGAAGAAAAGCATAGCCTTTATATCAAGTGCTGAAGAGGAGTCAGAAGAAGGATATACAGGAGGTGATGAAAGTATATCAGAAGCCTTAGCCATGCTTGGGAGGCAATTCAACAAGTTCATGAAGAAGATTGATCAAAGAGGTAGACCTAATGTCAAGAACATCCCGTCTGACATTAAGAAAAGATCAACTTCTGAGGAGAAGTTCAACCATGGGAAGGGAATCCAGTGTCATGGCTGTGAAGGGTATGGACACGTCAGAGCTGAATGCCCTACTTACCTCAAATTGCAAAATAAGGGGCTAGCTATCACATGGTCTGAAGGAGATTCTGAAAGTGAATCTGAAGGAGAATCTGCCAAACATGTCACTGCACTAACCAGTGTGTGTGTCTCTGAAGATGACACAAGTGCAGATGAGCTGACATTTGATGAACTTGCTGCAGCATATAAGAAGCTGTGTACCACCAGTGCAGAAGTGCGTGCACAAGGAGAAAAGCAGAAGAAACTCATCAAGGAACTGGAAGATGAGAGACAGAAGCAACTGTCTGCCATAGAGGGGCTAAATGATGAGATAGCCCTTCTGACCTCCAAGCTGAACCAGATGACCAAATCCATCAGAATGATGAATAAGGGAACTGACACCTTGGAAGAAATTCTAAAGGTGGGACAGCAGTCTGGAACCAAATCTGGGCTAGGATTTGGACAGAGAACTGAACACAAACGCCCAAAGGCTAGAGTTCAGAAGTTCAAGCAGATGTCAAAGCCAATGTCTCAACATCAAGGAGCTAGGATGAATGATCATCAGAAGAGGAAATACCAGAATTGGAGGTGTCACCACTGTGGCAGGCTGGGTCATATAAAAGCCTTCTGCTACTGGATTCATGGCTTCCCTAACAGAGCCTCACCTGTCAGACCTAAGCATAAAACACGTAAGCGATGTGTTCCCATTAAGAAGCAACAATGGTATGCTAGGATAGCACACACTGCCCTAAGGGCTTCTTCCAGAGAAGACTGGTACTTTGATAGTGGATGCTCAAGACATATGACTGGTATGGAAAATCTACTGGTAGATATTCAACCTCACACCACCAGCTATGTGACTTTTGGTGATGGTGCCAAAGGAAAAATAAGAGGTGTGGGCAAACTGGACTGTTCTGGAGTGCCAAAACTGAACAATGTGCTGTTAGTAAGAGGACTAACTGCAAACCTCATCAGCATAAGTCAGCTGTGTGATCAAGGGTTTCATGTTCAGTTTACTAAGGAGTTGTGCATTGTGACAAATGGTGACAATCAGGAAGTTATGAGAGGAACCAGGTCCAAAGACAACTGCTACCTGTGGGAACCTGATCTCTCTAACTTTTCCACAACATGCTCCTCAGCCAAGGAAGAACAGGAGGTGAAGCTGTGGCATAGAAGACTTGGACATCTCCACTTACGGGGAATGAAGAAGATCATATCCAAGGAAGCAGTCAGAGGAATGCCAAAGCTTCTGATTGATGAAGGAAGAGTCTGTGGAGAATGCCAAATGGGCAAGCAAACCAAGATGTCACACCCAAAGCTGGGACATTCCACAACCTCCAGAGTTCTGGAGCTGCTGCACATGAACCTAATGGGACCTATGCAGGTTGAAAGTCTTGGTGGGAAGAAGTATGCCTACGTGGTGGTTGATGACCATTCCAGATACACGTGGATAAGCTTCATCAGAGAGAAGTCAGATACATTTGATGTCTTCAAAGATCTATGCATAAGACTTCAAAGGGAAAAGGACAGTTGTGTGGTCCGGATTAGAAGTGATCATGGTACTGAATTCAAGAATTCCAAGTTTGATGAGTTTTGCTCATCTGAAGGAATAAGCCATGAGTTCTCCTCCCCTATAACTCCTCAGCAGAATGGAATAGTTGAAAGAAAAAATAGAACTATTCAAGAATCTGCCAGAGCAATGATTCATGCAAAGAAGCTCCCTATGCACTTTTGGGCTGAAGCAATGAATACCGCGTGCTATGTTCACAACAGAGTCACCTTGAGAAAAGGAACCTCCTCCACTCTGTATGAAATATGGAAGGGCAGAAAACCCACTGTGAAGTACTTTCATATTTTTGGAAGTAAATGCTACATTCTCACAGATCGTGAACAGAGAAGGAAGCTAGATCCCAAAAGTGATGATGGCGTATTTTTGGGATACTCCACTAACAGCAGAGCCTATAGAGTGTTCAACTACAGGACCAATGTCCTGATGGAGTCCATAAATGTCATTGTGGATGATAAAGAGGAAGGAACCGATGTCATGGAGGATGTTGAAACATTCCTTGACAGTCCAACTGAGAGTCCAGTCAAGCCTGAAGAAGTACAGGAACCTTCTCCTGAATGTGAAGTAGAAGCACCCACCAAAGTGCCATCTATCAGAATTCAGAAAGACCACCCTAAGGATCTTATCATAGGGGATCCCACCAGTGGTGTAACTACCAGGTCAAGAGGAATAAACTCAAATTCCTGCTTTGTTTCCAAGGTTGAACCAAAGAATGTGAAAGAAGCCCTGACTGATGAATACTGGATCATTGCCATGCAAGAGGAACTCGAGCAGTTCACAAGGCATGAAGTATGGGAGCTGGTTCCAAGACCTGAAGGGTCCAACATCATTGGTACCAAGTGGATCTACAAAAACAAATCTGATGAGAAAGGAGTAATTACTAGAAATAAAGCAAGACTAGTAGCTCAAGGATACACTCAAGTTGAAGGAGTAGACTTTGATGAGACATTTGCTCCTGTGGCTAGACTTGAGTCCATCAGATTGCTGTTGGGGGTAGCATGCATCCTGAAGTTTAAGCTGTTCCAAATGGATGTGAAGAGTGCATTCTTGAATGGCTACCTGAATGAAGAAGTCTATGTGGAACAACCCAAAGGGTTCTGTGATCCTAACCAACCTGAGCATGTATACAAGTTGAAGAAAGCCTTGTATGGGTTGAAGCAAGCACCCAGAGCTTGGTATGAAAGGTTAACCGAATTTCTGACCTCAAATGGATACAGAAAGGGTGGCATAGATAAAACCTTGTTTGTGAAGGATGAAGAAGGCAAAATCATGATAGCTCAAATCTATGTTGATGATATAGTCTTTGGTGGAATGTCAGAACAAATGGTTAAAAAATTTGTTCACCAGATGCAGTCTAAGTTTGAAATGAGTCTAGTGGGAGAACTGACCTATTTCCTTGGAATGCAAGTAAACCAAATGGAGGACTCTATGTTTCTCTCCTAAAGCAAGTATGCCAAGAACATAGTTAAGAAGTTTGGTATGGATCATGCCAGGCACAAGAGGACTCCTGCTCCTACTCATCTGAAGTTAACCAAAGATGATGGAGGGCCTAGTGTTGATCAATGCCTGTACAGAAGCATGATAGGTAGTCTGCTGTATCTAACTGCAAGTAGACCTGACATTTCCTATGCAGTTGGAGTGTGTGCCAGATACCAAGCAGAGCCCAAGGTGAGCCACTTGAATCAAGTCAAAAGGATTCTCAAGTACATTAATGGGACGTGTGACTATGGGATGCTGTATTCACATGGGTCTAAGCCTATCCTATCTGGGTACTGTGATGCTGATTGGGCTGGAAGTGCTGATGACAGAAAAAGCACATCAGGTGGATGTTTCTTCTTAGGAGAAAACCTCATATCGTGGTTCAGCAAGAAGCAGAACTGTGTCTCTCTGTCCACTGCAGAGGCTGAATACATAGCTGCTGGAAGCAGTTGCTCCCAACTGGTTTGGATGAAACAAATGCTCACTGAGTACAATGTCACTCAAAAGGTTATGACATTGTTCTGTGATAATCTCAGTGCCATAAACATCTCCAAGAATCCCATCCAACATAGCAGGACCAAACATATTGACATTAGGCACCACTTCATCAGAGATCTGGTGGAAGACAAGGTGATCACTTTGGAACATGTAGCCACGGATCTTCAACTGGCTGGCATATTTACAAAGGCTCTGGATGCTACTCAGTTTGAAAACTTAAGGAGCAAACTGGGAATATGTCTCTCTGAGACCTTATAGCAACCACTGATGTTAGGGATAAATTGTTTAATATCTCTGACTATTAAACAATTTGTACTAGGCTATGATTGGTCAACAGATCATAGCTATGCTGCTTGCAACAAGGGTGGATACAAGAGGGTAAGGAGACACCCTACAGAGAGAAGGCCACTGTACCTGCAGGAGTTCAAGGATGCTGTTCATGCAGGAGTGGTTCTGGATGTCAGAAACAAAATCATGGCATCTGATATGGTGGTACCTACTCTAAAGCAAAAGTGGGTGATCACTTGATCGAAGCTGTGAAGCAAGATCAAGTGGATGTTAACTTGGTTGAAACTGTGAAGTAAAACCAAGTCTGGAACTCTGTCATTGTACTCTGACTATGTTGTTGGCTTTGGCAACATTTGTGACAAAAAGGGGGAGTAATAACCACCAATACCCCTGACAAACAGAGTGGGTCTCTACAACAGACTCTCATGACAGATCTGAAGATTCCCCCCTGCAGCTGATGTTGAAGTTTAGGTGCAACTTCTAATATGTGTGTGCTGCTATGCGAAGTTTTTATTTAACTTCCATGTGTGTGAGTGTGCTGCCACTCTGAGTGTATTAGCTAGTAGTATTCCGCTGCCATGAACTCTGTTATGGGGATCAAAGTGTTTTAGCCAAAAATTTGCCAAAGGGGGAGTTTGTAGGTGTTTAATTGGCTGCATTATATGGTAAAACACTAATGTCTTGACTGATGTCATGACATGTATATGTGACTACATTGTAGTTACTGCAGGACTAGCTAACACAGGATTATTGAATGCTGTGACATTCATACCTGTCAACAGATACTAAGGAACAGAAGTTCTGTTAGAACTTAGTATTCATTTGCAGTCTGGTTATCAAGGAAGAACCAGACCTGGCATAAGGCCTACTGACTGAATGTCAAACTGGATGTTGTGACATTCATCATTGACAGCAGCTACTAAAGATTAGGCAGAGTGGTGTTCTGCTATACTTCAGCATAAAACTTAGTTTGTTCTTCAAGAGAATAACAGAACTAACTTAAGGCCAAAAGTATAAATGTTAAGTTGGACACTTTGACATTTATTAATGTAACTTGTTACTGTAGTATGGTCATTTTGATCATGTACAGGTCAGCAAATTGTACAGTCTGTTTTCTGGAAAAACAGACTCAGCATATGGACCTTGATGTCAAGCTGAATGTCGTGACATTCGTGCCTGACAGCATATGCTAAATTGTAGGTTGTTCAGTTTTCTGTTTCAGCTTTTTCTCAGGCTATTCTTTAGGGATTCAACAGCTGAGAGAAAATCCAGGAAATCAACAATCAAGCTACATTCAATGAACCTAACAAATAGCCTATTTGTTAGCAACCTAAATGTTGAATTTGAGGGAACTTGTGTGACCTAAAATTTAGGAAAATACAGGTGCAAAAGCCCAGGTGCTGCAATATAAAAAGGAAGGCATTCCTTCATTCAGTTTTGGGGATTTTGAAGCGTGAAGAGTCAGTGTGTCCATCATACTTCACTGCTGTATTTTGTGAGTCTTGTATTAGACGTATCTTGTAAGCCAAGCCATTATCAAGTAGATGATTGCTTTGGCATAGGGTGTTCATTGAGTTGTAAGTGTTGTGTCACTCAAAGCTTTTAAGCGTGAGTGTTGTGTATCTTGATTTAAGTTGTGAAGCATAATCAAGAGTTGTTTTTGAAGTGTGACTTCAAAGTGTCTTTAATATCACTGAGGTGATTGAGGGGGAGTGAGTAGGAACTCTGATCTTAGGTTAAGATTGAAATTGCATTGGGTAGGGATTAAGTGATAAGTTGTAAACGGGTGAGTTTAGCTTTGAATTGATACTACTAATAGTGGATTTCCTCCCTGGCTTGGTAGCCCCCAGATGTAGGTCATGTTGGACTGAACTGGGTGAACAATTACTTGTGTTATTTACTGCACTTACTGTTAAGTTCTGCATAATCCCTGTCTGTGCAGAATTGGATGTCATAACAACCAGTGTGACATCCAAAGTCTGATAACTAGAATTTCAATAAGTCCTTTCTCTTTTTGCATTTTTGGTTCAAATCAAAACAAACACAAAGCAACACAAAATAGCAATATATTTACACAATAATGGGCTCAAATGAGCAAAAGAAAAATGACATAAACATAAAATATGTGCTCAAGTGAGCAAAGATGAAAATCAATATGAATAATGAGCAAGAAATAAATGACATTGAAAGTAAATGACAAGAATTTAAAGCTCAAATTAAAGTTAGTAGTTAGTAAGGTTATGTTAGCTTGTCATAAGACAATGTAGCGCTATGTTAAGCAATCGTAAGTGGACTAATGTAGTAGTCAATAAGAATATAGGCAAAGAACACAAGTTAGAGGTCATGACTAGTAAGCCAAGCTCCATAAACTTGTCATGCCAAACAAAAGAGGAAGGGCCTTGTATTGACTCTTGGTTATTTGCTTGACCAAGAAGTAACCTATCTTTGACACAAAATAACTCACTTGATCATGGATCAAATTGAGTTTGGTTTGGATCAAAGAAGGTTAAACTTCTTATTTGTCAAGACCAACCTCAAGACTTTAACTCATTGGCCATTGATGGAAAGAAAGGGATGAAGATGAAAGGGAGGGGAAAAGAAGACAACAACCAATCTTAATTGATCAAAGTTGAACCAAATCAACCTCAATCAACACCAAACAGAAGAGAAATGAAAATAACAAGTCAAGAAGTCAATCATATTTTTTTGGTATTTTTTGAATTAAAATAAAATACAAATAAAAAATAAACAAATAAGGTTGAACCTCAAATTCAATTCAAAGTAACTTCAACAAGTCCAATTAAATTCTCATAGGTTCAACATAGTCAAACAAACTTTGACTAATTTTCTCACAAATTTTTGAAATTAGAAAGCAATTAAAAATAATTAAAAACAATCAAAAATAGCATAATATGAATTAAAATCTCAAATAACCTCAAAACAATCAAGAAATTGTTGAGGCTATTTTTCATTGACTTATCATGATCCATAGATGCTATGAAAATATTTTTGGATTTTTTAAAAGTCAGAAAGTAATTTAAAATGAATTAAAACCATTAAAAACAAGTAATTCATTAAAAATATCAAATGAAGTCACAAAAATAATTAAAAATCATAATATGAAACTAGATTTTTCAAGAATTTTTTTGGAATTGGTCTCATATTTTTCAGACTTCAAATGAATTCTTAATAAATTTTTGAAAATGAAATGAATTAACAGAAAATAAAAAGAAAATAAAAAGAAAATAAAAATAAACGGAAAAGCCTGAGCCACATGATGCGCTTCATTAATTGACATGGCACTTGGCAATGGTTTAGATCTGATGACACACGGTGCACTCAAGTCAAACGCGCCACACAAAGAATTAAATGAAGTATTTAAAATGAATGAACAAGATTAGATCGTGGCATAGAGATCCAAGGGCCCTAACGTGCACACGTGGTGGTGGTGGTGGAAACCACCATCTTCTCCGGCAAAGCAACAAATTCCGGCCACCAGTTGCAGAAAATAAATCTTAATGAAAATTAAAAACAAGGCCATGGAAATGAAGCTCGTGTGATGGAGATCATCACTGTACCAATGGATTTCTCTCAATCTTCCTATATTGAGAGAAACGTGAAGGAGAAAATCATGGTGTCCACACAGATTGCTCATGAAATGGTAAATTAAATGCATCAACATCTTGCCTCAAGTGTGAGGACTTCAGAAACACAAGAATGCTACATTGAATTAGGAGTTTCAGATCCAAAAAGTTTGAATGGATACCTTTGAATTGATGAACTTCTGGCCACGAATTCTCCAAGATCTTTGCTCCTCTTTGATCCTTGAGTGTAATGAAGTGATTGGCTAAGGAATCTGGCTTTAAAACTCAGCTAATGATGCTGAATTTCAAGCTTGAAAGTATGAAATGTTTTGAGTGATTCCTTTGGTGAGGGCTATGGTATCAGTTCTGCAGCACTTGGGATCTCCAAAAGGTTGTGGAATGAAGCTCATGAAGCCTCTATTTGTAGCTGAATGTGGCTGATCACACGCTTCTCTCATGTGCATGGCATTTGAATTTTGGATTGCACGGGCCTTTGTAAGTGTGTGGAAGGCCCATGGATGAATGCAGAAGCATGTTGATATCATGTAGAGGGCAATTGGTCGTGCACATTGGAATGAAACAGCTTGCATACCAAGTTATAACATAAAAATACCAAAATGCACATAAATGAAAAGAATTTCGAAACTTACAAATGGTAGGTCCAAATGAGTATTGTGAGTAATGGTTGGAAATCTCTTGAAATAAGGAACAAAAGTCATGTTGGGCAAAAATCATTTGGCATGTGCAAATTGATCAAAACTGGCTTGGAAAATCAAGTACAAAACATATTCAAATCACTTTGAAAAATTTCACCAAATGTAAGCTTAATCAAACCCCTCTGTTTTCATGATGCAAGCTTCAAATGAAAAAATCCTAAACATAAAAGTTGTATATCTTTTCAATATGGTCAATATAGACTCAAAGTTTGCATCATTTGGATTTTCCATCACAATGTTATGGGCATTTGAAGTTGGGTACTTTTTCAAATTCAATGAATTAGGTCCAAGATGACCTATAATGTTTTGCATTATCACATGTATTTATTTTAGGATTATGAAATTTTATCCAACATAAAATTTGAATTAGACATCTCAAGATTTCCAATGCATTTGGTCTCACCTCCAAATCATAAAAAATAAAGAAGTTATGCGCTTGGTAAGTTGACCCAAAATTAGGGTTTTAGTCAAAATGACCTATAATGTTTTGAAATGAATGATGAAGTTCCAAGTTTCAAATGGATTTTTTATGAACATGAAAGTTATTCATATGGTTCTTAGGAACATGGTTTCTCTTGGGGTCATATTCATTTGACAAACACATCAAAAATTATATCTCATTGTACCTCAGCTTAGTCAGATGACTGGACTGGTCAACTTTTCAAGGCCAAACTTCCAATCTTGATGAATAAATGATTGAGGGGCCTCAAATAGGCTCATATATGCATAAAATTATGAATGAAAGAACTTCCCTTGATTATATTTGATCAGAGGTTGAGATTGCTTCATGGGCAAGGCACAGTTAAAGCACAGTGAAATTAGGGTTTCCTTGGGAAACAATCCTCAAGCCCCTTTGGGTTATCTTGATCAAATTGGAAAATTGAGATACTTGGGAGACATATATGATGATTAGGAACTTTGTGGACCATTTTCATGCTTTTTCTCTTCTTCATCTAGCCATTGCATTGGGCTTAAGAGCCTCCTAGGAGCATTGTGGAGCACATGATCACTTGAGCTTCAAAATAAAAAGAGTTAGTGACATATTTTTGTGCTTTTGGTTAGTAATCAAATAAGAAAAGCAATAATATACAATACAAGCATGTTTGGTGATCTCAAAACACTCAAACAAGTCCCAACCCTAGGGTTAAGGAGCTAAACATGCTATGATCCTTGAGGCAATGCACTTGTGCAATAGCATGATGCCATGAGGGATATTAGGGTCAAAATTAGGGTCTTACAGATGCCCCTATTTAAGATCGTTCTAGCCGGAGATATGAAGGTTAAAATCTTCGTCTCGACGAGATAGAATGAGCTTAAATAATAACAAAGAGACGAATTTTGGTCCCTAAGAGACCTCATGATGCAAATGTATGCATGCAAAAATAAAATATTTATGGTGAATAATTGCCACAAAGGAAAAGAAATCGGGAGAAACCGAAGATCCATAGGAGTAACACAATCACTAGGGAGACAAAGATTCTGGGGGGAAATAAGGTAAAAATGCGTGAGCAGGTCACGACTTGAAAACTTGCTGGGAGACACGAAGGGATTCCATGAAAATAAATCGATGGAAAGACTCGAGCTGACGCAAAGATGCATGTATTGGGGAATATGCCAATACATCAAAACTATCCACAAAGGATACATCAGATAAAAATCCGGACTCAGACGGGGATGTCCACAAAGGACTCAACTGAGGAAGAAACACTGAGATATTACCGGTTATTGGGTAATAAATTCAAAGGGAGACATATTGTCAAAACACCGGTTACTGGGTGAGAGAGTAACACGCTCAGGGAGAAAGAATATCTAAGACCGGTATAAGGGTGAAAGATATCAATCATCCGAAACATCTGAGGAGGACCCAAAAGGCACATCTCAACTCAGGAAAATTTGACTCCACAGGGGACAAAAGTCATAATAGGGAGCAGAAGAAAGGAACACTAGGGATACCGGTTACTGGGTATATAATAGGTGGCCAACCAGGCGTGAATTGGGAACATATCCAAGACACTCATCATCCGAAAGGAGGGCTGAAAAAGCAAACTCGACTTACAGGATGGACATTCGATTCCACAAGGAAATACGAATCTTACTCGACTGGGGAAGAAAAAGACTTCGACTGAAGAGTGCATGAGATATATTATCTACTACCGTTATGTGGGTAAAAACGTAGATAATATACTCGCATGGAAGATTATCCACAACCGGTTACTGGGTTAATAAAGGATAAATCGACCGAAAAGAAAGGACATCGGGATACCGGTTACTGGGTATAAAATGATGACCAATCAGAAGGAGAAACAATCATTACCAAAAAAGGGTAAATGAAATATGACTCGCTAGGGGTAAATTGCCTGACAAAAGCAATTATCCGGGAGATATATCACCGGTTACTGGGTGGTATACTCAAAAAACGAAGGAATATCAATACCGGTTACTGGGTAAAGATAACCAACAAATAGGGGATTACATCTACCGGTTACTGGGTAGAAAACCACAGAAATAGGACTTACAACTACCGGTTACTGGGTAGAAGGCCACAAAAATCCGCTAGGGAAAGGATGAACAATTACCGATTACTGAGCAATTGAACAACTAAACCACAAGGAACTACAGGGGATAACAAGAAATGAATCAATCTAGGAACAAACTAGAAAGACACAATCAAACAAGACTCAACCCGATGAGGATATAACTCAGGGGAGTAATTCCATCCCGATACACAACTGGGGAGGAAACGGAAACAATAATCATCCACGAGGACATAACTCAGTGGGGAAGAAAGAAGGAAGGATAGACACTTTCTACTTATGGGGCTGACTCGATATGGAGAGATCAGACACAAACATCTGCTTGAGGAAGAACATTTCACCAATAGCAGGAGATAACAAACAAAAATATATGGCAAAGAATGCATCATGAATATCTGAATGCTATAATTATGTATGTATATGCATGATTTGTGTATGATTAATGCTGACAAACAGACATATCTAACATAAACAAGTCCAAGAATCACGGGTAAACACTCGGCCAACGTCTCGACAAGAAGGGCGAAGCCTACTGGAGAACTCAGCTTGGGAATAACCCGAGGAGGATGAAAATAAATCATCGGGGATATCAAACCCTATCCCAAAGTTACACTCGCTGAGGATACGAAGAAGATGTATTCAGGAGCAGCGAAAGAAGATGATCAAACTAATAACTCAACTCTAGTGGGGATCATCTCTGGGATAAGAGTAAACAAGGGAAAACTTTAACCATAACTGGGAACAGGCAAAGTCAAAGCTTCCAATTGCAGGAGGTAACAATCTGCATAGGAGAAATCTTCCAGGAGCAAACGATCCTGACATAAGGAAGACACAGGAAATCTGTCGAGGAGTGTCCATCAACTCTCGGGGACAGGTGGTTAAATAACAATAAGATCCGCCGGAGAAGAAGCTCTACTAGGGAAGCTTATCAAGGAATGATGTGGAACTCAGTGGGGAATAACCACCAATCAGATGTACATCAATCAACACACTCCCTTCTATCTGCCGGAGAGGAAACTCTGCAAAGGGGGGAAAATAGCATTTTGCTCCACTGGGGAAGGAAATAAACATTTTCACCACCAGCTCTTAATGCTAGAAGAAATCTTCAGACTCGGAGGAGATACAAACATCAAACTCTGACCTGGCAACCCTACTGGGGACAAGCTGCAAATGCTCTTGAGGAAACTGCCCTGGCTGGAGAAAATGGAAATGAATCCTTCATCAACAAGCAACATACCGGGGATACATTCTTTCAAAATAAATGAAAAGGGAAACAAGCTCTTCATCAATTGCACTAGGCAACTTCCTGCCGAGGAGACAAATGTCTGGAAAGGCAGCTCTGTAGGGAACACATGCTTACTCCGTTGGAGATTCTTACTCAGGCTGGGGGAAAACAACATTCCTTGTGAGTAGACAGTCAGGATAATGAGACAAGGAATATTATCAACTCAAAGCATATCAACTTTTATCAATCTATAAGGGATTTTAGGCCAGTCCACACAAGGGATGACAACCATACAAATGATAAAACACAAATGCTAGTGCCTGATATAGAGGGATACACATCTCTAAAATATCGAGGCAAAACCTTGGAAAAAAGGGATCATTCACAGATCAACCATAACCAATCATGGATTGCTAAAACTCCGCGGGAGCACCAAGTATGTATACACAACAAACTACCGGGAATGCATTGGATGAACATCCAAGAATCCTGCTAGGGGAAAGCAATCTAATAAGACAGATCAATCCACTACCATCAAGGAGAATCTCTCATACCCGACTCTTTGGGAAACTGATGATGTATTATTCTTTCTGCGCTCGCTGGGGAGACAACTTGAAGGCTAATGAAGAGGATATAAGGAGCAAGAATGCCAGAATATGAACAAATGTCTTACCCTTTGGTGATCGTACTATCCTTGGGAAAGCACTGAGGACATTCCATTTATCCTTTCAGTCATTGTGAATGTTCACTTTGTTTAAAACAGTTTATTCATGAAAACTTTATTTGTTTAAAATAATGATATTCATCAATTAAAACATGCAAACATTTGTTAAATAGAAACAAATAAGAGTGCCAAGAATTGGATAAAGGCTCAAATTTATTTAAGAGAATGGTAGTCCGCAAATGGAGAGACTCCATGAATCTTTACAAATTTGAAATTGGTGATATACATGGAAAAAGGGTTACATTAAACATAATGACCGTTTCTCCACCAACTCTGAATCCACTGCATTCGAAACTTCAGTTGATGATGACTGAGCGAGAATCTTTGACAGACGACAGTTGTAGAACAAGGTCTTGTCAGGATACAGTTACTTGCCAAATCTCTAATTTTTGCCTAGATTGCCCCAGGGTGAGGTACTCAATCTAGCAGTATATATATATATATATATATATATATATATATATATATATATATATATATATATATATATATATATATATTCATTTTTTTTATGTCTCTAACTTTTGCCTGGATCGCCCTTTCAGGTTTTCAATCCACCGAGACGCTCATTTTTGCCTAAGCCGCCCTTTCGGGTTTTCAACTTAGCGAGCTATTCTGTTTTTATTTTTAGGCGAAGTATTTCTTGACTGCATCTGAATTCACAGGACGAGTGAAATCCTCCTCATCCATACTTGTGAGCAACAAAGCACCGCCTGAAAAGGCTCTCTTAACAACGTATGGACCTTCATAGTTTGGAGTCCACTTACCCCTGGAATCGGGCGCGAAAGACAAGACTTTCTTGAGCACGAGGTCACCTTCTTGGAACACACGAGGCTTGACCTTCTTATCAAAGGCTTTCTTCATCCTTTGTTGATACAACTGGCCATGGCACATGGCAGTTAATCTCTTCTCTTCAATCAAATTTAGTTGGTCATAATGACTCTGAACCCATTCAGCCTCAGTCAACTTGGCTTCCATAAAGACTCTCATTGATGGGATCTCGACCTCTACGGGGAGCAGAACATCCATTCCATATACAAGGGGGAAAGGGGTTGCCCCTGTTGAAGTACAGACGGATGTACGATGGCCATGCAAAGCAAATGGCAGTATCTCATGCCAATCTTTGTACGTAACAACCATCTTCTGAATAATCTTCTTGATGTTCTTGTTAGCAGCTTCCATAGCCCCATTCATCTTGGGTCTATAGGGAGAAGAATTATGATGTGCAATCTTGAACTCGCTACACAGCTCTTTCATCATATTATTGTTCAAGTTAGATCCATTATCAGTAATGATCTTGTCTGGAACACCATATCGGCATATGAGTTGGTTCTTGATAAACCTCACAACCACCTGCCTGGTCACATTTGCATACGATGCCGCTTCAACCCACTTGGTGAAGTAATCAATGGCTACAAGAATAAAACAGTGACCGTTCGACGCCTTAGGCTCAACCATGCCAATCATGTCAATTCCCCACATGGAGAAAGGCCATGGTGAGGAAATAACATTTAGAAGTGTCGGGGGAATATGAATCTTATCCGCATAAATCTGACACTTGTGGCATTTCTTCACGAACTTGCAGCAGTCAGACTCCATTGTCAGCCAATAGTAGCCTGCTCTCAACATCTTTTTCACCATAGCATGTCCATTGGAATGAGTACCAAATGAACCCTCATGGACTTCAGTCATCAACAGGTCTGTTTCGTGTCTATCCACGCATCTGAGCAAAACCATGTCAAAATTCCTCTTGTAAAGCACATCACCATCAAGGTAGAAACTGCCAGATAATCTCCTCAAAGTTTTCTTATATTTAACAGATGCCCCAGGAGGGTAAGTCTGACTTTGAAGAAAACACTTGATATCATAATACCATGGCTTATCATCTTTCACCTCCTCAACTACAAACACATGAGCTGGTCTATCCAAGCGCATCACGGTGATATTTGGGACTTCATTCCAATAATTGACAGCAATCATTGAAGCAAGTGTAGCGAGAGCATCCGCCATCTGATTCTCATCTCGAGGAATATGATGAAAGTCAACTTTAGTAAAGAAAGTTGAAATCCTCCTTGCATAATCTCTATATGGGATAAGGCCAGGTTGATTAGTCTCCCATTCACCCTTAATCTGATTAACAACAAGGGCCAAATCGCCATAAACATCAAGATGTTTGATCCTAAGATCAATACATTCTTCCAAACCCATAATACAAGCCTCATACTCCGCCATATTATTCGTGCATTTGAAAGTTAGCCTTGCTGTAAAAGGAAAATGTGTGCCTTGAGGAGTAATAATCACTGCCCCAATACCATTTCCATACTGATTGACAGCGCCATCGAACACCATACCCCATCGGGAACCAGGATCTGGCCCTTCATCGAGCGTAGGCTCATCACAATCTTTCATTTTCAAATATAGAATCTCCTCATCAGGGAAGTCGTATTGCACAGACTGATAATCTTCAATCGGTTGATGCGCTAGATGGTCAACCAAGATACTACCTTTAATAGCTTTTTGATCTCGATACTCAATATCATACTCAGATAATAGCATCTGCCAACGGGCAATTCTCCTAGTTAAAGCAGGCTTCTCAAAGATATACTTGATTGGATCCATTTTGGATATTAACCAAGTTGTATGATTCAACATATACTGGCGTAAACGCTTAGCAGCCCAAGCCAAAGCACATCATGTCTTCTCAAGCATTGAGTACCGAGACTCACAGTCAGTGAACTTCTTACTCAAGTAGTATATTGCATACTCTTTCTTTCCTGATTCATCTTGCTGACCAAGGACACAACCCATGGAATCATCAAGCACAGTCAAGTACATAATCAACGGTCTCCCTTCAACAGGCGGAGACAGAATCGGAGGCTCGGACAAATACTCTTTGATACTATCAAAGGCCTTTTGGCAATCCTCGGTCCAATCATGACGCTGATCTTTCCGGAGGACCTTGAATATAGGCACACATGTGGCAGTCATGTGGCATATAAATCTCGAAATGTAATTCAAGCGGCCAAGAAAACCTCAGACTTGCTTCTCAGTTTTGGGCGCAGGCATCTCTTATATTGCTTTGACCTTGGCAGGATCAACTTCAATACCTCTCTCGCTGACAATAAAGCCCAATAACTTTCCAGAACAGACTCCAAATGTACACTTGTTCGGATTCAAGAGGAGTTTGTACTTCCTCAAACGCTGAAAAAGCTTCAACAAGTGTTCTACATGTTCAACTTCTGTTTTCGACTTTGCAATCATATCATCGACATACACCTCGATCTCCTTGTGCATCATGTCATGAAACAAGGTAGTCATAGCGTGTTGATACGTGGCTCCGGCGTTCTTCAAACCGAAGGGCATCACTCGATAACAGAATGTTCCCCAAGGTGTGATGAATATTGTCTTCTCCATATCCTCGGGTGCCATTTTAATCTGATTATAACTGGAAAATCCGTCCAAAATGAAAAGACATTGAATTTAGCCGTATTATCAACCAACATATCAATGTGTGGTAGAGGAAAATCATCTTTTGGACTAGCTTTATTCAAGTCACGGTAATCCACACACATTCGGACTTTTCCGTTTTTCTTAGGTACAGGCACAATATTGGCCACCCATTCAGGATATGTAGAAGTCACCAGAAACCCTGCATCAATTTGCTTCTGAACTTCTGCTTTAATCTTCACTGCCATATCAGGGTGAGTTCTTCTAAGGTTTTGCTTCACAGGCACACACTCAGGCTTCAACGGTAATAAATGTTGCACAATATTAGTATCCAGACCAAGCATGTCTTCATACGACCAGGCAAAGACGTCGACATATTCTCGTAGCAACCCAATCAACCCCTTATTAACAAACTCTTCAAGGAGTGCCCCAATCTTCACTTCATAAATGCAGTCTTCAGACCCCAAGTTGATTGTTTCCAGATTCTCAAGAAGTGGCTGAATGATCTTCTCCTCGTGCTCAAGCAGACGGGTAATCTCATCAGGAATCTCTTCAACATCATCTTCTTCTGCCTCAAATACAGGGAACTCAAAGTTGGGAGATGGTGTTGGATCGTTATGTTCAATGGGTTTGATTAACCTACATAATGATTTTGAGTATAAAAGAGATTTCAGAATTCAAACAAGGCAAATCATTATGCAGATGAAAAATTGATTTTATTTTCTTTTTTAGGGTTTTATGGTGATCACCAATTTCATGCGAAAAGCAAAAATGAAAAATAATTTGAAAAACAAACATTTAACATGTGATTATTGAATGAATATCATTGTATTAATCAATTATACCAACAATGTCTTCACTTCTCCTTTTGGCATGGGAGAAGGGTTTTTAAACAAAATGAACACATTACATTGACTTATGGATAACTGTTGGAACATCAACAGCGACCCAATTATTGCAGATTCCGCCAGGTATGACAAAGTTGTCGAGGTCTTCCTCTTCATCTTCTTCAATGATGGCAGTAGCTTCTTGATCTTCATCGGTGTGGATGAAACCTCCACTCTGGAACAGCCCAAGATCATTAGAACGCCGGAAGAATACCCTATACCAGCCCGGGATTTATTATCTTCTATCTTTATCATTTTCCCCAAACCATTAGTTGCGCCATGCTCAATGGCCAACTTCGCGTCATTGTAGGAGATAAATGAAGAAAGTCCTTTCCTAGAAGGCTCAGCAATAGATAAGGCTTGGAACGGAGTTCCAACCTCATCCTCAGCATCAATGTAGGAAAAGGAAGATAAATGGCTGACCAAGAGAGCCTTCTCTCCCCCTATCACCACCAACTTCTTGTTCTTGACGAACTTCAACTTTTGGTGCAGGGTGGATGTCACGGCACCCGCCTCGTGAATCTATGGTCTACCAAGTAAACAACTGTATGACGGATGTATATCCATAACTTGGAAAGTGATCTGGAAATCACTAGGTCCAATCTTGATCGGGAGGTCTAGTTCACCGATCACGGTCTTATGCGATCCATCAAAAGCTTTTACTACCACTTCACTCTGCCTCATGGGAGGCCCCTGATATGAAAGTTTGGCAAGAGTGGATTTTGGCAATACATTAAGTGATGACCCTGTGTCCACCAACACATTGGATATGGCATCGTCTTTACAAGTCATAGAGATATGTAAGGCCAAATTGTGGTCTTTTCCCTCCTCGGGAAGATCATCATCACAAAAGCTCAAATTGTTGCAAGCAGTTATATTTGCAACAATGCTGCCAAACTGTTCAATCGTGACATCGTGATCCACATATGCCACATCCAACACCCTTTGCAACGCTTCACGGTGTGGCTCTGAATTCATCAATAAAGATAGGACATATATCTTTGATGGAGTTTGAAGCAACTGCTCCACAACGTTGTACTCGCTTCTCTTGATGAGCCTCAGCATCTCATCACCATCCTCTTTCAACATGCCAGACTGGCCAACCAGGATAGGAGCTTTACCAACTTTAACAACAACAGCGTCAACACCCTTCACAACAGGAATAGAATGATTTGAAGAAGAAGTCCCCACAGGACCGGCAGGACTAACAACATCTCTCTTCTCGACGTCTTCATGGGATTTCGGCTGAGCCGAGAAAACACGACCATTGCGGGTCACTCCACTAACATCAGAAATGCTTACAACAGAGGTTGAGGGCAACGGAACCTCCTTCCCATCTTCCAGCATAACAACATTGTAACGGTACGGGACCTCCTTATCTGACACTTACGGGATAGGGCCCGCTGGCTTAATCACAAGAGTTGGCACCACCTTCTTCTTGCTGCCATCATACTTAATGACAACAGGATCAGGAATTTTGAACACATGAGTGATAACATCAACTTCATCCTCATTACGATTTTGAAGTATCTCAATCATCCATTGGTCTAGCATCTCTTGGATGTCCCTTCTTATCTTGCGGCATCCTCTTTCATTGATAGTGCACACCTGGCACCTATCATGATTGTGCTCATAATGACTGTGTTCACACAACAGCTTATGCATTTCCACCAGAGATTGCCTTATGTCATTCACATAAAGGACTTTATATTTGCCAGGACAACCCTGGACCATGTTGACAGTTGCCTTCCCATGCTCGGGCAATGGGTTCTTCTTGACATTAGGGCCTACATCCTCAAAGAATAGTATCCCACTCCTTACAAGGTCTTGCACCTTGGTCTTCGACGGAAAGCAATTCTCCACATCATGCCCGGGCGCACCGGAATGATATACACAATGAAGTTCGGGCTTGTACCACCATTGAGCATTAGCTGGCACAGCAGGAGGATCACGTGGAGTTATCAACTTCCTATCGATTAAATAAGGATACAATTCAGCATAGGTCATAGGAATCGGGTCAAAAGTCACCCTCTTCCTCTCATAGTTGCTGGTGTTGTTGTTGTTATTGTTGCGCGGCTGGTAAGCCTGTTGTTGTTGACGAGGTTGTTGTTGTCGTTGTTGAGCTTCTCTGAAAGCAGGTGCTATATGAGCCACCTGGTGTTGGCTGACAACTGGTCGTACTTCTTTCCTCCTTACAGAGGGCCTTCTCTTAATATGGGAAGAAACAACATGAGTCTCCCCTTCCTTCTTCCTGGAAAATCCTCCAAACTTCTTTGCCGAACTGTCATCACGAGACAAACATCCTTCGCGGACTCCCTCTTCTAGCCTCATCCCCATATTTACCATATCGGTAAAGTCCGAGGGAGCACTAGCAATCATGCGCTCATAGTAGAAAGAGCTCAAAGTCTTTAGAAAGATCTTTGTCATCTCCTTCTCCTCCAAGGGTGGCACTATCTGAGCTTCCAACTCCCTCCACCTCTGGGCGTATTCCTTGAAGGTTTCTTTATCTTTTTGGGACATTGCCCTCAACTGATCTCTATCCGGAGCCATGTCCATGTTGTATTTATACTGTTTCACGAAAGCCTCTCCTAGATCATTGAAAGTGCGGATGCTTGCACTCTCTAGCCCCATATACCAACGGAGCACAACACCTGTCAGGCTATCCTGGAAATATTGAATCAGCAGTTGATCATTATCTGTCTAGGTCGACATCTTGCGGGCATACATCACAAGATGACTGAGTGGACACGTGTTTCCCTTGTACTTCTCAAAGTCAGGCACTTTGAATTTGACTGGGATCTTCATGTTGGGCACTAAGCACAGTTCAGCAACATTCTTCCCAAACAGATCTTTGCCTCTCAGCGTTTTCAGTTCCTTGCGCAGCTCAAGGAATTGGTCCTTCATCTCATCCATCTTTTCATAAACGTCTGGGCCCTCAGATGGCTCGGAGTGATAGATGGTGTCTTCAACACGCGGCAAAGTGTGCACAACGGGAGGTGGCACAGACATGATCGGGCTAGATGCCGACATAGAAGCAAAAGTGGGAGCGAAACCCTCTGGTACAAAATTGGATGGCATTCCCCAAGGGAATCCAGCAGGAAGATTAGGAGCGAAGTGGGCGGTGGTAGCAGGCACTGTTGAGGTAACCACTTCAGAAATAACTGTCCTCGCGGGAGGAGTTGCAGGAATTGGAGAAGCTTGACTCTGCGCAGCAAGAACTGACTCCATCATGGCAGTCAGTCGGGCAATCTCTTCTTTCAAATCTCGGTTCTCTTGCTCAATGTGCTCCATGATCTTCTGATGATTTATCTGGTGTTGTACCAGTGCGTCATCTTGTCTTCAAAATAAATGAAGAGCAAAGAGTTAGACCATTGTATCAAGGGCTCGGAACCAAAACCTACTTATGCATATGATGCATGCAATGCTCGTGCATATGATTTGTTTTTTATCAAAGGAACTTTATAAAGATCTATTTGCAAATGTTTTGAAAATATTGAAATTTTTAAGACATATGTGGAATACTCATATCAATATAATATTTGGAAACTTTTTACACCAAAGAAGCAGTACAATCTCGGTAACCAAATACAATACAAGAGGAAAGGAGCATAAACATCCTATGGAGCTCTAGAAGCAGTCGTCCAAAGCCTTCGAGATCAGAAGATACGTCGCACAAAGCCTCTTCACCTCTCTCTCATAAGCTGCTTCCATGCCGGCCTTCTCCTTGGCGAGCTGATCATATCTCTTCTTCCAAAACCTAGATGAGTGAGGAAGGAGAGAAGTAACCACATCATCGGGTACATCAATAACCTGATGCTCTAGAAACTCGATCATTGCATCCTTATCTTTGAGCTGCTGAAGAAGCTCCTCATGCTCACGAACCCAAGCACACGAACGGTCTTCGTCTCTCAACTCCTCTACTCCTTGATTAGGGAGGGTTGAAGGCCCAACCATAACCATATGGGTAGGTCTCGGATATTCGTACGGCATGCGGTACTCGAGAGCTCTCTTCCTTACCCAAGAGGTGTAAGGCTCCAAAGCAACACAGTTCTTTGGACCAAGCTCATTCCTCCCTTTCCTATGAACCTTGCGCCAGGCGCGGACCATCCTATCCTTCAAATTTTGGGGATCTTTACCCCCTTGAAAGAAGAAGCCTTCCAACAAAATGTTGTTAGGTTTATCCTTTAAGGGGAACCCAAGCTGACGGCGAGCCAAAGTAGGATTGTAGTTAATTCCCCCACATGTACCAAGAAGAGGTACATTGGAGAACTCACCACAAGAATCGATAATCTGAACACCATCATAAACACGATTATACCAAGAGATATCATCATTAGTGAGAGACATAAGTCTCGTGGACCACCGTAGACATCCCTTGTTCTCCTTGAAGGCAAGCGTCTGTGGCAAGTGCAAAATAAACCACTTGTACAACAAAGGCAGACAGCACACAATGGAACCACCACCCTTTGCATTCCTCATATGCAAAGAGAAATAAGTGTCACCCAACAGAGTCGGAACGGGATTAAGAAAAGAGAAAATCCTAATAGCGTTCACATCCACGAAATTGTCGATGTTGGGAAATAACACTAGCCCATAGATGAGGAGTACAAATATGGCTTCAAAAGCTTCCTTACTCATGGCCTTCCCAAACAAGGTAGCTTTGGCAATCAGAAAATCAGACGGGAGACCTTGAATTCCACCCTTGGTAGTCATATTGGCAACAATGTCAGATACCTCCACATGAAGCATGTCAGCAATCTCTTGAGAACACGGAATCTTCTCCAAACCACTGAACGGCAACTGATCAAGAATAGGTATGCCCACATGATAGGCATACTCCTCTAATGTAGGCAAAAGCTGGAAATCCGGAAAAGTGAAACACCGATACAGAGGATCGTAGAACTGCACCAACACACTCATTAGACCCTCATCCACCTTGGTAGAAAGAATAGCTAGAAGCTTCCCATGGCGAGCTTGAACTCCAAGGGCTCTAATACATAAGATGTCAAACGCCTTAACTCTCTCAAGTCGGGTTGTCTAAAACTGTACTTCTTCGTATTCCTTCTTTGCTTATCCATGTCTGAAAATTTGCAAATAGACCTCTTAAGTTCCTTGTAAAATCTTATTGTCGATGACATGAATGCGGATGAATGCATGGATGCATGGATGCAACAAACACACTCAAGGATCAAGCAAGTCACACCACACAAAGGTCACGGGATGGCTCAAGTCATCGTCAATATCAATCATCCATTTTGGTGGATTATGGTTTACACCTTATCAACACCCAAGTTCCATTGATTTTGAGGATATACGAGAATGGATCAACCACGAATCACGGGTTTGTTGTGAGTCACGAGCATGGAGTCTCGGTTAAGAACCACCCAACAGGAGTGTACTATGGTTAAATCTGACGATCATGTTCTAAAAGGTTCCCATAGTCATCATCCCATCTTTTGGATATTATCGGATAAAATGACTACTCGTCCTCCAAAAATATTCTCCAGAGAGACTCTTATGAGTGTAGTATCGCGTAACAATCGCATCAAGTCTTACACTTGGACGACCTTCGCACTACGTCCTAAAATAGGCCAAGATGGGCTAGGTATCTAAGGTCCTTGGCTTCTAAAGTTTATATTGGAAAGAGTAATTCCTAACCACGACTACTCGTGTGACATTAGTGATCCCAATAAGACCTCCACCAAATGAACGGGCTTCCGAGTTAACTTGTTAAGGAATAACTCCACACAAGTCAAAAAGACTATGCCATTCTCCTATCATAAGTGCACTCGAGTTCGGGTATAGAACTTATCTCACAAGAGTCCACCAAGCATGCAAGCAATTAATATATTAAGCAATTCATACATTACAAACAATAAATTCATCCCAAATTTGCATAAAAAATATGCCACAAATAAATATAAACACACAACACATTCAAGCAAAAAGTAGGCTAAACCCACGGGGCTTGATTAGTCCCCAGCAGAGTCGCCACTTTTCTGTAGCGGGGTTTTCGTTACTTTTAGGTTTATTGACTAAACCAAAAGTCAACATACAATTCGAGTCGCCACCGCACTTTTATTTGTCCAAAGGAAAGGCTAAAAAGCGAACAAAAGCTAAGTAAGAAGTTTTTCAAATCAAAAACTAATAAAAATGTCAGAGATCTAGGTAAGGGGGTTGGTTATGAAATGAGAAGGTTTTACGCACCCAAAAAATCCTTAGTACTCTAAGGGAACCTTTTTTGCAAAATATGTGTTGTAGGTTGGTATTTGTGAAAAGATTTGTGCAAAAGATTGGTGGGATGAGAAGAGAATAGATTATATTCACAAATTTTGTTGTTTGAATGGATGAACCCATTGCCTACATACCATCACAATGGAGGATCAAAACCTCGTAGTTCGGTGTAAAAAATCTCAAAGATTGGTGAATTGATTTTAACCAAAACTCAACCTAAACCAACAATCCACCATGTGAAGAAGGCTTCAACATGCTAGTGAGGGGTTAACCCTATAATAAGCATGGAAGGCTTATAATCCAACACTAATGATGAAGTGAGATTTACATCAACCACTATGATAACTCAAACCTATGGCTAATGTGCCTGAAAAGGTTTTAACAAGTGGCCATTGGAACCACAAAAACAACTTGAAATGGGTTATATTTACAAGTTAGGTTTGTTTACAAAATGAGGTCAAAGTTGAATTAAAGTTTATTCACAATGAGTATTTATGAAAATGGTTTTGAAAAGTCAAAGTCCTAAGGCCTAGGTTTCTAATTTAAAATAAAGTCAAAGTTTAAAAAATGATTTTGGCTTGGTTAGAGTGGGGAGAAGAGAGAAGGGCTAGTCCTAAAGCATACAAGGATAAGAGGGGAAAGAAAAACCCTTGGAGTTCCTTTTCTTGGAGTCATATAGATGACTCAAGATGCTCCTTTCCTTTGGACTTAGCACACAAAATAAGCAATCAATAGTTTGAATTCAAGCTCCTAGGATCTCCATTTGGCTTGACTCTTAACTTGGCTACTCATGACAATGGTCCTCTTTTCACAATCTTAAGATGGGATCCCTATCACACAAAAGCACACATCAAAAAAATTCACAACACAATAAAGGGAATGAATAAAGAATAAGTTTGAGGAGAAGTCCTTTGAGGTCAACCTTGAATTTTAGCATTCTAAAGGCATGAGGCCTAGTTGCTATTCAATACATTTTGCATTCTAAAGGCATGAGGCCTAGTTGCTCTTGAACTCCTTTGAGCATGGGTAAATCCTAATTCTAAATCCTTTCTCCTTTTTAATTTTTGGTTCAAATCAAAACAAACACAAAACAACACAAAATAGCAATATATTTACACAATAATGGGCTCAAATGAGCAAAAGAAAAATGACATAAACATAAAATATGTGCTCAAGTGAGCAAATATGAAAATCAATATGAATAATGAGCAAGAAATAAATGACATTAAAAGTAAATGACAAGAATTTAAAAGCTCAAATTAAAGTTAGTAGTTAGTAAAGTTATGTTAAGCAATCGTAAGTGGACTAATGTAGTAGTCACACCTATCTGAGGCCGGTCAATAAGAATATAGGTAAAGAACACAAGTTAGAGGTCATGACTAGTAAGCCAAGCTCCATAAACTTGTCATGCCAAACAAAAGGGGAAGGGCCTTGTATTGACTTTTGGTTATTTGCTTGACCAAGAAGTAACCTATCTTTGACACAAAATAACTCACTTATCATGATCCATAGATGCTATGAAATTTTTTTTGAATTTTTTAAAAGTCAGAAAGTATTTTAAAATGAATTAAAACCATTAAAAAACAAGTAATTCATAAAAAATATCAAATGAAGTCACAAAAATAATTAAAAATCATAATATGAACCTAGATTTTTCAAGAATTTTTTTGGAATTGGTCTCATATTTTTCAGACTTCAAATGAATTTTTAATGAATTTTTGAAAATGAAATGAATTAACAGAAAATAAAAATAAACGGAAAAGCCCGAGCCACATGATGCACTTCATTAATTGACGTGGCACTTGATAATGGTTTAGATCTGATGACACACGGTGCACTCAAGTCAAACGCGCCACACAAAGAATTAAATGAACTATTTAAAATAAATGAACAAGATTAGATCGTGGCATGGAGATCCAAGGGCCCTAGCGTGCACACGTGGTGGTGGTGGTGGAAACCACCATCTTCTCCGGCGAAGCAACAAATTCCGGCCACCAGTTGCAGAAAATAAATCTTAATGAAAATTAAAAACAAAGCCATGGAAATGAAGCTCGTGTGATCGAGATCATCACTGTACCAATGGATTTCTCTCACTCTTCCTATATTGAGAGAAACGTGAAGGAGAAACTTATGGTGTCCACACGGATTGCTCATGAAATGGTAAATTAAATGCATTAACATCTTGCCTCAAGTGTGAGGACTTTAGAAACACAAGAATGCTACATTGAATTAGGAATTTTAGATCCAAAAAGTTTGAATGGATACCTTTGAATTGATGAACTTCTGGCCACGAATTCTCCAAGATCTTTGCTCCTCTTTGATCCTTGAGTGTAATGGAAGTGATTGGCTAAGGAATCTGGCTTTAAAACTCAGCTAATGATGCTGAATTTCAAGCACGAAAGTATGAAATTTTTTGAGTGATTCCTTTGGTGAGGGCTATGGTATTAGTTCTGCAGCACTTGGGATCTCCAAAAGGTTGTGGAATGAAGCTCATGAAGCCTCTATTTATAGCTGAATATGGTTGATCACACGCTTCTCTCATGTGCATGGAATTTGAATTTTGGATTGCATGGGCCTTTGTAAGCGTGTGGAAGGCCCATGGATGAATGAAGAAGCATGCTGATATCATGTAGAGGGCAATTGGTCGTGCACATTGGAATGAAACAGCTTGCATACCAAGTTATAACATAAAAATACCAAAATGCACATAAATGAAAAGAATTTTGAAACTCACAAATGGTAGGTCCAAATGAGTATTGTGATTAATGGTTCGAAATCTCTTGAAATAAGGAACAAAAGTCATGTTGGGCAAAAAATCATTTGGCATATGCAAATTGATCAAAACTGGCTTGGAAAATTCAAGTACAAAACATATTCAAATCACTTTGAAAAATTTCACCAAAAGCAAGCTTAATCAAACCCCTCTATTTTCATGATGCAAGATTCAAATGAAAAAATCTCCAACATCTATGTTGTAGATCTTTTCAAGATGGTCAATCTAGACTCAAAATTTGTATCATTTAGATTTTCCATGACAAAGTTATGGGTATTTGAAGTTGGGTACTTTTTCAAATTCAATGAATTAGGTCCAAGATGACCTATAATGTTTTGCATTATCACATGTATTTATTTTAGGATTATGAAATTTTATCCAACATAACATTTGAAGTAGACATCTCAAGCTTTCCAATGCATTTTATGCCCTTGGTAAGTTGACCCAAAATTAGGGTTTCAATCAAAATGACCTATAATATTTTGAAATGCATGATGACCTTAAAAGTTTCAAATGGATTTTTGATGAACATGGAAGTTGTTCATATGGTTCTTAGGAACATTTTTTCTCTTGGGGTCATCTTCATTTGACAAACACATCAAAAATTATATCTCATTGGACCTCAGCTTAGTCAGATGACTTGACTGATCAGCTTTTTAAGGCCAAACTTCCAATCTTGATGAATAAATGATTGATAGGCCTAAAATAGGCTCATATATGCATAAAATGATGAATGAAAGAACTTCCCTTGCTTATATTTGATCAGAGGTTGAGATTGCTTCATGGGCAAGACATAGTCAAAGCATAGTGAAATTAGGGTTTCCTTGGGAAACAATCCTCAAGCCCCTTTGGTTTATCTTGATCAAATTGGAAAATTGAGATACTTGGGAGACATATATGATGATTAGGAACTTAGTGGACCATTGTCATGCTTTTTCGCTTCTTCATCTTGCCATTGCATTGGGCTTAGGAGCCTCCTAGGAGCATTGTGGAGCACATGATCACTTGAGATTCAAAACAAAAAGAGTTAGTGACATATTTTTGTGCTTTTGGTTAGTAATAAAATAATAAAAGCAATAATATACAATACAAGCATGCTTGGTGATCTCAAAACACTCAAACAAGTCCCAACCCTAAGGTTAAGGAGCTAAACATGCTATGATCCTTGATGCAATGCACTTGTGCAATAGCATGATTCCATGAGGGATCTTAGGGTCAAAATTAGGGTCTTACAACATGCAAAAAGACAATCTAAACTAGGCTTTACTTGATTAGGGAAACCGGTTCCTCAGCAGAGTCGCCAACTGTCACTACCGAGGTTTCGGAAATAACCGGACCGACCAAACAAAAGAAATTCTCTTATAAGAAAAGGAAGAAAAGCACTTAGAGAAGATTCTCCGTCGAATTTTATTTAATTTCCTTGTAAGAGAGGAGAGGGAAAATAGTCGATAAAACCCTCAAAGAGAAAAAAGAAAGGATAGAGAATTGGTCTCGCAACCAAGATTGGGTTCAAAAGTCGATTACGCAAGGAGAAGGTGTTAGCACCCCTCGCGTCTATTTTACTCCATGGGAACCATTTAAGTTGTCTAAGTGCGGAGATTTTTATCTATAAAAATTTCTTTATTTTTAAAAGAGTGTGAAAGAATGAGATTTGTGGTTTTTTATTAATGTGCTCGCCAAAGATTATAGCCCTTGTGCCTATGTATTATTCATCGAGTGATGAAGAATCAGAGCACCGTAGTTTGAAATAGAAAAATGTTTGTGGGTTGGTTGATTATATCATTGAGAAAAGGGTTTTTGGTGTGATGCCCTGAGGCACAAAAATGAATTTGATGGGTTGATGTTGATTTTACCTTAAAAAAGGGTTTATGAAAAAAGAGTGTTTGTGATTAGATTGCACTAAAGACATGTGGGCGGAGGAGAATATTTCAGACAAACAAGCCAAGCGTCTTGTGTCCAAAATAATCATATTAAGGGTAGGAGATCTCCATACTTACTCATTCCCCACCACTTAAGGCTCGTGGCGCACAATACTAATCGTATTTTTATTGGTTTTTGAGTTTGATTATGAAAATTCCGCTTGACGTTAGATCAAGGGTTTATTGATTTTGATTATGAAATGGTGACATACATGAATATATACAAAGTAACCAAGCAATAAATAAAGGGTCTCATTGTAAGGTAGCCCATGAGAAATTCTTGTGTGTGCAAAAGTGACCTAAGCTAACAAGTGGATAATGTTCTTATAGTCATGTCTCCCTAAGGTAGTCCAATGATGCCATTCTTATTATAAAAGATTGCAAGTTACAAATGAAAATCTAAGTTAGGGCAAAGTATCAAGGGATTAGGGCAATGTCTCCAAGCAAGGGTCATAAATTAAATCCTCTAAGTCCAATGGTTGATTACATATGAAATGCATCTTTTTGGTCTTATACTTTTATCATGTTTTGGTTATTTTTGGTTGTATGTTGATAATAAAGAGAAAATTATAAATATGCATGAGGATACATATACAATAATGATGATGGTGAGTGTAAGACCCCAATTTTGACCCTAAGATCCCTCATGCAATTTCATTATAAGCACTAGCATTGGGATCATACCTTGGCATCCTCCTTACCCCTCTCTCATTGGGTTTGTTTTGGGAGATATCACCAAGCACCGTGTGATTCTTTCATACTTGTATATTATTATTTTACTAACCAAAATACCAAAAATATGTCTTTGCATTTGCCTAACTCTTTTGTAGGTAGGGCATGATCAAATTGATTTATCAAGTTCATATCTAGGGTTTAATGCCCTCATGACGAAGATCATAACTATGAATTTGATCCAATAATGGTTATAAGCATCATATATGAGTCCCATTTATCTCTACATGTTATATTGATCAAATATTCTTCAAGAGTTTGGAGGTGATTTGCCTTGGAAACCCTAGTTTGACTGAGTATCTTGAGTAACTTCTCCAACAAGCTATCTCACCAATTGTCAAATTTCTCAAGGTACACTTCAAAATTCATCATCTTATGCATATATGATCTACCATGAGGCAATAAAGTCAAGAGAATTGAAGGTTAGCAAGTTGGTTGATGGTGGTTGGCCAGATGAATTCATCTGATCAAAACTTGGTCTCCCTAGGCCCTATCTCCTACAATTTTCACCATATGAAAATGATTATAAAATAAAAGTTACTCTAAATGACATTCTAAACAACTTTCATGTTGAGACCTAGATCTAGTTTTGTTTGGAAAATCATTTTCTATGTTGAAATATTATTGGTCATTTTGTCTAAACCCTAATTTGAAAGTCAACTTCCCAAGGACATAACTTGCTAAATTTTTATGATATGAAAGATTTCCAAGTTTCACAATCAAATTCAAGATGTCTACTTCAACCTTTATGTTTGGAGTGAGAGCTAAATCAACTTTTATGAGCATGTGATATGAGGATACATTATAGGTCATTTTTGACCTATACCATTGAACAAGTGATTTTTCCAAACTTCAAAAATGCATAACTCTATCATTCTAAATCCAAATTACATGAAATTGTTTACCATTTTGAAGGTCTTTGAAATAGATACAACTTTGATGAAGACACGTTTCTCATTTGAAGCTCACATAAAAAGTTAAGCAAGACGGAATATTGAGATATATGGCTTGACACTTAGAAAAAATTTCAAGATGTTGAAATTTCCAAACTTCCACCTTCAAATTCACCATGATCCAAGCTCCAAATCAAAAAGTGTTCAACATCAAACTTGTTCCCCTTGATCCAATCTTTCCAAAGAACCCAAGTTCATACATTTTGGATGAAGTTTGCTAGGGCTGCGCATGGCTTTAACAGAGCTGCATCATTAGAGAAAATCAAATGTCTAAAACTCCATTTCACATTGCCTTGCCAATCAAGCATCATTTGAGCTTCAATACAGTTGCAATTGGATCAAAATGGATTGCTTCATGGGCCTGTACACGCCCATGCAAGCTTGTGCATCACATTGCCAAATTTAGCAAATTTTCAAGTGTGTAATTATCAATCCCAAATGCTATAAATACATGGCCTCTGAGCACATTTAAAGGATACCTTGTATGCCAGCTTTGCCCCCCAATTCAAACCCTCTCATTCTAAAGGAAAACCTGATAATTTTCAATCCGAAAATTGAGTTTGGATCTCAATTGTTTGGAGATTCAAGAACTCCAGGATCCAAACCCTTGCACCATTGCTAACCACTCCCTGCAAGCTTCTCAAGTGTGATCAGATCGTGTTTGAAGCAAGCAACCTCAAGTTCTGCACAATATTGAAGGTAATTTTCAGAAAACTTCATCTCTTCGATTCTCACTAAAATCTCATCAATTCTCTTGGATCTTTGTTTGTCTGAAGTCCTACCAATGTAGGCAAGAAGATTGAGTTGCTTAGAGGTCAAATCCAAGCAACTCAATTGACACACCTCAAAATTCAACTCCTCATATCTTTCTATATATGTGGAGTTAGTTAAAATTCAGGTTAGATCCGTGCTCTACACCATTTTTCCTTTCAGATCATGTCCTCCTTTTTTATTTTGGTGACGGTTGAGGGTGGACCAGTCCGGTGAGGTCCACCGGAGAAGAAGACCGAAGCTCTGGCTCCGGCGGTGCGTTGGCACGTCTCCCAGCCACAGGATCCTTTCAAAATGTTTTAATCCTGAGTGCCCATTGTGATTACCCTTGGTACAACATGTTGACTCGTGTGTTTGGTGGAACGCGCGTTTTAGACCACTTGATCTGCCACCTCAAATAATGAGGGAGATCAAGTGATCCACGTTTTTTTGATTTTTTGATTTTAATTTTTATTCCTTTGATTTTCATTAATTCATATTAATTTTAATATTGATCCAAAAAATATGAGAGTTTCACCAAAAAAAAAAATTCCTCTTTCATATTCTGAATTAAAATTATTTTTTGGATCAAGTGATTTGTGTAAGTTTGACTCATGTTGTTAGGCCTTGGTCAAGGTTGATTTAACTTTGTTAAGTTAATATCATTGGATTTAGGGGATTGATGGAATGTATATTCCATCTCCCAAAATGAATGAATGATATTAATTTGGTAAAAGTCCTCCTTTGACCAATTTGAGTTTTGATCCATTCACTCCCCTCTTCATCTCATTCCCTTCTTTATGCATTCATCTCATTTGGCCCATGATATCTCTAAGTCCTAAGGCTAGTTGATTGCAAAATCAACATAAGTATGGATGAGATTAGGCCACCTCTTTTGCATATTCTTTTTGTGTGTGGTATGTTTCATGAGCATAGTCCATTATACTATGTCTCAAACATGCATTAACACCAAAATTCTATTGCCCGGCCTCAAATAGTTGTGACTTCTACATAAGTCCAATTACGATTGCTTAACATAGCGCTAAATTTTTGACACAAAAAGGCATAGAATTATAGTTAGTGAGATTGTAAGTCTCCCCTCTTTCATGGTATTGTATGGAAACTTAGCCTTTTTTCCTTCCTTTGGAAGATGTCTTGGCTCAAGGGTCCATGCTTGTGTTAAGTGGGTTGAGTGTTCTCCAAAGAATGACTTAAAATGAAAAGAAAAAGCAAAACAATACTAACTTCTAACTCATTGCACTTTAATTTTTAAGTTCTATTCATTTGCCTTTATTCATACCATTCTAATTGTTTATGTTAATGTCATTTTCCCTTTGTCCATTTGGACTATATTTTGTGACATATCTTGCTTGTGTATATTTTGTTTGTTTATGTGGTTTTGGACCATTAATGTACATAATAAGAACAAAAACCCTAAAAAACTTTTTGTGTGGACTGTTGACTTGATCTTGGACAAATTAGACTTAGAATTTAGGCAACCTCCCTATGCTAAAGGACTTGGCTAATGCCAACTTTTGTGAAACCAAGTGATTGCTATTTGAAACTTCATCTGATACATCATTCAAGATCCCTTTGAGTTCATTTACAACATGATCATTGTGAAGTTGTTATTTTGAACCTGTGACTTGTGGAATTCATCTGTTACATGGGCTAATTTGAAGAAGATCATGGAGTGGCTAAAGCTTGGATGTGGCTATCTTTATTTGATGCCTTGCTCTTCAAGTTAATATTGTATGCATTATTTGTTGCTTGATTCTAATATCCAAGGGAATTTGGGGTTTCTATATGGCATTCTTACCTATTGGATTGCTACCCATCGGTCAGATCTTTTCAACTCTTAACTTTTAATTTTATGCATAAGATTAATCTCTTCATCTCCTCCCCGTTTCTTTAATTTCAAAATCTCTTCCTCCTTTCAAAAAACTTCTTTGTTTGAACTTGTTATTTTCTAAATTTTGACCACTTTGCAAACTAGAAACTTTGGCCTTATGCCATTGCATTTTTAAACTTCTTTTCTTAATCAAACTTATAAATAGACTTAACTATACTTGACCTAAACTTTAAAAAGCCAAAAAAGAACTAACTCATTCAAACCATTTTCAGGCCTTTGTGCCTTTCAAATTTAATTTTGTTAAAAGCAATGCATCCACTTTGAAATTTGTATCACGAACTACGAGGTTTTGATCCCTCATTTTTATGTTGGTACGTAGGCACAAGTCCGAAGGTCTTGTCAAACACAAAAATATAATTAATCAATTCTTTTCTCACCCCCCATTCTATTTGTTTGTAAACATCACTTTGTCCAAAATACATATGCACACAAAAAAGGGCTCCCTAGGAGTACCTAGGACACTTTGGGTGCTAACACCTTCCCTCTGCGTAACTAACCCCCTTACCTGTAATCTCTGACATTTTATTAGTTTTGATTTTAAAACTTCTTACTTTTGGGTTTTGCTCGTACTTTTCCCTTTTCCCTTGGAAACAATAAAAGCACGGTGGCGACTCTTGTTATTTGATGTCTAGCTTATCCATAGCTTGATGATCATGAATTTATCGCTACATAAATTAAGTGGCGACTCTGCTGGTGAGTAGTCTCCAGTGGGTTTAGCCTACTTTTTTGTGTGTATATAATTCTATATGTGTGATGTATGTATATTTGTGTGATATAATCTGCTTGTTGTGCTTGGTAATCTCTGAGTGGTAAGATAAGTTCTAACCCGAACTTGAGTGCAATTAAGATAGGAGGATGGTATAGTCATGCTCGACTTGTGTGGAGTAGTCCTTAACAAGTTGGCTTGAGATCCATCTGCTCAATGGAGACCCTTTTGGATTTGGAAATTTCACGCAAGTATTTGTGGTTAGGCATTATTATCTCTAATTTGGGCCCGAGAAGCTAAGGACCGTAGAACATTTACCCCCTCTTGGCCTATTTAGGACGTAGTGCGGAGACTGTTCAAGTGTAGACTTGATAATAGTTGTTACGTGATACTGTAGCACCTCAAATTTGCACCTATCATTGTACATACATTCTCATATTAGGTCATAACATTTACATAGTCCACTGCATAGCATTGCATTGTCCTTTGCCTCAAGTGCAAGATCATCAGAAGAATTAGGTCAAACTGATCAGGAGATCAGTCAACCAAGCAAGCAAGCACAATTTCCAAGGATCCAAGGCCCTAGGGTTGGTCCAACATGTTCACATGACTTGGAGATCCATTTGAAGTGTTTTGGTCAAGGATTGGATGCTCAGAGGCCATCAGTCAATGCACAATCAGTCAGAAACCCTAAAAAGTCAAACTTGGTCAACTGGGTTTGATTTAATGGTTTTGATGGATGGATTTGGTTTGAGAGAGCTTATTCATGTCCAAATAGGCCTCATATATCATGGCAAACATCATCATTGAAGAATTTGAAGCCAAATCAGAAATTTCCAAAAATAGAAACTGGACCTGTAATTTTAACTGCCAAAAATGGAAACTTCTTGAGCCTAAACTTACATCATGATACAAGCTTCAAATGAATTTTTGCCCAACATGAAAGTTGAAGATCTTGTTCTCCCATTTCCAAAAAGTCCAAGAACTCTCAATTCCCATGTATGGTTGGCAAGATATGATCAATTCATTTTCAAAAATTCTTGAACTTCAAAAGGCCATATCTCTCAAACCATTTGGCCAAATTTGGTGAGGTTTTTTCCAACAAGTCATATTTAACCTCCTCTTTCCAAAAATGTGACCTTCATGTACCAAAACCTTATGGATCAAAATGGCATTTTTTTCACTTACTTGAATTATTTTAAGTGAGGTACAAAAGTGAACTTTTGATTTATGCATTTCCAATCATTATGGCTATTCAAAATAGTTCTGAAATCATGTTTTGGTCATGCTTGCAAGCCCAATTCGTGCACTAGCTATCACACCTCACCATATGGACAAATGTGGCAACTTAGTAAAATGCTCATTAAAACAAAACATGATTAGCACTTCATTAAGGCAACCTAAAACAGCAAATATATATCCTTTTCTCTGTCATTCTAAACCCTAGCAGCCTCTGAATTAGACAGAATTCTCTCGCTCTCTCAAATCTCCATTCTTGGCATTTTGAACTTTTCTGCCAAAACCTCAAGAGAACTCGAGCTATCCTTTGTTGTTTCATCATCTGACCATCATTGTGAGCTGTTTCCAAGCATCAAACACCATCTGTAGCAGCATTTACACAACTGTTTTCTTCAAGCTTCTTTAATGGCAGAAATTGTTTGCATCCATTCCAAGCTGTTTTGAGCCAAACCATCTTCGTCATTCATCATTTGGAGGACTTTGGAGCAACTGTTTCAGTAAGGCATCACCAAATTCCAACTGTTTCATCTTTGCTTCAAAATCAAGTAAAAACTCGAATCTTATTATTTGCTAAACTATGACATGATTCTTATAGATCTTTGTTTGCTGGTTTCATTAAACTTTGAATCGTGTTAATTGGTTGCTTGAGTTGAGAGAAATCTAGTTTTAAAGTTTGATTGTTCATATTTATTTTTGCTCGATTCTTGATGCTTGGTGTGATTTAATGAAAATGGATGTTAGATTCGTGTTGGGTGATGTTTGTTGGTCATAATGTTGTGTCCAATTTGTATTTCTGGGCAATTTCATTTTCACGATTTCTTGATGGTGAAGAAGACAACACTGTACATGTAAAACCCTAATCTCCATGGCCATTCCCAGAATTCACGTGCATGGCACTGTAGCCTCATAACAGCCAATAGAAACATTTCTTTTCATTGCCCTAAACGACTGCGTTTTGTTAAGTGATTTGGTTATTTACAAAAATGCCATCCGTGGCATGTGACATATCAAATTATGTTGTTTCTTTTCATTTTCAATTTCATTTTTGATCTCAAACTTGTAAAAATCATAAGTCAAGCATACTTTATCCAAAATTCATGGGATTTTTTGCATCCTCTTCATCATGATCTCTACTTAATTGTCATATTTTTTCCAGATTTTTTTTTATGAATGGATTTTATTTGGCATTAGGGTTTGTAACATGTATCCACATTTTGCACATTCCACCAAATCATTTGTGAAATAGTCATGATTTAACCTTTGACCTTGAAACTTTTTGTGCACAAACTAGACCTCTCTATGGTGATTTTGGTGTAAAGATCATGAATTTATCTTATCTGGATTGTGAGTTATGAATTTTTGAAGTAGGGTGTGACAATTTGTGTCACACTATTGATGTGCAACTTGTTGATTTTTATAGCCATGCCTATTGACCTCAAAATGGATTGATTTTTAGCATGATTGAGCTTGAATATGTCTAGTTCGTATGTGATTTTTTGTGGATTTGTTTATGGCATTTTCCAATTGATTGAGATTTTTGTCCCCTGTTTGGTCTTGTGTTGACTTTTTGTGATACATGTTCCCATTTGTTTTGTGAAATGCTCATACTTTATTAGATGGACATGAAATTTTACATGAGATTACTAGACATCTTAATCTTTGCCATGGTTTTAGTCCCATTCATTTATCATATGCCATCACTGATTTATGATTTTCTTAAGTTGATGCATGTTTGGTTGACTTCTTTGAGCATGTTCAAAATTGCCTTGCCTTTCTGATTTTCATTGACTATCTTCTACTTGTCCAAATGAGATGAAATTTGACATGCTTACCATGCTGTGGGTTGTGATTGATCATGATTTATTTGATGATTTTTGGAAATGTTTAAGATTGCTTTTGATTCAAGTCTTGCTGTTGACTTCTATGAGCTTCTAAATGCCATGCTTTGACTTCTTTTGCTTATAAAATGATGATAATGATTGATATGAATGTGAGACCAATGGGGTTTGTTTCTTGATTGTTTGAACATGATTTTGGATACTTGCCATTTGCTGTTTTAACTTTTTCATTCTCTTTTGACCCTAGGCTTGTCCTAGTGGTCCTGTTACTCACATTTGAGTTCATGTTTTCAGGTTGACCAACAATTACCCAATGAGACCAATACAAATTGATTGAGCTTGATTTGTTTATCATGACTAACATGTTTATTTTGTAGGTTGCTTGGCTCACATGCCTTGAACCTTGTGCATTGCACATTTATCTGCTTGTGTTGACTGTTAACCTTTGTTTCATTCTGATTTAACTTTGACTTGTATACTAACTGTGCTTGACTGATTTCAGGTACTTTAGTTGCTTTTAGTTCCTTGTGAACTTTGCTTTGCTTTGCTTAAGAGCAATTTGCATTGAGGTATAATTTCTCATCTTCATGTAGTCTGGAAGACCTGGCCTGTTACTTGGCCAGGCAACTGTCTGAAGTCCTCCTTAAGAGGCAATGTTTGTGACTGTTTACATTTGTCCTTGTATAGAGTCAAAGACCTCCTAAGTGAAGAGGCAATTGGCAGAACCCAAGGGATATGCAATCTATCCCCTGCTATTCTGTGTGTCATCTGCTTTGCTCACACCACTGTGTTGATGCATTGCAGATACAAACCCAAGATCTTGTACAATTGTACAGTTGAGTCAGTTTCAAATGTGTAGAAGGGTTCCCACTTTCTGAACCCACACATTCTTGTCTTAAGCTCTCCCCGGCCAGGGATAAGAGCTGTGAAGTCCTATCTTCACTCACCTTTCATCTGCTTCACCTTAGCCCCTCAATGGCAAGGTTAAGAGCTAACACTACCCAGTTCCAGTGGTTTGTTTGTTGAGGTTGATATGACCCCTCAACTAAAACCTAGCCTTGATGTTTGAGCCCCTTGTTGGTGTGTTTATTTCATGCTGTATGTGCTTGTGTGGTGTGATTGTATCCCCTAGGTTTGCTAGACTCCGCGTAGTCTCGTTTGCATGTCAATTAAGGTAGCACGGTTCCTTCGTATAGGACTTCCTTTCTTGCTTGAGCTTTCCTAAAACACAAACAAACATTATCCCCTCTTAAGGATACGTTAACTCCTTCTACTACAGGTGAGTAAGTCTCCAAAGGTCGAGCATCAGGTACATTGCGCAGTGACGTTGTCCACTTTAAAAAACACAAACCAACGGGAATAGTCTAGCCGAACTACGGCAACTCTGATTCTCATGTCCAGATGAGATACGTAGGCACGAGATGCGATGTCTTGTCGAGTTTGACTAACAACTAACACTAATTCTTTTCTCTCGCCCTCGTTGCGATTGAGACCTCCCCTTTCTCTTGCCCTAGTTGCAATCGAGACCCTTGCTTCCTGTGCAAGTTAGGTTAGGTGTGGCTTGCTTCCTGTGCAAGTCATGTTTAGGATAGGCTTGCTTCCTGTGCAAGTTAGCTAGAAACCTTAACTTAGGGACGACTTTGCATGACAACATCTAGGCTCGAGTCGTAGTCTCCCTAGTGTTGTGTCTCCCTCTGTTATCTGGTTAGGCTAGTCCTGTGTCCCTGCGTAGGGGAACTACGTCGCCCTGATCCTCATACCAGATGAGGTACGTAGGCAGGAGATGAGCTGATCTCTCCGGGCGCCCTTTTTCTTTTTCAACCCTTTGTGTCTTAACCACCCTTGCGTGTGTTTTGGTTCGGATGCTGATGTAAGTCCAGTGATTGGCAGTCGGGCTCCACGTTTGCCTTTGCCAGTGTTTGTTTGTGTGCGTGTCAGCCGAGCTACGAATGCTCTGATTCTTCTTCGTCCAAGAAGATACGTATGCATAGGATGCGACATCCTAGCGAGCATGTGTCGTTTCCCCGGTCCGAACTACTTCGACTCTGATGTCTATGCCTGATAGACTAAGTAGGCCCAGGATGCGACATCCTGCCGAGTCAGTCTTGTTTGTTTTCTTGTGTCTCTTTCAGCCAGTGTGTGTGTGTTTGAGCAGTGTTTTAGCAACCATTTTCCTTTCTATTGTGCGTGGATCCCGTCGAGTACGACGGATGCGTAGGGGTGCTAATACCTTCCCTTCGCATAACCGACTCCCGATCCCATTCTCTTTGGTCGCGAGACCATGTCTTTTCCTAGGTTTACTTCGAGCGTTTCCTTTCCCTCTTTTGGGATAAATAACGCACGGTGGCGGCTCTGTTGTTCTTTGTTTTCCCGCCGGTTTTTCGCGTAATGCGACAGATACTACACTCAGACGAGTTTCTCTTGAGAATATTATGGGTCAATAAGTCAGTCATCTTAACCTATAATATCCGATAGATGGAATTAAGACTCTGGGAACTTTTTAGAATATGATCTACAGGTTTTTATCCTTAGTTCACTCCTTTGGGATGGTTCTTACCCAGACTCCATGCTCGTGACTTACAACAAACCCTTGATTCTTGGTTGATCCAATCAAGTCTTGTCAATATCAATGGAACTTGGGTGTTGATAAGGTGTAAACCATAATCCACCAAAATGGATGATTGATCTTGACAATGACTTGATTCATCCCTTGACCTTTGCTTGTTGCCTTGTGCGTGATCCCTTATTTGTGATTGTTGCATTCATGCATTCATGCGCATCATAACATTCATCACACGAAATTTCAAGGAACTGAGGTATTATTTGCAAATATTTTCAGACCATGGATTGTGGACGAAGGAACACTAAGAAGTACAGTTTCAGATATCCCGCCTTGAAAGAGTTAAGGAAGCTAGCATCTTTTGTATTAGATCCCTTGGACTTCAAACAATGCCATGGGAAGCTTCTGTCTATCTTGTCTGTTGATGTGGTTGAAGGACTTTTGAGTGTACTAGTGCAGTTCTATGATCCTCTCTACTGCTGTTTCACTTTCCCAGATTTTCAGCTTGTGCCTACATTGGAGGAGTATTCTCATCTCTTGGGGATACTTGTTTCTAGTAGAGTACCTTTTAGTGGATTGAAAGAGATTCCCAGATCTCATCTTATTGTTGAAGCTCTTCACTTGAAGAAGTCTGAGATAGAGGCTCATTGGGTGAAGAAAGGAGGATTGTTTGGGTTGCCATCTGATCTCCTCATCAAGGAGGCTACTGCTTTTGCTCAAGCCGGTAGTGTGGATGATTTTGAAGCTATCTTTGTGTTGCTCATTTATGGATTAGCTTTGTTCCCTAACATTGACGGTTTTGTTGATGTTAAAACCATTAGACTTTTCTTGATTGGGAATCCTATGCCTACTTTGTTGGGTGATATGTATTTCTCTTTGCATCTAAGGAATTCTAAGGGTGGTGGAACCATTGTCTGTTGCATTCCTCTTCTATACAAGTGGTTTATTTCGCACTTGCCTCAGACGCCTACTTTTATGGATAACAAACAGTGTCTACGGTGGTCTCAGAGACTTATGTCTCTCACTAATGATGATATAGTTTGGTATGATCTTTCTTTGGCAGTTTGGACATTATTTATAGTTGTGGTGAATTCTCTAATGTACCTCTCATTGGTACACAAGGAGTAATTTACTACAATCCTACTTTGGCTCGTCGTCAACTTGGGTTCCCCTTGAGAGACAAACCCAATAACACTTTGTTAGAAGAAATTTTCTATCAAGAGGGTAAAGATCCCCAACATTTGAAGCAGAAGATTGTGCATGCTTGGCATAATGTGCATAGGAAAGCAAGATCCGAGCTTGGTCCGTGCAATTGTGTAGCTTTGGAAGCCTACACTCTTTGGGTGAAGAAGAGAGCTTTGGAGTTGAAGATGCCTTATCCTTGTGAAAGACCTATGTCTATGGTTGTGGTTGAGCCATTAACTCTCCCTAACCAAGATATAGAGGAGTTAGAAGACACACTCGCCAAGATGAAGCAAGAGAAGGATATGTGGGAAGAGCATTTTTGTGCTTTGAGCAAAAAGCATGAAGAGTTACATTTGGAGTTTAAGGACAAAGATGCACTTATTGAGCTACTTGAAGATCGAGTGACAAAGAGATAGAGAGAGCTAGAATCAGATGAAGGCTTCTTTCGAGACCGAGATTCGACACATTCGAAGGAAGTACACACCTACAACCAGATCTTCTGACATTGTTAGGGATCCTTAGGATGACTAGTCTCCTTTTCTCTTGTATTTTTCATTTGGTTTCTGAAGTTGTACTCAGTGTAAGCCTTCCAATTATATAAATAAAAAGAGATTTTTGGTCATATCAAAATGTTACAATTATTGTTAAATACATATATATTTGCAAACGATATAGTAAGTTCCGTGAAAATAAAAAATAAACAAATAAGAATTGCATTTCATGCATCATTTGCATAAGCAGGTTTCTCTTTCGCCGGATGTCTCATTGGTATTTCTTTTGTGCTTCAGCCAAGCTGACTCATCGGTACAACACTCGCGCCAATCATCTGAGAATCACAGAACATTTGGAGCAAGAGAACAGAGAACTGAAGGACGAGATTACCCGACTGACCGTCATGATGGAGTCAGTGTTGGCTGCTCAGAGCCAATCTTCTCCAACGCCTGCAACTCCTCCTCCGAGGACGGTTATTTCAGAGGTGGCTACCTCTACCATAACAGTAGATAACGATAGATTGACACTTGGTCTCTGTGGATTCGACAATCTTTTATATTACTCTGACGCGTTCGTATACTTGCGAAAAGCACGCATCAGAATGCAAAAGTAAATTCTTTGTGGGGAAATATTGCCACAAAGGAAAAGATATCAGAGACCGAAAGTCCGCAGGAGTATAATGCATTCCGTAAGGAACACTCACTGGGGAGACAGAGACTCTGGGAGATAAAGGGGTTATGCGTAGGCCAGGATACGACTTAAAACTAATGGGGGACTAGAGGAATTCCATACAAAATGGAGAGACTCAGCCGGGGAAACAACAACATCTGCAGGGGATACGAGTAAGTCAGGACGAAACTGAAGTACTTGAATCATGCAGGAAAAGCGATTTCACTAAGGAAACGCGCACTCAACTCGACTGGGGAAGAAATAAACTTCAACACAGGAGGAGCAGAAATCTATTACCTACTACATGTTACTGGGTAAGGAGATAATAAAGATCTGACAGAGAGGACACCCGTCATCGGTTAGGATGAACATATCAAGGATGGCTCGCTGAGGAAAATCCAGGAGGGAGTATTCATTACCGGTTACTAGGTAAAAATAGCCTTGTTGGGGAAAACTGCAGAAAATAGGATTTACAACTACCGGTTACTGGGCAGAAGACCAAAGATGAGAATATCCGTCATCGGTTAAGATGAACATATCAAGGATAGACTCAACAGGGAAGAGAATCTGTCATCGGTTAAAATGAACATATCAAGGATAGACTTGCCTGGGATTGTCAATGAGGATACCCGTCATCGATTAAGATGAACATATCAAGGATAAACCAACTGAACAAAAAGTATGAATTACATCTATCGAATGCTGGATAGAAGACCATCAAAGAGAAAATCTGTCACCGATTAGGATGAACATATCAAGGATAGACTCTGTGAGGGGAGAAAATAGGAATTACATCTATTATTTACTGGATAGAATACAATCGAAGAGAAAATTCGTCACCGGTTAGGATGAACATATCAAGGATAGACTCTGCGGGAAGAAGTAGGGTTTACAACTACCGGTTACTGGGTAGAATACCACAAAGAGAAGGAAACCCGTCATCGGTTAGGATGAACATATCAAGGATTAACTCTCTGGGGAACACAATAGGGATTACAACTACCTTTTTACTGGGTAGAATACCACAAATGAGAATATCCATCATCGGTTAAGATGAACATATCAAGGATAGACTCAGGCAGGGGAGAGAAAGATATTTGTCACCGGTCAGGGTGAACATATCAAGGATATACTTCCTGGGGAATCAGAAACAAATGAATTCACTAGGAACTCCACTGCTGGGAAAGCAGAGGTACTTTTGTCGGGTATTGGGCAAGAAGTAACAAACTGCAAACTAAGAAGAATATTACCAATTACTGGGTAATAAGCTCTTAGGAGACGCAAAGCATCTATCTAGGTAAGAGCTAGAAAGAAACAGTCAATCAAGACTCAACCCATTGAGGACATAACTCAAGGAGAGTGATTCCATCCAAATAATCAACTAGAAAGGAAACTGAAGTAATAACCATCCATGAGGAAACAACTCAGTGGGGAAGATGAGAATGGTTAAAGTCTTTCTGCCTAAGGGGCTGGCACTCTATAATTGAGGGAGGACAGACACCGAGGTTCGTATGGGGATAAAGTACCGCCATACAGAGAATGAGAATCTCAAATCAATCAAATATGATGGTTCCAATATGCAAATTATGAAATTATATGAATGTACATGTATATGTATATATATGATGATTATGCTGACAACACGATCATGAAGGATACAAAGGTATCACAAAGAATTTGAATCATCGGTACAATCCTCGGTCAAATTACAAAAAGAGGGAGACAATTGCTAGAGAACAGAGAAATCAACAAACCAAAGGCTCAAATCTAGCCGAGGGAGGAGATTTGCTGAGGAGAGGAGAAGTTATCGAGTCTGCAGGGAATTTTAGGTTAACGCCATATCAAATGGGAGATAACCACACAGAAGATAAACATAAAACAGCTGCTCAGAAACCAGGAGAAAACTCTGATTGGGAACGAGTTGGATGGCGACTGGTGGGGAAACCAATGCGATCTACTGGGAAAACATCTTACTCTGCTGAAGATCATCCCTGCTAAAGAAATGCGATCTCCGTTGGGGAACACAGAAACACTGTCGGGCAATAACACGCCGCAAGGTACTGAATCAACCAACTTAGCTGGGGAAAAGAATCGGAACTCTTCTAGGGAATAAACACTTCGCAGGGGAACCAGATCAACACAAACAACTAGGGATACCGGAAGAGTTAACTGCTTGGGGAAACTCTGATGATTAGAACTTAAGGACTTGCTTCTCTTTAAAGTGTTGTTGATACTTCCTTTTAATTGCTTTAAAAATTTCTTGTTTTTATATATTTTAAGAAAAAAGATTTTGATTAAAAAATTTAAATTTCCAAAATGATCATAATAAAATTTAAACTATTGGCTGAAGTAAATAAGAGTAGAAACATTTGGACAAAAGCTCAACTTTATTTAATGGGATGGTAGTCTGTAAATGACAAGACTCCATAGATTTTTACAAAGTTGAAAATGGAAATTTACATGGAAAAGGGCTACATTGAATACAAATGATCCTTAATCCTTCTACCAACCCTTGATATCCACTGTGCTCTTGACCGCTACTAGGATGATGAAACGACGTCACCCTTGTGCTCAACTAAGGTCTTTCCAAAATTGGACGATCAGTAGACTGCAGTTACTTGCCATTATTGTTCATGTCATTATTGTTGTCGTGCTGGCCATACCATTGAGAAATGCAAGTTTAGGAGATTTCTTGTTCCTAAAGGCATTTATCAATGGATGCCAAAAGGCAACCATGTTAGCACTTACCCACTTGGACCCAATGAAAATTGGGTACCAACCTCTCTCATTTGATATTGTAGGATGAGTGCCTTGCTTCCTTAGATAGAAGATGGTTTCTTGATAGCGGTTGCTCAAGGCACATGACCGGTGACATATCGCTTTTCATAGACTTCAAAGCAAAGAAGAAGGGATATGTTACTTATGGAGACAATAACAAAGGAGCTATACTCGGCAAAGGTAGTGTAGGTAATCCCTCCACCACTACTATTTCTAATGTCCATCTAGTAGAGGGACTTAAGCACAATTTGTTAAGCATAAGTCAATTGTGTGACATGGGCTATAAAGTCTCTTTCACAAAAACTTGCTGCATAATTGAACATGCTGAACAAAACATTGTGTTTAAGGGTGTAAGAGTAAACAATATCTATATGCTTGACCTTCTTGATGTATCTTTAACAAGTACTAAATGTCTAGTTACCTTGAATGATGATTCTTGGCTTTGGCATAGACGTTTAGCGCATGTTAATTTCGATTTGCTTAATAAGGTTGCATCTAAGGATCTAGTAGTTGGTCTTCCAAAGATAAAATTTTCAAAAGATCACCTATGTGACGCGTGCCAAATGGGAAAGCAAACGAGGGTCTCCTTTAAATCAAAAAATATAATTTCAACTTCTCGACCCCTTGAGCTTCTCCATATGGATCTCTTTGGACCTTCTAGGACAAAGAGCTTAGGTGGAAATTATTATGGTTTTGTAATTGTTGACGACTATTCTAGATTTACTTGGACTATATTCCTTCATAGCAAAGATGAAACTTTTTCTGCTTTTAAGAATTTTGCAAATCTGTCCCAAAACAAAATGAATTCCAAAATAGTTACCATCCGTAGCGATCATGGTGGTGAATTTCAAAACTATCACTTTGATAAGTATTGTGACAAGTATGGTATTGAGCATAACTTTTCAGCTCCTCGAACTCCACAACAAAATGGCGTTGTGGAGCATAAAAATCGTGTTTTAGAGGAGCTGGCAAGAACAATGCTAAATGAGGGTGGATTACCAAAATACTTTTGGGCTGATGCAGTTAGCACAGCTTGTTATGTTTTAAACAGGATCTTAATCCGTCCTATTTTAAATAAAACCCCTTATGAGCTTCTAAAAGGAAGAAAGCCAAACTTGTCACATCTTCACGTGTTCGGATGTAAATGTTTTGTTTTGAATAATGGTAAGGAAAATATTGGGAAGTTTGATGCAAAAGCAGATGAAGGTATCTTTCTTGGATACTCACTATCAAGTAAAGCATATAGAGTGTATAATAAGCGTTTACTTACTGTTGAAGAATCTGTCCATGTTTCGTTTGATGAGTCTTATCCGAAAAATGTCGGAAAAGGTATTTCTTTTGATGACGCAGGTGTATCTACAGAAGACATACTCAAGGAAGCTGTTAAGGAAACTGATCAGTCCAAAACAGCTGCCCATGAGAAGGATGAAGATACTAGTCATGAAGAAGATGAGGAAGAAAAGACAACTGAAGTGAATGATCTTCCAACAGCTTGGAAGTCCTCAAAAGACCATCCTATCGACAACATCTTGGGAGACATTTCAAAGGGAGTAATGACCCGTTCTAAGATAAGTAATTTTTGTTCTCACTTCGCTTTTGTTTCAAAAGTAGAACCTAAAAATGCCAAAGAGGCCTTGATTGATGAATTTTGGCTAATGGCCATGCAAGAAGAGCTTAATCAATTTAAAAGAAATGATGTTTGGGAACTTGTCCCTCGTCCGCGAGATCATCATATCATAGGTACTAAATGGGTTTTTAGAAATAAGCTTGATGAAAACGGAGTGATAACTAGGAACAAGGCACGTTTAGTAGCACAAGGGTATAACCAAGAGGAGGGCATAGACTATGAGGAAACTTATGCTCCAGTTGCTCGCCTTGAAGCTATACGTCTCTTGCTTGCCTATGCGTGTTCCAACGATTTTAAGCTTTACCAAATGGACGTAAAGAGTGCTTTTCTTAATGGTGTCATAAATGAAGAGGTATATGTTTCACAACCTCCTGGTTTTGAGAATGCTGAAAATCCAGATCATGTTTACAAATTAAAACGAGCTTTGTATGGTCTTAAACAAGCCCCACGGGTTTGGTATGAAAGGCTTAGCAAATTTCTAATTGATCATGGATATTCAAGAGGTAAAGTGGATAATACTCTCTTTATTAAGCACAAAGGAAAGCACATTCTTTTAGTTCAAGTTTATGTAGACGATATAATTTTTGGTTCAACTAACATACACTTGGTCGAAGAATTTTCTAAGGTTATGCAGGGTGAATTTGAGATGAGTCTCATGGGGGAGTTGAACTACTTCCTAGGACTGCAGATAAAGCAACTTGATGAGGGTACAGCAGTATGTCAAACAAAATACTGCAGAGAACTACTCAAGCGCTTTGGAATGAATGACTCAAAATCAATTGACACCCCTATGCCTACCAACGGAAATCTGGATAAGGATGAGCATGGTAAGTGTGTAGATGTCAAAAAGTTCAGAGGTATGATTGGATCTCTTCTGTATCTTTCTGCTTCTCGACCTGACATCATGTTTAGTGTTTGTATGTGTGCATGATATCAATCAAATCCTAAGGAATCACACCTAAAAGTTGTTAAGCGCATATTTAGATACCTTCATGGAACACCTAAATATGGGCTGTGGTATTCCAAAGGAAGTGATTGTAGTTTAGTGGGTTACTCTGATTCTGATTTTGCTGGCTGCAAATCAGATAGGAAAAGCACGAGTGGTACATGTCACCTGTTTTCAAACTCCTTGGTAAGTTGGCATAGCAAAAAGCAGGTATCTGTGGCTTTGTCAACTGCAGAGGCTGAATACGTTGCAGCCGGTAGTTGTTGCGCTCAGATTTTGTGGCTAAAGCAACAACTACAAGACTTTAACATTCAACTCAAACGTATTCCAATAAAATGTGATAACACTAGTGCCATAAACCTTACTAAAAACCCTGTTTTACACTCACGCACTAAACACATAGAGATTAGACATCACTTTCTTCACGACCATGTTGAAAAAGAAGACGTTGTATTTGAGCATGTTGACTCCAAAAATCAGCTTGCTGATATATTCACTAAACCTTTGGCAACGGAACCATTCTTCAACATTCGTCGTGAATTAGGGATCTTAGATCTTTCTCAATTGATGTCCTAAGCATGTTGGTTCTTATTTATATTATGCCTCACCTTGGTTGATGAGATTTGTTTTAGCTATCATGTATACTTCACAAGATTACACCAACAGAGGTAATATCACTCCTTTCTACACTTCTTTTATAACTATGTGTATGTTAGAACAAAATTTCTTTAAAATCTGGTTTGTGAAACTTTCGTTTATGTAAATTTCTTTGCATATATTGTTTGAACATTAAGAAACTGATTTATGAATCATACTTGGGCATAACTACCATGACATACTTCATAATGCATATCCATACTGCATAAAAATTCATTAAAATCTGGTTTGACATCAGTATGTATCGATCCAAGCATGTATGCATCGATTCATATCTTCTGCATTTCAAATTTTTTAAAACTGGTTCAGGATGCATCGATCCATCCGTCGCATGTATCGATACATAGACCTGTTAAAAACATATATGCATGATATGGATCGATCCATTGCCATATGCATCGACACATACTGATGCTATTTGAATTAAATGCATTTTTTTCTCTCTCATGGATCGACACATCAGCCACACTTATCACATCCTATCTCAAGACTTCATATCAGCAGTACCCATATCTCCCAAAACCAGCGGCTAACCCTAATCTCCCTCATCATCACTCAATCTAAAACCCTAAACTCATTCCACTTTCCCTCACCTTTTCATCACAATGCCTCCACGAACCATTCCAGCTAGAGCAAAGGGAAAAGGCAAAGGAAAGGAACCAGTTGGTACTTCTCAGCAGCAACCAGACATTCCTCCAAATGCCTTAGACTTGCTTCATCCTGCAATTGCAAATGAGTTTGAGGACTCCTTCAAGACAAGGTTAGTTATGAAACCTCATGTCTTTGATAAAACTGATGCTAGTCATCTGCATCTAAATGATGTGGTTGAACTCCTACATGCAAAAAGACTTGGGTCATTTTTGTCTACAAAGGATGATTACCATGAGGATTTCATCCGAGCCTTTTATGCTGGCCTACAATCTGGTAGAGGCTATATGTTTAGGTGTTCTATCGGTGTCAGAACATATACTTTTGAAGCTACTGATTGGGAAACAGTGTTTCAAATTCCGTCTCCGTCGCTTAATTTCAAGTCCTGGCATGACCTGCATTTTGATACTGAATTTAACATGAAGGAGTTTACTCCATCTATCTTAAAACTAGACAGACCGCTGAGTGAGGATGAACACGTCACGTCTGGTATGATTAAGAAACTCCGCGTATTCTTCATTGGATAATCTCACACATTCTGCGTCTGGCAAACAGTGGACATTCTCGGTTGGACAGAGCAAGCATACATCTCCTCTACATTCTGCAAAATAAGGTTCCCTTGAATTGGGCAAATTACTTTGTAAAACGTCTATTTTTCGTGCGCAACAGCTCCAAGAATGTTGCTCTAGGTTATGCTTCTCAAATAATGAAAATTATTAAGTTTTGGAATGTTGCAATCCCTCTAGTTCCTCTCCTATCTCCATCTGCTGCTCAAGAGTTTGACTCCTCCACTTTATTGCATATGGGATATCGGTGGGACAAGGACCGTAAATGCTTCTACTTCTTTGAAAGAAAATCCAAAACAAGGATCTACAATTTTGATGTTCTTATGAACGAATCCATGTCGTTGAAGACCATCCTGATGAAGAAATGCAGGATGCGCATGAAGCAGATGTGCCTCCAGCTGAGGACAATGCTGGTTGGGGTGATTGGGTGCCACGAAGGTGGTCTCCAACCAACTATGTGCCTGAACCTACTGCTCCTCCGTTCTCCGGTGGTACTTCATCTTCAACACCTACTGCGGACATCACTCATATGCTTCAACAAATGGAACTTGCCAACAAAGAACGTCATGAAGAGGCAAGGCATTGGCATGTACAACAAAATGAGTGGCATAAGGAGCATCGTGACTGGCATGATGAGCATACACGGATGTATCAGAATCAACACTCTTGGCACCTAGACTTGGTTAAGTGGCACCAAGTTTTCTACAATGAAATGTCTGACTTTATGGACGACTGCCGTGAAAATCCTGGTATTATGGACAGATTTAGAAGTATTGAAGTTCAGGACCGGTTTAGGCACTACTCCTTCATGGGCCAAAATCCAGACGCAATGCGTCCTCCTCCGCCTCCGCCAAGCTTCAGAGATCCTGATAGAGATGATGAGGAGTCCTGTGGTGGCCACAATCCCCATTAACCAATCATCATTTCATTTCACTGCATTTCATCTCATATTGCTCAAGTTTTATTTGAATTGTTGCACAATATATGGTTTAGCTTATGTAATTCTTAAACTCGTTCTAATCCTTAAATTCTTTTCACTTTCTGTTTACCTCTATTGTTATTGCACTTATTTGTCATTCTTTGTGAGTGATTCTTTACTTTGAAGCTTCCTTCTTTGTGATTGCTAGCTTTTTTTTATCAATTTTTTGCTATGTCCTGCTACAACATGTTGCCTTGATAAACCTGTTTCTTCCTCTTTTTGATGTTGACAAAGGGGGAGAAATGCAGATATGCACAAACTCAGAGGGAGTATCACACATCTTGCCAAAAATTTGCCATCATCAAAAAGGGGGAGTTTGTGAGCAAATTCTTTACTTTGAATAAATTTTGAATGATAGCAAATTGTGTGATCATCATCCAAATGATTGGCTGTGCATTATCTTACATGATTCATTTGTGTTTTTATCCCATTCTATTGTTGCATGACTGTACATAAAGACCCACATTGATACATCTCTTAAAAGAACTCATAAAATCTATTTTGTGTCAGTATGTATCAACATATAATTCTATGCATCGATCCATACAGCATGTTAAAAACCACAAAATTCTTTTGTTCAGTATGTATCGATCCATACGAGTCATGTATCGATACATGGACAGGAAAAATGCTCTATGGATCGATCCATACGAGCCCTGCATCGATCCATGTTAGTTGAAATGTCCTATGTATCAATACATACGAATTATGCATCGATCCATGTTAGTTGAAAAGTCCTGTGTATCGATACATACGAATTATGCATCGATCCATGCTTACTTAATTTCCCCAAAAACTCATTAATCTTACAGTATGTATCGATGCATAACCTCATGTATCAATACATAAGTCTGTTTTATGTTCTAACAGCTTTTGTTTTGCATATATAAGAAATGTTGTGACAGCAGAGATAATAACGAATTCTGAGAGGGAAAACAGTTGAGACACCAATCAAAGGAGTGTGTAGCAGCAATTGTTTTTGAGCAGTTAGAAACCTGAAAGAGACTTCATCTTCTTCATCTTCTCAATCATTTTTCTTCAAGAACATCAACATATAATCATTCTTGTTCTTTGGATTAAAGGATCAATGAGATAACGTTCAGTGGTATGATCAAGGATCTAGCTGAGGTGTTCAGTGGAACGATCGAGGATCTAGCTGAGTTGAAGATTGAAGGGGGTTTCGAGGAAAAACCAACTGGTTTGTCCTTCAAGAACTGGAGTGTTCTTGAGGGTTTGTTAGTCACGTTTGCAGAACAGATTCAGCCGCAGCGTTGCGTTTGGAAATCGATGGATTTCGCAAACAGGTCGTGGAACCGGTGAATTGTTTGCAATTTCTTGCAGGAAATTCTTGATCGAGCTCAGATCAAGTGGAGGTTTCATACAAGAAGAAGTTCTTGAATGTTAGAATTTTGTCTGTGTATTAAAACCTTGTATCAACGGATTCGGCATTATTGATAATTACAGTTCTCAATTTCATTTGAAATTGAGAGGGAGACGTACCCACACGCGAGGACGACGTGGGGAACTTCCTTACCAAATCTCTGCGTATCGTATTCTCTCCTTACTTCTCTTTACGTTTTCATCAGTTTTGCAATATTAGTTTGTGTGGTGTGGTTGTACCCTTTGCGATACAATAGTGGCAAGAAAACTTTCAAACTAAAGTCCACCATTGTTCATCATTAAGCACATACACACCAACTGTTTGACAAAATTGTTAGCTAGGTTGCATTCATTGGAAATAGACTTTAATGATAAGTGCATTCAATTAGCTAAGATTCTGGTGTTAACAATTTCTGTCATTCTTATCCAAATCCAGCATTAAACTCGCGTGTCCGGTTTTCTAGTAGCGGTTCAGAATAGACGGAAGTCGATTCGGGACTGAAATTTTCCGCCAAGCTTAAAAACTCTGATAAAAGTTTAAATCCGTTCAATTTTAAAAAGGTGATCTATTCACCCCCCCCCCCCCCTCTCGATCACTAGCCACACCGTCTAACAAGCACTCCTTCCATACCATATACAAGAGAGAAAGGGGTTGCCCCTGTTGAAGAGCGGATGGATGTACGATACCCATGCAAAGCAAATGGGAGAATCTCATGCCAATCCTTATATGTGACAACCATCTTCTCAATAATCTTCTTAATGTTCTTATTTGCAGCTTCAACAACCCCATTCATCTTAGGTTTCTTAAGGAGAAGAATTATGATGTGCATTCTTGAAATCTTTGCAAAGGGCTTCTACTATATTGTTATTCAAGTTCGCAACATCTTCTTCGCCATTGCATGTCCATTGGAATGAGTATCAAAGGAACCCTCATGGACTTTAGTCATCAACAAGTCTGCTTCGTGTCTATCCACGCATCTGATCAGAACCATATCGAAGTTTCTCTTGTACAATACATCACCATTCAGGTAGAAATTGCCGACTAATCTCCTCAAAGTCTTCTTATCTTTCAAAGATGCCCCAGACGGGTAAATATGACTTTGGAGGAAACACTTGATGTCATAATACCACGACTTCTCATCTTTGATTTCTTCAACAGCGAACACATGAGCTTGCCTATCAAGACGCATCACGGACAAGTTGGGAACTTCATTCCAATATTTCACCACAATCATTGACGCCAATGTTGCAAGAGCATCTGCCATGCGGTTTTCATCTTGAGGGATATGATGAAACTCAACCTTTGTAAAGAAAGTTGAAATCCTCCTCACATAATCTCTATATGGTATTAAACCGGGTTGATTTGTCTCCCATTTGTCGCATCCGCGAAAAACAACCGGCGGGCTAAAACAAAACACAACACAGAGCCGCCACCGTGCGTTATTTATCCCAAAGAGGGAAAGGAAACGCTCGAAGTAAACCTGGGAAAAGCATGGTCTCGCGACCAAAGAGATGGGATCGGGAGTCGGTTACGCAAGGGGAAGGTATTAGCACCCCTCACGTCCGTCGTACTCGACGGGATCCACGCTCAAAAGATAGGTTAAGGTTGCTAAAACAAACATCACACACACACACTGAAGATAACACAGGTGGAGGAAGAGGGGAGAGGGCTCGCTAGGACATCGCATCCTATGCCTACGTATCTCGTCTGGAACGAGAATCAGAGCTACCGTAGTTCGGCTCACACACGCCAAACAAAACACACACAAACACGGGCAAACTTGGAACCCGAACGCCAATCGCTGGACTTACATCGGCTTCCGAACCAAACAAACACACTCAGGATACGGACAGCCAATCGCTGGTCTTACATCCATATCCTGGCACACAAGAACAAACAAACAACAAGTTACTAAGGAGTCAGGCACTCAATCCTAGCAACTGTCAAGCAAACACACACAAAGAAAAGAAAAAAGTGCCCGGAGAGACCTCGCACAGTCTCCTGCCTACGTACCTCATCTGGTATGAGGATCAGGGCGACGTAGTTCCCCTGAACGGGAAAGAAATTCTAACCTAACCAGATAACAAAGGGAGACACAACTAGGGAGACTAACTCGAGCCTAGATGTTATCATGCATCATTGCCCTATGTTAAGGTTTCTATCCTAACTTGCACAGGTAGCAAGCTAATCCTAAACAGGCAAAGCAATCAAAGCAAACAATCACAAATAGCACACACTATATACAGACAGAGGTGGCTCAAACAAGGGTTAGGCTGCAAGAGTAAGCCAACTGTATCAGGGTGATGTTAGCTCTTAACCCTAACATTGAGAGTTAGGGTGAAGCAGATGAAATGGGAGTGAGGGGTGTGCCTCACAGCTCTTATCCCTGGCCAGGGAGAGCTTCAGACAAAGGAAGTGTGGGTCCAGAAAGTGGGAACCCTTCTACACTTATGACACTGACTCAACTGTACCACTGTACATGGATCTTGGGTTAGGATCTGTAACACCCCGATAATAATATGATAATTATTTAAATTAAGTTAATAATATATTTATTAATTTAATTAGATAATTGGATTATTATTATTATTATTATTTTGGAATTATTGAATTATTATTATTATTGGAATAATAATATAATTTGGAAAATATATAAGCTGGAATAAGTAAAAAGAGTTCATTTTGGAAAATAAGGTTTTCACGTGGAACTCAGAGAAGCGGCTGAAAGAGGCAGAGCAAGAGGAAGAACCCGAGAGCAAAGGTTGGAGAAGAGAAGAGCTTGGAGCTCAAAGATTTGCCGGATTAATCATGTAAGGGGGGTTTATCGTTGATTAATGGGTATTATGGGATAATATGTAATGGGTAGTGATAAGCCGTTATTTGACCCTAATTGGGATTGGTGAATGCTGGAATTACGTTGGTTAAACTGTGTCAAAAACTGAAATTTAATCCGTGATTGTGTGAGTCGTGTTTTCCCGAACGTATAGCTTTTTACGGAATTGGAATCGGAGGTCCGGAAGTCCTCCAATGGCGGAAAATGCGGAGAATTCTGCATTCTGCCTTGAGTTAGCGCAGGAACAGCTTCTGTCTTGTGTTAACCGGTTAACCCAGGGTGTTAACCGGTTAACACTGTTATAATTTGTGAAAATGTGCTGTTTTGCTTGCGTTAACCGGTTAACCCAGGGCGTTAACCGGTTAACACTGTTGTGATTGCTGAAATATTGTTGTTTGTGCTGCGTTAACCGGTTAACCCAGGGCGTTAACCGGTTAACACTGTTATGTTTTGGGACAGGAAGCGTGTTGTGCTGCGTTAACCGGTTAACGCCCTGGGTTAACCGGTTAACGCTGTTGCAGAGTGGAAAAATGGATATTTTAAATGTTGTGTACATAATTGAGAGTTGGCCTATGTTGGAGTGTGATGTAATAGGGATTATATCCCGCTGTTTTGAGCAGTATAGGTATTAGTAGAGTGTGCTAATACTGTGTTTAATTGAATTACATGATATGATGTTTTGATACATGTATTGATGATGTCTGATGGTATGCATAATGCTGTGAATGTATATATTATGCATGTATTTGTGAATGGACTGTTGTATGGCTTAGAGTGTGAGCATATGTCCATGGTGGATTGTTGTTGATGTTGCATTGCTAGAGGATTAGCGTGCATAGCATAGCCCTTGGGGTTGTAGCTAATTCCCATAGTGAGGAATTAGTGAGTGAATCATTGTGGATTTGTTGTTGATGTTTGCATGCTAGGTGATTAGTGTGCATAGTATAGCCTTTGGGGCTGTAGCTAATTCCCATAGTGAGGAATTAGTGAGTGAGTCACTAGGTCTCAAATGAGTGGGACTGGTGAGCTTAGTATCTGTATCTGGGTTTGATCGGTGAGCTTGAACTATATGTTCAAGAATAGTCGGTACCGCATGTGTGGAGTCTCATTGCATAATGTATGTATGGCGTATAATATGAATGGATGCATTCCAATATTATACGTGTGTTTGTGTTGGCATTGAGTATGATTGAGTTGATATTGCCGTTGCTGAATGTGTAATCTGATTTGGGTGATGAAATGTGTTAAATTACTTAACATGACATGATATTTTATAATGCTTATTATATCGATTGAGGAACTCACCCTTACAACTATTTTTCAGGTAACGAGCGGTGATTGAGTAGAAGCTAGTGCTTGGAGTCTAGTGTAGTCTCCTTAGTGGGTCATGCTCTGATAGATGTAACATCGGGACGGGATGTTTTTAATTGTTTTTATTGTTGGTTGTGAACCATTTTACATGTAATGTGTTACATGTTTTGAATGATCGATTTGATCTCTATCCGCTGCGTATTGTGCAATACTTTATGTTTTAAGTTAAATAATGAGCATGATTAAATATTATGATGAATGGTGTGAAATAATCGTGTGACACCCTTGATTGCATATTACTCTGATTGATGTGTTGTTATTTTCATTAAATATTTTGGGGTATTTTAGAAGGGTGTTACATTAGTGGTATCAGAGCATAGTCGGTCGAGTCGAGTCGTAATTATTTTGTTCCCCCTGTACGGGATAGGTGTTGTGTAACCCTATCAGTACTTATTGTTTTAACTTGTTGGGTTTTCAGAATAGAGATGGCTGGAAGAAGTAGAGACGATGCTGTGATTGCTGAGGCTCTGGGTATGCTAGCTGGAGTACTTGGGGGAAATCCGAATGTTGTGGGAATGGGAGCTGCTCGTCAACTGAGTGAGTTCCAGAAGAACAATCCTCCAATGTTCAAGGGAGCATACGATCCAGATGGCGCTCAGAAGTGGTTGAAGGAGATCGAGAGGATCTTCCGAGTGACTGAGTGTGCCGATAACCAGAAGGTCAGGCTCGGTACGCATATGCTGTCAGAGGAAGCAGATGATTGGTGGGTTGCTAGCCGCACTGAGTTGGAAGCTACCGGAAGTGCTGAGGTCACTTGGGCGGTGTTCAGAGAGAGATTTCTGAGGAAGTACCTTCCAGAGGAGGTCAGAGGAAGGAGAGAGATAGAGTTCTTAGAATTGAAGCAGGGCAATCGGTCTGTTACTGAGTATGCTGCTAAGTTCACAGAGCTGTCGAAGTATTACATTCCCTATGATGAGGCTACTGGAGAATTTTCAAAATGCGTGAGGTTTGAGAACGGGTTACGTCCTGAGATCAAGCAGGCTATTGGGTATCAGCGGATTAGAGTGTTTTCTAACTTGGTCGACTGTTGCAGAATGTTTGAACAGGATACCAAGGCCAGAGCGGAAAGCTATCAGCAGAGGGTTGATAGGAAAGGCAAGAATCAGAATGATCGTGGGAAACCGTATGCAGCTGGCAGAGGTTTCCAGAGACAGAATGGAATGAAGAGACCTAGTGGGGGAGACTCTAATGCTCCTGCTAAGTGTTCCAGATGTGGTCAGGCTGGACATCGTGTCCATGAGTGTACCAGTGCTGAGAAGAAGTGTTTCAAGTGTGGAAAAGGTGGTCACTTGGCTGCAGAGTGCCGGTTGAAGACTGCGACTTGTTTCAACTGTGGAGAGGTGGGTCATATCAGTTCACGGTGTCCTAAGCCGAAGAAAGAGAATCAGTCGGAAGGCAAGGTCTTTGCTTTATCGGGTTCTGAGACTTCTGCAGATGATCGTTGATCCGAGGTACGTGTTATATTAATGGCTTTTCTCTTGTAGCTATTATTGACACTGGTGCGACTCATTCCTTTATATCTTTGGATTGTGCTGTGAAACTTAAATTAGAGATATCTGAATGCGTGGAAGTATGGTGATTGATACTCCTGCGAAGGGTTCAATGGCTACTACTTCAGTTTGTTTAAATTGTCCTTTGAGTATTTTTGGTAGAGACTTTGGGATAGACCTTGTGTGTCTTCCACTAGTGCAGATTGATGTTATCTTGGGTATGAACTGGTTGGTGTTTAACCGAGTCTATATCAAATGTTTTGATAAAACTGTGATCTTTTCTGAGATTGAGGAAGAAAAGAGTCTGTTTCTGTCAGCAAGGCGGGTGAATGAGGCCGTAGCAGATGGGGCAGAGTTGTTTATGCTGTTAGCGACTTTGGAGGCTAAAGATAAACTGGTGAATTGCGATCTAGCCGTGGTGTGTGATTTTCATGATGTGTTTCCTAAAGAAGTGAACAAATTACCGCCAGAGCGTGAAGTTGAGTTCTCGATTGATTTGGTACCTGGTACTAGGCCGGTGTCGATGGCTCCGTACCGTATGTCTGCTGTTGAGTTAACTAAATTGAAGAGTCAGTTGGAAGACCGGTTGGATAAGAAATTTATTCGTCCGAGTGTGTCACCGGGAGGGTGCACCGGTGTGGTTGGTTAGAAGAAGTTAGTTTCTTGGTCATGTGATTTCAAGAGGTGGTGTTGCTGTTGATCCTTCTAAGATAGAAGCGGTATCTGAGTGGGAAGCTCCGAAGTCAGTTTCAGAGATAAGAAGTTTTCTTGGACTTGCAGGTTATTATAGGAAATTTATTGAGGGATTTTCTAAGCTGGCGTTACCGTTGACGTTGTTGACTAGAAAGGGGCAAGCGTTTGTTTGGGACTCAAAATGTGAAGAAGGTTTCCAAGAGTTAAAGAGAAGGTTGACTAGTGCTCTTATTCTGATATTACCGCGTTCGTCGGAATCATTTGAGGTTTACTGTGATGCTTCATTGTTGGGTTTAAGTGGTGTGTTGATGCAGAGTAAGCAGGTTATAGCTTATGCTTCGAGACAGCTGAGGATTCATGAGAGGAACTATCCGACACACGATTTAGAGTTGGCAGCGGTGGTGTTCGTTCTGAAGTTATGGAGGCATTACTTGTATGGATCAAGATTTGAGGTTTTCAGTGACCATAAGAGTTTAAAGTATTTGTTTGATCAGAAAGAGCTGAATATGAGACAGAGGAGATGGTTAGAGTTTCTGAAAGATTATGACTTTGGTTTGAATTACCATCCGGGTAAAGCAAATGTAGTGGCTGATGCATTGAGTCGGAAATCCTTACATATGTCTATGTTAATGGTTAAGGAAATGGATTTGATTGAGCAGTTTAGAGACTTGAGTTTGGTGTGTGAGAGTACTCACAAGAGTGTTAAATTGGGAATGTTGAAGTTGACGAGTAATATTTTGGATGAGATAAGAGAGAGTCAGAAATTCGATATGCTTTTGGTTGATAAGTTGACTTTAGTGAATCAAGGTCAAGGTGGTGAATTCAGAGTTGATGAGAATGGTGTTTTGAAATTTGGTAATCGGGTGTGTATTCCGGATGTTGCCGAACTTAAGAAGAGTATTCTGGAGGAAGGACATCGTAGTGGTTTGAGTATTCATCCTGGAGCTACGAAAATGTATCATGATTTGAAAAAGTTATTTTGGTGGCCGGGAATGAAAAGAGAAATTGCGAGTTTTGTTTATTCCTGTTTGACTTGTCAGAAGTCAAAGATTGAGCATCAGAAGCCGTCTGGGCTAATGCAACCGTTGGCTATTCCAGAGTGGAAGTGGGATAGTATCAGTATGGATTTTGTCTCTGGTTTACCGAGGACAAGCAAGAATTTTGAAGCTATTTGGGTGGTTGTTGATAGATTGACGAAATCGGCTCATTTCATTCCGATCAGAATGGATTATCCGTTAGAGAGATTAGCCGAGTTGTATATTGAGAAGATTGTAAGTTGCATGGTATTCCGTCTAGTATTGTTTCGGACAGAGATCCTAGATTTACATCGAAGTTTTGGGAAGGTTTGCAGAGGGCTTTGGGAACTAAGCTGAGATTGAGTTCTGCATATCATCCGCAGACTGATGGTCAGACTGAGAGGACGATTCAGTCGCTAGAGGATCTTTTGAGAGCTTGTGTTTTGGAAAAAGGAGGTACTTGGGATTGTTATTTACCTTTGATTGAGTTTACCTACAACAATAGTTTTCATTCGAGCATTGGTATGGCACCGTTTGAAGCTTTGTATGGTAGGAGATGTCGGACACCTTTATGTTGGTATGAGTCCGGTGAGAGTGCTGTGGTTGGACCGGAGATGATTCAGGAGAAGATGAGAATTGCTCAGAGTCGTCAGAAGAGTTATCATGACAAGAGGAGGAAGTCACTTGAGTTCTAAGAGGGAGATCATGTGTTTCTTCGTGTCACTCCGATAACTGGTGTTGGTCGAGCTTTGAAGTCGAAGAAGTTGACACCTCGATTTATTGGTCCTTATCAGATTTTGGAGCGGATAGGGGAAGTAGCCTATCGTATCGCTTTACCGCCGTCGCTTGCGAATTTGCATGAGGTTTTTCATGTGTCTCAGCTGAGGAGGTACATTCATGATCCGTCGCATGTAGTCCAAATAGATGATGTACAGGTGAGAGATAACCTGACTGTTGAAACATCACCTATGAGGATTGAGGATCGAGCGTTGAAGCAGTTGCGGGGTAAAGAGATTGCCTTGGTGAAGGTAGCTTGGGGAGGACCAGCAGGTGGCAATGTGACTTGGGAACTGGAGAGTAAGATGAAGGAGTCTTACCCAGAGTGTTCGCTTGAGGTATGTTTTCGAGGACGAAAACTCTTTTAGTGGGGGAGAGTTTAATTAGATAATTGGATTATTATTATTATTATTATTATTTTGGAATTATTGAATTATTATTATTATTGGAATAATAATATAATTTGGAAAATATATAAGCTGGAATAAGTAAAAAGAGTTCATTTTGGAAAATAAGGTTTTCACGTGGAACTCAGAGAAGCGGCTGAAAGAGGCAGAGCAAGAGGAAGAACCCGAGAGCAAAGGTTGGAGAAGAGAAGAGCTTGGAGCTCAAAGATTTGCCGGATTAATCAGGTAAGGGGGGTTTATCGTTGATTAATGGGTATTATGGGATAATATGTAATGGGTAGTGATAAGCCGTTATTTGACCCTAATTGGGATTGGTGAATGCTGGAATTACGTTGGTTAAACTGTGTCAAAAACTGAAATTTAATCCGTGATTGTGTGAGTCGTGTTTTCCCGAACGTATAGCTTTTTACGGAATTGGAATCGGAGGTCCGGAAGTCCTCCAATGGCGGAAAATGCGGAGAATTCTGCATTCTGCCTTGAGTTAGCGCAGGAACAGCTTCTGTCTTGCGTTAACCGGTTAACCCAGGGTGTTAACCGGTTAACACTGTTATAATTTGTGAAAATGTGCTGTTTTGCTTGCGTTAACCGGTTAACCCAGGGCGTTAACCGGTTAACACTGTTGTGATTGCTGAAATATTGCTGTTTGTGCTGCGTTAACCGGTTAACCCAGGGCGTTAACCGGTTAACGCTGTTGTAGAGTGGAAAAATGGATATTTTAAATGTTGTGTACATAATTGAGAGTTGGCCTATGTTGGCATATGATGTAATAGGGATTATATCCCGCTGTTTTGAGCAGTATAGGTATTAGTAGAGTGTGCTAATACTGTGTTTAATTGAATTACATGATATGATGTTTTGATACATGTATTGATGATGTCTGATGGTATGCATAATGCTGTGAATGTATATATTATGCATGTATTTGTGAATGGACTGTTGTATGGCTTAGAGTGTGAGCATATGTCCATGGTGGATTGTTGTTGATGTTGCATTGCTAGAGGATTAGCGTGCATAGCATAGCCCTTGGGGTTGTAGCTAATTCCCATAGTGAGGAATTAGTGAGTGAATCATTGTGGATTTGTTGTTGATGTTTGCATGCTAGGTGATTAGTGAGGAATTAGTGAGTGAGTCACTAGGTCTCAAATGAGTGGGACTGGTGAGCTTAGTAGCCGTATCTGGGTTTGATCGGTGAGCTTGAACTATATGTTCAAGAATAGTCGGTACCGCATGTGTGGAGTCTCATTGCATAATGTATGTATGGCGTATAATATGAATGGATGCATTCCAATATTATACGTGTGTTTGTGTTGGCATTGAGTATGATTGAGTTGATATTGCCGTTGCTGAATGTGTAATCTGATTTGGGTGATGAAATGTGTTAAATTACTTAACATGACATGATATTTTATAATGCTTATTATATCGATTGAGGAACTCACCCTTACAACTATTTTTCAGGTAACGAGCGGCGATTGAGTAGAAGCTAGTGCTTGGAGTCTAGTGTAGTCTCCTTAGTGGGTCATGCTCTGATAGATGTAACATCGGGACGGGATGTTTTTAATTGTTTTTATTGTTGGTTGTGAACCATTTTACATGTAATGTGTTACATGTTTTGAATGATCGATTTGATCTCTATCCGCTGTGTATTGTGCAATACTTTATGTTGTGAGTTAAATAATGAGCATGATTAAATATTATGATGAATGGTGTGAAATAATCGTGTGACACCCTTGATTGCATATTACTCTGATTGATGTGTTGTTATTTTCATTAAATATTTTGGGGTATTTTAGAAGGGTGTTACAGGATCCACAAGGCATCAACATGTAATGTGAGCCAAGGGAAGACACAGAGAATAGCAGGAGGCGGACTACACACCTCTTGTGTCTGCCAATTGCCTTAACAAAGGTCTTTTCCTGCTTGGGGACAAAAATAAACAAGCACAAGCATTGCCTCTTAAGGAGGACTTCAGACAGGTGCCTGGCCAAGTAACAGGCCAGGTCTTCCAGACTACATGGAGTTAGTGATTCTACCTCAATTGGTTTAAACAACCAAGCAGTAGCACAAGCAAGTTCACAATGAACTATAGCAACTAAGGTACCTGAAATCAATCTAACATAATCAGTACTCAGCCCAAACAGTCAAACAGACAAACTAAAAAACAACAGTTAACTGTACACAAGCAATGCATCAAGCAAAGCATAAGCCAATGCTCAACACAAATGACTTAGAAGCCACCTACAAAACAAACTTAATGTTAATCAACATCAATCAAAACAAGCAACTCAAGCCAAGTGAATTAATTCCTCCATTCCATTTGCCTTTTGTCCTAAAAACACAACTCAATCATGAGAAGCAAACCCCTAGGACAAAGCCTAGGGTCAAAATGGGATCAATATTTCAAAACAGAACATGAAAATTGTCAAAAATCAAGTTAAAAAAATATAGAAACAAATCCAATTGGTCCCATGTTCATATCATCAACCATTATCATTTCATGAAGCAAATAGTGCAAAGCATGTCATTTAGAAGCTCATTGGACCAAACAGAATGAATCAATTCAAACTCAATCCAAAACAATTCAATAAATCCCCAAAAAGTTCACAGCTAAACAGCATTCATTACATGTCAATCACACCAAATTTCAAGCCAATTGGACAATGGGAAGCAAGTCAATTAAATTCATCAAGTTAAAGCATGCTCATACAAGTCCAAACAAGGCACAATATCATGTATCAACTTCAAGCAAGCATAAAACAGTGTAGGAACATGATAAATGCACCAAACCAAAACCATGATACACTTCAAGATGTCTAGAATCACTCCACAAAATTTCAAGTTCATCCAATACATATCAAGAATTTCACAAATCAATTAAAATCATGACTCACAAAAGGTCCACATTTGGTCAAACAGAAAGGAAATTCTCAATCAAATTGGAAACACATCCAAAAATTCCAGAAAAACTCACATGTGAACCTAACACCCAGAAGTATCAACATGCAAAAATTCAGCTCAATCCAAGTTCATATGGCATGTCAAATAAAATCAGGAAGTTGCACAAGAAATGGTGTGACACAAATTGTCACACCTCTAATGATCATGTCATATCTCACAATCCAGGAATGATAAAATAGCAAACTCTAAGCCAAAATGTCCATTAAGGTCTCTAGAATAAGCATGCAAAATTTCAGCTCCATCCAATTAAGCATCATCATTTCATGATCAAAATACCAAGCAATGTGCAAGAAAGAACACACCTAAACAAACCCTAGGCCATTCCAAAAACCACAATTGCACAATTTCCACAAAAATCACCAAAAAATACTAGAGATTACAAGGATCATGGTGCAAAAAATTTCAATCAATTTGGACTAATGGTTATGAAGATATGAAACTTTGAATGTTGAAGAAAATAAAAAAAATGTATGTGGAATGGTATGTACATGAGAAGAATATGAGGAAAAAAAATGCTAAAGCAACAAGTGGAATTGTCCCCAAGCGGAATCGAAGGGAGTCCAGGTTCAAAATTCTGGCGCGCTAACACTCAATTGCATGTACAGTAAGCGCTATTTGGATCAAAACAAGAAATCTGGAAAATATTTTCAACCTTCATCACGCGTTCATCACCTCCTTTGGGTGATAGTTGTGAATTTGATGTTGTTTGGCCTTGGAACACGAAAACAAATGTGCTTTGATGATGTGGAAGATGAATGGAACAAAGTTTGTTGCTCAATTACGCACGATCTAGCTCAAATCTTGAATTGCCATTGATGACCTTCACTTTAACAGTCCACGATTTGGCTTGCAAATGATGATTCCTTGCTTCCAACAGCTTCAATTATGCATGTAAATGATGAATTGATGAAGAACTTGGCTAGGCTTGTGAAGAAATTGCAAAAAAGTGAAGATGAAAAGTTGAGAGAATTGTGCAATTTTGGATCTAGATCTGAGATGAATGAATGTTAATCTCAAAAACAGTTATGATTAACCATTTATATGATGCACTAATCCATTTTGTTAATCATGTTTAGCCAAATGTGAGTGATTAGTGAAAATGCACTTTTATGCTAAATGGTAATTAGCCAATCCACCCTCACTTATGCAAATCCAATGTAACAGTAGAATTTTTTTGTTGCAGCAAGTTTCAAATGGTATTGGTGAGCTAATGCAATTGGAATCATGTGAAAACAAGGCTTAATTCTCAAAATCACCTTTTTCCCTCCCTTTTTCAAAATTGGTTCACTTGAAAAATGGACTTTTTATATGATGAATTTTCATGAAATGCAATGCTTTTTTTGGATAGAGGACATCAAAAGAATTTTGCTCAAAGAAACCTCACTCCATTTGGCCTTGTGAATCAAAAGTTATGCCACTTTGAAATTCAACTTTTTTGGACAATGATCAATCCATAACTTGCCAACCACACATGAGAAATTCATGTTCTTGGACTTTTTGGAAAGGTGAGAGAAAGATATACAACTTTCATGTTGAACAAAATTTCATTTGAAGCATTTTTGGACATGTAATTTTGAGGAGAAAACCTTTCCATTTTTGGCAATTTTCAATTACAAGTCACTTTCTATTTTTGGAAAGTTTCCATCTGACTTTATTTTCTTCATTGTTGATCTTTGAAATGTCAAATGAAACTTGTTTGGACATGAATGAAGTGTCTCTAACTCTCTCCCACCTCCAAATCCATCAATTCAGGCACAGTTGACCACAGTTGACTTTTCTGACTGATAGATGAATTTCAGCTTGACTGATGAACTTGAGCCTCAAACTCCTGATGCCATGGCTCAATGATGAAACCCTAGCTTCCATAAGCTCAATATAATCATATTATGATCCCCATATCCATTGAAAACCTCATCTCCTTGCTAAGCCCTGATTGGCACAATACAGATGATTAGGGTTGACTAGAGGTCAAAACCCTAATCTCAAAGTATCTGATCAAGCATAAGGAATCTCTTGGTGATGACAAAAACCATGATGATGATGATGTATCATTTCAACCAAGATGATTCTCAACCCCATTGAGGAACCATGAAACCCTAATTTGAATCACAAACCCTCAGATGGTTAGTGATCAATCCAATGAAACCCTAGCTTGCATCTTAACCTCTTTATCTTCTGATCAAGACTTAGGAGGATGACTTGCTCAATGTAGCCACATGATATGCAAAGATGCAATGCCTAATGACCTAAAAAGGATATGCAATATGTTAAGCTAGTCCCAAGAGAGGAGGGCAAATTTTGAGGTGTTACAGCTGCCCCTATTCAATCCACTGTGAACCTGTCGATATGAATAGCCTCGGCTTTCAGATGATCAGGGTGAAGAGTGATTGAATACCAAGAACAGACGAACAATTTTCACTCTGATGGGAAAATAATTAACAATGCCTGTCAGAATCGGCGAAGAAGCAATCTTGAAAGAAGAATCCGTCTGGTACGGAGAAAGTCGGCCTGAATACCGGAGCAGAATGTCGACCTGTATACCAAAATAAATGGTAACGCAGGGATAACCATGGCCTGAACACCACATATCTGCTGGGGATTTATTATTTTATTTTTTTTTACTTTTGGACCCCGAGAATTTTCTCTTGATTGCTCTTCTTTTTCATTTTCTAGAACCCCGAAATTTTCTTTCGCGCAAATGATCCCGGATCACTGCATTTGAACCCTGACATCTTATTTGCCAAAATAATGAACCCCATTCTCCATTTGAACCCCAGTCGCCTGACGATAACTTGTGATCGCCATTGTGAACCCCATTCTCCAGAAAATGCCTCAACATTTCCCTTTCTCCATTTGAACCCCGCTCTCCAGAAAATGCCTCAACATTTCCCTTTCTCCATTTGAACCCCGCTCTCCAATTCCTTGTGATAATTCCGCTGGCAACGTCGGAAATAACACCAAACACCACTCTGAGGGCAACATATCAGAGGGTACACCTTCACAAAAGGAAGGTAACATGTGCATCTCTTCCTCAGAAGACACCCATAACGACCTCCGTTGGCCTCAGCCAAAGTCTAAGGTGACACATGAACAGAAGATAATCCTGAGGACCTCATCCCGGATTTAACCTTCAACTCCAATCTCCATGTGGACCCCGATCTCCAGAAAATGCCTCAACATTTCCATTTTCCCCATTTGAACCCCGATTGTCGCGCTGATCGCGTAACGTCCTTTGATTTTATTTCCATCTCCGTCCGACGGAAAAGTTTCCTCCAGTATCGCACTACTGGGGAACATTGCTGAACCGACGTCATGATGCTAAACTCCTCAGAGTAACACCTTCACCATCCGGTGAAACTAAATTTCAAACAGTAAACACGGCTTGAGTCGCGCTGATCGCGTCACGATATTACTCTCTTCAGAGTAACTCTTCCAACTTCATTTCCAACTCTGTCCGACGGAAACGTTTCCTCCAGTATCGCACTACTGGGGAAGTACTGTTGATAAACAACGGTGTCAAACTCCTCGGAGCAACACCCTCACCCTCAGGCAACCACTTCTCAAACGATAACCACGGTTTGAGACTAGCTTATGCTTGCAATATGATGCATGATTGATTTTTCTGCGTAATGCTCCATAATTATGGAAATGCTACGCGATTTATTATGCATTATGCTATGCTTATTCTACATGATGAATGTATAAAAAGGCATCCCCCTCAAGGGACTCTTCTGAGGAGCTCGAGACACTCTGCTGAGGAACTCGTCAACACTCCGATTCCACCCTGCTGGGGGCTGCTGCTGGAAAAAGGCAACCCTTGCTGGGGAATACCTCCTTTGCACCCGATCCGCTTGGGGGATTGCTGGGGAAGGAACCACCAACGCATTCTGTGGGGATACAAAAGTCTATGACTTGCTGGGGATATAAACCCCGACTCTGCTTGGTGAACCACCACTCACAGATACCTCCGCTGGGAAACAGCAACCTTTAGACCTAGCTGCTGGGGAAGCATCGATCTGAAACCTGCTGGGGATAACCATCCTGACCCTGCTAGGGAATCCACAGACCTTGAATCTGCTGGAGAATTAGTCATTCCGACTCTGCTTGGCGATGAGGGCAGTCTGGTACTGAACACCCGTCGACTCGTCGAACCACGGTATTTATATCCAACTCCCATGTCTGCTTTCTAATTTTGAGAACTCCCAGACTCGTCTGGACTTTTCTGCTCCATCATCTTGTATTCCAAACCGCTCCGCACTCGACGGAGAGCGAACTCCTGGGATTTATACAGACTTTTTAATCTTCCAACTTTGAAGAGTCTTCTTGATTAATTCTCAAGGATCGTCGTATGTCTCATCGTCCCTTTTTCACCGCTCTTCTATTCAATCGCCCCTGACTGGACTCCGTGGGGATTGTTTTGTCAAAAGCTTCCACATCACAACCTGCAAGTGAGTGAAAATATCTAACAGTACCTGCAAAAGAGATCGTTAGATAAAACCGTGCCCCAGGCGTGTCAAGATTTCAACACTTGGGTCACTCAACCTTCCGAATAAGATTTCAAGCTTTCAATCTTATAAACATGCATTGGAAGGGACCTGTATGTCTTTAAAATGCAAGATTCTTTATCAAAATAATTGGATGTTTTTGCAATCAAAGCGGTAATGAAAAACAAAAAAACAAAATTATTTGACTGAATATGCATTTTATTGATTGAAAAAGTGTGGCTCAAACTGAGCAATACAAAGGAAGCAATTCCTGAAAAGAGGTAATTGCGCACAAAAGGAAAAAATCTATCCTAATGGCAATGTGAAACCCGTGATCTCATCGAGTTCCAACTCGGTTACACCCCATATGTCCTCAGACTCTCCATGCTTTCTGCCTTCTGAACAAGACGATTCCAATTGATCCCTACCAGGTATTATCCATGTTGCTTTAACCAAAGCGCAAACGATCATGCCAGACGCAGTTGTTCGTTTCAATCCCTCTTTTGCCTGGACCGTCCTTTCGGGTTTTCAGTCCACCGGGATACCCTTTTTTGCCCAAGCCGCCTTTTCAGGTCTTCGACTTGCCGGGTGTACAATTTTTTCATTTTATCCCTAATTTTTGCCCGAACCTTTTCTTTCTGTGTTTTTTTTTGTTCGCCGGGATGCCCATTTTTGCCTGGACTATTTTATTCTTTTCGTCCAGCGGGTCTCTTTATACGAAGTATTTTCTAACTGCGTCCGCATTCACAGGGGATGGAAAATCTTCGCCATCCATGGTCGTCAGCAACAAGGCTCCACCAGAGAAAACCTTCTTGACCACGAATGGACCTTCATAATTGGGTGTCCATTTGCCCCTTCGATCGTTTTGAGGAGGAAGGATCCTTTTCAGCACCATATCACCCACGTGATATACCCGAGGTCGCACTCTTCTGTCAAAAGCACGCTTCATCCATTGCTGGTACAACTGCCCATGACAGATGGCTGCCAGCCTCTTTTCCTCAATCAAGCTCAACTCCTCGTTCCGGGTTCTCACCCATTCCGCCTCTTGCAACTTCACGTCCATCAGGACTCTCAAAGAGGGAATCTGGACCTCAACTGGTAGCACAGCTTCCATTCCATATACCAAGGAGAAAGGCGTTGCCCCAGTAGATGTACGCACCGACGTTCGATACCCATGCAATACAATCGGCAACATCTCATGCCAGTCTTTGTAGGTTACCACCATTTTCTGCACAATCTTCTTAATATTCTTATTGGCTGCCTCAACCGCCCCATTCATCTTCGGACGATAGGGAGAAGAATTGTGATGTTCAATCTTGAATTCCCGGCACAGCTCTGCCATCATCTTGTTGTTCAGATTAGAACCATTATCAGTAATGATTCTCTCGGGAACCCCATATCTACAAATGATGTCTCTCTTGAGAAATCGGGCAACGACCTGTTTCGTCACGTTCGTATAAGAGGCTGCTTCCACCCACTTGGTGAAGTAATCAATAGCCACTAATATGAACCGATGCCCATTCGAAGCCGTAGGCTCAATCTTCCCAATCATATCAATGCCCCACATAGCGAACGGCCATGGGGACGTCATTAAGCTCAAAGGATTTGGAGGCACGTGCACCTTATCAGCATAAATCTGGAATTTATGACACTTCCGCACGAAATTGAAACATTGGGCCTCCATTGTCATCCAATAATAACCTGCCCTCAGCAGCTTCTTCACCATTGCATTCCCACTGGCATGGGTACCGAACGATCCCTCGTGAACCTCTTTCATCAATCGGCTTGCTTCTCTGTTATCAACACATCTGAGCAAGACCCAATCAAAATTCCTCTTATACAAGACCCCATCCTTATTCAAGTAAAACACCATGGCCAACCTCCGCAGAGTCTTTCGGTCCTTTTTAGATGCTCCCTCAGGATACTCTTGAGTTTCCAGATAGCGCTTGATATCGTAATACCACGGCTTCTCATCATCAGGCGCTGTGTCAACAGCAAACACATAAGTCGGTCTATCCAGACGTCCCACTTCAACACTGGGGAATTGATTCCACCATTGTACCTTAATCAAGGCAGCCAGAGTAGCCAAAGCATCTGCCAACGGATTCTCTTCCCTAGGCACATGATGCATCTTCACCTTGGTGAAAAACGTCAACAACCTCCTCGTATAATCCCGGTATGGAACTAAATGAGATTGATGCGTGTACCATTTTCCGTTAACTTGATTTACAACCAGAGCTGAATCTCCATATATGACAAGGTTCTTGATCCTCAAATCAATCGCCTCTTCAATCCCCAATATACAAGCTTCATATTCAGCCACGTTGTTGGTGCACTCAAATGTTAGCCGGGCAGCAAAAGGAATATGGGATCCTTTCGGCGTAACCAAAATAGCACTAACACCGCTACCATTCACGTTAACGGCCCCATCAAACATCAGAATCCATTCGGATTCAGGGTCAGGCCCCTCCTCCGGGATCGGTTCCTCGCAATCTTTCGATTTGAGAAACATGATGTCCTCATCAGGGAACTCAAACTTCATCGGTTGATAATCCTCAATGGGTTGCTGAGCGAGGTAATCAGACAATACACTCCCCTTTATCGCCTTCTAAGAGGTATACTGAATATCATATTCTGTCAAAATCATTTGCCATCTCGCAACCCGTCCGGTCAATGCTGGCTTCTCAAAAATGTACTTGATTGGATCCATCTTGGAAATCAATAAAGTGGTATGAACCAGCATGTACTGCCTCAGTCGGCGAGCAGCCCAAACCAAAGCACAGCAAGTTTTCTCGAGCAGTGAATATCTGGTTTCACAGTCGGTAAACTTTTTGCTAAGGTAGTATATGGCATGCTCTTTTCGACCAGACTCGTCATGCTGCCCCAATACACACCCCATAGACCCCTCGAGGACCGTCAAGTACAAAATTAACGGTCTTCCCTCCACAGGAGGCATCAGAATCGGAGGCTCCTGCAAATATTCTTTTATTTTTTCAAATGCCGCTTGGCAATCATCATTCCACCTGACCGTTTGATCTTTTCTTAACAACTTGAAAATCGGTTCACACGTGGCTGTTAGATGAGATATGAACCGTGAAATGTAGTTCAATCTACCTAAGAAACCACGAACCTCTTTCTCCGTTCTCGGTTCAGGCATTTCTCTTATTGCTTTTACTTTAGCAGGATCAACCTCGATTCCTTTCTCGCTTACAATGAACCCCAGCAATTTACCGGACCGTACTCCGAACGTGCACTTATTCGGATTCAACCTCAGTCTGAATTGTCTCAGCCGGTCGAATAACTTGGCCAGATCTACCAAATGCCCCTCTTCTGTTTGGGACTTTGCTATCATGTCATCAACATAGCATTCAATTTCATGATGAATCATATCATGAAACAAAGTCACCATGGCTCTCTGATAAGTAGCATCGGCGTTCTTGAGACCGAATGGCATCACCTTGTAACAAAAAGTGCCCCACGGTGTGATAAACGTTGTTTTCTCCATATCATCTGGCGACATTTTGATTTGATTATAGCCAGAAAAGCCATCCATGAAGGAAAACACCGAGAATTGAGCTGTATTATCTACCAACACGTCGATGTGAGGTAGCGGAAAATCATCCTTCGGACTAGCTCTGTTCAGATCCCGGTAGTCCACACACATTCTTACCTTCCCATCCTTCTTCGGGACTGGCACAATGTTTGCGACCCATGGCGGATAATTAGTGACAACAAGGAAACCAGCATCCCACTGCTTCTGCACTTCTTCTTTAATTTTCATTGCCATGTCAGGTCGAGTTCTGCGCAACTTCTGCTTCACTGGAGGACAATCTGCTCTCAACGGTAGCTTGTGCACAACGATATCGGTATCCAACCCTGGCATATCTTGATAAGACCAGGCAAAGATGTCGACATACTCTTTCAACAATGCCACCATTCTGTTCTTGACACTTTCCTCCAAAGCAGCCCCGATTTTCACTTCTTTCTTGACCTCGTCGGTACCCAGATTCACAATTTCAACCTGCTCTTCATGCGGCTGAATCACCTTCTCCTCTTGTTTTAACAACCTGGCTAACTCCCCTGGTAGTTCACAATCTTCTTCGCCTTCTTCTTCGGCTTGATAGATCGGATTGTCGAAGTCATATGAGGGTGTAACAGGATTGTTATCAATGAGATCCGGCGAAAAATCGCATCTGCATGAATGTGGATTCATGCATTGCTTTAGAACCGGAGCGAGACAAATTGAAAAAGAAAAATGAAAACATTGCCATTTTTATTTTGTTTTTATTTTAAAACTGCAAAAATAAATGAAAAACAGGGAACACCGCTTTTAATTGAAAAACATCCTTTTATTGATGATGCAAACTTGCAAATTTTAAACATGAGGTGGCCCTTACAATGAACCATTACGTGTCGGGCAACACGTAAGGCTTTCATGCAGATAAAAATTGAAAACAAAAATTATTACTCTTCCAGCAGAGTGACCGTGATGATCTTTTCAGCCTTCCAGTTTTGGATTCCCATCCCTGGTGCGCACGGCTTTATCCATCGGTCCATTTCACAATCACTATCAGTTTCGTCACCCACCATGCAGATGTGATCCGGATCCAGCATTCCGGCACTGGTGAACGTGACTGACGCACGGCATCCTCTGCCTTGTCCTGACGAGCCTCTGTTCGGCTGATAACCCACTCCGAAGCAGTCTTTCTTAGCGGAGACATCCATCATCCTACCCCAACCAGGAGCCTCTCCATTCTTCACCACCTCAGCGGCCTGTTTGTACGAAGCAATGGACGGTTTCTCCTCTTCTTTTGCAAAAAGAGCACTCTCCACCTTGACGGTTTCGAATGCTTGACTAGGCGTCTCCCATATTTCGCCGTCCATTTCAACATATTTGAATGAAGACAGGTGGCTGACAAAGATGTCCTCTTCTCCGCACACGGTGACAACCTGTCCTTCCCAGATATACTTCAACTTTTGGTGCAAAGTCGAAGTCACTGCCCCAGCGGCATGAATCCATGGTCGACCCAACAGGCAACTGTATGCCGGCTGAATGTCCATGACGTAGAAAACAGACTTAAACACCTCTGGGCCTATCCTCACCGGAAGCTCGACTTCTCCAAATACGGCCCGCTTCGACCCATCAAAAGCCCGCACTATCAAGTCTGTGGGCGTCAGGATCAATCCTTCGCAATTCAGCTTTGCCAAGGCTTTCTTTGGCAACACATTCAATGAGGAGCCGGTATCAACCAGCACATGCGAAAGCACGGCTCCTTTACACTCCATCGCGATGTGTAAAGCCCGGTTATGATTCCTTCCATCTACCGTCAGATCCATGTCGGTAAAACCCAGCCCATGGCTGGCATGCACATTAGACACTACCGTCTCCAACTGGTTGATCGTTATCTCTTGAGGAACATAGGCTTTATTCAGAATCTTCAACAGAGCCTCTCTATGCCCCTCAGAGCTTAACAGCAAAGATAGAATTGATATTTTGGAAGGAGTCTGCTGCAGATGGTCCACAAGCTTGTACTCAGACTTCTTGATGATTCTTAAGAATTCTTCTGCATCATCATCAAGCTTTTCTTCCGACCCCACAGGCGCCGGTGTCACCACGGGAGTACCATCATTAATCACCGTTTGTTTTCCTTTCGCCCTGGCTAAAGCCTCGGCCTTTTCTTTTTTCTCTTTCTCTCCTTCTCCTCCCCTCAAGGCATCAGGAGCAAACAGTCTTCCACTGCGAGTGAAACCACTGGGACCGGCATTATCCACCTTTGAAATGGTGGTTTCATCCGCAGTCTGCTCTTCCACCTTCTCTCCATTGCAATAAACCTCCCCACCATAATGCCATGGCGCGGCATCATCTTTGTCATATGGAATTGGCCCAGGTACCGTGATGGTAACTGGAGCCGCCTCAGCTAGAGTAGACAAATCAACCGGATCAAAGTATATTGTTATGGTGGAGACATCATCTTTCCCCACATCAGCCCTTTCAAACTGAATACTTCCATCGTCCATCAGTCCCTGGACAGTCTTCCTCAACAATGTACATCCCTCAGTAGCAACCATGCACTCAGCGCAATCATCACCATAGCCCGGGTGTACCCCATTCAACAACAACTGCCGTTTAACCTCAGCCAACGGAGTCTTCAACTGATCAACACTGGACAACCCGATTCGGCCCTCCTCAGAGATAGCATTCACCCCCCTTTGACCATGCGCAGGCATGGGATTAGCATTCACGTTGGGAGATGGTGCGAAGTTGATTGCTTTCGAATCCACCAGGTCTTGAACTACGTGCTTAAAAGCTTTGCAGTTCTCTATGTTGTGTCCGGGTGCACCTGAGTGAAATTCACACTTTGGATTCTCATCAAAGCTGGCCGGCCTCTGATCGGGTCTCAAAGGTGCCAGAGTTCTTAACTGTACCAATCCCAAGTCTTTCAGCTTCTTCAGCAAGAAGGAGTAAGTCACAGGAGGCCTGTCAAACTGACGGTCATTCATTCTTCCGCGCACCTGATATCCAACCCTCTGAGGCCTCTGCTGAAAGGGTTGTCTTTGTTGTTGCGGTTGTTGCTGTTGTTGCTGTTGTGCAGGCTGACTATCAGTAGGAATAGTTACCGCAGCAGTGTGCTGAAAATAACGATCCCTACTGGGTCCTCTCTGAGCGTATACCGCACTGGTATCACCCTCCTTCTTCCTCTAGCCATTACCGAAGGGCTTCTTCGATCTTGAAGATGAAGCAATACTCTGAATCTTCCCGAGCTTCAGCCAGCTCTCTATCCTTTCACCAGCCACAACTATATCTGAGAAATTGGTGACCAGACAACCAACCATTCTTTCGGCGAATGCCCCCTGCAGGATACCCATAAAGAGATCAGACATCTCTCTGTCCACCAATGGAGGTTGCACTCTGGCAGCCAATTCCCTCCACCTTTGAGCGTATTCTTTAAACCCCTCGTTATTCTTCTGAGACATACCCTGCAGCTGGGTACGACTTGGAGCCATATCAGCATTGAACTGATACTGTTTAAAGAATGCATCCCCCAAATCTTGCCAACTCTTGATATCAGATGACTTAAGCTTGGTGTACCATTCCAAGGAGCCTCCGGACAGACTGTCCTGGAAGAAGTACATCCACAGCTTCTGGTCCATGGTGTAAGCTGAGATCTTACGGACGAATGCTTGCAAATGAGTCTCGGGGCAGGAACTCCCATTATATCGATCAAACGTGGGCGCTTTGAATTTCTGTGGGATCACAATCCCCTCAACTAGCCCCATGTTTGACATATTGACAACCCCAGGAGTGGCATAACTCTCCAAAGCTCTGATTTTCTCAGCCAGCAGCTGAATCTCTTTATTCTGTGGCTGGGCACCGTACTGACCGAACGGCTCATTGTGCATGGAAAACTGATCCGCTTCTCTGTCTTCCTCTCTGTCATCTTCAACCCCAAAGAATGGCGGGAATAGACTGTCCTTCAGATTCTGACCAGGTTGACCACCAGCAGCACCAAACCCACCAGCATTGTTATTCACTATACCCACGGTTGTTCTCTTGCCACCATCTCGAGAACCACCCAGCCCCTGGTTGGAGACACCATCCAGGTTCACACCACTATTAGCCGCTGAAGCCCGCTCGAGCTTCTCGACTTTGTCAGCTAGAGCTTTCTGACCAACTGCAAAACCTTGCATGATGTTGATCAGCTCATTCATCTTGTCCTTCAGCTCGAGAATATCTATGTTCGGGAGATCCATCAGTCTGGGAGTATTGCGTCGAGTAAAGTATCTGTGAGGGCGTGTTGAGTGCAAAGGTACAACTCTACGAGCACGAGCAATGATTCCTGAAACAATCAAGCACGTTAGAATTGATACCTGCAAAATAAAAACACGTTATTATGATCATGCATGAATGCAGTGTTTATCCACATGAGGAACACTTGGTCTCTCGATCCTGGCTTCATCGAGACAAATAATAATCCGGCAGCAATATTCCGACATTCAGCATCTGATTTCATTATACAGATCAGAGATATATGATTTTAGCAAAATACCCCCAACCATGTGTGTGTTGTGTGAGTGCATACGGTAAAGCAAATAAAGCTTGAAGATTGATCACTGAATGAAAATAACTATCACATATCAAAATGCACAATAAGTGCCATAGTCATACATCAAAGCTGATATAAATCCAATACAATCTTCCAGAATCGGGAAAGAAATACAAGCAAAATGAATTCCGTCAACAAGCCTAACGGTAATCCACACAAATGATAAAGGTCTATCCTGATGAGGGTCCCACAGAAGGCCCTATATCATCAACCATCTTCGCGAACTCTGCGGCGAACCTGAGCTCGGTGTTCTCCTGCTGTAATCTCCCCACCTCCTTCTGATGGATCTTCATCTGCCTGAAGTAATGATCTCTCTCAGCAATGTAATGATCCCTCTCGACGATACAATGATCTCTCTCAGCGATGATCTTCACATTCTCTGTTTCCTTGATCTTCAGCTTTGCCTCCCACTCAGCAATGAGAACTCTGACTCTGTCATCCCTCTGATCCCTCACGAGGATTTGCCTCCTCTTCTGATCTTCGATGACCTTTGAAGCCCTAGCCAATCTCTCTTTGGTGATGTCGTGCTCCTTTGTTGAAGATGCCAAAGCCTGATTGACCTTCCCATAGTAGGCAGTATCCATCTCAAAGCGCTTTGCTTCCAGGGCATGTCGCTTGTCTTGATCTTCCATCCTCACTCTGATCTCCTGGTTAGCCATCTGAACCCGAGCGACACTCATCTCCAATTCCGTTTTCTCCGCAAGCAACTGATCTCTCTCCCGCTTCATCTCCAGGAACTCTTCCATACTAACAGAAGAAGGAGATTCCTCAATCAACGGATACCAAGGATCAACCATAGGAAACGGTAGACAAGTAAGCTCCACTCTCTTACTGAGCCAGTCATCGAACGGAGGAAAAGACCTGTTATTGGCTCTACCCCAAGAAAACTTGCCTTTCCTTTGAATGTTGCGCCATGCATCAGATACTTGTCTTAACTTGGCCTGATTGCCCTCAACCGGGAAGTACAAAGTTTCCTGAACCTCACTCTTGAACGGAGGAAGCTCCATAGCGAATCCCATTTGTCTCTTAAGAAGTGTCGGGTTATAATTAATGCAACCCTGAACTCCTATAAGTGGCACATTGGGAAAACCCCCACAACTGCAAATGAAATCTTGTCCAACCCCGCTACTGTGAGTCCAAGCTATGTCTTTGGCCCGTAAACCCATCAGCTTGGTCGCCCAATTGACATTTTGGCCAAGAAGAACAAAAGCACCCCGGGTAGGCAAATATCCCATAAACCACTTGTGTAGCAGCTGAGTGCAACATCGAATCAACCCCCCACGCCTCTTCTCGTTCCGATTGTGGACCGAGTAATAAACATCTCTGATCGAAGTAGGGATAGGATTCCTCTGAACAAACAAGCGGATGGCATTAATATCCACGAAGCCCTTCTGATTAGGAAACAGAATGGTCCCATAAATGCCCACAGCAATCAAAGCACAGACAGCTTTCCAGTTACCCAACTCTGCATGCTCCTTGGCCTTAGCTTCTAAGAAACTCAGATGAAAACCAGGCAACTTCCCCTTCTCTTTCAGACTCCCCTTAACCATCTCCAGACTCAAATAAAGAGCATGGGAAATTCCTCCAATATCAGGTTCTTCCTTAGTAGCATAGAAAGGAACCTGATTTCTGATCTGAATGCCCAAGATACCAGCATAATCCTCCATCAGAGGCCCCAATAAGTAATCTGGGAAGACGAAGCACCTCAAACCAGGATCATAGAACTGGAGGAGAGTATGAATGGCACTCCTATCTCTGTCAGTGAGTCTGAAAACCATCTTCAGAATACCACTGTATGCCTCACGAAACATCCCCACATGGTCGGGTGTAATCAAAGCAATCATATCCTTCAACACACTGATCTCTGGGTCAAAGAAGCTATAGACAACATCATCCTTCAAACCGGGCCTCATATCTGAACAAGGAGTCTCTCAACCAGGATCTCGATCAAAAATGTCCCTGCATATGGATAAACATGTGTTAGATGCAGATAAATGCAAAATGTGATGATGCTGATGAATGAATGCAATGCATAGTGCCATCCTCCAAGTCATCTGATCATCTGTTGCACTGAAACCTGATCTCTGAACTGATCACCAACCTTCTGAGGTACTGATTAACCATAAGTCCGACTTGGGATTCCGAAATAGACGGAACTGAAAGATACACCATCATCATCACCAGACAAACTCTGAACAGATATCCACAACAATCTCCGAATCGGCCCGGGGAATCCTGAAATAAACGGATCCCCACTGATAAATAACACGGACAGCACTCCGGCGTCTCGGAAATAAATGCCCATAAATCCAACTCATAAATAGGACTCTGATCAATGGAACCAATAGTCACCATCAAAGTCGCCACCAGAACATGCATCTGTAAGAATCACCCTCCCCTCACAGGTAAATTCTAATTAGGTCATCCTAAGGCGGATAATAGTCTCGACAATCGGGCAAAGATACTCAACGGGTTTGCCCTTTCGGGTCTGCCGCTGCATCTCTCTTAAGATCGTCTAAACCAAAGATCCGGGAAATGATCGGTCACCGAAGTCAATAGCTCAAAAGAGGTAACCCAACCAAAGTGGAAAACCCCACTGAGGAAGAGCACTCTCAGATGAACCTCGTCCGGCTTGTCGTATGTCACGTCGCAACAGCATGCCCAACCAGCATGTGAGGAACGTGAGACCACACTAATCCTAGGTGTATACTCGGGCCTGGGTTTTAGCCCCACTCAGAACACCCACCCCAAAACAGAGGAACCACCTGCACAGAGGACAGCACGATGATAGTATGATGCATGCAAACATTTATGCAAATATATACACAATCAGAATAATAAATGCAATAAATAAAGCGGCACAAGCAACCTAAACTATCCTAGAACGCTAGGAGAGACTCGCTTAGGGAAAATGGACCAGCACAGGTCAACATCTTGAAGTCCCCAGCAGAGTCGCCAGCTGTCGCATCCGCAAAAAACAACCGGCGGGCTAAAACAAAACACAACAGAGAGCCGCCACTGTGCGTTATTTATCCCAAAGAGGGAAAGGAAACGCTCGAAGTAAACCTGGGAAAAGCATGGTCTCGCGACCAAAGAGATGGGATCGGGAGTCGGTTACGCAAGGGGAAGGTATTAGCACCCCTCACGTCCGTCGTACTCGACGGGATCCACGCTCAAAAGATAGGTTAAGGTTGCTAAAACAAACATCACACACACACACTGAAGATAACACAGGTGGAGGAAGAGGGGAGAGGGCTCGCTAGGACATCGCATCCTATGCCTACGTATCTCATCTGGAACGAGAATCAGAGCTACCGTAGTTCGGCTCACGCACGCCAAACAAAACACACACAAACACGGGCAAACTTGGAACCCGAACGCCAATCGTTGGACTTACATCGGCTTCCGAACCAAACAAACACACTCAGGATACGGACAGCCAATCGCTGGTCTTACATCCATATCCTGGCACACAAGAACAAACAAACAACAAGTTACTAAGGAGTCAGGCACTCGAGCCTAGCAACTGTCAAGCAAACACACACAAAGAAAAGAAAAAAAGTGCCCGAAGAGACCTCGCACAGTCTCCTGCCTACGTACCTCATCTGGTATGAGGATCAGGGCGACGTAGTTCCCCTGAACGGGAAAGAAATTCTAACCTAACCAGATAACAAAGGGAGACACAACTAGGGAGACTAACTTGAGCCTAGATGTTATCATGCATCATTGCCCTATGTTAAGGTTTCTATCCTAACTTGCACAGGTAGCAAGCTAATCCTAAACAGGCAAAGCAATCAAAGCAAACAATCACAAATAGCACACACTATATACAGACAGAGGTGGCTCAAACAAGGGTTAGGCTGCAAGAGTAAGCCAACTGTATCAGGGTGATGTTAGCTCTTAACCCTAACATTGAGAGTTAGGGTGAAGCAGATGAAATGGGAGTGAGGAGTGTGCCTCACAACTCTTATCCCTGGCCAGGGAGAGCTTCAGACAAAGGAAGTGTGGGTCCAGAAAGTGGGAACCCTTCTACACTTATGACACTGACTCAACTGTACAACTGTACATGGATCTTGGGTTAGGATCCACAAGGCATCAACATGTAATGTGAGCCAAGGGAAGACACAGAGAATAGCAGGAGGCGGACTACACACCTCTTGTGTCTGCCAATTGCCTTAACAAAGGTCTTTTCCTGCTTGGGGACAAAAATAAACAAGCACAAGCATTGCCTCTTAAGGAGGACTTCAGACAGGTGCCTGGCCAAGTAACAGGCCAGGTCTTCCAGACTACATGGAGTTAGTGATTCTACCTCAATTGGTTTAAACAACCAAGCAGCAGCACAAGCACGTTCACAATGAACTATAGCAACTAAGGTACCTGAAATCAATCTAACATAATCAGTACTCAGCCCAAACAGTCAAACAGACAAACTAAAAAACAACAGTTAACTGTACACAAGCAATGCATCAAGCAAAGCATAAGCCAATGCTCAACACAAATGACTTAGAAGCCACCTACAAAACAAACTTAATGTTAATCAACATCAATCAAAACAAGCAACTCAAGCCAAGTGAATTAATTCCTCCATTCCATTTGCCTTTTGTCCTAAAAACACAACTCAATCATGAGAAGCAAACCCCTAGGACAAAGCCTAGGGTCAAAATGGGATCAATATTTCAAAACAGAACATGAAAATTGTCAAAAATCAAGTTAAAAAAATATAGAAACAAATCCAATTGGTCCCATGTTCATATCATCAACCATTATCATTTCATGAAGCAAATAGTGCAAAGCATGTCATTTAGAAGCTCATTGGACCAAACAGAATGAATCAATTCAAACTCAATCCAAAACAATTCAATAAATCCCCAAAAAGTTCACAGCTAAACAGCATTCATTACATGTCAATCACACCAAATTTCAAGCCAATTGGACAATGGGAAGCAAGTCAATTAAATTCATCAAGTTAAAGCATGCTCATACAAGTCCAAACAAGGAACAATATCATGTATCAACTTCAAGAAAGCATAAAACAGTGTAGGAACATGATAAATGCACCAAACCAAAACCATGATACACTTCAAGATGTCTAGAATCACTCCACAAAATTTCAAGTTCATCCAATACATATCAAGAATTTCACAAATCAATTAAAATCATGACTCACAAAAGGTCCACATTTGGTCAAACAGAAAGGAAATTCTCAATCAAATTGGAAACACATCCAAAAGTTCCAGAAAAACTCACATGTGAACCTAACATCCTGAAGTATCAACATGCAAAAATTCAGCTCAATCCAAGTTCATATGGCATGTCAAATAAAATCAGGAAGTTGCACAAGAAATGGTGTGACACAAATTGTCACACCTCTAATGATCATGTCATATCTCACAATCCAGGAATGATAAAATAGCAAACTCTAAGCCAAAATGTCCATTAAGGTCTCTAGAATAAGCATGCAAAATTTCAGCTCCATCCAATTAAGCATCATCATTTCATGATCAAAATACCAAGCAATGTGCAAGAAAGAACACACCTAAACAAACCCTAGGCCATTCCAAAAACCACACGTGCACAATTTCCACAAAAATCACCAAAAAATACTAGAGATTACAAGGATCATGGTGCAAAAAATTTCAATCAATTTGGACTAATGGTTATGAAGATATGAAACTTTGAATGTTGAAGAAAATAAAAAAAATGTATGTGGAATGGTATGTACATGAGAAGAATATGAGGAAAAAAAATGCTAAAGCAACAAGTGGAATTGTCCCCAAGCGGAATCGAAGGGAGTCCAGGTTCAAAATTCTGGCGCGCTAACACTCAATTGCATGTACAGTAAGCGCTATTTGGATCAAAACAAGAAATCTGGAAAATATTTTCAACCTTCATCACGCGTTCATCACCTCCTTTGGATGACAGTTGCGAATTTGATGTTGTTTGGCCTTGGAACACGAAAACAGATGTGCTTTGATGATGTGGAAGATGAATGGAACAAAGTTTGTTGCTCAATTACGCACGATCTAGCTCAAATCTTGAATTGCCATTGATGACCTTCACTTTAACAGTCCACGATTTGGCTTGCAAATGATGATTCCTTGCTTCCAACAGCTTCAATTATGCATGTAAATGATGAATTGATGAAGAACTTGGCTAGGCTTGTGAAGAAATTGCAAAAAAGTGAAGATGAAAAGTTGAGAGAATTGTGCAATTTTGGATCTAGATCTGAGATGAATGAATGTTAATCTCAAAAACAGTTATGATTAACCATTTATATGATGCACTAATCCATTTTGTTAATCAAGTTTAGCCAAATGTGAGTGATTAGTGAAAATGCACTTTTATGCTAAATGGTAATTAGCCAATCCACCCTCACTTATGCAAATCCAATGTAACAGTAGAATTTTTTTGTTGCAGCAAGTTTCAAATGGTATTGGTGAGCTAATGCAATTGGAATCATGTGAAAACAAGGCTTAATTCTCAAAATCACCTTTTTCCCTCCCTTTTTCAAAATTGGTTCACTTGAAAAATGGACTTTTTATGTGATGAATTTTCATGAAATGCAATGTTTTTTTTGGATAGAGAACATCAAAAGAATTTTGCTCAAAGAAACCTCACTCCATTTGGCCTTGTGAATCAAAAGTTATGCCACTTTGAAATTCAACTTTTTTGGACAATGATCAATCCATAACTTGCCAACCACACATGAGAAATTCATGTTCTTGGACTTTTTGGAAAGGTGAGAGCAAGATCTACAACTTTCATGTTGAACAAAATTTCATTTGAAGCATTTTTGGACATGTAATTTTGAGGAGAAAACCTTTCCATTTTTGGCAATTTTCAATTACAAGTCACTTTCTATTTTTGGCAAGTTTCCATCTGACTTTATTTTCTTCATTGTTGATCTTTAAAATGTCAAATGAAACTTGTTTGGACATGAATGAAGTGTCTCTAACTCTCTCCCACCTCCAAATCCATCAATTCAGGCACAGTTGACCACAGTTGACTTTTCTGACTGATAGATGAATTTCAGCTTGACTGATGAACTTGAGCCTCAAACTCCTGATGCCATGGCTCAATGATGAAACCCTAGCTTCCATAAGCTCAATATAATCATATTATGATCCCCATATCCATTGAAAACCTCATCTCCTTGCTAAGCCCTGATTGGCACAATACAGATGATTAGGGTTGACCAGAGGTCAAAACCCTAATCTCAAAGTATCTAATCAAGCATAAGGAATCTCTTGGTGATGACAAAAACCATGATGATGATGATGTATCATTTCAACCAAGATGATTCTCAACCCCATTGAGGAACCATGAAACCCTAATTTGAATCACAAACCCTCAGATGGTTAGTGATCAATCCAATGAAACCCTAGCTTGCATCTTAACCTCTTTATCTTCTGATCAAGACTTAGGAGGATGACTTGCTCAATGTAGCCACATGATATGCAAAGATGCAATGCCTAATGACCTAAAAAGGATATGCAATATGTTAAGCTAGTCCCAAGAGAGGAGGGCAAATTTTGAGGTGTTACACCATTCACCTTTGATTTGATTCACAACCAAAGCTGAGTCTCCAAAGACATCCAAATACTTGATTCTGAGATTCATGGCCTCTTCGAGCCCCATAATGCAAGCTTCATATTCTGTCATGTTGTTTGTACACTTGAAAGTCAATCTAGCTATAAATGGTAGATGCGTGCCTTCAGGAGTAATGATCACTGCCCCAATTCCATTTCCATATTGATTAACAACTCCATCAAATACCATGCCCCAACAGGAACCAGGTTCTGGCCCTTCTTCAAGAAATGGTCCATCACAATCTTTCATTTTCAATTACAAGATCTATTCATCAGGAAAATCATATTGTATTGACCGGTAATCTTCAATTGGTTGGTGAGCCAAATGGTCAGCCAAGATACTACCTTTGACCGCTTTCTAAGATCGGTATTCGATATCATACTCTGATAACAACATCTGCCAACAGGCAATCCTCCCAGTTAGAGCATGCTTCTCAAATATATACTTAATTGGATCCATTTTGGATATCAACCAAGTGGCATGATTTAACATATATTGACGCAGATGCTTAGCAGCCCAAGTCAATGCGCAACAAGTTTTCTCAAGCATAGAATACCGAGTCTCACAGTCGGTGAATTTCTTACTGAGGTAGTAAATTGCAAATTCTTTCTTTCCAGTCTCATCTTGTTGACCAAGAACACAACCCATACTATCTTCAAGCACAGTCAAATACATGATCAACGGTCTTCCTTCAACAGGTGGAGACAAAATCGAAGGTTCAAGCAAATATTCCTTGGTACTGTCAAAAGCTTTCTGGAAATCTTCAGTCCAATCACAAGACTGATCTTTCCTAAGAAGCTTGAATATAGGTGCATATGTGGCAGTCATGTGGGAAATGAATCTGGAAATATAATTCAAGCGGCCGAGAAAACCTCTGACTTGCTTCTCAGTTTTGGGCGCAGGCATCTCTTGTATTGCTTTGACCTTGGCAGGATCCACTTCAATACCTTTCTCGCTGACAATAAAGGCTAATAACTTACTAGAACGAACACCAAAAGTACACTTATTGGGATTCAAGCGGAGTTTATATTTCCTCAAACGCTGGAATAGCTTCAACAAATGCTCAACATGTTCCTCTTCATCGATCGATTTAGCAATCATGTCATCGACATAAACCTCAATCTCTTTATGCATCATATCATGAAAAAGAGTGGTCATTACTCTCTAGTATGTTGCACCAGCATTCTTTAAGCCGAAAGGCATCACTCTATAACAGAATCTTCCCCAAGGTGTAATGAATGTCGTCTTCTCAATATCTTCGGGTGCCATCTTGATCTGATTATATCCGGAAAATCCATCCATAAATGAAAAGACTTTGAACTTAGCAGTATTGTCTACCAACATATCAATGTGTGGCAGAGGGAAATCATCTTTCGGACTGGCTTTATTCAAATCTCTATAATCGACACACATGCGGACTTTTCCATCTTTCTTCGACATAGGCACAATATTGGCCACGCATTGTGGATACTCAGCGGTTACAAGGAACCCGACATCAATCTGCTTCTGCACTTCCTCTTTGATCTTTACAGCCATATCAGGATACTCTCGAAGAAGATCAACCAACCCCTTCTTGACATCTGGACACAGGCGGAACCCAATCTTGACTTCCTTCACATCATCCTCGGAACCCAAGTTGACTAACTCAATTTGCTCTTCAAACGGCTGAATGGTCTTTTCATCTTGCTCAAGAAGACGAGATAATTCATCACTCACTTCTACATCACTTTCCTCCTCGGCTTCAAACACAGGGAATTCAAATTTTGGAGAAGGAGAAGGATCATTGTATTCAATGGGGTTAGGAACCAACCTACATAATAATTTGATATTTTGATTTTAGAGAAGCGAATTTGTGACCAAATATTATGCATATGGACAATTATATTGTTTATTTATGTTTTTTGTGATTACCATTTTTAGAATAAAGCAAAAAGTAAAAACAAGACATCATAGATGTGGATGAATAGAATTAATTTTATTAATGATCAATTTGAAAATGCCCAAACAATGTTCACTTCTCCCTTAGGCATAGGACAATGATTTTAAAAACATATAAAAGCAATTACTTAGATCGATGCAAAATAACAGGAATATCAACAGCAGACCAATTGTTGCAAGCCTTTCCATGCGTCACAAAACTGGTGCAGTCTTCCTCTTCGTCATCTTCTAGCACAGCAGCTAAGTGTTGTTCATTGCCATGAATGAACCCTCTGCTACGAAAGCTAAGTTGCATATCTTAAGGCCTTGCAGTTGATGAACCTCTCTGGAACCCCAAACCGGTTCTGCCTTTGTTGTCGGAGACCTCTACCACGCGCCCCCACTGATCAACATCGCCTTCTTCCACAATCTTCTTGGCTTCTTTCAATGAGGACATAGGTACCCCAACTCTCTTTTCAACATCAATAGATAAGGCTTGGAACGGAGTTCCAACCTCATCCTCAGCTTCAACATAAGAGAAAGATGACAGGTGGCTAACTAACAGCGCCTTCTCCCCACCAACGATCACAAGCTTTCCGTTCTTCACAAATTTGAGCTTCTGGTGTAATGTGGAGGTAACAGCTCCTTCCTCATGAATCCATGGCCTTCCCAACAAGCAATTGTAGGCCGGGTTGATATCCATTACTTGAAAAGTAATTTGAAAATCACTCGGACCTATCTTAACCGGAAGGTTCACTTCACCAATCACCGTTTTGCGCGAACCGTCAAAAGCTTTGATGATTATACCGCTATACCTCATAGGCGCTCCTTGGTATGACAACTTTGACAGAGTTGACTTCGGTAGTACATTCAATGACGACCCGGTGTCAACAAGCACATTTGACAAAGCATCTTCTTTCCAATTCATGGAGATGTGCAAAGCCAGATTATGATTTTTGCCCTCCTCAGGGAGTTCTTCATCACAGAAGCTAAGATTATTGCAAGAAGTGATGTTAGCCATAATATGATCGAATTGATCCACTGTAACATCATGTTCTACAAAAGCTTGTTCCAGAACTCTTTGTAGTGCTTCTCTGTGTGCTTCAGAATTCATGAGCATAGACAACACTGAGATTTTCGAGGGAGTTTGGAGCAGCTGCTCCACCACATTAAACTCACTCCTTTTGATTAACCAAAGTACCTCATCATCATCGTTAGCCTTCAAATCGCTGAATTCACCAGAATTACCCTTTGAAGCACCAACTGGATCTACAACAGGCACTTCTACCTTCTTTCCAACAACTAATTCTTCTTTATCTTTTGGGAACACCGGCCCAAACACTCGACCACTGCGGGTCATCTTGGTAACATCAGCAATGCTCACCGCAGAGCTAGTCGTAGGTAACGGTACCTCTTGACTACCTTCTATCATTATAGAATTATACGGATACGGCGCATCTTTATCAGATGAATACAGGATTGGGCCTGCTAACCGTATAATAACCGACGATACTAATTTATTGCTGAAATTGTTACTATTGCTGCTGTTGTACTGGATTACCAATCTCTCTAGCTGCTTGAAAATGGGCACTATGACATTTACATCGTCATCTACATGACGGGATTGAACAATTTGAATCATGCCTTCATCCATCAGTCGCTGGATGTCCCTTTTCACAACTTCGCAACCCCTCGGGTTAACACTACAGATAACACAATTGTCATGGTCATGTTCACAATCACTTACCAAACAAACATCCATATGCATCTGCACCAAGGATCTTCGGATAAAACTCACATTAAAAACCTTAAACTCGGCCGAACAACCATCCACCATATTCACAGAAGAGTTCCCCATGGATGGGTAATGGATTTGCTTTCACATTCGGCGCACGATCCTCGAATGACACAATTCCACTCTTCATCAGATTTTGAACCTCATACTTGAGTGGATAGCAATTCTCTATATCATGTCCGGGTGCTCCTTGATGAAAAGCACAATGGAGCTCAGGCTTGTAACACCATGGAAGTGGTTCTGGAATTTGCGGCGGGTTCCTCGGTTGGATTAAGTTCTTGAGAACTAAAGAGGTATATAATTTTGCATAAGACATAGGAATTGGGTCGAAAGAGACCTTATTCCTCTCAAAGTTTTGTTGATGATGATTGTCGGTATTGTTGTTGTTGTAGGTGTTTGCTCGTTGTTGCGACCGTTGTTGTTGATGTTGTTGTTGTTGAACTGGTGTTGATTGTTGATTAGAAAATACAGGGATAACTGAAGATACTTGATGATGATGCTGACGGGATGGTGGATTCCTTCTGATATGAGGCCTTCTCTGCCTCCCACTGCTTATTGCATTTGCTTCATTGTCCTTTTTCTTCCCAAAATTGTTGCCATATCTCTTACTCGATGATGCTTCATCCTTCGACAAACGTCCCTCTCGGACTCCTTCCTCAAGCCTCATCCCCATGTTTACCATCTCGGTAAAGTCACTAGGGGAACTAGAAATCATATGTTCATAATAGAATGAACTCAGATTTTCAAAAAGATCTTTGTCATCTCTTTTTCCTCCAAAGTAGGAGTGATCTGGGCAGCCAATTCCCTTCATCTCTGCGCATACTCTTTAAACGTCTCCTTATCCCTCTGAGACATAGACCTCAGCTGGTCTCTATCAGGCGCCATATCCACATTGTACTTATATTGCTTGACAAAAGCCTCTCCCAAGTCATTGAAAGTACGAACGCTTGCACTGTCTAATCCCATATACCAACGAAGCGCAGCACCGGTCAAACTATCTTGGAAGTAATGAATCAACAGTTGATCATTGTCGATCTGAGTAGACATCTTAAGAGCATACATCACTAGGTGACTGAGTGGACAAGTGTTCCCTTTATACTTTTCAAAGTCAGGCACTTTGAACTTCATTGGGATTTTGATATTGGGCACTAAACACAACTCAGTAGCACTCTTTCCAAAAAAGTCCTTACCTCTTAGTGTCTTCAATTCCTTGCGCAGCTCAAGAAACTGATCTTTCATTTCATCCATTTTCTCATAGACATCCGGACCCTCAAACGGTTCGGAGTGATAAATGGTGTCCTCTACACGAGGTAAGGTGTGCACAACGGGACGTGGCACAGACATGACCAGGCTAGATGCCGGCATGGAAGTAAAAGTAGGTGCAAAGCCTCCAGGCATAAAGTTGGATGGCATTCCCCACGGGAATCCAGCAGCCATAGTGGGTGCAAAATAAGCGGTAGTAGCAGGCATGGTAGAGGTAGCCACCTCTGAAATAACGGTCCTCTGAGGAGGAGGAGTTGCAGGTGTTGGAGAAGCTTGGCTCTGAGCGGCAAGAACTGACTCCATCATGGCAGTCAGGCGGGCGATCTCGTTCTTCAGCTCTCTGTTCTCTTGCTCTAGATGCTCCATAATTCTCAGATGATTGGCGCGGGTGTTGTACCGATGAGTCTGCTTGGCTAAAGCACAGAAGAAACACCAATGAGACATCTGGCGATAGAGAAACCTGCTTATGCAAATGATGCATGAAATGCAATGCTTGATTATTTATTTTTGTTTTCCAGGAACTTACTATATCATTTGCAAATCTATATATATATATATATATATATATATATATATATATATATATATATATATAGATACCAAAGTTTTAAAAAGCGGAAGCAGGATCGGAATGTTTTTAGTGTAAGCAAGGAGTATAGAAAAAGGTATAGACAATATTTTGAGAAACTTTATATTTTTTCTTCGAAGGTGTCTACAAATGAAACTTAAATCCCTTTATATAGGGAAGAAAAGGCTTACTATTTAAGCCGGTAACTAAAACTTACAATAGCCGGTAACTTGTATAATTATTGTCGGGTACACTTGGGGCCCCATCGTCACAACAATTAACAAGAAACTACAAAACTAATGCATGCCTATAAATTATTAAAGACAAGATAAGATTCTTTTTCCCTTGTCTTTTACAAAAGATAGAAAATGCATGCAATTATGCTTAGAAATTATTAAAGACAAGATAAGATTCTCTTGTCCTTTTTCTTTTGGAAAGATTCTTCTTCTATTATTTCTTGTCCTTCACCTTTTGTCTATTGATTCTTACTTCATTATATTTAGACAAGGTCACAAATTAATTCTTTGCTTTTCTTTTTTCTTTCAAAGATTGAATCATGGCATCCCAGAAATCTTCTGCAGTAGCCTCATCTGCTTGACCTTCTCCTGCTAAACCTTCAAAATTATGGGAATCCATTGATCCCATGGAAGAGCTTGTCTTCATAGATGAATCCTCATCTTTTGATGCTTTCGATGGAAAAGTAGAGAAGAATTGGTTCTTCATATGATCCAAAATTCTGACCATAATTTCGTCTTCTGATTCATTGGGATATTTTCTCTTGAAGAAGTTCTTCAAGTTTCCCATAGACATTGGTTGGGAGCTTTGTTCCTTGACCTTATTGTTCTGGTCTCCAGCTATTTCTTCTTCAATTAATTTAATTTTATTTTGGACATCTTCTGAACTAATCTTGTTCCACCATTTATAAAAGAAATTTCTTTCTAAAATGGGAATGTTGAATTTGTTTCTTGATATGGTGATTGTCCATCTCCATATCCATGGAATCTGAAATTTAATAAAGAACAATAATGGACATTGTCCAGTGATTAAATTATCAGATAAAATATTTACAATAAGGGGACTATTATCACACCATGGATTATATAAGTTAAGAATTTCTGTAGGAAGAATTTCCAAAGATGGACCAAGTTTAGCCCACCATTCATAAAACCAATTTGGTATGGGTTTATTAACCATCTCTTCATTAATAGAGAAAAACCAAGAATGCTTGTTCTTGGGATTTTGGTAATAAAAGGCTTGAGTGAAAGCCTGGACATAGTCCCAATAATTAAAGTAAATATACTTTCCTTCCGCAATTCTTATTGCTTTTTCAGCATTTGGGTTGAGACCCCATTCTCTTGGTAACAAAATTTTGTTAATGTGACATTTACTGAAGTTTATAAAACTTTCAGGATTATTGTTTTGGTAATGGTGAGTAATTGTTACCGATTCGGTAACAGTCAGGAGAATTTCTAGGTTGGGCCTAGATTTTCCATGAAGACCTGGATATCCTCTTGATTCGAGGTATCTAGTTTTGATGGACCAACCATCATTTGGATTTATCTTTATATCTTCATCATCAATATACATGATTTTCTCAGTTACTGGATTTTCGAAATAATCCATTTGTTCTTGAGGTGGGTTATTAACCGCAACTTCCTTGTAGGATGTAGTTTTATTAGAGGAAGAGGAAGCAATATCTTCCTTTTTTGCTGAAGATGCAGGTAATTGCTGCATTTTTCTACTTTTGTAGACGGTAGTCCAATCCCCTATTAGAGGAATGTTTGATTCTGGCTGGGGTAACATTTTGTTACTCCCTCTCCCACCACGGCCATAACCGCGGCCTCTACCCCTATATGGGGTCATCATTTTTTCCCTGCAAAAATTCACGGGTTAAATAATCAGCAAGTGAATTATTTTCACCTTTAATGTGTTGAATATCAAATTCAAACATAGATAATTGTGATTGCCAACTAGCAAAAATTTGCTTAGCAACAAGATTTTTAACATCCTTTTCAATAATTGATTTAGCTGAGCTACAATCAATTTTTAATAAAAAATTTTTATTAAGAAGATCATCTTGAAATTTTGAAATGCATTTTATAATAGAAAGCATTTCTTTCTTGATAGTTGAATATTTTGCTTGTGTTTGATTCCATTTTCCAGAAGTAAATCTAACCAAAACTTCTTTGGATGTTTCAGGTATAACCTGTTTAAGAATTCCTCCATAGCCTAAGTCTGAAGCATCAGTTTCAACAATTTTGAAATACTTTGGATTAGCAAGAGATAAACAAGGCAAACATTTCACTTTATTTTTAATTCTTTGGACTGCCTGAGAATGTTTTTCAGTCCAAGGGCCAGGATTCTTTTTAAGCCTAGCATGTAATATTGCCGTATCTTTAGCTAGATTTTCATAATAATCTGCTATGTAATTTAGGCTACCAAGAAACCTTTGTAATTGTTTCTTATCTGTAATAATATTAGGGAATTTTGAAGCAAATTCAATACTTCTTTGTATAGGAACTATAGTTCCTTGGTCAATTTCATGTCCTAAAAATCTAACCCTTGTTTGAAAGAGTTTCATCTTAGGACCAGATATTACTAATCCATTATGCTTAATTAATCCTTTGAATATTTTCAAATGTTTAATATGTTGGTCTATAGTTTTTGAAAAAACTAAAACATCATCAATATAAACAATTATAAATTCTGTGTAAGGATTAAAAATATCATTCATAATATTTTGAAATTCAGAAGGGGCATTTTTAAGACCAAAAGGAAGGACATTCCATTCATAATGTCCAAAAGGTACGGTAAAAGCTGTTTTATACTTATCAGATTCATTAATCTGAATTTGCCAATAACCAGATTTCATATCAAATTTAGAGAAGATTAAAGCATTGTTTAATCTATCTAAAAGATCTTTTTTATTAGGAATAGGATATCTAATCCATTTTAACACTTTATTAAGTGGTTTGTAATTAATAACGAGTCTAGGAACCCCACGTTCCTTTTCTGCAGCATTATTGACATAAAAAGCTGTGCAGCTCCAAGGAGACTTGGACTTTCTTATTAATTTTCTCTCTAAAAGAGATTCTATCTCTTTTTTGCATAAATCCAAATACTCATGATTCATTTGAGCAGGCCTAGCCTTAGTGGGAATCTGACTTTCGTTAAAGTCATCAAGATAAGGTAAAGAAATAACATGTTTCTTTCTATCCCAAAAGGCATTAGGTAAATCATTGCATATTTCTTCTCTAAACTGTTGATCAATTAATTTAATTTGATTTTGAATTTCAGGTTTTTTAAGTTGAGAAGTGATGTTTAATAGATCCACTTCTTCTTTAAGAAAACAAATTTGTTTTTCTTTTTTAAGAAGAATATCTTTAACTTCATTAATCATCCTAGTATGAGGATCAGTAATAAATTCAAAAGTAATTCTTTTATTATTAATAATGGAAGTAATTCCCTTTTGATCAACATTAATCAAAGGCATAATTTTATGCAGAAAGGGAGTTCCTAATATAATTCTATGAGTTAAATTTTTTACAAGAATAAAGTGAGTGGGTAAACAAATATCTTTGTTACAAATATAAGCATTAGACAGTTTATAATTAACTGTGAGTTTATCTCCTCCAGCTTGGGTAAGAGATTGGGTAGTTTTATCAAAATATTTAGTGGGAATAATTCCTTCTTGAAGGCAGTTTAAATCAGCGCCACTGTCAATAAGGGCAACTTCATTTTCTAATATGAAATTTCTATTAATAACTAATGTTATTCTAACAAACCATTTTTGAGAAGTTACTCTATCAATGAGAGAAAGGAATCTATCACTAGGTGAAGGATTATTAGTGGAAGCTATTTCTTCAATTTTTGAATTATTGGACTCTAAGAAAGTAAGTCTTTGAGATAAACCATGGTTTTCTTTTTTAATTTGAGCTATCTCATTTTTTAAGAGATTTATTTCTCTATTTAAATCCATAATAGAAACAGGAGTTTCACGGATGTTAGATTGTCTAAATCTAGATAAAACCTCACTTAATTGGTAAGGTGCTTCTGTAATAACAGGGGATTCTTTTCTAGAGTTTTCTTGGATCAGAACCTCAAGCATTTTTCTTTTAAGATTTGTATCAGAAATGGACTCTATAGCCTTTATAGCTTCATCCTGTTCTGAGGTTAAAACGTTTAACCCATTCATATCAACTATTGATTTCCAGTAATCTAATTGATTACATTGACAATTATTATTGTTAGAAGATTCAGAAGAGCAGTCAGAAGAGGATTCATAAATTATATTAATATCTTCTTCTGAAGAGTAATCTTCAGAATCAGAATTGAGAAGTAATACTTTCTCTAATTGAGAACGTAATTGTTCATCTTCTATTTCATTAAGAGCTTTTTTAGTCCAACATTGGTTGGCATAATGGCCAGATTTGCCACATTTATGACATGTTATGTCAAGCCTTTTGGCTTTTCTTTTACCTTTAGGGTCAAAAGATTTTTCTTTAGGTCTACTTTTATTGTAGTGACTCCTTTTCTTATTCTTATAAGAATTTTTATAAGAATTTTTTGGCTTATCCCTATAAGGTTTATTGCGGAAAATTTTACCTTTTTTCTTTTTATTATCTGGAGATTTTCCAAGATCAAAAGCAAATTGTTCGCAAAATTCACCAAGTTGGTGTTTCTCAGAAAGCTTTTGCTTTTTAAGTTGATTTCTAAGCTTTATGTCATTACATAAATTTAATCCTTCATTAACACAAGTACTAATTATTTGACCATAAGTAAGGTCAGAATAATTTATATTTATTCCATCATTTTTTTGTCTTAAAGATTGTCTAATTTTTTCAGAAAAGAAATGGGGTAATCCATCAATAAATTTTGCTTTCCAGTGCAAAGAATTGGGATTGTTTAATTGATAAACTCTTGAAAGAAAAGTATCCTTATACCATCTAAAGTGGGTAAGAGAAGGACACCTAAGGTTTTGGAGAAGTGTCTGGATCTTTTCTCCAATGGGGACATTGGTTCCTACAAAATGTTGTAAGATGGAAAGACATAGTGTATACACTGCATCTTCTTCTCCTGTGGTGGTCATAGCCACAACAGTGCTTGTACTAGTTCTTGGTTCGTTTTTTACGATTTTTTTGTGATTAAGAATCTCTAATTTTTGAGATTCAGTAAGATAATGGTCCCACCAGCCTCTAAGTTGGCCAACAAATCCTGTTGTTATAAAGGACGCAATTGAACTATCAGAATTTCCGTGTTGCTTACAAACAGTAGAGTACATGATCATCCTATGGATGGTGTCTATAATTTGTTTGTCATTAAGACCATCAACATTCCATTCATAAATGGCTTTTCCTGAATAAGAATTCTGGAAAGGTTCTGATTCCTCAAAAAGCAAATCTTGCGGTGAGGGACGCTTGTAATAATACTTTTCTATAGGCCTTGGGGAATAAACAGGGTTTATACTGTTATTATTATTAATTTCAATGTTACTAATATCTAAATTAGCAAACATATCAGAAAGCTGGTCAATATGGTTATCATTATTATCTTCAGAATAATCTTCATGGGACATGACAGTGATATTAAGTCCCTTTAATTTTTGTTCTAAAATACGAACAAATTCTTCTCCATTGGTTTCCATTTTAAATCCTTCTATGGAAACAGGAGGTTGCACTATAGGAGCATCCGAAATAGTGGATGTGGATATTTGGCCTTTTGATTTATTTAGGTGGTTTATAATGATATCTTGACGCTCTATTTGCTTTTCTAAAAGGTCTTTTATTGATAAGAGATCTTTTTCCATGGAGATAAATTGTTCTCCTAAGCAAACAAGATAAGCATTGGTATAATTTTGAGACCTGATAACTGAATTTAATTCCTTAAGAGTAACTTGACTTTGTTCAACTCTTTGTAACTGAAGGCTAAGGTAAGGGGTAGCTTCAGTATTTTGATTCAAACTTATTGTTTGTTCTGGGGGAAAAGGAGATTCCATTATTTCTCCTCTAATATTTTCCCAAGGTCTTTGTAACACAAGAATTTCTTCTTGCTTTTTATTTATGAAGTAATTAACAAACCATTTAACAAAAGGAACGAAATCCTGCTCAAGGTTCATTTGAGTGTAATACTCATCTTTAAATTGGGCTAATTCAGGTTTTGAAAATTTTTTAAAAAACCAATTTCTAAATTGAGAGTATCTCTCATGTTGAAACTCATCATTGATGAGTTGTCTCATCTTACTGCCAGGGGAGTAATCAATCATTATAATTGGAAATCCATATCTGACTGAGTAGGTGATTCTACTCTTGGAGTATGAGGTTTTTGATAAATTCCATGGGGAATTCTATTTTCGCTTAGTCTTATATTCTCAACGACTTCTATTTCTTCTCTTATTTGAGAAGTAGAAGGTCTAGGTAATTGGCTAGGAGCTGTGTAAAATTCACTAACTGAGTGCCTAGCAGATAGAGACCTGGGTATTCTAGTTATTCTTTTTGAAGTAAAATTTATTTCTAAATCTCCTTCCGTAGTCTGAATAATTTGGTCTATATCCCTATTAAGGATAGGTTCAGGATCTATTTCCTGGGGGAGAGACCATGTCTCTGGGAAGTTTATTTCATCCCACTTTATTAACCTATTGGTTGCAACATTGGATGTTAATAAATTTGTTTGAACCAAAGTAGTGGTTCCAGGAAATGATAAATGCTTTGCTTTAGGATTAAGCGTAGTAAGAACCTTATAGTAGATTCTATAGCATATTGCTATGATTTCACTTCCAGGTTTAAAATTATAACCATTAGTATGAACTGTTAATTGCATAGCATCTAATAAATTTTTATCAGATAAAGATAGATTTAAATTAGGTGAGACATCAAAGTAAACTGGTCCATGACACAGACTTGTCTCAACCATAACAGCTAAAGATTGTTTGAAATCTTTACATCTACCATCTCTAACATAAGCCATTATGCTAGAATTTAAACCCAATAATGTTAAAGGTTTTAAAGCAATTTGAACCAATCCAATATGGATAAAATTATAATTTTTAAAAGGTTTCAAATCTTTTTTAGTTAACAGTTTTATTGTCTGAGTTTCTTTAGAAATTTGAATCGTTTGCTCTAAAGTTTTAACAGCAAAACGAGAAAAAACATCTATCTTACCAAATTTATAAATTTGATTTGAAGGAACTGAGGGTATAACCCATCTGTTGAGTTTATCCATATTTTTTGGATATTCAATTAATTCTTCATTTTTTATTAAATTATTTTGATGATTATCATCATCAGAATCCATAGGGCAATAGGCTAAGAATGTTGTGATTGGTTGATACGCAAAGTTAAATCTAAATAGGTAACTTGGATTCATAACATAATTTTAACTAAAACAACAACCAATTAAAAGTCATCTAAGCAAACAACAAATTGTTTAACTATCAACCCGAAGGGATAGAAGGATTTCTCCCAAATCAAAGATGTCAAAATGTTTTTAGCAAAAATTTTCTTTTTTGAAATCATCAACAACTCCCTTCCCCGGAAAAAAGATGAATGTTTAAGAAAACACTAAAAACACTTTTTAGTTTTAAAAACACTTTGAAAAAGTTGTTTGCTAGTTAATAATATATTATGAGAAAAAGTTACCCACCTAGTTTTGTCTAAGCATAATCAACCTCTCACAACATAAATTTAGCCACTAATTTTCATGATAAATTAAGAAATATACCTTATATTTGGCAAGTCCAGGCGATGATACCATACCAAAGTTTTAAAAAAAAAAAAAAAAAAAAAAAAAAAATGAAGAATTAATTGAATATCCAAAAAATATGGATAAACTCAACAGATGGGTTATACCCTCAGTTCCTTCAAATCAAATTTATAAATTTGGTAAGATAGATGTTTTTTCTCGTTTTGCTGTTAAAACTTTAGAGCAAACGATTCAAATTTCTAAAGAAACTCAGACAATAAAACTGTTAACTAAAAAAGATTTGAAACCTTTTAAAAATTATAATTTTATCCATATTGGATTGGTTCAAATTGCTTTAAAACCTTTAACATTATTGGGTTTAAATTCTAGCATAATGGCTTATGTTAGAGATGGTAGATGTAAAGATTTCAAACAATCTTTAGCTGCTATGGTTGAGACAAGTCTGTGTCATGGACCAGTTTACTTTGATGTCTCACCTAATTTAAATCTATCTTTATCTGATAAAAATTTATTAGATGCTATGCAATTAACAGTTCATACTAATGGTTATAATTTTAAACCTGGAAGTGAAATCATAGCAATATGCTATAGAATCTACTATAAGGTTCTTACTACGCTTAATCCTAAAGCAAAGCATTTATCATTTCCTGGAACCACTACTTTGGTTCAAACAAATTTATTAACATCCAATGTTGCAACCAATAGGTTAATAAAGTGGGATGAAATAAACTTCCCAGAGACATGGTCTCTCCCCCAGGAAATAGATCCTGAACCTATCCTTAATAGGGATATAGACCAAATTATTCAGACTACGGAAGGAGATTTAGAAATAAATTTTACTTCAAAAAGAATAACTAGAATACCCAGGTCTCTATCTGCTAGGCACTCAGTTAGTGAATTTTACACAGCTCCTAGCCAATTACCTAGACCTTCTACTTCTCAAATAAGAGAAGAAATAGAAGTCGTTGAGAATATAAGACTAAGCGAAAATAGAATTCCCCATGGAATTTATCAAAAACCTCATACTCCAAGAGTAGAATCACCTACTCAGTCAGATATGGATTTCCAATTATAATGATTGATTACTCCCCTGGCAGTAAGATGAGACAACTCATCAATGATGAGTTTCAACATGAGAGATACTCTCAATTTAGAAATTGGTTTTTTAAAAAATTTTCAAAACCTGAATTAGCCCAATTTAAAGATGAGTATTACACTCAAATGAACCTTGAGCAGGATTTCGTTCCTTTTGTTAAATGGTTTGTTAATTACTTCATAAATAAAAAGCAAGAAGAAATTCTTGTGTTACAAAGACCTTGGGAAAATATTAGAGGAGAAATAATGGAATCTCCTTTTCCCCCAGAACAAACAATAAGTTTGAATCAAAATACTGAAGCTACCCCTTACCTTAGCCTTCAGTTACAAAGAGTTGAACAAAGTCAAGTTACTCTTAAGGAATTAAATTCAGTTATCAGGTCTCAAAATTATACCAATGCTTATCTTGTTTGCTTAGGAGAACAATTTATCTCCATGGAAAAGATCTCTTATCAATAAAAGACCTTTTAGAAAAGCAAATAGAGCGTCAAGATATCATTATAAACCACCTAAATAAATCAAAAGACCAAATATCCACATCCACTATTTCGGATGCTCCTATAGTGCAACCTCCTGTTTCCATAGAAGGATTTAAAATGGAAACCAATGGAGAAGAATTTGTTCGTATTTTAGAACAAAAATTAAAGGGACTTAATATCACTGTCATGTCCCATGAAGATTATTCTGAAGATAATAATGATAACCATATTGACCAGCTTTCTGATATGTTTGCTAATTTAGATATTAGTAACATTGAAATTAATAATAATAACAGTATAAACCCTGTTTATTCCCCAAGGCCTATAGAAAAGTATTATTACAAGCGTCCCTCACCGCAAGATTTGCTTTTTGAGGAATCAGAACCTTTCCAGAATTCTTATTCAGGAAAAGCCATTTATGAATGGAATGTTGATGGTCTTAATGACAAACAAATTATAGACACCATCCATAGGATGATCATGTACTCTACTGTTTGTAAGCAACACGGAAATTCTGATAGTTCAATTGCGTCCTTTATAACAACAGGATTTGTTGGCCAACTTAGAGGCTGGTGGGACCATTATCTTACTGAATCTCAAAAATTAGAGATTCTTAATCACAAAAAAATCGTAAAAAACGAACCAAGAACTAGTACAAGCACTGTTGTGGCTATGACCACCACAGGAGAAGAAGATGCAGTGTATACACTATGTCTTTCCATCTTACAACATTTTGTAGGAACCAATGTCCCCATTGGAGAAAAGATCCAGACACTTCTCCAAAACCTTAGGTGTCCTTCTCTTACCCACTTTAGATGGTATAAGGATACTTTTCTTTCAAGAGTTTATCAATTAAACAATCCCAATTCTTTGCACTGGAAAGCAAAATTTATTGATGGATTACCCCATTTCTTTTCTGAAAAAATTAGACAATCTTTAAGACAAAAAAATGATGGAATAAATATAAATTATTCTGACCTTACTTATGGTCAAATAATTAGTACTTGTGTTAATGAAGGATTAAATTTATGTAATGACATAAAGCTTAGAAATCAACTTAAAAAGCAAAAGCTTTCTGAGAAACACCAACTTGGTGAATTTTGCGAACAATTTGCTTTTGATCTTGGAAAATCTCCAGATAATAAAAAGAAAAAAGGTAAAATTTTCCGCAATAAACCTTATAGGGATAAGCCAAAAAATTCTTATAAAAATTCTTATAAGAATAAGAAAAGGAGTCACTACAATAAAAGTAGACCTAAAGAAAAATCTTTTGACCCTAAAGGTAAAAGAAAAGCCAAAAGGCTTGACATAACATGTCATAAATGTGGCAAATCTGGCCATTATGCCAACCAATGTTGGACTAAAAAAGCTCTTAATGAAATAGAAGATGAACAATTACGTTCTCAATTAGAGAAAGTATTACTTCTCAATTCTGATTCTGAAGATTACTCTTCAGAAGAAGATATTAATATAATTTATGAATCCTCTTCTGACTGCTCTTCTGAATCTTCTAACAATAATAATTGTCAATGTAATCAATTAGATTACTGGAAATCAATAGTTGATATGAATGGGTTAAACGTTTTAACCTCAGAACAGGATGAAGCTATAAAGGCTATAGAGTCCATTTCTGATACAAATCTTAAAAGAAAAATGCTTGAGGTTCTGATCCAAGAAAACTCTAGAAAAGAATCCCCTGTTATTACAGAAGCACCTTACCAATTAAGTGAGGTTTTATCTAGATTTAGACAATCTAACATCCGTGAAACTCCTGTTTCTATTATGGATTTAAATAGAGAAATAAATCTCTTAAAAAATGAGATAGCTCAAATTAAAAAAGAAAACCATGGTTTATCTCAAAGACTTACTTTCTTAGAGTCCAATAATTCAAAAATTGAAGAAATAGCTTCCACTAATAATCCTTCACCTAGTGATAGATTCCTTTCTCTCATTGATAGAGTAACTTCTCAAAAATGGTTTGTTAGAATAACATTAGTTATTAATAGAAATTTCATATTAGAAAATGAAGTTGCCCTTATTGACAGTGGCACTGATTTAAACTGCCTTCAAGAAGGAATTATTCCCACTAAATATTTTGATAAAACTACCCAATCTCTTACCCAAGCTGGAGGAGATAAACTCACAGTTAATTATAAACTGTCTAATGCTTATATTTGTAACAAAGATATTTGTTTACCCACTCACTTTATTCTTGTAAAAAATTTAACTCATAGAATTATATTAGGAACTCCCTTTCTGCATAAAATTATGCCTTTGATTAATGTTGATCAAAAGGGAATTACTTCCATTATTAATAATAAAAGAATTACTTTTGAATTTATTACTGATCCTCATACTAGGATGATTAATGAAGTTAAAGATATTCTTCTTAAAAAGAAAAACAAATTTGTTTTCTTAAAGAAGAAGTGGATCTATTAAACATCACTTCTCAACTTAAAAAACCTGAAATTCAAAATCAAATTAAATTAATTGATCAACAGTTTAGAGAAGAAATATGCAATGATTTACCTAATGCCTTTTGGGATAGAAAGAAACATGTTATTTCTTTACCTTATCTTGATGACTTTAACGAAAGTCAGATTCCCACTAAGGCTAGGCCTGCTCAAATGAATCATGAGTATTTGGATTTATGCAAAAAAGAGATAGAATCTCTTTTAGAGAGAAAATTAATAAGAAAGTCCAAATCTCCTTGGAGCTGCACAGCTTTTTATGTCAATAATGCTGCAGAAAAGGAACGTGGGGTTCCTAGACTCGTTATTAATTACAAACCACTTAATAAAGTGTTAAAATGGATTAGATATCCTATTCCTAATAAAAAAGATCTTTTAGATAGATTAAACAATGCTTTAATCTTCTCTAAATTTGATATGAAATCTGGTTATTGGCAAATTCAGATTAATGAATCTGATAAGTATAAAACAGCTTTTACCGTACCTTTTGGACATTATGAATGGAATGTCCTTCCTTTTGGTCTTAAAAATGCCCCTTCTGAATTTCAAAATATTATGAATGATATTTTTAATCCTTACACAGAATTTATAATTGTTTATATTGATGATGTTTTAGTTTTTTCAAAAACTATAGACCAACATATTAAACATTTGAAAATATTCAAAGGATTAATTAAGCATAATGGATTAGTAATATCTGGTCCTAAGATGAAACTCTTTCAAACAAGGGTTAGATTTTTAGGACATGAAATTGACCAAGGAACTATAGTTCCTATACAAAGAAGTATTGAATTTGCTTCAAAATTCCCTAATATTATTACAGATAAGAAACAATTACAAAGGTTTCTTGGTAGCCTAAATTACATAGCAGATTATTATGAAAATCTAGCTAAAGATACGGCAATATTACATGCTAGGCTTAAAAAGAATCCTGGCCCTTGGACTGAAAAACATTCTCAGGCAGTCCAAAGAATTAAAAATAAAGTGAAATGTTTGCCTTGTTTATCTCTTGCTAATCCAAAGTATTTCAAAATTGTTGAAACTGATGCTTCAGACTTAGGCTATGGAGGAATTCTTAAACAGGTTATACCTGAAACATCCAAAGAAGTTTTGGTTAGATTTACTTCTGGAAAATGGAATCCAACACAAGCAAAATATTCAACTATCAAGAAAGAAATGCTTTCTATTATAAAATGCATTTCAAAATTTCAAGATGATCTTCTTAATAAAAAATTTTTATTAAAAATTGATTGTAGCTCAGCTAAATCAATTATTGAAAAGGATGTTAAAAATCTTGTTGCTAAGCAAATTTTTGCTAGTTGGCAATCGCAATTATCTATGTTTGAATTTGATATTCAACACATTAAAGGTGAAAATAATTCACTTGCTGATTATTTAACCCGTGAATTTTTGCAGGGAAAAAATGATGACCCCATATAGGGGTAGAGGCCGCGGTTATGGCCGTGGTGGGAGAGGGAGTAACAAAATGTTACCCCAGCCAGAATCAAACATTCCTCTAATAGGGGATTGGACTACCGTCTACAAAAGTAGAAAAATGCAGCAATTACCTGCATCTTCAGCAAAAAAGGAAGATATTGCTTCCTCTTCCTCTAATAAAACTACATCCTACAAGGAAGTTGCGGTTAATAACCCACCTCAAGAACAAATGGATTATTTCGAAAATCCAGTAACTGAGAAAATCATGTATATTGATGATGAAGATATAAAGATAAATCCAAATGATGGTTGGTCCATCAAAACTAGATACCTCGAATCAAGAGGATATCCAGGTCTTCATGGAAAATCTAGGCCCAACCTAGAAATTCTCCTGACTGTTACCGAATCGGTAACAATTACTCACCATTACCAAAACAATAATCCTGAAAGTTTTATAAACTTCAGTAAATGTCACATTAACAAAATTTTGTTACCAAGAGAATGGGGTCTCAACCCAAATGCTGAAAAAGCAATAAGAATTGCGGAAGGAAAGTATATTTACTTTAATTATTGGGACTATGTCCAGGCTTTCACTCAAGCCTTTTATTACCAAAATCCCAAGAACAAGCATTCTTGGTTTTTCTCTATTAATGAAGAGATGGTTAATAAACCCATACCAAATTGGTTTTATGAATGGTGGGCTAAACTTGGTCCATCTTTGGAAATTCTTCCTACAGAAATTCTTAACTTATATAATCCATGGTGTGATAATAGTCCCCTTATTGTAAATATTTTATCTGATAATTTAATCACTGGACAATGTCCATTATTGTTCTTTATTAAATTTCAGATTCCATGGATATGGAGATGGACAATCACCATATCAAGAAACAAATTCAACATTCCCATTTTAGAAAGAAATTTCTTTTATAAATGGTGGAACAAGATTAGTTCAGAAGATGTCCAAAATAAAATTAAATTAATTGAAGAAGAAATAGCTGGAGACCAGAACAATAAGGTCAAGGAACAAAGCTCCCAACCAATGTCTATGGGAAACTTGAAGAACTTCTTCAAGAGAAAATATCCCAATGAATCAGAAGACGAAATTATGGTCAGAATTTTGGATCATATGAAGAACCAATTCTTCTCTACTTTTCCATCGAAAGCATCAAAAGATGAGGATTCATCTATGAAGACAAGCTCTTCCATGGGATCAATGGATTCCCATAATTTTGAAGGTTTAGCAGGAGAAGGTCAAGCAGATGAGGCTACTGCAGAAGATTTCTGGGATGCCATGATTCAATCTTTGAAAGAAAAAAGAAAAGCAAAGAATTAATTTGTGACCTTGTCTAAATATAATGAAGTAAGAATCAATAGACAAAAGGTGAAGGACAAGAAATAATAGAAGAAGAATCTTTCCAAAAGAAAAAGGACAAGAGAATCTTATCTTGTCTTTAATAATTTCTAAGCATAATTGCATGCATTTTCTATCTTTTGTAAAAGACAAGGGAAAAAGAATCTTATCTTGTCTTTAATAATTTATAGGCATGCATTAGTTTTGTAGTTTCTTGTTAATTGTTGTGACGATGGGGCCCCAAGTGTACCCGACAATAATTATACAAGTTACCGGCTATTGTAAGTTTTAGTTACCGGCTTAAATAGTAAGCCTTTTCTTCCCTATATAAAGGGATTTAAGTTTCATTTGTAGACACCTTCGAAGAAAAAATATAAAGTTTCTCAAAATATTGTCTATACCTTTTTCTATACTCCTTGCTTACACTAAAAACATTCCGATCCTGCTTCCGCTTTTTTCCGGGGAAGGGAGTTGTTGAATTTGTTTCTTGATATGGTGATTGTCCATCTCCATATCCATGGAATCTGAAATTTAATAAAGAACAATAATGGACATTGTCCAGTGATTAAATTATCAGATAAAATATTTACAATAAGGGGACTATTATCACACCATGGATTATATAAGTTAAGAATTTCTGTAGGAAGAATTTCCAAAGATGGACCAAGTTTAGCCCACCATTCATAAAACCAATTTGGTATGGGTTTATTAACCATCTCTTCATTAATAGAGAAAAACCAAGAATGCTTGTTCTTGGGATTTTGGTAATAAAAGGCTTGAGTGAAAGCCTGGACATAGTCCCAATAATTAAAGTAAATATACTTTCCTTCCGCAATTCTTATTGCTTTTTCAGCATTTGGGTTGAGACCCCATTCTCTTGGTAACAAAATTTTGTTAATGTGACATTTACTGAAGTTTATAAAACTTTCAGGATTATTGTTTTGGTAATGGTGAGTAATTGTTACCGATTCGGTAACAGTCAGGAGAATTTCTAGGTTGGGCCTAGATTTTCCATGAAGACCTGGATATCCTCTTGATTCGAGGTATCTAGTTTTGATGGACCAACCATCATTTGGATTTATCTTTATATCTTCATCATCAATATACATGATTTTCTCAGTTACTGGATTTTCGAAATAATCCATTTGTTCTTGAGGTGGGTTATTAACCGCAACTTCCTTGTAGGATGTAGTTTTATTAGAGGAAGAGGAAGCAATATCTTCCTTTTTTGCTAAAGATGCAGGTAATTGCTGCATTTTTCTACCTTTGTAGACGGTAGTCCAATCCCCTATTAGAGGAATGTTTGATTCTGGCTGGGGTAACATTTTGTTACTCCCTCTCCCACCACGGCCATAACCGCGGCCTCTACCCCTATATGGGGTCATCATTTTTTCCCTGCAAAAATTCACGGGTTAAATAATCAGCAAGTGAATTATTTTCACCTTTAATGTGTTGAATATCAAATTCAAACATAGATAATTGCGATTGCCAACTAGCAAAAATTTGCTTAGCAACAAGATTTTTAACATCCTTTTCAATAATTGATTTAGCTGAGCTACAATCAATTTTTAATAAAAATTTTTTATTAAGAAGATCATCTTGAAATTTTGAAATGCATTTTATAATAGAAAGCATTTCTTTCTTGATAGTTGAATATTTTGCTTGTGTTGGATTCCATTTTCCAGAAGTAAATCTAACCAAAACTTCTTTGGATGTTTCAGGTATAACCTGTTTAAGAATTCCTCCATAGCCTAAGTCTGAAGCATCAGTTTCAACAATTTTGAAATACTTTGGATTAGCAAGAGATAAACAAGGCAAACATTTCACCTTATTTTTAATTCTTTGGACTGCCTGAGAATGTTTTTCAGTCCAAGGGCCAGGATTCTTTTTAAGCCTAGCATGTAATATTGCCGTATCTTTAGCTAGATTTTCATAATAATCTGCTATGTAATTTAGGCTACCAAGAAACCTTTGTAATTGTTTCTTATCTGTAATAATATTAGGGAATTTTGAAGCAAATTCAATACTTCTTTGTATAGGAACTATAGTTCCTTGGTCAATTTCATGTCCTAAAAATCTAACCCTTGTTTGAAAGAGTTTCATCTTAGGACCAGATATTACTAATCCATTATGCTTAATTAATCCTTTGAATATTTTCAAATGTTTAATATGTTGGTCTATAGTTTTTGAAAAAACTAAAACATCATCAATATAAACAATTATAAATTCTGTGTAAGGATTAAAAATATCATTCATAATATTTTGAAATTCAGAAGGGGCATTTTTAAGACCAAAAGGAAGGACATTCCATTCATAATGTCCAAAAGGTACGGTAAAAGCTGTTTTATACTTATCAGATTCATTAATCTGAATTTGCCAATAACCAGATTTCATATCAAATTTAGAGAAGATTAAAGCATTGTTTAATCTATCTAAAAGATCTTTTTTATTAGGAATAGGATATCTAATCCATTTTAACACTTTATTAAGTGGTTTGTAATTAATAACGAGTCTAGGAACCCCACGTTCCTTTTCTGCAGCATTATTGACATAAAAAGTTGTGCAGCTCCAAGGAGACTTGGACTTTCTTATTAATTTTCTCTCTAAAAGAGATTCTATCTCTTTTTTGCATAAATCCAAATACTCATGATTCATTTGAGCAGGCCTAGCCTTAGTGGGAATCTGACTTTCGTTAAAGTCATCAAGATAAGGTAAAGAAATAACATGTTTCTTTCTATCCCAAAAGGCATTAGGTAAATCATTGCATATTTCTTCTCTAAACTGTTGATCAATTAATTTAATTTGATTTTGAATTTCAGGTTTTTTAAGTTGAGAAGTGATGTTTAATAGATCCACTTCTTCTTTAAGAAAACAAATTTGTTTTTCTTTTTTAAGAAGAATATCTTTAACTTCATTAATCATCCTAGTATGAGGATCAGTAATAAATTCAAAAGTAATTCTTTTATTATTAATAATGGAAGTAATTCCCTTTTGATCAACATTAATCAAAGGCATAATTTTATGCAGAAAGGGAGTTCCTAATATAATTCTATGAGTTAAATTTTTTACAAGAATAAAGTGAGTGGGTAAACAAATATCTTTGTTACAAATATAAGCATTAGACAGTTTATAATTAACTGTGAGTTTATCTCCTCCAGCTTGGGTAAGAGATTGGGTAGTTTTATCAAAATATTTAGTGGGAATAATTCCTTCTTGAAGGCAGTTTAAATCAGCGCCACTGTCAATAAGGGCAACTTCATTTTCTAATATGAAATTTCTATTAATAACTAATGTTATTCTAACAAACCATTTTTGAGAAGTTACTCTATCAATGAGAGAAAGGAATCTATCACTAGGTGAAGGATTATTAGTGGAAGCTATTTCTTCAATTTTTGAATTATTGGACTCTAAGAAAGTAAGTCTTTGAGATAAACCATGGATCCAGACACTTCTCCAAAACCTTAGGTGTCCTTCTCTTACCCACTTTAGATGGTATAAGGATACTTTTCTTTCAAGAGTTTATCAATTAAACAATCCCAATTCTTTGCACTGGAAAGCAAAATTTATTGATGGATTACCCCATTTCTTTTCTGAAAAAATTAGACAATCTTTAAGACAAAAAAATGATGGAATAAATATAAATTATTCTGACCTTACTTATGGTCAAATAATTAGTACTTGTGTTAATGAAGGATTAAATTTATGTAATGACATAAAGCTTAGAAATCAACTTAAAAAGCAAAAGCTTTCTGAGAAACACCAACTTGGTGAATTTTGCGAACAATTTGCTTTTGATCTTGGAAAATCTCCAGATAATAAAAAGAAAAAAGGAAAAAATTTTCCGCAATAAACCTTATAGGGATAAGCCAAAAAATTCTTATAAAAATTCTTATAAGAATAAGAAAAGGAGTCACTACAATAAAAGTAGACCTAAAGAAAAATCTTTTGACCCTAAAGGTAAAAGAAAAGCCAAAAGGCTTGACATAACATGTCATAAATGTGGCAAATCTGGCCATTATGCCAACCAATGTTGGACTAAAAAAGCTCTTAATGAAATAGAAGATGAACAATTACGTTCTCAATTAGAGAAAGTATTACTTCTCAATTCTGATTCTGAAGATTACTCTTCAGAAGAAGATATTAATATAATTTATGAATCCTCTTCTGACTGCTCTTCTGAATCTTCTAACAATAATAATTGTCAATGTAATCAATTAGATTACTGGAAATCAATAGTTGATATGAATGGGTTAAACGTTTTAACCTCAGAACAGGATGAAGCTATAAAGGCTATAGAGTCCATTTCTGATACAAATCTTAAAAGAAAAATGCTTGAGGTTCTAATCCAAGAAAACTCTAGAAAAGAATCCCCTGTTATTACAGAAGCGCCTTACCAATTAAGTGAGGTTTTATCTAGATTTAGACAATCTAACATCCGTGAAACTCCTGTTTCTATTATGGATTTAAATAGAGAAATAAATCTCTTAAAAAATGAGATAGCTCAAATTAAAAAAGAAAACCATGGTTTATCTCAAAGACTTACTTTCTTAGAGTCCAATAATTCAAAAATTGAAGAAATAGCTTCCACTAATAATCCTTCACCTAGTGATAGATTCCTTTCTCTCATTGATAGAGTAACTTCTCAAAAATGGTTTGTTAGAATAACATTAGTTATTAATAGAAATTTCATATTAGAAAATGAAGTTGCCCTTATTGACAGTGGCGCTGATTTAAACTGCCTTCAAGAAGGAATTATTCCCACTAAATATTTTGATAAAACTACCCAATCTCTTACCCAAGCTGGAGGAGATAAACTCACAGTTAATTATAAACTGTCTAATGCTTATATTTGTAACAAAGATATTTGTTTACCCACTCACTTTATTCTTGTAAAAAATTTAACTCATAGAATTATATTAGGAACTCCCTTTCTGCATAAAATTATGCCTTTGATTAATGTTGATCAAAAGGGAATTACTTCCATTATTAATAATAAAAGAATTACTTTTGAATTTATTACTGATCCTCATACTAGGATGATTAATGAAGTTAAAGATATTCTTCTTAAAAAAGAAAAACAAATTTGTTTTCTTAAAGAAGAAGTGGATCTATTAAACATCACTTCTCAACTTAAAAAACCTGAAATTCAAAATCAAATTAAATTAATTGATCAACAGTTTAGAGAAGAAATATGCAATGATTTACCTAATGCCTTTTGGGATAGAAAGAAACATGTTATTTCTTTACCTTATCTTGATGACTTTAACGAAAGTCAGATTCCCACTAAGGCTAGGCCTGCTCAAATGAATCATGAGTATTTGGATTTATGCAAAAAAGAGATAGAATCTCTTTTAGAGAGAAAATTAATAAGAAAGTCCAAGTCTCCTTGGAGCTGCACAGCTTTTTATGTCAATAATGCTGCAGAAAAGGAACGTGGGGTTCCTAGACTCGTTATTAATTACAAACCACTTAATAAAGTGTTAAAATGGATTAGATATCCTATTCCTAATAAAAAAGATCTTTTAGATAGATTAAACAATGCTTTAATCTTCTCTAAATTTGATATGAAATCTGGTTATTGGCAAATTCAGATTAATGAATCTGATAAGTATAAAACAGCTTTTACCGTACCTTTTGGACATTATGAATGGAATGTCCTTCCTTTTGGTCTTAAAAATGCCCCTTCTGAATTTCAAAATATTATGAATGATATTTTTAATCCTTACACAGAATTTATAATTGTTTATATTGATGATGTTTTAGTTTTTTCAAAAACTATAGACCAACATATTAAACATTTGAAAATATTCAAAGGATTAATTAAGCATAATGGATTAGTAATATCTGGTCCTAAGATGAAACTCTTTCAAACAAGGGTTAGATTTTTAGGACATGAAATTGACCAAGGAACTATAGTTCCTATACAAAGAAGTATTGAATTTGCTTCAAAATTCCCTAATATTATTACAGATAAGAAACAATTACAAAGGTTTCTTGGTAGCCTAAATTACATAGCAGATTATTATGAAAATCTAGCTAAAGATACGGCAATATTACATGCTAGGCTTAAAAAGAATCCTGGCCCTTGGACTGAAAAACATTCTCAGGCAGTCCAAAGAATTAAAAATAAAGTGAAATGTTTGCCTTGTTTATCTCTTGCTAATCCAAAGTATTTCAAAATTGTTGAAACTGATGCTTCAGACTTAGGCTATGGAGGAATTCTTAAACAGGTTATACCTGAAACATCCAAAGAAGTTTTGGTTAGATTTACTTCTGGAAAATGGAATCCAACACAAGCAAAATATTCAACTATCAAGAAAGAAATGCTTTCTATTATAAAATGCATTTCAAAATTTCAAGATGATCTTCTTAATAAAAAATTTTTATTAAAAATTGATTGTAGCTCAGCTAAATCAATTATTGAAAAGGATGTTAAAAATCTTGTTGCTAAGCAAATTTTTGCTAGTTGGCAATCGCAATTATCTATGTTTGAATTTGATATTCAACACATTAAAGGTGAAAATAATTCACTTGCTGATTATTTAACCCGTGAATTTTTGCAGGGAAAAAATGATGACCCCATATAGGGGTAGAGGCCGCGGTTATGGCCGTGGTGGGAGAGGGAGTAACAAAATGTTACCCCAGCCAGAATCAAACATTCCTCTAATAGGGGATTGGACTACCGTCTACAAAAGTAGAAAAATGCAGCAATTACCTGCATCTTCAGCAAAAAAGGAAGATATTGCTTCCTCTTCCTCTAATAAAACTACATCCTACAAGGAAGTTGCGGTTAATAACCCACCTCAAGAACAAATGGATTATTTCGAAAATCCAGTAACTGAGAAAATCATGTATATTGATGATGAAGATATAAAGATAAATCCAAATGATGGTTGGTCCATCAAAACTAGATACCTCGAATCAAGAGGATATCCAGGTCTTCATGGAAAATCTAGGCCCAACCTAGAAATTCTCCTGACTGTTACCGAATCGGTAACAATTACTCACCATTACCAAAACAATAATCCTGAAAGTTTTATAAACTTCAGTAAATGTCACATTAACAAAATTTTGTTACCAAGAGAATGGGGTCTCAACCCAAATGCTGAAAAAGCAATAAGAATTGCGGAAGGAAAGTATATTTACTTTAATTATTGGGACTATGTCCAGGCTTTCACTCAAGCCTTTTATTACCAAAATCCCAAGAACAAGCATTCTTGGTTTTTCTCTATTAATGAAGAGATGGTTAATAAACCCATACCAAATTGGTTTTATGAATGGTGGGCTAAACTTGGTCCATCTTTGGAAATTCTTCCTACAGAAATTCTTAACTTATATAATCCATGGTGTGATAATAGTCCCCTTATTGTAAATATTTATCTGATAATTTAATCACTGGACAATGTCCATTATTGTTCTTTATTAAATTTCAGATTCCATGGATATGGAGATGGACAATCACCATATCAAGAAACAAATTCAACATTCCCATTTTAGAAAGAAATTTCTTTTATAAATGGTGGAACAAGATTAGTTCAGAAGATGTCCAAAATAAAATTAAATTAATTGAAGAAGAAATAGCTGGAGACCAGAACAATAAGGTCAAGGAACAAAGCTCCCAACCAATGTCTATGGGAAACTTGAAGAACTTCTTCAAGAGAAAATATCCCAATGAATCAGAAGACGAAATTATGGTCAGAATTTTGGATCATATGAAGAACCAATTCTTCTCTACTTTTCCATCGAAAGCATCAAAAGATGAGGATTCATCTATGAAGACAAGCTCTTCCATGGGATCAATGGATTCCCATAATTTTGAAGGTTTAGCAGGAGAAGGTCAAGCAGATGAGGCTACTGCAGAAGATTTCTGGGATGCCATGATTCAATCTTTGAAAGAAAAAAGAAAAGCAAAGAATTAATTTGTGACCTTGTCTAAATATAATGAAGTAAGAATCAATAGACAAAAGGTGAAGGACAAGAAATAATAGAAGAAGAATCTTTCCAAAAGAAAAAGGACAAGAGAATCTTATCTTGTCTTTAATAATTTCTAAGCATAATTGCATGCATTTTCTATCTTTTGTAAAAGACAAGGGAAAAAGAATCTTATCTTGTCTTTAATAATTTCTAAGCATAATTGCATGCATTTTCTATCTTTTGTAAAAGACAAGGGAAAAAGAATCTTATCTTGTCTTTAATAATTTCTAGGCATGCATTAGTTTTGTAGTTTCTTGTTAATTGTTGTGACGATGGGGCCCCAAGTGTACCCGACAATAATTATACAAGTTACCGGCTATAGTAAGTTTTAGTTACCGGCTTAAATAGTAAGCCTTTTCTTCCCTATATAAAGGGATTTAAGTTTCATTTGTAAGGACACCTTCGAAGAAAAAATATAAAGTTTCTCAAAATATTGTCTATACCTTTTTCTATACTCCTTGCTTACACTAAAAACATTCCGATCCTGCTTCCGCTTAGAAAAACTTTGGTATCATCGCCTGGACTTGCCAAATATAAGGTATATTTCTTAATTTATCATGAAAATTAGTGGCTAAATTTATGTTGTGAGAGGTTGATTATGCTTAAACAAAACTAGGTGGGTAACTTTTTCTCATAATATATTATTAACTAGCAAACAACTTTTTCAAAGTGTTTTTAAAACTAAAAAGTGTTTTTAGTGTTTTCTTAAACATTCATCTTTTTTCCGGGGAAGGGAGTTGTTGATGATTTCAAAAAAGAAAATTTTTGCTAAAAACATTTTGACATCTTTGATTTGGGAGAAATCCTTCTATCCCTTCGGGTTGATAGTTAAACAATTTGTTGTTTGCTTAGATGACTTTTAATTGGTTGTTGTTTTAGTTAAAATTATGTTATGAATCCAAGTTACCTATTTAGATTTAACTTTGCGTATCAACCAATCACAACATTCTTAGCCTATTGCCCTATGGATTCTGATGATGATAATCATCAAAATAATTTAATAAAAAATGAAGAATTAATTGAATATCCAAAAAATATGGATAAACTCAACAGATGGGTTATACCCTCAGTTCCTTCAAATCAAATTTATAAATTTGGTAAGATAGATGTTTTTTCTCGTTTTGCTGTTAAAACTTTAGAGCAAACGATTCAAATTTCTAAAGAAACTCAGACAATAAAACTGTTAACTAAAAAAGATTTGAAACCTTTTAAAAATTATAATTTTATCCATATTGGATTGGTTCAAATTGCTTTAAAACCTTTAACATTATTGGGTTTAAATTCTAGCATAATGGCTTATGTTAGAGATGGTAGATGTAAAGATTTCAAACAATCTTTAGCTGCTATGGTTGAGACAAGTCTGTGTCATGGACCAGTTTACTTTGATGTCTCACCTAATTTAAATCTATCTTTATCTGATAAAAATTTATTAGATGCTATGCAATTAACAGTTCATACTAATGGTTATAATTTTAAACCTGGAAGTGAAATCATAGCAATATGCTATAGAATCTACTATAAGGTTCTTACTACGCTTAATCCTAAAGCAAAGCATTTATCATTTCCTGGAACCACTACTTTGGTTCAAACAAATTTATTAACATCCAATGTTGCAACCAATAGGTTAATAAAGTGGGATGAAATAAACTTCCCAGAGACATGGTCTCTCCCCCAGGAAATAGATCCTGAACCTATCCTTAATAGGGATATAGACCAAATTATTCAGACTACGGAAGGAGATTTAGAAATAAATTTTACTTCAAAAAGAATAACTAGAATACCCAGGTCTCTATCTGCTAGGCACTCAGTTAGTGAATTTTACACAGCTCCTAGCCAATTACCTAGACCTTCTACTTCTCAAATAAGAGAAGAAATAGAAGTCGTTGAGAATATAAGACTAAGCGAAAATAGAATTCCCCATGGAATTTATCAAAAACCTCATACTCCAAGAGTAGAATCACCTACTCAGTCAGATATGGATTTCCAATTATAATGATTGATTACTCCCCTGGCAGTAAGATGAGACAACTCATCAATGATGAGTTTCAACATGAGAGATACTCTCAATTTAGAAATTGGTTTTTTAAAAAATTTTCAAAACCTGAATTAGCCCAATTTAAAGATGAGTATTACACTCAAATGAACCTTGAGCAGGATTTCGTTCCTTTTGTTAAATGGTTTGTTAATTACTTCATAAATAAAAAGCAAGAAGAAATTCTTGTGTTACAAAGACCTTGGGAAAATATTAGAGGAGAAATAATGGAATCTCCTTTTCCCCCAGAACAAACAATAAGTTTGAATCAAAATACTGAAGCTACCCCTTACCTTAGCCTTCAGTTACAAAGAGTTGAACAAAGTCAAGTTACTCTTAAGGAATTAAATTCAGTTATCAGGTCTCAAAATTATACCAATGCTTATCTTGTTTGCTTAGGAGAACAATTTATCTCCATGGAAAAAGATCTCTTATCAATAAAAGACCTTTTAGAAAAGCAAATAGAGCGTCAAGATATCATTATAAACCACCTAAATAAATCAAAAGACCAAATATCCACATCCACTATTTCGGATGCTCCTATAGTGCAACCTCCTGTTTCCATAGAAGGATTTAAAATGGAAACCAATGGAGAAGAATTTGTTCGTATTTTAGAACAAAAATTAAAGGGACTTAATATCACTGTCATGTCCCATGAAGATTATTCTGAAGATAATAATGATAACCATATTGACCAGCTTTCTGATATGTTTGCTAATTTAGATATTAGTAACATTGAAATTAATAATAATAACAGTATAAACCCTGTTTATTCCCCAAGGCCTATAGAAAAGTATTATTACAAGCGTCCCTCACCGCAAGATTTGCTTTTTGAGGAATCAGAACCTTTCCAGAATTCTTATTCAGGAAAAGCCATTTATGAATGGAATGTTGATGGTCTTAATGACAAACAAATTATAGACACCATCCATAGGATGATCATGTACTCTACTGTTTGTAAGCAACACGGAAATTCTGATAGTTCAATTGCGTCCTTTATAACAACAGGATTTGTTGGCCAACTTAGAGGCTGGTGGGACCATTATCTTACTGAATCTCAAAAATTAGAGATTCTTAATCACAAAAAAATCGTAAAAAACGAACCAAGAACTAGTACAAGCACTGTTGTGGCTATGACCACCACAGGAGAAGAAGATGCAGTGTATACACTATGTCTTTCCATCTTACAACATTTTGTAGGAACCAATGTCCCCATTGGAGAAAAGATCCAGACACTTCTCCAAAACCTTAGGTGTCCTTCTCTTACCCACTTTAGATGGTATAAGGATACTTTTCTTTCAAGAGTTTATCAATTAAACAATCCCAATTCTTTGCACTGGAAAGCAAAATTTATTGATGGATTACCCCATTTCTTTTCTGAAAAAATTAGACAATCTTTAAGACAAAAAAATGATGGAATAAATATAAATTATTCTGACCTTACTTATGGTCAAATAATTAGTACTTGTGTTAATGAAGGATTAAATTTATGTAATGACATAAAGCTATATATATATATATATATATATATATATATATATATATATATATATATATATATATATATATATATATATATATATATATATATATATATATATTATATATATATATATATATATATATATATATATATATATATATATATATATATTATATATATATATATATATATATATATATATATATATATATATATATATATATATATATATATATATATATATATATATATATATATATATATATATATCAACAATTGCAATAATTTTTATATGACCAAAAAATCTCTTTTCATTTATAATTAGAAGGATTACACTGAGTATAATTTCAGAAATCAAATGGAAAATACAAGAGAAAAGGAGACTAGTTATCCTAAGGATCCCTAACAACAATGTCAGAAGCCCTAGCTGAAGGCGCGTACTTTCTTCGAATGCGACGAATCTCGGTCTCAAAAGAAGCTTTCATCTGAGTCTTCTCGAGGACAACCTGATCAACAATCTTCTTCCAAGTAACGGAAGGTCGAGGCATGCTAGAAGATGAAACCTCTGGCTCTCTTTGTCTCTTTGTCACTCGGTCTTCAAGTAGCTCAATAAGTGCATCTTTGTCCTTAGACTCCAACTGCAACTCTTCACGCTTCTTGCTCAAAGCATTGAAACGCTCTTCCCACATATCCTTCTCTTGCTTCATCTTGACGAGCGCATCTTCCAACTCCTCTACATCTTGGTTACGGAGAGTTAATGGCTTAACCACAACCACAGACATAGGTCTTTCATAAGGATAAGGCATCTTCAACTCCAAAGCTCTCTTCCTCACCCAAAGAGTGTAAGCTTCCAAAGCTACACAATTGCACGGACCAAGCTCGGATCTTCCCTTCCTATGCACATTATGCCAAGCATGCACAATATTCTGCTTCAGATGTTGGGGATCTTTACCCTCTTGATAGAAAAGGCCTTCTAACAAAGTGTTATTAGGTTTGTCTCTCAAGGGGAACCCAAGCTGACGACGAGCCAAAGCAGGGTTGTAGTTAATTCCTCCTTGTGTACCAATAAGAGGCACATTAGCGAATTCACCACAACTATCAATAATGTCCAAACTTCCCAAAGAAGGATCATACCAAACTATATCATCATTAGTGAGAGACATAAGTCTCAGAGACCACCGTAGACATTGTTTGTTCTCCACAAAAGCAGGTGTCTGAGGCAAGTGCGAAATAAACCACTTGTATAGAAGAGGAATGCAACAGACAATAGTTCCACCACCCTTAGAATTCCTTAGATGCAAAGAGAAATACATATCACCCAACAAAGTAGGCATAAGATTCCCAATCAAGAAAAGTTTAATGGCGTTAACATCAACAAAACCGTCAATGTTAGGGAACAAAGCTAATCCATAAATGAGCAACACAAAGATAGCTTCGAAAGCATCCACACTACCGGCTTGAGCAAAAGTAGTTCCTTGATGAGGAAGTCAAATGGCAACCCAAACAATCCTCCTTTCTTCACCCAATGAGCCTCTATCTCAGATTTCTTCAAGTGAAGAACTTCAGCAATAAGATTAGATCGGGGAATCTCCTCCAATCCACTAAAAGGTACTCTATTAGAATTAGGTATCCACAAAAGATGAGAATACTCCTCCAAGGCAGGAACAAGTAGAAAATCTGGGAAAGTGAAACAGCGGTAGAGAGGATCATAGAACTGCACTAGCACACTCAGAAGTCCTTCAACCACATTAGCAGACAAGATAGACAAAAGCTTCCCATGATGTTGTTTGAAGTTCAAGGGATCTAATACAAAAGATGCTAGCTTCCTTAACTCTTTCAAGTCAGGACATCTGAAACTGTACTTCTTAGTGTTCCTTCGTCCACAATCCATGGTCTGAAAATATTTGCAAATAATACCTCAGTTCCTTGAAATTTTTCGTGTGATGAATGTTATGATGCACATGAATGCATGAATGCAACCATCACAAATAAGGGATCACACACAAGGCAAACAAACAAAGGTCAAGGGATGAATCAAGTCATTGTTAAGATCAATCATCCATTTTGGTGGATTATGGTTTAAACCTTATCAACACCCAAGTTCCATTAATATTGACAAGACTTAATTGGATCAACCAAGAATCAAGGATTTGTTGTAAGTCACGAGCATGGAGTCTGGGTAAGAACCATCCCAAAGGAGTGAACTAAGGATAAAAACCTGTAGATCATGTTCTAAAAAGTTCCCAGAGTCTTAATTCCATCTATCGGATATTACAGGTTAAGATGACTGACTCATCGACCCATAATATTCTCAAGAGAAACTCGTCTGAGTGTAGTATCACGTAACAACTGTTATCAAGTCTACACTTGAACAGTCTCCGCACTATGTCCTAAATAGGCCAAGAGGGGTTAAATGTTCTAAGGTCCTCGGCTTCTCGGACCCAAATCAGAGATAGTAATTCCTAACCACAAATACTTGTGTGACATTTCCAAATCCAAAAGAGTCTCCATTGAGCAGATGGATCTCAAGCCAACTTGTTAAGGACTACTCCACACAAGTCGAACATGACTATACCATCCTCCTATCTTAATTGCACTTAAGTTCGGGTTAGAACTGATCTCACCACTCAGAGATCACCAAGCACACAAGCAAACTATATCGCACATACATATATACAAACATCACATATATACAAATATATACACAAAAAAAGTAGGCTAAACCCACTAGAGACTACTCCACAGCAAAGTCGCCACTTTAATTTTTGTAGCGATAAATACATGATTATCAAGCTATGGATAAGCTAGACATCAAATAACAAGAGTCGCCACCGCGCTTTTATTGTTTCCAAGGGAAAAGGGAAAAAGTATGAACAAACCCCAAAAGTAGGAAGTTTTCAAATCAAAACTAATAAAATGTCAGAGATTACAGGTAAGGGGGTTGGTTACACAGAGGGAAGGTGTTAGCACCCAAAGTGTCCTAGGTACTCCTAGGGAGCCCTTTTTGTCTGCATATGTATTTGGTACAAAAAATGATGTTTACAAACCAATAGAATGGGGGGATGAGAAAAGAATTCAATTAATTATATTTTTTTGTTTGACAAGACCCTCGGACTTGTGCCTACGTACCAACATAAAAATGAGGGATCAAAACCTCGTAGTTCGTGATACAAATTTCAAAGTGGATGCATTGCTTTTATCAAAAATTAAGTTTGAAAGGCACAAAGGCCTGAAAATGGTTTGAATGAGTTACTTCTTTTTGGCTTTTTGAAAGTTTAAGTCAAGTATAGTTAAATTTATTTACAAGTTTGATTTAAGAAAAGAAGTTTGAAAATGCAATGGCATAAGGCCAAAGTTTCTATCTTTTTGCAAAGTGGTCAAAGTTTAGAACAAAATAAGTTTAAACAAAGAAAGTTTTAAAAGGAGAGAGAGATTTTGAAATTAAAGAAATGGGGATAAGATGAAGAGACTAATCCTATGCACAAAATTAAAAGTTAAGAGTTGAAAAGATCTGACCGATGGGTAGCAATCCAATAGGCAAGAATGCCATATAGAAACCCCAAATTCCCTTGGACATTTAAAATTAAGCAACACACAAATGCATAATTATATCAATCTTGAAGAGCAAAGGCATCAAATAAAGATAGCCACATCCAAGCTTTAGCCACTCCATGATCTTCTTCAAATTAGCCCATGTAACAGCTGAATTCCACAAGCCATAGGTTCAAAATAACAGCTTCACAATGATCATGTTGCAAATGAACTCAAAGGGATCTTGAATGATGTATCAGATGAAGTTTCAAATTGCCAGCACTTGGTTTCACACAAAAAAAGTTGGCATTGGCCAAGTCCTTTAGCATAGGAATGTTGCCTAAATTCTAAGTTCATTTTGTCCAAGATCAAGCCAACAGTCCACACAAAAGTTTTTTAGGGTTTTTGTTGTTATTATGTACATTAATGGTCAAAGACCACACAAACAAGAAAAGTATACACAAACAAGATATATCACACAATATGATCCAAATGGACAAAGTGAAAATTGCATTAACATAAACAATTAGAATGGTATGAATAATGACAAATGAATAAAGGCTAAAATTAAATGACATTAAAGTAAATGGCTTGAAATTAAAAGTTAGTTGTTAATGAGTTAGAAGTTAGTATTGTTTTGCTTTTGCTTTTCATTTTTAAGTCATTATTTGGAGAACACTCAACCCACTTATCACAAGCATGGATCCTTGAGCCAAGACATCTTCCAAAGGAAGGAAAAAAGGCCAAGTTTCCACACAATACCATGAAAGAGGGGAGACTTACAATATCACTAAATAGAATGCTATGCCTTTTGTGTCACAAATTTAGCGCTATGTTAAGCAATCGTAATTGGACTTATGTAGAAGTCACAACTATTTGAGGCCGGACAATAAAATTTTGGTGTTAATGCATGTTAGAGACATAGTATAATGGACTATGCTCGTGAAACATACCACACACAAAAAGAATATGCAAAAGAGGTGGCCTAATCTCATCCATACTTATGTTGATTCTTCAATCAACTAGCCTTAGGATTTTGAGATATCATAGGCCAAATAAGATGAATGCATAAAGAATGGGAATGAGATGAAGAGGGAGGGGAATGGATCAAATCTTAAATTGGTCAAAGGAGGACTTTTACCAAATTAATAATCCATTCATTTTGGGAGATGGAATGTACATTCCATTAATCCCCTAAATGCAATGATATTAACTTGACAAAGTTAAATCAACCTTAACCAAGGCCCAACAACAAGAGTCAAACTCAACCTAGTCATCACAATTGGTCAACACAATTAATTGGCATTTATTCAAATTAAAAAGACTAAAATAATACATTTAAATTAAATATGGTTTGTCAAATTCATAAAACCTCATCAAAACACCAAAGAGATGGCCATGAGATTTATCATAGGTCAAACAAGGTCAAAGGACCTTGGAGAAAAAATTTCAGAATTTTTAAAGACTTAAAAGTATTTTTAAACAATTAAAAATAATCACAAAATCAATTAAATCATGAAAAATATTAATAATGATCCAAAAAATAATTTTAATTCAGAATATGAAAGAGGAAATTATTTGAAATTTTTTGGTGAAACTCTCATATTTTTTGGATCAATATTAAAATTAATATGAATTAATGAAAATAAAATGAATAAAAGAAAATCAGAAAATAACAAAAAAACGTGGACCACTTGATCTCCCTCATCAATTGAGGTGGCAGATCAAGTGGTCCTCAGCGCGATTTCCACCGTGGGCTTAAGTCAATGCGCCACAGGGATGGTAATCAGAACCAACGCGTGAGATTAAAACATTTGAAAAGGATCATATGGTTGGAGACGTGTCAACACACGGCCGAAGCTGTAACTCCATTCTTCTTCTCCGGTGGACCTCACCGGACTGGTCCACCTTCAACCATTATCAAAATAAAAAAGGAGAATATGATCTGAAAGAAAAAATGGCGTAGAGCACGAATCTGACCTCAATTTCAACTAACTCCAAATATATAAAAAGATATGAGGAGTTGAATTTTGAGGTGTGTCAACTGAGTTGCTTCGATTTGACCTCTAAGTAACTCAATCTTCTTGCCTACATTGGTAGGACTTCAGACAACCAAAGATCCAAGAGAATTGAGTAGAATTGAATGAGAATCGAAGAGATGAAGTTTTCTGAAAATTACCTTTAATGCTATGTAGTTCTTGATGTGGCTTGCTCCAAACACGATCTGATCACACTTGAGAAGCTAGCAGGAAGTGGTTAGAGAGGTTGTAAGGCTTTGGATCCTGGAGTTCTTGAATCTCCAATAGTTGAGATTCAAACTCAAATTTCAAACTGAAATTTCTCAGGTTTTCCTTTAGAATGAGAGGGTTTCAATGGGGGGCAAAGTTGGCACGCAAAGTGTTATTCAAATGAGCTCAGAGGCCTTCTATTTATAGTCAAATGGAATGATATTTGCACACTTCAAAATCTGTCCAAAATTAGCAATGTGGATGGCACGAGTGCATGGGCATGTACAGGCCCATGATGCAATGCAATGAGGTCCAAAATGATTCCAATTGAGGTCTGAATGACGCTTGAATGGCAAGGCATTGTGAACTGAAATTTGTGCAATTGATTCTTTCCAATGATGCATCCCTGTTAAAGCCATGCGCAGACTTAGCAAACCTCATCCAAAATGCATGAACTTGGGTTATTTGGAAAGCTTGTATCAAGGGGAACAAGTTTTATGTTCAACACTTTTTCATTTGGAGCTTGGAACATGGAGAATCTAGAGGTGGAAGTTTGGAAATTTCAACATGTTGAAAATTTTTCTAAGTGTCAAGCCATATATCTCAATATTCCACCTTACTTAAATTTTTTTGTGAGCTTCAAATGAGAAAGGTGTCTTCATCAAAGTTGTATCTATTTCAAATACCTTCAAAATGGTCACCAATTTCATGTCATTTGGATTTAGAATAATAGAGTTATGCAGTTTGGAAGTTTGGAAAAATCACTTGTTCAATGGTATAGGTCAATAATGACCTATAATGTAACCTCATATCATATGCTCATAAAAGTTTAATTAGATCTCACTCCAAACATCAAAGTTGAATTAGACATCTTGAATTTGATTTTGCAACTTGGAAATATTTCATCTCATAAAAAATGAGCAAGTTATGGCCTTGGGAAGTTGACTTTCAAATTAGGGTTTAGACAAAATGACCTATAATGTTTCAACATAGAAAATGTTTTCCAAGAAAAACTAGCTCTAGGTCTCAACATGAAAGTTGTTTGTAATGGCATTTAGAGTAACTTTGCTCTTGGAATCATTTTCATATGGTGAAAATTATAGGAGATAGGGTCTAGGGAGACCCAGTTTTGATCAGATGAATTCATCTGGCCAACCACCATCAACCAACTTGCTAACCTTCAATTCTTTTGACTTTCTTGGCTCAAGGTAGATCATATATGCATAATATGAGGAATTTTGAAGTGTCCCTTGAGAAATTTGATCAATTGGTGAGATAGCTTGTTGGAGAAGTTACTCAAGATACTCAGTCAAACTAGGCTTTCCAAGGCAAATCACCCTCAAACTCTTAAAGAAAACATGATCAATATAACATATAGGAATAAATGGAACTCATATATGATGCTCATAACCATTCTTGGATCAATTCATGGTTGTGCTCTTTGTCATGAGGGTCTTAAACCCTAGATATGAACTTGATAGATCAATGGAGATCATGCCCTACCTACAAAGGAGTTAGGAAAATGCAAAGACATATTTTTGTATTTTGGTTAGTAAATGATGATATACAAGTATGATACAATCACATAGTGCTTGGTGATCTCTCCCAAAACAAACCCAATGAAAGAGGGGTAAGGAGGATGCCAAGGTATGATCCCAATGCTAATGCTTATGAGGAAATTGCATGAGGGATCTTAGGGTCAAAATTGGGGTCTTACAGTCTGAAGTCCTACCAATGTAGGCAAGAAGATTGAGTTGCTTAAAGGTCAAATCGAAGCAACTCAGTTGACACACCTCAAAATCCAACTCCTCATATCTTTCTATATATGTGAAGTTAGTTAAAATTGAGGTCAGATTCGTGCTCTACGCCATTTTTTCTTTCAGATCATGTCCTCCTTTTTATTTTGGTGATGGTTGAGGGTGGACCAGTCCTGTGAGGTCCTCCGGAGAAGAAGACCGGAGCTCTGGCTCCGGCGGTGCGTTGGCACGTCTCCCAGCCACAGGATCCTTTCAAAATGTTTTAATCCTGAGCGTCCATTGTGATTACCCTTGGTACAGCGCGCTGACTCGTGTGTTTGGTGGAACGCGTGTTTCAGACCACTTGATCTGCCACCTCAATTAATGAGGGAGATCAAGTGGTCCACGTTTTTTTGATTTTTTTATTTTAATTTTTATTCCTTTGATTTTCATTAATTCATATTAATTTTAATATTGATCCAAAAAAATATGAGAGTTTCACCAAAAAAATTTAAATAAATTCCTCTTTCATATTCTGAATTAAAATCATTTTTTGGATCATTATTAATATTTTTCATGATTTAATTGATTTTGTGATTATTTTTAATTATTTAAAAATACTTTTAAGTCTTTAAAAATTCTGAAAAAATTTCTCCAAGGTCCTTTGACCTTGTTTGACCTATGATAAATCTCATGGCCATTTCTTTGGTGTTTTGATGAGGTTTTAGGAATTTGACAAACCATATTTAATTTAAATGCCTTATTTTAGTATTTTTAATTTGAATAAATGCCAAATAATTGTGTTGACCTATTGTGATGATTTGTGTAAGTTTGACTCATGTTGTTAGGCCTTGGTCAAGGTTGATTTAACTTTGTTAAGTTAATATCATTGGATTTAGGGGATTGATGGAATGTACATTCCATCTCCCAAAATGAATAAATGATATTAATTTGGTAAAAGTCCTCCTTTGACCAATTTGAGTTTTGATCCATTCACTTCCCTCTTCATCTCATTCCCCTTCTTTATGCATTCATCTCATTTGTCCCATGATATCTCTAAGTCCTAAGGCTAGTTGATTGCAAAATCAACATAAGTATGGATGAGATTAGGCCACCTCTTTTGCATATTCTTTTTGTGTGTGGTATGTTTCATGAGGATATTCCATTATATTATGTCTCTAACATGCATTAACACTAAAATTATATTGCCCGGCCTCAAATAGTTGTGACTTCTACATAAGTCCAATTATGATTGCTTAACATAGCGCTAAATTTTTGACACAAAAAGGCATAGCATTCTAGTTAGTGAGATTGTAAGTCTCCCTTGTTTCATGGTATTGTGTGGAAACTTGGCCTTTTTCCTTCCTTTGGAAGATGTCTTAGCTCAAGGATCCATGCTTGTGATAAGTGGGTTAAGTGTTCTCCAAAGAATGACTTAAAATGAAAAGCAAAATCATAACAATACTAACTTCTAACTCATTAACAACTAACATTTAATTTCAAGTCCTTTATTTTAATGCACTTTAATTTTGAAGTTCTATTCATTTGTCATTATTCATACCATTCTAATTGTTTATGTTAATGTCATTTTCCCTTTGTCCATTTGGACTATATTTTGTGACATATCTTGCTTGTGTATATTTTGTTTGTTTGTGTGGTCTTGGACTATTAATGTATATAGTAAGAACAAAAACCCTAAAAGACTTTTTGTGTGGACTGTTAACTTGATCTTGGACAAATTGGACTTAGAATTTAGGCAACCTCCCTATGCTAAAGGACTTGGCCAATCCCAACTTTTGTGAAACCAAGTGATTGCAATTTGAAACTTCATCTGATACATCATTCAAGAGCCCTTTGAGTTCATTTGCAACATGATCATTGTAAAGTTGTTATTTTGAAAATGTGACTTATGGAATTCATCTGTTACATGGGCTAATTTGAAGAAGATCCTGGAGTGGCTAAAGCTTGGATGTGGCTATCTTTATTTGATGTCTTGCTCTTCAAGTTAATATTGTATGCATTGTTTGTTGCTTGATTCTAATATCGAAGGGAATTTGGGGTTTCTATATGGCATTCTTGCCTATTGGATTGCTACTCATCGGTCAGATATTTTCAACTCTTAACTTTTAATTTTGTGCATAAGATTAGTCTCTTCATCTTCTCCCCATTTCTTTAATTTCAAAATCTCTTCCTCCTTTCAAAAAACTTCTTTGTTTGAACTTGTTATTTTCTAAATTTTGACCACTTTGCAAAGTAGAAACTTTGGCCTTATGCCATTGCATTTTTAAACTTCTTTTCTTAATCAAACTTGTAAATAGACTTAACTATACTTGACCTAAACTTTCAAAAGCCAAAAAAGAACTAACTCATTAAAACCATTTCCAGGCCTTTGTGCCTTTCAAATTTAATTTTGTGAAAAGCAATGCATCCACTTTGAAATGTGTATCACGAACTACGAGGTTTTGATTCCTCATTTTCATATTGGTACGTAGGCACAAGTCCGAAGGTCTTGTCAAACACAAAAATATAATTAATGAATTCTTTTCTCACCCCCCCCCCCATTCTATTTGTTTGTAAACATCACTTTGTCCAAAATACATATGCACACAAAAAAGGGCTCTCTAGGAGTACCTAGGACACTTTAGGTGCTAACACCTTCCCTCTGTGTAACCAACCCCCTTACCTGTAATCTCTGACATTTTATTAGTTTTGATTTGAAAACTTCTTGCTTTTGGGTTTTGTTCGTACTTTTCCTTTTTCCCTTGGAAACAATAAAAACGCGGTGGCGACTCTTGTTATTTGATGTCTACCTTATCCATAGCTTGATGATCATGAATTTATCGCTACAGTGAGTACTTGAAAATAAATTACAACGCAATAAAGTTGACATAAAATTAAATCATAAGATGATAAACAATATAAACAATAGCAATGGTTAGTGATGAATAGTTAATGGTTAATTAAATGTACAAAGTAACCAATTAGGGATTATCTATCGATAGGTCAAAGGACTCAAAATATGGCGCATCAAGGGATAACTTATCATTGATGCAAAGTATTGTATATAATCCATGATCATCTAACAATAGATTTGAACCAAAGAAAGTTATACAACCCCAAGTACATCTATCAAGATTTGACAAATGGAAGATCAAATCACCCAAATGATTACAAGTTTACGATTTATTTAATGTACAGGTCAAGCATTGAAGCACAAGTGTTAGATGGTTAGTGGTTAGTGGAAGAAAGCACAATCAAATGGATCAACAAGATAGGATCACAAGTATGGTTTCATCTATTCATCAAATGGTTTAAGTATGGTTAAATAGAGGCAACCTATAAATACCCAAAATATCATGAATGATCCATTGATCATTCATTGATAGGTTTGAAGTATTGAGGGTTTTATCAACCCTAAAAACCAAATCCATGGCTAATAGACTTCATCAACCATTATCAATAACAAAGGGTAAAAAAGTCAAAATAAAATAAATGAAAAGGGAAATAAAATATATGGTTCAAAAATAATCAAGGTGTATTTACAAAATGTTTTGATTAAAAATATAATAAGTGGTGAAATAAATGTAAAGAAAATGAAAAGAAAATGACTAAAAAAGAGATTCTATACATATCGGGAAAAAAAAAGCGACTTTGGATGGAGACATGGATGTCTTATTTAAATAGGTAGTAAACATCAACTCACAATATAAAATTGACGCCAAGACTTATACATATCGAATTTTGGAGACTAAAAGGATGTCTTTTTAGAGTCTTGCATGGAAGTCAAGATATTTTATATGATGTGACCTCAAGGAGAAGATAATGATTTCTTTTATTTCTACACGAACATCATAACCCATTTTGGACTAGGTATTCCCTTTACCGTGTTTGAGACTGAGGTTTTAAAAGGTTGCCAACATCACCCATTTTTGGCTACCTCCAAACAATTGGGCTTTTGTGAGAGGATTTGAGATCCTCTATGAGGCTTTGGGAATTATGTCTACTATGAGTATATTCTTCTATATTTATGGAAAAAAAGTCATCAACAAAGGTAGTTTGGTTTTAGTAAGTGTCCTCACTGGTACGGGGCTTATTACTCACTACTGTTCTAATTACAAAAATTGGAAGGACAAATTTGTTCAAGTTAGAGGTGACACTGACTATCCTAATATCATTTTTGAGGAGGATGAGAAACATTGATTTCCACTTTACTAGATGAGCGATTCAATGTTATGAGTTTTATGGTGTTGATGGATTACGAAGAAAATAAACCAATTCTTAATAGTTACTTACATAAGTGTGTTTTATTTGTTTTATTTGTTTTATTTTTCTATTTATTTATCTTTTTAATCTTAACCTTTTTAGAAAGAATGGTTCCATTGTCAATGCCTCAAAGGAAGACAATGTTAGAGAACGAAAAAAATAGAAAAGGTGAAATGGGGGATCCCAACCAAAAAAGATACCATCCTGGTGTATTGAATATGTAATCTTAGAAGACAAAGACAATAGAGGAGATCCATATCATTCATGTTACTCCCATCTGTGTCATGAAGCCACCTCCACTTCACCCAAGGCAAAAAACGCAAGGTTGATTTAGGAAAGCTTCCAATTCATTTGGAGGCGACTGCTTTAACAAATTTAGAGGGATAAACTTTCCTTGAAGGTGGTATGGTAGACTTATCCCATGGAGATTATTCTACAACAACTTCAAAAGATCACAAGAAGCTCTCTTTCTATAGTAAAAACTTTGATGGCATGACATATTTACTATAACACCCTACCTTACCTCGGCCAATCACCCGATATGAAATGCCTATTATACCCTATGTGAAATGTATTTTTTTGTTGGAGTGACAACAATCTAGATGCACCCATTGATGTAGAGAGGGCAATAAAGATAAGTTACGTGTGTATGTTTTAAATACTAGGGACCTATATGATGAAAAGTGTTATGTTATACATGGTAATGTTCAATGAGTTTGATTTAGTGCAGAAGAATGAGGAGCAATTGAAGTATGACCTCAACAAATGAGAGTTTATCTTCTCTTGGATATAAGTTCAAAGGTGCTCATTTTTCTATTTAAAATTTGCTAAAAGAGAAGGAGGAAATGCATGAGGAAAATAAAATGATGGAGGAAGCTTATAAAAATAGGTAATGCACTATCTTATGCTGAAGATGAACAACAAAGTCTCAAAGAGGAAGTTGTAAGTCATGTCGCTAATGTGTAAAAATATTCAAGCTGACTTGGATGAGTATGTCATCAAGTATATTTCAGTCTTCCGACTAGTTCTTCGAGAAGGCAAACGAGCAAGTCATATTCTTTTACCCCCGACCTCAACCTGATGAGATTGGGTTATTCAAGATTATTCAAGTTGGGAAGTTAGTGGAGGAAGTTGACAATGAGGTTAATAAGGAACTTGTTCCAATAGATAAGTTGAATAACCCCAACCAATTAATGACACCATCTTTAGAAGTTTAAAAAAAAGTCCATGTCGGAAAGCGATATTGTCCCTCCTATGTCAGAAAAGTAATATTAGTGTCTTATTTTGATGATAATTGTTGAAAATGAAGTTAAACTACTTCTTGAAGGAGAAACCAACTATAATTCTAAAAGATTGATGCTTGGATTCCTCTTGTTTTTTTAATAGTTGTACTTTTCATTTTGCTTTTTGAATTACTCACGCATTCTCGCCTTTTAGGGCTTCTTTGAGGGGATCATTGGTTTTAAATTATTTTGGGAATATATTTCATGTCTTGTGCTTGTAAGAGTGTTGTTCAAAAGTAGTTCTCCCTAGTAGTCATTCCAGATTTGGGAAAGATTATATATAAAGATGTCTCCTAAGATTTAATGGTACCTAGAGAATGAAATATTGTATGATTATGAATATGCCTCTTTAGGCTCGTATATGTTTTTGTAAATGCATTTATCTTTGAAATCTTAAATGAAGATGCCTCTTTAGGCTTGAGAGTATCTAGAAGGTGAAATATCTTGCATCATTTGGAAATTGTATATCAGGGTGAGGTCTCCGCCCACAAAACTCCTTTTTAGATGTGTTTAAATACTCATAGTGTGTTAATATTCCCTGCAGGGTACACGATACCGTATAAGATACATTGATATATACACTTATGGGTGTAATGATATCACTATATATACAATGATACGCCCGAGGGTGAAACAATACCACTTTGGTTGCATCGATACCACTATGAGTGAAATCATACCACTATCAACCATGATACCATTATTCTTTCTAAATCTAGTTTTTTCACAACTTCTCAAACTAGATAATTTGTCTTAACTATGATTCGACGCCCCTTAATGTTATGACTACCTTTAATGTCAATCTTTAAATATTTTAATACTTAATATTGGTTCCCTTAAAAACCTCACTTACAAAATACATCAATTTCTCCCTACCATCCAATTAATGTACCAAAATAGAGCTCATGGAATTATTGGTTACCGATAGGTATAAGAACAGGGGTGCTTCCTGCTTTAGATTATTACGGGAGGAGTCGCCAGGAAAAACTTTTAATTTTAGAAAAGCATCCTTGCGTTCCTCTTTCCATTCAAACTTTTACTTCTTTAGTGTTGCAAAAAGTCAGAACGCTTTATCCCCTAAGCATGAAAGAAAACGGAAGAGGGTCGTGATTCTCCATGTTAACTTTTGAACTTCCTTGATTGAACTCATCCTTCTCGTGTCAATTATTTCCTAGAATTTGTCGAAAGTGGGCCTCTATCCCTCTTCGAGTTAGCATGTAGTTCGGGAACCTTTTGGCTTGGACCCCAATTGAACATTTGGTTGGGTTAAGACGTATATTATATTTTCTAACCGAACATAATATTTATTTAAGGTTACTACAATAACTTTTTTCTTCGGGGATATTTACCATCATGTCATGTATATAAACCTTAAAGTTGTATCCAATTTTATATGGAAACACCATGTTCACTAAACTCTTGAAAGTGGGTCCAACATTATTGATTCCAAACAACATTACCTCATAATATTAGTTGCAATTGTTAGTCACGAAAGTTATTCTAGGTACATCAACGAATGAGTTTTGTTTTGGTTTTAACCTGATTAAGCAGCCATGCGGCTGAGTACCCAAAACCCTAAGGATCAATCAATCAATATGTCTATGTTTGATAAGGGATAAATGTATTTAGGATAAAATTGGTTGAGGTAAGTGAAATCCATACATATACTTCACTTGCTCGTTGTATTCTTTACCATCACCACATAAGCTACCCAAATATAGTATTTGATCTTGGTAATGAAACATGCTTCCCGTAGCTTCTTTTACCTATTCATTGATAACCATTATTGTTTCTTACCCCAACTCGCGCGTCCTATAAATAATGGGTTTGAAACTTGTGTTAAAGGTGAGACACTGTCAACATTTACACCTAGCATGTATGAGAGAACCCATTCAAATATATCTATATTTTCCTAGAGCAGTTGCACAATTTTATCTTCCTTCTCTTTCTTCAGAGAGGTGCCTACATTTGTGGTTTGGAAACTCTTGGGGTGATTTGTATGTATTTCATATCTTTCATATGAACTAGTATTTCCTCATCATACTCCTCCCTTGGATCCAGGTCTAAAAAGCTGACAACCTAGGTCTTGGATTTTGGAGTGATGCAACTTTATTTCCATTTTCATTATTCTTAAGTTGGCTTGATAATATCTTTTGTCCACTTCGTGATCTCATTTTATAATGCCTATCTTCCCATTTTCCGAGGGATATTTCATGATTAAATAAAGTCTGGATAAAACTGCTTCTAGGGATTTGAATATGTGTTGGACAATTATAATATTCTAGGAAGAGGGGACGTCTACCACTAGATATATGACTTTATAAATTTGACACTCTTCCCTATTCTGAAGGTTGTTCTGACTGAAATATACCTACAGACTTGCATTTTTTATCACCCGATAAACCTACTAAGGAGCCTATGAACCAATGCAGTTATCATCGATCTAACTATAACCTCTTTAAAGAATCCCAATAAAAGACATTGATCGAGCTGTTGGGGTCAAAAGAATCTTCTTCATATTTCAATGGAACATTTGAATGCTAACTGTAGATGTTTGATTGGTTGCATTTTATGTTAAAACACTAACTGTACTCTGATGTCTTGACTGATGTCATGACATAATTGAGTAGTATGTTGCAGGTTTAGCTAATACAGGATTTACTGAATGTTAAACTAGATGTTATGACATTCATCCCTGACAGCAGATACTGAGGTACAGAATAGTTGGTTGTCTGGTATAACTCAGTATTTAATTCAGTCTGTTTATCAAGGGAATAACAGACCTGGCATAAGGCCTACTGTCTGAATGTCAAACTGGATGTTATGACATTCATCAGTGACAACATATACTGAATAATAGGCAGGTTGGTTTTTCTGCTACAGTTCAGTATTTATTCCAGTCTGTTTTTCAGGAGGATAACAGACCTGGCATATGGCTCATTGTCTAAATGTCAAACTGGATGTTATGACATTTATCTCTGACAGCTGATACTGAAGTATAGACTGGTTGGTCTTTTACAGTTCAGCATTTAGTACAATCTGTTTTCAGGAAAATAACAGACCTAGCATATGGCCTATGTTCTGGACGTCAAACTGAATGTTGTGACATTCATTCCTGACAGCATATGCTAAAATGTAGGATGGTTAGTTTTTCTGTTTCAGTATTTTTCTCAGGCTATTTTTCAGGAATCCAACAGCTGAGCTAAAATCCAGGAAACTAACAACTGAGCTACAATTAATGAACCTAACAAATAGCCTATTTGTTAGCACCCTAATATGTGGAAATTAGGTTAACTTGCTTAACCTTAATTTTAGGAAATACAAGTACAAGGCCCAAGTGCTGCAATATAAAAGGATGGCAATCTTTCTTTCAGAACTTAGGGGTTTTAAGCATGAAGCATTCATTGTACCATCATACTTCACTGCTGTATTTTTATGTGTGTCTTGTATTAGGTGTATCTTGTGAGCCAAGCAATTATCACCTAGATGATTGCATTGGACTAGGGTGTTCATTGAGTTGTAAGTGTTGTGTCACTCTAAGCTTTTAAGCGTGAGTGTTGTGTATCTTGATTAAAGCTGTTAAGCACAATCAAGAGTTGTTTGAAGTATAACTTCGTCATTAACTTTAATCCAATTAAAGGTTGTAATCACTGTGGTGATTGAGGGGGAGTGAGTAGGAACTCTGGTCTTAGTTTAAGATTGAAATTGCATTGGGTAGGTATTAAGTGATAGGATTAAACAGGTGGTTTAAGGCCTGAATTAATACTGCTAATAGTGGATTTCCTCCCTGGCTTGGTAGCCCCCAGACGTAGGTGTGTGTGACACCGAACTGGGTAAACAATTCCTTGTGTTATTTACTGCACTTACATTTACCTGCTGTTTACATTCCTGTCTGCGCAGAATCGGATGTCATAACATCCTGTGTGACATCGATAGTATGTTAACTAGAATTTCACTAACGACCATGGGATCATCTTCATGGGTGTAGAATTTCGGCACCATCTTTACTTGAAAATTTGTCTTCAACCAGGATGGTCGTTACTGATTTTGGGAGAAACTCTAAGATATATTTAACATCACGAGCATATATTTTCCAAGAGGATTATGAATCACCTCCCACAAAAAAGTATCAAAAGTTAGTGTTTAAAGTGTAATAGGCATGCTCGCTAACTTCAGACTTCTTTTCTTTTCCCTCCTAAGGACTCCACAACCCATCTCGCCTAGGATATTATTGTATCCCTTAGAGTTATATGGGTTCTCTCTAGATGGATTTTCTCAAATGGTTTTCTTAAACGAGACACTTAATTCCTTTCTTTAATTGTAAAAAATTATATGTATAATGACCCTTTAATTTATGGTATTTGCACTATTTATTGGGCTTGCTTTACATTATTCCCCACTTGAGGTGGAAGATCAGGGATGACCCTAGTGTGATACGCTCCCCCCATATATTCTCTCATCTAGAGTTCATAGTTGTTTAGTTTTGTGTTAACCTTTTAGCAGGTTTGAAAAGTCCCCTTTCTCAGATTGCTTGTATAAGGTGGTTCTTGCGATCGATAGAGGACTCGAATACCCCAGTGTTTCATTCATTTTCATGTTTGGCCCTCTTTTCAGCATTTTTCTATATGGGACTTGTTGAAGTGCTCGACTTTAAGTTCATTCTTGAAAACGCCTATGATTATTTCCTAATTAGGGTTGATCACCTTGATGACAACCTCATTGAACCTTGTTAGGCATTCTCACAATGATTTATGATTTCTCATATCATACATTAAACAAACTGGTGGAAGATAATTTATGATGCTTGGTCGTCGAGAATTGGTGGAATAATTTCCTATACACATCTTGATAAATAGTCACATAGAACCTATAAAGGTTTATGTGCCATCGCATGGTCTCTAGGGTTGTAAGAGGGTCATGCAAAACCTAACAAACCACAAATTCAAACCAAACCAAATCGGGAAAAAACCAATATGTTTTAGTTTGGTTCAAAAATGATCTAAACCAACAAAAACTAAATTAGTTTGGTTTGGTCCTCAATTTTCATTTTTTAAAACCGTGGAACTGATGAACCGAACCAATGTGTATAATGATATCATGCTTGAATATCATGAATAGTTGGTCCAACACAATACAACCCAAATATAAAACAACATGTGTGTGTTGCTTCATTTCATAATTGTTTGGATATTTTTTTCAATGTTCTGGACAAGAGCTTACATTTGAGGGATTCTACCATGCTTATTCTCACCATTTATGTATTTATTATATTGACATGTTCTAAAAAATCACTATTTCCATCAAATGTTACTAATGAAGAAAGCCTGAAGTTATTTGGGACAAAGGTTCCCGAAACTTGGTAGAGACAGGTTGAGGTTCCAACTCCTATATGCCTTGTCTTATACATCCTCATATTGTTGTTGCTATATTTTTAGGACGCTAGCTTAAAGGGTTTTATTTTAGAAGCATAACTCATCCATGGTTGCTTGCATCCTTGCTAGGACATCATTGTTGTTAGAGCTGGATGAGTGTCTCGTGTCCACTATTGAGAAACAATGGTTGAGTAAAACAAATACTCTTCGAAGAAATTAGTGTGGCCCAAGTTAGTTTTATTGGGCTCCATGGTACACTCCAACTGTACTTGTTGTGAGTACAATATATATGACCTGCCTGCGGTGGAAAAACAAAGCCTCCGTCTGAATGAGTTTTTAATAAGGGATGGATTGCTCTGACCTCTCTTTGGTGTACTTATAGTTTTTCTATATTTAATCCAACCATCAAGACTTTGAATGTTATGTATGTTGTGTTGTTATTGTCTTTCAATACCTTGTTACTCATTTGTCTGAGTCTTGACTGCATAACCAACTTTTATGGCTTTTACCATTATGATAGTTGCATCATTACATCCATTCACAATCTTGTTCTTTTATTTTGATTTTAACTGCATAACTTCATATCCAAAATACATTGCCTGACTCAAAGCTGAGTTAGCTTCTTGCCTAAAAGCCAAGTCAACTTCCTTGTTGGATGATTTCGCTCACACAACATATTGTGGTGAGTTGTTCAATATGAATCGAGGTCAGATTCACCTCGCATATGTCATTTTAAGTACTCTTTAAAGTTTCAACATGCTCTAGAGCAAATGAGACAAGACTTGTTGATACTAAGTGAACTTGGGCTATTATCAAGGTATCAATTCATATTATATATTTTTTATTTCTACGTCGTTTGCTAACTTTGGAATAAAGAAATGCTCTTTATACTTTTTTTTTATAAAAATCAAACTTGAATATTATCAAGACTATTTTACTTTTGTGGTGATTCTACCTAGACCTTATCATTCTCTTGGAAAGCGTCGCAGTTTCTATCTTTACTTTTCATACATCACAGTTTTTTGTTTGCCTTTCGCCTTTCACCTTTCATTTACTATTTTGTTAGAAATATATCATTTGGTTAAATCTTCAAATTATATGAAAACACTTGAAATCATATTATTGACTTTGTAATTTTAAGAGACCGAGTTCACATTGTATATGACATAACTTTAAAATGGCCATTAATGTCACCCTAATAAGTACTAATTTTTCTCCAATTTTGTTTTCCTAAAACTCATTTTATTTTATATCACTTTCATATATTTGTATATATTAGTATCTCACAATTTAGTTGTTTGGTCGAATATAATTGAATACAAGTGTAATTTTTTCATATTGCATTGAATATCAATTCAAACTCAAGTTTTATTCTCTCAATTGAACTGATTTTATAATTTATAACATAAAACAATCATTTGAATATATTTTTTAATTAATCCTAAATATTTGAATATATTTTCATGAATAATTTTTAATTAAATGATATTTTTTTATTTTGTTATTGGTCAAGTGGTGAAAGATATTAAAATAAATATTATGTTGGCCAAATTTGTGGAATTTATATAAGTTTTACAATAGAAAAATGTGTTAGAAAAATGTGTGTTGATAATATTATTATTTTAATTAATGAGTAATCTATCATGGGAATCATATCTATTGTTGCTTAAAGAAACTAAACCCCAATACAGATAGAGGATTAGTGAGTTTCGAACTTTCCTTGAACTTTCCTTGGTCATTATCGTTACTAGGGAATACTTGTGTTTATGTACAATTGCACAATGGTGGTTGGTGTTGGAACTGGGACCATGTATCTTTGGTTTGGGTGTACACACGTGGTAAGACAGAGCAGAATGTGTGGGTGTGGCCTGTGGGGTTCAAATGCTAATTATGCATTATTCATTTTGCGTCTTTATTATGACAGTTTTGAAAATATTCTTGTATTTTTCATTGTGAAGTCATAATAATATTGATAGTTAAGTTTATTTTTAAAGAAAAAATAAATTGATATCAATCAAAATAAATATGATTATTTAATTCTCTTATGACATATCATTAGTTCACATATCTAAAATAAATACAAGATAATTATGATAGTGATTTGGTAAGTGAAATTTTTTAGAAGAAATTTTGGACACTCCTATAGAATAATTAAGAATAAAATACATGTTTGAGCCGTTTTTTTCAGCTCATTATCGTGATTAGGTAAGTTTTTTTTAGATGTCCAAGTCCATTAAAGTTTAAATAGAGAGGAAAGAAAAGGAGGGAAAGAAAGGATTGAGAATATTTTAATTACTGTTAGAAAAATCGATAAAGTTAAATGGATTTATGATTAAATTGTGAATGAAGTCACTTTGTTTAAAAGTATTTCAAGCATTCTCTTTATATTTTAGAGTTAGAAGTAGGAATATCCATGATAATTCAGCCTTATATCGAATTTGCGCAAGACCAACGAAAAGTGTTTAGAGTTTGTTCAAGAGAATTTTCGGTTTTGTGATGTTTTTCTAAATTCTGAGTGATGTATTAATAGGGCATGCATGTGTTGTTTCACAAGGTTGCGACCCTTGATGAAACAACACATTTTAACTTAAAATTGCATTGTTTCCAAGCATTGCCTATTTTCATTATGCAGCAACATTTCACGAAGTGTTGCTTCTCTTTGAATTCAAAAATTCAAACGCATGCGTCGACCAAAATGAGAGCAATAGTGAGCCCGACTGAAGGTCGGTCGTCGTCTAAAGGAGTGCGCCTCATAATTCCGCGGGTAGTCTGATTGCTCCGATGCATCGTGCCTAAGTGTTCAAGTACCGCCTACAAGTCGCTACTAGCGCCTCTAAGTCCACGCCCTCGGACCCGATCCCGGAGCGGCGACACCGACATGGGGTGTATGGAGGAGACAAGTTGCATAATGCTTGGGACCACCATATTTATCCATGTGGCACTTTATCCTCTTTTATCTTTTTGTTAAGTTAATGTTCTTAACTCCTTATAAAGGCTTTGAATGTGTGTGAATATTTCTATATGGGACTATTTCCCTTGCATTTATTAGCATTTACTCCATTCCACTTTTCTTATCATTTTGGAACATACACACATGAACATTTAATGTTCATGAGTTTATAATAATCCTCCACTTGTTTCAATAATGATAAGACTAATTTCAAAAAATGAAATAAAGAATGTTAGTATAGTTAAGTATCTTTCGATTTAGAACTTAACCTTAGTAAAAACAACACAAAGTCTACTCAGAATGTTAAGTATCTTTCGATTTAAAACTTAACCTTAGTAAACCATTGATCCATGTGAATAGACTGACGTTACCTTACACACATTCTTTAAGGGTTCTTCTCCTACATTTCTCGCCTAGCACTTATTTATGGCCATATGCTTTCTTGTTTCATGAACTTTCGTGAGAGAAACTCCAACTCTCACTTTGAGGTGACACCATCTCGAAATTCACATAGGTGAAGTTCATATCGTATCCTTTTCCATGAGACACATACCCTCGGTATTGAACTTCATTAAGAGTTTAAATAAAACTCAACCCTCATTTTAAAAGTCAACATTATCACAACATGTTCGACAAACATCCAAATCAACGAATTGTTGCTACCCATTGAATCTTGAGGTTAATGTGTTGTTAACATAAGATTGGGTTGTCATCGCTGTCGGAACTCTTACTCAAGGAGTTTCAACCCCATACCTCTCGAGGTTGTTTTTACTAAGTCTCTGGCCAGTGGCTTATTAAATGGATCAGCCAAATTATAGCTCGTTTGTATATAGGTGACTGAAATGATTCCATCTTTAATCAATTTTCTCACAAAGGAATGTCTAAGTCCTATGTGTCTAGACTTTCCATTATACACTTCGCTGAATGCTCTAGCTAAAGTGGCTTGGCTATCGCAGTGTATCAACACCTTTGAAAATTGTCTTTTGCCCATGGAACTTCTAACAGAAGGTCCCTCAACCATTTTGCTTCTTGACCGGCTGAAGCAATAGACATGAACTCTGATTCCATGGTTGAAAGTGTAATGCATGTTTGTTTCTCTCTCTTCCATGAAATTGCTCCTCCATCTAGTGTAAATATCCACCCCATTATGGATTTATGATCTCTAATATTGGATATTCAACTTGCTTCGGTATATCCTTCTAGTATGACGGGAAACCTACCTTAGTGAAGGCCAAGATTTTTGGTCTTTTGTAGATAGCCGAAATCCTTGTGATTTCCTTCCAATGTTGTTTATTTGGGTTACTAGTAAATCTACTCATTTTACTAACTGCAAATGATATGTTTGGTCTGGTACATTACATTAAGTACATAAGACACCCTATTGCACTTGCATATTCCAATTGATCCACTGCTATTCCATTGTTCTTTTGAAGTTTGATAACATGGTCAAAAGAAGTGGTTACTTCCTTAAATTGTAGGTGTTTGAACTTATCAAGCATTTTTTCAATATAATGTGTTTGAACGTATAGGCAACAGAATATTACAATATTTTTTCTTACGTTTGTGTATAAACACTTGTCACAAGAGTTTGGAGTAAATCAATTTGAAAGTATGACATAATCAAAATTTTGATTTTATTGATTTGGTGCTCGTTTTAGTCCATATAGGGATTTGACAAGTTTACACACCTTTTATTCATTTCCAGGAAGCACGTAGCCTTCTGGTTGTTCCATGTAGATTTTCTCATCAAGGTATCCATTTAAGAATGTTGTTTTAACATCCATTTGATGAACTATAAGGTCACTCATAAAGGCTAAGGCAAATAATATTCTAATTGTTGTTGTTCTTTCTACTAGTGCATATGTGTTAAAGTAATCAACACCCTTTTTTTGTCTAAATTCCTTTGCTACTAATCTTGCCTTATATGTGTTTAATGTACCATTACTATGATACTTCTTTTTAAACACCCACTTGCATCTAATGTTCCCTGATCCCTTTGGTAAGTCAACAAGCTCTCAAGTGTGATTTGACATGATTGAATCCATTTCATCTTGGATAGAATCCTTCTAAAAGGAAGAGTCCCTCGAAGCCACTACTTCCTTTTAAGTTTCAGGATCATCTTTTACTTGAAGAATAATAGGAATATTCTATACATAATTCTCACAGTTTCCTTTAACTAGTTAACACGAAATAAGTTAAGAATCGATTTTGTTTGGTCCTAGATCCTTTGTTTTTCGGACTCTCTTGCTTATCCTAGGCTCAAGTTGTGTTTCAATGATCCGATAGGTACTTTCGGGTTGTATCTCGATACTCCGAGAAGAATCTTCCTCACAAGATACTTTATTTGCAGGAGACACAAATTATTTATCCTTAGTAATAAGGTTTTCAAAGAATTCTACATCTCGGGATTCAATGGTTACATTAGACTAAGTTTAAAACTCTTTATGCTTTACTATTTAGTGCATAACCTATAAAGGCACATTTTATCCCACGGGGACCCAATTTAGTTCTCTTAGGATCCATATTTTTATAGTAGGCTACACACCCCCACACTCTGAAATAACTGATATTTGATGCTCTGTCTTTCCATAACTCAAATAGGGAAATACCGGTTTTCTTCAAAGGAATTTTGTTAATTATGTGGCAAGCGGTTAGTAAGGCCTCATCCCACAAATTAAATGGAAGTTTGGAATGTATTAACATGGCATTCATCATCTCTTGATATGTTCAATTCTTCCTCTCGGCTACACCATTTTGTTATGGTGTGCGAGGTGCGGAGCATTCACGTACAATGTCGTGTTTTTCACAAAATATATCAAATTCAGTAGAAAAATATTCACCGCCCATATCACTACTAAGGACTTTGATACTTTTATTTAATTAATTTTCTAATTCTGCTTTGTAAAGTTTAAAGGCATTAAAAGTATCATCTTTATGCATTAAAAGATGTATATATTTGAACCTAGAAGAATCATCGATGAATATAATGAAATATCTGCTTCTCCCATGGGTTAACATGCCATTAAATTTGCACAAATATGAATGTACAAGATCAAGGAGATTTTTATATCTTTCAACACTTTTGAAAGGTTTCTTAATCATCTTTGATTTAACGCATAATTCACATTTTTCAAAATCATTTATATTACATGAGATCAAACCAAATTGTATTAGTATCTCATAGAACTAATACCGGTATGTGCTAATCTATTATGCCATAAAGAAACAGACTCAACCATGTAAGTAGAATTAGAAATTTCATTAATAAAATTGTCGGTAGTACATAGTTTGATCATTCCCTCAGCGGAATATCATTTTCCTATAAATACACCATTACGGGTCAATATAAGTTTTCCCGATTCATATACAGATTTAATTCCCAGTTTACCCAACAAATCCCTACTAAAAAGATTCATATTCATAACGGGGACATGAAGCACATTAACAAGAGTGACTTTCTTCCCGGAAGTGAAGTTTAGTTCGACGGATCCGGTTCCAACAACTTTAGATTTTAATTCATTTCTTATTTGTACTTCCTGTCCATCATTTTCCTCAGAATAGGTTTTAAAAGCAACCTTGTCATAAGAGACATGCACGGTAGCACATGTGACATACCATAATCCTTGTACTTTGCTTTTGATTGCCATTATTTCGCTTATCGTAGTGATTATGTCATCATTTACATGAACAACATTGATCGCATTTTTGACTTATTATGCATGCAATCTCGAGCATAGTGTATGGGTTATCCATATACAAAACAACCGCTTTTCAGACCTTTAGGACCGCCGAAATGTTTCAACTTTTTATGTTTCTTTTTAGGTCCAAGATGACTCTTCATGCCATTATATTTCCTTTTTCCTTTGTTGGTCACATCATTGGCTTTGGAAAGACCAGTAGACTCTGATTTCTCCCTTTCCTTCGATTCCTCCTCGATTCGAAGGTGCTTCTGGATTTTCTCTAGAGATGAGTCCTCAGAACTGTGCAACAATTTTCTTTCTATAGCCTTTCCACGAAGTTGGAAATTTTGAATTGATTGCAACAACTTGAAAGGTTCCAGGAATTTCTATTTATTCACGAGAACCTGTAATTCGTGCACTTAGGGAAGAATGGGCTTGGAATCTATAAATTTAAAATCAAAGTATTTATAAATTAAAAACTTCTTCGTACCTTCCTCTTCGGCCTTGAATTTAAACTCGAATGCCTTCCATATTTATGTTGTAGACGAGTATTCGTATATAGATTGTAGATACGGTCAGACATCGTATTCAGAATATGTCCACGACATAGCAATTCGTCCTCTTTACGTTTCTTGCGCTCCTTCTTGAGTTCATCAGAGTCATCCTCAGTCAGTTCAGGAATTGGTGTTAAGCCAGGATCTAAGACATAGTGAACCTTCAGAGCAGTAAGTAGAAATGTCATCTTCTTTTTCCATCTGGTGAAATTGGTTCCATCAAAGCGATCCAACTTGACAGTGTCTTGGCACATAACTTTGATGCTTGAAACTGAATCGTCAAAAGCCATTATAGGAATAATTTTAAGATTATTCGAAAAAAGGGTAAAGTTGAATGGATCTAGGATGAAATCGTGAATGGAGTCACTTTCCTTAAAAAAAATTCAAGCACTCTCTTTATGTCTTAGAGTTGGAAGCAGGAATACCCATGATAATTCAGCCTTATATCGAATTTGTGCAACACCAATGAAAACTCGATTTGTAGCAAAGAGTGTTTGGATTTTATTCAAAAGGATATTCGGTTGTGTGATTTTTTCCGAATTCAGAGTGATGTATGATTTCCAAGCATTGTCTATTTTCATTCTACAGAAACATTTCACGAAGTGTTGCTTCTATTAGAATTCAAAAGTTCAAACACATGCATCGACCAAAACGAGGGCAATAGTGATCCTGGATGAAGGACAACCGATGTCCTCCATAGTGCCGCCTCATAACACCGTGAGTAGCCCGATTGCTCCGATGCATCGTGCCTAAGTGCTCAAGTGTCTCCCACAAGCCGCCACTAGCGCCTCTACACCCACGCTCTCGTACCTGATCCTAGAGCAATGACACTGATGATGGGTGTATGGAGGAGACAAGTTGCATAATACTTAGGACCACCATATTTGTCCATGTGGCACTTTATCCTCTTTTGTCCATATGTTGAGTTAATGTTCTTAACTCTTTATAAATGCTTTGAATGTGAATAAATCTTTATATGTAAGATTATTTCTCTTGCATTTATTAGCATTTACACCATTCCACTTTTCTTATCAATTTGAAACATACACACATGAACATTTAATGTTCATGAATTTATAACAATTATTAGTGATTATTTTTAGTTTAAATTTTAGGAAGGGAGAAGAGGGGAGGAGAATGGAACAACATCCTTCTGAAACATACTTTTTGCGTCCCATAGATTAATGGGAGTTTGAAGGGGAGGGGAGGGAATATAAATTTTAATTTTTAAGGTTTTTTTTCATTTGATAAAATATCTTTAATTTTATTCTGTTATTTTAAAATTATTTATTTTCTTTCATTTTATCGTGTATTTTTCTTTGTTGATTCCATCAATTTATTATAATTGTTCTCTACATTCAAATTATTTTCATATTTTTTAGTTAATATAAATTATGATTACAACCTTTTTTTAATTTTTATTCTTATGTTTGTTTATGTTCATTTTTTTAAATCTTGTTACATATTTTATAATATTTTCTTTATATCAAATATGAAATTATTTTCTTTTGTTATTCTATTGCAATATATATATATATATATATATATATATATATATATATATATATATATATAAAAAAAAGTTATTTTATATTATTTTTTTGTTAGGCGATTCATCACAATATAAAAGTTGCTATCTACATATAATTTAATCGGTAAAGGAGAGTTATAATTCGAATCAAATGTACTCAATTTTTTTAAAGTTATGTGTTAAGTTATAACTTTTTTAATCACTCAATATTAGAAATTTTGTGTTTAATTATTTATATATGTTTTATTACCATAATTTATTTATGAGTTGTTTACCTTTGAATATCATATGACTTATTTAAGATCATAAAGATAAAAATGTAAACTATTAATAAAATCTCTTCCTTGTCTTTGTGAACCAAATATAATTTTAATTAAAATCTCTCTCTTCCCCTCCCCTTATTTGAACCAAACATATATATAATTAAAAAAATTCCTCCCCTCCCTTCCCTTTCTCTTCCCTCATTAAAATCCCCCCCCCCCCCCCCCCCCCCCCCATTTAAACCAAACAGAACCTAAGATCCCTACAAGAGTATGGAGCAACTCACACACAATTTAAGTTATTTGTTTGCGCAAGAGCATGGAGTTGAGCGCACACATGTTACGTCACTCGTCTGTACTGCACAAGAGTATGTTATTGAGCACACATAGGTTATGTCACTTATCCGTTTAGAGCGTTGACATGTCGTGAAGCATTCTTCAAGAGTACAACTGATTTAAGGAAATGCATGGCATAACTTATTGACATGGACCTCTATATATGTGATGAAAGAGTATAACTAGACTAACTGAATGAACAAACTTAGTTATGAATTATCGTACCGCGAAAAATATAGAGTCGCCACCGGATTTTATTTATTCCAAAGGAAAGGCAAAATAGCGATAAAACCCCAAATGAGAATGGTCTCACAACCAAGAGCGGATTCGGAAGTCGTTGTTGAAAAGTATATTTTCGGCAAATATTTTAATATCGTATCCACAGAGATTGATTGTTATTACCGCCGTTCTATAATCCAAATTGTTATAAGTTCAAAATGTAACCAAGTTGTTTTGTTTGAAAAGTTATCTTTTGAGTAAAATGTCACTAAAACAATAAAATAGTTTTAATCAAATGTAAAAGGCTTGGCAAGATTGGAGTTCACTATTTAAATTGCTTATGATTCCTTATGACAACTATATAGACTTAAGATTATTGATGATATTCAAGTATCCTCTCAATATCATTTATCTCTAAATGATATTGTGATAATCACTATATTAATGGTTAAATGATTTCTCTACCTAACTATCAATATAGCAATCTTTAATGTTTGATACAAAAGAAGAGTAGTGTATAAATCTATTTCTACAACTCATTCAATACTTGAAAGTATATTTTAAGTCAAGACTTGAATAATCTTTCTCAACAACTACTCAAATCTAAATATTCAACTTAGGGCAAAAATATCATTCAAACATCAATAACCTTTGGAATAAATAAAATCCGGTGGCTTCGTAGCTCGGCTACCTAGGGGTTAAAGAGGAGTGTGCTCGCTAAGACATCGCGTTTTATGCCTACGTATCTCATCTGGAATGAGAATCAGAGCAAGCCGTAGTTCGGCTAACTACGGGTTAAGGTTTTGGATGAACGACGTTACTACGCAATCTACCGGATGCTCGACCTTTGGAGACTTACTCGCCTGTAGTAGAAGGAGTTAACGTGTTCCTAGGAGAAGAAAAATCAATGAGTTTGTTTGTGTTTTAGGAATTCTCATGCAAAAAAGGAAGTCCTAAACGAAGGAACAATGCTACCTTAATTGACATGCAAACGAGAGACTATACGAAGCCTAGCAATCCTATGGGGAGACGGTCACACCATACAAAACAAACATGCATAAAGTAAAATGCAACCAAGGGGGCTCAAACATACATGGGTAGGGCTTTAGTTAAGAGGGGTCATATCAACCTCGGCAAACAAGCCATGGAAAGGTAATCAAATGGGCTCTGAACCACTGACACTAAACGCCAGGGTGAGCAGATCAAGCGGGTAATGAGGATAAGACCTCATAGCTCTTAACCCTGGACAGGGCGAGCTCATGACAAAAAGTGGGGATTCTGAAAGATGGAACCCTTTTCACTGACTGACCGGACAAAAGATCTTGGGCTTTTGTTCTGGAGCATCGACACGTAGTGTGAGCATAAAGAACGACACACTGAATAACGGGGGATTGGCTACTAATCCCTTTTATCCGTCGATTGCCTCTTCATGGAGGTCTTTGGGCACAAAAGTAAACAAACAAAAGAAAACATTGCCTCCTATTAAGGTCTTCCAGCTAAGGAAGCGGTAAAATGCGGGAAAGATAAAGGATCAAGAGATCTACCACACGGATAAAGATCCGAAGTAATAACAGCTAAAGAAATAAGAAACCCAGAGATCTCTCAAGCTGGTACCATCAAAGAAAGCAAGTCAATACAGGTAATCGGAATAAATCTCCAAATGGTATCCCACAAATAAAGTGGAATGCCAAGCAAGCTATCCTTTCAAGAGTCATGTGAGCCCTCACAAAAAACTCAACAAACAGGTTAGAGTGACAAGATGGGGCGCAATCAAGAGTTTCCCCAAATCAAAATGTAACCACATGAATCATGCCATTAAAATTCACAAAAAGAGCTCACAAAAAGCAACCAAGTGTAGGAGGCCTAAACCTCTTGTCAAACACATGCATCAAAAGGGTATCAAAATTCAAAGTCAGGGGGCAAGGATCCACATACATACTAAAACATGTGCCCACATGCAAAACCTAACGATACCCACTCTTCCAAATTCACCCATAATACCTCATACATTCAGAGCATTCAAATTGAAAGCATAGAGTAATGGAAATAGGGCAAACCTGATTGGAGAGATCGAATGAAATTGAATCGCCCGGTTGGGTTTGCAAAGCAATCTGAGGGTTTATATGAGATGGAATTGGCTCTTTGCAGATGAGTTCCTTTCAGTCTTTGGAGGTTGCTCTGAACTCTGTTAGCTCTTCTCTCACTATCTTTTTCCCAGGGTTTTTTGGGAGATGGAAGTCTAGAATTTATAACCTGATTTTTGTGACTTTGTGGGCTCAAAAGAGAGAGGTCCAAGTCCAAGATTTTTCTGTTATATTTTATTTATTTATTTATTTATTTATTTATTCGTTTTTTTTTCTCGTTTTTTTTTTCTTTTCGTTTTTTAAGTCATTCATTTTTAAGTCATTTAACATTAGATACATTGCATTTCATCATGTCAATCGAGATTAGCTCCAAGAAGCTTGAACATCATCCAGGACACTTTGTGGGTTCTATTTAGATGATCAGTCAACACAAGGGAAAGACTTGAGTTACTTCCAACAGGGGTCTATTCGTCAGTCAAAACGTTAATCTTGAAGGAGCAAAGGTTTGTTCATGAGCTGTCATGCTCGCTAGGCGAAGCCCACGCGTTTCGAAAAAAAATGAAAAAAAACGAAATAAAAAAAAATAAAAAAATAAAAAACGAAAAAGAAATAAAAAAAATTAAATAAATATATAAATATATAAATAAAATATAATAGAAAAATCTTGGACTTGGACCTCTCTCATTTGAGCCCACAAAGCCATGAAAATCAGGTTATAAAAGAGGGAGAAGCAAAAACACTCTGAGGTTTCCTTGGAACAAAACCCTGAACAAAACCTGGAGAGAAACCTGACAGAGAACTCAGAGCAGCCTCCAAACCCTGAAGGGAACTCAACTGCACAGAATCACCTCTGCCTCACATAAACCCTAAAGATTGTTTTGTAAACCTCACGGGTGCAACTCAATTTCAATCAAGCTCTCCAATCAGGTTTGCCCTTATTCCCATTACCTTTGTGCTTTGAAGTTGAATACTCTGAATGTTTGAGGTATGATGGATGAATTTCATTAGGTTTTTGCCCATGGGTTCATAATTATGTATGAATGTATAAATAATGCCTTGAATGCTTAATCGTTTAATTTCTGAAGTGTATGCCACATGGTTTGAGGTTTCTGAAACCATACTGTTATCCATGAAAAAAATGATTATCGTGTTTCACTAACCCTTTTGTTGAGTTTTTGTGAGGGCTCATATGACTCTTGCAGAGATGGCTTGCCTGGTGTTCCACTTTATTTGTGGGATACCACCTGGAGGTTTATTCCGATTACCTGTACTGACTCGCTTTCTTTGATGGTGCTAGCTTGAGAGATCTCTGGGTTTCTTATCTCTTTATTTACTGTTGCTTCGGATCTTTATCCGCGTGGTAGATCTCTTAATCCCCTTTATCTTTCCCGCATTTTATTACTTTTTGCCCAAAGACCTCCATGGAGAGGCAATTGACGGATAAGGGATCAATAATCAATCCCCCGTTATTCAGTGCGTCGTTCTTTAAGATCACACTACGTGTCGATGCTTCAGAACAAAAACCCCAGATCTTTTGTCCGGTCAGTCAGTGGAGAGGGTTCCACCTTTCTGAACCCCCACTTTTTGTCATGAGCTCACCCTGTCCAGGGTTAAGAGCTATGAGGTCTTATCCTCATTACCCCTTTTGCATGAGCATCCCTAACCCTACCAACTCATTGATTTTTCTTCTCCTAAGAACACGTTTACTCCTTCTACTACAGGCGAGTAAGTCTCCAAAGGTCGAGCATCCGGTAGATTGCGTAGTAACGTCGTTCGTCCAAAACCCAATCCATAACCCCGTAGTTATCCGAACTACGACTTGCTCTGATTCTCAGGCCAGATGAGATACGTAGGCATAAGACGCGATGTCTTAGCGAGCACAATTACCCTTAACCCCTAGGTAGCCGAGCTACGAAGACTCTGATTCTCATATTCAGATGAGATACGTATGCAGTGGATGCGACATCCGTGCGAGTCATTTTCTTTTGACCCCCTTTTTTTAGTAAATAACACATTAGATAAACTCACACCCTTTAGACAAGAACTACAAAAGTGGATCCCGTAGAGTACTACGGATGCGTAGGGGTGCTAATACCTTCCCTTCGCATAATCGACTCCTGAACCCAATATTTGGTTGCGAGACCCTGTCTTGTCCTTTCCTTTTTCCAGGTTTACTTCGAGCGTTTCCTTTCCCTCCTTTGGGATAAATAACGCACGGTGGCGACTCTCCTGCCTTTCTTCGCCGGTTGTTTTTTTTTCGCATTCCATTTTTCAGGTTGCGACAGCTGACGACTCTGCTGGGGAGCCTGTTTCCCTAAGCGAGTCCCTCCTAGCTTTTGTACAGTTATTTATCTTTCAGCATTTACCTGCTTTATTGCATTGTGTACATATGACTGCCGTATCTGTTGGTTCTGTTTGTGAGATGAGTTCTATACCCGAACTCGAGTGCACTTAGGATAGGAGAGTGGCATAGTCTTGTTGACTTGTGTGGAGTTATTCCTTAGCAAGTTGACTTGCAAGCTCATTCACTTGGTGGAGGTCATGTTGGGATCAATAATGTCACACAAGTAAGTTGTGGTTAGACATTACTTTTTCCAATATAGACCTTAGAAGCCAAGGACCTTAGTTTACCAAACCCATCTTGGCCTATTCGTAGGATGTAGTGCGAAAGTCGTTCAAGTGTAAGATTTGATACGATTGTTACGCGATACTACACTCATAAGAGTCTCTCTTGAGAATATTTTTGGAATACGAGTAGTCGTTCCTCCGATAATATCCGAAAGATGGGATTATGACTATGGGAACCTTTTTGTAGAACATGTTTGGCAGGTTTAAACCTTAGTACACTCCCTTTGGGTGGTTCTTAACCTAAACTCCATGCTCGTGACTTGCAACAAACCCTTGATTCATGGTTGATCCGTTCAGGTATCCTTAATATCAATGAAACTTGGGTGTTGATAAGGTGTAAACCATAATCCACCAAAATGGATGGTTGATATTAAGGATAACATGATCCATCCCATGACCTTTGTTTGGTGTTCTTAGCTTGATCCTCTTAATTTCTCTCCAGGCAGTGCAACCTGACAGATGTTCAAGCGGATCCAGCCATCCTGATTGACATGCCATTGCATTTGTAAGAACAAAAATTGTTCTACAACAGATTCCAGGATTTTGATGATAACAAAAGATGAAACCAAAAATGGCACCCTAACGAAAGTTTCTAGGTGTGCAGGGTTCTAAGGAAAGAAGAAAGAGATCTGATGACGTCATTAGATACAGAATCAAATCAGATACAAAATATCAAAAGATCAGAAGTATCTGAAGTGGAAACACGCTCTAGAAGATCTGAGTCCAAGCAAAAGCGGATCAGGATATCAGAAGCATCTGAAGAAGAAGTGCTCTCTAGAAGATCTGACTCTGAAACTGGTATATCATTTCCAGAAGCTCTCAGCGTTATCCGAAGACATCATCAGAACTCTATGAGATCAACATCAGAAGCTCTGAATCCACATAGCAAGATTCCAAGATTCCCAGAGTCACGTAGATTTGATAATGGATTTCCCAATGCATAAAGAGTAACGTCAACTTCAAATTCAAATGGAAAGGAACTATATTTGGAAAGAAGTTATTCAGGGAGACAAAGTTGTTTTGGCAAGAAACAACAGGAGTTATGGCATTAATTCCTATTCAAGACAAATTATCTGCCATCAATTTCAAACGGTCCTTTCACTCCTATATAAAGGACAGCAAACAAACATTGAGGGGCGCGCAAGTACACACTGAAACATTCTCTCTCTCTCTCTCAATCTTTCACGAGCTTTTGCTCATACGTGAAACATTCTATTTGCTATTACCATTGTAATATTTGCTTTATCCTAGAAGCACTCTAGATTACAAACTTTCTTTTATCTAAGTTGTTTTAATTCCTCAAGTGACTCTGCGCAGTCTGTATACTTGAGAGGACTAAGAGATCCCTCTCTTAGACGTTGGTTGTAAACTATCTTTCAAGATTAGTGGATCAAGTCCTTGTTGAAGGCGAAATCACCTTGGCCGGGTGGACTGGAGTAGCTTTGTGTTATAAGCGAACCAGTATAAATTCCTTGTGTGTTTTTATTCTGAAAAAGCACTTATTTTCCAAAACAATTCAAACCCCCCTTTCTTGTTTTTCTCACCTTCAATTGGTATCAGAGCTTCGGCTCTGTTATTGATTTTCTAATCAAACACTTAACAGTGTAGAGAGATCCAGAACGAGAAAAACTATGGCCCACACAAATGAAAGAGACAGTTACAATGCTAAGCCTCCTGTTTTTGATGGAGAGAAATTCGATTACTGGAAAGATAGAATTGAAAGTTTCTTTCTAGGCTATGATGCTGATCTCTGGGACATTGTCACAGATGGATACAAACCTCCCGTCTCAGAAAATGGAGTTGAAGTTCCCAGAAGTAAGATGTCAGAAGATCAGAAGCGTGTCTTCAAAAATCATCACAAGGCCAAAACCATTCTTCTCAACGCTATATCTTACAACGAGTATGAAAAGATCACCAACAGGGAAACAGCAAAAGACATCCTTGACTCTCTGAGGATGACTCATGAAGGAAACTCTCAGGTCAAAGAGACAAAGGCTCTGGCGCTTATCCAGAAATATGAAGCTTTCAAAATGGAAGATGACGAAGCCATAGAGGTAATGTTCTCTAGATTCCAAACTCTAATTGCAGGTCTCAAGGTTCTAGACAAAGGATACACAACTGTAGACCACGTCAAAAAGATAGTCAGAAGTTTACCAAAGAAGTGGAGACCCATGGTTACTGCCCTGAAGCTGTCAAAGGATCTGAACAATATCAGTCTTGAAGAGCTTGTCAGTTCCCTCAGAAGCCATGAGATAGAACTAGAGGAAGATGAGCCTCAGAAAAAGAACAAGTCTGTAGCATTAAAGTCCAGATCTGAAAGACGCAAATCTGACAGAACTAAAGCATTCCAGGCAGAAACTGAAGATGCTGATGACTCTGAACCAGAAGATTCTGATGATGAAGAAGAATTGTCCCTCCTAACCAGAAGAGTTAAAAAACTCTGGAAAAAGAGGAACAACAACTTCAGAAGACCAAGACCCAGAGGGGATCGATCAGAATCAACCTCAAAAGGTAAAACTAACAAAGATATTACTTGTTATGAATGTAAAGAAACAGGTCACTACAGGAATGAATGCCCCAAGCTAAAGAAAGACAATTCCAGAAAAGAAAGTTTCAAGAAAAATACCTTCAGAACAAAGAAAGGACTAACGGCTACCTGGGATGATAGCAAATCTGGCTCATCAGAATCTGACTCTGATGAACAGGCCAATGTGGCATTTATGGCTACCACATCCAGGAACAGTTCAGATGAAGAATCTGAAGAGGTATTTTCTGAACTCTCTCGATCTGATCTAGAATCATGCTTGTCAGAAACTCTTAGCTCATATCAGAAATTAAAACAAAAGTTTAAAGCAATAAAAGGCTGTCTTGAAGCAAAATTTGAAGAATGTGGCAAACTTGAGATGACAATTCTAAAACGAGAAGATGAAATCAGATCTTTAACATTACAAAGAGATGGAGCAATTAAACATCGTTTAGAATCGGAAGAAGCGTTATCTCAAGCTCCACAGACTTCAAATACGATAATTTATAAATACGAAGAAGCCTTTCAAGAATTTCTGAAAAATGGGATAGGAAGGAGTGTTATGGCATCCATGATTTATGGAGTCAGTCAAAACAATAAAAAGGGAATTGGGTACGATCCTAAGGAAGATAAAACTTCTACTAGTGACCAACTCAAATCTCCATTTTCATATCACTATACGCACACACAAGAACAAAAATTTGAAAATGCTAGAAAACCCAAAGTTATAAGACACTCTGGGAAAACTAATCAGAAAGGACCCAAGAGACTCTGGGTACCAAAAGATAAGATTGTTTATGTTGCAGATATCCTATGCAGCAAAGTTCAGACACCAGTCTTGGTACCTGGACTCTGGATGCTCGTGACACATGACGGGAAGAAAGTCTATGTTCCAAAGCCTGGAACTTAAAGACGCTGGATTCGTAGGCTTCGGAGGAGATCAGAAAGGAAGGATCAGAGGCTCCGGAACTATTGGTAATGATACTCTTCCCTCTATATCTGATGTCCTTTACGTAGAAGGATTAATGCATAACTTGTTATCCATAAGTCAATTAAGTGATAACGGTTATGACGTGATCTTTAATCAAAAAACATGTAAAGCCATAAATCAAAACAATGGTTCTGTCCTATTCACAGGCAAGAGGAAAAACAATATTTATAAAATTAATCTTTCTGATTTAAAAGAACAAAATATGAAATGTCTGATGTCTGTTCACGAAGAGCAATGGGTATGGCATAGACGCTTGGGCCACATTAGCATGAGAAAACTATCTCAGCTAAATAAACTCGAGTTAGTCAGAGGCCTACCTAAACTGAAGTTTTCTTCAGATGCTCTATGTGAAGCATGTCAGAAAGGAAAATTTTCAAAAACATCTTTCAAAAAGAAAACTATTGTTACTACCTCTAAGCCTCTGGAACTTCTCCACATTGACTTATTTGGTCCTGTGAAAACAGCATCAGTCAATGGAAAGAAGTATGGACTAGTCATTGTTGATGATTTCAGTCGCTGGACATGGGTGAAATTCCTAAAACACAAGAGTGAGTCTCACTCTGTATTCACTAGTTTCTACTCCAAAGTGCAAAAAGAATTTGACTCTAAAATCATCAGAGTCAGAAGTGATCATGGTGGGGAATTCGAAAATAAATCCTTTGAGGAATTATTTGACTCTAATGGAATATCCCATGATTTCTCCTGCCCTAGAACTCCACAACAAAATGGAGTTATAGAGAGGAAGAATAGGACACTCCAAGAGATGGCCAGAACTATGATCAACGAAACTAATGTGGCTAAGCACTTTTGGGCAGAAGCTGTAAATACAGCGTGTTACATTCAGAATAGAATCTCAATAAGACCTATTCTGGAAAAGACTCCCTATGAACTGTGTAAAGGAAGGAAACCAAACATTTCATATTTTCATCCATTTGGATGTTCTTGCTTTATTTTAAACACTAAAGAACATCTGAACAAGTTTGATTCCAAAGCACAGAAAGGTATTATGTTAGGATACTCAGAACGCTCTAAAGGCTACAGAGTATACAATACAGAAACCAAAATTGTGGAAGAATCAATTCATGTCAGATTTGACGATAAGCTTGACCCTGAAAAGTCAAAGCTAGTTAAAAATTTTGCAGATTTAGAAATCACTCTTGCAGGATCTGATAAAGCTCCAGAAGCAACTGCCACTCAGAACTCTGAGGAAATTAATTCCCCAGTAATCCCAAAGAAAGCTAAAAGTCGTATCAACGTATCTGAAGATTTGATTCTGGGCAACAAGGACGAACCTGTCAGAACCAGATCTACCTTCAGGACCTCTGAAGATACTCCTCTGGGACTAGTGTCTCTGATCGAGCCTACGTCCTGTGATGAAGCACTTCAAGATAACGACTGGGTTTCAACCATGCAAGAAGAACTTGATCAATTCTCAAAGAATGATGTCTGGGATCTTGTTCCTAAGCCCAGAGGCACTCACGTCATTGGAACCAGATGGGTTTTCAGAAACAAGCTGAACGAGAAAGGAGAAGTCGTCAGAAACAAAGCTCGACTGGTTGCTCAAGGTTACAGTCAACAAGAAGGTATTGACTACAATGAAACCTTTGCTCCAGTCGCAAGGTTAGAATCTATTCGTCTTCTTGTATCTTTTGCTATTAACCATTCTATTAAATTATATCAAATGGATGTCAAGAGCGCATTCCTTAATGGTTATATATCAGAAGAAGTGTACGTTAACCAACCTCCAGGTTTTGAAAATCCAAATTTTCCAGAACATGTTTTTAAACTTAAAAAATCTTTATATGGACTTAAACAAGCTCCCAGAGCTTGGTATGAACGTTTAAGTAACTTTCTTCTGGAACACAATTTTATCAGAGGGAAAGTTGACTCCACACTCTTCTGTAAGAACCTTAACAATGATCTCATGATATGTCAGATTTATGTTGATGATATTATTTTTGGTTCTGCTAACGCCTCTGTCTGTCAAGAATTCTCTGAGCTAATGTAGGCAGAATTTGAAATGAGCTTAATGCAAGAACTAAAGTTCTTTCTAGGAATTCAAATTAACCAAACTTCAGAAGTCACGTACGTTCATCAAAGCAAATACATAAAAGATGTTCTGAAGAAATTTGACATGGCTGAATGCAACTCTGCAAAGACTCCCATGCATACAACATGCATTCTTGAAAAGGAAGAAGTCAGTAAAAAGGTTTGTCAGAAGCTCTATCGTGGTATGATAGGCTCTCTTCTCTATCTGACTGCTACTCGACCTGATATTCTCTTTAGTGTCTGTCTCTGTGCCAGATTCCAATCAGACCCTAGAGAAACTCACTTAACAGCAGTTAAGAGAATTCTCAAATATCTGAAAGGAACTCCTAACCTGGGCCTGATGTATGAGAAAACATCAGAGTATAGACTTTCGGGTTACTATGATGCAGATTACGCAGGAGATAGATTGGAACGAAAGAGCACCTCTGGAAATTGTCAGCTCCTAGGAAACAATCTGATATCCTGGGCCAGCAAAAGACAGTCAACTATCGCTCTATCAACTGCAGAAGCAGAATATATCTCAGCATCACTGTGCACAACTCAGATGCTCTGGATGAAGAATCAGCTAGAAGATCTGCAAATCTTCGAGAGTAACATTCCTATCTTTTGTGATAATACTGCTGCCATTTGTCTAAGTAAGAATCCCATTTTACACTCCAGAGCTAAGCACATTGAAATAAAACATCATTTTATCAGAGACTATATTCAGAAAGGGATAGTAACATTGAAGTTCATTGATACAGATCATCAATGGGCAGATATCTTTACTAAGCCTTTAGCTGAAGATGGATTTCTCTTTATCCTAGAAAATATGAACATTCAAAATTGCCCTGAATAAATTGTGCCTCTGAAGATGTAAAATGAGACTCTGACATAAACAAATGAGCTTCTGCCTCTGACTCTGATACTTCTACCAAGTTAAGAAGATATCTGAGTTAGAAATCTCCAGGAACCAATCCCTTGGTATTCCTGAAGATCAGATACATCAAACCACGTGGAGCACGTAGCGTCTAACCTTGGAACTTCTAGACAGCTGTCCAGAAGAAATTCAAAGGGCAGACGTTTGAGATCTCCTCGAGCAGTGTGCATACTGTTGGGATTAGACATTCATTAATGAGCCATAATCATTTCTCCCTCTAAGCGTGCTAACCTGATTTTTGTGCTAACGCTGATTTGTGTGTCGTTTTACATTCGTTTTGTTTAGGGTATTTAAACACTCCTCTCACACTTCACACACTTTTCACTCTCACTCACTTTCTCAAACCAGTTCTCTGAAGCATTTCTGCAAGCAGTTCATCTTCATCTCGTTCTTCCTCAACAATGGATGCTCAACAACAATCAGTTTTCAACTATTCTCAACAAATGGAATCCAGCAACACAACCCAAAGCACAAGCATTCCCACTCCAATCGTTACAGGCGTAACCATCACTCCAGTATACAAGGAACCCCATGTTCTTGATCGTGAGCCTCATATCAACCTGGCAACTCCCTTTGATAAACTGGATGTGTTGTGTGAATCACTTGTGGATTTCAACAACATGAAGAGGAATGGAGTAGACCTAACTGAAGAACTCCGTCAACAAGGTTGGGAAAACTACTTTCAACGGCTCTATGGCCCTGTTTACCCAAACCTCATCAAAGAATTCTGGAGATTTGCTGACGCTGACGACCGCTTCATAGTCTCCTATGTATTGGGGGTCAAGATAGTGATTACTGAAAAGTCAATTGCCTCATTACTGAACATGGAGAAAGCTGGAGGAAGAAGGATCTACGACATCAACCCTAGGTCAAGGAGCATTGCTCAGGAAATCAACCCCACTATCTTCAAACTCAACACAGAAGGAAATCCATCAAAGAACAAAGAACTTCATCAGAACCTCCGGGTATGGCTCAAGATCATTCTGGGAACCATTCATCACCGCCCAACATCAAACTCCTCTGACTACATCAATATAGATCAGAAGTGCATTATGTATTGCATTCACAAGGGTTTGAAGCTCTGCCTCCCAGCACTACTCTTCAAATATCTCAGAGACTCTGTACGGGAGACCAGAAATAACATGAAACCCAGAGCCTACATCCCTCTGGGAAGACTTCTCTCTGACGTATTAATAGAAAATGGGCTCGTAGACCATCTGGAGAAGAACAAACTCATGGAAGATTTGGCAATAGATACTGGAAGGCCTCTGAACTCCAGAAATCTGAAGAGCATGGGAATTCTGAAGAAGATTCAAGTCAAACCTACACTGGACACCTCTTGGGACGCTTTAAAATATCAGAGGAAGCTGCCACATGGTCTCGCAAGGTTCTACAAGAATGAACCCAGAGAGGCAATCCTCTACTATCTCCAACGTCTGATGGATGAAGGAGTAGACATCTCAGACTTCAGACTAGACGATATGCTAGATTCAGAATCAGACTTCGTTAAGTTCAAAAGAGGTCCATCTGAAAAGAAGTCTTCAAGAGCGAAGAAAGCAAGGCTAGGAGAACCTTCTGAATCAAGACCTTCAGCGCCTCTGCAAGAAACCTCTGGTAAGTCTGCCCCTACTATTCCCTCTGAACCACTGTTGGCTTCCTCTACTCCTCTCCCAACACCTATCTACACCTCCTCTGACACCCCACCTTCTACAACCAGAACCTCACAACCTCTACCCAAATTTAATCTCGCCCATACATCCCTACCTATATCCGAAGCTGAAAAACTCAATCAAACCACCTCTTCATCTTCAGCCCCAGAATCACCTCCCTACCTTATCCTCTCCTCTGACCCAGAACCTTCTGACCCCGCTTCTCCCACTCTAGCCCACCTCTATTCTCTAAACCATAACACACAACAACCACAACAACCTCCACCAGAACCTGAAGTAACTTCACCACCCCCAGAACAACCAACCAACACACCTTCTGAAGCTCAACCCTCTGACCTCCAACCCTCTGACATCACCCCTCAAAACACTTCCGCTGAACCTGAACCTCTAACACTTAACCTAATCCCTCCAACCTCTCCACCCCAAACATCTGAACCTGAACATTCCCTGCCCACCCTAGAGGAAGCCATAATGCTGTTCGTAGGGGCTTCGGTACAAAAGGTCAAGTCTCTGACCATTAACTCTGGCATCAGTGATGATCCTGACTCTGTAAGGACACACTGGAACAGAGTCATTGGCTGGATGACCTCTAAGGCTTTCAAACTGAAGCACATCTCTGAGCAAGTCAGAAACGACTTCATCAGAGATGCTGAGGCAAGACTACAGGAGAGACTTGCCAGAGAAGCTGAAGAAGAAGCCAGAAAACAAGAAGAAGAGAGAGCCAGACAAGAAGAAATCCAAAGGGCAAGGGAAGCTGAAACCAAAGCACTTGCCGATGCTGCTGCTGCTGCTGAAGCTGAAGCACAAGTTGCTGCTGAAGCTGAAGCGAAGGCCGCTGCTGAAGCACAGAATTCTCTGACTCAGGGGGAGTCCTCGACCGTTATCCCTCTGGTTCTCAAGACGCTTGAAGAAGTTCAGAAAGACCAGAAGGAACTCCGTGCCAGAATGAATCAACAGGACTCAGTGAACGTCACTATCCAGAGCCTGCTGACTCAACTGCTTCAGAGAATGCCTCCTCCTCCCAACCCTTAGGCACTTAGAATTTTTTTGCTTGTTTCCTTGCTTCTCTGTTTTCTTTTGTTTGTTTGTTTTTCTTGTCATTATCTTTGTTGCTCTATTATCTGAATATAATGTTTTTTCTTGATTTTTTTTAAGTCTTTTTGATTCTGACAAAAAGGGGGAGAAATCATATAGCTCTGATGATGAAAAATTGCCTAATTCTTAAGCACTCTGCAGACATACTATTCATTAAAAATAAATTCATCTAACACTGGACTTAAGAAATTGCAGAAGGTATCAAGAAACCGTAACTCTTAGAAGCTCTGGTAAGAACTTCTGAACTCCCAAGTCTTTCTCAGGGGGAGCGTTTTTCTATCTGATCTGATAAACTCTAATCTTATCATATTTCATCTATCATCTGAGTTTGTTTTGTCATCATCAAAAAGGGGGAGATTGTAAGAACAAAAATTGTTCTACAACAGATTCCAGGATTTTGATGATAACAAAAGATGAAACCAAAAATGGCACCCTAACGAAAAGTTTCTAAGTGTGCAGGGTTCTAAGGAAAGAAGAAAGAGATCTGATGACGTCATCAGATACAGAATCAAATCAGATACAAAATATCAAAAGATCAGAAGTATCTGAAGTGGAAACACGCTCTAGAAGATCTGAGTCCAAGCAAAAGCGGATCAGGATATCAGAAGCATCTGAAGAAGAAGTGCTCTCTAGAAGATCTAACTCTGAAACTGGTATATCATTTCCAGAAGCTCTCAGCGTTATCCGAAGACATCATCAGAACTCTATGAGATCAACATCAGAAGCTCCGAATCCACATAGCAAGATTCCAAGATTCTCAGAGTCACGTAGACTTTGATAATGGATTTCCTAATGCATAAAGAGTAACATCAACTTCAAATTCAAATGGAAAGGAACTATATTTGGAAAGAAGTTATTCAGGGAGACAAAGTTGTTTTGGCAAGAAACAACAGGAGTTATGGCATTAATTCCTATTCAAGACAAATTATCTGCCATCAATTTCAAACGGTCCTTTCACTCCTATATAAAGGACAGCAAACAAACATTGAGGGGCGCGCAAGTACACACTGAAACATTCTCTCTCTCTCTCAATCTTTCACGAGCTTTTGCTCATACGTGAAACATTCTATTTGCTATTACCATTGTAATATTTGCTTTATCCTAGAAGCACTCTAGATTACAAACTTTCTTTTATCTAAGTTGTTTTAATTCCTCAAGTGACTCTGCGCAGTCTGTATACTTGAGAGGACTAAGAGATCCCTCTCTTAGACGTTGGTTGTAAACTATCTTTCAAGATTAGTGGATTAAGTCCTTGTTGAAGGCGAAATCACCTTGGCCGGGTGGACTGGAGTAGCTTTGTGTTATAAGCGAACCAGTATAAATTCCTTGTGTGTTTTTATTCTGAAAAAGCACTTATTTTCCAAAACAATTCAAACCCCCCTTTCTTGTTTTTCTCACCTTCAGCATTGCATAACATCATTCGCATATTTGCATCCAACATCTCATGCTTATTCATTTGCAGGGTATTCCCTTTTTAAGGGGGGGGGCTTAAAATTGAATAAGCAGTGCATCGCATACCATGCATACTAACCCTTGTTTGTTTTGCAGGTGTCACCGCAGTGTCTAATGTTTGTTCCCTGTTTCAGGCAGTTATTGGTCCCAAGCGAGTTCACAGGTACCCGACAAAGGAAAACCGTCCACGACTAGCAATGGACCAGATACAGAAAGAACTGGCTGATATGCGTGAAAGGATGGATCAGTTCATGACATTGATGACTGGTATGGCAGCAGGCCAAGAAAAGTTGAGGGAATTGGTTAAGCAACCGAGGCCCGACCCAGAGGTGGAGATACCAAATGCGGAGGGGAACGTTGATAACCCTGTGAACACTGGTAACCATGGTAACGCAAATGCTGATGGAAATCCGGGTAATATTGGAAATGGTATTGGCGGAAGATACAATGTGAATCAAGGAATTCGGATTAACGGGCGCTCCGTTACTGAAGATTGTCAGTATGATCAATTCTTTTTGTACGACGAAGCCCTCGAGACCACTCGCCGTATGGATGAGCTTGCTGAGAAGCTCAAATCTTTGGAGTCTCAAAATTCCTTAGGTTTTGATGTCACCAATCTTGGTCTGGTTCAGGGAGTAAGGATCCCTCACAAGTTCAAACCCCCTACTTTTGAGAAATACAACGGGGCTTCTTGCCCACGCACTCATCTCCAATCTTATCCGGGAAGGTTGGGAGCTCACACGGAAGATGAAAAGCTGTGGATGTACTATTTTGAAGACAGTTTAACTGGAGCTTCTCGTGAATGGTATTCTCATTTGTCTCGAGCTAGAAAGACTCGGCAGAGGCTTTTGTCAAGCAATATCAATACAACTTGGACATGGATCCAAATCGGACCTTGTTGCAAGGAATGTCTCAGACTGCCAAGGAAACCTTTAGAGAATATGCTCAGCGTTGGAGACAGATTGCTGCATCCGTCCAACCCCCTATGTCTGAAAGGGAGACGGCGGACATGTTCATGAACACTCTTCGAGGCAATTATATCGAGAGATTGGCTGCTTGCCCGTCAATCAGCTTTGCAGAGATAGTGATTGCTGGAGAAAGGATCGAGAGTCTGTTGAAGACGGGCCGAATTTAAGACAACTGTGCTTCCAACTCATCAGTCCCCAAGAAACCGTTTGCTGGTAACGGTCAGCGAAGAAGAGAATGTGAGACAAGCGTTGTGTATGCCGGCAGAGGAAGGGGCAGAGGACGCCCTAATTATTATCAAGATCAAGTGGCCGCAGTCACTATTCCAACACCTGTTCCTCAACCGCAGTATCATCCGCAACAACAACCAGGTACAACAATCAACAACAAGGAGGTAATCCGGGTCAGCAGAGACACTATCAACAACGTCCAAGGCAGGCGGACCGGGTCATTGAGCCAATCCCAATGCCTTATTCTGTATTACTTCCCAAGCTGATTGACATGAATCTGGTTACGTTGAGAACTCTTGCCCCATCGGTCGATCCCAACAATCTGCCTAGAGGTTATGATGTCAACGCCAGATGTGCTTTTCACTCCAACGCACCTGGCCATACTACAGATAATTGCAAGGCTCTCCAGCTAAAGGTACAAGATTTGAGAGATGCCCAGGCCATCAATTTTTCTCTAGTGCCTAATGTTATCCAAAACCCGATGCCAGCTCACGGCGGGCAGAGGATTAATGTTGTTGATAGTGGGGAAACTTTGAACTTGGTTTCTGATGTGGCTAAAGTGAAGACTTCGCTATCGGTAGTTAAAGACCGACTTTTGAAAGGACAGATTTTCCCGGGCTGTGGGGAAGAGTGCGGAAATTGTCAAGCTACCGAGAACGGATGTGACAGTTTGAGAAGGGGTATTCAGCAACTGATAGATGAAGGTTGTCTTCAGTTCGATCAGACTCGTCCAGTGAAGAATGATGTGTCGACAGTAACGTTTTATTTCACTCCTGAAGAAATATATGTTCCCGAGAGACCCGCTCCTATGACAATATATTTCCCAGAAAGTCCAGCACCAATTTACTCTGACAACCCTCAACCGACTTTGATTGGTCCGGTCACCATCACGGTACCAGGACCTGTTCTGTATGAGAAAGACAGTGCTATCCCGTGGCACTATGGGGCTGATATCTACTGCCAGTGGCAGAAAGTTAACGAAGAAGACATTGACATTGGTAGCTCCGCTGTAGATAATGTTGGAGGAATTGGTGGCTTCACTCGCAGTGGACACCTATTTGCACCATCAACATTGCGCATGAATGCTGAAGCTGAGGCAACTGCCAAGGCTAAAGGAAAACAGGTATCCACCGAAGAGGTTACTACCGAGGAAGCTCCTCCTAAGACCGCATTCGAGAAGGAAGTGGATGAGTTTAGGAGGATTATCAAGAAAAGTGACTACAAGGTAGTCGACCAGCTAAATCAAACACCTTCAAAGATCTCCATTCTCTCACTATTGATGTGCTCTGAGGCTCACAGAGCAGCCTTGTTGAAAGTACTGAATATGGCCTATGTTCCACCAGAGATAACTGTTGACCAACTGGAGTCGGTAGTTTCGAATGTACATACTAGCCATGCGCTAGGTTTCACCGATAATGACCTGACGTCTGAGGGCCGGAATCACAACAAGGCCTTGCATATCACAATGGAATGCAAAGGGACGGTGCTTTCCCATGTTTTGGTTGATACAGGCTCTTCTCTGAATGTTCTTCCAAAGAAAGCCTTGATGAAGTTGGATTGCGATGACGCCACCCTGAGGCCGAGTAATTTGGTTGTGAGGGCTTTTGATGGCTCTAAGCGAGCTGTCTGTGGCGAAGTTGAGTTGCCAGTTAAGATTGGACCGCAGGTGTTCAAGAGCACCTTCTATGTGATGGATATCCAGCCTGCCTATAGCTGTCTGCTAGGTCGGCCCTGGATTCATGCTGTCGGTGCTGTTACTTCTACTCTCCACCAGAAGCTCAAAGATGGACTAGAAGGTCAGATTGTCACTGTCTGTGGTGAAGAGGATATTTTTGTTAGCCACCTGTCTACATTTAAGTATGTGGAGATGGATGGCGAGATGCATCAGATGCTGTGTCAGGGCTTCGTAACTATAAACATCAGTGAGGTCGTGCCCGAAACTATCTTTTCACCTGAGTCTGAGAAGGTCGGGACTTCTATCTCTTCATACAAGCAAGCTGTTGAAGTGGTTAAGGCTGGTGATGCCCAAGGCTGGGGCAAATTTGTGGAGCCAATCATAAAAGAAGACAAGTTCGGATTGGGGTATACTCCAGGGTCTCAGAAGAATGAAGTCGGTACTTTCTCCAGCGGGGGTCTGGTTTCTCCTCACATCGTCAATGCTGCAGATGAAGACAAGGCTGACAGCGACTGTGACTTAGATAGCTAGATTCGCCCGTGTGTCCCAGGAGAAAAGCTCGACAATTGGTCGTCTGAAAAAGTCGTCCGGTTTACTCTACTGAAGGAGTAACTTTTATTGTTTTCCTTTTATCACATGCATAATAAAGTCTTACACTTTGACCAAGGTGTAATGACTCATCTGTAGGGCCATCCATTTAGTTACATTTCGCAATTATTTTCATCATCAATAAAGGACATCTTTTGCAAACAATTTTGTGTTCTCTTTCTTTCAATTATTTTTACTTCTACAAAAACGGAAATGTTTCTTTTTCATGTTTCTTTTTCGTTTTTTCTTTCCAAAAAACACCTCGTAAAACTGATCACTCGGATCTCACTGCTAACGACACTGCTATGGCCAAGTATGACTTCGACAATCCTATCTATCAAGCCGAAGAAGGGGTTGAGGAAGATTGTGAACTGCCTGAAGAGTTAGCCAGGTTGTTGAAACAGGAGGACCGAGCTATTACACCTTATCAGGAGGTGATTGAGACCATCAACATTGGTACCGAAGACGACAAGAAAGAAATCAAGATCGGGGCCAGTCTACAGGCCGAGGTGAAAGAACGATTGATCAGTCCTATCAAGATATGCCAGGTTTCAAGAAATGCCTGCACCTAAAACAGAAAGAGAGGTTCGTGGCCTCCTGGGCATATTGAACTACATTTCAAGGTTCATATCTAATCTTACAGCCACATGCGAGCCATTGTTCAAAATGCTGAGAAAAGAGCAAGAGGTCAGTTGGAATGATGATTGCCAAAAAGCCTTTGAAAGAATAAAAGAGTATTTGCAGGAGCCCCGATTCTAATGCCTCCAGTAGAGGGAAGACCGTTGATCATGTACTTAACTGTGTTAGAAAGGTCAATGGGTTGTGTTCTCGGTCAGCATGACGAGTCAGGTCGAAAAGAGCATGCAATATACTACCTTAGCAAAAAGTTTACCGACTGTGAACAAAGATACTCACTGCTCGAGAAAACTTGTCGCGCTTTGGCATGGGCTGCTCGCTGACTAAGACAGTATATGTTGACTCACACGACTCTATTGATATCAAAGATGGATCAAGTCAAGTACATTTTTGAAAAGCCAGCATTTACCGGAAGGGTTGCTAGGTGGAAAATGATGCTGACAGAGTATGACATCGAATACACTTCACAAAAAGCCATAAAAGTAAGTGTCTTGTCAGACTATCTTGCCGAGCAACCGATTGATGATTACCAACCTATGAGGTTCGACTTTCCTGATGAGGACATCATGTTTCTCAAATCGAAAGATTGCGAGGAACCACTCCCGGAGGAGGGGCCTGACCTTGAATCCAAATGGATTATGATGTTTGATGGGGCGGTCAACGTCAATGGTTGCGGAGTTGGTGTAGTGTTGATCACGCCGGAGGGGGTTCATATGCCATTTTGTGCCAGAATAACTTTTCCCTGCATCAACAATAAAGTCGGACGAAGCAGAATGGGTCCGTTCTCGATACAATCAGCTGAGCCTAGTTGAGGAAAAGAGACTAGCAGCTATATGCCATGGCCAACTATATCGGAGACGGATGAAGAGAGCATTTGATCAGAAAGTGCGCCTTCGGGAGTATCAAGTCGGTGAATTGGTACTCAAAAGAATTCTTCCTCCCAACACAGATCACAGGGGCAAATGGACACTGAACAACGAGGGTCCATACGTGGTTAAAAGAGTTTTCTCTGGCGGAGCTCTGATGCTAAAAACCATGGATGGTGAAGACTTCCCGTCCCCTGTCAACTCAGACGCAGTTAAAAAAATACTTCGCATAAAATAGACCCGCTGGACAGTAAAAAGAATAGTCTAGGCAAAAAAGGGGCATCCCGACGAACCAAAAAAAAAGAATGAAGAGGTTCGGGCAAAAATTAGGGATATACAAATCAAAAAAAACGTACACCCGGTGAGTCGAAAACCCGAAAGGGCGGCTCAGGCAAAAAAGGGTATCCCGGTGGATTGAAAACCCAAAAGGGCGGTCCACGCAAAAGTTAGGGAATAAGCGAATGATTGCGATCTGAGTTCACCTGTGTTCCATCACCGTTTCATTCAATCCGGCAATCTTCGAAGGTTAAAGATCGTCTAACCATCCACTTCAGAAAGCAAGATGAGCAGAGCGTCTTGAGGACATACGAGCCATAGTAGAGTCGAAACTCAGTGGGACCCCATTTCCACATTGCCATTAGGATAGTTTCTCTTGTTCAATTTATAGCGATCGCCTCTTTCCAGGGATCAGCTTCCTGATGAACTCGCCTATTCCTGGCACAAATTTTTCAACCAACAAAAGTCGAATAATTCAGTTAAAAAGCCTCTTTACTTTTCATTTATCAGTTTGTTTGCAAAAGATGTCTGAATTCTTGAGGAAACATATTGCATCTGAATATAATGGTGGCTTTTGCAGATGACTTGCGCAGGAAAACAATCAAAATTGCTTTGAATGTGCTTAATCCCGGACGGTGAATTCAAACCGAGTAATTCCCCGGGGCATACGTGTATTTTTTGGTTACAGGTCACAGGAACCGGATGCCAAGTCATGAATCCTCATCCCCAAGCGGTTGACAAAGTCTCTCCTCAGCAGAGCCTATCCCCAGTAGAGCTGACAGTATCCAGACTATATATCCCCAACGGAGTTGACAGTGCCAGACTGTATCTTCCCAGCAACAGCGGAGTAGTCGCATACCCAACAGACAAGAGGGTGGTGTTCCCAGTGTTCATCTCATTCCCCTAGCAGATTATTTCTAACAGATTTGTTCTAATCCCCAGCTTGAGGACGATTAGCAAGTTCATATCCCCAGCAAAGGTCGATTCATACGACATTTCCCCAGGAGGTGCTTTCCCCGCAAACTCTCCTCACAGAGTCGCCCAACAAAGTTCTCATAGTTGATACTCCCCCAGCAAGTTCAACTTTTCAAAAGGCCAATTTATTTTTGGTGGCTCATTGGTCCCGGCAGACGAATCGTTCCCCACAGAGAATTCAAGGATTGATACAGCGATCCGCTCCCTACCAGAGTTGCTTCCCCAAGCAGATTTCTTTTTTCTTTTTTACACCATGCATATCATTTGCATTTGAATGCATATCATATCAAGCATACACATAAGCTGATAAACAGGTCCTCCAAAGCAGACTGAAAAATTACTTTACAACCAGAGTCATGAGATCCAGCCAGAGGATCAAGTGTGAGTGATCCAGCCTGAGGGTCATTTTTGAAGATTCAGCCTGATAATCGTTTTTCCAGTGATCCAGCCTGAGGGTCATTTTTGAAGATTCAGCTTGAGAATCGTTGTTCCAGTGATCCAGCCTGAGGGTCATTTTTGAAGATTCAGCCTGAGAATCGTTTTCCCAAGAGTCAGCCTAAGGTTCATTTCGAAGATTCAGCCAGAGAATCGACTACGAGCATTATTTCCCCAGCAAGCCAGCTGGAGGAATAGATTGACACCTCAACGGAAAATCAACCTACAAGAGGATCCAGCCCGCGGATCGCATTTAAAAAACAAAGTCTAATTGAAGGGTCGTTACAACATGTTCTAGCCTGAAGAATATGTACGAAGCCCAAAAAGTATTCTCGAAGCTGCATATCTAACACGAAGATTGGGTGTAGGTTTCAAAAGAGGGTCAACCAGCGCATGCCTCAGATGCGAGATCCTGATGATGGGAATTTATCATCAAATCAATTCAGATCTAGCCAGAAGATCGAAGTAGATTCAGCCCGAGAATCAAAGAAAATAGATTCAGCCAGAGAATCGAAAGAAAATAGATTCAGCCAGAGAATCGAAACAATTCAGATCTATCCATAAGATCGAAGTCAGGTCTAGCCCGAAGACTGGAAATAGATTCAGCCAGAGAATCGAAACAATTCAGATCTAGCCAGAAGATCGAAGTAGATTCAGCCAGAGAATCGAAAAAAAATAGATTCAGCCAGAGAATTGAAACAAAGAAGATCTAGCCAGAAGATCGAAGTCAGGTCTAGCCCGAAGACCGGAAATAGATTCAACCAGAGAATCAAAACAATTCAGATCTAGCCAGAAGATCGAAGTAGATTCAACCAGAGAATCAAAGGAAATAGATTCAGCCAGAGAATCGAAACAAAGGAGATCTAGCCAGAAGATCGAAGAAGATCTAGCCAGAAGATCGAAGAAGATCTAGCCAGAAGATTGAAACCGTATCCAGCCCGAGGATCAAAATTAACATCCAACCAGAGGACTAAATTGAGTATAGATTCATCCAAAGGATCAAAACTCCAGATTAAGTCAGAAGACTGATTCAGATTCAGCTAGAGGATCGGAAGAAAAATAAACAGCGCGGTGTATTTCAGCATTTTTGTGGTGTTCTCGGAGCGCAAATTTTCGGTCTGTCTTTGGTATTCAATCACAGCTCACCCTATTTGTCTGATAAGCTGTTCGCTTTCATCCTGCTCGGGTTAGCTGATGACTGAATAGGGGCAGCTGTAACACCTCAAAATTTTCCCTCCTTATTCACGCATTCATTTTTAAGTCATTTAACATTAGATACATTGCATTTCATCATGTCAATCGGGATTAGCTCCAAGAAGCTTGAACATCATCCAGGACACTTTGTGGGTTCTATTTAGATGATCAGTCAACACAAGGGAAAGACTTGAGTTACTTCCAACATGGGTCTATTCGTCAGTCAAAACGTTAATCTTGAAGGAGCAAAGGTTTGTTCATGAGCTGTCATGCTCGCTAGGCGAAGCCCACGCGTTTCAAAAAAAAAAAACGAAAAAAAACGAAAAAAAAATTAAATAAATAAATAAATATAATATAATAGAAAAATCTTGGACTTGGACCTCTCTCATTTGAGCCCACAAAGCCATGAAAATCAGGTTATAAAAGAGGGAGAACAGACAGAAAAAGGAAGAGAAGCAAAAACACTCTGAGGTTTCCTTGGAACAAAACCTGGAGAGAAACCTGACAGAGAACTCAGAGCAGCCTCTAAACCCTGAAGGGAACTCAAATGCAAAGAATCACCTCTGCCTCACATAAACCCTAAAGATTGTTTTGTAAACCTCACGGGTGCAACTCAATTTTAATCAAGCTCTCCAATCAGGTTTTCCCTTATTCCCATTACCTTTGTGCTTTGAAGTTGAATACTCTGAATGTTTGAGGTATGATGGATGAATTTCATTAGGTTTTTGCCCACGGGTTCATAATTATGTATGAATGTATAAATAATGCCTTGAATGCTTAATCGTTTAATTTCTGAAGTGTATGCCACAGGGTTTGAGGTTTCTGAAACCATACTGTAATCCATGAAAAAAATGCTTATCGTGTTTCACTAACCCTTTTGTTGAGTTTTTGTGAGGGCTCATATGACTCTTGCAGAGATGGCTTACCTGGTGTTCCACTTTATTTGTGGGATACCACCTGGAGGTTTATTCCGATTACCTGTACTGACTCGCTTTCTTTGATGGTGCTAGCTTGAGAGATCTCTGGGTTTCTTATCTCTTTATTTGCTGTTGCTTCGGATCTTTATCCGCGTGGTAGATCTCTTAACCCCCTTTATCTTTCCCGCATTTTATTACTTTTTGCCCAAAGACCTCCATGGAGAGGCAATTGACGGATAAAAGGGATCAATAATCAATCCCCCGTTATTTAGTGTGTAGTTTTTTAAGATCACACTACGTGTCGATGCTTCAGAACAAAAACCCCAGATCTTTTGTCCGGTCAGTTAGTGGAGAGGGTTCCACCTTTCTGAACCCCCACTTTTTGTCATGAGCTCACCCTGTCCAGGGTTAAGAGCTATGAGGTCTTATCCTCATTACCCCTTTTGCATGAGCATCCCTAACCCTACCAACTCATTGATTTTTCTTCTCCTAAGAACACGTTTACTCCTTCTACTACAGGCGAGTAAGTCTCCAAAGGTCGAGCATCCGATAGATTGCGTAGTAACGTCGTTCGTCCAAAACCCAATCCATAACCCCGTAGTTAGCCGAACTACGGCTTGCTCTGATTCTCAGGCCAGATGAGATACGTAGGCATAAGACGCGATGTCTTAGCGAGCACAATTACCCTTAACCCCTAGGTAGCCGAGCTACGAAGACTCTGATTCTCATATTCAGATGAGATACGTATGCAGTGGATGCGACATCCGTGCGAGTCATTTTCTTTTGACCCCCTTTTTTAAGTAAATAACACATTAGATAAACTCACACCCTTTAGACAAGAACTACAAAAATTGATCCCGTAGAGTACTACGGATGCGTAGGGGTGCTAATACCTTCCCTTCGCATAATCGACTCCCGAACCCAAGATTTGGTTGCGAGACCCTGTCTTGTCCTTTCCTTTTTCCAGGTTTACTTCGAGCGTTTCCTTTCCCTCCTTTGGGATAAATAACGCACGGTGGCGACTCTCCTGTCTTTCTTCGCCGGTTATTTTTTTTCGCATTCCATTTTTCAGGTTGCGACAGCGGCGCATGGGCCAATGACACTTGTTGGGGATAATAAAGGTAAGTCATGAACAATCTTCAGTCTGAGTACTGGAAACAACTTCTGGCTTATCACTTGGGATACCAAGAATGTTTTATGCTTACATGCGTATGTTTGAATTTTTCAATGGCGTAATGCTCCATGAAAATGGAAATGCTACGCGATTTGGGAGGATGCAATGCAATATGATTCTACATGCAGGGATGCGAAATGCTGGGTAGAATGCCAAGCCGAGGCAAGGGAATCTGCTGGGGAAATGATCACCATCTTCTGGACCCTGACAAGGCTGTTGGAGATGCACAGCGCAAAGAACTCTGTGGGGAAATGACCCGCCACACGGTGTTCTAGCAATGACGAAATACCGAGACTCTGACTGGGGAGAGAACGGCACTGAAAACCTGCTGTTGGGGAAAGCGATAGTGGTTCTGGCAACCATAATCTGCAAGAGAGACGACTTAGCAGGGGAAGCAAACACTGATACGGTATCGAGATTCTGATTCAAGGAAAGAGACCATGGATCTGGCGTCGAGATCATCAATCTGGCATCGAACCCTGAGGAGCAGCTGCTTCTACTGGGAAGATACAGTCTGGCACTGTCAACTCTGTTGGGGATATACAGTCGGGCACTGTCAACTCTACTGGGGAGTGTATATTCTGAAACAAACGCTTGGGGGAGGTACAGCAGTGAGAGCCTGCTGGGGATCGAAGAATCCAATGCTCGGACCAGCTATGCAGGGATAAGATACCAACTTCGACTGTTGGGGGAAAACACATGCGATCATCTGCTGGGTACCCTAAGGAAATGCCCCGAGTGTACCTATTCTGAATAGACGATCCCAAGCACTTAAAATTTACAGCAATTTTCAATGTTTATTGAGCACGTACCTGTAAAGCTCTTATATTTCATGATGCAATGTTTATCAAAAATTCGGACGTCATTTTTGCAAACAAAACAGTAAAATGAAAATGAAAACAGAGATATACTGAATAACATGATTTTATTGATTGAATGACCTCTGAATAGGCATTTACGTCAGGAAGCAATCCCTGGAAAGAGGTAATCGCACAAAAGATAAAAACAGAAATTAATCTAATGGCAATGTGAAATGGATTTCTATTGGGTTCCAATTCTGCTATGACTCGCTCGTCTTCAAGATCCTCCAGATGATCAGCTTTCTGAAAAGAGTGATTGGACTGTTTCCTATCCTTCGAAAGTTTCCAGTTATCGACACGAGGTGATATTCAGAACTACTCAGAACGCAGTCATTCGCTTAATCCCTAACTTTTGCCTGGATCGCCCTTTTCGGGTTTTCAATCCACCGGGATACCCATTTTTGCCTAAGTTGCCCTTTCAGGTTTTCAACTTACCGGGTGTACAATCTTTTCATTTTTAATCCCTAATTTTTGCCCGAACCTTTTCATTTTCTTGGTTCATCGGGATGCCCATTTTTTGCCTGGACTATTCTTTTTACTGTCCAGCGGGTCTATTTTATGCGAAGTATTTTTTAACTGCGTCTGAGTTCACAGGGGAAGTGAAGTTTTCACCATCCATAGTTGCAAGCATTAAGGCCCCACCATCAAAAACCTTGGTGACAATATACGGTCCATCATAGTTAGGAGTCCACTTGCCCCTGTGATCTGTCTGAGGAGGAAGGATCCTTTTCAACACTAAATCTCCAACTTGGAAACATCGAGGACGCACTTTCCGATCAAAGGCTCTCTTTATCCGACTCTGATACAACTGCCCATGACAAATGGCTGCCATTCGCTTCTCTTCGATAAGACTCAACTCATTGAACCTTGTCCGAATCCATTCAGCTTCGTCTAACTTTACATCCAACAGGACTCTTAGAGAAGGAATCTCCACTTTAACAGGTAGGACTGCTTCCATACCATACACAAGGGAGTAAGGGGTTACCCCGGTCGATGTACGTACTAAAGTACGGTACCCATGCAAGGCGAAAGGTAGCATCTCATGCCAATCTCTGTACGTAACGACCATCTTCTGCACAATCTTCTTTATGTTCTTATTTGCTGCCTCAACAGTGCCGTTCATCTTAGGGCGATAAGGGGAAGAATTGTGATGTTGAATGTTGAAGTTCTGGCACAACTCCTTCATCATTTTGTTATTGAGATTAGAACCATTATCAGTAATGATTCTTTCGGGAATCCCATAACGACAAATGATTTCTTTCTTAATGAATCGGGCAACCACATGTCTGGTGACATTCGCGAACGATGCTGCTTCGACCCACTTGGTGAAATAGTCGATGGCAACAAGGATGAAGCGATGCCCATTGGAGGCAGTCGGCTCAATCTTTCCAATCATATCAATGCCCACATAGCAAAAGGCCACGGCGAAGACATCACATTCAAAGGATTTGGCGGCACATGTACCTTATCAGCATAAATTTGGCATTTATGACACTTCCGAGCATATTTGAAACAATCAGATTCCATGGTCATCCAGTAATAACCCGCTCTCAACAATTTCTTAGCCATTGCATGTCCGCCGGCATGAGTACCGAAGGAGCCTTCATGAACTTCCTGCATTAACATGTCTGCTTCGTGTCTATCCACACATCTGAGCAAAACCATGTCGAAGTTCCTCTTATACAGCACATCGTCTTTGTTCAAGAAGAAATTGCCTGCCAATCTTCTCAAAGTCTTTTTGTCATTGTTGGATTCCCCTGCAGGGTACTCTTGATTCTTCAGAAAGCACTTGATGTCGTGATACCAGGGCTTGTCGTCAACTACCAGTTCAGCAGCAAACACATACGCGCCCCTGTCGAGGCGCATAACATCAATCCTGGGAGCGTGGTTCCACCGAATCACCTTGATCATGGAGGATAGAGTAGCAAGAGCATCTGCCATATGGTTCTCATCATGAGGTATGTGATACAGCTTTACTGTTGTGAAGAAAGTCAATAGTCTTCTCGTGTAATCTTTGTAAGGGACCAGATTGGGCTGGAGAGTATTCCAATCACCATTCACTTGATTGATCACTAGAGCTGAATCTCCAAAGATGTCCAGAGTCTTGATTCTCAAATCAATGGCTTGCTCAATACCCAAGATACAGGCTTCATACTCAGCTTCATTATTTGTGCACTCAAAAGTCAGACGAGCGGTGAAAGGCATGTGGACACCTTTCGGAGTAGTAATGACAGCGCCAATTCCACTTCCTCTGGCATTGACAGCCCCATCAAACAACAAAGTCCACCTTTCGTCTGGATCAGGTCCCTCCTTAACAACTGGCTCTTCACAGTCTTTCATCTTGAGGAACATGATGTCTTCATCTGGAAAATCAAACTTCATCGGCTCGTAATCTTCAACTGGCAGTTGAGCAAGATAGTCTGACAGAATACTCCCCTTGATGGCTTTCTGGGATGTATACTGGATGTCGTACTCTGTCAGTACCATTTGCCAACGAGCAACCCTTCCGGTGAGAGCTGGCTTCTCAAATATATACTTGACTGGATCCATTTTGGAGATCAGTAAGGTTGTGTGAGACAGCATGTATTGTCTCAAACGCTTAGCAGCCCATGCAAGTGCACAACATGTCTTTTCAAGCATTGAGTATCTCGACTCGTAGTCTGTGAATTTCTTACTCAGGTAGTAGATGGCATGCTCTTTCCTACCTGTCTCGTCGTGTTGACCGAGAACACAACCCATGGAATTGTCTAGTACTGTCAAATACATAATCAGCGGTCTCCCTGGGACCGGAGGCACAAGGATAGGAGGATTCTGCAAATACTCTTTTATTTTCTCGAAAGCCTTTTGACAATCTTCATTCCACCTGATAGCCTGGTCTTTTCTCAACAATTTGAATATTGGCTCGCACGTGGCTGTTAGGTGAGAGATGAACCTTGCAATGTAGTTCAACCTCCCTAAGAAACCACGGACTTGTTTCTCTGTTCTTGGCTCAGGCATTTCCTGTATCGCTTTCACTTTGGCCGGATCCACCTCAATCCCTTTTCCGCTAACAATGAAACCCAACAGTTTTCCAGATCTCACCCCGAAAGTACACTTGTTCGGATTAAGCCTCAGCTTGAATTTCCTCAAACGCTCAAACAGTTTTTGTAGATTCACCAAATGTTCTTCTTCTGTCTGAGATTTGGCAATCATATAATCAACACAAACCTCGATTTCATGATGAATCATATCATGGAACAGAGTCACCATCACTCGTTGATATGTTACTCCGGCATTTTTCAGACCAAACGGCATCACCTTGTAGCAGAAGATGCCCCATGGGGTTATGAAAGTTGTCTTCTCCATGTCTTCTGGCGCCATCTTAATTTGGTTATAGCCAGAAAAGCCATCCATGAAGGAGAATACCGAGAACTGAGCTGTGTTATCCACCAAAACGTCAATGTGAGGTAATGGGAAATCATCTTTAGGACTAGCTCTGTTCAGATCCCGGTAGTCAACACACATCCGTACCTTTCCATCCTTCTTAGGTACTGGAACGATATTTGCAACCCATGGCGGATAATTTGTGACTGCTAGAAACCCTGCATCCAACTGTTTTTGCACTTCTTCCTTTATCTTGACAGCCATCTCTGGTCTTGTTCTTCTGAGCTTCTGCTTGACCGGAGGACAACCTTCTTTGAGAGGCAAATGGTGTACCACAATATCTGTGTCAAGCCCTGGCATGTCCTGATAAGACCAGGCGAAGATGTCAACATACTCTTGCAGCAATTCAATCAGCCCCTTCTTCACATTATCTTCCAAAGCAGCCCCTATCTTGATTTCTCTCTTGACGTCCTCGGTGCCGAGATTAATCACTTCCACAGACTCTTGATGCGGTTGAATGACCCTTTCCTCCTGTTTTAGTAACTAGGTAAGTTCTTCAGGGAGTTCACAGTCTTCATCACCCTCTTCTTCAGCTTGAAAGATTGGATTTTCAAAGTTGAAGCGAGCCATAGCAGAACCGTTATCAATAGGATCCGGTGACGTGCATCTGCAGAGTGATGGTATGTGCTTATGAGTGTGAACAAGGAATGAAAACTAAACAAAACATTGCCAAATATTTTTTGATTTTTGAAAACTGCAAAAATAGAAAGACAGTGAACAAAATATTTGAATGCAAAAAGACGTCCTTTATTTATGATAAAAAATGCAGGTATCCACATAGATGAGCCCTACAATGAGTCATTACGCCCTGGGCGGAACGTAAGACTTGGATATGCATGAACAAACAAAGAAAATTACTCCTCCAGAAAAGTGACTTGGACAATCTCCTCAGAAGACCAATTGTTGAGAACTTCACCCGGGATCCTCGGACGTACCCAGTTATCGATGTCGCAATCACTATCCCCATCTTCTTTGTTGACTCTTTCGGGTACCATATCGGTGAATGCCTGAGTCAGCTATCCTAGTAGTGGAATACCTAACAAACTGAGAACACTGCGGCAGTACCTGTTATGCAAGACATGCTAATGAATATGCAAATGCAATGACATGTTTATCAATTCCAAAGGTATTCTACCCCCTTGATTTCAGTCTCTCATCAGATAAAATATCCCTTTTGAAAAGTACCAGAAAAACCCCGACTAGAATCAAGAAGAAGATATAAACCCCACAGAAATGGATAAACATGTGTGAATGATATGAATGCGAATGATGTGATGCAATGCAATGACATGCAAATCAAGGTTGCTGTATCTGCTTGAATATCTGTTGGGTTGCACTGTCTGAAGAGAAACCCACTGAAGAATGTAATACGAGATCAAAACTCTGCTCCAGAAAACTGGGTTGGTTGTATATCACGAGGCACAGGATCAGAACTTCAGCATGAATTCGGAACCGGGAACCATATAACACAGTCATCAATTTAGAACCCCTACTTCAGAACCAACGGTCACCAACAAGAACCAAACAACAGTCACCAACAGGACACGGTCACCATCAGAACAAGTCACCATCAGTACCTGTAAATGATTCATTCCCGCCCCACTCACGGGTGTAATCTAGGCCAGGGTAAGGTCAAGAGAAACGCAGGATAAACAATCCTTTCAAGAATATCACCATATGCACACCAGGTGTATGCAGCGATAATACCCCATCAGAATCTGAACTGCTCGTGATACCATGTTCCGCTAAGTGGCGCCATACCACCCGCTTCCCATGAATCACTCTATTCCTAGGTGTCCTAAAGTTCACTCATAGCCTGTGTATTGGGCCTTTTACCTCTTGTGATTCCCACCCAACAGCGAAACAGATACACAACCAGCACAGTATGCATGAAACAGTAAAGCGCACATAGGATGCAGTGCAAGCAGATAAATATGCAAAGCAATAAATAAATAACATACAATAGACAATAAACAAACAAACGCTAGGAAAGGCACACTAGGGAAAATAAGTCCCCAGCAGAGTCGCCAACTGTCGCAACCTAAAAACTATAGTATGCGAAAAAACACCCGGCGAGAAAGAAATGACAGAAGAGTCGCCACCGTGCGTTATTTATCCCAAAGGAGGGAAAGGAAACGCTCGAAGTAAACCTGGGAAAAGGAAAGGAAAAGACAAGGTCTCGCAACCAAATCTTGGGTTCGGGAGCCGATTATGCGAAGGGAAGGTATTAGCACCCCTACGCATCCGTAGTACTCTACGGGATCCACTCTTGTTGTTCTTGTCTAAAGGGTGTGGGTTTATCTAATGTACTATTTACTAAAAGAGGGGTCAAGAGAAAATGACTCGCACGGATGTCGCATCTACTGCATACGTATCTCATCTGAATATGAGAATCAGAGTCTTCGTAGCTCGGCTACCTAGGGGTTAAAGAGGAGTGTGCTCGCTAAGACATCGCGTCTTATGCCTACGTATCTCATCTGGAATGAGAATCAGAGCAAGCCGTAGTTCGGCTAACTACGGGTTAAGGGTTTGGATGAACGACGTTACTACGCAATCTACCGGATGCTCGACCTTTGGAGACTTACTCGCCTGTAGTAGAAGGAGTTAACGTGTTCCTAGGAGAAGAAAAATCAATGAGTTTGTTTGTGTTTTAGGAATGCTCATGCAAAAAAGGAAGTCCTAGACGAAGGAACAGTGCTACCTTAATTGACATGCAAACGAGAGACTATACGAAGCCTAGCAATCCTATGGGGAGACGGTCACACCATACAAAACAAACATGCATAACGTAAAATGCCACCAAGGGGGCTCAAACATACATGGGTAGGGCTTTAGTCAAGAGGGGTCATATCAACCTCGACAAACAAGCCATGGAAAGGTAATCAAATGGGCTCTGAACCACTGACACTGAACGTCAGGGTGAGCAGATCAAGCGGGTAATGAGGATAAGACCTCATAGCTCTTAACCCTGGACAGGGCGAGCTCATGACAAAAAGTGGGGATTCTGAAAGATGGAACCCTTTTCACTGACTGACCGGACAAAAGATCATGGGCTTTTGTTCTGGAGCATCGACACGTAGTGTGAGCATAAAGAACGACACACTGAATAACAGGGGATTGGCTACTAATCCCTTTTATCCGTCGATTGCCACTTCGTGGAGGTCTTTGGGCACAAAAGTAAACAAACAAAAGAAAACACTGCCTCCTATTGAGGTCTTCCAGCTAAGGAAGCGGTAAAATGCGGGAAAGATAAAGGATCAAGAGATCTACCACACGGATAAAGATCCGAAGTAATAACAGCTAAAGAAATAAGAAACCCAGAGATCTCTCAAGCTGGCACCATCAAAGAAAGCAAGTCAATACAGGTAATCGGAATAAATCTCCAAATGGTATCCCACAAATAAAGTGGAATGCCAAGCAAGCTATCCTTTCAGGAGTCATGTGAGCCCTCACAAAAAACTCAACAAACAGGTTAGAGTGACAAGATGGGGCGCAATCAAGAGTTGCCCCAAATCAAAATGTAACCACATGAATCATGCCATTAAAATTCACAAAAAGAGCTCACAAAAAGCAACCAAGTGTAGGAGGCCTAAACCTCTTGTCAAACACATGCATCAAAAGGGTATCAAAATTCAAAGTCAGGGGGCAAGGATCCACATACATACTAAAACATGTGCCCACATGCAAAACCTAACGATACTCACTATTCCAAATTCACCCATAATACCTCATACATTCAGAGCATTCAAATTGAAAGCATAGAGTAATGGAAATAGGGCAAACCTGATTGGAGAGATCGAATGAAATTGAATCGTCCGGTTGGGTTTGCAAAGCAATCTGAGGGTTTATATGATATGGAATTGGCTCTTTGCAGATGAGTTCCTTTCAGTCTCTGGAGGTTGCTCTGAACTCTGTTAGCTCTTCTCTCATTATCTTTTTCCCAGGGTTTTTTAGGAGATGGAAGTCTAGAATTTATAACCTGATTTTTATGACTTTGTGGGCTCAAAAGAGAGAGGCTCAAGTCCAAGATTTTTCTGTTATATTTTATTTATTTATTTATTCGTTTTTTTTTCTCTTTTTTTTTCTCGTTTTTTTTTTCGAAACGCGTGGGCTTCGCCTAGCGAGCATGACAGTTCATGAACAAACTTTTGCTCCTTCAAGATTAACGTTTTGACTGATGAATAGACCCCATTTGAACATGTTGGAAGTATCTCAAGTCATTCCCTTGTGTTGACTGATCACCCAGATAGGACCCACAAAGTGTCTTGGATGATATTCAAGCTTCTTGGATCTAATTCCGATTGACATGATGAAATGCAATATGAAATGTTAAATGACTTAAAAATGAATGCATGAATGAGGGGGACAAATTTTGGGGTATTACACTTGCCTTGCAAGCTTCATGTAATAGTTCTCCCAAGTGTTAGTCTTCCAAATTATGCCTCCAAATTGCCATTGACACTTCTTCCAGATTATACTTATGCACTCCGATGCTCTCTTGTCCAAAAACTCTACAAAACTAACAAATACGTGAAATATCTACTTAAAACAAAATCAATTAAACTTAATTGCATTTATACAAAATTGTGAGAATAAAAGTGTGTAATTAAATCAAAAATTGGTAAAAGGGACCAATAAAATTATATGAAAAGTAGTACTAATTGGTCCCTAACAACTCTCCCCAACTTATCATTTTGTTTGTCCCTAAACAAAAGTTTTCACCAACACAACCAAAACAATGACACAAAAGTTTTAAACAAGGATTAACCAAGGACATTCAAATGGTTCAAAAGTGTATGGCACTTTCTCAATCCACTCATCTCAATGCTAGACAAAACATGAATAAGAGCAATGGTTGGATGCAAAAATCATACCAAAGAATTCAAAGCCATACATGTCAAAATTGAATCAAACTTACACACACATCATAATAATGATGAATAAACATGAAGGTTTACTTTCACTCATCCAAGCAATTAAATCTACAACAACTCGAATCATGCGGTCATCAAAACAAATACCAAATCATGTGAAAAATGAGAATCAAGAGGTTTTTCAAGGATTGTAATGTGGCTTGGGTTACAAGAAATGATATGATTAAGAGAATTCAACAAAAATGCCTATCCTAAGGGAGCATTCCCATACATTCAACTCTACACAATTTCCATTTCTTTGATCCCCGTCTTTCTTCTTTTTTTTTTTTTACATCCACACAACCATGAGCTTTTTCTTTGTTTTTTCTCTCTTTCCTTTTTCTTTGCTCTATAGTTTCAAGGGTGATTTCTTTTTCTTGTTTCTTTTCATACTTTCACCCTTTTATAAAACATCACTTTTCCAAGTTTATAATCAACTCTTTTTACTTTACTCTCCCCAACTTTAGATTTCAAAACCAAATTTATTCAATAATGCTCCCTACTTAGACATAAGCAAAAGGCAAAATTTGCAAACAACTCGGTTTGAGGGTTCAATTGAAACGAAAAAATCTAGGATTCATTTATTCACAAAATTTTCAATTGACTTTACATTTATCAATCAAATGAATCCTAAAACAAGCTCAAAGGGAGTTAACTAAGGATCACTCCTCACAAGGTTAGTTGATTCAAAACTTTTTGGTCAAGTGGTTTTTCTCATAACAAACAATGCCTCTATCATTTTCACAATTTTCACAAAAATAGATTAATGCATGATTTAGCATGATAAGAATGAGTTAAAATAATGTTCGGTTTCCTGCATTTAGTGTACAATGGAAAGCTTCCTCACAATTGGTTAAGTCCTATTTTGATTCAAAACTGACATGTATCTCAATGAATTTATGATATGGAATTTGCAACACACCATCAAACTACTCATGTTAAATCTAGAAAGCGATAAAGTGTACCTTGAAATGCCGACACTAATTCTTATCATCACCACTCGAAGTGTCCTACGCTTCCTTCTTTGCCATATTTCTTGGTTGCTTTAAGCTTGACTTAAGAATAAGAACAATTAAACAAACAAATGTTGGTATACCAAATTCATTGTAACACACTTAAATCTCACAGAATATTCATGCAATTAACAAAACAAATTAACAAACCAAAGTTTATGGTGAACTAGAGCCACCAAAAGTACAATCATAATTAAACAAAAACAATAATAATAAAAAGAACTCAAAATAAAATTCTACTATAATTCAAACAAACTCCTCAATCTTCCTCCTCATGGCCACCACCAACGGATCCAAGGACATCCTCCATCTCATCGTCATGGGTCGCACCACCTCCTGCACCCCCCATAAAAGCTGGCATGCCCTCAGGCCAATTAGCATAAGCAACATACTCCGCCTGGGAAGGGAAAGTGCGGGCTTCAGGTGCAAGGAAGGTGTTCTGAAATTGCTGCTGCATAGCATCAAAAATGAATTATTGAGACCTCCTAGAGGCCTCAAAGCTCTCACAGCAATAAGTAGCAAACGCCATCTGATCGAATGCTGGAGTACTGCGGGCTCGGGGTCTAGAGGAAGAAGTCCCAGCTCCTTCGGCTCTGTCCATCTGGCTCTGGCAAAACCTGTTCAGATAAGCATCATTAATAACACTAGTGATAGACAAGTGTACCTCATCCGGAATGGGAACATTTGCCCTTCGGCGAAGTCCCATAATCAGCCCCGGATATGTTAGAACACCCGCTTTACCACCGAACTTCGTTCCGCTAGTAGCTGTAACACCTCAAAATTTGCCCTCCTCTCTTGGGACTAGCTTAACATATTGCATATCATTTTTTAGGTCATTTAGTATTGCATATTGCATATCATGTGGCTACATTGTGCAAGTCATCCTCTAGGTCTTGATCAGAAGATAAGAGGTTGGGATTCAAGCCTGAGGGTTTATGGATTGATCAGTAATCATCTGAGGATGTGTGGTATAAATTAGGGTTTCATGTTCTTCAAGGAGATTGAGCTTGATCTTGGTTGAAATGGTACATCATTATCATCATGGTCTTGATATCATCCAAGAGATTGATCAGATACATTGAGATTAGGGTTTTGACCTCTGGTCAACCCTAATCAGTCTAATCATCTGCATTGGGCCAATCAGGGCATGGCAAGGAGGTGGGGTCTACAATGGATATGGGGATCATTTCATGATTATTTTGAGCTTATGGAAGCTAGGGTTTCATCATTGAGCCATTTCATCAGGAGTTAGAGGCTCAACTTGATCAGTGCACAGCCAAATTCATCTATCAGTCAGAAAAGTCAATTGTGGTCAACTGTGCCTGAATTGATGGATTTGGAGGTGGGAGAGAGTTGGATACACTTCATTCATGTTGAAACAAGTTTCATTTGACATTCCAAAGATCAAGAATGAAGAAAATAAAATCAGATGGAAAGTTTCCAAAAATGGCAAGTGACTTGTAATTGAAAGTTTCCAAAAATGGAAAGTTTTTCACCACAAAATTACATGTCCAAAAATGCTTCAAATGAAATTTTGTTCAACATGAAAGTTGTAGATCTTGCTCTCACCTTTCCAAAAAGTCCAAGAACTTGAATTTCTCATGAATGGTTAGCAAGATATGATCCAATCATTTTCCAAAAATGCCTAAATTCAAAGTGGCATAACTTTCACATGGAATGGCCAAATTGAGTGATCTTTCTTTGAGCAAACCCCATTTCACATGTACTTTCATGATGCATCATCAAATTTCATCAAAAATCATCATGGCAAAATGGCATTTTTCAAGTGAATTCATTTGCATTTTTAGCATGAAATGGTGATTTTGAGAATTACTTGGTTTTTGCATACAAGGCCTTTTCATACACATCACAAATGATATTTAGAACTTGCTCCAGCTGGTTTTTGCTGTCATATTGGCCTCATTGTGAAAAGGCTATTTTGGACTTTCACTTGAAATTGCATTAGCACTAATACACTTGATTTTTGCTAATTGTGATTAACAAGTGGATTAAGCATTGGTATATAACATTAATCATAACAGAAATCATAATGACATTTTCATTCTCCAAGATCTAACAACTTTTCCCTCCAAATTCTCTCAAAATTCTTCAAAGCTTCTTCAACATTTTTCATCATTTCTCCAAGAGTTCTTCATCAATCTTGTTCGTTCTTCTTGGATCTACACTCCATAAGCCTTGGTGCACATCTGTTTCAACAAATTCGTGGCCAAAGAGTGAAGAACTTGGACTGTTGAAAGCTTGATCTACCATGGCAAAGTGAATATTCTTGCAACTGGAGCATTGTTGAGCTAAGGCCTGTACTCCATTCACCTTCCTCATCATTGTACTTCATCTGTTTTGGCTTTGCACGCGTGGAAACATCCAGATTCATCACTGCTTCATCCATAAGGTATTTTTTCGAATGCCTTAATTGCTCAAATTGTGATATGGATTTGATAGGTCTTTGATCATAGAACAGCATGCCGTTTGTGGTTTTTGATTTGGTTGAGAATTGTGAGAGAAATCTTGATTTGAACATTTGATGTGAAACCTATCTTTGATCGATTTGCTTAGCACAGTTAGGGTTAGGTCAAAATAATTGTATATTCGTGATGTGCATGCTTAGACGGTTCTAATGGTGTATGGTTTGTAGCATTTGGTTAAAAAATGTTCATGGCCAATTTTCTGGAAATTCGTTGTGGTTCTTGAGCAAGAACACTCTACAGCATGTGTTTGATCCGCTTGTGTCAATTTCCTTTTCAAATTTGTGTTACCCGCACGTATTGACCAATGGAAGAGCGCCACTGCTTTAAGCGAAACGACCGTGTTTTGGTCGTGTGGCTCAAAATTACGCAAATGCCATTTTCAGTTTATTAAATCATTTCATTTTCATTTCTTTTTCAATTTCATTTCACTTTGATACATGATCTTCAAAAATTCACAGGAGATTCATTTCTTGTCCAAATTTTGTGAGGTTTTTTGCATGATTCTCCTTATGATGTGTAGTTTTTAATGGTGATTTTTATGATTTTTGTGCACGTGTGAAAAAATAAAATGCCTAGGGTTTCATTGAATGTGTTCATTTTGTATATGCTTTGCCATTTCACTCATAAAATGATGATGCTTCCATAGAAGTTCATGAAATTTTTTGTGAGTATTCTGGACTCTTTTCTGGTGATTTTGATGTATAGTTTGCAATTTTTGGATCCCTGGTTGATGAGATATAAATTTTTGATTAGAGGTGTGACAATTTGTGTCACACCAAGCATTGTGAACTTCTTGATTTTATTTGATGTGCTTAGGGATGTTTAATTGAGCCAAAATTTTGCATGATTGAGCATATGTATGTTAAGAACACATGTGAATTTTTCTGGATTTATTGATGAGATTTCCTATTTGATTGGAATTTTTCTCTCTGTTTGGTCATTTGTTGATTTTTTGTGACACATGTTGGCATTTGCTTTGTGAAATTCTGGTCATTAATTGGATGAGTGTGAAATTTGGTATGAGAATTCTAGACACATTATAGATCATTGTGGTTTTGATCCCATTCATTTATCATGTATTGTCACTGTTTTATGATTATTGGAAGTTGATGCTGGTTTTGATGCCTTGTGTTGGCTTGTTTGAAAATGTGTGGACTTTCTGATTTTTATTGACCTACTTCCTCTTGTCCAAATGAGCTGAACTTTGATATGCTATTCATTGAATGTGTTCTGTTTAGACTTGAATTTTTGTGGAATTTATTGAAATGTTTTGGTATGCTTTTGATGATGATCATTCTGTTTGGTCCTTTGAGGTTGTAAATTGCATGTTTGGTGCCTTTTTGTGCATGAAATGATGATAATGAATGATATGAGCATGGGACCAATTGGATTTGTTTCTGAATTGTCTGATTGTGATTTTGGATAATTTTCACTTGTTGTTTTGGATTTTTCATCTCCTTTGGACCCTAGGCTTGGCCTAGTGGTCTAGTTTCTCACTTTTGAGTTTGCTTTTCAGGTTTGAGATGCAAATGCCTTAAGGAGAAAAATGCAAGTTGATTGAATTGGATTTGGTTAATTGTTGTGAACTAACTTGTGTGTTTTGTAGGATACTTGGCTCAATTGAGTTGGTTGTGCTTTGCACATTGCATTGTTTTTGTACATTGTCTGTTGATTTTTATGCTGTTTGTTTTGACTGTGTGATTGGTATACTGACTGTACTTGATTGATTTCAGGTACCATAGTCGCTTTAGTTCTTTAAGAACTTGCTTGCTTGCTTGGTTGTATAAACCAATTGAGGTAGACTCTCTTGTCTCCATGTAGTCTGGAAGACCTGGCCTGTTACTTGGCCAGGCAACTGTCTGAAGTCCTCCTTAAGAGGTGATGTTTGTGATTGTTTAACTTTGTCCCCAAGCAGGTAAAGACCTTGATTAAGGCAATTGGCGGATAAGAGAGATATGCAATCTATCTCCCGCTATTCTGTTGAGTCGTCCCTCTGCTCGCACCGCTGTGTTGATGCATTGGGACAGTAACCCAAGATCTTGTACAAGTGTACAGTTGAGTCAGAGTCTTGAGTGTAGAAGGGTTCCCACTTTCTGAACCCACACTCCTTTGTCTGAAGCTCTCCCTAGACAGGGATAAGAGCTGTGAAGTCTAATCTTCACTCACCTTTCATCTGGCTTCACCCTGACTCTCAATGTCAGGGTTAAGAGCTAACATCACCCTTGTACAGATGACTTGCCTTGGCAGTCTAACCCCTTGTTTGAGCCTCACTTGACTGGATATAGTGTGTGCTATGTGAAATGTTTGCTTTATTTTGCTTATGCTTGCATGCTTTGCTTCTTCCTGGTTAGGATTAGTTTGCTGTTGTGCAAGTAGGTAGAAACCATAACATAGGGCAATGGTGCATGATAACACCTAGGCTCGAGTCCAGCTCCCTAGAAGTGCGTCTCCCTTTGTATCTGGTTAGAATTTCTTTCCCATCCAGGGGAACTACGTCGCCCTGATCCTCATACCAGATGAGGTACGTAGGCAGGAGACCGTGCGAGGTCTCTCCGGGCACCCTTTTTCTTTTTTGTGTGTGTTTGCTTGTTAACCCTCTTGTGTGTCAGGATATGGATGTAAGCCCAGCGATTGGCTGTCCGTATCCTGAGTGTGTTTGTTTGGTTCGGAAGCTGATGTAAGTCCAGCGATTGGCGTTCGGGTTCCATGTTTGCCTGTGTTTGTGTGTGTCTTGTTTGGCGTGCGTGAGCCGAACTACGGCAACTCTGATTCTCGTTCCAGACGAGATACGTAGGCATAGGATGCGATATCCTAGCGAGCCCTCTTCCCCTCTTCTCTCACCTGTGTTTCTTGTGTGTGTGATGTTTGTTTTAGCAACCTTTTCTTTCTTTTAGAGCGTGGATCCCGTCGAGTACGACGGACGTGAGGGGTGCTAATACCTTCCTCTTGCGTAACCGACTCCCGATCCCATTCTCTTTGGTCGCGAGACCATGCTTTTTCCAGGTTTACTCTGAGCGTTTCCTTTCCCTCTTTGGGATAAATAACGCACGGTGGCGGCTCTGTGTTGTTTTTGTTTCAGCCCGCCGGTTGTTTTTCGCGGATGCGACAGCTGGCGACTCTGCTGGGGATTTCTCAGATGTTGACCTGTGCTGGTCCATCTCCCCTAAGCGAGTCTCTCCTAGCGTTCTAGGATAGTTTAGGTTTCTTGTGCTTTATTTATTGCATTTATTATTCTGACTGTGTATATATTTGCATAAATATTTGCATGCATCATACTATCATGTTGCCGTCCTCTGTGCAGGTGGTTCCGTTGTTTTGGGGTGGGTGTTCTGAGTGGGGCTAAAACCCAGGCCCGAGTATACACCTAGGATTAGTGTGGTCTCATGTTGCCTCCTTCATGTTAGGTCAACATGTGCTTGGCAATGTGATGTACCACAAGCCGGACGAGGTTCATTTGATAGTGCTCTTCCTTTGTGGGGTACTCCACTCTGGTTGAGTCACTTCATCTGAGCTATTGACTTCGGTGACCGATCATTTCCCGGATCTTTGGTTTAGACGATCTCAGGAGAACTACAATGGGACACCCGAAAGGGCAAACCCATTGAGTATCTTTGCCCGATTGTCGAGGCTATTATCCGCCTTAGGGTGACCTGATTAGAATTTACCTGTGAGGGGAGGGTGATTCTTACAAATGCATGTTCATATGGTGACTTTGATGGTGACTATTGGTTCCGTTGATCAGAGTCCTATTTATAAGTCGGATTTATGGCCATTTATTTATAAGACGCCGGAGTGCTGTCCGAGTTATTTATCAGTGGGGATCCGTTTATTTCAGGATTCCCCGGGCCGATTCAGAGATTGTTGTGATTATCTGCTCAGAGATTGTCTGATGATGATGGTGATGTACCTTTCAGTTCCGTTTATTTCGGAACCCCCAAGTCGGATTTGCGGTTACAGTACCTCAGATGGTTGTGATCAGTTCAGAGGCCGTAACTCAGTACAGTAAATGATCAGATGACTTGGAGGATGGCACAGTGCATTGTATTCACGCATCAGCATCATCCACATTTTGCATTCATCTGCATCGAACCTATGTCTAGTCATATGGGGAGAATTATTGATTGAGATTCTGGTTGAGAGACATCATGAATTTCAGAATGTGGATGTCAAAATATTATTTGTCTCGATGAAACCAGAATCGAAAGACAGAAGCTTCCTCGTATGGATAGACGTTGCATTCATGCATATTAACCTGTTTGCTGTTTTGCAGGTGTCGGGTTTTAACGTGCTTGATTGTTTCAGGAATCATTGCTCGAGCGCGCAGAGTTATACCCTTGCACACAACACGTCCGCATCGATACTTCACTAGGCGCAACACTCCAGGAATGATGAATCTTCCCAACGCCGACCTTCTCGACCTGAAAGAGAAGATGGGTGATATGTTCAACATCATGCAAGGGCTCGCCGTGGGGCAGAAAGCGATCGTTGAGAGGTTGGAGAGGATTGAACAGTGGCTGAGAATGGGGGAAATCCAAGGAGATGCTCTGTCATCGGGAGTAAAGAAGCCCTCCGGCAGTATTCAGCACAAGAAGGAGGATGAATCAAGCGAGGTGCATGCCAAGAGGGGTAAAGATCGTTATCACCCGTATGCTGCCACATCGACTATTCCTGCTGGTAATCAATCGGTACAGCAGCAACATCAGCCACCTCCACAAAGAACACAGAGAGCTGGGTACCAAGTGAGAAGAAGGACGACAGATCGTCATTTCGATAAGCCGCCCGTGACTTATGCCTCTCTGTTTAAAAGGTTGATGGATCTCGGGTTGGTGCAGCCAAGGACATTGGTTCCAGGGAAACCGGATCAGAGGGTTGCCGGTTACGATGAGAATGTCAGGTGCGAGTTCCATGCTGGTGCACCCGGACATCACATTGAGGATTGCAAAGCTTTTAAGCATGTCGTTCAAGATTTGGTGGATTTTAAAGCCATCAATTTTGATCGGATGACGGATGTTAATACTAACCCTGTGCCGATGCATGGCCCTATGGGGGTGAATGTGATGTCCAAAGACAAGAGGAAAATGGATGAAACGAACGGGGACCAGTTGAAGATTCCAATGTCTGTGGTTCAGAAGCGTCTGCCGAAGAGTGGGGCTTTCCCTGGTGTTGATAACTGTTGTGCGGCTGTCGCCACAAAGGGGCGTACAATGATGAGGGAAACAATCCAGAGAATGATGAAAGTAGAAATGGACGATGTAAGATGTAAAGCACCCAGGCTGGCAGTTGAAACCGTCCAGGTGGAGAATGCCATTATTGCTGGGAAAGAGGAAAAGCCGTCCATTTCTTCTTATAAACAGGCTGTGGAAGTGGTGAGAAATGGAGGGATCCCAGGCTGGGGAAAAATCATCGACATCGTGGTAAAGGCGGATATGTTTGGGGTTGGCTATCAGGAAGGCCAAGACTCGTCTGAGCGAAACAGAGGTCGCCGTCCATCGTTCACATTTATCAGTGCTGGAATGCTAGATCCAGTTCACGCCGGTGCGGCGAGTGAAGAAACTGACAGTGACTGGGAGATTGATCAATGGATAAAATCGTGCGTACCAGGAAGCTGGAAGGCCTAACAGATCAGCACTGTCACTCATTCGGAAGAGTAATATTTTCTGTTTTTGATTTTATCTGCATGAAAGCCTTGCGTGTTGCCCGACACTTAATGGTTCATTGTAAGGGCCACCTCATGTTTCATTTTGCAACATTTCGCATCATAAATAAATGGATGTTTTTCAATTAAAAGCGGTGTTCCCTGTTTTTCATTTATTTTTGCAGTTTAAAAACAAATAAAAATGGCAATGTTTGTTTTCATTTTTTCCTATTTTGATTTGTCTCGTTCCGACTTCGAAACAATATTCTCCGGATCTCATTGACAACAATCCTGTTACACCTCTGTATGACTTCGACAATCCAATCTATCATGCTGAAGAAGAAGACGAAGAAGATTGTGAACTGCCAGGGGAATTAGCCAGGTTGTTGAAACAAGAGGAGAAGGTGATTCAGCCGCATGAAGAGCATATTGAAACGGTGAATCTGGGTACCGACGAGGTCAAGAAAGAGGTGAAAATCGGGGCTGCTTTGGAGGAAAGTGTCAAAAGCAGAATGGTAGCATTGTTAAAAGAGTATGTCGACATCTTTGCCTGGTCTTATCAAGATATGCCAGGGTTGGATACCGATATTGTTATGCACAAGCTACCGTTGAGAGCAGATTGTCCTCCAGTGAAACAGAAATTGCGCAGAACTCGACCTGATATGGCAATGAAAATTAAAGAGGAAGTACAGAAGCAGTGGGATGCTGGTTTCCTTGCTGTCACTAATTATCCGCCGTGGGTCGCGAACATTGTGCCAGTCCCGAAGAAAGATGGGAAGGTGAGAATGTGTGTGGACTACCGAGATCTGAATAGAGCTAGTCCGAAAGATGATTTTCCATTACCTCACATTGATGTGTTGGTAGACAATACAGCTCAATTCTCGGTGTTTTCCTTCATGGATGGCTTTTCTGGCTATAATCAAATCAAAATGTCGCCAGATGATATGGAGAAAACAACGTTCATTACACCGTGGGGCACCTTTTGTTACAAGGTGATGCCATTCGGTCTCAAGAACGCCGGTGCTACTTATCAGAGGGCCATGGTGACTTTGTTTCATGATATGATTCATCATGAAATTGAATGCTATGTTGATGACATGATAGCAAAGTCCCAAACAGAAGAGGGGCATTTGGTAGATCTGGCCAAGTTGTTCGACCGGTTGAGACAGTTCAGACTGAGGTTGAATCCGAATAAGTGCACTTTCGGAGTGCGGTCCGGTAAATTGCTGGGGTTCATTGTAAGTGAGAAAGGAATCGAGGTTGATCCTGCGAAAGTAAAAGCAATAAGAGAAATGCCTGAACCGAGAACAGAGAAGGAGGTTCGTGGTTTCTTAGGTAGATTGAACTACATTTCACGGTTCATATCTCATCTAACAGCCACGTGTGAACCAATATTCAAGTTGTTGAGAAAAGATCAAACGGTCAGGTGGAATAATGATTGCCAAGCGGCATTTGAAAAGATAAAAGAGTATTTGCAGGAGCCTCCGATTCTGATGCCTCCTGTAGAGGGAAGACCGTTAATTCTGTACTTGACGGTCCTCGAGGGGTCTATGGGGTGTGTACTGGGGCAGCATGACGAGTCTGGTCGAAAAGAGCATGCCATATACTACCTTAGCAAAAAGTTTACCGACTGTGAAACAAGATATTCACTGCTCGAGAAAACTTGTTGTGCTTTGGTCTGGGCTGCTCGCCGACTGAGGCAGTACATGCTGGTCCATACCACTTTGTTGATTTCCAAGATGGATCCAATCAAGTACATTTTTGAGAAGCCAGCATTGACCGGACGGGTTGCGAGGTGGCAAATGATTTTGACAGAATATGATATACAATATACCTCTCAGAAAGCAATCAAGGGGAGTGTATTGTCTGATTACCTTGCCCAGCAACCCATTGATGATTATCAACCGATGAAGTTTGAATTCCCTGATGAGGACATCATGTTTCTCAAATCGAAAGATTGTGAGGAACCAATCCCGGAGGAGGGGCCTGACCCTGAATCCGAATGGATTTTGATGTTTGATGGGGCCGTTAACGTGAATGGAATCGGTGTTGGTGCTGTTTTGGTTACGCCGAAAGGATCCCATATTCCTTTTGCTGCCCGACTAACATTTGAGTGCACCAACAACGTGGCTGAATATGAAGCTTGTATATTGGGGATTGAAGAGGCGATTGATTTGAGGATCAAGAACCTTGTCATATATGGAGATTCAGCTCTGGTTGTAAATCAGGTTAACGGAAAATGGTATACGCATCAGTCTCATTTAGTTCCATACCGGGATTATACGAGGAGATTGTTGACGTTTTTCACCAAGGTGAAGATGCATCATGTGCCTAGAGAGGAGAATCCTTTGGCAGATGCTTTGGCTACGTTGGCTGCCTTGATTAAGGTGCAATGGTGGAATCAGTTCCCCAGTGTTGAAGTAGGTCATCTGGATAGACTGGCTTATGTGTTTGCTGTTGATACAGCACTGGATGATGAGAAGCCGTGGTATTACGATATCAAACGCTATCTGGAGACGCAAGAGTATCCTGAGGGAGCATCGAAGAAGGACCGAAAGACTCTGCGGAGGTTGGCCATGGTGTTCTACTTGAATAAGGATGGGGTTCTGTATAAGAGGAATTTTGATTGGGTCTTGCTCAGATGTGTTGATGATAAAGAAGCAAGCCAATTGATGAAAGAGGTTCACGAAGGGTCGTTCGGTACCCATGCCAGTGGGAATGCAATGGTGAAAAAGCTGCTGAGGGCAGGTTATTATTGGATGACAATGGAGGCCCAATGTTTCAATTTCGTGCGGAAGTGTCATAAATGCCAGATTTATGCTGACAAGGTGCACGTGCCTCCAAATCCGTTGAGCTTAATGTCGTCTCCATGGCCGTTTGCTATGTGGGGCATTGATATGATCGGGAAGATTGAGCCTACGGCTTCGAATGGGCACAGATTCATATTAGTGGCCATTGACTACTTCACCAAATGGGTGAAAGCAGCCTCTTATACGAACGTGACGAAGCAGGTCGTTGCCAGGTTTCTCAAGAGAGACATCATTTGCAGATATGGGGTTCCCGAGAGAATCATTACTGATAATGGTTCTAATTTGAACAATAAGATGATGGCAGAACTGTGCCGGGAATTCAAGATTGAACATCACAATTCTTCTCCCTATCGTCCGAAGATGAATGGGGCGGTTGAGGCAGCCAATAAGAATATAAAGAAGATTGTGCAAAAGATGGTGGTGACCTACAAAGACTGGCATGAGATGCTGCCGTTTGCATTACATGGGTATCGAACGTCGGTGCGTACATCTACTAGGGCAACGCCTTTCTCATTGGTATATGGAATGGAAGCCGTATTACCGGTTGAGGTTCAGATTCCCTCGTTGAGAGTCCTGATGGACGTGAAGTTGCAAGAGGCTGAATGGGTAAGGACCCGGTACGAAGAGTTGAGCCTGATCGAAGAAAAGAGGCTGGCGGCCATCTGTCATGGGCAGTTGTACCAGCAGAGGATGAAGCGTGCTTTTGACAGAAAGGTACGACCTCGGGTGTATCACGTGGGTGATATGGTGCTGAAAAGGATCCTTCCTCCTCAAAACGATCGTAGGGGCAAATGGACACCTAATTATGAAGGTCCATTCGTGGTCGAGAAGGTCTTCTCTGACGGAGCCTTGTTGCTGACGACCATGGATGGCGAGGATTTTCCATCCCCTGTGAATGCAGACGTAGTTAAAAAATACTTCGTGTAAATTGACCCGCTGGACGAAAAGAATAAAATAGTCCAGGCAAAAATGGGCATCCCAGCGAACCAAAAAACAGAAAGAAATGGTTCGGGCAAAAATTAGGGATAAAAAGAAAAAAGTACACCCGACAAGTCGAAAACCTGAAAAGGCGACTTGGGCAAAAAAGGGTATCCCGGTGGACTGAAAACCCGAAAGGGCGGTCCAGGCAAAAGAGGGATTGAAACGAACAACTGCGTCAGGCATGATCGGTTGCGCTTTGGTTAAGGCATCATGGATAATACCCGGTAGGGAGCAATCAGAATCGTCTTATTCAGAAGGCAGAAAGCACGGAGAGTCTGAGGACATATGGGGTGTAACCGAGTTGGAACTCGATGAGATCGCAGTTTCACATTGCCATTAGGATAGATTTTTCCTTTTGTGCGCAATTACCTCTTTTCAGGAATTGCTTCCTTTGTATTGCTCAGTTTGAGCCACACTTTTCCAATCAATAAAATGCATATTCAGTCAAATAATTTTGTTTTTGTTTTTCATTACCGCTTTGATTGCGAAAACATCCGATTATTTTGATAAAGAATTTTGCATTTTAAGACATATAGGTCCCTTCCAATGCATGTTTGTAAGATTGAAAGCTTGAAATCTTATTCGGAAGGTTGAGTGACCCAAGTGTTGAAATCTTCACACGCCTGGGGCATGGTTTTATCTAACGATCTCTTTTGCAGGTACTGTTAGATATTTTTCACTCACTTGCAGGTTGTGATGCGGAAGCTTTTGACAAAACAAATCCCCGTGGAGTCTGATCAGGGATGAATGAATAGGAGGGCGGTGAAAAGACGACGAGACGTACGGCGATCCTTGGAATTAATCAAGAAGACTCTTCAAAGTCGGAAGATTGAGAAGTTTGTGTAAATCCCAGGGGTTCGCTTTCCGTCGAGTACGGAGCGGTTTGGAATACAAGATGATGGAGCAGAAAAGTCCAGATGAGTCTGGGAGTTCTCAAAAGTGGAAAGCTGATATTGGAATTGGATATTGAATACCATGGTTCGACGAGTCGTCGGGTGTTCAGTACCAGATTTTCCTCATCTCTCCAAGCAGAGTCGTGAGGGCTACTTCCCCCAGCAGATTCAAGGTATGTGGATTCCCTAGCAGGGTCAGGATGGTTATTCCCAGCAGGTTTCAGATCAATATTCCCCAGTCGCCAGGCCTGAAGGTGGCAGTTTCCCCAGCGGAAGTATCTGTGTGTGGTGGTTTCCCAAGCGGAGTCGGGATTGATATCCCCAGCTAGTCGAGACTGGTGTATCCCCACAGAGTGCGTTGGTGATTTCTTCCCCAGCAATTCCCCAAGCGGATCGGGTGCAAAGGAGGTATTCCCCAGCAAGGGATGCCTATTCCCAGCAGCAGCGATGTTCCCCAGCAGGGTGGAGATCGGAGTGTTGACGAGTTCCTCGGCAGAGTGTCTCGAGCTCCCCAGAAGAGTCCCTCGAGGGGGATGCTTTTTATACATGCATCATGTAAATAGCATAGCATATTGCATAATAAATCGCGTAGCATTTCCATAATTATGGAGCATTACGCAGAAAAATCAATCATGCATCATATTGCAAGCATAGGCTAGTCTCAAACCGTGGTTACTGTTTGAGAGGTGGTTTTGCCCGAAGGCGAAGGTGTTACTCCGAGGAGTTTAGCATCGTGATTTCGAATCAAAGGTACTCCCCAGTAGTGCGATACTGGAGGAAGTTTCTGTCAGGCAAGACAGCAGTCGGTAGATGTTACTCTGAGGAGTTTAACATCGTGGTGATTGTATCAGCAATGTTCTCCAGTAGTGCGATACTGGAGAAACTTTTCCGTCGGACAGAGATGGGAAGGTTACGCGATCAGCGCGATTCAAGCCGTGGATACCGCTTGAGATTTGGTTTCACCGGATGGTGAAGATGTTACTCGGATGAGTTTAACATCGTTACGCGATCAGCGCGACTATCGGGGTTCAATCGGAGAAAAGGAAATGTTGAGGCATTTTCTGGGGTTCAAATGGAGATTGGAGTTGAAGATTATATCTGGGATGAGGTCCTCAGGATTATCTTCTGTTCATGTGTCACCTTAGACTTTGGCTGAGGCCAATAGAGGTCGTTATGGGTGTCTTCTGAGGAAGAGATGCACATGTTACCTTCCTTTTGTGAAGGTGTACCCTCTGATATGTCGCCCTCAGAGTGGTGTTTGGTGTTATTTCCGACGTTGCCAGCGGAATTATCACAAGAAACTGGAGAGCGGGGTTCAAACGGAGAAAAGGAAATGTTGAGGCATTTTCTGGAGATCGGGGTTCAAATGGAGAAAAGGAGACACGAGGTGTTTTCTGGAGAACGGGGTTCACAATGGCGATCGCAAGTTATCGTCAGGCGACTGGGGTTCAAACGGAGGATGGGGTTCATTATTTTGGCAGACAAGATGTCGGGGTTCAAATACAGTGATCCGGGATCATTTGCGCGAAAGAAAGTTTCGGGGTTCAAGAAAAAGTGAAAAAAGAAGAGAAAGATAATAATCCCCAGCGGATGTGTGGTGTTCAGGCCATGGTTATCCCTGTGTTACCATTTATTTTGGTATCCAGGTCGACGTTTCTGTTTCGGTGATCAGGCCGACTTTTCTCCGTTCCAGACGGATTCTTCTTCAAGACTGTTTCTTTGCCGATGCTGACAGGCATTGTTAATTATTTTCCCATCAGAGTGCAAATTGTTCGTCTGTTCTTGGTATTCAATCACTCTTCACCCTGATCATCTGAAAGCCGAGGCTATTCATATCGACAGGTTCACAGTGGATTGAATAGGGGCAGCTGTAACACCTCAAAATTTGCCCTCCTCTCTTGGGACTAGCTTAACATATTGCATATCATTTTTTAGGTCATTTAGCATTGCATATTGCATATCATGTGGCTACATTGTGCAAGTCATCCTCTAGGTCTTGATCAGAAGATAAGAGGTTGGGATTCAAGCCTGAGGGTTTATGGATTGATCAGTAATCATCTGAGGATGTGTGGTATAAATTAGGGTTTCATGTTCTTCAAGGAGATTGAGCTTGATCTTGGTTGAAATGGTACATCATCATCATCATGGTCTTGATATCATCCAAGAGATTGATCAGATACATTGAGATTAGGGTTTTGACCTCTGGTCAACCCTAATCAGTCTAATCATCTGCATTGGGCCAATCAGGGCATGGCAAGGAGGTGGGGTCTACAATGGATATGGGGATCATTTCATGATTATTTTGAGCTTATGGAAGCTAGGGTTTCATCATTGAGCCATTTCATCAGGAGTTAGAGGCTCAACTTGATCAGTGCACAGCCAAATTCATCTATCAGTCAGAAAAGTCAATTGTGGTCAACTGTGCCTGAATTGATGGATTTGGAGGTGGGAGAGAGTTGGATACACTTCATTCATGTTGAAACAAGTTTCATTTGACATTCCAAAGATCAAGAATGAAGAAAATAAAATCAGATGGAAAGTTTCCAAAAATGGCAAGTGACTTGTAATTGAAAGTTTCCAAAAATGGAAAGTTTTTCACCACAAAATTACATGTCCAAAAATGCTTCAAATGAAATTTTGTTCAACATGAAAGTTGTAGATCTTGCTCTCACCTTTCCAAAAAGTCCAAGAACTTGAATTTCTCATGAATGGTTAGCAAGATATGATCCAATCATTTTCCAAAAATGCCTAAATTCAAAGTGGCATAACTTTCACATGGAATGGCCAAATTGAGTGATCTTTCTTTGAGCAAACCCCATTTCACATGTACTTTCATGATGCATCATCAAATTTCATCAAAAATCATCATGGCAAAATGGCATTTTTCAAGTGAATTCATTTGCATTTTTAGCATGAAATGGTGATTTTGAGAATTACTTGGTTTTTGCATACAAGGCCTTTTCATACACATCACAAATGATATTTAGAACTTGCTCCAGCTGGTTTTTGCTGTCATATTGGCCTCATTGTGAAAAGGCTATTTTGGACTTTCACTTGAAATTGCATTAGCACTAATACACTTGATTTTTGCTAATTGTGATTAACAAGTGGATTAAGCATTGGTATATAACATTAATCATAACAGAAATCATAATGACATTTTCATTCTCCAAGATCTAACAACTTTTCCCTCCAAATTCTCTCAAAATTCTTCAAAGCTTCTTCAACATTTTTCATCATTTCTCCAAGAGTTCTTCATCAATCTTGTTCGTTCTTCTTGGATCTACACTCCATAAGCCTTGGTGCACATCTGTTTCAACAAATTCGTGGCCAAAGAGTGAAGAACTTGGACTGTTGAAAGCTTGATCTACCATGGCAAAGTGAAGAATCTTGCAACTGGAGCATTGTTGAGCTAAGGCATGTACTCCATTCACCTTCCTCATCATTGTACTTCATCTGTTTTGGCTTTGCACGCGTGGAAACATCCAGATTCATCACTGCTTCATCCATAAGGTATTTTTTCGAATGCCTTAATTGCTCAAATTGTGATATGGATTTGATAGGTCTTTGATCATAGAACAGCATGCTGCTTGTGGTTTTTGATTTGGTTGAGAATTGTGAGAGAAATCTTGATTTGAACATTTGATGTGAAACCTATCTTTGATCGATTTGCTTAGCACAGTTAGGGTTAGGTCAAAATAATTGTATATTCGTGATGTGCATGCTTAGACGGTTCTAATGGTGTATGGTTTGTAGCATTTGGTTAAAAAATGTTCATGGCCAATTTTCTGGAAATTCGTTGTGGTTCTTGAGCAAGAACACTCTACAGCATGTGTTTGATCCGCTTGTGTCAATTTCCTTTTCAAATTTGTGTTACCCACGCGTATTGACCAATGGAAGAGCGCCACTGCTTTAAGTGAAACGACCGTGTTTTGGTCGTGTGGCTCAAAATTACGCAAATGCCATTTTCAGTTTATTAAATCATTTCATTTTCATTTCTTTTTCAATTTCATTTCACTTTGATACATGATCTTCAAAAATTCACAGGAGATTCATTTTTTGTCCAAATTTTGTGAGGTTTTTTGCATGATTCTCCTTATGATGTGTAGTTTTTAATGGTGATTTTTATGATTTTTGTGCACGTGTGAAAAAATAAAATGCCTAGGGTTTCATTGAATGTGTTCATTTTGTATATGCTTTGCCATTTCACTCATAAAATGATGATGCTTCCATAGAAATTCATGAAATTTTTTGTGCGTATTCTGGACTCTTTGCTGGTGATTTTGATGTATAGTTTGCAATTTTTGGATCCCTGGTTGATGAGATATAAATTTTTGATTAGAGGTGTGACAATTTGTGTCACACCAAGCATTGTGAACTTCTTGATTTTATTTTATGTGCTTAGGGATGTTTAATTGAGCCAAAATTTTGCATGATTGAGAATATGTATGTTAAGAACACATGTGAATATTTCTGGATTTATTGATGACATTTCCTATTTGATTGGAATTTTTCTCTCTGTTTGGTCATTTGTTGATTTTTTGTGACACATGTTGGCATTTGCTTTGTGAAATTCTGGTCATTAATTGGATGAGTGTGAAATTTGGTATGAGAATTCTAGACACATTATAGATCATTGTGGTTTTGATCCCATTCATTTATCATGTATTGTCACTGTTTTATGATTATTGGAAGTTGATGCTGGTTTTGATGCCTTGTGTTGGCTTGTTTGAAAATGTGTGGACTTTCTGATTTTTATTGACCTACTTCCTCTTGTCCAAATGAGCTGAAATTTGATATGCTATTCATTGAATGTGTTCTGTTTAGACTTGAATTTTTGTGGAATTTATTGAAATGTTTTGGTATGCTTTTGATGATGATCATTCTGTTTGGTCCTTTGAGGTTGTAAATTGCATGTTTGGTGCCTTTTTGTGCATGAAATGATGATAATGAATGATATGAGCATGGGACCAATTGGATTTGTTTCTGAATTGTTTGATTGTGATTTTGGATAATTTTCACTTGTTGTTTTGGATTTTTCATCTCCTTTGGACCCTAGGCTTGGCCTAGTGGTCTAGTTTCTCACTTTTGAGTTTGCTTTTCAGGTTTGAGATGCAAATGCCTTAAGGAGAAAAATGCAAGTTGATTGAATTGGATTTGGTTAATTGTTGTGAACTAACTTGTGTGTTTTGTAGGATGCTTGGCTCAATTGAGTTGGTTGTGCTTTGCACATTGCATTGTTTTTGTACATTGTCTGTTGATTTTTATGCTGTTTGTTTTGACTGTGTGATTGGTATACTGACTGTACTTGATTGATTTCAGGTACCATAGTCGCTTTAGTTCTTTAAGAACTTGCTTGCTTGGTTGGTTGTATAAACCAATTGAGGTAGACTCTCTTGTCTCCATGTAGTCTGGAAGACCTGGCCTGTTACTTGGCCAGGCAACTGTCTGAAGTCCTCCTTAAGAGGCGATGTTTGTGATTGTTTAACTTTGTCCCCAAGCAGGTAAAGACCTTGATTAAGGCAATTGGCGGATAAGAGAGATATGCAATCTATCTCCCGCTATTCTGTTGAGTCGTCCCTCTGCTCGCACCGCTGTGTTGATGCATTGGGACAGTAACCCAAGATCTTGTACAAGTGTACAGTTGAGTCAGAGTCTTGAGTGTAGAAGGGTTCCCACTTTCTGAACCCACACTCCTTTGTCTGAAGCTCTCCCTGGACAGGGATAAGAGCTGTGAAGTCTAATCTTCACTCACCTTTCATCTGGCTTCACCCTGACTCTCAATGTCAGGGTTAAGAGCTAACACCACCCTTGTACAGATGACTTGCCTTGGCAGTCTAACCCCTTGTTTGAGCCTCACTTGACTGGATATAGTGTGTGCTATGTGAAATGTTTGCTTTATTTTGCTTATGCTTGCATGCTTTGCTTCTTCCTGGTTAGGATTAGCTTGCTGTTGTGCAAGTAGGTAGAAACCATAACATAGGGCAATGATGCATGATAACACCTAGGCTCGAGTCCAGCTCCCTAGAAGTGCGTCTCCCTTTGTATCTGGTTAGAATTTCTTTCCCATCCAGGGGAACTACGTCGCCCTGATCCTCATACCAGATGAGGTACGTAGGCAGGAGACCGTGCGAGGTCTCTCCGGGCACCCTTTTTCTTTTTTGTGTGTGTTTGCTTGTTAACCCTCTTGTGTGTCTGATCGCTCGACTGGGTGAGTCGAGAATGGGATACAAACTGCAAGTGCACAGTTCTATCGCGTAGTTTTAAAAGATATCGATCCCACAGGGACTTATGAATCGATATACCGTTATCTAAGGTTACTACGTAAATCTAAGGTGAAAATGTTTGATTGTTTGGGGAAAAACTAAGAGCTAAACTAATATCTAGATTAAATATTAATGAAACAATTATCGGTATGTAGTTCGTCAAAACTAGGGAATCAAGTCTTTGTCGGTTTCTTGGTTTTAAAATGAATCGTTTCGGTTAACTTTATTGGTTAAAGGTTTTATCTCAAACTCTCGCTCTGTTGAATAAACCATGATTTTATATTAATGTAGCTGTCACTTATAATTAAGTCAAAAACCATATTTTGAAAACAATAAAGTTGCAGAAACTCCTTTTAAGAAAATACTGACCGTTTTAAACACCCTTATCTCAAACTCTCGCTCTGTTGACTTAGGTTATATAATCAAATCCAAATGCTTAACTCTCGTCCTCACATTCAATCTTTAAAAATACTTTTTGGAAAAGGTCAGAATTTAATTAACTCTAAAACTTGCTCTCGCCCTGATCTAGAATTAATGCCTAACTTACACTGTCCAGTTAAAATCTCAAACTCTCGCTCTATTGATTTTAACTTCTTTATGTCTTTTACTTTTGTAAAAAATCTTGTTATTAAACCTGTAAGTTGAGACCGTAAAAAGATTGATTTTGATTTTAAGTTTAGATAGACCGACTCAGTCTTGATCCCTTATTCTGCTTACTTTACATACCGATACCTAGGCAAATTAGCCAGACATGCTAAATAAATAAGAATTTATATCATGCATAAACAGACTCATTCCAGGCAGATAATATAGATAAATAATAAAACAAAATATTAAATAATGATTAAAGAACCTGAATGCGTAATACAATAGTCTTGAACACTCCACCACAAGCCGGTAGGATTTGTTCTTGGATTCTTCAATTAAACAGTAAATTAAATCAAGGAAATAAAACTGGAATATAACGTAAGGTTAAATCCGGTATAAAGTTGCACAATAGTTTCCGGTGTAGAAACTATTATGCGAAAAATATCTAAAAGCTAAAACGGGAAAGGTAAATTTGCAAGGGAAAAAGAATGTAAAGCTTGCAAAAGAAATAAATAAAATAAACAATGCTGGAAAAGAAAAATAAGCAAAAGCTAAAACAGGAGGTTTGAAAAGCTTCGGCAGAGTAGACGGCAAAAGAGGGGAGAGGAAGCGGGACCCTTTTAGGTTTCTAATGTAGCTATTTATAGTAGTGCTTCTAACTGCTTTTTGTTTCCCACGAGTCTTCAGCATGGCTAAATACACGGCGTGGGCATAGGACACGAACTCTCTCAACGTCTCTTCAATTCTTCTGAGGGCGTGACTTGCGCCAAAAAGCTAGTGGAATGGTGTGACGCTCGTCACACCATGTGTGACGCTCGTCACAGGGGTGCTTTTAGTGTGACGCTCGTCACAACCCTTGTGACGCCCGTCACAGGCACAACGTGCGCTTTCTTTGGGCTGGGCTTGGTCTTTGATATTTGTTTCCTTTTTACTCCTTTCTACACCTCCTTTTCTTCCCTTTTTCACTTTTGCTTCAAAATGGATACCTGACATAAATAGCAAGGAAATACTGCATAATATCTGATAAAATGAGATAAACTAAAGTAAATGATAATATAATCTAATTGAATTAAGTCTTAAAATGTGATATAATTTCGTGTTATCAGTGTCAGGATATGGATGTAAGCCCAGCGATTGGCTGTCCGTATCCTGAGTGTGTTTGTTTGGTTCGGAAGCCGATGTAAGTCCAGCGATTGGCGTTCGGGTTCAATGTTTGCCTGTGTTTGTGTGTGTCTTGTTTGGCGTGCGTGAGCCGAACTACGGCAACTCTGATTCTCGTTCCAGACGAGATACGTAGGCATAGGATGCGATATCCTAGCGAGCCCTCTTCCCCTCTTCTCTCACCTGTGTTTCTTGTGTGTGTGATGTTTGTTTTAGCAACCTTTTCTTTCTTTTAGAGCGTGGATCCCGTCGAGTACGACGGACGTGAGGGGTGCTAATACCTTCCTCTTGCGTAACCGACTCCCGATCCCATTCTCTTTGGTCGCGAGACCATGCTTTTTCCAGGTTTACTTTGAGCGTTTCCTTTCCCTCTTTGGGATAAATAACGCACAGTGGCGGCTCTGTGTTGTTTTTGTTTCAGCCCGCCGGTTGTTTTTCGCGGATGCGACAGTAGCCACTTTGCGCATTTCCCCCGCAATAATGGATGCCACATCTATAGATTTACCAATAATGATGTAGTACAATAGGCATCCTACATCCAATGGAATGGTGGTGCTATGGCTCCTTGGTCGGATATTATTCAATAGCAGCACTAAATATGCCCTTGCCTCCAAGTTCAAACTTTCTCTCTTCCATGACTTTGGGAATCCCTGATCATTTAAATCATAAGTCCTTCCTTCAAGGCATAGGTGAGCTCTCACGGTAGGAAGGTCCCAATCGTTGGCCATTTCTTTGGCACGGTACTCGCACCGTCCATTCTCCGCCAAGATGAGAGGATTACCTAAATACGCGTTGATCGCGTCTCTACTGAAGGAAATGGTCTTTCCCCTCACTCTTGTCGGATAGTGAAATGCCACTCCCTCTTCCAGCTGAAGAGCATTGGCGTAGAACTCACGCACAATGTCATAATTTATTTCCGGCTCCGGTTCACAGATCTTATTCCATTTTCTTCTTTCAAAATTCGACACCAACTTCCTATAAGTTCCACCCGACGACAAGCGGATGAATCTTCCGGTTGAATGGTTCGTTTGATCAATTTGTCGAATCTCTCTTCATGCTCATTGCTTGTGAATCGTCGCACGGAACGAGAAGGACCGGAACCCGTGGTTTTTGTTCGTTTTGACATCTGCAACAAAAATCAGAACAACCACACAACAACCATAAGAGAAGTTAGCATTCAAAAGCATAAATCATGAAACTTGAATTTCCCAGTTCGCGGCGCGAACCCTGCGAACCAGGAAAATTACAGGTGCCTTCTAGGGTTCCTACTGCTTACACCTTTCAACAATCACAACCACGATCCCTAACTCAATCCTAATTTGAATCCTCTATAGACATGCAAGGTTATTTTCAGCATCTATTTCAAATTTTAGCAAAACCCTATTTCACCTAAATGAGGAACAAAAAGGAAAGGAAAGAGAGAGTACACATACCTTGTTGAATTTGACTTGGTTCTTGTTGACAACTTAGGATTTTGGAAATGGAGAGGAATGGTTTTGATTTTTGGAAGTGGGTAGTGAGGTTGATGAAGAAAATTTTGAATTTGTGAAAATAGGAGTGAAATGAAAACAACATAAAACAGAACTTAAATGGTTCTGCCATGCTCAGTTCGCGGCGCCACCTGAAGTATTCCATTCAGTTCGCGAGGCGAAAGTTGTTCGCGGGGCGAACTGAAGGAATTTTTGAAAAAATTTGTTGGCAGTGGACAGAACCCAATTTTCACATAAAAAGAAACACAATAGAATACCTTAAAAACTGAATTGACAAAACTAAATGCAAACTTACGACGTTGGGTTGCCTCCCAACAAGCGCTTTGTTTAACGTCGTTTTGAGCTCGACGGTTCAATGATCTTCAGGGTTCGACTTTGTTGAGCAAAATACTCAAGGGCTTTGTTATCTTTAAGAGGTCCTTGATGAACCTTCGATAAAATCCGATACCACCCTTTTTTGGAGCCACTTGCACCAGACTCACCCATTCACTATCGGAGATAGGATAAATCATCTCGGCCTCCAATAGTTTGACAACTTCCTTTCTCACCACTTCTTTCATTGATAGATTTAAGCGTCTTTGAGGTTGTGCAACGGGTTTGAAATTTTCTTCCATCATGATCTTATGCATACAATAGGGCGGACTAATACCCTTTAATTCGGATAATACCCACCTTATTGCACCTTCATTCTTTTTCAGCACTTGTATCAATTTATGCTCCTCTTTTATGGACAAGGTATTGCTAATGATCACCGGTTTAGTACAATCATCACCAGGGAACACATACTTCAAGTGTGAAGGTAGAATTTTCAACTCTAGTTTTGGCTCTTCCACTTTCTTTTTCACATTCAAGTCTTCATTTACCTCTTCATGATAAGCAATCTCTCCACAAGACTCCAATTCATGTAAAATTACTTCAATCTCTTTTTCTTCATTTTCGGTCAAAACGTTGTAAGCTCCGATAAGAGATCTTTCTAACGGATTAAAAACATGAACTTGGTTTGCAACTTCCAACATTTCCTCCTCGGTGGCATCGATTCGGTAGGAATCATGCTTGTCATTAGGATGCTTCATGGCTTCAAAAAGATTGAAAGTTACCTCTTCATCTTGCACTCTTACTTTCATGAGCCCATCATCAATGTCAATCATCATTCGGGCTATTTTCATGAATGGTCTTCCAAGAATTAGAGGAACATCACGATCCTCATCCATGTCCACTATCACAAAATCTACCGGAAACAAGAATTTGTCCACCTTCACTAACATATCTTGAGCAACTCCATATGGTGAAGTGGTAGACTTATCGGCTAGTTGTAACGTCATCCTTGTAGATTTAATTTCAATATTCCCCAATCTTTTAACAACGGACAAGGGGATTAAATTGATGCTAGATCCCAAGTCGATCAAACCATTGCCAATGTAAGTGCCTCCAATGTTTACCGCTAAAACGACTCGGTCCGGATCGGATTCGTTCCTTGGGAGAGTTTTTTGGATTATGGCGCTACAACGTGCATCAAGCAAGATTGTCTCGTCTTCCACATATCTCCTTTTCTTCGTGAGAATATCCTTCATGAACTTTGCATACCTTGGCATTTGCTCTAATGCGTCGGCAAATGGAATATTTATTTGAAGTTGCTTGAATATGTCCATAAACCGTGTATAGTGTCTAGCATTATCTTTCTTTGATGGTGCGTGCGGATAGGGTAGATGTTGAGCTGGAATGACACTCACTCCTTTGTCTCTTTTTTTCTTCTTTCTCGGCTCTGCTTCTCTCTTCTTTTCCACTTCACCTTGCTGCTCTGCTGTCAGTTGCTGGTTCTGCTCTTTTCGCGGCGCGAAGGGAGCTCGCGACGGGAACTGAACAGTTTCTGCCACTTTCTCCTTTCCACAATCCACATCCTCATTTTCATGTACAACATCCATATCATTCTCTCCTGTAATCTCCTCACTTTTTTCACTTGTCAAATCTTTACCGCTTCTAGTAAAAATTGCTTTACAATGCTCCTTTGGATTGGTTTGAGTGTTAGCGGAGAAGGAAGAGCCCGCGTGTTGTTCTGACAATTGCTTAGCAAGTTGGCCTACTTGATTCTCCAAATTCTTGATAGTTGCCTCATTACTCTTTTGGTTAGACATGGAGGCTTGCATGAATTATTAGAGAGTGTCTTCTAGCGTTGAATTTCCTCCTTGCGATTGTTGTCCTTGAGAATTTGGATGTTGATAAGGACTTTGTTGCTGAAAATTTTGGTTGTTGAACCTTGATGGTTGATAACCTTGATTGTTCCTTTGATATGAGTTGTTGTAGGGTGGAGGTTGCCTTTGATAGCCTTGATTTTGGTTGTTCACATAACTCACTTCTTTCAATGGAGGATAATAACCGGTTGGATGATCTCCTTGACATAGTTCACAACATGCTACTTGAGATCCTTGAATTTCCTTCATTTGTTGTGGAAGTTTGGACATTTGTTGAGTGAGCAACTCCACTTGTTGAGAAAGTAGCTTGTTTTGAGCAAGAATGGCATCATTGGTATTTAATTCAAGAACTCCCGGTTTTCATTGTGAAGGACTACGGTCATGTTGACTTTGACGATCATTGAGTGCCATCCGGTCAATAATGACTTTTGCCTCTTCCGCATTCTTTGACATAAGAGAGCCACCCGCGGTAGCATCTAGAAGTGTCTTGTGAGTTGATTGGAGCCCATTTAGAAAAATATGGATTTGAGTGAGTTCATCAAAACCATGGCCTTTGCATTTTCTAAACATTGACTTGAATCTTTCCCAAGCCTCATTTAGAGACTCGTTGCTTCCTTGAGTGAATACCGCAATAGCCGTTTTGGCTTCCATGAATCGGGATTGAGGAAAATATATTTCTAGAAACTTTTCTTCTAACAAATTCCAATCCGTCATCACTCTTGGTGCTTGGTCAAGATACCACTCTTTTGCCTTTCCCACTAAGGAGTGTGGGAACATTCTCTTGAATAATGCTTCTTCGCTCGCTTCCTCTATTCCCGTAGAAGCCGCAATCTCATAGAATTTGATGAGATGGGTATACGGATCTTCATGGTCCATTCCGGTGAATGGATTTGCATAAAGGAGTTGGAGGATTCCGGTCTTCATCTACGTATTTCTTCCACCACGAGCAAATTGGGCATTCCGCCTTGGACTATTTGTGGACATTTCGGTAGGAGTTTCATCTGCCATGTTTCCTTGACGAGTCTCTACAACCACTTCTTCGATTTGAAGAAGTAGATACTTCCTCTCTCCGGTTCCTCTCTTCGGCTAGTTTCCTTCTTCTTCGTGTTTTGCTATTGAGCTTTCGAAGTGTTCTTTCAATTTCGGGATCGAATTGAAATTGCTCCTCGATAGCTTTTCCTCGCATGCACTAGAATCTACAAAACTAACAAACCACGTGAAACACAAGAGTGATAGTAAGTACAAAACTTAGAACAATGAATTATTGCAATGCTTGTAATATCAAACATCAATCCTTGGCAACGACGCCAATTTGTTGAAAAGTATATTTTCGGCAAATATTTTAATATCGTATCCACAGAGATTGGTTGTTATTACCGCCGTTCTATAATCCAAATTGTTATAAGCTCAAAATGTAACCAAGTTGTTTTGTTTGAAAAGTTATCTTTTGAGTAAAATGTCACTAAAACAATAAAATAGTTTTAATCAAATGTAAAAGGCTTGGAAAGATTGGAGTTCACTATTCAAATTGCTTATGATTCCTTATGACAACTATATAGACTTAAGATTATTGATGATATTCAAGTATCCTCTCAATATCATTTATCTCTAAATGATATTGTGATAATCACTATATTAATGGTTAAATGATTTCTCTACCTAACTATCAATATAGCAATCTTTAATGTTTGATACAAAAGAAGAGTAATGTATAAATCTATTTCTACAACTCATTCACTACTTGAAAGTATATTTTAAGTCAAGACTTGAATAATCTTTCTCAACAACTACTCAAATCTAAATATTCAACTTAGGGCAAAAATATCATTCAAACATCAATAACCTTTTGTCATATACAAGAGTCAATTGAAATACATAAACAAATAGGAATATCTACTACCTCCAATCTTGACAAAATGGGGTTTAGCTCCTCATCATCATTTTGGATAGAAAAATGTAATGGCTCCACAATCTCTGTTTTTCTCTTACAATATGTGTATCTAGGAATGAATCTTTTTCTATTTTCCATTCTGTTTTCTTAAAGAGTTGAACCTTTCCTAAAATGTTCATTTTCATCTAAAACTGAAAAGCACTCTAAAACATATACAAAACTGTCACAATACAGCTGGCTTGAAAACAGAACACTTGGCCCAACAAACTGCTTGCTGTTTTCGCAAGGTTCGCGGCGTCATCCCTGGTCGCGGCGCGAACTGAAGCCAATTCAGCTTCCTTTCCTTGCAAGCTTCATGTAATAGTTCTCCCAAGTGTTAGTCTTCCAAATTATGCCTCCAAATTTCCATTGATACTTCTTCCAGATTATACTTATGCACTCCGATGCTCTCTTGTCCAAAAACTCTACAAAACTAACAAATACGTGAAATATCTACTCAAAACAAAATCAATTAAACTTAATTTCATTTATACAAAATTGTAAGAATAAAAGTGTGTAATTAAATCAAAAATTGGTAAAAGGGACCAATAAAATTATATGAAAAGTAGTACTAATTGGTCCCTAACAGTCGTTCATGCAAGGGGAAGGTATTAACACCCCTCACATACATCGTACTCGATGGGAACCACTTGCTTGTATCAATGCGTATGGATGTTGCTTATATGAAAGTTACTTGTTATCGGTGAATGAGATGAATAAGAATAGTATATGAGAGAAAATAAGTTTTAAATTAGTGTGCTCGCCAAGGATTTGGGCCCTTGTGCCTACGTATCCTCATACGTGCAATGAGGAAATCAGAGTTTCGTAGTTTCGCTCACAAACGAAGTATGTGTTTTGTTAGTTTTATAAATAGTGTTGACGTTTACGTGCTACCGTTCACTTTCTTGTATGCTCGAGCATAGGAGTGGGAAGTATTTTCTTCTTTGCGGTAAAGTGGATACGCTTGGATCATACTCTAGTAGTTAAACATTACTTGCTCACACATAGAGGCCTAGGCTTCGCTCACGGTAGGACGGAAGTAACACGTCCCTTTTGAAGGGTTTGAAGAGCGCACTGAGGCAAAAGATGATTTGATTTGTTGGGGTTGATTTTAGTGCAAAGACAAGCATCAGACCATTGGCTAGATACAGTCAACAATCCAAAAACTAGGGAGTTGAGAGGACAATGTTATCCTAACCACTCTTTTTCATCCAAATAGAGATTTGAATTATGAAAAAGGTTTGGCAAGTCTAATCATTGGAACTTAGAAGGAGACAAGTATCTAACCCTTGACTAAGTAAGGACAACAATCAGAATACTTCGGAGTCGAAAGGAGAATGGTATCCTAACTACCCTTTTCTCCCTCATAGCACCTAGATCTAACTTGTTAGAATAATTAGATGTTTTAAGGGGGAATTCAAGTGTCGGGTCCTCAAGCGAGGTACGACCGACAACCCAAGTACTTGAATGTTGTGTACAAGCACGTACACCCCATTTTTGCATTCCGTTTGTTATGAAAATGTTTCGAAAAAAGCACTTGATGTTGGATCAAGTGTTTGAGTTTATTGTGAAAAAGTGTGTGAATAATGGAGGTAGGGAGAGATATAATAAGGTTGAGAAGAGAATGGAGAAGAGAGATGGATCATGGAATGGATGGGAGATACTTGACGTTGGATTCAAGTACTCACGTTGCAATGGTATGAGTTTGATTTAGAAAACACGTGGCGTTGGATCAAGTACCTTTTGTTTCTTTTGAAATGTTTTATTTTATCATTTTTTTAATCTTTTTAGTTAGCATGCAAGATGAACTAATAAAAGAAAATAAATCTAAGTTATTACACTTTCATGGGATGAGGGGACATGTGACCCACAATGAGGGGATGGGAGCATTACAACATAAATGGGAAATGAAAAAGGATTAGACAAATTACAAACCATGTACCATGCCTAAAACATACAAGTGACATGATACCCTCACACAATACAAGTCTATTGGATGAATTAAAGACATTGAATATTTGGAGTGTACTTGGACCTCAAAGGCACATATGGATACAGACATGAATCTAAGTGAGTTATTATGCATTAACAAGTGGACTAAAGTGGTATTAAATGCTAAAACAAATGAGTGAAATGAAATATGACATGACAAAATGATGTAATGATATAGAGATCATACTGATAATAATGGACATACAAACATATCACATTAAATTGAAATATCATTTTCAATTTAAATCTAATAACCACAATCCAAATATTGACAATTAAAATAGGATTAAAATTAAACAAAATATGAAAATGGCATTAATCAATTTTATTCTACCTAAACATGAATTAAAAGTCAAGAATTACGGGAAAATTCTAATAAAAAATTATATGGTAATCAAGGAGTTTTTAGGAGTTTTTTCAAGGTTATCAAATAGATTAATATCTAATACATCTAATTAAATTCCTAAATAAACAATTAGCAATCAAATGAATTTTTGTTTACGTATCTGAGCAGGACATAATCATAACTCCACTTATACAGCACATCTCCACTTAAGAAGAACCTGGATGAGAGCTTTCTCAAATCCTTCTTGTCTGTGATAGATGCATTGTCAGGGTACACCTGTTTTTCAAGATACGTCTTGATATCATGGTACCAAGTGTCGCATCTCGAAAAATACGATTCCTCACGATGGTCGCGGAAAAAATAGTTCGAACAGAGTCGCCAATGAATTTTATTTATTCTAGTGAACGAATAGGAAAATATCGATAAAACCTTGGAAAAAAAGAATAATGGTCGTCACAACCATATTCAGGTTCGGGAGTCGATTACACAAGGGGAAGGTATTAGCACCCCTCATGTTCATTGTACTCAACGAGAACCTTTTAGTTTAATTTGCGATTTGAATGTTAACTAAATGTTATTTATTTTCTTCGAGTGAATAAATGATTTAAAAGAGATATGAATGGAAACCTCATAAGGGAGAAAAGGGAGGTTTTTTATTAATGTGTTTTCCAAGATCTCGCAATCTTGTGCCTACGTATATTTATGGTGCAATAAGGAAATCATAGCATTTGCAGTTCAGGGAACTACGGATTGTTGGTGTTTTTTAATGAACAATTATTTATATCACGTTCTAAAGGCTAAACATTGGCTTGTCTACGCTTGGTGGATGCTTAAGTACTAGTTTGTTATGCACATTAGAAGGGATTAAACAATGTTCTTTCTAAAAAGATTTTTGATCACACGGGGGTGACAAGTTGGATTTAATATGTTAAATGTTTGGTTTGATTGGTTTCGATCACACGAGGGTGAGAAAAAGATAAATTTGATGTGTTGAGATATTTTGTTGGATGACGATTACTCGGATAGTTGAGTAAGGTAACTCATATCCTAATAGTTGAGGAGAGGTACCGAAAGCTCTAGACCATCTCCCTTTTCATCCTTTATTATAAAATGGTTTGATAATAGTTAAGGTGTTTTAAATGGATGAAGAATACTCGGATAACCGAGTAAGGCAACTCGTATCTAAGTATTCAAGAAAGGGAATAGAAGGCTCTACACCACTTTCTCTTTCATCTAATTGATTATAAAAATAAGTTTGTGTATGGTTAATATTTTAAATGAACGACAAATGTTTGAATGACTGAGTAAGGAAACTCATATCCAAGCAATTGAGGAGAGGAATCAAAGGCTCTAGACCATCTCCCTTTTATTTTAGTTTATTATGAAAATGATTTGATTTAACTGTATTAGAATGTTTAAAGAGAAATGACAATCATTTGACTAACCGAGTAAGGGAATTCGAATTCAAACAATCGGGGAGAGGAGTTGAAGGCTCAAAATCATCCCCTTTTCATTTCTAAATGAAACAACATTTAATCGTAATTAGGTATTTTAATTTATTTTGAATAAAATACTCGATGTTGGATCGAGGTTTTAAATTGCGTTCGAAATGGAATGCGGGAACGACTTGACAAAGTTTGCATGGTGTTGGACCAAGGTTTTCTTTTTTTTACTTAGAAATTAATTATTCATATTATTAATCATTTATTCAATTTAACTTGGCTAATAAAATAATCAACATAATAATAATATAATTAGTTCTAAACAAAATGCATGATCATGAAGAAGGCATTATGAAGATGTAAACAATTCAAACTAACTAATACTTAATCAAATTTATTAATTAGATTATTTAAAATTAATTAGTTTAATTAACCAATTAAAAATCTTGATCCAATTATTAATTCAAAATATTTAAATTTAAGTAAATTAATTCATTAATAAGAATATATTTTAGTTGACTACTAATCATGATAATAGCAAATAAACAAAAATAAAATGCAATCCCTAAGTATGTTTTGAAATTTTGGATAAAAAATAAAAGATGGGTTTTCATTTATGATCAACAAAAGGTATTTTGACATACATTTCACTTTAGTAAACCTTTTGGATCTCATCCCTAAGTATGCTTTGAAATTTTGGATTTTATCCCTAAATGTTTTTTGAATTTTTTGGATTTCAACCCTAATATCTATTAGGTTCTTTGTCATTGGTATATGTTTATTTTGTTTATTTGAAATTAGTTTGCTGAGTTTGAGCCATGTGCTTGAAGAAATGTTTGAGAGGGTAGTGCATAGACTTCGTCTTAGACATTTATATGCCAATTTTAAAAAGAAGTTTGGTGAATGGACTCAGAATACATACTTAATGACGGCAGCTGCAAAGGCCAAATATATCCAAGCTTGGGATGTTAAGAAGAAATAATTGAAGGAGATTAATGTGAAAGCTTGGGAATGACTGTCAAACATACCTACCAAAGCATGGTGTAAGCATGCTTTTACTTTTTATCCCAAATATGACGTACATATGAATAATATATCTAATATATTTAATAGCACTATATTAGTGGCCAGAGATAAACCAATATAAATATGTGTGAATGGATAAGAAACTACCTCATGAATAGGAATGCTAGCTTAAGAGAAAAAGTTGATACATGGAAACATAGGATAATGCCTAGACCTAGACTTAGGTTGGATAAGGAGGTGGAACATGCAGAGAATTGGATTCCAAACTGGTCTGGTGAAACCTTATGGCAAGTTGAACATATCCATACCAGGAAGAGTTTTTTTGGGAATTAGTAGGCATCCCTTGTAGACATGCAGTAGCTGTATTAGGTTTTAGGAACCAATGTCCTGAAGATTATATGGATGATTATTATTCTAAAGAGACTTATGTTAGATTCTATGATTATAATGTAAGTCATACTAATAGACAATACATGTGGCCAGAGATTGACATGGAAGAGATGTTACCTCCATCATATAAAAGAGGACCTGGAAGGCCAAAGAAATTAAGGAGGAGGGAACCTAATGAAGACCCTAATAAGGGAAGGACACAAACAAGTTATTATTGCACAAGATATGGTATACATGGCACTAGTAAAAGAAGTTGTACAAGTCAAGTGGTTGGCCCTGAAGCTCAAAAAAGGAAGGTATTGAACATGTCCATACTTTGAATATGTTATTAATGAAATTTATGTTTTACTAATGTTGATGCATTTTATGTCCAGAGAAAGCCAAAGAAAATTGCAACAGGTAATACAACCCAACCATCTAGTAATACAACCAAAGAACAAAGTCAAACACAAACACAACCAACTGAGGATGGAGCTACAACCTAGAAACAACCGTTGATAAATGCAAACTGAAATTAACCCTGAGTTCTAAATGCTTGCTAAAAATCTTGTAATAACATTTGATGCAACTCAGAATCAACCAAACCTTCTTGAGACTGTTACATCACCTCAGAGTATACCTGTTACATCAGCTCAAAGTGAACTTGTTACATCAGCTCATAGTTCACCTGTTACATATTCACATACTAACTCTGGCATAACACTTATGCACCAAACTATATATTGTCTATACATGTTCCAACAATTGATGAAGTACTTGTTGCACCTGTTTCTACTACTCAGAGAGTTCTAAAACCAGTTCAATTTATGAAACCATTTGATAATTACTTGACCATATGGATGTGTTGTACTTGTTGCTACTCTAATATTCTATTTATTTATTTTTCAAAAGAAGAAGCCAATCAAACCAAAAGTTTCAAGGAAATTGGAGTTAAGGAGAAGTGATAGGACAAGGGTCCTTAAATGCAAAGAACTCAAAGGAGAAGGAAGTGGTCCATAACAATCTACAGATGTTTAAAAATTAAGCATTTTGTTATGGTTCGGTCATGGTAGATTTTATTATAGTTTGATACTTTGTTATGGTGTGCATTTGTTGTATTTTGAGACAAATTTGTATGCCTATTGGCTTTATGTTATTTTAAGACATGAACCATCATTATGTTATCTATATTCCTAAATGTACTATAGTATTATGCAAACAAATCACAAACATATGTGTATAACATACAAATAAATCATTATGAAACAAGAATGAAATACTAACAAATCATTAAGAAACAAGGATGAAAACCAAAATGTCACAAACATAGAGGGACATACTTCATTAATTTCAAAGGTTCTTATCCCTTCAATACTAAATATTACAGTGATGACGTTAGACAATTATCCCTCTTCTAGGGACTAAAACAAAAAAAAATACAGACACCATGAACATCATTCTCGCTACCATAGACACCATGACACAACCAACAAAAACTTAAACAAACTGACTTTCTTCCTTTCATTTTCCAACTTCAATTTCATCTTCTCTTTTTTCTTTACTTCAAGGTCTTTAATGATTCAACCTAATTCCTTCACTACCATTGTGCAAGTGCAAACAACTGAATTTTCGAATTCATTTTATGTGTTGCATTCTCGTTCATCATCCCATATGAATAGCTTGCAACTTGACACACCCGAATTTGAACATTTCTGGAATCGTCTTTTAGGCTTTTCAATTTAATTTGAGATAAACATTCTCATTTCTCTATTGCAACCATAAACTGGTTTTTGAGACTCCGAGTAATTACCTACTGATGATGTTGTAATGGATGAATGTGCAACGACCTTAACATTAATGCAATCTGGAGAGGAAGAATTTGCAGAATATGATTTGAATAGAGGAAGATGATGATGCAAATAGTATAGGTTTTTGGATTTAGTCCTCCCTTTTAACCCCTCCACTAAGTATTCCATGTGTGTAATTTATTAAATAAAAGAACATATAAATTCATTTCCATGATAACACCGTTAGAAATCTCAACATTTTTTAATAGACTTCTAACATTCGGGACTAACTGCCATACCCCAAAGTTCACCCCACCCTTCACAATGATCATCTAGGTCACTAACCCTAATTATCTATATATCCTCATGGTCATTCATTTCATCTGCATACCCATGGTCCAATACAAGAGGATGTGTATCATGGATTCTAACCTTTGTGCTTGCACCTAGTGAAAACTAGGGTTTCCCTACAACTGGAGGTTGCTCAATAATCAAAACCCTAATTGGAGGTAGTTATTGATGCTTGTATATGTGCTTATCAGTGATGATTCAACTTTGGCTACTTGGTGAAGCAAAACCCTAGTTTGGGGATCCTCACTTGATCATGGCATCCATAAAACCTAATTATGTATAACACCCCTTGTGTGGGCCATAACCCTAGTTTCATTTGACTCACTTTCATTCCATTGATGCTTGATTCTCTTGCTTGTTCAAGCTTTATCCCACAACCTTTTATTCATGGCTATTCCTGTTGGTTTCTTGGTGTTGATCCCACATGTGCATCATGTGCTTGTGTCCTTTGGTTTGGGCTTGGGTATATGCTTTGCTATGTCATATGGTCATCCTCATGCCTATCCCTAGCCCTTGCTTTGCTTATCCTATTTTCATCTAATGAATTTTCATTTCATCTGTTGCCATGCCTTTTTTCATGCTTGGCAGTGATCATTTAAGTCATTGATATGTCCTTTGGTTCATGTTTAATGGTTCACTCATGGATCATTGCCTTGATTTCATCCCATTACAAGCTTTGGTTTAATCCACAAGCTTTGGTTTAATCCATTGTTAAGTCATATTCAATTCATGTCAAGTTTGATTTTATCTCTTGATTCCATTCATACTTAATTCATGTCCACTTTAAGTCATGTCAAGTTAGTTCATTTTAATCCAATTCCAAACATGTTCATATACAATGGTTCATAATGTTCAAATTCCATACAAGTCACAAGTCATGGTCAAATTCAAAATTCCATACAAACATGTTCATGTACAAGATTCATAAAATTCAATTTAATCAATTCATTTCATTCAAAACATCCAAATTCATTCAATTCCATTCATTACAAATTTCCATGACATGAAAAAAAATACAAAAAATGAAGTGTTGACCAAATGTTGATTGTGGTCAACATTTGACTTTTTAGTTAACTTTAACCAAAGTCAACCCAACCCCTAAAACCTAATCCCCAAAAACCCCAAATTCCAATCCCTAATCATAACCTTAATCTTCCATGTTCCATGTTGATCTTTGATTGACCAATTATACATGATGTTTCATGATCCAATTTTGATGTCATGTAGTCTTGGTTGTTCAACCATAAAAGCCATGACCAAATTCACCAACCTGCCACAATGGAGTTGAGCCAATGAACCTACATGAGTTGCAAAAGAAAAATATGAAACAACACAAAACTTGAAGCAAGTTAGTATGGCAATCATCATACACATTCACCAAGTCAGAAATGCATAAACACAAACCATGAGTAATGCACAAAGGTTCAATAATGCCATACATGTTGCACAAGTCATAACAATACACAGAACCACAACACATGCACATCAATGTTACTGCATCAGTCAAAGCCAGAATTTCAAATGAATCTCACATCAACATGTACAAGGTCAGGCCAAACCTCAAAGCATGCAATACAATTCTGCCATCAAAAGAAACTCCACCAAGCCATTCTGCAAAACACAAGACATAAACTGAACCAAGTTGAACACATGAGTGAATCCTGCAAGCAAACCAACATGAATTGAACACATGATGCAAAACCATAGCCATATCACCTGAGGTAATGAACGTAATCATAAGTCAGAATCACAACTCAATGCATACCATTCATTCTGCATTGTCAAACCAATGAGCAAATCAATTCAATGAATCCTTCAAAGACAAACAACTAACCATAACCTAACTAAAACAACTTAACCTACTCAATTCCATGACATACCACAAACTAGCATAACTGAATGCAAAACTAACTTAACCACTTAACTGGACTTTGAATTGGGATTCACCACAGTCCAAAACAAAATCATAACAAACTTGCATCAATTCCTGAAATCCTAAAAAAATCTAACTAACATTCACAATCCTTATGCATCAAAAACCACCCATAAATAACGAATCTCAACCATTCATCAAGGGATCCATCATTTTCATTATGTAAAACTAACATTCACCCTCACCGAAACAGAATCTGTTCATCACCGACTCTCTCAAAATTCTCAATTCTCATCTCCATCAAATCTTTATCACTCTACTTCATCACCCTCTCTCACAAAAATCTTCATTACTACAATTCAATCCCTCATCTAGCTCTGAATCATTTCATCATCCTTACAATCATCACTCACTTCACACATAACATCAATAATCCAGAGAAGCAAAAAGGGAAGTGTAGCGGTGAATTCATGACCATCGAGCTATTGGTTAACTCGACGTCAATAAAACTACAGTCACCACCATGCTTTTATTGTTTCCAAAGGAAAAGGGAAAAGTACGAACAAAACCCAAACGTAATATGTTTTCAAATTAAAACTAATAAAATGTCAGAGATTACAAGTAAGGGGGTTGGTTACACAGAGGGAAGGTATTAGCACCCAAAATGTCATAGGTACTCCTAGGGAGCCCTTTTTGTGTGTAAGTGTTTTTGTTGAGAATGTTGTTTGATAAAAAAAGGAATGAGGGGATGATAAAAGAATTCAATTATTTCCAATTTTTGTGTTTGACAAGACCTTCGGTCTTATGCCTACGTACCAACATAAAAATTAGGGATCAAAACCTCGTATCGCGTGGTAAATTTTTTAAAGAAATGGGTGGATTGATTTTAGCAAAAGCTTAAAGATCTTTTATTATCAAAGGGATAATACTAAACCAAATATCCATCGATAATGAGTGCTTTACAGTATTTAAGAGGGAGGGCTCCAACTTGGATTCAATCAACAAGTATGCCACTAACCCCTAATAAATGGAAAGACTTATAATCAAAATATCATGGAATGGGAGAATTATATCTCAACCAAAGATAACTCAAATCTAAATGCTCTCTTTTTTAAAAGTTTAAAAGAAAAGGCACAAAATGGCCAAAATGATTATATGAGGTTGTTAGTTCTTTTTGTCTTTTTGAAAATGAGGTCAATATGATTAAGTTTATTTACAAGTTTGATTAAGAAAATACTTCGAAAATCAATGGCATAAGGCCAAGGTTTCTACTCATTAAAAAAAGTCTAAGTTGAAAACACAAGCAAATAAGTTTTTGAAATGAGGGAGAGATTTTGAAATTAAAGAAGTGGGAAGAGATGAAGGGACTATCCTAGACAAAATTTAAAATTTTAGAGTTGAAAAGATCTAACCAATGGGATGCAATCCACAAGACAAGAATGTCATATAGAAACACATTTCCTTTGGACTTTTAAGCATGCAACAAGCATAATCATCCAAGAAATTAATAAGAAGACCAATGGTATCAAATAAAGATAACCAAAACATCCAAGCAAGCAGTCTTCTGTGCCCTTCAAATGTATCAAATGAATATCCCTTGTGGCAAACTCACAGAGACAATCAATAGATAATCACAATAAGATCAAAATAACAACTTAAGCACAAAGACAAAGTGTAACAGATAAACTAAAGGAGTCGCTCTCAAGACTTGTATCAGATGAATGGCATTAGCCAAGATGAGATCTCAAATTAATGGCCTTGGCCAAGTTTCCTTCAAAGCATAAGGCTATTACCTACTCTAAGTCCAAAAATTCAGATCAAGTCACAAACAGAGGCTCAACAGTCCACCAATGTATTTTTTAGGATTTTTGTTTTTATTATGTATTTTAAGGTCCTAAGACCATAAAAAAAGCAAAATCACAAAGACAATATAAAACAAGCACAAAATATGACTCAAATGAGCAAAGTGAAAATGACTGAAACATAAACAAGTTGCATGAAATGTAAATGGCAATGAATGAGAAAGTGCATAATTTTAAATTGCATTAAAGTGAATTGTATTAAAATAAATTCAATACAAAAGATGTTAGTAAATGTTAATGGAAGAAGAAAATTGTTTAAGTCATTCTTTGAAGAACACTCAACCATCCACTCACAAGCATGAAGATATGAACCAAGACATCATCTATAAGAAGGGCTCCAACTTGGATAAATCAACAAGTATGCTACTAGCTCTCACAAATGGAAAAAAAAGTTAAATCTTCACACAATACCATGAGGAATGAGAGACTTAAAATCTCACTTACAAAAATGCTATGCCTTTGGGACAAATTTAACTCTATGTTAAGCAATCGTAATTGGACTTATGTAGAAGTCACAACTATCAGAGGCCGAGCAATAAAAATATTGGTGTTAATGCATGCTAGAGACAAGGTATAATGACCAAGATCCTAGAGCATACCATACACAAAAATAAAAGGGGATGAACTTATCTCAATCAGACCCATGTTGATTCATCTGACACAAGGTCGTTGATGAATTAACTAGCATTTGATTTTAGAGAAATCATTGGTAAATAAGGGATTAGGAAAGAAGGAGATGAAGTGAAATGAATCCTAAATTGATCAAGGGGTGAACTTCATTTGACCAATATTATCCATTCATCTTGAGGGATGAAGTTCATACTTCATCAACCCCCTAAATCCAATAGTATTGATCAAATTGAAGTCCAATTCAACCAAGATCAAGACCAAACAGAAGATGAGTCAACACAAAGTCAATCAAATAGCTCAACAAAATATTTAAACCATTAAACAAATTAATTTTAATTTTTAAATGAATAAAAATGCATTTTAAAAGATGAAAAAACCTCAAATCCCTTCAAATCACCAAATAAATGTCCAAGGGATTTTTCATAGGTCAAAGGACCTTAGACTAATGTTTTTGGCATTTTTTGAAAGTCATAAGTATTTAAAATCAATTACAAACAAGTCAAAGATCATTAAACTCACTAAAAATATCAAATTCAATCCAAAAAATAATTTTAATTCAAAAAATGGAAGAGTAAATTATTTGAATTTTTTTGTGAAAATCCCATATTTTTTGGATTAATATTGAATTTATGATGAATTAAATAAGAAAATGCCAATTAAAATAGAAAATCAGTTAAGTCAAAAAAACGAGGGCCATTAGATCTCCCTCATTAATTGAGGTGGAAGATCTGATGGCCACGCGCATCATGTCCATGGTGTTTCAAAGTCAGCGTGTGTGTACATGTTGTAATCAGATTGGATGGAGGAGATTAGAACATGGCAACCAGATCAGATGGCCTGAATTGATCCAACGTACCACCGGAGCCCTAGCTCCGGTTATCTTTTCCGGTCACCCTCACCGGACTGGTCCACAAAAAATATTCACAAAAATACATGATCCATATACTATTTTGAAGAGAAAAATGTCAGGATCTCGAATCTGACCTCCAATTTCCCTAATTCTCACTATATAGGAAGATATATGGAATTGAAAAATGAAGTTCATAACTGAGTTGCTTCGATTCGACCTCAAAGCAACTCAATCTCATTGCCTACATTGGTAGGACTTCAGCCAAACAAAAATCAAGCAAAAAGGTTGAGAAATGAGAGAGTATCTAAGAAAGAAAGTTTGAGAAAATCCACCTTCGGATTGCAGTGATTTGACTTGATCTTGATGCAATTCTTCTTGGATTTGCTTCCTCTTGCTTACAGGAGATGATTAGAATAAGAATGGATGTGAACCCTTGGAGTTCTAGCTCAAAAACAGAAAGTGTGCTAAAACTCGATTTCAAAGGAAACCTTCAAGGTGTTCTTTCAATGGAGGTTAGGGAAATGGTACGGCAAAGCTTGGGGAAGGGTCCTTCAATGCTGAGGTAATGGCAATGTACTTGTAGGCTCTTGAATTCATTTCCACACCATTTGAGAATTTGGCCAAAAATAGAAACTTGTGTACACGGGTGCATGGACATGTATTTAGGCCCAAATAATGATGTGATCCTGTTTCAATTCGTGTACAATTGATGCTGAAGTCGTAACATTGAAGCATGCAAAAGGAATTAGCATTTGAGTGTAAAAGTTTCCAAAACAAATCAAACAAAGGAACCATGCGCAATCCCCTGAATATTTGTCAAAATGAAATGATCTTGGACTCTTTGGAAAGCTAGCATGAAGGGGGCCAACTTTCATGTTGGAACTTTTTCCATTTGAAGCTTGTATCATGATGAATTTTGGTGTTGAAGTTAGAGGAATCAAACATACTTGAAAATTTTCTAAGTTAAAAGTCAAATGACCCATTTTTCCACCTTGAATAACTTTTTCTATGAGCTTCAAATGACTTTGTTTCCTTATAAAAAGTTGTATATATTTTAATTATATTCAATTTTGTCATAAATTTTACACCATGTGGATCTTGCATGATGGAGTTATGGATTTTAGAAGTTGAGGAAAAATGCATGTTCAATGGTAATGGCCAAAATGGACCTATAATGTTTCCTCATGGCACATGCCCTTGCAATTGTAATTTGACCTTTATCAAAGAAGAAAAGTTTAATAAGAAAAATTTAAATTAATCATGAAACTTGGCTCATCTTCATATCATAAAAATTGAGTAAGTTATGGTTCTTGGAAGCTGACCTTCTATCTAGGGCACATACAAAATGACCTAAATCTTTCACCATAAAAAATGAATTTACAAGAAAAATCAGCTCTTGATGCTACATGAAAGTTGTTTGGAATGTCATAAAGAGTAAATTTTATCTTTGAATCATTTTCATATGACAAAAATTATAGGAAATAGGGTCTAGGGAGCCCTAGATTTGACCAGTTGTGTTTTCTAGTCAACCTCCTTGAACCAACTTGCAAACTTGAAGTTCTTTTGCTCTTTGGGGATCATGGAGGATCATATATGATTAAGGTGATGTTTAATAAAGTATCCTATAATATTTTTGACCAATTATTGAAGAAACTTGTTGAGGAAGTCACATAAGATAGCCAAATGAATTAGGGCTTTCTTGACAAACAAGCTTCAAACTCTTGATGAATTCTTGATCAAAATGACAAGTAAAGAACATGGGGATCCATATATGATGCTTATAACTCAATTGGACCATTGCTTACTTGTTACCTTGCACTGAGGGTCTCAAACCCTAGTTGTGAGCTTGATGAGGCACATGTGGACATAGACACTACCTACAAAGGAAACAAAGCTACACTAGACACATTTTTGGTATTTTAGTTAGTAGATAAAGAAAAATAAAGTATGATACAATCAAATATGCTTGGCAATCTCTCCCAATGCAAACCCAATGAATGAGGGGTGAGGAGGATGCCAAAATATGATCCCAATGCTAATGCCAAGTTGATGAGATGGCATGAGGGATCTTAGGGTCAAAATTGGGGTCTTACAGAAAGAAAGAAAAAGAGAGAAAAAGAGGATTCCTAGGAAGAAGAAAGATTTGAAATCGTTACCTTGGAAATAGAAGTTCACCGGTGTTCATCATCATTTTCATCCTCCTCCTGCCACGGTGAGTCTCACAATATTCTATTTTCTTCCATTCCAATATTTGAGATGTAGAGGGAGGAGAGGAGATTTGAAGCCCTAACCCCAGGGGCCTTGAATGCTCCTGCATAGGGTTTAATTTAAGATTGGCTGATTAGGGTTCTTGAGGAGTGTGGTTCGGTTAGGGAGTTCGAGTGAGAATCTGGAGAAATTGAAGGGATATTTGGGAAGAGGAGGTTGAGATGGTTCTAATGGTGTATCCAATTTTGGTTCCTGGTGGCCACTGCCTCCGAAAGCGATTTCCGATGCGGTGGTCCACGATGGATTCATGAGAATGTTGACCTGAGAAACTGGCGCGTTAATTTTGAATTTCATTTTAATTTGGATCCCACATTCCAATTTCACCACGTGATGTAACACCCCGATTAAAATAAGAGAATTATTTAATTGAGTTAATATTATTTTATTAATTTAATTAAATAAAGTGGGATTAGTGGATTATTTTTTATTATTATTATTGATGTTATTTATTTTAATAATAATTAAATAAATAAATAAATAAATGGAATATGAAGAGTGGAAGGGTAAAAGTGGAAATTGATATAAGAAGCCAAGAGAACTCAGAGTTGGGTTTTTTCACGTGTTTTGCTTCAGAGTCAGAAAAAGGGGGAGAAGCGCTAAGAGAAAGAGAAGGAAGAGGAAAAGGCAAAAGATTGCTCGGAGCTTCCTTCAATCCAAAGAGGTAAGGGGTCTGAACCTTATTAAACGATAATATGCGAGCAAATTCATGATATATATGTGGATTGTTGATGGATTTTGGGGATTTTAGGGAGATTGGGAAAGTTGGGGTTTTGATGGAAATCCCCGATTTGTGAGTTTCGTTGAGTTATATGCTTTATAACCGAAGTATGTTGTGTATGTATGACTGTTAAATGTTGATATTGGGTTGTTAGCTGTGGAGTATGAGTTATGGCAAGTAGAGAAGCAAAGCTGCGCTAGGTTCTGTAGCAGAGGGCTTCTGTTCGCGCGCGATTCGCGGCGCGAAGCCCAGTTCGCGGCGCGAACTGGGCAGAATCTAGAGGAGTTCTGGAACGCACCGTTCGCGGCGCGAACCCTGCTGCGCGGCGCGAACTGTGCTGTGCAGAAGTTGACGTTGGCGAGTTTTTGGTACGTTGAGTTGCGAGACTCTTAGTAAGTCGCTGTATTTGTATTATAAACAATTAATAGTGATTATATGATTGTGTATGAGGTGTTTATGATGATGAGATGTTGAATTTACGTGTTTAGTTATAAATGTGTTATGTAACGATGTGATATCGTTGTAATATTGTTGCTGTTTTGTTGAGTGTGTGTCATGTTATTAATGATGATGATAACATGACTATATGATGCTGTTATTGCTATGTTTATTATGATGCATGTTTGATGTGCATGCATTCATGAAAGGCCGATGCCTAGTGATGAACGGACTGAGTTCCAATGATGTTGTTGACTCCGGGCTTGTTGAGAGGCTTGGTTCCTTGCGGGGAACTCGGATTCTATGGTGATGAATCTGGGAGTGGTGATCCTATAGTTGGTCACAAAATGGGTATACCGAGTCGTGTTGAGTCATGCATGGGTGTGTGCATTGCATTTGATATGTTGTTTTGTTGATGTTCATGAGTATGATGATTATGATGATTATGACGAGCTGTGTTGGCATATGTGAAATATATTTATGTTTATATTTCTGTCGTTATATTATTATTTAATAATGTAATTCTCACCCCTTCTGCATGTGTTTATGTTCATCTATGATGAGCAATGTGCAGATAAAGAAGAGTAGCTATTGTTGAGGTTTGAAGAATAAGTGTAGAGTTATTCTGCAGAGTCGAGTCAAATGCTCTGGTCATGTGACACCGGGGTTATGGGATTCGATAGATAATTGGTTATTATTTACGTTGTTTAGGATGACTAATATGTTGAGATGTTTTGTTGAGATAATGTTGAAACATTATTATTAATTGTTATATGATGAATGATAATATTGGTGTTGTTGTCCGCTGCGAAGTTTTAATAAAATAAATAATATGTTTTTTTGTTGTGATGTGATAAAAGTATTATGTTGTAAGAAATGTAAACTCTTCTACATGTTGTACTCTGATAATCTATTTAAATATGTCGTTTGGGTAGAAGGGTGTTACATTAGTGGTATCAGAGCATGGTCAGTCCAGTCGAGTCATAATGTGATGTTTTCCCTGTTGGTCGATTAGTGTAAATGACACTGTCGGTATTTAACGGTTGTAGTGGTGTTGTGCAGAGTATGGCTGGAGAAAATGACCGTGCGATTGCTGAGGCTTTGGCTGCTATGGCGCAGGCTATGCAGGCGCAGCAGAATCCGCCGGTCGACGAGTTTAAGAATTTGGGAAGGTTTCTGAAGAATAACCCTCCTACATTCAAAAAGCGCTATGATCCAGATGGTGCTCAGATTTGGCTGAGGGAAATTGAGAAGATTTTCCGGGTGATGACGTGTACTGAAGCGCAGAAGGTGCAGTTTGGTACGCATATGTTATCTGAAGAGGCTGAGAACTGGTGGGATAACACTCGCCAGAGAATCGAAGTACCAGGTGCTGAGATGACTTGGGAAAGGTTCAAGACGGCCTTTCTGGAGAAATATTTTCCTGCTGATGTGCGATGTAAGAAGGAGATGGAATTTCTAGAACTGAAGCAGGGTAACATGTCTGTTGCTGATTACGCTTCGAAGTTTGAGGAGCTGGTGCAGTATTGTCCTCATTATAATGACGCTGGTGCTGAGGGATCCAAGTGTGTCAAGTTTGAGAACGGGTTGCGTCCCGAGATCAAACAAGGCATTGGTTACCAGGAGATTCGTAGGTTTCCTACACTGGTTAATAAGTGCAGGATATTTGAGGAAGATAGCAAGGCTAGGACTGCCCATTACAAGAGTCTTAGTGATAAGAAGAATAAGGATCGTGGTGGTCCTTATGCATCTCCGAATGGTAAAGGTAAGCAGAAAGTGGTAGATGAGAAGAAGCCAAGTGGGGGAGGATCTCTCATAGCTGGTAAATGTTTCAAGTGTGGCGAGCCAGGCCACCGTGCTGACAGCTGTACCAAGAAAGTGCTGAGATGTTTCCGATGCGGTCAGGCTGGTCATAGAGTTACTGAATGTAAGGATGCTGGTCCGACATGTTTTAATTGTGGCGAGAAAGGCCATATCAGTTCGCAGTGCTCGAAACCGAAGAAGGCGGCTACTGCAGCTCATACTACTGGTAGGGTGTTTGCTCTGAGTGGGGCTGAAGCTCCTAAAGAAGATAATCTGATTAAAGGTACTTGCTTGATTAATAATGTTGAATTGCTTGCTATTGTTGACACTGGTGCTACTCATTCGTTTATTTCGTATGAGTGTGCGACTAGGATTGGTGTGATTATGTCGTCCCTAGGCGGAAGTATGGTGATAGATACTCCTGCTAATGGTTCTGTGGAGACTTCTGTTGTCTGTCGAGGTTGTCAGTTGACGATCTTTGAGAGAGAGTTCGTGGTTGATTTGGTGTGCTTACCCTTGCACCAAATTGATATTATTCTGAGAATGAATTGGCTAGAATTCTATGGCGTGTCTATCAACTGCTATAGAAAGACGGTGCAGTTTTCTGAAGTTGGTGAGGATGATGAGGCAAGATTTCTATCTGATAGGCAGGTGGGGGATTTTGTGAAAGATGAATCCCAGATATTCGCTTTATTTGCGTCTCTGCAAGCGGATAAGAAAGTGGTGAGTGTAGATTTGCCTGTTGTCTGTGAATTTCAGGATGTGTTTCCGGAGGATGTAAGTGATTTACCTCCAGAACGTGAAGTCGAATTTGCCATTGACTTAGTACCAGGTACGAGTCCAGTGTCGATGCCTCCTTATAGAATGTCGGCAACTGAATTAGTTGAATTGAAGAAGCAACTTGAAGAATTGCTTGAGAAGAAGTTTGTGCGTCCAAGTGTTTCTCCTTGGGGTGCACCAGTATTGTTAGTGAAGAAGAAAGAAGGTACGATGAGGTTGTGTGTCGATTATCGGCAGTTGAATAAGGTGACTATCAAGAATCGGTATCCATTGCCGAGGATTGATGATTTGATGGACCAGTTGGTTGGAGCTCATGTTTTCAGTAAGATTGATTTGCGGTCGGGTTATCATCAGATCCGAGTGAAGTCAGATGATATTGCGAAGACTGCTTTCCGTACGAGGTATGGTCATTATGAATACACTGTGATGCCGTTCGGTGTGTCTAATGCTCCAGGCGTGTTTATGGAGTATATGAATCGTATATTTCATCCGTACCTTGATAAGTTTGTTGTGGTGTTCATAGATGATATATTGATATATTCTAAGACGGAAGAAGAGCATGCAGGACATCTGAGAATTGTTTTGCAGGTGTTAAGAGAAAAGAAATTATATGCAAAGTTATCTAAATGTGAGTTCTGGTTGAAGGAAGTGAGTTTCCTTGGCCATGTGATTTCGAGTGGTGGGATTTCTGTTGATCCTGCTAAAGTTGGTGCTGTATTACAGTGGGAGACTCCGAAGTCTGCTACTGAGATATGCAGTTTTCTGGGGTTAGCTGGTTATTATCGCAGATTTATTGAGGGCTTCTCTAAGTTGGCATTGCCGTTGACGCAGTTGACTAAGAAGGGTCAAGTGTATGTATGGGATGCAGCTTGTGAAGCGAGTTTTGTTGAGTTGAAGAGGCGGTTGACCAGTGCTCCAGTGTTGATCTTGCCTAATCCTGGTGAGTCCTTCGTTGTTTATTGTGATGCTTCTTTGATGGGCCTTGGTGGTGTTTTGATGCAGGATGGTAAAGTTGTAGCTTATGCTTCTAGACAGTTGAAAGTTCACGAGAGGAATTATCCTACGCATGATCTAGAACTTGCAGCTGTTGTATTTGTGTTGAAAATGTGGAGGCATTATCTGTATGGTTCCAGATTCGAAGTGTTCAGTGATCACAAGAGTCTGAAGTATCTGTTTGATCAGAAAGAGTTAAATATGAGGCAGAGAAGGTGGTTAGAATTACTGAAGGATTTTGACTTTGAATTGAGTTATCATCCCGGTAAGGCTAATGTAGTTGCAGATGCACTGAGTAGAAAGTCTCTACATATGTCTATGATGATGGTTCGGGAGCTTGAGTTAATTGAACAGTTCCGTGATATGAGTTTGGGTTGTGAAGTTTCCGCTGATAGTGTAAAGTTGGGTATGCTGAAGTTGACTAGTGGAATTCGGGAAGATATTCGGAATGGTCAGCAAGTTGATGTCGCTCTAGTTGATCATATTACTATGGTTAACCAGGGTAATGGTGGTAATTTTGAGATTGATGAGAATGGCATCCTGCGATTTAAAGGTAGAGTTTGTGTTCCTGAGGTGTCTGAATTAAAAAAAGAGTATTCTTGAAGAGGGCCATAGGAGTGGATTGAGTATCCATCCAGGTGCAACTAAAATGTATCAAGATTTGAAGAAGTTGTTTTGGTGGGCTGGTATGAAAAGAGATGTTGCTAAGTTTGTGTATGCCTGTTTGACTTGTCAGAAGTCAAAAATTGAACATCAGAAACCGGCAGGTATGATGCAACCTTTGAAGATTCCTGAATGGAAGTGGGATAGCATTTCCATGGATTTTGTGACGGGATTGCCGAAGACGGTGAAAGGTAATGATTCTATTTGGGTGATTGTGGATCGATTGACTAAGTCGGCGTATTTCTTGCCGATGAAGATTAATCACTCTTTAGAGAAGTTGGCAGGGTTGTATATTGAGGAGATAGTGAGGCTGCATGGTATTCCATCCAGTATTGTGTCTGATAGAGATCCCAGATTTACTTCTAGATTTTGGGAAAGTTTGCAGAAAGCGTTGGGGACTAAGTTGAGGTTGAGTTCAGCTTATCATCCTCAGACTGATGGTCAGACTGAAAGAACTATCCAATCCTTGGAGGATTTGTTGAGAGCTTGTGTGTTGGAGCAGAGTGGTTCTTGGGATAGTTATTTGCCGTTGGTGGAGTTTACTTATAATAATAGTTTTCATGCTAGTATCGGTATGGCTCCGTATGAAGCATTGTATGGTAGGAGGTGTAGAACTCCATTGTGTTGGTATGAATCAGGTGAGAGGGTTGTACTCGGACCTGAGATTGTGCAGCAGACGACTGAAAGGGTTAAGATGATTCAGGAGAAAATGAAGATTTCTCAGAGTCGTCAGAAGAGTTATCATGATAGCAGGAGAAAGGCACTTGAGTTCCAAGAGGGAGATCATGTGTTCTTGAGAGTTACTCCGACGACAGGTGTGGGTAGAGCTTTAAAGTCTAAAAAGCTTACTCCGAGGTTTGTGGGTCCGCATCAGGTTTTGAAGAGGGTTGGGGAAGTGGCGTATCGGATAGCTTTACCGCCGTCGCTTTCTAATCTGCATGATGTGTTTCATGTATCTAAGTTGAGAAAATATATTGCGGATCCTTCGCATGTTGTTCAGTTGGATGATATCCAGGTGAGGGATAATTTGACCGTGGAGGTGTTGCCAATTCGGATAGATGACCGAGAAGAGAAGACCCTGAGAGGTAAGAAGATTGCTCTAGTGAAAGTTGTTTGGGGAGGTCCAGCTGGTGAGAGCTTGACTTGGGAGCGTGAAGATCAGATAAAGGAGTCGTATCCGGCTCTATTTGCTTGAGGTATGTTTTCGAGGACGAAAACTCTTTTAGTGGGGGAGAGTTGTAACACCCCGATTAAAATAAGAGAATTATTTAATTGAGTTAATATTATTTTATTAATTTAATTAAATAAAGTGGGATTAGTGGATTATTTTTTATTATTATTATTGATGTTATTTATTTTAATAATAATTAAATAAATAAATAAATAAATGGAATATGAAGAGTGGAAGGGTAAAAGTGGAAATTGATATAAGAAGCCAAGAGAACTCAGAGTTGGGTTTTTTCACGTGTTTTGCTTCAGAGTCAGAAAAAGGGGGAGAAGCGCTAAGAGAAAGAGAAGGAAGAGGAAAAGGCAAAAGATTGCTCGGAGCTTCCTTCAATCCAAAGAGGTAAGGGGTCTGAACCTTATTAAACGATAATATGCGAGCAAATTCATGATATATATGTGGATTGTTGATGGATTTTGGGGATTTTAGGGAGATTGGGAAAGTTGGGGTTTTGATGGAAATCCCCGATTTGTGAGTTTCGTTGAGTTATATGCTTTATAACCGAAGTATGTTGTGTATGTATGACTGTTAAATGTTGATATTGGGTTGTTAGCTGTGGAGTATGAGTTATGGCAAGTAGAGAAGCAAAGCTGCGCTAGGTTCTGTAGCAGAGGGCTTCTGTTCGCGCGCGATTCGCGGCGCGAAGCCCAGTTCGCGGCGCGAACTGGGCAGAATCCAGAGGAGTTCTGGAACGCACCGTTCGCGGCGCGAACCCTGCTGCGCGGCGCGAACTGTGCTGTGCAGAAGTTGACGTTGGCGAGTTTTGGGTACGTTGAGTTGCGAGACTCTTAGTAAGTCGCTGTATTTGTATTATAAACAATTAATAGTGATTATATGATTGTGTATGAGGTGTTTATGATGATGAGATGTTGAATTTACGTGTTTAGTTATAAATGTGTTATGTAACGATGTGATATCGTTGTAATATTGTTGCTGTTTTGTTGAGTGTGTGTCATGTTATTAATGATGATGATAACATGACTATATGATGTTGTTATTGCTATGTTGATTATGATGCATGTTTGATGTGCATGCATTCATGAAAGGCCGATGCCTAGTGATGAACGGACTGAGTTCCAATGATGTTGTTGACTCCGGGCTTGTTGAGAGGCTTGGTTCCTTGCGGGGAACTCGGATTCTATGGTGATGAATCTGGGAGTGGTGATCCTATAGTTGGTCACAAAATGGGTATACCGAGTCGTGTTGAGTCATGCATGGGTGTGTGCATTGCATTTGATATGTTGTTTTGTTGATGTTCATGAGTATGATGATTATGATGATTATGACGAGCTGTGTTGGCATATGTGAAATATATTTATGTTTATATTTCTGTCGTTATATTATTATTTAATAATGTAATTCTCACCCCTTCTGCATGTGTTTATGTTCATCTATGATGAGCAATGTGCAGATAAAGAAGAGTAGCTATTGTTGAGGTTTGAAGAATAAGTGTAGAGTTATTCTGCAGAGTCGAGTCAAATGCTCTGGTCATGTGACACCGGGGTTATGGGATTCGATAGATAATTGGTTATTATTTACGTTGTTTAGGATGACTAATATGTTGAGATGTTTTGTTGAGATAATGTTGAAACATTATTATTAATTGTTATATGATGAATGATAATATTGGTGTTGTTGTCCGCTGCGAAGTTTTAATAAAATAAATAATATGTTTTTTTGTTGTGATGTGATAAAAGTATTATGTTGTAAGAAATGTAAACTCTTCTACATGTTGTACTCTGATAATCTATTTAAATATGTCGTTTGGGTAGAAGGGTGTTACACGTGACACTCTGACTTGTTAATTCCATTTCCCACCTGTGTTGATTTGTTCATTTATTCCATTGATCAGGTTCTGAACGAGCTTGCGTTTTAGGCTCTGGACGAATTTGTGGCTATTACCCTGCACATGGGTTCACACCCCCCTCGAAACAAGGTAATTTCCAGTGGGCCTAGAAGTCAAGCCCAAGCACCTTTGACTCAGCTTCACCCCCATTCCAGAAACACACCCCTGACCCATTTCTATCTTATTTATTTGTTTTTTTCTCTCATTATTTTTATGCCATTTTAATTCTTTTTTTCTTCTTGAAATTTAATTCATGTTTAATTGTTTGATTGTGACTTTTGATTGGTTAGAATGATTAGAAAATATTAAAAAAAATCTTTTTATTTAGAATTTAATTGATTATGTTTAGATGTTAGTTTCACCCTTTTAGCCATGAAAAATCCCTAAAGAAATAATTGATTTCCATGATTAATTTTGATTTGTCTTGAGCCATCATCTTAATTTCTTTAATTCAATTAACATGCATGTTTAGTTAGGATTTAAATTGATTTAATTCCATGTTCATGTTTTGATTTTAATCTCATTTTTAATTGTTCTATTCTTTGATTGTGGTTATTGGATTTAAATTGAAAATGTCATTTCAATTTAATATGCTTATATGTTTGTTTACAATGATCATCTTATCATGTCCTCATCATTTTTTCATTTCATAATCCATTTAATTTTCATTCTAATTCACTTTTTAATGTATACTAATCCATTTTGATTCATGTTTGTATTCACATGTTCCATTGAGATTCAAGTTGTATCCAAGTTATTCAATGCCTCTAATCCATTTCAATTTACTTGTATTGTGTGAGGATACCATGTCACTTGTATCTTTTAGGCATGGTACTTTGTGTAACTTGTCTAATCTCTTTTCATTTCCCATTTGTATTGTATGATTCCATCCCCCCATTGTGGATCGCATGTCCCCCCACCCCATGTAAGTGTAATAGCTTAAGATTATTTTCTTTTATTAGTTCATCATGCATGCTAACTAAAAAGATAAAAACAAACGATAAAATAAAGAATTTCAAAAGAAAAAAGACACACTTGATCCAACGTCAAGTGTTTTCCAAATCAAACTCATATCATAGCAATACGATTACTTGATCCAACGTCAAGTATCTCCCATCCATTCCATGATCCATTTATTCTCCATTCTCTTCTCAATTTCATTCTATCTGTCTCCTCCATTCTTCACACACATTTTCATAATAAACTCAAATGTTTGATCCAACGTCAAGTTCCTTTTTCAAAACATTTTCATAACAAACGGAATGCAAAAAAGGGGTGTGCGTGCTTGTACACAACATTCAAGTACTTAGGTTGTCTGTCGTACCTAGATTGAGGACTCGACACATGACTTCCCCCTTAAAACATCTAATGATTCAAACAAGTTAGGTCTAGGTGCTATGAGGGAAAAAATGGTAGTTAGGATACCATTGTCCTCTGGACTCCCAAGTATTCTAATTGTTGGCCGTACTTAATCAAGGGTCAGATACTTGTCTCCCTCTAAGTTCCAACGATTAGGCTTATCAGACTTTTTCATAACTCAAATATCTTTGTTGGATGAAAAAGAATAGTTAGGATAATATTGTCCTCTCAACTCCCGAGCTCTTGGACTGCTGAATGTGTCTAGTCAAGGGTCTGATGCTTGTCTCCGTACTAAAATCAACCCCAACAAATTAAATCATCTTTTGTCTCAGTGCGTTCTTCAAACCTTTCAAAAGAGATGTGTTGCTTTCGTTCTACCATGAACGATTCTTAAGCCTCTATGTGTGAGCAAGTACTGTTTAACTACTAGAGTGTGATCCAAGCGTATTCACTTTACCACAAACAAATAAACACTTCCCGCTCCCATGCTCGAGCATACAAGCAAGTGAATAGTAGCACACGAACGTCAACATTGTTCAATAAAAACAACCAAACACACACTCCGTTTGTGAGCGGCACTACGAAGCTCTGACTTCCTCATTGCACGTATGAGGGTACATAGGTACAAGGGCCCAAATCCTTGGTGAGCACATTAATTTAAAACTTATTTTCTCTCCCTATCTTATTCTTTCATCTCATTCACCGATAGCAAGCAATATACAGATAAACAACATCCATATGCATTGATACAAGCAAGTGATTCCCATCCAATATGATGGATGTAAGGGGTGCTAATACCTTCCACTTGCATAACCGACTTCCGAATCCGCTCTTGGTTGCGAGACCATTCTCATTTGGGGTTTTATTTCTATTTTCTCTTTTCTTTGGAATAAATAAAATTCGGTGGCGACTCTGTATTTTTCGCAACACGACACTAACTCAATCAAGAGAGTGAGATATAAAGACTCTGAAAAAAAAAGATTTAGGAGTCAAATTCAAAAACACGTTAGATGGACCAATAAACCCTTTAAATCATGTTTTAAATGTCTTCTTCAAGATCCACACATTCTCTTTATTCAACCAACTTCACAAAATTGTCATCTAACTAATTCATAATTCCATATTCCATGAAAGAAACGAGCCTATTAAATTGGATTTTCATGTAATAATAGAGAAGATCTAATACAAACTCAATCATTTATTTCCAATTTCAAAGAATTCTTAATTAGCTTACATGTTTACTATTACCCTTCCTTCTGATTCACTTTTTTACTTTCTATTTTGTCCAATTTGAAACTGCACTATCTAGGGTCCCGAGATATTAGCTTTACTAGAACTCCACTAGTATTGTCTTTAGCATATCTTTTATTCTTGATTGTATAAAATTTGTTACGAAAGGTAATTAAGTTGGTTATAACTTAACCCTTAATTCACTCTGTGTATATATAATCAAAGTGCTACATTATTAAAGTAATTCAATCAATTTTTCTTTGCCCTCATTCGTTGATCATCAACAATTAAAATTAGAGTTTTTAGTTAAATTAGTTGTTAAAATAAAAAATATATATATAAATAATATAAAAGTATTTGTTTGTGTAATTTCTTTAAATGATAAATTAGGATTAAATATATTTGCGATCCTTTTAAATATCTCAAATTTCATTTTTAATCCTTCAAAATTTTTTTTTTTAAGAATAGTCATTCTAAAATTTTCCACCCACACTTTTGAACCCTCATGCAACTTAGCAACGATTTTTACAACTTAGTGATAAAATTACCGATAATTTTAACGAAAGATTATTATTTAACGACTAAATTAGCGAGAGTTTTAGTATTCTGGACCAAAAATATGGATGAAAAATTTTAGGATGACCATTTTGAAAAAAATATTTTGAGGGATTAAAAACGGAATTTGAAATATTTATGAGGACCACAAACATATTAAACCATTATATTTATAAACATATGTTTATTTTAAAATATTTTAATCTATTTTAAATTATTTTCCATCTTCAAAATGGTAAAAAGGTATCTTAATTTAATAGAGATTTTTTAGTTTGAATAATCTTTTTATACTTTATTTTCAATATATGTTCTTACTTTATTAATACATATATTTTTTATTATATTAAATAATTATAATTCTAAGTATATTGTATACAATAGATATTCTAACCTACATACTACTTTTTTATTTAAACAATTCAAATTAAGAATGTGTTATATACCAATTCAAATTATACGGTTTAGACATGTGTTATATACCAAAACACATTATAGTATTTATAAAAGATAATATAGTACTTAAGAATGTATTATATTTAAAATAATATAATTTTTAATTTCATTTATATTAAATAATACGCGGGTCTAACGGATTACCCATGGCTCACACGAGCTAATTTTAATGAGTAGCGGGCTTTTCAGGACATGACTAAAATAATCCTGAAAAATATGAATTCAAATATTAAGATTCAAGTCCTATAATTTTACGAGCTTAAAAAATTGATTTTTTTTTATAATAACCAGTATTTTCAAATTAAATCCCTAAATAACCATTTTTTCAAAAAAAAAACTAAAATAACGACATTTCTCAACTGGTGCGCCAGTTAAACAGGAGCATCCAATTAAGCTAGAGAGGAGGCGCCATTAGAGCTGACGCATGCTCCCAATGGCTATGCATGTAGGCGTCATGCCTCTTGGCGCATGCATGTGTGGTGCTACATGCATTGCGCATACATACACTACATAGTGTATGCGCCAATGCATGTGGCGCATGCACCTTTTTTTAAAGTTTAAATGTTTATTTTACAATTAAATAAAAAAAACTGAAAATAAAAATTATATTTATGTTATAATAAAAATTACATGGAATTGACATGAAATTCAATGACGCACCTGATTGAAAAATCCCCTTGTTTCATATCCAGGTGCGTTAGTCTGTCTTCGAGGTCTCCCACGATTTTCCTGAGGTGTTTGAGGTTTTTGAGTGCTGACATGATCCAATGCTGGCTGGTGTGAAGGTCCAGTGATATTTGATATATGTGTCATCATTTGTTCCCAATAGTTGGGGGATTCTCGCCAACGGCGCTTCCGTAATTGAGTTTGGTGCCCATGTTGTCGTAGTTGGGTCCTTGTGGTTGGGTGAATTGTGGAAGGTATGGTTGCCTGAGTCGGGACATTGAATCAGTTTGGAAACGAATCAATAGTTCCTGGGGTGTTCTATAGTCAAACAATGGTTGGGTGTTGTGGCAATGGGATGTTTGGGTGGTCATTAGTGGGGGACTACGATGGCATGAATTGTATGAATCATCTGGGCTATAGACTGTTGTGGTGGCTGTGTATGGTTGTTGATAGGTAGGGTTTGATTCTTGGTTTTGAGGTTGGGTGTGTGGCATGAACGAGTTTCGAGGTAAGGGTGTTTGGTTGTTGGTGTATATGGTAGGGTATTGGTGTGAGGTTGGTCGTTGGGTTTGGGTGGGTTGACATTTTTCTTGGACAAGGACTTGTTGTTGGGCGTATGATGACGAAACTAGTTGGCGTGGATCAATCAAATACTTTGGCTCAGACATAAATTGTGGCGTTGTAACCGACATAAACCATGCCATATATTTTTGAGTTGGTCTAGCACCACGTATGACTGGTTCTTTTAAGATGTGTTGTCGTCGATTCCTCCAATGATGACACATCTCTTTTGCGAAGTCCCTCCAGTCGGAATAATCCCATTGGACATCAACTCTCTGTGGATGCCAATCTCCTAAACACATCGGAGGTTCTGAAATTTGTTGTTGCATGCCGAACTGCAGTTTTACTCGGTCACTCTGGTGCATCTCCACAGTAGTGAACCAAATAATTGGTGTTTTTGTTGTCCAAACTGCAAAATCATCATGGTTAATCTGATGATCAAGACCCATATATGGCCTTCAGATAAACTGTACAAGAATATGACATGATTAGATGATAAATAATTTGATAATTATTTTTTAATCAAAATAGATTTGTTTAGGATTATTACATCGTTTGGTCTAATATGGTCCAATAGATTGCGATAGACTACTACAACGTGTTTCAGACACCTGTTGTAGTTCATCCCTCTAACTGACCACCTAGATCAAAAACATTTGAAAATTATTATTTAGAGTTAGTTGTAATATAAAGTATAATAATTAGATGGTAAAGTTTTAAGCTTACTTTGTTGCAAATGGGAGTATGAATGACTTCTCGTTTACCGGGGTGAGTGACGACATTCTTGACCAACCCCACGCTTGTAGCAAATATGCGCATGAATAAAACGTACAAGTATTTTTACACAATGCACTATATAGATGAGGCAAAACAGCTGAACCCCCAACTATATGTGCTTACCTTAGTTATGTTTCGTAACAACAGCAAATACATAATATTTACCGTATTACCAGTACTTTCGGGAAATAAAAAATTTCCGAAAAAATTCATAATATAACAGCGAGCTTTAGTTATTTTTTCATACTCGGTAGATTCTTCGGTCAATGTTATACTCGCATAATATTGTTTGAGATATCTTAAGTTAATACCTTGACCCCTAGCTTGACCAGAAGTCTCTCCCGTAGCTTGGTTTTCACACAATGGGGCACCCATCAATTTATTGCAAATAGAGTTATCCTGGTTAACTCTACCATTTATGGCCTTACCATCGATACGTAGACCCAACAACATGTAGACGTCCTCAAGTGTGACAGTACACTCACCGAAAGGAAGGTGAAATATGTGGGTCTCGGGTCTCCATCTCTCCAACGAAGTAATAATAAATTTGTAGTAAACCGAGTATGAGACTATGTTAAGGAGATTACCAAAACCGCATCCTCGAATATATGGTTCTATCAAAGGATCGTGGGATACATATTCATGTACACGACATCGAAATCGTTTTGGACCCTAATAAAATATAAGTAAGAAATAAAAAAGTAAGAAGAAATAATAAATAATAAAAACATAATTAAGAAATATGTACGAAATAAGTAAGAAGAATTAATAACATACAAATGTCATGATATTGTAGATTGTTCCTCGATATTCATCACCCATAGTCAATAGAGATATAATACTGCAGAGGTTAAGTAATGCAGAGGTTGAGTGTTGTAAAGGTGGAGTGTTGTAGAGGTTGATTCTTAATGTTGCATATGTTAAGTGTTATGAGTTGATGCCCTATTTATAGATGAGATAGTGTTGTAACATGTGAATCATGGGATATGTCGCATGCATGTGAGGGTAGGTGTAGGAGCCTAAGGCTAGGGCGCATGCTTTGTTTAAGACATGCATGGTCATATGTGCCAAGGCTAGTGGCGCATGCATGCCTTTTTATGTATGCAAGGAAGAGGTGCCTAAGGCTAGAGCATATGCATTGCTTTATGCGCCATTGGAAAGGGCGCATGCCTTGGATTATTAGGGCAGATGCATCTTCTTTGTAGGCGCATGCTTGTAGTGTTAGGGCAGAGATTCTTTGCAGGCGCATGCTATGTATTGTTTTGTCTCTGCATGGATTCTTTGCATTGCATTGTCTTGTCTTTGTAGATTAATTGCGTGATCAGTACACACACCGTCTCCCCTATTTAAATGCATGCGAATAACAAATCAATGCATTCACCATCAGTACCCATACATATCAGTAGAAACACTAAACTTACATTTAAAAAATGTCTTCCTCACCACATTACATGATCAGTGCCCATACCGAAGGTTAAATATTTAAGCATCAATTATTCGGTTTTTGCTTTTGTAACACAGAAGTAACTCGGTTTATAATAAATCGAAGATCAAAATTTTCACATTTGAAACAAAGAATAGAAAAGAAATTGCAGTGTAGTCAGGTGTGCCAAATCATCTATAAGAATCCGGTGTAGTTTGCAGACAACCAGCTAAAGTTTTATCAGTTGAAGATTCGAGATGATTACGATGTTCATCATATGTTTGCTAGTCATGAACAATCTAGGTACAACGATATAGAGTTATATATATTACCACCACAACAACAAGTGTCTCAGTTCATTGATCAATCATAAGTGTTTTGTGAAACTGATGACGACGAACAAGTGGAAGTCAATGTTGTTGATGAGGAAGAAGAAAAAGCCGAGTTATTGGTTGATTCAATGGTGAATGACGAAGAAGAATATAAGCCATTACCATATAGTCATGTATATTGTCCACCTCAACACATGACAAGCTTGAATTTGGGTTCCGATGAACCTTCATTAGATATAGTTTACAATCCTTATGTGCAAATTCAAGGATCATTGAAAGAAGGAGACACATTTCGCACAAAAGAAGATTATGTAAAAGCTATTAAAAAGTATCACATGGATCTATTAGCTGATTACAAAGTTGATCGAACTAATGCAATGAGGTATAAGATTTATTATCGAAATAAGCGCTGCCTTTTCGATTGTCAGCTTCTTACCAGAAGAGGAATGATTCTTGGGAGATTGGATCCAAGGGTCCAGTTCACACATGCATGCTCACGAACCAAACGCAAGACCATAGGAAACTTAGCTCTCAGTTAATATGAGATAAAATTTTGTCTGTCATTAGCGATAATCCGTCGTTAAAGGTGAGTACAATAATCTCGCATATTGTAAGACAATACAACTATACTCCATCATACAGGAAAGTTTGGATATCTAGGACAAAGGTGGTTGAAAAAGTGTATGGAAATTGGGAGGAGTCTTACAAACAACTTTCGAAATACTTGGTGGCTCTTAAACAGTATGTTCTAGGGACTATTGTCAAGTTGGAAATGTTGCCGGCGTATACCCCAGACGAGACATATGCTGTTGGAAATGGAATATTCCACCGTCTCTTCTAGGCGTATCAACCATGCATCAAAGGTTTTGCTTTCTGTAAACCTATTATACAAATTGATGGTACATGGTTGTACGAGAAATATAAAGGAACACTACTGATGGTAGTGGCACAAGATGGCAACGACAACATTTTTCCAATCGCCTTTGCCCTAGTTGAAGAGGATACTGCTGAGGGATGGAGTTTTTTCCTAAAAAATCTCTGATTGCACGTTGCTCCTCAACCTAACTTATGTTTGATCTCTGACCGACACTCTTTAATAGTGAGTGCCTACAAAAACATTGATAATGGCTGGCAGGATCCTCCGTCGACGCGTGTCTACGACATTAGACACATCGCTCAAAATTTTATACGGGAGATAAAAGACAAAACATTGTCGAAGAAGGTTGTTAATGTAAATTACGTATTAACAGAACCTTCTTTCAAACACTACTGCGAAGACATCAGATTGTCGAACACAGATGCAATATGGTGGATCGACAATATTCCATTGGAGAAGTGGACTAGGGCATACGACAGCGATCAACGTTGGGTCCACATGACAACAAATCTTGTGGAATCAATGAACTCTGTCTTCAAATGCATTTGAAACCTACCTATAATCGCTTTTGTGCAAGCAACATATTTCAGGCTAGGGGCATTGTTTGAGGTCAGACATTCCAAATGGAGTTCAATGTTGTAATTTGGACAGTTGTTCAGTGATGCTTCAATGAAATTCATTAGACACGAAACTGTCAAAGCTAACACATACGTGGTCACGGTGTTTGACCGTACTAAAGGTTGGTACAATGTTATTGAGTCCATGGATTAAAATGAAGGCATGCCGATTGAACAATACATAGTGGAACTAGATAGAGGTTGGTGCAACTGTGGAAAGTTCCAAGCCTTTCTTATGCCCTGCTCCCATGTCATTGCGGCATGTTCAAAGGTTCGAAGGGATCCTTCCTACTTACTATCTGACGTTTACAAAGTCATAAGCCTATCCAATATTTACAAAATTAGTTTTTCAGTTGTTGTAAAAGAGGATTATTGATCTGAATATCAAGGGGACATTCTTTGACACAATGAAGTTATGCGAAGAAAGAAAAATGGCCGCCCAAATAGAACCCGTATTCGAACCGAAATGGATACGACGAACAAAATGGTTCGATTATGTAGTTCATGTCGCCAGCCCGATCACAATCGTACTAACTTTCCTAATGTTGGAACAAGCACAACAAGATAATTTTACATGTACCTCTTTTGCTTTATATTAAAAACTATATTTATTTCATATGATAACTTTGTGAGAAAATACCATCACAAACAAATACAACACATTCAATACACAAGCAACACAAAAGACTACAACAATTAAAATACCATTACTATAACTAAGCGATTACAACCATCAAAACAATTTTGAACATATTATACATCATCTTGTGAACGTCTCTATGAGTCTTAATATCCACTCATTCACGCACTTCTTCATTTTGGTTGAACGTAGACTCAAGCTATTGAATTCTTCTAATCCTTTCACCATCTGCAATTTCTTCATCTAACCAACGGTTCAACGTCCGATTAAGACGTTCAAACGAATCTATATTCCAAAGTTGAATCTTTATCGGAAGTGCGACTGCTGAAAAGATTAAATCGACATTTCTCTTGTGAATGTATTCAACATGATCAAAGAAAACAAAATTGAACGAGATTGAAGAAAAATAGAAGGATGATAAGAAGTTGTGTGAAATAATATGGGAGACGCGCATGGTGGTATTTATAGAAGAACGAAAACATGCATGTGTCAATGCACTAGGCTTCACACACATAACACACATAACACATGCATGCGCCAATATATGTGGCGCATACACACATGCACACATGCATGCGCCAATGCATGTGGCGCCTACATGCATTGGTTTTGCATGCATGCGCCAAGACTCTGGACGCCTCCTTTGATGTTTAGTTGGATGCGCCAGTTCAACTGACGCATAAATAAGGAAAAATGATTATTTTCTTTTTTGAAAAATAAATTATTTAAGATTTAAATTGAAAATACTGATTATTTTAAAATAAATCTAAAAAATTAACTCATATAAACTAGACCAATTTAACGGCTTTAGTTATAATGTTTAGACAATCTTCATCAATGAGTTTTTTATGGCTAATTCTCAATTACCATTATATACATTCAATCACATTAAAATGCTTACAATTTGACCTTTATACAAGGGTATAAGGAAGGAAGCATCGTAAGAACGACCATCGATAATTTCCATCCTTAATATTGTGTGTAGGCTTTAGTAAGGTTATCAGTTAATGTATCTGAGATATACAAAATCATATATATTTTCCTTTGGTCCATATCGTGTAAATCTTATGGCTCCGCAACTGTATGTTATCGACTAATTTTTATTAACCAGAGCTTTAAGATATCAAATTCAACCTCAAATTTATATTTATTTTATTTAAAATCTCTTATAAAATTTAGTTACAGATATATCTAAATCCAAACATTTCATAAATAACTAAAGTTGCTCGGGACCAATCAAAAGCCAAGCGACTGCACTAGAGAGATTGTCCATATGAATCACGTAAGTATCTCCTAAGATTTTAAACTTGTGACACAAAAGTTGCCGTAGGTGTGTAGGGCTCCACCAATTCGTTATAATAATTCGCAACACGTGAATCTAGAAACCAAGTTCTGCAAGGAAGCTTTTCTTATACTATTTTTGTTGTTATTAATATCTTTGATGAAGCAAAAAATAAGAACTTATGATTGTGAAAAAGATCTTTCACTTAATTACTGAACCACAACAATCATACAAAGAACTTTATATATGGTTCCGTACACTATACCTACCTTGTAGGTAATGGCCAAGTTCATTATTGATTTTTATTCAAAAAGGAGGCATTAAATTATTGACACACTAAAAGCATTATGTATGCAACTATACCTTCAACTCCTAAACTTGAACGGTTCAAAAAACTTATCATTATCTTTGAATTATATAATGGGTTATCTGTTGAGCAGTTATATTGGGTCGTGTTGTTAGAAGTATGCTTTAGAATTTCAAGTGAAGAAAAAAAAAATATTTAGAGATTGTTAGAAATTAAAAACTCCAAAAGCAGCAAGAATATGAAGACGTCGGAGTTGCAAATGCAAAACAAACTATAAATTCGATCTGGACAGTTCACGTGTATCAAATTTTGTTGTTTTAATTCGGAGATTCATTCATTAACGTTAGAATATTATAAATATTTTTTATATTAATTTAGAGTTATTCTAAAATACTTAGAAATACTATAAATTAATATTAAATATAATATCTTATACTTATAATATTTTAAATTAATATAAGAAATTTATAATATATATGTAACTGTAAATTCATGACAATCGAACTATTGGTTAACTCGACGTCAATAAAACCAGAGTCATCACCACACTTTTATTGTTTCCAAAGAAAAAGGAAAAAGTACGAACAAAACACAAAGATAAAAAAATTTCAAATCAAAACTAATAAAATGTTAGAGATTACAGGTAAGAGAGTTGGTTACACAGAGGGAAGGTGTTAGCACCCAAAGTGTCCTAGGTACTCCTAAGGAACCCTTTTTATGTGCGCATGTGTTTTTGGTATAAAAGATGTTTGATAAAATATAGAGTGTGGGGATGAAAAAAGAATTCATTGATTATATTTTTGTGTTTGACAAGACTTTCGATCTTATACCTACATACCAACATAAAAATGAGGGATCAAAACCCCGTAGTTCGTAGTAAAAATTTCAAAGAAGTTGGTGAATTGATATTAACAAAGGTTTAAATGAAAAAGCACAAAAAGCCAAAAAAATAAATGGGGTTGTTAGTTCTTTTTGTCTTTTGAAATTCAAGTCAATATGGTTAAGTTTATTTACAAATTTGATCTAAGAAAAGAAGTTTGAAAATTCAATGGCATAAGGTCAAATTTTCTAATCATTAAAACATGTCTAAGTTTGAAATTTACAAGCAAAGAAAGTTTTTGAAAAGAGGGAGAGATTTTGAAATTAAAGAAGTAGGAGGAGATGAAGGGACTACCCTAAGCAAAAATTTAAAAGTTAATAGTTGAAAAGATCTTACCAATGGGATGTCATCCAACAGACAAGAATGTCATATAGAAACTCATTTTCCCTTGGACTTTAATCAAAGAATGATCAGTCACCATTTTCACTATATTTTCGTGGCTTATCTGACAAGAAACCAAGGATTTTGAGACACTGTGTACGCATTATGATACCTTTAAAGTTAATTTTCATTTCCATAAGTTATTTAAGCAATTTTATTAATTGTCAGTTTTATTTTATATTTTCGTGATTTTACGCATAGGATGTCTGTGTTTTTGTCCAACAGGTCCACGTGGAAGAATCGAGGAACTCGGAGCGAGACAATGCAGAATTCCGTCAAGCAAAGGAATGGAAAAATCCCGGTACAGGAAGAAGGAGAATGAAGCAAAAAAACAGTAGCCTGACACGGCCGACCGTGTCAAGCATTATCTCATATTGTGTCAAGCTCTATGGGCGTGTCAAGTGAAGCAGTGAGCTGACGCGGCCACCCGTGTCACCTGACACAGGCCGTGCCAGCCCAAGCCCAAAATTTTCCCTTTTCATCGGACTTTTGATTATCGGGCTTGCAGAGAGATTTTTGGACATGTCCACCTATTGCTTGGAATTTTCATTATATAAGAGAACCTTATACCAAAGAAAAGATCATCTTGGAACAAGGCTAAACACAATATTATCAAGGAATCAAGTATTACATAGAGCAAGGAGTTCAAAGAGCTGAAGGTTTTCATGAGCGGAAGCGATTGAAGATCGAAGTCATCCAAATACTTGTAATGTGTAAATTTTATCTTGCATTTGTTTTAAACAATATGAGTAGCTAAACCCCCCAATGCTAGGGGGTGTCCCTGATTTAGAATTGTAACGAATTTGAGTATACTTTTGCATTTATAATATTATTCTTACGATAACCTTTTGATGTGTTTAATGCTTTCTCTTTCGGACCAATCAAGATTGTTTTGTGGTTATCAATTAGGCTGGACCACCATTGATAAGGTTTTCATAAGGTTACTCTACAGTAAATATCACCTAGGACTAGGGGTACCCTGTATGAACCAGAGTATTCTTGATAATATAAAGCTTAACTTCACCTTAATTGCCTATGGACATAGAAATTATGGTAGATTGATTAAAGGTTTTCTCACCAAGGACTTGGGAGAAAATACCTGTGAGAATTGGTAGTAATTGATATTTGTTGATGCAATGGTGACTCAGAGTTGTTACATGGATAAATCATACACCTTCCCTGGCATTGTTCCTCTTACCTTGCAAACCCTTATTTTCATCCTTATTTGCCTTTGCCTTTATTTTTATAATTTTGCATCTAAAATCCCAAATCACACTTTTTATTTAATTGAATGATAATTTGAACTCGATATTAACGTGCAGTCCTTGAGATCGACATTCGGAGAATTTACCCGTTATTACTATAATAGTCAAAATAGTACACTTGCTATTTTACCGATCACGTTTTTGGCGCCGTTGTTGGGGACTGCCAAAATATATAGTTGAATTTTTAGTTCAATTAAAATTTTGTTGCTCTGCAATAAAATTATTTTTCTCATTTATATAATTTAATTCACTAATCTGTGTATGCGAGGAAAGCCCTCAGTAGAATTTCTTTTTGATGCAGAAATCGAGAGAACCCTTCACCGGAGACGCAGAAACGCTAGATTGGATTCCAAAGAAGAAGTTCCCTCTAATCACTTAGATTCAAAAAAAGAAACTATGGCTGAAATTCCTCCAGTTCCACCGCTTCCACCTACGAAAAGACTCATAGGTGACTATGGAGGTGTAAATGCGCCGGGTGGTAGATTGACCATTGTCAACCAACCGGTGAATGTGACAAACTTTCAACTGCATCCTAGCACAATAAATCAACTTGAAAGAAAATCTTTCACCAGAAAGGTTAATGAAGATGCCAATAAGTACCTGTAGAGATTCCCGACCATGAGTATGACTTTGAAAATTGATGGTCATACAGATGAAGTAAAGAAGTTAAGAATATTCCCGTTCACTTTATCTGAAGAGGCAGAAGTGTGGTTCTACTCTCTTCCAGCTGGCAGTATTACATCATGGGAAGAGATGGAAACAACTTTGTTAAATGACTATTTTCCCGCATCAGTATTTTTGAGAAAATGGTATGAAATCTTGAACTTCAAACAGAAAGATGGTGAGTCTTTGGGATATACCTACAAAAGATTCAAAATGGCCCTGGTGGCGTACCCAACTCATAATATGGATTAGACTGAACAAATGAAGATGTTTGTGAATGGGCTGAAAATAAAGATAAAACAGTTAATTGATACAGAAGTCGGTGTCTCAACAAATTTCTCAACAACCACCGGTATTAAAAGGATCATTGAAGCGATAGCCGTAAATGAGCATCTGGAATTATATGATAGGTGTACAAGAAAACCTGAAGGAGTCATTGACCTGGAAGTAGAAGCAAATAAAATCCGTTTGGTAGATACAATCGCTGCTGAAGTGGAGAAGAAATTGAAAGCGATGAATATAGGAACTCAACAGGTAGCTCAAATTCAACCTGCTCAGACCATCACTTGTGAAATCAGTAATGGACCTCACCACAATGTGTATTTCTTTGCAACTCCTCAACAAATTGAAGAGATAAAATTCTTAAAGCAGAATAATCCCTACTCTAACACTTACAATCCAGGTTGGAAGAATCATCCAAACTTCTCTTGGAAAGATCAGCAAGGGAATGTTCCACAACAGAGTCAAGGTTAATATCAGACTCAATATACATAACAACAAGCTCCAAGGAAAGTAGACTGGAAGATTTCCATTGAAAACATGACAGCTCAAAATAGGCAATTTGAAGAAGAGACGAGAAACAATAAAAAAAACACCACCGCCTCTCTAAAGAATCTTGAAGTTCAGCTGGGGAAGATAGCACAACAACTAGCAAGTTCTCGAACACCGGGTTCCTTACCAAGTGAAACAGTTCAAAATCCTAGAGGTCAAAAGAATATTAGTATTGTCATGACGAAAAAGAAAAAGGCTGCTAAAAAGAAAAAAATTATATCATCGGGCGAGCCGATTGAAGAGGAAATTACAACGGAGACTAAATCGGTGATTAAGTTGCCCTACCCTCAGAGAGTGACAAAGAAGGAACCAAGCGAGTCAGACTTGGAGAAGTTCATGACAATGTTTAAAAAGGTTGAGGGTCATATGTCTTTGTTTGAAGCAGTCGAAAGAATGCCCATGTACAAGAAATTCATGGAAGAGGTAATGGCTGAAAAGAAACCAACAACAAAAGAACATGTAGCATGGAAGGAAAAGTATAGTGCAAACTCACTAGGGAAGAAAATTCCTAACAAACAAAAGGATCCGGGAACGGTAACAGTACCATGCACAATTAAAGAAAGAACCTTCAAAAAGGTACTAATAGATTCTAGAGCTAGTGTGAGTCTGATGCCATTATCAATCTATCACAGGTTGGGTATTAAAAATGTTAGTGATACAAATACCAATCTGAAGTTTGCGGATCACTCAAGAAAGGATGCATATGGTATAGCAGAAGACGTACTGGTAACAATAGAGGACTTAATTTTGTAATCCTAGACATACCTGAAGATGATGAGGCACCCATCATTCTGGGTCGACCTTTCATGTAGACAAGTCGATGCAATCTCAACATGGACCAGGGCACGTTAACCTTGAAAGCTCACGACAAAGAGATAACATTGAATGCTATTGAATACCAGGAGCTAGAGGAAGATACATAATCTCACTATCAAGTAGGCTTAATCAGGACAAAGGCGAGAAGGAAAAGTAACATGCCAACATCAAAGAAAGATGCAAGAAGGTTCTCTCGATTCTCATCACTGCCATTAGCCACCCTGAATGGAAAGACTCCTATCTCCAATCCAAAAACCAAGAGAAAGAAAAAAAAAACAAAAACATGGTAAGAAGATGAAGGTTAAAAGGGACATGTGGCACAAAGGAACCCATACAGATGAAAGAGACAGCTTCCTAGTTTTGGACAAGAGGTGCAACAAGGTTTGGAGGCTGAAGTATCCCCCGTAACAAGGGGAATGAATCGTCGAGCCACACGACGTTAAACGAAGCGCTTCGTGGGAGGCAACCCACATGTTACTAGTTCTAATTATTGTTTATTTTTGTTTGTTATTTTAGGTTTTCACAGTGCCTTGCATAAAAGGGCGAAGGCATTCACATGGAAAATATTGAAAATTTTGAATTTCGTGTACTTTCCTCCCCATCCCCCTCAGTGGGGCACTGTGTGTCACCTTCCTTCTATACTATTCTAAAATATTAAGGTCAATGTTTAGTTTAAGTGTAGGGGATGTTTTCCTATGCTTTTTACATTTATTTTTGTTCTGTTTTATGTTTTATTTTATTAGTTCCCAATTTTTACCATTTACATTTGGTTTATTTTTACTGTCGGGTATCATCTGTTGCATGTATTTCAGGTTCTTGGTATTATAGTGGGATGAGGTAATGATCAATAACGGTAGTGGATGAAATGATCACTCCACTTACTCTTGCTTGTTGTGAAGGATCTTCCCAGAAAGTCGATACTGTTGAAGAAAAGATCGGACGCAATTTTTAAAGCTCAACTAACGTAGGTTCCCTATGCATTCCGAGTTGAGTAAGAAGCCACACCATACTCGAAGTACTGTGGATGCTGTCAAGATTTACCTAACATGGTGAGTGCATAAAAGGCCAAACACATTTGTCATCATGAGCAATATTCAGGTATGTCTTTATCACTCTAACTTTGCGTAGGTTCTCTGGGAGTTTCACTTCATGTATACATACACTGAGGCACGTTGTTTGATTATAGCCCTGAGCCTTTCTAGCCATCCCGCTAATGTTATCCTTTGTTAACCACATTTGAGCCTGTATTCATTGTTTGTTTAACCCCATAAATGTACCATGCGGCCAAAACACTTCCTTATCCTGTTCGGAGTCAAGTTGATATTTTATTAAAGTTGTGTTGAAATTCAAAGTTTGGGGTAAAACCCCATAAGTTTCAAAAGCCAAGGTGAGTGCAAAAAAAAAAGAGAGAATCATCGAGAAAATAAACTCGAGGGTTCAAAAGAAGCACTGGCTAAAGAAGGGCACTCGGTTGAAAAACAAGAATAACAAAGAAAAATCCGAGCTATAAAAAAATATAATAGAGGAAAAGAAAGAAAATGAACAAACACAGTGAAAATAATAGTAACATTGGTTCATAACCAAAAACCACTTGTTTACCGTTTTGTTTGGAATATCCACACCATAACCCAAGCCCCGTCACAACCCGAAAGACCTCAAAAAGTGTGTGTTATGTGTAGTTGATATGAAAGGAGAAACTATTCAAACTTATGAGTTGATATTGCATATTCTGAATTGGGAGTGAAAACACTTAAACCCCGAGAGACTTGGTGTGAGTGTGATGTAAGCTGACAGGTGAAGCGGTACCTCGATGAGGAAGTACGACAAAAAACTTATTAGGAAAAGTAGGAACTATACAAGGGGGAGTGAAGGCGTTGGCGAAAGATCTCAGCAGTATCATGGTAAGAATACAAATTTTGGGAAGTGAAACTTTGTCATATAGGACATTACTTGAGGACAAGCAATGAGCTAAGTTTGGGGTTGTGATCAGTCACCATTTTCACTATACTTTCGTTGCTTATCCGACAAGAAACCAAGGATTTTGAGACACTGTGTACGTATTATGGTACTTTTAAAGTTAATTTTCATTCCCATATGTTATTTAAGCAATTTTATTAATTGTCAGTTTTATTTTATATTTTCGTGATTTTACGCGTAAGATGTTTGTGTTTTTGTCCAACAGGTCCAGGTGGAAGAACCTAGGAACTCGGAGCGAGACAATGCAGAATTCCGGCAAGCAAAGGAATGGAAAATTCCCGGTACAGGAGGCCTGACACGGGCACCCGTGTCACCTGACACGGGCTGTGTCAGGCAAAAGGAGAATGAAGCAAAAAACAGTAGTCTGACATGGCCGACCGTGTCAGCTGACACGGCTCGTGTCAGCTGACACGGCTCGTGTCAGGCCTTATCCCATACCGTGTCAAGCCCTATGGGCGTGTCAAGTGAAGTAGTGAACTGACACAGCGACCCGTGTCAGCTGACACGGGCCGTGTTATCCCAAGCCCAAAATTTTCCCTTTTCATCGGGCTTTTGATTATCGGGCTCGTAGAGAGATTTTTGGACATGTCCATCCATTGCTTGGAATTTTCACTATATAAGAGAACCTTATACCAAATAAAAGATCATCTTGGAACGAGGCAAAATATAATATTGTCAAGGATTCAAGTATTACAGATAGCAAGGAGTTCGGAGAGCTGAAGGTTTTCATGAGCGGAAGTGATTGAAGATCGAAGTCATCCAAATACTTGTAATGTGTGAATGTTATCTTGCATTTGTTTTGAACAATATGAGTAGCTAAACCCCCCAATGCTAGGGGGTGTCCCTGATTTAGAATTGTAACGAATTTGAGTATACTTTTGCATTTATAATATTATTCTTACGATAACCTTTTGATGTGTTTAATGCTTTCTCTTTCGGACCGATCGAGATTGTTTTGTGGTTATCAATTAGGCTGGACTGCCATTGATAAGGTTTTCATAAGGTTACTCTACAGTAGATATCACCTAGGATTAGGGGTACCCTGTATGAACCAGAGTATTCTTGATATAATAAAGCTTAACTTCACCTTAATTGCCTATGGACATAGAAATTAGGGTAGATTGATTAAAGGTTTTCTAACCAAAGACTTGGGATAAAATACCCGTGAGAACTGGTAGTAATTGATATTTGTTGATGCAATGGTGACTCATAGTTGTTACAGGGATAAATCATACACCTTCCCTGGCATTATTCCTCTTACCTTGCAAACCCTTATTTTCATCCTTATTTGCCTTTGCCTTTATTTTTATAATTTTGCATCTAAAAACCCAAATCATACTTTTTGGTTAATTGAATGATAATTTTAACTCAATATTAACGTGCAGTCCTTGAGATTGACATTCGGGGAATTTACCAGTTATTACTATAATAGTCAAAATAGTACACTTGCTATTTTACCGATCAAGGAACAAATAATAAGCAATGAGCAATATTCAGACATCAATGAAGATCAAGGCATCAAATAAAGATAGCCATATCCAAGCAAGCACTCCAATAGCTAGCAATCTTCAGTGTCTACCAATGTATTAGATGAAATATTCCTTGATCAACTTAGAACAAAACATCAGACATAGACAATAATAACAAAATAACAATAAAGCATAGAGACGGAGTAGCAGTTGAATCAAAGAGATCCAAAGTCTTGCATCAGATGAAGTGTCAGTCAAACATAGTTCAGTCTCAGATGTTGGCATTGGCCAAGTCCTTTAGCATAGGGAGGATTGCCTAGTTCTAAGTCCAAAAGTTCAGATCAAGTCCCAACAGTCCATCAAGTGTTTTTTAGGGTTTTTGTTGTTATTAGGTGTTTTAGGGTTCTAAGACCACAAACAAACAATATATACAATCACAAGATATGGCTCAAATGGGCAAAGTTAAAAGGACTTGAAATATAAACAAGTTGCATGAAATGTAAATGTCAATGAATGATAAATGACTGAAATTTAAATTGCATAAAGTAAATGACTTGAAAGTAAAATCATAATGAATAAGAGTTAGTCAATGGTTAGTCAAATGTTAGTGTTGAGCTTTAACTGATTAAGTCATTCTTTGGAGAACACCCAACCATTCATTCACAAGTATGAGTCCTTAAACCAAGACATCTTCCATGAGAAGGGCTCCAACTTGGATAATTTAACAAGTATTCCAATAACTATCGTAAAAGGAAAAAAAGTCAAGTTTCCACACAATGCCATGAAGAATGGGAGACTTACAATCTCGCTTACTAGAATGATATGCTTTGAGGGTCAAGTTTAGCTCTATGTTAAGCAATCGTAATTTGACTTATGTAGAAGTCACAACTATCTGAGGCAAACAATAAATATATAGGTGTTAATGCATATTAGAGATTTGGTACAAAGAACCAAACTCCTAAAACATACCACACTAAAAGAAAATGGGAAGGACCTATCTCAGTCAGACTTGTATTGATTTATCTAACACAAGGTCATTGGTGAATCAATTAACATTTAGACATTAGAGATTTCATTGGTCAAATGAGGGATTGGGAAAGAATAAGGATGAAGATGAAAAGGGAGGGGGAAATAGAAACACAAATTGATCATGAGAGAAATTTCATCTCATCAATACCATCAATTCATTTTGGGAGATGAAATGTACATTTCATCAATCCCCTAAATCCAATGGTTTTGATCAAACAAAAGTCAAGTCAACCATGACCAAGGCCCAAACAGAAAGTCAAACATCACAAGACCATTGTCGCAACCTGAAAAATACAGTGTGCGAAAAAACAACCGGCGAAAGAAAATGACAGAAGAGTCTCCACCGTGCGTTATTTATCCCAAAGGAGGGAAAGGAAACGCTCGAAGTAAACCTGAAAAAGGAAAGGACAAGACGGGGTCTCGCAACCAAATCTTGGGTTCGGGAGTCGGTTATGCGAAGGGAAGGTATTAGCACCCCTACGCATCCGTAGTACTCTACGGGATCCACTTTTGTAGTTCTTGTCTAAAGGATGTGAGTTTATCTTGTGTTGTTTACCAAAAAAAAAGGGTTAAATGAAAATGACTCGCGCGGATGTCGCATCCACTGCATACGTATCTCATCTGAATATGAGAATCAGAGTCTTCGTAGCTCGGCTGACCTATGGGTTGGGGGGATGTGTGCTCGCTAAGAGAAAGCCGTAGTTCGGCTAACTACGGGGTTATGGAGTGGGTTTTGGACGAACGACGTTACTACGCAATCTACCGGATGCTCGACCTTTGGAGACTTACTCACCTGTAGTAGAAGGAGTAAACGTGTGTTTAGGAGAAGAAAAATCAATGAAGGGTTAGGGTTTGGTGAACTCATGCAAAAAGGCAGTCCTTGACGAAGGAACCTGTAAAAAAACACACAAAAACATTGCCTCCTATCGAGGTCTTCCAGCTAGGAAAGCAGTAAAATGCGGGAAAAATGTAAAAGTACCACACGGATAAAGATCCGAAGTAACAGCAGTTAGAGGAATGGGAAACCCAGGGATCCTACCAAGATAAACACCATCAAAGAAAGTGAGTCAGTACAGGTAATCGGAATGAAACCTCCAGGGGGGTATCCCACAAATAAAGTGGAAAACCACGCAAGTTATCCCTGCAAAAGTCATGTGAGCCCTCACAAAAACTCAACAAACAGGTTAGAGACAAAAAAAAAATAGGGTTATCAAGGGTTGCCCCCAAATCAAAATGTAACCACATGAATCATGCCATTAAAATTCACAAAAAAGACATGCATCAAAAGGGTATCAAATTCACCCATAATACCTCATACATTTAGAGCATTCAAATTAAAGGCATAAAGATGATGGATATAGGGCAAACCTAATTGGAGAGCTTGATTGAAATTGAGTTGCACCCGTGAGGTTTACAAAACAATCTTTAGGGTTTATGTGAGGCAGAGGTGATTCTGTGCAGTTGAGTTCCCTTCAGGGTTTGGAGGCTGCTATGAACTTTGTTAGCTCTTCTCTCACTATCTTTTTCCTCAGGGTAATAGGAATAGAATCCATATTTGTTTCACTGAAACTCTAGTATTTATAGCCTAATATTGGTAGCTTAGTGGGCTTTTGAGAGAGGTCCAAGTCTGAGATTTTTTCTTTTATTTATTTATTTATTTATTTTTTAAATAAAGTTTCTTGGATCTAACTCTGATTGATATGATGAAATGCAATGTATCTAATGTTAAATGACCTAAAAATGAATGCATGCATGAGGTGTAAAGCGTATGCTTCCAGGAAAAATGAAGGGTAAATTTTGGGGTATTACAGCTGCCCCTATTCAATCAACTGGAGACCTGGAAAGAAGATAACAGCGACTTTCGTGCTTTCGAGGTATCAAGGGATTGAATACAATAAAAACCCAAAAATTTGCACTGAAGTGAAGTGAAGTAACAATGTCTGTCAAAATCGGCAAAGAGGTGGTCTTGAAAGAAGAATTTGTCTGGTACGGTGAGAGTCAGTCTGAATACCGAAAAAGAATGTCAACTTGGATACCAAAATAAATGGTAACACAGAAATAACCATGGCCTGAATTCCGCTCATCAGTCTGAATACTGGAAATGACTTCGATCTGAACATCGGGAGATATGAGATTATTAATATCGGTCTGAACACCGAGAGGCTGGCCTGCATGCCACAAGTTGCGTCGACCTGAACGTCGGAAACTTCTTCGATCTGAACATCGGAAAATTGGCCTGAATGCCACAAGTTGCATCGACCTGAACGTCGGAAACTTCTTCGATCTGAACATCGGAAAACTGGCCTGAACGCCACTTCGGTCTGAATACCGGAAACTGGCCTGAACGCCACTTCGATCTGAATATCGGAAATTGGCCTGAATGCCACTTCGGTCTGAATACCGGAAAATTGGCCTGAATGCCACTTCGGTCTGAATACCGGAAAAACTTCATGCCTGTCAGCATCGGCAGAAATAGGGAAAGATAATAGAGGCAGCGCATGGGCCAATGACACTTGCTGGGGATAACAAAGGTAAGTCATGAACAATCTTCAGTCTGAGTACTGGAAACAACTTCTAGCTTATCACTTGGGATACCGAGAATGTTTTATGCTTACATGCGTATGTTTGAATTTTTCAATGGCGTAATGCTCCATGAAAATGGAAATGCTACGCGATTTGGAAGGATGCAATGCAATATGATTCTACATGCAGGGATGCGAAATACTGGGTAGAATGCCAAGCTGAGGCAAGGGGATCTGCTGGGGAAATGATCACCATCTTCTGGACCCTGGCAAGGCTGCTGGAGATGCACAACGCAAAGAATTATGTGGGGAAATGACCCTCCACACGGTGTTCTAGCAATGACTAAATGCCGAGATTCAGGCTGGGGAGAGAACGACACTGAAAACCTGTTGTTGGGGAAAGCGATAGTGGTTCTGGAAACCACGATCTACGAGAGATGACTCAGCAGGGGAAGCAAACACTGATACAGTACCGAGGTTCTGCTTCAAGGAAAGGAACAATGGATCTAGCATTGGGATTATCGATCTGGCCTCAAACTCTAAGGAGCAGCCACTTCTGCTGGGAAGATACAGTCTGGCACTGTCAACTCCGCTGGGGATATATAGTCTGGCACTGTCAACTCTACTGGGGAGTGTATGTCCTGAAACAAACGCTTGGGGAAGTACAGTGGTGAGAACCTGCTGGGGATTGAAGAATCCAACACTCTAATCAGCTCTGCAGGGATAAGACACCGGATTCGTCTGTTGGCGACTTCACTGGGGAAGATATTCACGGTCATCTGCAGGGGATTTTAAGGAAATGCCCCGAGGGTATCTATTCTGAATAGACGATCCAAAGCACTTAAAATTTATAGCAATTTTAAATGTTTATTAAGCATGTACCTGTAAAGCCCTTATGTGTCATGATGCAATGTTTATCAAAAATTCGGACGTCATTTTTGCAAACAAAACAGTAAAATGAAAATGAAAACAGAGATATACTGAATAACATGATTTTATTGATTGAATGGCCTCTGAATAGGCATTTACATCAGGAAGCAATCCCTGGAAAGAGGTAATCGCACAAAAGATAAAAACAGAAATTAATCTAATGGCAATGTGAAATGGATTTCTATTGGGTTCCAATTCTGCTATGACTTGCCCGTCTTCAAGATCCTCCAGATGATCAGCCTTCTGAAAAGGTGATTGGACTGTTTCCTACCTTACGAAAATTTCCAGTCATCGACATGAGATGAGATTCAGAACTAACTCAGAACGCAGTCATTCGCTTAATCCCTAACTTTTGCCTGGATCGCCCTTTTCGGGTTTTCAATCCACCGGGATACCCATTTTTGCCTAAGTTGCCTTTTCAGGTTTTCAACTTACCGGGTGTACGATCTTTTCATTTTTAATCCCTAATTTTTGCATGAACCTTTTCATTTTCTTGGTTCGTCGGGATGCCCATTTTTGCCTGGACTATTCTTTTTACTGTCCAGCGGGTCTATTTTATGCGAAGTATTTTTTAACTGCGTCTGAGTTCACAGGGGAAGTGAAGTTTTCACCATCCATAGTTGCAAGCATTAAGGCCCCACCATCAAAAACCTTCGTGACAATATACGGTCCATCATAGTTAGGAGTCCACTTGCCCCTGTGATCTGTTTGAGGAGGAAGGATCCTTTTCAACACTAAATCTCCGACTTGGAAACAACGAGGACGCACTTTCTGATCAAAGGCTCTCTTCATCCGACTCTGATACAACTGCCCATGACAAATGGCTGCCATTCGCTTCTCTTCGATAAGACTCAACTCATTGAACCTTGTCCGAATCCATTCGGCTTCGTCTAACTTGACATCCAACAGGACTCTTAGAGAAGGAATCTCCACTTCAACAGGTAGGACTGCTTCCATACCATACACCAGGGAGTAAGGGGTTGCCCCAATCGACGTACGTACTGAAGTACGGTACCCATGCAGGGCGAAGGGTAGCATCTCATGCCAATCTCTGTACGTGACGACCATCTTCTGCACAATCTTCTTTATGTTCTTGTTTGCTGCCTCAACAACGCCGTTCATCTTAGGGCGGTAAGGGGAAGAATTGTGATGCTGAATGTTGAAGTTCTGACACAACTCCTTCATTATTTTGTTGTTGAAATTAGAACCATTATCAGTAATGATTCTTTCGGGAATCCCATAGCGACAAATGATTTCTTTCTTGATGAAACGGGCAACCACATGTCTGGTGACATTCGCGAATGACGCTGCTTCGACCCACTTGGTGAAATAGTCGATGGCAACAAGGATGAAGCGATGCCCATTGGAAGCAGTCGGCTCAATCTTTCCAATCATGTCAATGCCCCACATAGCAAACGGCCACGGCGAAGTCATCACATTCAGAGGATTTGGCGGCACATGCACCTTATCAGCATAAATCTGGCATTTATGACACTTCCGAGCATATTTGAAGCAATCTGATTCCATGGTCATCCAATAATAACCCGCTCTCAACAATTTCTTAGCCATTGCATGTCCGCCGGCATGAGTACCGAAGGAACCTTCATGAACTTCCTGCATTAACATGTCCGCCTCGTGTCTGTCCACGCATCTGAGCAAAACCATGTCGAAGTTCCTCTTATACAGCACATCGTCTTTGTTCAAGAAGAATTGTCTGCCAATCTTCTCAAAGTCTTTCTGTCATTGTTGGATGCCCCTGCAGGGTACTCTTGATTCTTCAGAAAGTACTTGATATCGTGATACCAGGGCTTGTCATCGACTACCAGTTCAGCAGCAAACACATACGCGGCCCTGTCAAGGCGCATCACATCGATCCTGGGAGCATGGTTCCAACGAATTACCTTGATCATGGAGGATAGAGTAGCAAGTGCGTCTGCCATCTGGTTCTCATCACGAGGTATATGATACAATTTTACTGTTGTGAAGAAAGTCAACAGTCTTCTCGTGTAATCTCTGTAGGGGACCAGAGTGGGCTGGAGAGTATTCCAATCACCATTCACTTGATTGATCACCAGAGCTGAATCTCCGAAGATGTCCAGAGTCTTGATTCTCAGATCAATGGCTTGCTCAATACCCAAGATACAGGCCTCGTACTCAGCTTCATTATTTGTGCACTCAAAAGTCAAACGAGCGGTGAAAGGCATGTGGGCACCTTTCGGAGTAGTAATTACAGCGCCAATTCCACTTCCTCTAGCATTGACAGCCCCATCAAACAATAAAGTCCACTTTTCGTTTGGATCAGGTCCCTCCTCAACAACTGGCTCTTCACAGTCTTTCATCTCGAGGAACATGATGTCTTCATCTGGAAAATCAAACTTCATCGGCTCATAATCATCAATTGGCTGCTGAGCAAGATAGTCTGACAGAATACTCCCTTTGATGGCTTTCTGGGATGTATACTGGATATCGTACTCTGTCAGTACCATTTGCCAACGAGCAACTCTTCCGGTGAGAGCTGGCTTCTCAAATATATACTTGACTGGATCCATCTTGGAGATCAGTAGGGTTGTGTGAGACAACATGTATTGTCTCAATCGCTTAGCAGCCCATGCAAGTGCACAACATGTCTTCTCAAGCATTGAGTATCTCGACTCGCAATCTGTGAACTTCTTACTCAAGTAGTAGATGGCATGTTCTTTCCTACCTGTCTCGTCGTGTTGACCGAGAACACAACCCATAGAATTGTCAAGTACTGTCAAGTACATAATCAGCGGTCTCCCTGGGACTGGAGGCATAAGGATAAGAGGATTCTGCAAATACTCTTTTATCTTCTCGAAAGCCCTTTGACAATCTTCATTCCACCTGATAGCCTGATCTTTCCTCAGCAATTTGAAAATTGGCTCACACGTGGTTGTTAGGTGAGAGATGAACCTTGCAATGTAGTTCAACCTCCCTAAGAAACTACGGACTTGCTTCTCTGTTCTTGGCTCAGGCATTTCCTGTATTGCTTTCACTTTGTCAGGATCCACCTCAATCCCTTTTCCGCTAACAATAAAACCCAGCAATTTTCCCGATCTCACCCCGAAAGTGCACTTGTTCGGATTAAGTCTCAGTTTGAATTTCCTTAACCGTTCAAATAATTTCTGCAGATTCACCAAATGTTCTTCTTCTGTCTGAGATTTGGCAATCATATCGTCCACATAAACCTCGATTTCATGATGAATCATATCATGGAACAGAGTCACCATAGCTCGTTGATATGTTGCTCCGACATTTTTCAGACCAAACGGCATCACCTTGTAGCAGAAGGTGCCCCATGGGGTTATGAATGTTGTCTTCTCCATGTCTTCTGGTGCCATCTTAATTTGATTATAGCCAGAAAAGCCATCCATGAAGGAAAATACCGAGAACCGAGCTGTATTATCCACCAAAACATTGATGTGAGGTAATGGGAAATCATCTTTAGGGCTAGCTCTGTTCAGATCCCGGTAGTCGACACACATCCGTAACTTTCCATCCTTCTTAGGTACTGGGACGATGTTTGCAACCCATGGCGGATAATTGGTGACTGCTAGAAACCCTGCATCTAACTACTTTTGCACTTCTTCCTTTATCTTGACATCCATCTCTGGTCTTGTTCTTCCGAGCTTCTGCTTGACCGGAGGACAACCTTCTTTGAGAGGCAAGCGGTGTACCACGATGTCTGTGTCCAACCCGGGCATGTCCTGATAAGACCAGGCGAAGATGTCAACGTATTCTTGCAGCAATTCAATCAGCCCTTTCTTCACATCATCTCCCAAAGCAGCCCCTATCTTGATTTCTCTCTTGGCATCCTCGGGGCCGAGATTAATCACTTTAGTAGGCTCTTGATACGGTTGAATGACCCTTTCTTCCTGTTTTAAGAACCTGGCAAGTTCTTCAGGGAGTTCACAGTCTTCATCACCCTCTTTTTCAGCTTGAAAGATTGGATTTTCAAAGTCGAAGCGAGCCATAGCAGAACCGTTATCAATAGGATCCGGTGACGTGCATCTGCATGAGTGTGGTATGTGCTTATGAGTGTGAAAGAAAAAAGTGGAAACTAAACAAAACATTGCCATTTTTTATTTTGAAAAACTGCAAAAATAGAAAGACAGGGAACGAAATATTTGAATGCAAAAAGACGTCCTTTATTTATGATAAAAAATGCAAGTGTCACATAGATAAGCCCTACAATGAGTCATTACGCCCTGGGCGGAACGTAAGACTTGGACATGCATGAATAAACAAAGAAAATTACTCCTTCAGAAAAGTGACTTGGACAATCTCCTCAGAAGACCAATTGTTGATGACTTCACCCGGGATCCTCGGACGCACCCAGTTGTCGATGTCACAATCACTATCCCCATCTTCATTATTGACCGCAGAGACCTCACTGGGAATCACAAAATTAACAGGAACAACATCTGCGAATTCATCAGTAGCATCTTCAAACACTTCTTCCTCAACCCCTTCCACAGACTCTTGGACAGACAAATCTTCAACCTGGAGGATACCTTTGTCGAGCAAGGCTTGGATACCCTGCTGTAGCTTCAAACAACCTCCATTCTGAGTGGCACAATCCAAACAATCCTTCCCACAACCGGGGAAAACATCGGCCTTCAGCAAGCATCCTTTGATATCCAACAATGGAGTCTTCAACTTCAACACATCCTTAATGGACTTGGCTTTTCCTTCCATCATATTGATGTTTGCACCATCATGCTGCGGCATGGGAATGTTGACGACATTAGGAGCCGGTGCAAGGTTGATGGCTTTTGAATCTATGAGGTCCTGAACTACGTGCTTAAAAGCTTTGCAGTTCTCAATGTTATGGCCAGGTGCCCCAGAGTGGAAGCTACACCTAGCGTTGGCGTCGTAACCCACCGGAAGTCTACCAACAGGAGGAGCCAGAGTGCGCAATTGCACAAGTTGTAGTTATTGAAGACTAGAAAGCAACTGAGCGTACGACATTGGAAGGGTGTCGAAACGCCGGTCCATCATCCTTTGCCTCTGTTGATAGGCGGGTCTGTTACCCGGTTGTTGCTGCTGTTGGTACTGAGCTGGTTGAAGTTGTGGTTGTTGTTGTTGTAGTGGTGCTGCAGCTGGAATGGTCACAACCGCAACATACGATTGTTGATGATAATTCTGGAAACTGTTCCTTCTAACACCTTTGTTCTGATAGGAAGTCAAAGAATTCACTCCCCCTCTCTGCTTATGCCCTCCAATGAACGACTTTTTTACCCCTGATGAATATCCAACTCCATTTTGGATCTTGCAGGTCTTCAGGTAATTCTCCACCCTCTCTCTGATAGAGACCACATCAGCAAAGTTGGAGGCATTGCACCCCACCAGACGCTCTAGATAAGGTCCAGGCAGCGTATTCATGAACATGTTGGCCATTTCCTTTTCCAACATAGGAGGCTGAACACGGGAAGCTATCTCCCTCCAGCGTTGAGCGTATTCCCTGAAGCACTCATTGCTTTTAAGAGACAGATTCTGAAGTTGAGTTCTGTCCGGAGCCATGTCTGCATTATACTGATACTGCTTCACGAAAGCCTCCGCCAAATCCCTCCAGCAACGGATGTGGGCTCTATCCAGCCTCATGTACCATTCCAAGGATGCCCCAGCCAGGCTGTCCTGGAAGAAGTACATAAGTAGCTTCTCGTCATCAGAGTATGCAACCATTTTACGGAAATAGGCTTGCACGTGAGTTTTGGGGCAAGAGCTGCCATTGTATTTGTCAAAGACCGGGACTTTGAATTTCGGTGGCACTCTCACACCTGGGACCAGCCCCAAGTCAGCAACATCTACTCCCAGAGGATTCTGTCCTTCCACAGCTTTCAGCCTCTCCTCTAATCTTCTAAACATGGGGTCCATGCCATGGCCCATGCCAAAGTCTTCTTGAAGTAGGGGGAATTGATCGGCCTGATCATCATGGACGAGCTGTTGATCAAGGTTGACATGTGGGATCGGGATAGGCCCCAGTCCATTGGGACCATTAGCCTCTCCAGCTGGAGGATCATCCAATGTCTCTGGTTGAGTAGCGGCGGGATTCCTCTGCATCATCTGTCTGAGCTCTTGCTGTCCCTGAGCCACCCCTTGAACCACATCCATGAATTGGTTCATGCGGATCTTCATCTCGGCGAGCTCTGCTTGTACACCTTCCATTGCTCTCTGTTGATTCCTTCGGGTACCGTATCGGTGAATGCCTGAGTCAACTATCCTGTTGATGAAACACCAAACAATTGAGAACATTGCGGCAGTACCTGTTATGCAAGACATGTTATGGATATGCAAATGCAATGATATGTTTATCAAATCCAAAAGGTATTCTACCCCCTTGATTCCAGTCTCTCATCAGATAAAATATCCCTTTTAAAAAGTACCAGAAAAACCCCGACTAGAATCAAGAAGAAGATATAAACCCCACAGAAATGGATAAACATGTGTTAAATGATATGAATGCAGAATGATGTGATGCAATGATGTGAATGCAATGCAATGGCATGGAAATCAGGATTGCAGGATCCGCTTGAACATCTCTCAGGTTGCACTGTCTGAAGAGAAACCCACTGAAGAATATAATACAAGACCAAAACTTTGCTCCAGAAAACCGGGTTGGTTGGAGGTTAAGGTTTCCTGAATTTAGCCCGCCCCTCACTGGTAGGTTCTAAGAACAGAAGTTCGTCAGCTTCAGCCCTTCAGTCGCGAATAATACGTTTACCACTGAAGGTTTGGCATTATTACGGGACAAAAGACCTCCATTGACTCCCCTCAACAGGACATCCTAAAGAAAGTTCCCAGTCTCGGGGTCCTCGGATTGAGCAGCGAGAATGCGCTCACCAGAGCTAACATAATCATGTCTCGGAGGAGAGACCTCGACTGAGTTCTTGGGAAATGGTCACCAGAGTCGATGATTTCTAGAGGAACATCCTGCCGTTACGGAACACCCGTAAGACATAATATATCCAAAAGAAACCTCGTCTGGGTGTGGTTCTTCACGAACGACTTAACGTAGCAACACGCCACGCAAGCCTCATGATTATCCACTCTAAAACATGTGTGTACACTCAAGCCTGGGTAATAGGCTTATCTCTCATAGAACACCCCATCCCAACAAACAAACAAACAGATCCAACAGATACAGCCGATGAATGCAAACAGGTAAGTAAATAAATGTACAAAAGCATGAACACCCAATAAATAAGAAATCACACAAGCTAGGAGGGACTCGCTTAGGGAAACCTGGGTCCCCAGCAGATTCGCCAGCTGTCGCAACCTGAAAAATACAGTGTGCCAAAAAACAACCGGCGAAAGAAATTGACAGAAGAGTCGCCACCGTGCGTTATTTATCCCAAAGGAGGGAAAGGAAACGCTCGAAGTAAACCTGAAAAAGGAAAGGACAAGACGGGGTCTCGCAACCAAATCTTGGGTTCGGGAGTCGGTTATGTGAAGGGAACGTATTAGCACCCCTACGCATCCGTAGTACTCTACCGGATCCACTTTTGTAGTTCTTGTCTAAAGGGTGTGAGTTTATCTTGTGTTGTTTACCAAAAAAAAAGGGTTAAATGAAAATGACTCGCGCGGATGTCGCATCCACTGCATACGTATCTCATCTGAATATGAGAATCAGAGTCTTCGTAGCTCGGCTGACCTATGGGTTGGGGGGATGTGTGCTCGCTAAGACATCGCGTCTTATGCCTATGTATCTCATCTGGAATGAGAATCAGAGCAAGCCGTAGTTCGGCTAACTACGGGGTTATGGAGTGGGTTTTGGACGAACGACGTTACTACGCAATCTACCGGATGCTCGACCTTTGGAGACTTACTCACCTGTAGTAGAAGGAGTAAACGTGTGTTTAGGAGAAGAAAAATCAATGAAGGGTTAGGGTTTGGTGAACTCATGCAAAAAGGCAGTCCTTGACGAAGGAACCTGTAAAAAAACACACAAAAACATTGCCTCCTATCGAGGTCTTCCAGCTAGGAAAGCAGTAAAATGCGGGAAAAATGTAAAAGTACCACACGGATAAAGATCCGAAGTAACAGCAGTTAGAGGAATGGGAAACCCAGGGATCCTACCAAGATAAACACCATCAAAGAAAGTGAGTCAGTACAGGTAATCAGAATGAAACCTCCAGGGGGGTATCCCACAAATAAAGTGGAAAACCACGCAAGTTATCCCTGCAAAAGTCATGTGAGCCCTCACAAAAACTCAACAAACAGGTCAGAGACAAAAAAAAAATAGGGTAATCAAGGGTTGCCCCCAAATCAAAATGTAACCACATGAATCATGCCATTAAAATTCACAAAAAAGACATGCATCAAAAGGGTATCAAATTCACCCATAATACCTCATACATTTAGAGCATTCAAATTAAAGGCATAAAGATTATGGATATAGGGCAAACCTAATTGGAGAGCTTGATTGAAATTGAGTTGCACCCGTGAGGTTTACAAAACAATCTTTAGGGTTTATGTGAGGCAGAGGTGATTCTGTGCAGTTCAGTTCCCTTCAGGGTTTGGAGGCTGCTCTGAACTCTGTTAGCTCTTCTCTCACTATCTTTTTCCTCAGGGTAATAGGAATAGAATCCATATTTGTTTCACTGAAACTCTAGTATTTATAGCCTAATATTGGTAGCTTAGTGGGCTTTTGAGAGAGGTCCAAGTCTGAGATTTTTTCTTTTATTTATTTATTTATTTTTTTTTTTTTTTTTTTTTTTTTTAAATAAAGTTTCTTGGATCTAACTCTGATTGATATGATGAAATGCAATGTATCTAATGTTAAATGACCTAAAAATGAATGCATGCAAGAGGTGTAAAGCGTATGCTTCCAGGAAAAATGAAGGGTAAATTTTGGGGTATTACAACCATAAAAATGGCTCAACATAATTTTTTAACTTTTAATCAATTAAAAAGCACATAAAAAATGAATTAAAATGCATTTTAATTTGATCAAAACCTCAAATCCTTTAAAAACACAAAATTAATGGCCAAGGAATTTATCTTAGGTCAAACAAGATCAAAGGACCTTAGACAAAAAAATCACAATTTTTAGAAAGTCAAAAGTATTTTTAAACAATTAAAAATATGCACAAAAACATTTAATTCATGAAAAATACCAAAATTAATCCAAAAATTAATTTTAATTCAGAATATGGAAGAGAAAAATATTTTAAGATTTTTGGTGAAAGTCCCATATTTTTTGGATTAAAAATGAAATTTCTACGAATTAAATTAAATAAGTGGATTAAATGGAAATTCAAAAAATACAAAAAAACAAGGGTCATCAGATCTCCCTTATTAATTGAGGTAGCATATCTGATGGCCAAGCGTACGCGTTCCACCAAAGATCTGAGTCAATGCGTCACACCAATGGTAATCAGAACCAAGGGCCAAGATTAAAACATTTTAAAAATATCAGATGGTTTGGAAGGTGCCAACGCACCACCGGAGCCCTAGCTCCAGTCATCTTCTCCGGTGGACCTCACCGGACTGGTCCACCACAAACCATCACAAAAATGAAAAGTAAGGACATGGTTTTATAGGAAAAATTCTCAGGAGCTTGAATTTGACCTCCATTTTATCCGATTCCATGTATATTGAAAGATACATGGATTTGAAATTTGAGGTTCATGATTTGAGTTTCTTCGATTTGACCTCAAAGCAACTCAATCTTGTTGCCTACATTGGTAGGACTTCAGCAAACTAAAAATCAAAGAGAATGGTGAAGAATTGAGAGAGAATTGAAGGCTCAAAGTTTCTGAAAAATCACCTTCGGGTAGCTTGAATCTGGCTTGATCTTGCTTCCAATTGGCCTTGGCTTGACTCTAGAAGCTTGCAGAAAGTGAAATGGATCAAAGAGAGGCTTGAATTCTTGGAGTTTCAATCTCAAAACAGAAGGAGATTTGAAACTCGATTTCAAGTGAAATCTTCAAGTTTATCCTTTAATGGAGGTTAGGGAGACAATGGTTCAAAGCTTAGGAAAACAGGGTTCCCCTTTCTGATCACAATGGCCATGTATTTATAGGGTATCACATTGCTTTTACACACTTTAAAATTTTGCCAAATTTAGCAACCTTGGTGCATGGATGAATGGGCATTGATTTGGGCCCAATTCATGATGTGATATTTCTTCAATTCGTGCATAATGAGTACTGAAACATTAACATGTAAGCATGCAATATGAAATGGTTATTTGAATTCAAATCTTGGCAAAACAAACCTATGAAAGGAATCATGTGCAAGTCCCTCAAATCGTGTCCAAATGAATTGATCTTGGACTGTTTGGAAAGGTGACATCAAGGGGAACATCTTTTATGTTGAACACTATTCCATTTGAAGCTTGAATCATGATGAATTTTAAGGTGGAAGTTTGAGAAATCAAACATATTTGAAACTTTTCTAAGTACCAAGTCAAATGACCACTTCTTCCACCTTGAATAACTTTTGCTATGAGCTTCAAATGGAGATGGTTCCTTAATAAAAGTTTTATCTATTTCATCCCTCTTCAATTTGGTAAAAAATTTGACATCATTTGGATTTTGCATGAGGGAGTTATGCATTTTAGAAATTGAGGAAAATTGTTTGTTCAATGGTAATGGCCCAAAATGACATATAATGTTTCCTCCTTGAACATGCCCTTGAAAGTCGAATTTGAAGTTTCTCAAAGAATAAAATTTGGAGAGTACATATTTAAATTGATTATGAAACTTGTATGGCCTTAATATCATAATAATTGAGCAAGTTATGGGCCTTGGAAGTTGACCTCCTAATTAGGGCACAAACAAAATGATCTATAATCTTTCACCATAAAAAATGACTTTAAAAGTAAAAATAGCTCTTGATGTCAACATAAAGGTTTTTTGGAATGTCATAAAGAGTAACTTTTATCTTGGAATAATTTTCATATGACAAAACATGTAGGATATAGGGTTTAGGGAACCCTAGTTTTGACCAATTGACTTTCTCTGGTCAACCCTTTTGAACCAACTTACAAACTTGAAGTTCTCTTGATCTTTGGGACTCATGGAGGATCATATATGCATAAAATGAGGTATAATGGAGTTTCACTTGATATATTTGAACAAATGTTGAAGAAACTTGCTAAGGAAGTCACACAAGATACCTAGATGAATTAGGGCTTCCAAGGCAAACAAACTTCAATCTCTTGATAAATTTTTGATCTAAATGATAAATGAAGAACATGGGGATACATATATGATGTGTAGAACCATTGTGAACCATCTTTATATTGATCTCCTTGCACTGAGGGTCTCAAACCCTATTTGTGAGCTTCATCAGGCATTGGTGGATGCACACACTACCTATAAAAGAAACAAAGCCATACATAGACATATTTTTTTTTATTTTTGGTTAGTACACAAAGAAAAATAAAGTATGATATAATCAAATGTGCTTAGTTATCTCTCCCAATGAAAACCCAATGAATGAGGGGTAAGGATGATGCCAAGGTGTGATCCCAAACCAATGCAAATGATGAGATAGCATGAGGGATCTTAGGGTCAAAATTGGGGTCTTACAGCTGCCCCTATTTAAGGACATTCTCATTGAGAAAGTGAAGGTTAAAATCTTCGTATCAAATCAGTAGAATGAACTTAAATAACAACATCAAGAAAAAAAATTGGTACCTAAGAGACCTCATGATGCATATGATATGAATGTTAAAATAATCTTTGTGGGGAATATATTGCCATAAAGGAAAAGAATTCGGAGAGACTGAAAGTCCAAAGGAGCGTAATGCATTTCGTAAGGAAAACTCACTGATGAGACATAGACTATAGGGGATAAAAGGCTATGTGTAGGTCAGGCTACGACTTGAAAACTGCTGGAGACACGAGGGAATGTCCATGAAAATAAATCAATGGAAAGTCTCGGTCCGGGGATAAGGGAATATGCAGGGGATGAGAATAATCAGAACAAAGTTGAAATACATAAACCAAATAGAGGATTGACGACTTCACTGGGGAAATACGGACTCAAACTCAACTGTTAAAAAATGAACTTCAACACAGGAGTAAAAGAGATGTATTATCTACTATCGGTTACATGGTAAGAAGATAATACACCCTGACAGAGGGACATCCGTTACCGGTTAAAGTAAACATATCAAGGATGGATCGCTGAGGAAAAAAGAGGCATGTTCATTACCGGTTACTGGGTAAGAATGACCTACTTGGGAGAAGAGATCAAATAGGATTTACAACTACTTGTTACTAGGTTGAAGACCAAAAAGAGTGTATTCGTCACTAGTTAAAGTGAACATATCAAGGATAAACTTAAAGGAAGAATATCCGTCATCAGTTAGGATGAACATATCAAGGATAGACCACCTGGGAAAAATAGGAGTTACAACTACCGGTTACTGGGTAGAATATCGAAAGGGAAGAATATCTGTCACCAGTTAGGATGAACATATCAAGGATAGATCACTTGGGGAAAGAGGAAGAATATTTGTTACCTGTTAGGGTAAACATATCAAGGATAAACTTCCAGGGAGAAATAGGAATTACGACTACCGGTTATTGGGTAGAATACCAAAAATAGAAAATATGCGTCACCGGTTAAAGTGAACATATCAAGGATAAACTCAGCATGGGAAAGTAGGAACTACAACTACCGGTTACTGGGTAGTGTAGCACCTCAAATTTGCACCTATCATTATACATACCATCTCATATTAGGTCATAGCATATCATGATCCATTGCATAGCATTGCATTGTCCCCAGTTGCCTCAAGAGCAAGCAAGTCAAGAATTAGGTCAAACTGATCAGGAGATCAGTCCACCAAGCAAGTAAGGTTGTTTCTCAAGGAGCCAAGGCCCTAGGGTTTGTCCAACAAGTTCACATGACTTGGAGGTCCATTTGAAGTGTTTAAGTCAAGGGTTGGATGTTCAGAAGTCATCAGTTCATGCACAGTCAGTCAGAAACTCTAGAAAGTCAAAGTCAGTCGTTTGCAGTGGATGGTGGCCATTCTTGCAGAATTTGGGCACCATGATCAATCATCAAAGGTTCATATATTTTGAGACATCATTTGGAATCAAGATATCAAGGAATTAGGGTTTGGAATTCATCAGAAGGTGCTTCAGTCAAGCAAAACCCTAGAAAAGTCAAACTTGGTCAACTGTGGATTTAATCAGTGATTTGATGGATGGAATTGATTTGAAGGAGTTCATTCATGCTCACACAAGCCTCATATATCATGCCAAACCTCATCATGGAAGAATTTGAAGTCAAACAGAAAATTTCCCAAAATAGAAAGTGGACCTGTAATTTCAACTGCCAAAAATGGAAACTTCTTGATCCTCAACTTACATCATGATACAAGCTTCAAATGAATTTTTGCCCAACATGAAAGTTGAAGATTTTGTTCTCCCATTTTCAAAAAGTCCAAGAACTCTCAAATCCCATGAATGGTTTGCAAGATATGATCATTTCATTTTCACAAATTTTCGAACTTCAAATGGCCATGTCTCATGATTCCTTTGGCCAAATTTGGTGGGGTTTTTTCCTACAAACTCCATTTAATCCCCTCTTTCCAAAAATGCATTCATCATGTGCTAAAACCTTGCCAATCAAAATGGCATTTTTAAGCTTGACTTTATTCATTTCAAGTATGACCAAAGGTTGACTTTTGGAATTAAACATTTTCAGCATATTTGGCTATTGGGAACTTGTTTTAATTGATATTTGAGACATGTTTCAAGGCCCATTTCGTGCAGGACTTGCACCTCCACTTCCATATGTCAAAAAATTAGTAATTTGCAAATAGCTTCATTTAAGTTAACCAAGTTTAACATGTCATTAAGCAACCTTAAACAGTCATATTTAAAGTCATTTTCATCAGATTTGTAACCCTAGCCACAGCCTTTACACGACCAGAAAACCTTCATTCTCTCATCTTTGCATCTTGCTCACCTTGCATTTTTCTGCCAAAGCATTCAAAGACCACGAGCCCTCTTTCATCATTCCATGCTCTAGCCAACCTTTGAAAGCATTTTGCATCATCAAACCTCAACTGTAGTGCAGCCTCTTGTTCTGTTTTCCTCAAGCTCCAACAATGGTGAAACGAGATTTGAAGAGTTCCAAGCTTTGCTGAGCCAAATAGCTTCAAGATTCCTTCATTCCAAAGCATTGTGTTCATCTGTTTCGAGCTGCATCATCCAAATAACCACTGTTCCTCGATTTTCTTCACAGCCAAGTAAGATTTCGACTATCCTTTTTCTCTAATCCATGCCATGTGTTAGATAGAGCTTGCTTAGCTGAGTCCATTACAACTTGAATCACATGAAATGATTAAGAAATGCATGAGATATCTGGATCTGAATTTTCTTGTTCATGATAATTTTTGATCGATTCTTGGATGCTGCTGTGTTTTAGTGATTATGCTTGCTGGATATATCATGCTTGTTATGTGTAGATTCGATTGCTATGGTCGATTCATGTTTCTGGGTGATTAAATTTTTCATGATTTGATGAAGATGATGAAGCCATGTTGTTGTGATGAACCCTAATATTTTTCCAGAAAAATCTTGCTTCATGTATGCATGTGTGTTGGCTACTGTTGTTGTTTTCGTTGCATGAACACCACCATATCACTGCCATGCGATTTGTACATTGTTATTTGAAATTTGTTTGATGATGATGAACCATGAAGATGATCATATGTTGCTGCTGTATACAAACCCTAAGAAAACCTGCCCAGAAACGTGATTGGCTCTGTTACTGTTCCATTGAGGAACCACCAATCAGAACATTTCCTCTGCCGTGCCAAAACGCGGCGTTTTGTTAAATGATCCCCAAAATTACCACATTGCCACCGGTCAACCATGGTTGACTTATCCTTCCATGCTATTTTGCTCATGTTATCACAAATCGTTCCTCATCTTCTAAAATTCATTTCTCATTCATTTTAACTCCAAAAATTATGCCAATTTTTGCATCATGTCCTGTTGAATGTCTACTTTTTTATCATGATTTTTATCGAATTTTTGGTTGGCTGGATTTTAAATGGCTCTAGGTTTCTTGACATGTATGCTTAATTTGTACCTTTTGCCATTTCTTTTGTGAAATAATGATGATGCATCCAATGACCCTGAAATTTTTTGTGGTTAATCTAAACTCATTCATGTTCATTTTGATGTAAAGTTTGTGCATTTATCATATGTGGTGTGTGAGATATGAATTTCTGAAGTAGGGTGTGACAATTTGTGTCACACCATTGTTATGCAAGTTCATGATTTTTGTTGACATACTTCCTGGCCCTCAAATAATGTGAAATTTTGCATGAGCCATCTCTTATATGTCTAGTTGATGTGTGATTTTTCCTGGATTTATTTGTGTAATTTCCCATTTGTTTGTGAATTTTCTTCCCTGCCTAGTCAATTGTTGACTTTATGTGACACCTCTTGCCATTTCATTTGGGAAATCCTCATGCCTTATTGTATGATCATGAAATTTCATATGTGCATACTAGACATCTTGATCTTTGCATTGGTGTTGATCCCATCCATTTCTCATCTGTTTTCATTTTGTTATGATTTTTTGAAGATGACACATGTTTTGTTGACTTCTTTATGCTTACTTGAAATTGTGTTGACTTCCTGATTTTAATAGACCATCTTCCCATGATCCAATTGAGCTGAAATTTCATATGCATGCTATGTTATGGGTTGTGATTGAGTATGAATTATTTCATAATTTTTGGAATTGATTAGGTTTGGGTTTGAGCCAAGTCTTGCAGTTGACCTCTATGTGCTCTCCTTTGCCATGCTTTGCCTTCTTTTGTCTATAAAATCATGATGATGACTGATATGCATGTGGGACCAATTGAGTTTGCTTCTTGAATGTTTAAACTTGATTTTGGTTGACTTTCATTTGCTGTTTTGACTTTCTCATTTGTTTTCGACCCTAGGCTTGTCCTAGGGGTCTCCTTTGGGCTTATGATTGAGTTCATGTTTCAGGTTAAGCTACAAGTGCTTCAAAGATCATACAAATTTGATTGAGTTTGATTACATATCATGTGCTAACCCTTGTTTTGTAGGTGGCTTGACTCATTTGACTTGAGCTTGTGCTTTGCACATTGGTCCCTCTGATTTAACTGTTTGATTCATTTCCTTTTGATTTAAACTGTTGAACTGCTTACTGATTAGTTTGACTTTTTCAGGTACTCTTAGTTGCTTTATTTGCTTTGCTTTGCTATTTAGCAATTTGCTTTTGAGGTATAATTACTCTCTCTTCATGTAGTCTGGAGACCCGGCCTGTTATTTGGCCGGGCAAACTGTCTGAAGTCCTCCTTAAGAGGCAATGTTTGTGTATGTTTAATTTGTCCTTGTACAGAGTCAAAGACCTCCTAAGTGAAGAGGCAATTGGCAGATCAAGGGATAAGCAACCTATCCCCTGCTATTCAGTGTGTCTTCTGCTTTGCTCACACCACTGTGTTGATGCATTTCAGATAAAAACCCAAGATCTTGTGCAATTGCACAGTTGAGTCAGTATCTAATGTGTAGAAGGGTTCCCACTTTCTGGACCCACACATTCTTGTCAAATGCTCTCCCAGGCCAGGGATAGAAGCAATGAGGCACACCCCTCATCTCCTTTCATCTGCTTCACCTTAGCCCCTCAATGGCAAGGTTAAGAGCAACACTCACCCCATTCCAGAGGTTTGTTTGTTGAGGTTGACATGACCCCTCGACTAAAACCTAACCCTTGTTCGAGCCCCTTGCTTGTGTATAGTGTGTGCTACCTGTGCTTGCATGTTTGCTTAGACTTGCTTCCTGTGCAAGTTAGGTTTAGTTTAGACTAATCCTTGTTTGCTTTCGCCCTCGTTGCGATCCTTTCTCTCGCCCTCGTTGCGATCGAGCCTTTTCCTTTCTCTCGCCCTCGTTGCGATCGAGCCTTTTCCTTTCTCTCGCCCTCGTTGCGATCGAGCCTTTTCCTTTCTCTCGCCCTCGTTGCGATCGAGCCTTTTTCCTTTCTCTCGCCCTCGTTGCGATTGAGACTTTCCCTTTCTCTTGCCCTAGTTGCAATCGAGATCCTTTGTCCCTCTGTGGCCGAACTACGGCAACTCTGATTCTCATGTTCAGATGAGATACGTAGGCACGAGATGCGATGTCTTGTCGAGTTTGACTAACCACTAACACTAACTCTTTTCTCTCACCCCTGTGTGATTGAGATCTCTCCTTTCTCTCGCCCTCGTTGCGATCGAGCCCCCCCTTTTTCTCTTGCCCTAGTTGCAATCGAGACCCTTGCTTCCGGTGCAAGCCTTGTCTAGGATAGGTTGGCCCTTGTGCCATTTAGCTAGAAACCTTAACTTAGGGTTGACTTTGCATGACAACATCTAGGCTCGAGTCGTAGTCTCCCTAGAGTTGTGTCTCCCTCTGTTATCTGGTTAGGCTAGACCCTTGTCCCTGCGTAGGGGAACTACATCGCCCTGATCTTCATACCAGATGAAGTATGTAGGCAGGAGATTGAGCTGATCTCTCCGGGTGCCCTTTTTCTTTTTTGTGTGTGTTGTCTGACAGTTGCTAGGCTCGAGTGCCTGACTCCTTAGCAATCTGTTGTCTGTTTGTTTTTGTGTGTGCTTGACAGTTATAGGCTCGAGTCCCCGACTCCCTATTAACTTGTTGTGTTGTTGTGTGCTTGGAAGCCGATGTAAGTCCATCGAGTGGCATTTGGGTTCCAGTGTGTGTGTTTTGGTTCGGATGCTGATGTAAGTCCAGTGATTGGCATTTGGGCTCCATGTTTGCCCCTTGTGTGTGTTTGTTGGTTCGGATGCTGATGTAAGTCCAGTGATTGGCATTCGGGCTCCACGTTTGCTTTTGCCTGTGTTTGTTTGTGTGCGTGTCAGCCGAGCTACGAATGCTCTGATTCTTCTCTCGTCCGAGAGGATACGTACGCATAGGATGCGATATCCTAGCGAGCATGTGTCGTTTCCCCAGTCCGAACTACTTCGACTCTGATGTCTATGCCTGATAGACTAAGTAGGCCCAGGATGCGACATCCTGCCGAGTCAGTTTCAGTCAGTTTCTTTTGTCTCTTTCAGCCAGTGTGTGTGTGTGTGTGAGCAGCGTTTTAGCAACCATTTTTCCTTCCTATTGTGCGTGGATCCCGTAGAGTACTACGGATGCGTAGGGGTGCTAATACCTTCCCTTCGCATAACCGACTCCCGAACCCATCCTCTTTGGTCGCGAGACCATGTTCTTTCCTAGGTTTACTCTGAGCGTTTCCTTTCCCTCTTTTGGGATAAATAACGCACGGTGGCGGCTCTGTTGTTTCTTTCTTTTCCCGCCGGTTTTTCGCGTAATGCGACAGCTGGCGACTCCACTGGGGATGTAGAGAAGTTGACCTATGCTGGTCCATCTTCCCTGAGCGAGTCTCTCCTAGCGCTCTCTAGGTTAGGGTTTTGGTTGCTGTTTGCTGTTGTACTTTATTGCATTCATTTGTATATATTTGCATTTACTGTTTGCATTTATTGTTTGCATTAATGTTTGCATTCATTCATATCCATCTGCCGGTTGTCTATTTGTTGGGATGGGATATTTTGTGAGAAATAAGCCCACTACCCAGGCTTGAGTGTACACATAGGTGTTAGAGTGGATAGTCATGAGGCTTGCGTGGCATGTTGCTATGATAAGTCGTTCATGAGACCCACATTCCGGACGAGGTTTCTGTTGGATATATTTTGTCCTATGGGTGTTCCATAACGACAAATATTCCTTTAGAAATCGTCGACTCTGGTGACCATTTCCCGAGAACTCAGTCGAGGCCTCTCCTCCGAGACGTGATTATGTTAGCTCTGGTGGGCGCATTCTCGCTGCTCAATCCGAGGACCCCGAGACTGGGAACTTGCTTTAGGATATCCTGTTGAGGGGAGTCAGCAGAGGTCTTTTATCCCGTAATAATGCTAAACCTTCAGTGGTAGACGTATTATTCTCGACTGAAGGGCTGAAACTGACAAACTTCTGTTCTTAGAACCTACCAGTGAGGGGAGGGTTTGATCTCTACAGATACAGTTTCTGCCAGTAATGCCGTGTTGATGATCTTGAGTCGGATTTATGGATCGTTATTTCTGGACGCCGGAGGTTTGACCCTGGTATTGATCAGAGGGTTCCATTTATTTCGGATCCCTGGGCTGAATTTGAGGGTACTCGCTCAGATGATGACTCAGTTCTCCAGACATGGGTTCAGATGCCAGTTGATCAGTTTGACTTTGGGTTTCAGATGATTTTGGTCAGAGTTCAAGCCAGACCTTTGACCCTGTGTTCAGAAATGCACCGCCTGCCAGTTGTGGCTCCCTCATTTGCATCATAGCATGTTTATTTTCCAAAAAGATAGTAATGCATGAAAATGAAAAAAAAGAAGGTTAACTCGCATACGCATATCCTTTTCAGGATCATTCATGATAAAATAGCATTCGCATCATACGCATATCATGTACATATCATCCTTGCATTACAGACATGTTTGGGGACGTGACTTCTCACTTTGGGTTTTAACTGAGACAGGATTGTTGATCACCGTCAGCATCGCGACCAGACTCAATCATCAAAGAAGTATGGATCAGGTTCAGGCTGAGCTAGCTGAGATGAGGGCGAACATGGCCCAGTTCATGAACATGATGCAAGGAGTTGTTCAGGGGCAAGAGGAGCTGCGTGCCTTAGCCCAAAGACTGGAAGCCGTGATTCCACCAGTCCACCGTGCTCCACCAGTGGATGTACCCGTTCATGAGAATGCTGCTGCCACTATTCTCGTCCATGATTATGCCGTGGGTGATGAATTGAAGGGGATCAGAACCAGTGAACAGCCTCTTGCTGCAGAGACTGTTAATGTCAGAGCAACCTGCGCTCTGGTTCGCCATCCTGGCTCTTCAAGTTCTTCCGGTTCTAAGAAGACATACTCTGGGGCACCCAAAAAGGGGAGAGGATGAGACAAATGCTGTGCACCGTCGGAGGAGTGCAAACAGAGGACAGCATCGTCAGGCTGCTGTGACTATTCCAGCAACTCAACCTCAACAGCAACAGAGAAGACCAGCTCAGCAGCATCAGCGTCCACAACATCGTCCTCAGCAGCAGGCTTCTCAGCCTCACAATGGTAATCAAGCTGGTACAAGTAATGGGAGGAAGGAGATCATTTTTGATCCAATCCCCACGTCCTACGCCGAACTGTATCCCTCTCTGTTAGAGCAGAACTTGATTACTCCCAGAGACCCGCCGGCTATACCCGTCAACCCTCGGTGGTGGTATAGGCCTGAACAGCATTGTGTGTATCATTCGGGTGCTCCCGGTCATGATGTGGATAGTTGTTTCCAGCTGAAGATGAAGGTTCAAGACCTTGTGAGGTCAGGTATTCTGATTTTGGAAGACTTAGGTCCCAATGCTAATCAAGCTTGAAGATAACAAGTCCTGGGCTGGCGCCGACTTTTCTTCAGAAGGGTTGTTCAGAAAGCAGAAGCTGCTGATGCAAAAGATACTGACAGTTGTCATCCCTGGTGGGATCTATCACAATTGGGTCACTGTGGGCGTTCCTACAGTTGTTCATAAGTCTCTGTAATAATCACTTTGTTTAAAAACTCTTCTCCCATGCCAAAAGGAGAAGTGATGGCATTGTTGGCAATATTTTGTGCAATGATATTTTCATTCAAATAAGTGCATGTTAAACATTTGTTTTTCCATTTGTTTTCCCTTTTCGCTTTTTGCATGAAATTGGTGATCACAAAAAACCTTTAAAAAACAAGAATAAAAGCAATCTTTTCATCTGCATAACGATTGTCTTGTTTGATTTTCAAAAAGCTTTTCATATCAAAATCATTATGCAGGTTGTTTCTTAAACCCATTGAACATAATGATCGGACGTCATCTCCCAATTTTGAATTCCCTGTATTCGAAGCGGAAGAAGATGATGCTTGAAGGGACTCCTGACGGTATTTCCCGACTTCTTGAGCAAGAAAAGAAGATCACACTCAGCTGCATCTCGAGAATCAGCAGAACAGCCAACTGGGGCATTTATCAAAAAAAGAGAAAAAGAAAAAATAGAGGAGGGTGCAAAATCAAAAAAAAAAGAAATCAAATCAGAAGAAAGAAAAAAGAAAGAAAGAAGAAAAAAAAAGAGAAATAGCACCCTCAAAGTCCCAAGTTGACTAATGCTGAATTCGACGGAAAGAACGAAAAGATCAACTGCCATGTGTCACGGTCAAGTTATATCAGCAGAGAGCGATGAAAACATTCAACAAGAAGGTCAAGCCTCGTGTGTTCCGAGGGACCTTGTGCTCAAGAAAGTCTTGTCTTTCGTGCCCGATTCCAGGGGCAAGTGAACCCCAAGCTATGAATGTCCATATGTTGTCAAGAGAGCCTTTTCAGGCGATGCTTTGACACTTACAACAATGGGTGGAAAAGTTCACTCGTCCTGTGAATTCCGATGCAGTCAAGAAATACTTCGCCTAAAAAAAAAAAGCAAAACAGCTCGCTAAGTCGAACACCCCAAAGGGCGACTTAGGCAAAAAAGAGCGTCTCGGTGGATTGAAAACCCGAAAGGGCGATCCAGGCAAAAGTTAGAGACATTGAAAAAAAGAATTTGCATCCCGCTAGATTGAACACCTCACACTGGGGCAATCTAGGCAAAAATTAGGGATTTGGCAAGTAACTGCATCTTGACAAGACTGTGCTGTACATCTGTCATCCGTCAGGAATTCTCGATTCGTCATCGACTGAAGCTTTGAATACATCGAAAATTCAGAATGGTAGAGGAAAGGTCATTATGTTCAATGTAGCCCTCTCCAATATATATCACCGATTTCAAACTTGTACAGATCCATGGAGTCTCGCCCTTTGCAGACTACCATTCCATTACATTAATTTGAGCTTTTATCCAATTATTTGCACTCTTATTTGTTTTCAACTCAACAAACGTTTTGCATGTTTTAATTGATAAAGTATCATTGTTTTCAAAATAAACAAATTTTTCAAAAATTGTTCTTAAACAAAGTGAACATTCACAATGATGAAAGGATACCTAGGAGATCCGCAGTGCTCTCCCGGGGGTGGTATGATTACCAACAGGTAAGACAATTGTTCGTATCTCGAGCATGACTGTATCTTTGTCCTGCAGAACCTCGTATGGTCTCTCCTCAGTGAAGTTGCCCGACGCAGTGTTGTTTGAAGTTGTTCATCTTCATGTTCCCGGCAGTACAGATTTTTCCTCCAAATCCCTGTTAGCTCTATTGTGGGGCATCCCCAGTAGAGTGCTGTTTGAGCCCTATCGTGGGGCATCCCCAGCAAGTTTGCTATTTCGGACATTATTGTGGGGCAGCTCCCCTAGCAGAGTGTTTACTGAAGGCTTCAACTTTCGCCTCTCCAGCAGAGCAGTCTTCGTCTCTCCCCCAACGTGGGTGTTTTTTTTCCTTTGAAGATTCAGTATTTGGTAGATCAACATCCCAGTACTATGTCATGCCCTCAGATGGATCCCCCAGTGGAGTTGTTGGCATGATGAGCCTTATCAATGCCTATGTATCCTCATCAGAGATCTGGTTGCTTCTTGGTATCCCTGATTTCTAGCACAAGTTGTTGCGGCGCATCCGCCTGTATGTTGAACTCTTTTCTCCGGTTGTGACTGACGATCCCTCCGGAAGCCTCCGGTGGCCTTCCTCCCCTGCAGGATAAATGTTCCCTGATATCCCAGTCCCCAGTGGATTTTCTTGGCTCTCTGGTGGCTTTGGTTTTCTCTCCGGACGGTTGATTCCCGGACCTGCGTGTTGAGCATGTCTGTTTGTCAGCATTCATCATACATTTTAGGTAGAATGCATACATGCATAATCATAGCATTTGGATACTCATGTTGCAGCTGTTGCCGTGTATCCGTTGATGGTTGTCTCCTGCTATTTGTTGATACAGAATCTCTCCAGTAGATTTTCCTCTAGCAGATATGGGTGTGTCTGATCTCTCCATGTAGAGCCAACCCCTTAAGCAGAAAGTGTCTATCCTTTCCTGCCATTTCCCCACTGAGATACATCCTCGTGGATGACGGTTGCTTCCGTTCCCTCCCTACACGGGATGGGTTTTCCCTATTGAGTTCTTTCCTCATTAGGATGAGTCTTGTTTCAGTCTGCCTTTTTGGATCGATCCTAAATTGGCTTCCTGTTGGCTGTCCCCCGTACTTCCCTGGGGCATAAATGAATAGTCGCTCACTAATCGGCACTCATTCATCTTATCCTCAGCGGAATTTGTGGCTTCTACCTACGAACCGGTAGCTGTAAGCCCTTTCTTTACGGTCTTCTACCCACTACGCGGTAGTTGTAAATCCTTTTTCTCACTCTGTCTCTCAGCAGATCGTTCTGTGGCTTCTACCTACAAACCGGTAGTTGTAAGTCCTATCTTTGTGGTTTTCTACCCACAAGCTGGTAGTTGTAAAATCCCACTTTCATCCCATGGCGGAGTTTGTTTGTTGGCTTCTACCTACAAACCGGTAGTTGTAAGTCCTATCTTTGTGGTTTTCTACCCATTAGCTGGTAGTCGTAAAATCCCACTTTCATCCCCTTGTTGGAGTTAACCATGTGTGCTCATCCCGATGATGACTGGTTACTTTTCCATTGGCTTCTACCTACAAACCGGTAGTTGTAAGTCCTATCGTCGTGGTTTTCTACCCACTAGCTGGTAGTTGTAAAATCCCACTTTCATCCCCTTGTTGGAGTTAACCCTGTGTGCTCATCCTATCGATGACTGGTTACTTTTCCGTGGTTTTCTGCCTACAAACCGGTAGATGTAATCCCCTCTTTGCGGTATTGGTATTCTTTTCCCCTCTGGATACTTGCCTTGATCAAGCAGTATTGTCCCCATTGGGTCTTCCCCTGCCTTTGGGTATTTGCTCCGAGTTAGCAACTTCATCCTCTTTTAATTGGTCATCTTTTGCATACCTAGTTTGGTACCCAGATGCCTTTCTTTTCGGTCGATTATTCATTTAACAACCTACAACCCGGTTATGGATAATCTTCCATGCGAGTGTTTTATCTACGTTCTGACGGCTATAGATAATATGTCTCACGCGCTCTTGGGTCGAAGTCGTCCTCTCCAGCAGAGTAAGATTCATATTCCTCGTGGAATCGAATGTTCATCCTCTAACAAGACTGCTTTTTTAGCCCTCTTCAGGATGTTGAGTGTTTTGGAACACAAACCAATTCACGCTTTGGTCGGTCACCCGTTTCATACCTACAACCCGGTATCCTTGGTGTTCCTTCCTGTTTGCTCGCTGTCGTGACCTTGATCCCCAGTGAGACCCCCTGCAAGTGTTCAGCCTTGCCCTGTCATCTTGTGGATGTCAGTATCCCGTCAGCACCCGCGTGTGTTGTTTCTTTGGTGTCGGTAAACACCATCTTTCGGTGATTTCCAGTCATGCGTAAGTGTCTGGTCTTCTTTGGTGTCGGTAAACACCATCCTTCGGTGATTTCCAGTCATGCGTAAGTGTCTGGTCTTCTTTGGTGTCGGTAAACACCATCCTTCGGTGATTTCCAGTCATGCGTAAGTGTCTGGTCTTCTTTGGTGTCGGTAAACACCATCCTTCGGTGATTTCCAGTCATGCGTAAGTGTTTGGTTTTCTTTTGATGTCGATAAACATCCTCTTTCGATGTTCATAACATCGCCCTCCCTTCCCTAGTGAAGTATTCCTCCTCTCCGTTGGTGTCGATAAACGTGAGTCCCCCTTTCGTCCTATGACGTCTGGCTGAGTTTTCCTCCTCTCCGTTGGTGTCGATAAACGTGAGTCTCCCTTTCGTCCTATGACGTCTGGCTGAGTTTTCCTCCTCTCCGTTGGTGTCGATAAACGTGAGTCTCCCTTTCGTCCTATGACGTCTGGTGAAGTTTTCCTCCTCTCCGTTGGTGTCGATAAACGTGAGTCTCCCTTTCGTCCTATGACGTCTGGTGAAGTTTTCCTCCTCTCCGTTGGTGTCGATAAACGTGAGTCTCCCTTTCGTCCTATGACGTCTGGTGAAGTTTTCCTCCTCTCCGTTGGTGTCGATAAACGTGAGTCTCCCTTTCGTCCTATGACGTCTGGTGAAGTTTTCCTCCTCTCCGTTGGTGTCGATAAACGTGAGTCTCCCTTTCGTCCTATGACGTCTGGTGAAGTTTTCCTCCTCTCCGTTGGTGTCGATAAACGTGAGTCTCCCTTTCGTCCTATGACGTCTGGTGAAGTTTTCCTCCTCTCCGTTGGTGTCGATAAACGTGAGTCTACCTTTCGTCCTATGACGTCTGGTTGAAGTTTTCCTCCTCTCCGTAGGTGTCGATAAACGTGAGTCTACCTTTCGTCCTATGACGTCTGGTTGAAGTTTTCCTCCTCTCCGTTGGTGTCGATAAACGTGAGTCTACCTTTCGTCCTATGACGTCTGGTTGAAGTTTTCCTCCTCTCCGTTGGTGTCGATAAACGTGAGTCTCCCTTTCGTCCTATGACGTCTGGTTGAAGTTTTCCTCCTCTCCGTTGGTGTCGATAAACGTGAGTCTCCCTTTCGTCCTATGACGTCTGACTGAGTTTTCCTCCTCTCCGTTGGTGTCGATAAACGTGAGTCTCCCTTTCGTCCTATGACGTCTGGCTGAGTTTTCCTCCTCTCCGTTGGTGTCGATAAACGTGAGTCTACCTCTCGTCCTATGACGTCTGGTTGAAGTTTTCCTCCTCTCCGTTGGTGTCGATAAACGTGAGTCTCGCTTTCGTCCTATGACGTCTGGTTGATGTTTTCCTCCTCTCCGTTGGTGTCGATAAACGTGAGTCTACCTCTCGTCCTATGACGTCTGGTTGAAGTTTTCCTCCTCTCCGTTGGTGTCGATAAACGTGAGTCTTCCTATTCGTCCTATGACGTCTAGTTGTACCTGTCCCCTTGTGGATTTACCTCTCCGTTGGTTCCGGTAAACGCTGAGTTTTTCCTAGTTGTCCGTTGGCATCTAGTTGTGATTTCTTTTCCCATTCATCGTCGTTGCGATGTCTGGATGTGGCCGTGTCCTTTGAAAACAAAACAAAAAAACAAAAAAATACCCAGTAGCATCAGATCCCAGTGGACGTTTCCATTATTGGATCCCTGCATTGTGCAAATTCTACGGTTCTTTTGTATTCAATCCCTGTTTACCCTGAAAGTCTGACAGCCGATGCTCTCATCCATTCGGGTTCCCAGCTGATTGAATAGGGGCAGCTGTAGCACCTCAAATTTGCACCTATTATTATACATACCATCTCATATTAGGTCATAGCATATCATGATCCATTGCATAGCATTGCATTGTCCCCAATTGCCTCAAGAGCAAGCAAGTCAAGAATTAGGTCAAACTGATCAGGAGATCAGTCCACCAAGCAAGTAAGGTTGTTTCTCAAGGAGCCAAGGCCCTAGGGTTTGTCCAACAAGTTCACATGACTTGGAGGTCCATTTGAAGTGTTTAAGTCAAGGGTTGGATGTTCAGAAGTCATCAGTTCATGCACAGTCAGTCAGAAACTCTAGAAAGTCAAAGTCAGTCGTTTGCAGTGGATGGTGGCCATTCTTGCAGAATTTGGGCACCATGATCAATCATCAAAGGTTCATATATTTTGAGACATCATTTGGAATCAAGATATCAAGGAATTAGGGTTTGGAATTCATCAGAAGGTGCTTCAGTCAAGCAAAACCCTAGAAAAGTCAAACTTGGTCAACTGTGGATTTAATCAGTGATTTGATGGATGGAATTGATTTGAAGGAGTTCATTCATGCTCACACAAGCCTCATATATCATGCCAAACCTCATCATGGAAGAATTTGAAGTCAAACAGAAAATTTCCCAAAATAGAAAGTGGACCTGTAATTTCAACTGCCAAAAATGGAAACTTCTTGATCCTCAACTTACATCATGATACAAGCTTCAAATGAATTTTTGCCCAACATGAAAGTTGAAGATTTTGTTCTCCCATTTTCAAAAAGTCCAAGAACTCTCAAATCCCATGAATGGTTTGCAAGATATGATCATTTCATTTTCACAAATTTTCGAACTTCAAATGGCCATGTCTCATGATTCCTTTGGCCAAATTTGGTGGGGTTTTTTCCTACAAACTCCATTTAATCCCCTCTTTCCAAAAATGCATTCATCATGTGCTAAAACCTTGCCAATCAAAATGGCATTTTTAAGCTTGACTTTATTCATTTCAAGTATGACCAAAGGTTGACTTTTGGAATTAAACATTTTCAGCATATTTGGCTATTGGGAACTTGTTTTAATTGATATTTGAGACATGTTTCAAGGCCCATTTCGTGCAGGACTTGCACCTCCACTTCCATATGTCAAAAAATTAGTAATTTGCAAATAGCTTCATTTAAGTTAACCAAGTTTAACATGTCATTAAGCAACCTTAAACAGTCATATTTAAAGTCATTTTCATCAGATTTGTAACCCTAGCCACAGCCTTTACACGACCAGAAAACCTTCATTCTCTCATCTTTGCATCTTGCTCACCTTGCATTTTTCTGCCAAAGCATTCAAAGACCACGAGCCCTCTTTCATCATTCCATGCTCTAGCCAACCTTTGAAAGCATTTTGCATCATCAAACCTCAACTGTAGTGCAGCCTCTTGTTCTGTTTTCCTCAAGCTCCAACAATGGTGAAACGAGATTTGAAGAGTTCCAAGCTTTGCTGAGCCAAATAGCTTCAAGATTCCTTCATTCCAAAGCATTGTGTTCATCTGTTTCGAGCTGCATCATCCAAATAACCACTGTTCCTCGATTTTCTTCACAGCCAAGTAAGATTTCGACTATCCTTTTTCTCTAATCCATGCCATGTGTTAGATAGAGCTTGCTTAGTTGAGTCCATTACAACTTGAATCACATGAAATGATTAAGAAATGCATGAGATATCTGGATCTGAATTTTCTTGTTCATGATAATTTTTGATCGATTCTTGGATGCTGCTGTGTTTTAGTGATTATGCTTGCTGGATATATCATGCTTGTTATGTGTAGATTCGATTGCTATGGTCGATTCATGTTTCTGGGTGATTAAATTTTTCATGATTTGATGAAGATGATGAAGCCATGCTGTTGTGATGAACCCTAATATTTTTCCAGAAAAATCTTGCTTCATGTATGCATGTGTGTTGGCTACTGTTGTTGTTTTCGTTGCATGAACACCACCATATCACTGCCATGCGATTTGTACATTGTTATTTGAAATTTGTTTGATGATGATGAACCATGAAGATGATCATATGTTGCTGCTGTATACAAACCCTAAGAAAACCTGCCCAGAAACGTGATTGGCTCTGTTACTGTTCCATTGAGGAACCACCAATCAGAACATTTCCTCTGCCGTGCCAAAACGCGGCGTTTTGTTAAATGATCCCCAAAATTACCACATTGCCACCGGTCAACCATGGTTGACTTATCCTTCCATGCTATTTTGCTCATGTTATCACAAATCGTTCCTCATCTTCTAAAATTCATTTCTCATTCATTTTAACTCCAAAAATTATGCCAATTTTTGCATCATGTCCTGTTGAATGTCTACTTTTTTATCATGATTTTTATCGAATTTTTGGTTGGCTGGATTTTAAATGGCTCTAGGTTTCTTGACATGTATGCTTAATTTGTACCTTTTGCCATTTCTTTTGTGAAATAATGATGATGCATCCAATGACCCTGAAATTTTTTGTGGTTAATCTACACTCATTCATGTTCATTTTGATGTAAAGTTTGTGCATTTATCATATGTGGTGTGTGAGATATGAATTTTTGAAGTAGGGTGTGACAATTTGTGTCACACCATTGTTATGCAAGTTCATGATTTTTGTTGACATACTTCCTGGCCCTCAAATAATGTGAAATTATGCATGAGCCATCTCTTATATGTCTAGTTGATGTGTGATTTTTCCTGGATTTATTTGTGTAATTTCCCATTTGTTTGTGAATTTTCTTCCCTGCCTAGTCAATTGTTGACTTTATGTGACACCTCTTTCCATTTCATTTGGGAAATCCTCATGCCTTATTGTATGATCATGAAATTTCATATGTGCATACTAGACATCTTGAGCTTTGCATTGGTGTTGATCCCATCCATTTCTCATCTGTTTTCATTTTGTTATGATTTTTTGAAGATGACACATGTTTTGTTGACTTCTTTATGCTTACTTGAAATTGTGTTGACTTCCTGATTTTAATTGACCATCTTCCCATGATCCAATTGAGCTGAAATTTCATATGCATGCTATGTTATGGATTGTGATTGAGTATGAATTATTTCATAATTTTTGGAATTGATTAGGTTTGGGTTTGAACCAAGTCTTGCAGTTGACCTCTATGTGCTCTCCTTTGCCATGCTTTGCCTTCTTTTGTCTATAAAATCATGATGATGACTGATATGCATGTGGGACCAATTGAGTTTGCTTCTTGAATGTTTAAACTTGATTTTGGTTGACTTTCATTTGCTGTTTTGACTTTCTCATTTGTTTTCGACCCTAGGCTTGTCCTAGGGGTCTCCTTTGGGCTTATGATTGAGTTCATGTTTCAGGTTAAGCTACAAGTGCTTCAAAGATCATACAAATTTGATTGAGTTTGATTACATATCATGTGCTAACCCTTGTTTTGTAGGTGGCTTGACTCATTTGACTTGAGCTTGTGCTTTGCACATTGGTCCCTCTGATTTAACTGTTTGATTCATTTCCTTTTGATTTAAACTGTTGAACTGCTTACTGATTAGTTTGACTTTTTCAGGTACTCTTAGTTGCTTTATTTGCTTTGCTTTGCTATTTAGCAATTTGCTTTTGAGGTATAATTACTCTCTCTTCATGTAGTCTGGAGACCCGGCCTGTTATTTGGCCGGACAAACTGTCTGAAGTCCTCCTTAAGAGGCAATGTTTGTGTATGTTTAATTTGTCCTTGTACAGAGTCAAAGACCTCCTAAGTGAAGAGGCAATTGGCAGATCAAGGGATAAGCAACCTATCCCCTGCTATTCAGTGTGTCTTCTGCTTTGCTCACACCACTGTGTTGATGCATTTCAGATAAAAACCCAAGATCTTGTGCAATTGCACAGTTGAGTCAGTATCTAATGTGTAGAAGGGTTCCCACTTTCTGGACCCACACATTCTTGTCAAATGCTCTCCCAGGCCAGGGATAGAAGCAATGAGGCACACCCCTCATCTCCTTTCATCTGCTTCACCTTAGCCCCTCAATGGCAAGGTTAAGAGCAACACTCACCCCATTCCAGAGGTTTGTTTGTTGAGGTTGACATGACCCCTCGACTAAAACCTAACCCTTGTTCGAGCCCCTTGCTTGTGTATAGTGTGTGCTACCTGTGCTTGCATGTTTGCTTAGACTTGCTTCCTGTGCAAGTTAGGTTTAGTTTAGACTAATCCTTGTTTGCTTTCGCCCTCGTTGCGATCCTTTCTCTCGCCCTCGTTGCGATCGAGCCTTTTCCTTTCTCTCGCCCTCGTTGCGATCGAGCCTTTTCCTTTCTCTCGCCCTCATTGCGATCGAGCCTTTTCCTTTCTCTCGCCCTCGTTGCGATCGAGCCTTTTTCCTTTCTCTCGCCCTCGTTGCGATTGAGACTTTCCCTTTCTCTTGCCCTAGTTGCAATCGAGATCCTTTGTCCCTCCGTGGCCGAACTACGGCAACTCTGATTCTCATGTTCAGATGAGATACGTAGGCACGAGATGCGATGTCTTGTCGAGTTTGACTAACCACTAACACTAACTCTTTTCTCTCACCCCTGTGTGATTGAGATCTCTCCTTTCTCTCGCCCTCGTTGCGATCGAGCCCCCCTTTTTCTCTTGCCCTAGTTGCAATCGAGACCCTTGCTTCCGGTGCAAGCCTTGTCTAGGATAGGTTGGCCCTTGTGCCATTTAGCTAGAAACCTTAACTTAGGGTTGACTTTGCATGACAACATCTAGGCTCGAGTCGTAGTCTCCCTAGAGTTGTGTCTCCCTCTGTTATCTGGTTAGGCTAGACCCTTGTCCCTGCGTAGGGGAACTACATCGCCCTGATCTTCATACCAGATGAAGTATGTAGGCAGGAGATTGAGCTGATCTCTCCGGGCGCCCTTTTTCTTTTTTGTGTGTGTTGTCTGACAGTTGCTAGGCTCGAGTGCCTGACTCCTTAGCAATCTGTTGTCTGTTTGTTTTTGTGTGTGCTTGACAGTTATAGGCTCGAGTCCCCGACTCCCTATTAACTTGTTGTGTTGTTGTGTGCTTGGAAGCCGATGTAAGTCCATCGAGTGGCATTTGGGTTCCAGTGTGTGTGTTTTGGTTCGGATGCTGATGTAAGTCCAGTGATTGGCATTTGGGCTCCACGTTTGCCCCTTGTGTGTGTTTGTTGGTTCGGATGCTGATGTAGGTCCAGTGATTGGCATTCGGGCTCCACGTTTGCTTTTGCCTGTGTTTGTTTGTGTGCGTGTCAGCCGAGCTACGAATGCTCTGATTCTTCTCTCGTCCGAGAGGATACGTACGCATAGGATGCGATATCCTAGCGAGCATGTGTCGTTTCCCCAGTCCGAACTACTTCGACTCTGATGTCTATGCCTGATAGACTAAGTAGGCCCAGGATGCGACATCCTGCCGAGTCAGTTTCAGTCAGTTTCTTTTGTCTCTTTCAGCCAGTGTGTGTGTGTGTGTGAGCAGCGTTTTAGCAACCATTTTTCCTTCTTATTGTGCGTGGATCCCGTAGAGTACTACGGATGCGTAGGGGTGCTAATACCTTCCCTTCGCATAACCGACTCCCGAACCCATCCTCTTTGGTCGCGAGACCATGTTCTTTCCTAGGTTTACTCTGAGCGTTTCCTTTCCCTCTTTTGGGATAAATAACGCACGGTGGCGGCTCTGTTGTTTCTTTCTTTTCCCGCCGGTTTTTCGCGTAATGCGACAGGTAGAATACCGAAAGGGAAGAATATCTGTCATCGGTTAGGATGAACATATCAAGAATAAACTCTGAGGGAAAAATAGGATTTATATCTACCATTTACTAGGTAGAAGACCGCAAAGAGGAGAAAATTTGTCACTGGTTAAAGTGAACATATCAAGGATAGACTCTCTTGGGAATAAAAGTAGGGATTACAACTACCTTTTTACTTGGTACAAAACCAAAAAGGAAGAATATCCGTCACCGGTTAGGATGAACATATCAAGGATAGACTTACCGAGGAAACATGAAAACGAATCCGCTGAGGAAAAAAAAGGAAGTAGATTACATTTTACCGGGTATTGGGTATTGGTAATGTACTCAACATCAAGAAGAATATTACTAGTTACTGGGTAATAGACTCTTGGAGACCAAAAGATCTATCTAGGCAAGAACTAGAAATAAACGATCAATCAAAGACTCAACCCAATGAGGATATAACTCAAGGGGAATGGTCACATCCATATAATAAACTAGGGAGGAAACTGAAGTAATAATCATCCACGAGGAAATAACTCAGTGGTGAATGAGAAAGGATAAACTTTTTCTGCTTAAGGGGCTGACACTCTACAATTGAACGAGGACATACACACCAAATCTGCAATGGGAAACAATATCACCAAAACACGGGATCAGAAGAAAAATCAATGCGATAAAAATGCATAATGAAATATCTGATGATGTGTTATATATGCATGAATATGTATGTTTGTGACTATGATTATGCTGGCAAAACAACACAAAGGATACAAATGACGAAGACTTGAATCATCACTAAAACACTCGGCTAATCTCAACTGGAGAATCTGTTAGGGATGAAAATAAATCATCTAGCTCCGAACCAATCAACTCTGGCTGGGGAAGACATAGAGAACCTGCTTCCAATCAATCATGGTAAACTCCACGGGGGAAGAGAGAACTGCTGAAGGATAATCAACCAAACATGTCGAGGATAGAGAAGGATCTGCTGAGGATCCAAAGAAATCAACACTACGGGGAATTTTAAGTAAATACCATGTCAAATGGGAGACAACCTTGCAGGGGACAAAATTAAATATTGCTCAGAATCAAACATTCTCGGGCATGAGGGAACTTCTATCAGAAGACAAACTCCGCCAGGGAATACAAGAGATAAAACTCTGAATGGGGATTTGAGCAAATTGTTGGGGATGTTGTGACTTATTGGAACAAACCAAAGACCGTCACATTCCTCAATAATCATAAAATTCTTCTTGAAAATTGCGAAATAAACCAAATCTAAGGCAAAGATAACCGGATCTGACTCACACAGGGGAGAAACTGTCGCGGTTATGCAACACAAAAAGATGCAAATGGGGATCTGGAGACCAAATAAAGGTTTCGGGAGATCCAGGGTTTAATCAAGTTACAAGCCGGGGGATGCAAAAACATGAACACCTCCGTTGGGAAAGATGAATTTGCAAAGGGGACCAATCATCAGCTTAACCGAGGATAATAGGTCGCTTGGGGAGAAACAACTTAACCATTTTGGGAACGAGCGATGAACTATTGGGGAGGAAAACGTTACCAAACCAATTGCTTGGGGAAGACAACAATGCTTCACACTTCAAGAATTACCTGTTCTTAGATTGATGTTGACATTCCTTGCTGAAATCGATTATTCTTAAAGTATATGTTTTTATTATTTTTAAGAAAAATAATTATTCATTGATTTATTTCAAAATTATCATCATAAAATTCAATTTTAAAACAGAAACAAATAAGAATAGAAGTAATTGGATAAAAGCTCAACTTTATTTAATAGAATGGTAGTCCACCAATGGCGAGACTCCATGGATCTTTACAAAGTTTGAAAAATGGTAATTTACATGGAAAAAGGCTACATTGAATACAATGATCACCACTCTCCCCATAAACTTCAAAATTCATTGGGCTTGTCTTTGGTTGAGAATGACGAATCAGAACCAAATGACTGCTCAAAACTGCTTCCAAGATTAGGACCAACCGAATGCAGTTACTTGCCATAAATCCCTAATTTTTGCCTAGATTGCCCTAGGGTGGGGTACTCAATCTACCGGGATAAATTTTTTGTTTTATGTCTCAAACTTTTTCTTGGATCGCCCTTTTGAGTTTTCAATCCACCGAGACACTCATTTTTGCCTAAGACTCCCTTTCGGGTTTTCAACTTAGCGAGTTGTTATTTTGTTTTTAGGAGAAGTATTTCTTGACTGCATCGAGATTCACAGGACGAGTGAACTCTTCACCATCCATAGTTGTAGGAATTAAAGCACCTCCTAAAAGGCTACTTAAAAATTTATGGGCCTTCATAATTAGGAGTCCATTTTCTGCTAACATCAGGTTTGAAAGATAGAATCTTCTTGAGCACAAGGTCACCTTCTCTGAACACACGAGGCTTGACCTTTTTATCAAAAGAATTCTTCATTCTTTGTTGATATAACTGACCATGACACAAGTCAGTCAATCTCTTCTCTTCAATCAAATTCAGCTGATCATATCTGGTCTGGCACCATTCGGCTTCAGTCAACTTGTCTTCCATTAATACACGCAATGATGGGATTTCGACATTCATGGGGAGCATAAATTCCATGCCATAAACAAGAGATAAAAGGGTTTCCCCTGTTGAAGTGCAGATGGATGTACGGTACCCATGTAAAGCAAATGTGAGCATTTTATGTCAATCTTTGTACGTCACAACCATCTTTTAAATGATCTTCTTAATGTTCTTATTCGTAGCTTCAATAACCCCATTCATCTTGGGTCTATAAGGAGAAGAATTATGATGTGTAATCCTGAACTCTTTGCAAAGAGCCTCCACCATGTTATTGTTCAAGATCGACCCATTATCAGTAATGATCTTACTTGGCACACCATAACGGCATATAATCTGATTCATGATAAATCGGGCCACCACCTAATTGGTCACATTTGCATACGATACCGCTTCAACCCACTTTGTGAAGTTGTCAATAGCCACCAGAATGAAACGATGTATGTTCGAAGCTTTGGGCTCAATCATCCCAATCATGTTAATTCCCCACACGGAGAAGGGCCATGGTGAGGAAATGACGTTCAATAGTGTTGGAGGAACATGAATCTTATCTGCATAAATTTGACACTTATGGCATTTCTTCACAAACTTACAACAATCAGATTCCATTGTCAGCCAATAATAACCTGCTCTCAATATCTTCTTTGCCATAACATGTCCATTGGAATGAGTACCAAAGGAACCTTCAAGGACTTCAGTCATCAACAGATTTGCTTCGTGTCTATCCACTCATTTGAGCAAAACCATATCAAAGTTTCTCTTGTAAAACACATCACCATTCAGGTAGAAGTTGCCAGCTAATCTTCTCAAAGTCTTCTTATCTTTGAAAGATGCCTCAGACGGGTAACTCTGACTTTGGAGGAAAATTTTGATATCATAATACCCAGGCTTTTGATCTTTGACTTCTTCAATAGAAAACACATGAGTTGGCCTATCAAGATGCATCACAGTCAAATTAGTAACTTCATTCCAAAAATTCACCATAATCATTGAAGCCAACGTCACAAGAGCATCTGCCATCCGATTTTCATCTCGAGGGATATGATGAAACTCAACCTTTGTAAATAAAGTTGAAATACTCCTCATGTAATCTCTATATGGTATCAAACCGGGATGATTCGTCTCCTATTCACCTTTGATCTGATTTACATCCAAAGCTGAATCTCCATAGACGTCAAGATACTTGATTCTGAGATCAATGGCCTCTTCAAGCCCCATAATGCAAGATTCATACTCAATAATGTTGTTTTTACACTTGAAGGTTAATCTAGCTGTAAATGGAAAATGAGTGCCATAAGGAGTAATAATCACTGCCCCAATTCCATTACCATATGAATTAACAGCTCCATCAAATACCATGCCTCAACGGGGACCAGATTCCGACCCTTCTTCAACCAATGGTTCATCCCAATCTTTCATTTTCTAGTACAAAATCTCTTCGTTAGGAAAATCATACTGCACTGACTGATAATCTTCAATAGGTTGGTAATCCAAATGGTCAACCAAGACACTACCCTTAATAGCTTTCTAAGATCGGTATTCGATATCATACTTAGATAACAATATCTATCAACGGGCGATCCTTCCAGCTAAAGCAGTCTTCTAAAAAATATACTTGATTGGATCCATTTTGGATATCAACCAAGTAATATGATTCAACATATATAGGCGCAGACGCTTAGCATCCCAAGCCAATGCGCAACATGTCTTCTCAAGCATAAAATATAGAGTCTCACAGTCAGTGAACTTCTTACTGAGGTAGTAAATTGCATATTCTTTCTTCCCAGATTCGTCTTGCTGACCAAGAACACAACCCATACTTTCATCAAGCATAGTCAAATACGTGATCAACGGACTTCCTTCAACAGGAGAAGACAAAATCAGAGGCTCAAGCAGATACTCCTTGATACTATCAAAAGCTTTTAAACCATCACATCCTTTCAAAACATTTCAATCATGGCCCTTCTTCCTGATTACCACGCGTGTACACGCGTTGATTGCAGAACATGATAGAAGCGTGTGCTTGGCCATCAAATCTGCCACCTCAATTAATGAGGGAGATCTGATGGCCCTTGTTTTTTTTGTATTTTCTGATTTTTCATTTAATTGCCTTATTTTGTTTAATTCATATAAAATCCATTTTTAATCCAAAAAATATGACACTTTCACAAAAAATCTTTAAATATTTTTCTCTTCCATATTTTGAATTAAAATTATTTTTTGGATTAGTTTTGATATTTTTCATGAATTAAATTTTTGTGTGCATATTTTTAATTGTTTAAAAATACTTCTGACTTTTTAAAAATTGTGAAATTTTTTGTTTAAGGTATTTTGACCTTTTTTGACCTGGGATAAATCCCTTGGCCATTTATTTGGTGTTTTGAAGGGATTTGAGGTTTTGTCCAAATTAAAATGCATTTTAATTCATTTTTAATGTGATTTTTAATTGATTAAATGTTTAAAAATTATGTTGAGCCATTTTTATGGTCTTGTGATGTTTAACTTTCTATTTGGGTCTTGGTCATGGTTGATTTAACTTTTGTTTGATCAAAACCATTGGATTTAGGGGATTGATGAAATGTATATTTCATCTCCCAAAATGAATGGATGGTTTTGATCAGATGAAATTTCTCGAATGATCAATTTGTGTTTCTATTTCCCCATCCCTCTTCATCTTCATCCCTATTCTTCCCCATTCCCCCCATTTGACCAATGAAATCTCTAATGTCTAAATGCTAATTGATTCATCAATGCCCTTTATGTCGGATGAATCAATACAACTATGACTGAGATAGGTCCCTCCCATTTTATTTTAGTGTGTGGTATGTTTTAGGAGTTTGGTTCTTTGTACCAAATCTCTAACATGCATTAACACCTATATTTTTATTGCCTGACCTCAGATAGTTGTGACTTCTACATAAGTCCAATTATGATTGCTTAACATAGAGCTAAATTTGACCCTCAAGGCATAACATTCTAGTAAGTGAGATTGTAAGTCTCCCATTATTCATGGCATTATGTGGAGACTTGATCTTTTTTCCTTTCATGAGAGCTAGTGGCATACTTGTTGAATTATCCAAGTTGGAGCCCTTCTCATGGAAGATGTCTTGGTTCAAGGATCCCTACTTGTGAATGAATGGTTGAGTGTTCTCCAAAGAATGACTTAATCAATTAAAACTCAACACTAACATTTAACTAACCATTGACTAACTATTATTCATTATGCTTTTACTTTCAAGTCATTTACTTTATGCAATTTAAGTTTCAGTCAGTTATCATCCATTTCCATTTACATTTCATATAACTTGTTTATGTTTAAGTCCTTTTTCACTTTTCTCATTTGAGCCATATCTTGTGATTGTATATATTGTTTGTGTATTTTGATTTTGTTTGTGGTCTTAGGACCTTAAAACACCTAATAACAACAAAAACCCTAAAAACATTTGGTGGACTGTTGGAATTTGATCTGAGCTTTGGACTTAGAATTAGGCAACATTCCCTATGCTAAAGGACTTAGCCAATGCTAACATTTGAGACTGAGCTATCTTTGACAGTGACTTTCATCTGATGCAAGACTCGAGGATCTCTTTGATTCATTTGCTACTTTGTCTCTATGCTTAATTGTTATTTTGTTTTGGTCTATGTTTGATGTTTTGTTATGAATTGATCAAGGAATATCTTATCTGATACATTGGAAGACAATGAAGACTGCTAGCTATTGGAATTCTTGCTTTGATGTGGCTATCTTTATTTGATGCCTTGATCTTTATGATGTTTGGATATTGCTTATTTCCTGTTGTTGATTGCTTGATCAAAGTCCAAAGGATAATGGGTTTCTATATAAAAATCCTTGTCTGTTGGATTGCATCCCATTGGTCAGATCATTTCAACTTTTAACTTTTAAATTTGTGCTTAGGGTAGTTTCTTCATCATCTCCCACTTCTTAAATTTCAAAAATCACTCCCTTTTTTCAAAATCTTTCTTTGCTTGTAATTTCAAACTTAGACATGTTTTAACGATTAGAAACTTTGGCCTTAGGCCAATGAATTTTTAAATATTTTCTTAATCAAATTTGTAAATAAACTAAACCATATTGACATAAATTTCAAAAGACAAAAAAAGAACTAACAACCCCATTCACAACTTTAGCCTTTTGTGCCCTTTTACTTAAACTTTTTTTTTGTTAAAATCAATTCATCAAATCATTTGAAATTTTTACCATGAACTACGAGGTTTTGATCCCTCATTTTTATGTTGGTACGTGGGCACAAGATCGAAGGTTTTGTCAAACACAAAAGTATAATCAATGAATTTTTTTCTTATCCCCACACTTTATATTTTATCAAACATCATTTATACCCAAAAATATGCACACAAAAGGGCTCCCTAGGAGTACCTAGGACACTTTGGATACTAACACCTTCCCTATATGTAACCAACCCCCTTACCTGTAATCTCTGACATTTTATTGGTTTTGATTTGAAAACTTCTCATCCTTGAGTTTTTTTTCATACTTTTCCCTTTTTCTTTGGAAACAATAAAATCGCGGTGGCGACTCTGGTTTTATTGATGTCAAGTTTATCCATAGCTTGATGATCATGAATTTACTGCTATAAACCCACTAAGGATTGTCCCCAACAGAGTCGCCACTTAATTTCTGTAGCGGTAAATTCATGACCATCAAGCTATGGATAAACTTGACATCAATAAAACTAGAGTCGCCACTGTGCTTTTATTGTTTCCGAAGGAAAAGGGAAAAGTACGAATACAACCCAAAGGTAAGAAGTTTTCAAATCAAAACTAATAAAATGCCAGAGATTACAGGTAAGAGGGTTGGTTACACAAAGGGAATGCGTTAGCACCTAAAGTGTCATATGTATTCCTAGGGAGCCTTTTTTTATGTGTGCATATGCTTTTGGTATAAAAGATGTTTGATAAAAATAAAGAGTGTGGGGATGAGAAAAGAATTCATTGATTATATTTTTGTGTTTGACAAGACCTTCGGTCTTATGCCTACGTACCAAGATAAAAATGAGGGATTAAAACCCCGTAGTTCGTGGTAAAAATTTCAAAGAAGTTAGTTAGTTGATTTTAACAAAGGTTAAAATGAAAAGGCACAAAAAGGCCATAGATTTGAATGGGGTTGTTGGTTATTTTTTTTCTTTTGAAATTTAAGTTAATATAATTAAGTTTATTTACAAATTTGAATAAGAAAAAGTTTGAAAATTCATTCGCATAAGGCCAAAGTTTCTAATCATTAAAACATGTCTAAGTTTGAAATCACAAGCAAAGAAAGTTTTTGAAAAGAGGGAGAGATTTTGAAATTAAATAAGTGGGAGGAGATGAAGAGACTACCCTAAGCACAAATTTAAAAGTTAAGAGTTGAAAAGATCTGACCAATGGGATGCAATCCAATAGACAAGAATGTCATATAGAAACCCATTTTCCTTTGGGCTTTTGTCAAGCAATAAGCAATAAGCAATGGGCAATATCCATACATCATAAATATCAAGGCATCAAATAAAGATAGCCATATCCAAGCAAGAACTCTAATAGCTAACAGTCTTTAGTGCCTTCCAATGTACCAAATGAAATATTCCTTGATCAACTCAGAACAAAATATCAGACATAGACAATAATAAGGAAATTAAGCACAGAGACAGAGTAGCAGATGAGTCCAAGGTTTTGCACCAGATGAAAGTCACTGTCAAAGATAGCTCAGTCTCAGATGTTGCCATTGGCCAAGTCCTTTAGCACATGGAATGTTGCCTAATTCTAAGTCCAAAGCTCAAATCAAGTCCCCACAGTCCACCAAATGTTTTTTTAGGGTTTTTGTTATTATTAGGTGTTTTAGGGTCCAAAGACCACAAACAAAATCAAAACATACAAACAAATATGTACAAACATAAGATATATCTCAAGTGAGCAAAGTGAAAAGGACTTAAACATAAACAATTTATATGAAATGTAAATGGCAATGAGTGATAATTTACTGAAATTTAAATTGCATAAAGTAACTAACTTGAAAGTAAAAGCATAATAAATAAGAGTTAGTCAAATGTTAGTGTTGAGTTTTAATTGATTAAGTCATTCTTTGGAGAACACTCAACCATTCATTCACAAGTATGAATCCTTGAACCAAGACATCTTCAATGAGAAGGGCTCCAGCTTGGATAATTTAACAAGTATGCCACTAGCTCTCATGAAAGGAAAAAAGGTCAAGTCTCAACACAATACCGTGAAGAATGGGAGACTTACAATCTCAGTTACTAGAATGATATACCTTCTTGATCAAATTTAGCTCTATGTTAAATAATTGTAATTGGACTTATGTAGAAGTCACAACTATCTGAGGTTGGGCAATAAAAATATAGGTGTTAATGCATGTTAGAGATTTGGTACAGAGAACCAAACTCATAAGATATACCACAGACTAAAATGGGAGGGACCTATCTTAGTCAGACTTGTATTGATTCATCTGACACAAGGTCACTGATGAATCAATTAGCATTTAGACCTTAGAGATTTCATTGGTCAAATGAGGGAATGAGGAAGAATAGGGATGAAGATGAAGAGGGAAGGGGAAATAGAAACACAAATTGATCATGAGAGGAATTCCATTTGATCAATACCATCCATTCATTTTGGGAGATGAAATGTACATTTTATCAATCCCATATATCCAATGGTTTTGATTAAACAAAAGTCAAATCAACTATGACCAAGGCCTAAACAGAAAGTCAAACACCACAAGACCATAAAAATGGCTCAACATAATTTTTAAACATTCAATCAATTAAAAATCATATTAAAAATGAATTAAAATGCATTTTAATTTTGTCAAAACCTCAAATCCCTTCAAAATACCAAATAAATGGCCAAGGGATTTATCCTAGGTCAAACAAGGTCAAAGGACCTTGGACAAAAAATTTCACAATTTTTAGAAAGTGAGAAGTATTTTTAAACAATTAAAAAATATGCACAAAAACATTTAATTCGCAAAAAATACCAAAATTAATCCAAAAAATAATTTTAATTCAAAATATGGAAGAGAAAAATATTTAAAGATTTTTGGTGAAAGTCCCATATTTTTTTGCACCAATGGTAATCAGAACCAAGGGCCAAGATTAAAACATTTTAAAAGGATGAGATGGTTTGAAAGGTGCCAACGCACCACCAGACTGGTCCACCATAAACCATCACAAAAATGAAAACCAAGGACATGATTTTAAAGGAAAAATGCTTAGGCGCTCGAATCTGACCTCCATTTCATCCAATTCTAAGGATATTGCAAGATACATGGATTTGAAATTTGAGGTTCATGGTCTGAGTTGCTTCGATTTGACCTCAAATCAACTCAATCTTGTTGCCTCATTGGTAGAACTTTAGCCAACCAAAAATCAAAGAGAATAGTGAAGAATTGAGAGAGAATCAAAGGCTCAAAGTTTCTAAAAAATCACCTTCGGATAGCTTCAAATTGGCTTGATCTCAATCTGAATTTGCTTGGTTCTTCCTCCTCTTGCTTGTAGTGACCAATTGAGATGAAGAAGGGAATGGATTCTTGGAGTTTGAACCTCAAAACAGAAGCTGAAGTTCAAACCTGATTTCTAAGAAATCCTCAGGGTATTCTATGGTGTGAGGTTGTGGGATCTCTTGGAAAAGATTGGGCAATATGTGTGTGTCAGTTTTGAAGCAATGAGCTTGTTTAAATAGGCAATGGAATTCCTTTTTTCACCCCTTTGAAAATTTGCCAAAATTAGTAACATTGGTGCACGGAAGCATGGGAAATTATTTTGGCCCAATTCATGATGCAATTCAACTCCAATTCGTGCATATTGAGTACTGGAACAATAACATGTAAGCATGCAATAGGAAATGGTTATTTGAATTCAAATTTTTCCAAAACAAACCTATGAAAGGAACCATGCGAAGTTCCTCATTCTTGGTCCAAATGAGGTTATCTTGGACTTTTTGGGAAGGTGATATCAAGGGGAACAACTTTGACGTTGAACACATTTCCGTTTGGAGCTTGGATCATGATGAAATTTGAGGTGGAAGTTTGAGAAATCATGATGAAGTCAAATGACCACTTCTTCCACCTTGAATAACGTTTGCTATGAGCTTCAAATGGAAAAAGTGTCTTCATAAAAGTTATAGATATTTAATCCCTTTTAAATTTGGTCATAAATTTGACATAATTTGGATTTGGCATGAGGGAGTTATGCATTTTAGAAGTTGAGGAAAATTTCTTGTTCAATGGTAATGGCCCAAAATGACCTATAATGTTTCCTCTTGGCACACGCCCTTGAAAGTTGAATTTGACATTTCTCAAAGAATAAAAGTTTTAGAGGACATCTTGAAATTGATCATGAAACTTTGATGGCCTTAATCTCATGAAAAGTGAGAAAGTTATGGTCCTTGGTAGTTGACCTCCTAACTAGGACACAAACAAAATGACCTATAACCTTTCACCATAAAAAGTGACTTTAAAAGAAAAACTAGCTCTTGATGTCAACATGAAGGTTATTTGTAATCTCATAAGAAGTAACTTTGTTCTTGGAATAATTTTCATATGACAAACAGTATAGGAGATAGGGTCTAGGGAACCCCAGTTTTGACTAGTTGACTTTCTCTAGTCAACCTTTTTGAACCAACATGCAACCTTGAAGTTACCTTGATCTTTAGGATTCATGGAGGATCATACATGCATAAGATGATGTATAATGAATTATCCCTTGATATGTTTGACCATTTGTTGAAGAAACTTGTTGAGGAAGTCACAGAAGATACCTAGATGAATTAGGGCTTCCAAGGCAAACAAGCTTCAAACTCTTGATGAACTCTTGATCAAAATGATAAATGAAGATCATGGGGATTCATATATGATGATTATAACCAATTTTAACTATATTTTAATTGATCTCTTTGCACTAGGAGTCTCAAAGCCTAGATGTGAGCTTGATGAGGCATAAGTGGATGCACACACTACCTACAAAAGAAACAAAGCTATACATAGACATATTTTCTGTATTTTGGTTAGTAAACAAAGAAAAATAAAGTATGATACAATTAAATATGATTGGTGATATCTACCAATGCAAACCCAATGAATGAGGGGTAAGGAGGATACCAAGGTGTGATCCCAGAGCCAATGCCAATGATGAGATATCGTGAGGGATCTTAGGGTCAAAATTGGGGTCTTACAAATACCAAACAGGAAGAATATCCGTCATCGGTTAGGATAAACATATCAAGGATAAACTTGCTGGGGAAACGAAAAAAATGAATCCGCTGTAGAAAAATAAAGGAATAAATTACCTTTTACATGTTACTAGGTAAACATAGGTAAAATACTTAGCACCAAGAAGAATATTACCAGTTATTGGGCAATAAACTCTTGGGGGACCAAAAGATCTATCTAGGTAAGAACTAGAAAGAAACGGTCAAACAAGACTTAACACAATGACGATATAACTCAAAGGGAGGGGTTACATCCAAATAATGAGCTGGAGAGGAAACTGAAATAGTAATCGTCCACTAGGAAATAACTCAGTGGGGAAAAGAGAAAAGGTAAAATTTTTCCTCTTAAGGGGTTGAAACTCTACAATTGAAGGCGGACAAACACACCAAATCTACATGGGGAGATAACGTCACAAATGCAGGGGTTCGGAAGAAAAATCAAATTCAATACAATGAACAATGAGATATTTGATGATGTGTTTTATGCATGCATATGTACGTGTTGATCATGCTGACAAACGAGCACAAAGGATATAAGTAACAAAGATTTGAATTATCACAACTAGATATTCGGCTAATCTAAAAAAGATGGAACACCAACTGGAGAACCTGCTAGGGATGAAAACAAATCACCGAGGACATAAAATCTACTCAAAATGACCTCAACTCTGGTTGGGGGAGTGGTGGAGAACCTGCATCCAACCAATATGGTAGACTCTGCGGGGGAAGAAAGCACTACTGAAGAGTATCACCCAATCATGTTGATGAATAAAGAGGGATCTGCCGAGGATCCTATCAAGTCAACACTGTGGGGAATTTTAAGTCACCACCATATCAAATGGGGGACAACCTTGCAGGTGACATCATCAATACTGCTCAGAACCGAGCACCTCTGGGGAAAGAGCTCCTATCACAAAATGGAAGTTCATTGGGGTCTTAAATCACAATCAAGAGATAAAACTCTAAGTGAGGAGAGCCAGATGCTCTATTGAGGATTTCATTATTGAACACTTTTGTGAAGCTTTATTGGGGATAATATAATCTGTCCTGACACATCAAAGACCATAAAACTTCAACGATAATCAAATTCTTCTTGGAGATTGAGAAATAAACCAATTCCAAGGCACAACAACAAAATCAATCGGATCTGCTAACTCTTGCTGGGCAGAAACTGTCACGACTATGCAACATAAATAAATGCATTGGTAATATGGAGACCAAATAAAGGTTCCAAGATAATCCAGGGTTCATTCATCAAGTCACAAACTGGGAAATGAGAACGTCTCAGCTGGGGAAAGATGAATCTTATAGGAAATAAAACATCAGCTCAACTGGAAGAAGAATCGTCCACCAACTATACCGGGGATAACAAATTACTCAAAGAGAAACTTATCGACCATGCTCTGAATGAATGACGAACTGCGGGTGAGACTGAAGTCACAAAATGCTCGGGGAAGACCAACAAGTGCTTCACACATCAAGACTTGTCATCCTTGAAATTGCTGTTGACATTCCTTTTTGAAATTGATTGCTCTTAAAGTAAATGCCTTATTATTTTAAGAAAAATTGATTATTCATTGATTTATTTATTTCGAAATTATCATCATAAAATTCAATTTTAAAAACAGAAACAAATAAAAATAGAAACAACTGGATAAAAGCTCAACTTTATTTAATATAATGGTAGTCCGCAAATGGTGGGACTCCATGGATCTTTACAAAGTTTGAAAACGGTAATTTACATGGAAATGGGCTACATTAATTACAATGATCACTACTCTCCCTACCAACTTCAAAATCTACCGTGTTTGCCTTTGGTTGAGAATGACGAATCAGAACCAAATGACTGCTCAAAACTGCTTCAATGATCAGGACCACTCGAATGCAGTTACTTTCCATAATCCCTAATTTTTGCCTAGATTACCCCAAGGTGGGGTACTCAATCTACCGGGATAATTTTTCTGTTTTATGTCTCTAACTTTTGCCTGGATCTCCCTTTCGGGTTTTCAATCCACTAAGACACTCATTTTTGCCTAAGCCGCCCTTTCGGGTTTTCAACTTAGCGAGCTGTTCTTTTTTTAGGAGAAGTATTTCTTGACTATATCGGCATTCACAGGATGAGTGAACTCTTCACCATCCATAGTTGTAAGAATCAAAGCACCGCCTGAAAAGGCTCTCTTAACAACATATGGGTCTTCATAATTAGGACTCCATTTTCCCCTAGCATCAGGTTTGAAAGATAAGATCTTCTTGATCACGAGGTCACCTTCTCTAAACACACGAGGCTTGACCTTCTTATCAAAAGCTTTCTTCATTCTCTGCTGATATAACTGACCATGACACATGATAGTCAATCTTTTCTCTTCAATTAATTTCAGTTGGTCATATCTGGTCTGACACCATTCAACTTCTGTCAACTTGGATTCCATCAAGACACACAATGATGGGATCTCAACCTCCACGGGGAGTACAACTTGCATGCCATAAACGAGAGAGAAATGGGTTGCCCCTGTTGAAGTGCGGATGGATGTATGGTACCCATTTAAGGCAAATGGGAGCATCTCATGCCAATATTTGTATGTCACAACCATCTTCTGAATAATCTTCTTAATGTTCTTGTTCGCAGCTTCAACAACCGCATTCATATTGGGTCTGTAGGGAGAAGAATTATTATGTGTAATCTTGAAGTCTTTGCAAAGAGCTTCCACCATATTATTGTTCAAGTTCGATCCATTATCAGTAATGATCTTACTTGGAACTCCATAATGGCATATAATCTGATACTTGATAAACCAGACTACCACCTGCTTAGTCACATTTGCATACGATGCTGCTTCAACCCACTTTGTGAAATAGTCAATAGCCACCGAAATGAAACGATGTTAGTTTGAAGCTTTGGGCTCAATCATGCCAATCATATCAATTCCCCAAATAGAGAAAGGCCATGGAGAGGAAATGACGTTCAACAGTGTCGGAGGGACATGAATCTTATCCGTATAAATTTGATACTTATGGCATTGCTTCATAAATTTACAACAGTCAGATTTCATTGTCAGCCAATAGTAACCTGCTCTCAACATCTTCTTTGCCATAGCATGTCCATTGGAGTGAGTACCAAAGGACCCTTCATGGACTTCAGTCATAAACATGTCTACTTCGTCTCTATCCACGCATCTGAGCAAAACCATATCGAAAATTCTCTTATAAAGCACATCACCATTAAGGTAGAAATTACTAGCTAATCTTCTCAAAGTCTTCTTATCTTTCAAAGATGCCCCAGACTGATAAATCTGACTTTAGAGGAAACATTTGATATCATAATACCATGGCTTTTCATCTCTGACTTCTTCAATATCAAATACATGAGTTGGCGTATCAAGACACATCACAGTCAAATTAGGAACCTCGTTCCAAAAATTCACCACAATCATTGAAGCCAATGTTGCGAGAGCATCTGTCATCCTGTTTTCATCCCGAGGGATATGATGAAACTCAACCTTTGTAAATAAAATTGATATCCTTCTCACGTAATCTCCGTATGGTATTAAACCGGGTTGATTCGTCTCATATTCACCTTTGATCCGATTCACAATCAAAGTTGAATCTCCATAGACGTCAAGATATTTAATTCCGAGATCAATGGCCTCTTCAAGCCCCAAATGCAAGCTTCATACTCAGCCATATTATTTTTACATTTGAAGGTCAATCTAGATGTAAACGGAAAATGAGTGCCTTGAGTGTAAGACCCCAATTTTGACCCTAAGATCCCTCATGCTATCTCATCATATGCATTGGCATTGGGATCATACTATGGTATCCTCCTTACCCCTTACTCATTTGGTTTGTTTTGGGAGAGATCACCAAGCACCATGTGATTGTATCATACTTGTTATTTTATCATTTACTAACCAAAATACCAAAAATATGTCTTTACACTTGTCTACTTCTATTGTAGGTAAGGCACCTGATCACCTTTGATCTATCAAGTTCACATCTAGGGTTTAAGTCCCCAATTGCTAAGAACTCAACCAAGGAATAATCCACAATGGCTTTAGAAATCATACATGAGTCCCCATGAGCTTCATATTTTATTTTAATCATCAAATCATCAAGAGTTTGGTGTTGGTTTGCCTTGGAAACCCTAGCTCATCTAGGTGTCTTGTGTAACTTCTTCAACAAGATTCTTCACCAATTGATCAAATATTTCAAGGGGCATCTCAAATTTCATCATATTATCCATATATGATCTCCCATGAGTCCCAAAAGTTAAGATAATTGCAAGTTAGCAAAGTGGTTCATGGTGGTTGACCAGAGGAATTCAACTGATCAAAACTGGGATTCCCTAGACCCTATCTCCTTCAATTTTCATCATATGAAAATGATTCCAAAAGAAAAGTTACTATAAATGACATTCCGAAAAACTTTCATGTTTAGGTCTAGAGATATTTTTGCTTGGAAAGTCATTGTTTATGTTGAAAGATTATAGGTCATTTTGTCTAAACCTTAATTTGAAAGTCAACTTGCCAAGGCCAAAACTTGCTCAATTTTTAAGAGATGAAAGATTTACAAGTTTCACAATCAAATTCAAGGTGTCTACTTCAAATTTAATGTTTTGAGGAAGAACCAATTCAACTTTTATAAGCATGTGATATGAGGATACATTATAAGTCATTTTGGACCAATACCATTGAACAAATGATTTTCCTCAACTTCAAAAATGCATAACGCATTCATCCCAAATCCAATTGAGGTCAAATTTGTGACCATTTTGAAGGTTTTTTAATTATCTACAACTTTGATGAAGACAAATTTCTCACTTGAAGCTCACATAAAAAGTTAGCAAAGGTGGAATAATTGAACATATGGCTTAACACTTGGAAAATATTTTGTCATGTTGAAATTTCCAAACTCCCACCTCAGAAATTCATCATGATACAAGCTCCAAATGGAAAAGTGTTCAACATAATAGATGTTTCTCTTGATCTAACCTTTCCAAAGAGTCCAAATTCATCCATTTTGGACAAGGTTTGAGGGGCCTGCGCATGGCCTGAACATGGCTGTATCAGTTGGCAAGCATCATTCTTCAAACATCAATACACTTTTGCCTTGCATAACAATCCACATTCAGACTCAATCTCACTTGCATTTAGACCTAATTGAGTTGCTTTATGGGCCTGTACATGCCCATGCAAGCGTGCACTCCACATTGCCAAATTTGGAAGAATTTTCAAAGGTGAAAATATCACTTGCATTTGCTATAAATAGAGGTCCACTGCATCAGTTTTAAGGACCCTTGCGCGCCAGCTTTGCCTCCCACATTTGAAACCCTCACCATTGAGAGGAAAACCTGAGAAATTTCATTTGAAATTTGAGTTTGAATCTCACTGTTTGGAGATTCAAAAAATCCAGGATCCAAAGCCTTGTACCATTCCTAATCTACTTCTGCAGGCTCCATAAGCAAGATCTAACATGAATTGAAGCAAGGGAGATCAAAATATGCACAACATTGAAGGCATTTTTCCATATTTTTCTTCTCTTCGATTCTTTCTCAATTCTCATCAATTCTCTTGGATCCTTGGTTGTTTGAAGTCCTACCAATGTAGGCAAGAAGATTGAGTTGCTTTGAGGTCAAATTGAAGCAACTCAGTTCATGTACCTCAAATTTCAACTCCATGTATCTCTCAATATACTTGGAGTTAGGTTGAATTGAGGTCATATTCGTGATCTAAGCCATTTTTTCTTTAAGATCATGTCCTCTTTTTTCATTTATGTGATGGTGATGAGAGAACCAGTCCGGCCAGGGTCATCGGAGAAGATGACCGGTGGTTTGCTCCGGCGATGTGCTGGATGAGTTCTGAGCCACATGATCAAGCCAATGCATTTTAATCTTGAGCATTCTCTTTTATTACCAGTTTTGTGGCGCACTGACTAGTGTGCACCACGAAACAGGCATTTTCATCCACTTGATCTGCCACCTCAATTAGTGAGGGAGATCAAGTGGTCCACATTTTTTCTGATTAATTGATTTTCATTTTATTCCCTTTATTTTCATTAATTCATATTAAATTTAATATTGATCCCAAAAATATGAGAGTTTCATCATATTTTTTAAAATAAAATCTTCTTTCATTTTCTGAATTAAAATTATTTTTTGGATCATTATTAATATTTTTCATGATTTAATTGATTTTGTGAATATTTTTAATTGTTTAAAAATACTTTTAAGTTTCCAAAAATTCTGAAACATTTTCTCCAAGGTCCTTTGACCTTGTTTGACCTATGATAAATCTCACGACCATTTATTTGGTGTTTTGATGAGGTTTTAGGAAATTGACCAATCATAATTTAATTTAATGCATATTTTTATTATTTTTAATTGTTTAAATGCCAAATTAATTGTGTAGAGCCATTTTATTTGACTTTGTGAGTTTGACTTGTGTTGTTGGGCCTTGGTCAAGGTTGATTTGAATTTGCTAGGTTAAGATTATTAAATTTAGGGGATTGATGGAATGTACATTCCATCTCCCAAAATGAATGAATGATCTTAATTTGGTAAAAGTCCTCCTTTGACCAATTTGTGTTGAATCCATTTCCCTCCCCTCTTCATCTCACTCCCCTCCTTTATTCCTTTATGTCATTGACCTATGATATCTCTATATCCTAAGGCTAGTTGATTGCAAAAGCAACTAAGTATGGATGAGATTAGGTCCCCCACTTTGCATATTCTTTTTGTATGTGACATGTTTCATGAGCATAGTCCATTATACTATGTCTCTAACATGCATTAACACCTAAATTCTATTGCCCGACCTCAAATAGTTGTGACTTCTACATAAGTCCAATTACGATTGCTTAAATTTTGACACAAAAAGGCATAGTATTCTAGTTAGTGAGATTGTAAGTCTCCCCTCTTTCATGGTATTGTGTGGAAACATGGCATTTTTTCCTTCCTTTGGAAGATGTCTTGGTTCAAGGATCCATGCTTGTGATAAGTGGGTTGAGTATTCACCAAAGAATGACTTAAACAAAAGAAAAACAAAAGCAATACTAACTTCTAATTCACTAACAACTAACATTTAATTTCAAGTCATTTACTTTTAATGCACTTTAATTTTTAAGCCTTATTCATTTGCCATTATTCATACCATTCAAATTGTTTACTTTTATGTCATTTTTACTTTGTCCATTTGGACCATATTTTATGTTAGATTGCGTTTGTATATACTTGTTTGATTATGTGGTCTTTTGACCTTAATGTACATAATAAGAACAAAAAACCCTAAAAAACATCTTGTGTGGACTGTTGATTTGATCTGAGACTATTGGACTTAGAATCTAGGAAACACTCCCTATGCAAAGGACTTGGCCAATGCCTATTTTCATGTAACCAAGTACTTGTGAAGAACATTCATCTGAGTTCCTCTGCAACATGATCATTATGAAGCTGTTATTTTGAACCTGTGACTTATGCCATCTTTGAATTCATCTTACACATGATAAATTTTGAATAAGATCATGGAGTTTCTAAGCTTGGATGTGGCTATCTTTATTTGATGCCTTTCTCTTCAAATTTCTATTGGTATATTGTTTGTTGCTTGATTCAAAAGTCCAAGGGAAATTTGGGTTTCTATATGACATTCTTGTCTATTGGATTGCAACCCATTGGTCAGATCTTTTCAACTCTCAACTTTTAAATTTATGCTTAGGATTAGTCTCTTCATCTCCTCCCCCCTTCTTTAATTTCAAAATCTGTCCCTCCTTTTAAAATCTTTTTTGTTGGTGTTTGTTGATTTCTAAACCTTGACCATATTGCAAATTAGAAACCTTGGCCTAATGCCATTGCATTTTCAAACTCCTTTTCTTCATCAAACTTGTGAATAAATTTAACTATACTTGACTTAAAATTTCAAAAGCTAAAAATAACCAACACTCATTCAAACCATTTTTAGGCCTTTGTGCCTTTTAAAATTAAAATATTTGTTAAAAGCAATGCACTCACATTAAAATTGATACCACGAACTACGAGGTTTTGATCCCTCATTTTTATGTTGGTACGTAGGCACAAGTCCGAAGGTCTTGTTAAACACAAAAATATAATTAATGAATTATTTTCTCATCCCCACACTCTTTTTATTTGCAAACATCATTTGTACAAAAACACATATGCACACAAGAAAGGGCTCCCTAGGAGTACCTAGGACACTTTGGGTGCTAACACCTTCCCTCTGTGTAACCAACCCCCTTACCTGTAATCTCTGGCATTTTATTAGTTTTGATTTGAAAACTTCTTATCTTTGGGTTTTGTTCGTACTTTTCCCTTTTCCCTTGGAAACAATAAAAGCGCGGTGACGACTCTGGTTTTATTGACGTCTAGGTTATCTACAGCTTAATGGTCATGAATTTACCGCTATATTGAGGAGTAATAATCATTACCCCAATACCATTACCATATGAATTAACAGCTATATCGAATACCATGCCCCAACGAGAACCAGGTTTTGGCCCTTCTTCAAGCAATGGTTCATCATAATCTTTCATCTTCAAGTACAAAATCTCTTCGTCAGGAAAATCATACTGCACAAACTGGTAATCTTCAATAGGTTGATGAGCCAAATGGTCAGCCAAGATACTACATTTAATTTCCTTTTGAGATTGGTATTCGATATCATACTCGAATAACAACATCTGCCAACGGGCAATCCTCCCAGTTAAAGCAGACTTCTCAAAAATATTCATGATTGGATCCATTTTGGATATCAACCAAGTAGTATGATTAAACATATATTGGCACAGTCGCTTAGCAGCCCAAGCCAATGGGCAACATGTCTTTTCAAGCATAGAATACCGAGTATCACAATCAGTGAACTTCTTACTGAGGTAGTAAATTGCATATTCTTTCTTTCCAAATTCATCTTGCTGACCAAGAACACAACCCATACTCTCTTCAAGCACAGTCAAATACATGATCAAAGGTATTCCTTCAACACGTGGAGACAGAACCGGAGGCTCAAGCATATAATCTTTGATAGTATCGAAAGCTTTCTGGAAATCCTCGATCCAATCAAAAGACTGATCTTTTCAAAGAAGCTTGAATATAGGCACACATGTGGCAGTCATATGCTATATAAATCTTGAAATATAGTTCAAGCGGCTGGGAAAACCTTTGACTTGCTTCTCAGTTTTGGGCGTAAGCATATCTTGTATTGCTTTGACCTTGGCAAGATCAACTTCAATACCCTTCTCGCTGATAATAAAGCCCAACAACTTACCAGAACGAATACCAAAAGTACACTTATTGGAATTAATGCGGAGTTTATACTTCCTCACACACTGGAATAACTTCAACAAATTCTCAACATGCTCTTCTTTATCACTTGATTTAACAATCATATCATCAGCATAAACATCAATCTCTTTATGCATCATGTCATGAAAAAGAGTGGTCATAGCTCTCTGGTATGTTACACCAACATTCTTCAAACCGAAGAGCATCACTCGATAACATAATGTACCCCATTGTGTAATTAATGTGCTCTTCTCCATATCTTCAGGCGCCATCTTGATCTGGTTATAGCCGGAAAATCCATCCATAAGCGAAAAGACTTTGAATTTAGTTGTACTGTCTACCAACATATCAATGTGTGGCAGAGGAAAATCATCTTTCGGACTAGCTTTATTCAAATCTCTATAATCAACGCACATACAAACTTTTCCATCCTTCTTTGGAACAAGCACAATATTGGCCACCCATTGTGAATACTCAGAGGTAACAAGGAAACCAGCGTCAATCTACTTCTGCACTTCCTCTTTGATCTTCATTTCTGTATCAAGATGAGTTCTTCTCAACTTCTGCTTGACTGGCGGGCATTCTGGCTTCAACGGCAATCTATGCTCCACAATCTCAAAATCCAAACAGGCATGTCTTGATAGGACTAAGCAAACATATCAGAATACTCTCGAAGAAGATCAACCAACCCCTTCTTAGCTTCTGGACACAATTGAGACCCAATCTTAACTTCCTTCACATCATCATCGAAATCTAAGTTGACCAATTCAATCTTCTCTTCAAATAGTTGAATGGCTTTTTCCTCGTGCTCAAGCAAACAGAATAACTCATCAGATACTTCTTCATCATCATTTTCTTCCTCTGCCTCAAACACAGGGAAATCAAAGTTTGGAGAGGGAGTAGGATTATTGTATTCAATGTGTTTGAGAACCAGCCTGCATAATGATTTGGTATTTTGATTTTAGAGAAATGAAGTGCGAAAAAGTATTATGCAGATGGAAGATTATTGTTTATTTATGTTTTTTTGTAATTACCATTTTCTTAAAACGCACAAAGTAAAAATAAACATCATAGATGTGGATGAAAAAAATTGTATTTTATTGATGATAATAAGAAAATGGCCAACAATGTTTCACTTCTCCCTTAGGAATAGGAGAAGGATTTTTCTCAAATTAATAAAGCAACATATTACTTCGAGCGGTGCATAACAATAGGAATGTCAACAACAACCCAATTGTTGCAAGTCTAGCCATGCGTTACAAAGTTGGCGTAAGCCTCATCTTCATCACCACTATCTTTAATAGTGGCAGTTGAGTGTTGATCATCCTTGTGAATGAACTCTCCACTACGGAAAACAGGTTGCATAACCTTGGCATTGGTGTTAAATGGCCCTTACTGAAATCCCAACCCTACTTTGTTCTTGTTTTCAACGACTTCCATGACACGACTCCATCTATCAGCGCTACCAGTCTGAACAATCTCTTTTGCATCCTTCAAGGAAGACATGGGTGCCCCAGCCTTCTTCAATTCATCAACAATGGACAAAGCTTAGAACGACCTTCCAACTTCCTCCTCAGCATCAACATAAGAAAAGGATGACAAATGGCTTACCAACAATGCTTTCTCTCCACCCACAACGACAAGCTTTTCGTTCTTCACAAATTTCAGCTTTCGGTGTAGAGTAGACGTCACATCGCCAACTTCATGAATACAGGGCCTTCCCAATAAACAACTATAGGCCAAGTGAATGTCCATTACCTGAAAAGTAATTTGAAAGTCACTCGGACCTATCTTAATTGGGAGGTCCACTTCTCCAATGACGGTTTTCCGAGAACCATCAAACGCCTTAACAATCACGCTATTGTACCTCATCGGCAAGCCTTGATAGGAAAGTCTTTCTAGGGTTGACTTTGGAAACACATTCAATGACGACCCAGTATCAACCAACACATTGGACAAAGCGTCCTCATTGCAATTCATTAAAATGTGAAGTGCCAAATCGTGATTCCTACCTTCCTCGGGAAGTTCTTCATCATAAAAACTCAGGTTGTTACAGGAAGTAATGTTGGAAACAATATGGTCAAACTGACCCACAATCACATCATGTTATACATAAGCTTGTTCCAACACTCTCTGCAAGGCTTCTTTATGTGCCATTGAATTCATTAATAATGATAGTGTTGGTGTAAGCCCTAGAGGCCAATACTTTTGGTACTTGTATCGAATTATTTATTAATAATAAAAGGCTTTTTCTTTATTATGTTTGTCTAATAAAGTCCCTAGAATAGATAGTCCGTTTAATGTATCAAGTGTGACTTAATCATGAGATCACATTAAACATAAGGACACTATTCTTAAAGTATCCATAGTCGAGCTTTATTGTGAAGTGGGATAACATTAAAGCATTAAGACTATTATGTATATATATTGATGATCACATCTCATGGATCATGGATAAGGAGTTATCAAGTCTTAAAAATAGGTATGAATATTAAGAGTAATATTTATACTGGATTGACCCGCTATGAGAATACTATATAGAATGTTATGCAAAGTGTCATAAGTTATTCTCATGGTGATAATGGTGTATACCACCCTTCGACCTGAAACCACTATGGACCCTAGATGTAGAGTCGAATACCTTATTGCTGATCAAACTGTCCGTAACTGGATGACCATAAAGACAATTGATGGGTACTCCACGAAGCATGCTAAGGGACATGAGTGACCTAGATGGAATTTTCTCATCCTGCATAACAGGATAAATGTCTATGGGCCCAATATTGAACTGGACAAGGATGACACGGTCTATGCCTTGTGTTCAATATAGACATAAGGGAAAAAGGGTAATTGTACACATAAGTATTATCACAAAAGGATTTGTCAAATCACATGACATTTTTGTGTCTTGGATAGCAATGATGTGTTGCTAGATACCACTCATTGTTTATTATGTTAAATACGTGATTCAATATAATTGTCAATGCCGCGAAAACCTACAGGGTCACACACAAAAGGACGGATTAATGAGAGATAGAGTAACTAAGGAATACCGTAACGTACGGTGCACTTAAGTGAATTGTAGCACATCGTAAGGTACAATGTACTTAAGTAGAATACGAAATATGGTAAGGTACCACGCGCTTAAGTGATTTTGGCATATTATAAGATATGGGCCACATACACTTGAGTGGGCTTTTTTAGCTTGCAGCCCACACAAGTGGTTCTATAAATAGAACCCTTATGTAGAAGCATTGGTGTAGTTGCAATTTCGTTTCTCTCTCTCTCTCTCTCTCTCACTCAAAGCCTTCATTCGTAGCAGCTAGCACTAAGATTGAAGGAATTCGTTCGTGTGGACTGAGTAGAGGCATTGTCATCGTTCAACGTTCGTGATCGCTCCGTAGATCTGCATCAAAGGTTACAATCACCACAAGAGGTAACAATTCTATCACTGATCATACCCATTCGTAAGGATCACTAAAGAAGAAATTTTAAATTCCGCTGCATTTTGGATTGCTCTTCTCCTTCAGATAGCACATCAATTTTTGAAGGCGTTTGAAGCAACTGCTCCACAATGTTAAATTCACTCCTCTTGATCAGACGTAACACCTCATCATCATCATTAGTCTTTAACTCGCTGAACTCACCAGACTGACATGTTGGAGCACTAACTAAATTAATTGCAGGAATCTCTGCCTTCTTCGCTATAGAAACATCTTCCACAATCTTAGGAAAAACCGAACTTAACACACGACCGCTACAGGTCACTTTCACTACATCTGCGATATTTACCATTCAATCTGCAACTAGGAGAGGAACCTCTTGACCCTTTTCAATCATTATTGCATTATACTGATATGACACAGCTTTATCGAATGCATATGGGACATGGACCTCTAACCATATAACCAACGGTGATACCGATCTATTGAATTTATTGTTGTTGCTGCTATCAAATTGGATGACTACCCGCTCAGGGGTCTTGAACACTGGCACGATTACATTCACATCATCTCCCATATCCCTTGACTGTTGAATTTGGATAACATTCTCATCCATCAACTTTTGAATGTCCCTTTTGACAATTACACATCCACGGGGGTTCACACTGCAAATAACACAACCATCATGGTCATGTTCACAATCGCTAATCAAACACAGAGTTCTATGCATCTCTACCAAAGAACTATGGATACTACGTACATCAAAAAATCTGAAATTCCCTGGACAATTGTCCACCATGTTGACAGAAGCGTTACCATGAGCAGGCAACGGGCTGGTTTTTATATTCGGCGCTCTGTCCTTAAAGGACACCATACCACTCTTAACAAGCTTCTGAACTTCGTACTTTAAAGGGTAATAGTTTTCAGTGTCATGACCAGGGGCTCCCTGGTGAAAAGTACAATGTAAGTCTGGTTTGAACCACCATGGTAGTGGCTCAGGTATTTGAGGAGGGTTCCTTGGTTGGATAAGATTCTTAACGACCAAGGAAGGGTAGAATTCTGCGTAGGTCATAGGAATAGGGTCAAAAGAGACCGTATTCCTCTCAAAATTTTGCTGATGATGATTTTTGTTGTTGTAGTTGGTACATTGTTGCGGTTATTGTTGATGTTGTTGTTGCTGAATAGGAACTGATTGATTTGTTAAATTATTGGAAAAGACTGGAATTAATGATGAAACTTGGTGTTGATGTTGGCGTGACTGAGAATTCTTCCTCACATGACGCCTCCTCTGCCTCCCAGCTGATACTGCATTAGTTTCTCCTTCCTTCTTTTTATAGAAACTCCAACCATACTTCTAACTTATTAACGCTTCATCTTTGGATAAATGTCCCTCACAGACTCCTTCTTCCAATCTCATCCCCATGTTTACCATCTCGGTAAAATCATTGGGGGCACTAGCAATCATTCGTTCATAGTAAAATGAACTCAACGTCTTCAAGAAAATTTTAGTCATCTCATTTTCCTCCAAAGGTGGACTAATCTGAGCATCCAACTCCCTCCATCTCTTGGCATATTCCTTGAACGTCTCTTTGTCCTTCTGAGACATTAACCTCAACTTATCTCTATCTGGCGCCATATCCACATTATACTTGTACTGTTTGACAAAGGCCTCGCCCAAGTCATTGAAAGTACGGATGCTAGCACTGTCTAGGCCCATATACCATCTAAGGGAAGATCTAGTCATATTATCCTGGAAGTAGTGAATAAGCAGCTGGTTGTTGTCCGTTTGAGTAGACATCTTCCTGGCATACATAACAAGATGACTCAATAGAAAAGTATTCCCCTTGTATTTTTCAAAGTCTGGGACCTTGAATTTCACCAGAATCTTGACATTGGGAACTAAACACAGCTCAACAACACTCTTCCCAAACAAATCTTTCCCTCTTAGAGTTTTCAATTCTTTGCGCAGTTCAAGGAATTGGTCCTTCATTTAATCCATTTTCTCGTAAACATCTGGACCTTCAGACGACTCAGAGTGGTAGATGGTGTCCTCGACATGAGGCAGAGTATGAATAATAGGAGGAGGCACAGTCAGGACCGGGATAGATGTAGGCACATAAGTGTAAGACCCTAATTTTGACCCTAAGATCCCTCGTGGAATCATAGCATTGCATTGGCATAGCCTCAAGGATCATAAGCATCTTGGTTCCCTTTGCCCTAGGGTGGGAACCTCTTGTGAGTTGGTTTGAGATCACCAAGCATGCTTGAATTGTATATTATTGCTTTTCTCATTTTATTTACTAACCAAAAGCACAAAAATATGTCACTAACATCTCTTGTTTGTAGCTTGAGCAGTCACAAGGTCAAAAGCTTCTAAGAGATCCCATATGCATTGACAAGGTCAAGAGAAGATGAAAGCAAGCATGGCAATGGTTCCTGTAAGACCCCAATTTTTGACCCTAAGATCCCTCATGGCATCATAACATTGCATTTGCAAAGCCTCAAGGATCATAAGCATCTTGGTTCCCTTTGCCTTTGGGCAAGATCTCTTGTGAGTGGTTTGAGATCACCAAGCATACTTGAATTGTATATCATTGTTCTTCTCATTTTATTTACCAACCAAAAGCTCAAAAATATGTCACTAACATTTCTTGTTTGTAGCTTGAGCAATCACAAGGTCAAAAAGCTTCTAGGAGATCCTTTGTGCAAAGATATGGCCAAGAGAAGATGAAAGCAAGCATGATAATGGTTCCCAAAGCTCTCATCCATCAAATATGCCTCCCTAGTATCTCAATGTAGCGGTGTATTCATCGCTATATGATTTATTGATTAAACCATAAGCAAAGCATACAATGAATCGAGTCGCCACCGCACTTTTATTTATCCAAAGGACTGGCTAAAAAGCGAACAAAAGCCTAAGAAGTTTTACGCATAGAAAACTAATGAAAAAGATCAGAGAATCTGGGTAAGGGGTAAATTACGCAATGGGAAGGTGTTAGGCACCCACTACGTCCTAGGTACTCCTAGGGAGCCCTTTTCACACTTGTTGTACTAAATTGTTATTTGTTATGAAATATTTATTGTGCAAACATGATTGGGATGATGAGAAAAGAATATACAAGTTAATTATTTTTGTGTTCGAACGGATGAACCCGTTGCCTACGTACCTTCCATCAAAGGTAAGGATCAAAACGTCGTAGTTCGGCTAAAAGATTTCCAAAAGTTAGTGGATTCAATTTTAAACACAAGCCCTAAGGTCTTACGTTATCCACGGGAGAAAACTCAACCTTATATAAACAACGAGTCCACCATGTGAGAAAAGCTTCAACTTGCTAGTGAGGGGTTAACCCTATAATAAGCAAGGAAGACTTACAATTCAATCAACTAAGGACAAATAGGTGAGATTAACATCAACCAACTAGGATAAATCAAACCTACGGCTAATGTATGAAAGCTTAACAAGAATGGACAAAGCCACAAAACAATTGAATGGGTGAAGTTAATTGATTATGATTATTCACAAAAGGAGGGTCAAAGTATGATTAAGATTGATTCAAACGAAGTACTATGAAGTGGAGTTTGAAAAAGTCAAGGACTTGGGGTCCAGGTTTTTAATTTAAAAGCATGAAGATGTTTGCATAATATTTATCTCAAGTTTTGAAAGTAATGTGTGAAAAGGTTTAGGACAAAGAGGGATGAATGGATGAAGATGGAGTGTAAAACTTCCTAGAAGGTTCACCTCTTAAAATCATATAGAAGATGACTCAAGTGTGTCCTTTGGAATAGGCAATGAGTAATAACAAACAAGCAAAGCAAAAGGAGAAAATTAACAAAAGCGGATACCGGATGCCAATCACTGGACTTATACCAATCTCCTAAAACAGAACTGGATATCAGAGGCCACTCTATGGACTTATACTAATCTCCTCAACAAAGAAATAAAAAAGAAGTGGATACCGGATGCCAATCTATCTGGACTTATACCAATCTCCAACAACAAAGCAAACACTTGGATGTCAGATGCCAATCTATCTGGGCTTACTCTAACCTTCAACATATGATCATGGGAAAACAAATGCCAAATTACATGGACTTACAATTGCATCCTCACATACAACAAACAAATGCATCAAGTAAAGAGAAGATGAGTGGCCAATGAAATGGTCTTATACTCACTTCCATATCATAGAACAATGGCCAATGAATGGTCTTACAATTGTCCTCAATGGACAAACAACAAAGATATGTCACAAAGACAAATGAAATGATCATGCACTAATGAGCAATTACTGATGATAAATGCACAAAGCATGCAAGCAGACATGTACAAATGAACTAAGTAATCAATCAACCAAAGTCATTCAGCACACTCTATAACCAAACAATGAGGCTCATACAAAGGGTTAGGCATTGAAGCCAACTGGAATAGGGTTAATGGTGCTCTTAACCTTGACATTGAGAGCCAAGGTGAAGCAGATGAAAGGATATGAGGGGTGTGCCTCATGCTCTTATCCCTGGTCAGGGAGAGCTTTGAATATCAGAAGGTGTGGGAGTTCAGAAAGATGGAACTCTCTCCACAAATTATTGACTCGATAGATCTTGGGTTTTTACTCACTATGCATCAACACATGTGGTGTGAGCAAGGTGAGTGACACACAGAATAGTAGGAGATAGGTTACATATCTCTTGGATTCTACCAATTGCCTTATTTAAAAGACTTTTCCTGCTTGGGACAAAAGTAAACAAGCACAAACATCGCCTCTTAAGGAGGACTTCAGACAGTTGCCTGGCCAAGTAACAGGCCAGGTCTTCCAGACTACATGAAGAAAAAGGATTCTACCTCAATGCAAATGCTATCAAGCAAAGCAAAGCAAGTTCTTAAAAGAACTGAGCAACTAATGGTACCTGAAATCAATCAAGTAAAATCAGTATACAACTCAAATTCAAAACCAATATAAGATAAGGATCAACACAATCAGTCAAATGAGAAATGCACAAAGCTCAAAGCATATGAGCTAAGCATTCTACAAAACAAACAAGTTAATTCATGATAATCAATCCAACTCAAACAAACTTGCATTAATCTCCTTAAGGCATTTGCTTCTTAACCTGAAAAACCAAACTCAAACATGAGCAACAAGACCACTAGGACAAGCCTAGGGTCAAAAGGAGATAAAAAATCCAAAACAGCAAGTGAAAGATATCCAAAATCAAGTTCAAACAATTAAGAAACAAACCCAATTGGTTTCATGTTCATATCATTCATCATTATCATTTCACAAACAAATTAGGTCAAGGCATGTCATATAGAACCTCAAAGAAGTCAACAGAAAGACTCCACTCAAATCCAGTCACAAACATTTCAAAAAATTCTCAAATAATTCATGATCAAACATCATCCATAACATGATAAGCATACCAAATTTCAGCTCATTTGGATCAAGGGAAGTAGGTCAATGAAAATCAGAAAGTCAAAGCAAGTTCAAGCAAACTCATACAAAGCATCAAAACATGCACCAACTTCAATAAATCATAAAACAGTGACAACACATGATAAATGAATGGGACTAAAACCATGACAAACTTTAAGATGTCTACAATTCACATGTCAAATTTCAAGTCCATCCAATTAAGCATTAGAATTTCACAAACCAAATACAAACATGTGTCACAAAAGATCAACAAATGACCAAACAGGGGAGAAAATTCCAATCAAATAGGAAATGCCATCAATAATTCCAGAACAATTCACATGTATTCTCAACATCCATAAGTATGTTCATGCAAAAATCCAGACCATTTTGAGTTCAATAAGCATGGTAATTAAAATCATGAAATTGGACATGAATGGTGTGACACAAATTGTCACACCTCTATTCAAAACATCATATCTCATCAACCAGCAATGATAAATTCACAAACTCTACACCAAAATCACCATGAACATGTCTAGTTTAAGCACAAAAATTTTCAGAGGCATTGGATTAAGTATCATCATTTCACAAGCAAATTGGCATAGCATACACAAAATGGACAACATGAACAAACCCTAGCACATTTTAAAATCCACACGTGCAAAACATCTAGAAAAATCACCATAATAAACTAGAGATCATGAGGAGCATTTCACAAAAAATCCCATCAAATTTGGACAAGTATTGAAGAACTTATGAATTTTTGAAGACCAGCATACAAAATGAAATAAATATTGAAATAATGAAATGATTTAATGAAAATATAAAACCGGTCGTGGCATAACGGTAAATATCTGGTCCCTTAAGTGAAACGCTGCGTTTCACTTAAGGGCGTGTCGCGTGATGATTCGCTCATGGCAATGCAACAGTAAATCTCATGCAAAACAAAAAAAATTCAGCAAACAAACACGACCTGGGTTCAACAATTTTAGGGTTTCCGCTACTGTTCATCGTGTTCATCAATCATGATGAACATTTTTCCCAGAATTTGGAAACAAATACACCATTCAAAACAGCAAATCACGTACATCACAAATCCAACCTTGATTTTCATTAATTCAAGCTAACAAAGAAGAACTAAGCACAAACATATTTGACCAACAAACTTTAAATCGATGTTTCTCTCTCAATAATCAATGGTTTTTCATGATTCGAAGCTCATTGTAATCAACATGGTAAGATCTTTCTAAAGCATAGCATGATTTTGAAAATAAAGAGGTTCGAAAGTTTACTTGTTTTGAAGGGCAATGATGAAATGATGGTTTTCTGGCCGTGGAAAGCTGAAACAGATGCACAATGAGGTTTGTTTTGATGAATGGAAACAGGACTTGAAACTCAGCTGGCACGATTCAGCTCCAAATTCGAACTGCCATGTGAGAAGTTCAATGGAACAGTGGTGCTTTGATGCTTTACAGTTGTGAAACAAAGCTTGCAAATGCTTCCAAGATGATGGTAGGTGATGGCACAGTCAACAAAGGCTCGAGCTCTTTTGAGATTTTCAGAAAAAAGTTCAAGTGAAGGATGTGAGAGCTTGAGAGAAAATGAATTTTTGATCTGGTTTGTGAATAGTGGCTAGGGCTTTTCCTGTCTGAAATGTGAAATATATATCCTGATTAATGAAGCTTAAGTTTGGTTAATGAAGTGGTAATTGGAAATTAGCTTAATGAAGTGTTTTGACAATTTGTGAAATTCACTCAAATGTTGCATGTGCATGTGCTACAGTGCGAAAATGGGCCCAAACCAATCTCCAAATGCGATTTCTGAACACTTGTAATTGGTAAAAAGTGTAGGAAATGGTTAATTTGAAAGTTCATTTTTCACCCCTCTCTTTTTTAATTCAATGCACTTGAAAAAGGCCATTTTGATTGGAAGATTTTTGGTAAAATGTGATGAAGGATTTGGATAGAGCACATCAAATATGACTTGTAGCAAAAAACCTCACTCAATTTGGCCAAATGGTTTGAAAGTTATCTCACTTTGAAGTTCAAAAATTCTTGAGAAAGATTTGATCATAACTTGCCAACCACACATGAGAAATGAGTGTTCTTGGACTTTTTGGAAATGGGAGAACAAGATCTTCAACTTTCATGTTGGACAAGAATTCATTTGAAGCTTTTATGATGATGTAATTTTGAGGAGAAGAACTTTCCATTTTTGGCAAATTCCAATTACAGGTCAACTTTCTATTTTTGGAAATTTCTTGTCTGACTTCAAATTCTTCATTGATGATGTTTGACATGTTATATGAGGCTTATATGGACATGAATGAGACCTCTCAGACCAATTCCCACCATCAAATCACTGATTAAATGCACAGTTGACCACAGTTGACTTTGCTAGGGTTTTGGTTGACTGAACCATGTTCTGATGAATTCCAAGCCTCTACCACTTGAGATCTTGATTCCAAATGATGTCACAACTCATATGAACTCTTGATGAATGATCATGGTGCCCAAATTCTTCAAGAATGGCCACCATCTATTGCTCAATGACTGTTTTGACTGATTTGACCTAGTTGGCTTCATCTGCAAGTAACATGGTTAGATGACAATATTTTTGTACCTTTGGTTAATAGACAGATGAAAAGCAATGATATACAAATGCAATACATGCTTGGTGATCAAGAACCACACTCACAAGATAACCCACCCACTAGGAGGGAAGCAAAGGTGTACAAAGATCCTTGAGGCAATGATATGGTATGATATGATGCCATGAGGGATCTTAGGGGCAAAATTGGGGTCTTACACTCAATTCATCATTTTGATCAACTCAAGTCAAAGGGTTTTAGGTTTGTTTCTCAAGGAAGCCCTAATTCATCTATGTACCAAATGTGCCTTGCTCATGAAGCAACCTCAGCCCATGATCAAATACAATCAAGGTAAGTTCTTTAAACTCATCATTTCATGAATATTTGAACTTATTTGAGTGTCCTCAATCATCGATTCATCAAGATATGAGTTGTGGACTTGAGAAGTTGATCAGTCAATTCATCTGACTATTTTGAAATGCACTGAGACCTAACCATTTATGTGTTGGTCAAATGAAGATGACCCCAAGAGAAAAAATGTTCTTAAGGACAATATGAACAACGTTTATGATCATCAAAAATTTATTTGAAGCTTGAAAGGACAATATGAACAACTTCCCATTCCAAGACATTATAGGTCATTTTGACTGAAACCCTAATTTTGGGTCAACTTCCCAAGAACATAACTCATTAATTTGTTATGATTTTGAGGTGGGATCAAATGCATTAGAAATCTTAC